>NC_090445.1:344047266-345435000 GCF_031143425.1 Pleurodeles waltl | reverse complement strand
ATAGCAAAGGCTTCCCTCGCAATGTTACTCCAACACTGCTCTCTGGAGAGGAGTTGCCTGCTAATGAAGGCAACGGACAATATTATTCACTTGTGATAACTGTCCCAATTCCAAGTTCGAGGCTTATTTATGAACAATTATTTCCTTACTGAAGTCAAGTGCCTTCAGGAACAGAACAGCTGCTAAGCACAGACCTTCCGATAGAGCGTCAAAAGCCTTGTGACACTGCTCAGTCCAAATAACTTACCTGGGTTGCTTCTTGCAGCTACGTTTAGTTAGTCATGCCACTATAGTACCATAACCCTTCACTAACATCCTGTAACACTAAGTTGGACCAAGAAAGGCTCTGAATTGGGTGTAACTCTTAGGAGCTTCCCAGGTCAGAATTTTCTGGATCTTGGGTTGAAGAGGTTATACGTGGTGTCCACCTACTTGGTGGCCCAGGTACACAACAGAGTCTTGCCTCTGGCACATGCTTGTCTTGATAGTTGGGTCTGCCTGCTGCAGGGCCTGAAGCACATCCTTGAGGTGATCCTCCCAGGTGGAACTGAATACAGCCATATGATCAAGATAAGCTGCACTGATACATTCCAGACCTGACAGTTCTCGAGTCACCACTCTCTTCAAGGTGGGAGATTCAGTTTTTCAACCCAAAGGACATCACTTATGTTAGAAATTGGGTTTCTGGTTGACCGAGGTATGCACCTTGATTAAGCAGCAATAACGATCATAGTCCGGGTAATTCACAAAAACACCCTGAATTGAACCGTGCACACCCTCTGGTAGCTTGTCACAGAGCAGTCAGGCTTAACTTGAGAGGCAATGTGTTAAAATATTTCTGAATCACTTCAAACAGTAAAACTTTGAAAACACTATACAAAAAGATTCCACACCTGGTTAGAAAAATAGAACTTAATTTTATAAATAAAAGAAGACCAAAACAACAAAAATTGAATAAGTAGAACTTGAGTTAGGAATTTTTAAAGTAGAAAAGTGCTTAGAAGAAAGGAGCACCAATAGAGAATATCCGGTCATGCCAGACTGGAAAAAAGTCAGAGATTCAGGCATTGAAGCATAGGCCCTATGAACAAAAGTACCTTGATCCTGGTTGTGTTGATGTTGAGGAAGATGCACATTGCAGCTGAGGGGATGAGGTGGTTCCGATCCTACAACAGAAGGAGAGGCATCAATTCTCGCCACACTAAGTCAGCGATGCGTCAGTTCCGAGGGCAGTACGCTGGCCATAAGGCGATGTGTCAGTTCTGCTCCTATAGCAGAGAATGTGTCCATTCTGAGGGTGATGCGCTGGCTCTGAAGGAAAAGCGTTGAGACTGTTCCACACAGCAACAAGAATGTGCCAGTTCCAATTGAAGCAAAGGTGGGCCGGTTCCAATCCCTGCAATGGCAAGAGGTGGCACCACCTGGAGGACAGATTCACAGCTGGTGGACTCCAGATGCAGGTACGTTGGAAGTCTTATGTCCCTGAGACCCCAGAACATAGGAGATCAGTCAGCTGGCCGTTGGAGTAATTTTTGGTTCTAGGGTGAAGAGATGCAGGTCCAGTCCTTCTCAGTCCCAGGCAAAAGGCAGCAGGAGTCCAGCAGAGTAGCAGTTCAGCAGAGTGGCAGTCCTTGTAGCAGCACAGCAGTCCTTCTTCGTGGCAGAGAATCCACAGGTCCAGCGGTGAACTGAAGTGGTGGTGTCAGAGATCCAGTGCTTATACCCAGTTGTGCCTTTGAAGTGAGAGAGACTTCAAAGAAAGGTCTTTGAAGTGCACTGAGGTCCTCCCTTTCTGCCCTGGCTCCAGACTCACTACAAGAGGGTATTCAGCCCTGCGTGTCGGGACAGGACAAAGCCTATTCAGATGTAGGTGTGGGGCTGTGCCCAGCTCGTCTCTTCCATCCTCCCCAGGATGGCCCATTAGGGGGTGGATGGCACATCAAGTCACACTTAAGCTCTCTGTGTGTGTGGCTGTCTAAAGGGAATGCATAAAGCCCAGCTGTCACCCACCCCTGGCGTGTATTCAGAGAGAGGCAGCAGGCACCAAATGTATAAAGTGAGAAAATACCAACTTTCTAGAAGTGCCATTTTGAAAACTGCAATTGAAAATCCAACTTCAACATAAGTTGTGATGTTAAATTGTGAGTCCAAAGACACCACACTAAAAAAGCTTAGCTCTTCCGGATAGTGAATTACACTTATAAGATGTAATAAGTTAATCCCAATGTTATCCATGTGGGAGAGATAGGCCGTGCTGTAGTGAAAAATTACTTTGGAACGTTTTCACTATGAGGGCATGTAAAACCTAAAAGTACATGTCCTGCCTTTTAAATACATTGCACCCTACCCTCTGGGTTGTCGTGGGCCTACTTTAGGGATGACATATACATAAAAAAGGAAGGTTTAGGCCTGGCAAAAGGTTATTTTGCCAGGTCGACATGGGAGTGTAAAACAACACACAGGCTCCACAATGGCAGGCCTGATACATGTTTAGAAAGCTACTTAAGTGGGCGGCACAATCAGTGCTGCAGACCCACAAGTAGCATTCAATTTACATGCCATGGGCACATGCAGTGCACTTTACTAGAGACCTATATTTGGGTTAAGCAAATATTACCATGTTTTAGGGGAAAGAGCACAAGCACCTGGGGTCAGAGAAAAAGCAATCCAGCAAACAGCTTCAACAACTGATAGCAGTCTCTTGGTTGCTGATCTGTAGAGCAGAAGACTACTTCCATAGTACCATCCTGGGCATTAGAGGATTTGAGGTTTGGGAGAGGCTCACTTTCCTCTTCCTCTATCCACATCTGTCACCATTAGCATGGCAATATATTCCCTGTCATGGTGCAACTTGAGCCTGTCCACATGGATTACCCTATCAGGGTTCCTGGGGGTCCCCAAGTAAACCACATAAGTGACTTCCCCCTTCTTCTCCAAGATTGGGTATGGCCTAGTATACTTGCTGTGCAGTGCTCTGGGTGCCACATGCCTCAAGATCCACACCAACTGTCATGGCTGGTATTCCACCATACATGGACTTTTGGACATACCAGTACTTACAAGCTCCTGGCTGGCCACCAAATTCTTATTCGCCTCCCTCGTGTACTCAGCCATCCTGAAGCTTAGCTCTAGGGACGTGTTCCACAGTTTCAGGCTCCAGGTTCCCTTGACTCTCCCTCAGGGTCCTCTGTACACTTACGGTAACACACACACACACACTCCATCCATCCATCCATCCATCCATCCGCCCGGCCCTTTCCACCTCTGCCCTTTCCACCTCTGCCCAAGCAAAATTTTCAAGATCACCTCTCAGCATTCACTCTACTGGGATGGCAGGGGACCCAATTAGCCTCTTTGCACCTGTAACCCCTCCCCACTTAAAGTCAACCACAGCCACTGGATGGGACTTTGTGACATTGTCAGCATTGACAATCGTGTACCTCTTCTGGTAGGATCGAGCCTTGGGAAATCAGTTTGTCCATCACCATGGTTACACTGGCATCTGTATCACTCAGAGCCTTCATCTTCACCCCATTGATTGTTAACCACTGCCTATACTCCTCTATGCTTGGAAGCCAGTGAGCTAAAGGTTCAATGTTCGCCCCACCCATTGACACTAAGGTGGCTTCTGTGTACTCTTTGGGATCTACAGGGGCAACGTCCTAACCTATCACTCCACTAACCAACCCCTTTGGACTGGTCACAGGTGGATGCCTTTTTGGTACACACTGAGTCTCCCCTCCTGTGTTCTGGTAGATTAAAATCAGAGCACACCCCAGCCTTCAAAGGGTCATACTTCTTTCCCAGGTACCCCCCTCCACTTAAAATGGGATGTGGCTCAGGGCTCCTCCCCATTTGCTTCTTTTGGGCAATCTTTCACCCTATCTGTATTTTTATCTTTAAACCACTCTTTCCTCTGATGGGGGGCCTTCTTTCCTTTCTTTTTGTCACCACCCAGGGATTTTTGGGGGGCCCTATTACAAACCCACTATCAGCTGCTGTGCCCAGTTCTCAGAGGCCAGACAGTCCACTTGTTGCTGGTGCAACTTCTCAGAGTGACAATTTGTTAGAATGGGCTACTTGGCATTCAAACTGTAGAGCCCTTTAAAAGCATCTACTATGTTGCCCTCAATCCAGCCATTTAGGCTCTCAGTACAACCCTAGCGGTAAATGCCACCTACTGCCGTGCTGACGGCCGCCAACATTCCATGACCGCAGCGGTATTCCGCTACAGGTATTATGACCCACACAGAGAAATCCGCCACTATACAGACCCACACACAAATCCGCCAGACCAAAGGCCAGTGATAAACTGGTGATAGCAGAACCCACACTGTTACGCCAACAGGAATACGCCCACAGTATCATGACCCACGAATCACAGCGCTGTCTTTCAACCGCAGTAAACCATTGGCGGAACACACAGCCGCACTCAAAATACACACACACTTACAAGACACCACCACATTGGACAATTCAAACTACACACACCTGACACACATACACATACACACACCACACCCACACACACCCACCCACATTAACCACAACCCTTTCAACGAAAAAAAAGATTGGCAACACAGAGAGACACTAGCCAGGAGAGCCCACTCAATCAGAGGCACAGAACACCAACACCCATACACCATCTACGCACATCACAGCATACACCACAAAACATCACCCCACACATCCTCACACATATCGCTCGCACCACATCCATGGCACCCCAAAGAGGAGCTAAGGGTCATGAGGGAGGAAGTCATCTGGGTAGAGCCACAGCTTTTCGGATCACAGGTGCAGCAGATGTCCATTGCTACAGAGCTATGGCGGAGAATAGTGGACATGGTCAACGCCGTGGGACAGCACCCAAGAACCAGGGATGACATCAGGAAGAGGTGGAACGACCTAAGGGGGAAGGTGCATTCCGTGGTAGCAAGATACCAGGTAGCAGTACAGAGGACTGGTGGTGGACCCCCACCTCCTCCCCCACAACTAACAACATGGGAGAAGCAAGTCTTGGCGATAATGCATCCTGAGGACCTTGCAGGAGTAGCAGGAGGACTGGACTCTGGTAAGTCAAATCTTTACTATTATATTCCCCACCCTACCTGCATGCCATGACATACCCCCACCCTTACCCTCACTCCCATCACTCCATCACCTCACACATACCCCACCATCACAACCCACCCATCCCAATACCAAGCCCAGCATGCAACACCAATGCATGAACCCCCATCACAGACCTGCATGGACACCCATCACCACAGCATGCCCAGTAAATCACCAATCACACAAGGCCAAGGTGACAGGGAAATCACAATCATAGAGGGAAACACACCCATGCACAAAATGGCCTACGCAGATACACTGGCACTGCATTTGCATCCCCACAGGACCCCTACTCAACGTCACCGGAGAGGAGTTGCCAGCTACATCCAGTCCCCCCACACAAGAGGCCCACAGTGACGACAGCAGGTCTGCATGCCTGGATCTCTATGACCAATCTGGCCCATCCGGGACCTCTGGACAGTCGGTTCCCCTGCCGCAGTCCCAACCCACCACAGAGCCTCCCCCTCAGGAAACACCACCACAGCACACAACCAGCTGGCCCATGCCACTGTCCCCAAGACACGTCAATCACCAGTGTCTCCACCACTACAGGGATCCCAGGCAACCCCACAAACCCAGGACGATCAGGGACCTGGGTTCAGTGGGAGTGGGGACATGGTTCAGGGGACAGAGGCACAGGACAACAGGGAAGCTGGGAGGACTGCTGTGTGACAGGGGGAGGACAGGTCCAGGGAACCCACTCTCCACGAGGCACTCTCCAACATCCTGGGAGCATACCACCATTCCCAGGAGACCATGGGACAGCTACTGGCCAATCTGCAGGGGACCCAGTGGCTGCAGGAGGGACAGTACCTGGGTATCAGGGAGTATCTTACAAAAATATACACCATCCTGGTCACCATTGCAGGGATGCTGGCAGACATGGGCAAGACCATGAGGGAGGCAGTAGCACAACAGGCCCCTGACACTAGCCAAACTGAGGAACAGCCTTCCACCTCTGCCGGTGCGAGTGGACAGGAGGCCCCGCCACAGGACTAACAGGCCACCAACACCTCACCCCCTGCAGAAGGAGAACCACCCCGCAAACGGTCCCTGCGATCCAGGCAGAAGACAGAGAACATTGCCAAGACCCCGCCAGGAAATAAGACTTTCCTGATTGTCACCCTTCTGTCCCACACTGTCACCCTGTCCAACTTGAACTGCCGTTACTCCCCTTCTTATGCCCCATTGGACAATGCACCTGTGATACCAAGAGACTGGACTCTACCCTGAACTTTCTTCCACCATCAGCCCAGACCCTTGCACCACCCCCTCTACTTATGAGCAGCTAAATAAACATCCTTGGAACAAATACCAATCTGGAGTCTGTCAAATGATTCAAATATGTATTAGTACAACATTATCAAAGCATTGCAACTCAAAAGTACAGTGAAATATACTTTAGGATGACCTCTGGTGGGCAGCAGTACACATAGCAGGAGCCCCAGAGTGGGGCACAGAGATCTGAAAACAGAGATGCCAAAAGGTACAGTCAGGGGCCACAGACCTAGGGATACAGGCTGCGATGTACAATTTCCAACAGATAACTGAAATGTTAAGTGAAGTTACAGTGTCTTACCTGTGTGTCACTGGAAGTACTGCCAAATAATATTGGTTCTGTTGTCAACATCTTCTTCCTCTGCCTCCTTTTCCTTACTGTCCACAGGCTCCACCGCTGCCACAAGACCACCTCCAGGCACATCCCCCGGCAGAAAAGGCACCTGGGGTCTCAAGGCCAGGTTGTGCAACATGCAACAATGATCTGGCACACCTTCTTGGGTGAGTAGTACCCAAGAAGTGTCAGATGGAGGCACCAGAACCTGGCCTTCAGGAAGCCGAAGGTCCTTTCAATAATCCTCCTTGTACGCCCATGTGCCTCATTGTAACGTTCCTCTGCCCTTTTCCTGGCATTCCTCACTGGGGTCAGTAGCCATGAGAGGTTGGGGTAACCAGAGTCACCTGCAAATATCGAGGGACAACTGTTAGACACACACTAACCCTTAGGGACAACCCCATACCCAGACATCTACTCATACTGTGTGGGGACCTTTCGCTCACCTATTAGCCACACCCGGTGCCTCTGGAGTTGGCCCATCACATATGGGATGCTGCTATTCCTCAAGATATAGGCATCATGCACAGAGCCAGGGTATTTGGCATTCACATGGGAGATGTACTGGTCCGCCAAACACACCATCTGGACATTTATTGAGTGATAGCTTTTTCTATTCCTGTAAACTTGTTCATTTCTCCAGGGTGGGACTAATGCCACATGTGTACCATCAATGGCACCAATGATGTTGGGGATATGTCCCAGGGCATAAAAGTCAGCTTTCACTGTGGGCTAAATCCTCCACGTGGGGGAATACGATGTAGCTGTGCATGTGTTTCAGCATGGCCGACAACACTCTGGTCAACATGTTAGAGAACATCGGCTGACACATCCCTGATGCCATGACACTGTTGTTTGGAAAGGAACCACTTGCCAGGAAATGGAGCACTGACAGGACCTGCACTAGAGGGGGGATACTTGAGGGTTGGCGGATAGCAGACATCAGGTCTGGCTCCAATTGGGCATACAGTTCTTGGACTGTGGCACGTTCATGTCTGTAGGTAATGATAATGTGTCTGTCCTCCATTGTCGCTAGGTCCACCAGGGATCTGTACACCGGAAGATGCTGCCATCTCATATTCTGCCTCAGAGGTTGAAGGCTGTGGAAGAGAACGCTGAGCAGAGGGTCATATTCACACTTATATTGCACTAATGATGAATTGTTGACTTTACAGAAACAGAATGTGAACTCAAGAGTCCGTTGATGTGCCAATGTCTGCTGTGACACAGTTAGGTGCCATGCCCTGTGCCCCCTGAAATGGCGGCTGCCTGATCTGTGAGGAGGGACAAGTGGAAATGAGGTAATTGCTCTGGTTTTGTGCGCTGTCGCGGTAGGTGGTTGATGACCACTGTGCAAATTCGCATTGGTTATCATTGGGCAGTATGGGTTCCAGGAGCCAATGGCGTTGTACGCTGGCGGTGACCGTATGCACCGCCGCGGACGTCACCGACATTTTCGATCTAATCACTCAATTGCTACCTGACCTTCAACAGGAGAGGACCAACACTGCAAGTGCTGCTGTGACCTGTGTCTGGAAGTGACAATGGCTCATGTGTCTGGGGAAAGGGCCCCTGCCTTCACTGTGTAGGAATTGGAGAAACTAGTAGATGGGGTCCCACCCCAGTACACGTTACTCTACGGTCCTCCAGACAAACAAGTGAGTACAGTGTGAGCATGATGCGGGGTGCCATGAATGTATGGAGTGCTGTGTGTGTAAGCCACATGTAGGGGGGGTCAGAGGGGTCCTGGCCAGAGTTCAGCATGTAAGATGGTAAATGTATGTGTGTCAGGGGATGTGTGGGATCTGGTGGGCAATGAGTATGACGGACTGGGCGGGTGAATAATTTCCTTTTCTGCTGTCTTTTTCCTGCAGGTCAGCGCCCATCAGAAAAAAGGTATTTGGCGTGCCATCTCCATGGAGGTGCGGACCCTTGGGGTCTTTGACAGGCAGAGCACCCACTGCCGCAAGAGGTCGAGGACCTGCGCCGCTTGGCAAAGAAGACAGCGGAGGCCCAGCTGGGGCTGGCCTCCCAACGAAGAAGGGGTGCCCGTCGCATCATGACCCCCCTGATGTTCCGCATCCTTGTGGTGGCCGATCCGGAGTTGGATGGGCGCTTGAAGGCATCACAGCAGCCACAAGGGGGTGAGTACAGAATCTGAAACCTGACTTTGCGCATGTTAGAAGGTACCTGGGTGGGGGATGTGGGCTGTGGGTGCCTCTAGGACAGGGCGAACCTGACTGGGTAAGTCCCTTGTTGGGCAGGCTCAGAATCACTCCTACCCCAAAAGTGTTGGCAGCCATATACTACTGGGCAGGGTCCTGTCGTTTTCAGGTGTGCAGCTAATGGCGTTAGGCATTGAACCCCATGGGGCCGTGACTGTCTTAGTAAATGGTTGGGCATGACCTAGTGCATAGGGCTGCTCCCTGTGTGTTGTGTACGCCAACGGTAGTGGTGTTGCTGGCAGTGACCAAGTGTATCCTCTGTCTCTCCCCCCCTTTTTGTTTAGTCACCTGGTCCTTGTGTGCATTAGCATCATCGGGCGGAGGAGCAGAGGCACCGGCAACGGAGGGAGCTGCATCCCACATGGCCTATGAGGCCGAATCCACCAAGGGTGAGGGCACCAGTGGGATGGAAGGCGAGGGGAGCACAGCGACGGGGACAGGAGGGGAGACCACTGACAGCGACTCCTCCTCCGATGGAAGCTCCCTGGCAGTGGCAGACACCTCTGTGCCCAACCCAACAACAGGTATATCCGCCACCCCCTATCAGCACTGCCCTCCCAGCAGCCCCTCAGCGTGTTTCCCATGCCCGCTTACCCAGGAGGGTGGGCATCTCCTTCGCCCCAGGCACCTCAGGCCCTGCCCCAGACAGCCCTGCTGTCCTCAGTGAGGAAGCTATTGACCTCCTGAGATCCCTCTCTGTTGGGCTGTCAACCATACTGAATGCCATCCAGGGTGTAGCAGGGAATTTGCAGCAAACAAATGCATACCTGGAGGGCATTCACTCTGGCATGGCGGCCCAACAGAGAGCATTTCAGGCTCTGGCATCAGCACTGATGGCAGCCCTTGTCCCTGTGTCTAGCCTCCCCCCTCCAACTTCCTCTACCCAGACCCTTTCCCCTCAATCCCAGCCTATCCCAAGCACACCTTCAGACCAGCATTCACCCAAATCAACACACAAAGGTGGCTCAGGCAAACATAAGCACCACACTTCATCTCACAGGCACTCACACAAACACCATCCCCATGCAGACACACCAACATCCACTGCCTCCACTGTGTCCCCCTCCAACTCTTCGTCCATCTCCCTCCCAGTATTGTCTCCACTCACACCTGTATGCGCTACATCCTCATTCACTACCTCCATCACCAGCACGCCCATCACAACACACCCCTCACTGGCAGTCACCACACCCACAATCATGCACACGTCCCCTGTGTCCTCTCCCAGTGTGTCTGTGACCCCTCCTCCCAAAGTACACAAATGCAAGCACCCACCCACCCAACAGCCATCCACCTCACAACAGCATCCAGCCCATGCACCTTCACCCAAACTCCCCCTACAACCACTCCCTCTTCCTCCACTCCCGAACCCTCTCCATCTCCCGGCCCAGTGTGTCTAAAAAACTTTTCCTGGCAAACATTGACCTGTTTCCTACCCCCCCCGTCCTTCCCCTCAGGCAAGGGTGTCCAGAACCCAGGCCAGCAACTCAGCCACCAAGTTGGCATCCGCAGTGGTACCTACAACTCCCAGAGGCTCTAAGAGGGCACCCGTCAGGCCTGCCAGTGTGCCACCAAGCCCTGCAAAGGACCAAACCATTCCGCCACCTGCCAAGGTGAAGAAGGGGACAGCATGCACCAAGGGCAAGGAGCACAACCCACCTAGCAAGGCCTCCACCAAAACTCCTGTTGCCAGAGCCAAGGTCCCAACAGCAGCTGTCAAGGTGAAGAAGGGGCAGAGAAGCCAAGGGAAGGCACCTCAGGCGTCAGAGCCTGCAGGTGGAGGCCTGGTGGCCACCATCAAAACCGAAAGCCCCGCCACCTGCACCACGGCCAGCACTGCCAGCATCCCCACCACAAGCACCGCCACCTGCACCGCCACTGCCATCACTACTGTCAGCAGCAGCATCCCAAGTGGCCAGCCGTCTGAGGCTGCAGGAGAAGGGCTGGTGCCTCCCTCCACCACTGGCAGCACCGGTACCTGCACCATGGTCAGCACAGCCAGCATCCCTGCCACAAGCACCGCCACCTGCACAGCTGACAGTAGGACCACTAACAGCAGCAGCAGCCCCAGTGTGTGTCCGTCCGGGGCTGCAGGAGACGGGCTGGAGCCTCCCACCACCACTGGGAGCACCCCCACCAGCACCATAACAACCACCAGTTTGCAGCCTTAGTCCCCGCAGGATGGAGTCTGGCCCTGCCTCCATGGACTTTCCTGCTACCTGTCCCCTGCAAATCTTGTGCCTCAGACACCCAGGTGAGGGAATGTGAACTGCCACACCCCATTTGCTGCACCACTGGGCACAAAGCCCCCTCCAGAACCAGTGGAGATATGCATCCACTCACCCAATCCTTGGCAGGATGAAGCACACTGGGCACAAGGCCCCCTCCAGAACCAGTGGAAGGAGGCATCCACTCACCCAGTCCTTGGCAGGATGAAGCACACTGGGCACCAAGCCCCCCCCCCCCCAGAACCTGTGGAGAAAGGCATCCACTCACCCAATCCTCGGCAGGATGAAGCAGACTGGGCACCAAGCCCCCTCCAGAACCTGTGGAGAAAGGCATCCACTCACCCAATCCTTGGCAGGATGAAGCAGACTGGGCACCAAGCCCCCTCCAGAACCAGTGGAGAAAGGCATCCACTTGAGAGTCTGTGGTCTTGCACTCCCCAGGACCAAGCAGTGGGCAAAGCACCCACTTGAGAGACTGTGCCTTTGCACTCCCCTGGACCAAACAGTGGGCAAACCACCCACTTGAGAGACTGTGGCTTTGCACTCTCCAGGACCAAGCAGTGGGCAAACCACCCACTTGAGAAACTGTGGCCTTGCACCCCACAGGACATCGCTGTGGGCATGGAGCCCCCTCGAGGAGCAGTGGCGTTATTCCATCTTCAAACTGAGGTGCCCCCCTTCCTACCTGTGGTACCTGTGTCTTTTCGACCTGATGTGCCTGCAGTGTTCTCTCCGTATTGAGGCAGGAGTCGAGTGTGGGCTTGGCCCATGATTTTTGGCCCAGTGGCCCACGGACATTTACAAAGGACAATGTATGACCTTATGTACATAATGTATAATTTTGTAAATACTGTTTTTGAATTTGTTACGTGTGTCTGCCTATTTCTTAAATATCACTGTTTAACTCTATTTCTTTTGTCCTTGCGTTCTTTCAGGGGGTTACGGGGTGTATATGTAATGTTGCTGCATGTGTTTGTGTGTACGGTGTTGTGGGTGAGGGGGGAAATGGGGGTGTTGCGTGTGTGTGTGTCACTCTCTTTTTCCTCCCCCCTTCCCTGTGTGCTAGTGTAGGAGGCTGGCTTGGCTTGTAGTTGGTACCAGAGGTACTTACACCTTGTGCCAGGTCCAGTTATCCCTTATTAGTGTAGAAGAGGTGTTTCTAGCAGCTTAGACTGATAGAAGGTAGCTATGGCAAAGCAGCTTAGGCTGAACTAGGAGACATGTAAAGCTCCTACTATACCACTGGTGTCATATGCACAATATCTTAAGAAAACACAATACACAGAGTTACTAAAAATAAAGGTACTTTATTTTTATGACAATATGCCAAAAGTATCTCAGTGAGTACCCTCAGTATGAGGATAAGTTATATATACAAGATATATGTACACAAACCAAAATTAGGTAAGTAATAACAAGAAAAGTAATGCAAGCAGTGTAGAATTACAGTAGATTGCAATAGGAGGATATAAGTATAGGGGCAACACAAAGCATACACTCCAAAAGTGGAATGCGAACTACGAATGGACCCCAGACCTATGTGAGCTTGTAGAGGGTCGTTGGGACTGTAAGAAAACAGTGAGGGTTATAAAAATAGCCCACCCCAAGACCCTGAAAAGTAGGTGTAAAGTACACCTACTACCCCCAGAGAGCACAGAAGTCGTGATTGGGGTCTTCAGCAGGAAGATCAAACACCAGCAATGCAACAACAGTGGATTTCCAGACCTGAGTACCTGTAAGACAAGGGGACCAAGTCCAATAGTCGCGACAGTGTCGAGAGTGGGCAGGAGCCCAGGAAATGTCAGCTGAGGGTGCAAGGAAGCTGCCACTGGATGGAAGAAGCTTGGAGTTCTGCAAGAAAGAAGAGAGCTAGGCACTTCTCCTTTGAAAGACAGATGTCCCATGTCGCAATGAAGCTTGCAGAGGTGTTCCCACGCAGAAAGACCGCAAACAAGCCTTGCTAGCTGCAAGGGTCGCGGTAGGGGTTTCTGGGTGCTGCTGTGGCCCTGGAGGGACCAGGATGTCGCCACTTGGAGGAGGAGACAGAGGGGGCGCCCAGCAACTCAGGGAGCCCTCACAGATTCAGGCAGCACATGCAAAAGTACCTGAGCAAGCACTTGGAAGGAAAGTGAACCGGAGTCCATGCGAAGTCACAAAAGGGAGTCCCACGACGCCGGAGGACAACTCAGAAGGTTGTGCACTGCAAGAAGGAGTGTCGGGGACCCAGGCTTGGCTGTGCATGAAGGAAATCCTGGAAGAGTGCACAGGAGCCGGAGCAGCTGCAAATCACGCGGTACCCAGCAATGCAGTCTAGCGTGGGGAGGCAAGGACTTACCTTCACCAACTTGGACTGAAGAGTCACTGGACTGTGGGAGTCACTTGGACAGAGTTCCAGGGACCACGCTCGTCAGGATGAGAGGGGACCCAGAGGACCAGTGTTGCAGTCATTTGGTGCCTGCGTTAGCAGGGGGAAGATTCTGTCGAACCACTGGAGATTTCTTCGGAGCTTCTGGTGCAGGGTGAAGGCAGGCTACCCCCAGAGCATGCACCACCTGGAAACAGTCGAGAAAGCCGGCAGGATGAGGCGCCACAAGGTTGCTAGTAGTCGTCTTGCTACTTTATTGCGGTTTTGCAGGCGTTCTGAGCAGTCAGCAGTCGATTCTTTGGTAGAAGGTGAAGAGGGAGATGCAGAGGAACTCTGATGAGCTCTTGCATTCAATATCTAAAGAATTCCCCAAAGCAGAGGCCCTAAATAGCCAGGAAAGGAGGTTTGGCTACCTAGGAAGGAGGATTGGCTACCAAGAGAGGTAAGAGCCTATCAGAAGGAGCCTCTGACGTCACCTGCTGGCACTGGCCACTCAGAGCAGTCCAGTGTGCCCCCAACACCTCTGTTTCCAAGATGGCAGAGGTCTAGGACACACTGGAGGTGCTCTGGGCACCTCCCCTGGGAGGTGCAGGTCAGGGGAGTGGTCACTTCCCTTTCCGTTGTCCAGTTTCGCGCCAGAGCAGGGCTGAGGGATCACTGAGCCGGTGTAGACTGGCTTACGCAGAGATGGGCACCATCTGTGCCCATCAAAGCATTTCCAGAGGCTGGGGGAGGCTACTCCTTCCCAGCCCTCGCACCTATTTCCAAAGGGAGAGGGTGTTACACCCTCTCTCAGAGGGAGTCCTTTGTTCTGCCTTCCTGGGCCAGGGCTGCCTGGACCCCAGGAGGGCAGAAACCTGTCTGAGGGGTTTGGTAGCAGCAGCAGCTGCAGTGGAGACCCCGGAAAGGCAGTTTAGCAGTACCCGGGTACTGTGCTAGAGACCCGGGGGATCATGGAATTGTCACCCCAATACCAGAATGGTATTGGGGTGACAATTCCATGATCTTAGACATGTCACATGGCCATGTTCAGAGTTACCATTGTGACGCTACACATAGGTATTGACCTATGTATAGTGCACGCATGTAATGGTGTCCCCGCACTCACAAAGTCCGGGGAATTTGCCCTGAACGATGTGGGGGCACCTTGGCTAGTGCCAGGGTGCCCACACACTAATTAACTTTGCACCCATCCTTCACCAGGTGAAGGTTAGACATATAGGTGACTTATAAGTTACTTAAGTGCAGTGGTAAATGGCTGTGAAATAACGTGGATGTAATTTCACGTAGGCTGCACTGGCAGGCCTGTGTAAGAATTGTCAGAGCTCCCTATGGGTGGCAAAAGAAATGCTGCAGCCCTTAGGGATCTCCTGGAACCCAAATACCCTGGGTACCATAGTACCATATACTAGGGAATTATATGGGTGTACCAGTATGCCAATGTGAATTGGTAAATTAAGTCACTAGCCTGTCAGTGACAAATTTTAAAGAAAAGAGAGAGCATAACCACTGAGGTTCTGGTTAGCAGAGCCTCAGTGAGACACTTAGGCATCACACAGGGAACACATATAGGCCACAAACTTATGAGTACTGGGGTCCTGGCTAGTAGGGTCCCAGTGACACATAACAAACATACTGACAACATAGGGTCCTCACTATGAGCACTGGGCCCTGGCTAGCAGGATCCCAGTGATACAGTGAAAACACCCTAACATATACTCACAAACAGACCAAAAGAGGGGGTAACAAGGCTAGAAACAGGCTATTTTCTCACAGCTAGGTGCAGTATTCACCGTGGTCGTCGCGGCCGCCTTTTATATTCCTGGTGTATGAGGAGGTAGACCAGCATGGGGAGGACCTGTAACTCGGGCTCCAGGGTGTCCTGGTTCTTCGTTGAGTGTCGAGAGGTGAGTGGTTTCCCTTCCAAACACTGTTTCTGCTGTGCTTTTGATGGTGTTGTACCGCTCCGGAAAAGCTGGCTGATTGGCGGGTTGTAATGGGGTGGGCGGTACACTGTCTTCCACCTGTCTGTTGGCAGTGACCGCCGCAGTGTTGGTTGCTACCGCCGTGGCGGTCGGAGTTATAAAGCGGCTGTCTATGTTGGCAGTTTCCGCCGTGGTCGTGAACCCATTTTTTTTTTTTACCTCCGCTTTAACACCGACCGCCAGGGTTGTAATGAGGGCCTTAGTGCCTTAACTGAAGTGTCAGCAAAGTCAGCCCATGTCTGTGTTGCTCCCTTATATGTTGTTCTCAGCTTCTGCTCATACTCTTCAAGAGTGAGTCCAAGGAGTTTAATCAGTGTTGCCTTCATATGTGGGTAGGACTCTGCTATTGCATCCTCCAGTGTGAGTATCAATTACTAGAACTAACACTCAGAGTAATGTTCCCCAGTGGTGTGTACCCACCTTCCACATCTTGAGAGCTCTATCATATTAGGTCAGCCACTTGTCTATGCCATCCCCCGGGACAGAACTAGGGACAATCCCTTTGAGAAATCTGACTTCCTGGGCAAACCCCATCAGAACCATCACTTACTTTTCTGCTCCCACTGTCTTCTTTGGGCCCTTGGCCCAGTAATGCCCTTCTTTCCTCAAGAGCCAGTCTTCTTTCAGGTAAGGCCATAGCTCTCTCCTCTTGATCCAAAGTTGCTATGCTTTTCTGGAGGAGCCTGTAGCTAGTAATGGAGCCTTCCTGTCTTGTAGCTCTGGAGGTCACCCTTGGCCTGGTGACGGGAGCTAGGTGCCTGCTGCCCCATTGATTTATTTGATGGCACTGTTGGTATCCTCATCTACTTCATCTTCTTCCCCACTACTTTGGGGGCCTTGGGGATAATTCTTTCTCCAGTCATGGAGGGAGGTGCTCTGTGGGCCTCCCCCCAAGTTTGGAAGGCTTTGATCTATTCATTGTTCCTGGCCTTAACCCCAATGTTGATCCTCCTGTCCCTACAAAGTGCCATCAACTCATCCCTCTTGAGAGAGGACAGGGTTTCCATGTCAAATCCCATGCTTCCTTGCCAAAAAGACGATTCATTGAACATTTTCAAACCTTTTAGAAACCTTCGGAAACTTTATTGCAACTTTTTCAAACTTTTCTCAAATCCTTTAAAAAGTTTAGCAAATCTTGTGAAACCCTACTTTAGGAGATGACAAGGTACAGTAAGTTATTGGGAGGTACAATAGATTTTTTTCTCTGTGTCCCCCTTGGCAGATTCTCAGTGGTCTGAACCTTCAACAATTGTATGGTACTGCTAAACTCAAGCTCTGGATCCCACTGCTAGGCACCAATGTGAGGAAAAGGGATGCATTATATGGTGTGGTTGTGCAGCCTCACTGTGTAATTCACTAACCAACCCATTTAGGACCAGTAGGTTATGGTTGTCAAACTTTTAGCTCAACCCTGTGTAGCCGTGGCTCTGAACAACCAGTCCTACAGAAAAGGAGCACGTGAAAGCATTAGAACCGCACCAAAACAATTTAAGAAGTAATAAATGAAACTCAAGAAATCCAACACCAATAAAACTAGATTGTATTTTTATGAATTTTTAGACACCAAAATCAAAAAGATCCACCAGAGGGTTCTCAAGATACATAATTTACAGCATATAGTAAATCAGCACTTTTTACTTAACCATAAACAATCATTGGTAAATTCAACATATTTGAAACTTAGAAATGTTTTTAAGAAAAACCTGGGTAAGTATCAATGTGGTTACCTTAAGCTATTTTAGATTATCAACTCCAGCAGGGTCTTCCTACAGCTACTTCCCTGCCCATGGGCTTGGTGAGGTGATACTGACTGTAGGAGTCTGTGTCACTCGAAGTTCTCTTGGTCCTAGCAGAAGTCCAGTCACCACTGGCCTTCCAGTCATCCGGTATCGTGGTCAGGGGCCTATCCTTCCTTGGCTGGTAACTCATCTTATGGGTGACCAATCTGCACTCCAGTGATTCTCCTGGGTCCATCAGACTCAAGGACAACTTTGAGCGCTGGTTCCTGGTCCTTGGTGCTGCATGGCAACAAAGATCGGCAACATGAAGATTTGGGCTACCACCTCACCCCAGAAGGCTTCTTCAGCTGTTGTGGCCATGTGGTGAAAACAGGTGGTCAGCCAATTGACCCTTGGAGTCTCTTGCTTCAGCTAAGCTTGGGAAACCACTTCTCCATGAGCAGGGTACAGCAGGCACAGTCCTTTCTCTCCTTTGCTAGCCATCAAGTTTAGCAGCTGCATTCTCTCTTCACCAAGTCCTTGGTGCAGCCGAGCAGTCCTTTTTCAGTCCTCTTCTCCAGTCCTCTTCTCCAGTTTGTCGAGATCCAAATTCTGGGTGCCAGGGTACCCATTTTAAGCCTAGAAAATGCCCTCTGGGTAGTTGCAGTCAGTAGCCAATGGGCTACTTGGTTCCCTACTTCCTGATGACCACTTCAATATTGCAGAACACTACCCTTGGCATGTAGAGCTCCATAGTCCAACCCAAAGGTGTGGCAACCAATGGGGCTACACACCCTTAAAAAACGTCTGGACAGTTAGTTCCCCCTCTTCTTCTCTTCTTCATGAATACCAGCATGTCTACCTAAACAACAGAGTAATCTCTCTTGTAGGGGATCACCATTTTACCTTTAAGGGCAGCATCTCATATGAGGCTCGCCTTTTTGGCCAACACTTGTGTGGCTTCCAGCATAGGATGCTATTGTCTTCTTTCCTGGTAGTCACTTACATGTCTTCTCAGGAGGGCAGAAAGCTGTCTCAGAGGACTGACCCTGTGTGCATCCTTGAACGGACACAGGTTATGTCCCTAGGCAGTGTCCTGTTCCCTAGGCTATGCCCTATTTCTCCAGGATAGCTCATAGTGTGCAATAAAGCAATCGCTTCCAGGGTAGGTCTACTTCACTTGATAGCCCCAAAATGACAAACTGTGGGTGTCCAGTACTTGGGATCTCCAGGACTGCGATGAGATCATAAATTAGCTTCCGCCAGAATATCTGTACCTGACAGGAAATTCCCATATCATGTGAAAGAAGGAGCCTACCATTCCTCCACATCTCAGGCAGTTAGGGGACTGTGCTCTGGGATCTTGAATAGCTAACTCCTATTGTAGTAGACTCAGTGTAACATTTGTAATAAAATGAGCCTCAAGCTTGTCTTGATCAACACCTCATGTGCATCAAGGCTGCTTTCCAATGTGTGTCTTCCAAATGGCCCATGTCAACTTCCTACTGAGCTCTGAGGTTGCCCAAGTTGTCCGGTCTGTTGTTTATGAGCATGCAGCAAGTATTGAAAATAACCTTACTGGTCATCTCCTCCTGCAATATTCAGTTCTTGATATGGCTACCATCATCTAAGTTCTTCCATGCTATGGCCTCTGCTTTCAGGGCATGCTTCAAGTGTAGGTATCTGAAAATATGGGAAGGGTCTTGTTCATACTCTTCCTCTAAGTCTTGGAAGGACTATATCACCTCTCCTCTGACTAGATCCCAGAGAGTTGAAATCCCAATCAGGTTCCATTAGTTTAATCCCACCTCTCAACAAGTTGCCCTTCTAAAGCACAGTCATGCGGGAGAGCTTAGCCTGCCACCTAACATACTTTGTGGCCTTAGCCCAGACTTCCAAGTAGACCTTGGTTGGCCCCAGTAAATGGGATCTAAATGGCCTGCAATATATGTAATTTATGTGTTCACCTACAGCCTAGACTGATCTAGACTTGTGGCCAAGTACTTTATGGGACCAAATCTCCAATTGTTTACCACCTGTAGCTGAAAGGCCTAATAGTATGTATTAATTTCTGGCCAGGGAAAACTCCAATTATATACCCATCTTTTTAGTATGTGTTTTGCAATCCAACGGACATCCCCAGAAGAAGAAGAATTTCAAGTGTACTGTCTATTATTCCCAAAAAAAGTATCTGGAATAGGTCAGGGAAACTTCTGGAGAATGCAAGGAAATTTGGGTATGATAATCAACTTCAATAAGTAGGTCCTACCCATAAGCAAGAGTGGCAGTTGCCTCCATCTATCAATATTGACCTGAAACGCTTGCTAGACCACCTCCAGGTTCCTCTCCAGAAACCGAGAACACCATGCTGCTATCTCAATACCTTTTTAGCAGAGTCCCTCAGTCAAAACCTTAACTTCTGGTGGGACAAGAACTGCATCATTCCACCTCCGTTATTTATATAGTAGAGATTTGTTCCAGTTTATATTCTAACCTACCTGGTTTAAGAAGTTGCGAAACACCAACATCAACTAAGATAATGAGGTCTCCAGGTCCACAAGGTATAATAAGACATCATCAGCATATAGTGATACCTTTTCTGGCTTAACCATCACTTCCAGGAAGCCTGCCATGTCCCCCTAATCCATAACCAGGGGCTCCATGCAGACGGCTAAAAAGACAGAAGACAAAGAGCCCCCTTGTTGACTCCATCTCTCAAGTACAATTTCATCCAACAGCACTCTATTTATCTTTACCCTCACTATCAGATTTCTGTACAGTAGTCACACCCCGCTGATGAACACCAACCCAAAACCACACCTTCTTACTACCTGGAAGAGGTATGTAGACTTGTGGCACAGTTGGGCATAAATCCGGTCTTGACACTATGTACTAGGGAGGAGATAACTCTCACAAATCAAAGCACCATTATTTTTGACAGGATCTTAACCTCAGCTGTCAACAGGGAAATCGGCCTGTATAGGCACACATGTTCCCAGACCTTCCAGTCAGGGACCACCACAATTGTTGCATGTCTTAAATGATGCCTACTGGGCAGGCCTGATCGAAAATGGCCAAGAGGCAGGGACCCAAAATCATCAGGGCTCATTTGTAGAACTGTACTGGTATTCCATTCAGTCCCATTGTCTTCCCTGGTTGCATCAGCCCCATTGTCATTGATTCCTCCGCTGGGGAGAGCTCCTCTTCTAGATATTATCTATCCTCTACTTCTAAGCACTGGAGTAGCAGTTCTTCAAAGAAGATCATGCCATCTTTCTCTTTAGCAGAACGCCTCACTGTGTCACTGCCTAATAGTATTGGGCAAAAGCCTCTGCTATCTACTTATCCATTTCAATCCAGGATCCAACCATCCCCATGATTTCTACCACTAATCTGGTTGCTTCCTCCTTCTTGCTCAGCCAAGCCAACAGGCCTTCAATCTACAAACTTAAAACCTAATACTTCACAGCACACAAAAAATTGCAATTGTCATGAGTGGGGTTTTGGGTACGACACCTTGTATTCTGCCCCACTTCGCCCCTCTCTTCATATCTCCCTCTCTTTGGTAGGTGTAGATTGGAAGACCCATGGGGAGGGAGTCTTCAGTGTGCCTTGGACATGTATAAAGGTTTAAGTTCAGATTACTCTAGAACTCAGCTTTAGAACTCTGTTCTCAAGCAAGTCTCGGCCACTGTACAGTCTTACCATAGTGTAAGCCTCAGAGTCTGTTTTCCAGCATCTGATGGGAACCCACAGCATGTGTCTTGCTTTACACCTGCTTCTTGAATGAGGTGGCTTGGCTGATGACCTGACTTGCAATCCTGGGAGGGCTGCAGCAGGGCAACGGTGGGTGTCCATAGCCACAGTCTTCACTCGCAGGTGATGACTCTGGCATTAGTGAATATCCTGTCAATAGTTGATGTGATGCAGTGCCTTGGGCACAAACTTCTTGATGGTTGTGGTGATGACCGCTGACGGCATTTCCCTCTTTCAAATGCTTTTACAGAGAAGCTACTGCTCACAAGCCTTACTGCGTGAAGATCGAATCCCCCATCGTCCTTCGGACCCCCGCAGGACCAGAAGGCAAGCTATTCTGGTGCATCAAGTCAGTTACACCACTGTAGGGTTAGAAGGGTCCTGCTTCCTCTCAGCAGCAGTTTGGCTTCAAGGTGCTCCAGACTTGAAACTCTGCTTCTTCCAGCAAGAGCAAGGGAGATAAGCACAACATAGGAAATGGGGGATGGGTGAGTTTCATCCACACCAGGGGACACCTATGCTATACGAAAGGAAAGGAGTGGAATATCTCCCACAAACACCAAGTATACATGTATCGGGAAACAGGTAGTGAAAATGGGTGAAATCAGTATTAACAGCTGGACACAGAGGAGACCACTATCATAGTTCGGCATGCAAGGGGTCAAAATAGACATCACAATCCAAGAAGTCCACCTGTTAACAAACACAAACTCACCCCATATATTCTTCACAGATACCACAAACAGGATAATCACAACTGGCCCCAATTATGAAAACTGGAAGGCCTTTTATTGGAACAGCTTATCTGCAGTTTCACCATAAGGAGACAGGTAGCATGTGCCACTGCACTCAACTCTTGTTTTCACCTTCAGTTGCATAGATTGTGTTTCCCCCTTGTGTTCCACTGAAATTAGAGCACAGCTGGTGGTATTGCATGATTGTTAGTGAAACTGGAGAATAAGCACATTAACCAGAAAAACATTAAGGATAAGACAGCACATTCAGAAGAATTTCGTCCCAACACTTCAGGCAAAGGATTTGCAGATGTGATGCAAATGTGTCTTTTTTTGGGGAAAGAGAATAGTGTGAAATATACAATCTCAGAGTTATTTCATACTAGTGTAATCCAGTATGATAAAAATGCCAAACTGGCTAACACCACACCCCAAACCAAATCAGTCCCTAACTGAAATGAAAATCAATCCCTGTCAAAGAATTTTAAGATATATTTCAAGAAAAAAATAATTTCATACCAGCAAGACTGTAATAAGAAATGGACGATTCAATTAAAAGTTCAAGCAGGCGTTTAAACAAAGGTTGGATAGCCCATGACACGCTGCGACCGGCCAGGTCAGATCCCAGCAGTGTGGGACCCCAACTGCTACGGAATCCATTCTCACCACTTGCAGGGTATGAGGAAGCATATCCAATATAAACATTTTAGGAAAGTGCCCCTTTGTGTATGGTCATCCCCCACTCTTTCCCCCCAATGCTGATGGTTATGACTCTGTTAGTGCACTGGATCCTGCTAACCAGGCCCCAGTGCTTGTGCGCTCTCCTAAATCTGATTTGTTCATTTGGTATTTCTCTAATTGGCAAAGACTTTACCTCCTTATAGGTCCCTATTAAATAGTACCCAGGTTATAGGTCCTAAAGGGGTCCCCAGGGCTCCAGAACGAGTTTGTGCCACCTTGGATGATCCAAACATACTACTGATAGCAGACCTGCCATTGCAGACAGCAGGAGCAGTGCAAGCTGCTCGAGTTCGACTGTGCCCTCACCATGAGTGGCACAGTCCAATGACCTGCCTTACTTATATGTCAGACACTTCTAACGAAGGCCGCTGCAGCCCAAGAAGCATGGTGCCTTATATTCATGGTACAAGCTTATATGTATCTATGGTGTTTTTCCTATTAAAGTACACTATGGCCCTGATTATGACCTTGGCGGACGGCGGAGGCCGTCCGCCAAGGTACCGCCGCCAAATGACCGCACCGCGGTCAGAAGACCGCGGCGGCCATTCAGACATTTCCTCTGGGCCGGCGGGCGCTCTCCAAAAGAGCGCCCGCCGGCCCAGAGGAAATGCCCCTGCAACGAGGACGCCGGCTCAGAATTGAGCCGGCGTAGTTGCAGGGGTGCGACGGGTGCAGTTGCACCCGTCGCGTATTTCAGTGTCTGCTTTGCAGACACTGAAATACTTTGCGGGGCCACCAGGGGCCCCGCGGCACCCCCTACCGCCATCCTGTTCCTGGCGGGAGACCCGCCAGGAACAGGATGGCGGTAGGGGGTGTCAGAATCCCCATGGCTGCGGAGCGCGCTCCGCAGCCATGGAGGATTCTGTAGGGCAGTGGTAAACCGGCGGGAGACCGCCGGTTTACCCTTTCTGACCGCGGCTGAACCGCCGCGGTCAGAATGCCCTCGGGAGCACCGCCAGCCTGTTGGCGGTGCTCCCGTGGTCGGTGACCCTGGCGGTCACCGGCCGCCAGGGTCAGAATGACCCCCTATAAGTCATAGCCAGTCCACAGGATAACATGGGACTTGCACCCGGGTTGCTAGCTCCATTATGATACAGCCTAGATATGTCCAGTTTGGTATCAAAGAATGTGTCTTTTCTCCCTTGGCATGAATCTGGTGTTGAGGGACAGCTGGCATGTACCCAGGTAACACCTCAAAGGTTACCCACCTGTTTGCCCCAACTTCTTTTATGCTCTGGCTGGTCAGCCCGTGCTTTCCCGCCTTGCTTCCACCAAGACAGGGTTCTGACCTCCTGCCAGGTAGTGTGAACACTCCCAGGAGTCAGAGACAAAGGCTTAGGCAGGAAGGAGGTAAGATCTCCTGCCCCCCAGCCAGTCTTGTGAATGGACAGTTCAGGGCGGTGAGCTTTAAAGCCTTTACCCCTTCCGATAGCCATCTGTGCTGTCCCCCAGAGGAGGAAACAGCCCTCACCAGGCACATTTGCTTGTGAAAAGGCAGGAAATTAGATATGCAGGGTAGTGCACAACCCTAGCAGGCTGACCACACCTCTAGGGTGAGCAGCCCAGTCTGTGCACTAAATTTTTATCTCTGCTATCTTAGGAGTGGCAGAAGAGAAGGTTCTGGGTAGCAAAAGGTAACCCACCCCATCAACTGTGGTCACCTCAACAATGTATAAGAGGGATACTCTGTCCCGGAGAAAACAGACTGGGAACTGCATGATCAACCCTCGACCTTCGAACTCAGCACTCCTGACCAAAAGCACCCCTGTGGGTGCCAGAAGCACCCTCAGTCTACCTTAGACTAGAGGAAGTAGTCTCCTGCAAACTGCAGATAAAAATGCTTGCAGGATCTGAAGATTTACTGGTCATTGGTCCTCTGTGGGATTGCCCAAATCCAGGTGGCCCAGTGCCTTCTGGGAGTTGCAGTCTTGCCTGCCCTGAAGTTTCAGGCCACTACGTCACTCTCCTGGACCCCGTGAAGTTCCCAAAGCTTCTCTTCACCTTTACTGCTGCCAAGGCTTGTTGGTTGCCAGCCCTGTAAATAACCCCCACTCTCAACGCTGTAACTGTAGGGCACATCATGCAGCTTGCATCTGACATCGACAACCCATCCCCTGCTGAGTTTTTGCATCTTCTTTTCTGCAACATTGTGTACGTGGTAAAATCAGCACCACTGCAAGAGTTGTTCAGCACCATGGACAGCCAGGACAACTCTGCACCCAGATGCCAGGAGTCAGCTAAAACTAAACTTACTGTTGTGGCCTGGTCCTAGGTCCCGCACAACCTTACCCCCTGCAAGGGTTCAACATAAGTGGACATTTGTTACTAGTGTTTTTCCCCACTAACCTCAATGTAAAATTTCAATGCCTTGTTGGTTGTGATTTAATTTTGCTTCTAAAATCTATAACTCCCTTTGTACTGATGCAATTCCGTTTATTTTGGTGTCTAAATTAAGATAAAAATAAGCTCTATTTTTATAAGTCGGTGTTGAATTCCTTTTGAGTCGTGTCAATTACTTATCGTCCCTGTTGGTGCTCTGAAATGCTTAACACATGTACCTCTAGTAAAGACTGACTGCCATTTGCCACGCTACCAGGACTGAGCTAAGGATTTATTAGTGTGAATCCAAGGGCCATCTTTGGGGTATTGGGAGAGTATTCATTGTTGAGGACTAACCCCCCACACCACATAATACTCCACTTTACTAAAAACATATGTCTTAACAATTACACAAGGAATGATAAAGGAAAGTTCAAACCTAAACACATATACGTGATGCAGCTGCGTGTGCTACATTACACGTACTACATTACTTTCTCTTCTAAAAATGAAAAGAAAATGAAAAACTGCAACTGAGGCATAACAACTTATAAACTTCTAAATAAATACTTCACTAAATATTTGAATCTTACTGGTACTTTACATTGCATGTTCCAGCAAGTCTCCTGTTTATTTGTCCACTTGGAGGACCAGGACTGGATGGAACAAATATGGACCTCCCTGTAACCATTCCAACATTAGTTTTGATCCTATATTTCGCCTACTGGTTGAATCCATGAAACCCAATCCCAGTCAACAATGGGACCCCCTTTTTTGCTCATAATATTGGTTTGTTTTTCAGTGAGTTTAACAAGCTGGCACCTGTTCCACCATCCTTTATTCTCGAGTAGCACTGTTCCCTTACTGACCTTGTTGACTTTGACTGAGGAAGAAAAAATTGATTCTCCCTTCCTAACCTTGACAGTGCTTTTTATCAGCACCTAGTCTCCCAAAGCTATATCTTAACTGGAAACAGTGTACCTTTTGTCAAAGTTATGCTTCATCTTAATTTGACTTGACACCATCTTAAAGGAGATGCCATCTGTGTCCTGTGTCACACAACAGTCTCTACTTGTTTTTCTAAACACGTGGGAAACAATGTTCTATGCGCATTTGTCCCTCTCAACAGGGAAAATGGAATAACACCTGTGGTACAGTCCAGTGTCATATTGTAACACCACACCTTCTGATTTAGAAACATTTTTATACCAAAGCTTGAAGCTAAAGCAGCATGTACCCCCTACTTGATGAGTTTCTTACCCCTCTCATCCAACCCATTGGAAGAAGGAGAGTACAGTGCTATTTGCAACTGTGTTGTACCATGACATTTAAATATTACTGCATCCGCACCAAAGTAAAGTGTGTACTATTGTAAGTGACAATACTTCTCGGAACACTTTACAGAAAAAATGTTTGCTCCAAAAAGTTCACAGCAGTTTCATTATCGGCCGACAGCACAAAGAAACAATACATTCATTTAGAGAAATAATCAATGACTAATATTTAACAGTTCATATTATAAGGTAACAACAAATATGGACAAGAGAAATCTAACCCAAGTTTCTCCCATGCTGCATCAGGGAAGGCCACAGGATATAAAGATGTCTTGTTGACTCTCCAGTGCTAGTCAGAGAGCATCTATTCCAAGCACTTGTCTATCACAAACCTAACTTGGGCGTCAGGCCACCAATAATGTTGTTTAAAGCGCATGGTGGCTTTGGTAACACCTATATGACCCTGGTGGGCCTGGTTAACGACAGCGTTATGCAGTTTAGAGGGAGGTACATGCAAATTCCCTGTCAAAACTAGGCAGTTCACCAAGAACAAATCATCTGCAACATGACAAAATGCCTTAAGCTCATCTACAAGACACATTTTCTCTGGTCAACCTCGAGCAATGTATTCTTTAACCTGATTTAGAGTTTCATCATTTTGACATGCCGTTATCCACTCAGATTCCCTCAGACCTACACTCTCTCCATTGACGGTGTCAAACAATGCAACAAATTCAATGTCATCCAAACTACAGTCATCATACCTCTCCTCAATAGACATTCTTGATAAACAGTCCGTGCGAAAATTCTTCCCGCCTGGCACATGTTTAATCACAAAGAGGTATGCTTGAAGCTTAGAAACCTATCTGGTGAGTTTGGCTGACACATTGTTTGCTAGTGCCAGCAGTGAAAATATGGACCAAAGGTTTGTGGTCGGTGTGTAACTCAAATCTGCAGCCCCACACATACATCTTGAAATTATGGACGGCTCACACACAGGCTAGAGCCTCCCGCTCTCTGGTGCTGTATTGCTTCTCATATTGCCTTAAGGACCTTGATGCAAGGCCACAGTCTGCTCTTTGCCAGATATGATTTAACTTAAAACAGCCCCCAAATCCTCCTGACTGGCATCCACAGTGATGATGGAAGTATATCCCTCTTGGAAGGTGACAATGGTGGTGCCATCTCTATTAGATTTTTAACTTTTTTGAACACATCCTCTCTTTCCTCCGATCAGAGGAACTTCTGCCCTTCCCTGAATAGTACTCTCAATGGTTCAAATGTTTGAGCATAACAAGGTACAAAGCGTGCATAGTATTTAGCAAGGCCCAAAGAAGATCACAAGGCATCTCTATCAGCGGGAACCTTGGCTTCTTTCCTGTCCATTATGAGGAAAAACTTTGGCCTTATCCCCGAGGAAGATATTGACAATTACCTATACATTCAAGTTAATTTGTGGCAAATTTGCACTTGTCATGTCTGATTGTCATTCCTCGCTGTAACAGAATCGTGAGAACCTATCTTAGAAGCTGGTTATGCTTCTCTAGACTGTCAGCGACGAAAACTAGAATATCATCTTGGTACGCCTGCAGTCCCCTGAGGTTGCCAAACAGATTGTCCATAAGTTTTTTAAATATACTAGGAGCTGACGCTAGGTTGTCCAACAGATCCTGGATTTTGGGAGGAATTTTGGAACCAGAACGTTTGCACCAGAATGTTGGAAACTGACAGCTCTTAGATCAGCATAAAGTCTGATCTCTTCCATTCCATTACAATTGGTGCAACCCAAAGAGATGAATCACAAGGTTCAATTATGCCCGAGAACACAGGTTTTGCAAAGTGAGTCTTAATTCTTTCCTGATGCTCAATGGAACAGGACATGCCTTCTGAAGGGCAGGCTGTGCTTGTGGTTTCAAACTGATGCAGTTTCTGAAACCCCGCATTGTGCCCACTTGTTTATGAAAAAGATCCTTGAACTCCTCCAATAATTCTTTGTGTGGATCTACCAAACTACAGATGTTGTCTGCCCGAAACTGCCCTAACATAACCGGGTTATCGGAACCTGGTCTTAGAAATAGTCCCATCCATGTCAGATCTTGCCACCCTATGATGTTCTTCCTTTTTATGGCCACATAAGCCTTTGTGAGAATTTCCCTCCCTAGGCAAACCACTTTAGCAGAGAAAAATCCCAACATTTCAATTTCGTTTTCTCTGAAAGCTTTTGGATTTACATCAGTAGGTATTAATGGTCTGTCCCAATTCTCATAAAATGTGGTATCCTTTAGAATGCTGATGGGAGAACCTGAGTCTGCTATGACATGCAAAGAAATATCGTCAGTAAATGCCTCGCAAGTGGGACCCTTAACTGGATTACATTCAATAGTCAGTACTACATTGTTGATAGACAGTGCAGGAATCAACCTCTGCAGCCACACAACCAGTGTTTTCAGGGGCCTTGTCACTTCTGCATGCAATCTGAAAATGCCCCATCTTCTTACACAATATGCACCGTTTACAAATGGAAGGACACCCTGAAAAGTTACTAAGGTGGCGCCACACCTATAACCTGTTAGGGGGTTGCTTGTTTACATTCTTGTATGTTCTTCCTTTTGTGTTTCCGAAACACACAGGCTCAACCTGAGGATCCCCTTCAACGGCCACCGCGCTCACTGAAGAGTCTGCATTAAGTACTTTGGAAGAAATGAGGGACCTCTCTATTCTTTTTGCAAGATCAATGACTTCTGTGAGTGTAGGGTTTCTGCAACTCAGCAGTCTTTCGTGTATTTTCCTGATGAGCAACTGAAAACAAATTGGTCTCAGTAGTACCTGTCCAAGTTTGGACCATATTCACAGGTAGCCGCCAAAATTGTGAGGGCGGAAATGTACTCCTCTGTTTCCTCCTTAGTGCATTGCTTTCCTTTAAAGAAATTATGACATTCCAACATAATGCTGGTGTAGGAAATGTCCCTTTTTGAAGGATTATCCCCAAACTTTTTTGCCTTCTTCCTCCAATTTTTTCAGGTCTGTTTTTGATGGATTATTGTCTCGGCACAATTTTCCACTGCTAATCAGTGATAACGTGCAAGTGCTCCCTATAGGAATTGTACTGTTGATTGATTTATCCATGATTGGCATATTTGATTCACTGGTAAGTCCCTAGTAAAGTGCAGTAGAGGTGCCCCGGGCCTGTAGTCTAATGCTACTAGTCGGCCTGCAGCACTGGTTGTGCCATCCACATTAATAGCCCTGTAACCATGGCTCAGACCTGCCACTGCAGTGTCTATGTGTGCAGTTTTAAACTGCCAATTCGATTTGGCAAGTGTACCCTCTTGCCAGGCACAAACCTTTTATTTTTATACATGTAAGGCACCCCTAAGGTAGGCCCTAGTTAGCCCCAGGGGCAGGGTGCAGTGTATGTTTAAGGTAGGACATGTCCTGGTGTGTTTTACATGTCCTAACAGTGAAATACTCCAAATCCAGTTTTTGCTGCACAGAGTCACATTGCACCGCTTTGCACCACGACCCTGGTCTCACCGACGCCGTCTTCAGACAACTTCACCAAGCCGCTGCTCGCACCGCGACCTGTGGGCCCCGCACTCCAGCATCGCCTGCTCCCACCGCAACCTGGGCATCCCGACGACTCTGCTCCTGCTGACATTGGTGCCGCTGCCTGCACCGTGACCTGTGGACGCTGCTCATGAGGTACACGAAGCACAGCCTGTCCCGCACCGCGGCCCCGGTCCACAGACGCCAGCACCATTGACTCCCACGTCATCACCAGGCATCCTGCCTGCACCGTGGCCTATGGACACTGCTTGTGAGGGTCACAAAACGCCGTCCCATCCCGCACCGCTAGCTTGTGGCCTACCGACGACAGTGCTTCAGCAACGACAATGAATCTGCCTGCACCATGACCTGGTGACACCGCACATCGCACCACCCCGCTTCACACCGCAGCCCAGGTCTCACCGACACCGCTGGATGCCGCCACCAAGCCGCTGCCTGCACTGGGACCTGTGGGCACGCATGTCGCATCATCCCCCTTTGCACGCAGATCCGACGCCATCCACGCCAGTGCACCTGATTTCATCAGCCCGGAGTTTGATCCCCGAGGTGCATGACTTCAAGGGCCCGATGACTCCCGCACTGACTCCGGAACTGACACAGCAACGCCAGCAACTCCTCTCTCTGGAGCTCACCCCAAGGATCACGATGCCCTACAAATCCAAGGTACTGTTTGTGGGTCTTCCCGACACCGTAGCTAGCCCGCGACACCGCGGCCGGCCTGAACTGTTGGTTTTGTTGCTCACGATGCCGTGATAGCCCCAGATGGAGTTATCGACTTCAAGGAACCTTATATTTGAGTAAATCTTACAAGATTTATATCTTTAACACTGTACGTTGGATTTTTATCGTTTTGGACTTGTTTTGTATAGATAAAAATTGACTTTTTCTAAACTTGGTGTGGTGTCCTTTTGTAGTGTTTTCACTGCATTACTGTGTGTTACGTGCAAATGCTTTACACATTGCTTATGAGATAAGCCTGACTGCTCGTGCCAAGCTACCAAGGGGGTGAGCAGGGGTTATCTGAGCATGTATCTCCCTTATCCTGACTACAGTGTGGGTCGCTACTTGGACAGGGGCCAACTAGAGACCCCATTTCTAACATTGGTTGTCAGTGGTGAGGATAGGACTTGCATTTGCACTTGACCTACAGTGATTGATGTACACTACTACCATATCTCAGACCACTATGTACCGCATACAGATTTTTGTTTTAGATTTTTCTCTTTGACCTATTTTTGATCTTGAGTTCTAGTGAACTCCAACGACATCATGTCTCAGTCAGGAGCATCATCAGTTGAATCCCAGGATTTGGTTTTTGAGGAGGATAGGTTGGAAACCTATACTGTGAAGGAATCAAAGGCAGTTTGTAAAAACCTCAAAGTCCAGGTCAGAGGCCTACCCAAAAAGGAGGAGCTACAAAAGACGCTGAGAGCCTGGATAGCAGCCAGGACTACCAGTGGGCAGTCTGTGGATCCAATGGCTGTGGACCCAAATCCAGGAGAAGATGTGCTGAGGGTGCAGGAGCTGCAAGGTGGGGAGGTACCCTGTGGGTCAAGCACCAGTTGTGGATCAAAAGGCCTTACTCCAGAGGAGCTGGAGGACTGGAGAGAAGCCAGGAGGCATCAGATAGAATTGGAGAGATTAAAAATGGAGGCTCAGAGAGAGCAGTGAGCCATGGAGGAAAAGAATATGCTTTTGGACCATGAGCTCAAAATAAAGGAGCTGGATATGAGGAGCAGGTCCAGCCAGGATGGTGGCAGCAATTCCACAGTGCAGTCAGACAGAATTGTGCACATTCCCAAGAACATAAGGAGGGAGTACAAGAAGGGAGGCGACATACAGAGGTGTTTCAGGGATATGAGGCATCTATCCATACGAATGGGGTCCCTGAGAAACATTTGGGAGCAGGTTCATGGAACCATTTCACAGAGGAAGGGAGGGACACCTTGCTAGCTTTGGGTAAGGGGTACAACCTCACCTATGCTGACATAAAGGAGGCCCTTCTCACTATGTATGGTCTCACTCCTGACAAGTACCGGGATCAGTTTAGACAGAGTAAGAAAACTGAGTCCCAGACCTGGTTGGAATGTGTAGATTTGGTTTGCAGAGCAGTGGATGGCTGGGTGAAAGGCAGTAATGTGACATATTCTCAGGGGCTATACAACTTAATTGCATAGGAGCACTTGTCTAGTCTGTGTTTTGCAGAGCTGCACCAGGACTTGACCGATAGTAAGCTTACTGACCCCAGAAAGCTTGCTATGGGGGGGACCGCTGGGTGAGTACCAGGTTCCATAAGAATGTGTATGTGGGAGACTCAGCCAAGGGTGGGCAGGGTCCCCAACAGAAGAAGGAGGGGGAGGTCAAGGGTGACACAGACAGGTCCCAGGATAATGGGGGAGAAAAAGGGTCCTGACAGGAAGGAGGGCGGCTCTGGTAGGCAGTGGCCCAGGGCACCCCATTTTCAACCCCAGTGCTTTGATTGTCTCCATTTGAGACACAAGCAAGGGGACTCTGTCTGTCCTAAGAGAACCCCCACTGGTGGCCCCTCTACCAAGGTGGCCAATGTGGCTTTAGGGGGAGGTAGCCCCCAGGGGCAGGTCATAGATCATGCCCTGATATCCCTTTGTTCGGAGGTGGACCCAGAGGGTGAGTTGGTGATCCCTGAGGGTGGGAGTCATCACTTCCACTAGGTGACAGTGAATGGGGTCCCAGTAACCGCTCGGAGGGACAGTGGGGCTAGCCACACCATGATGGTGCAAAGGCTTGTCCCCCCAGAGCAGTACACCAGTCAGGTGTGTAGGGTGACGCCAGCCCACGGGCAGGACTTCTTCTGCCCCATGGCCCTGGTATCCCTAGAGTGGGGTGGGGAGGTGACCCAGAGGCGAGTCATAGTCAGTCCCCAAATGCCCATAGACTGCCTTCTGGGGAATGAGTTGCCCCAGGTGTCAGGGCAATTGGGAGGAGTGGCCCCCAGAGGCACCCTCACAGTTCAGTTGTCTGGGGGTACCAGCCCAAGGGGTAAAGTACAGGACCTTAACAAGAGGGAAAGGAGGAGGGACAGCCCACCCCTGTCCCCTGCTCAGCCTAAGGGTACAGACCCAAGGGTGAGTGACCTGTCTCAGGACACCACTTATGAACTGGTGGGAGGTGAAGTAGAAAAAGGGTGAAAGTCATCTGGGGTGACTGCCCCCACTTTTTAAAATCCGAGAGGCTGGAGACCCTAGGATGGCCTGGGTCCTGGCTCTTGACACTGACAGCTGTCAGTGGCCTCTGTTGGTTGTTATCCTTGTGGTCAGAGTTTTCCTGGGAGGGGAACTAAAGTCAGATCCCAGGGGTGGAATGGGCCACATCACACTGTTGGCCCTGGTGGTACTGTCTGCCTACTGGGATGCATCTGTGAACAAGGTAAGGTTAGTTGCTGCACAGATAGAGTCCTCAGATGAGAAGAGTTCCCCCAAGGTTAGTTCAGTGTGCCCTGAGAGTGCTGACCGAGGGATCAACCTGGGTTCAGAGAGGCATAGAACTGGCAAAAGCTCCTGCAGTAGTGGGCCACTGTCCAGGTTCTATTGCCCTGAGCAGGGAAGTCCAGCAAGGTATTGATTGGCTTACCCTGGCTTTAGGCTGGGAGGAGGTTGTGTTGGAAATGGCCCTTTTTGCAGGGTTATCCCCAAACCTTTTGCCTTCTTCATCCTATTTTTTCAGGTGTGTTTTTGCTGGTTTATTGTATCTGCGCACTTTACCACTGCTAATCAGTACTAAAGTGCAAGTGCTCCCTATAGAAATTGTACTGTTGATTGGTTTATCCATAATTGGCAGATTTGATTTATTGGTAAGTCCCTAGTAAAGTGTACAAGAGGTGCCTAGGGCCTGTAGTCAAATGCTACTAGTGGGCCTGCAGCACTGCTTGTGCCATCCACATTAGTAGCCCTGGAACCATGGCTCAGACCTGCCACTGCAGCAGGCGAGGCCTGTCCTTTAGGGCGGAGGGGCCACACCCCCCCCACCTTTTGCCCCTCATGAAGAGTGTCTGTCAGGCTGAACAAAGGTCAGCCTGACAGACACTCTTCATGTTCAGGTCAGGCAGCCAGGAGCAGACATGCGTGATTTGCGCAGACTCCTTCCTGCCTGAGCTGAACTTTGCTGAGCTGAGGAGGTCAGAGCTCCTATGGGTGTGACCTCCTCAGCTCAGCAAAGATGCCTCGAGGCCCTCCCCTGGGTGACGAGGAAAGCGTCACCCACTGACTTCGACCTGGGAGCTTCAGGTTTAAGCCCTGAAGTGCCCAGGGTGAGTGTCAATCAGTGACACTTCATCACAGAGTGGGGGTGGGGTCAGCAGTCTCACTGTCCCCATCCCACAATGTGACGAGGTTGGGACTGCTGCCTTCCCTCATTGGCTGACCTAAGGTCAGCCAATGAGGGAAGGCAGCAGTCCCAACCCTCCTAGGACCTCCGTTGCTAAAGGTAAGAGTGTGTGTGTGATGTTTTAAAATGAATGTTTGGTGCATGCGTGCATGTTTGAATGTTATGGGTGTTGTTAATGGATGTGCGTGCGTGTGTGGAGGAATGTGTGTGTGTGATGTTTTAAAATTAATGTTTGGTGCGTGTATGCGTGTTTGAATGTTATAAGTGTTGTTAATGGATGTGCATGCGTGTGTGTGTGAAAGAATGAGCATGTGTGAACTTTTAAAATGAATGTTTGGTGCGTGCGTGCATGTTTGAATGTTTTGAGTGTTGTTAATGGATGTGTGTGTGTGTGTGTGATCTTTTAAAATTGATGTTTGGTGCTTGCATGTTTAAATGTTATGAGTGTTGTTAATGGATGTGCGTGTGAAAGAATGAGTAGGTGTGTGTGTGTGTGTGTGTGTGTGTATGCTTACCGCCTGCCCCCCTCCCTCCTAAAGCTGTCACCCGCCACTACACTGCAGTATCTGTGTGTGCAGTTTTAAACTGCCAATTCGACTTGGCAAGTGTACCCACTTGCCAGGCATAAACCTTCCCTTTTTATACATGTAAGGCACCCCTAAGGTAGGCCCTGGGTAGCCCCATGGGCAGGGTGCAGTGTATGTTTAAGGTAGGACAACAGTGAAATACTGCCAAATTCGGTTTTCACGGTTGCAATGCCTTATAGGTTAACATAGGGGATGCCTTTAAATAACTTTAAAGCACAGATTCCCTTTGGGAGCAGATAGAAATTCAGAGTTTAGGGTCTCTGAACTCACAATTTAAAAATACACCTTTTAGTGAAGTTGGTTTTTAGATTATTAGTTTGAAAATGCCACTTTTAGAAAGTAGGCATTTTCTTGCTTAATCCATTCTGTGACTCTGCCTGGTTGTGGGTTCTCCGCCTGGGTCAGTTTGACAGCGGTGCTGTTCAAACCTCTCCTCTGGACAGTGGCACAAAGGGAGCTGGGGTGTAGCCTGCATATCCTGATGAGCCATCTGTGCTGGAAGGGAGGGGAGGAGCGGTCACTCACACTTGAAAGGACTGTGTCTGCCCTCACACAATATAGTCCTTGCCCCCCATGTGTGTGACTGGGGCCTTGCCTGGACAAGGAAGGATCGTGCAAACACTTAAGATTTTGCTTCGAAGTTTGCCAACTTCAAAAGCAGAAAGGGGTATAAGAAGAAGACCCAAAACCTCAGACTTTTAGAATCTTTCTGGAAACAAGAGGAACCTCTGCCCAGGAGAAGATCTGAAGAGTTGGAGGAGAAGTATTGTATCTTTGCTGGGTTGCTTTGCCGGATTGGCCTGCAGTTGCTGCTTCTGCATGAAAAGAGTGCAAAGGGTGAACTTTGCTGGGTGTCCTGCTATAGAAAGTTCTTCAAGGGCTTGGAGTAGAGCCTGCCTCCTGTTGGAAGTCACAGGAACAACAAAGACTTCCGCTTCCTCAACCTGCAGCACTGGGAACTGTGGCCCTCATCATGACATTGGCGGTGTGTAATAAAGTGGGGGAAATACCACCAACAGGCTGGAGGTAACTACCGCCAAATTATGACCATGGCGGTGAGAACTCCCATACACAGCCAATGCGCCACACCACTTGCCAGGGCGTTAACACCATGCACCACGGCGGTAGCCATCAACAGCCAGGCGGAAGACAAAGTACCGCCCACCATATTATGACACAGGAAACCGCCAGGATTTCCGGGGCGGTGCCAACGCCATCAAAAGCCTGATGGAAACAGAACACAGAATACGAAAGACTTACCAACAAGTACACAGAGGACTCCGCCACCACCATCGAACCGGAACTGCAAGTCTTCCCGATGCTCTTCTACGCTATGCTCCACCTAGAACACCAACTAAGAAGATGACGGTCAGTACAGCCGCCTAGCACACAAGGGAGGGAGGGGGGAAAACGAGAGTGACACACACACGCACAACACACACCAGACACACACACACCATACATACAACCAACTGCACACGTAAACCAATCCCACACGGCACCATAAAACATGGACCAGATTTCGGAAGTAAAGAAAATGCATTAACAAGGGAAAAGCTACCACCTGAACATGATATGTACAATTGTCCACAAAGGGCCAATGCCCAGTCCAAAGTAAAAAGGGCCCACATGGCCAAAGGGCACAGTCCAAGGCCCAACTTGTCTCCTGACATCATTTTGTAAGTGGGCAGGCAACTCAGGGGGATGGGGGGCACCTCAGACGAAATCGGGAACATTCTCACTGGTTCTGGAGGGGGGTCCATGCCCATTTCTCTGTGCTGGGGAGTGCAAGGTCACTGTCTCTCAGGTGGGTGACTTGCCCTCTGGTTCTGGAGGGGGCTTCATGCCCATTTCTCTGTGCTGGGGAATGCAAGGCCACTGTCTCTCATGTGATTGACTTTCCCACTGGTTCTAGAGGGGACTCCATGCCCATTTCTCTGTGCTGGGGAGTGCAAGGCCACAGTCTCTCAGGTGGGTGACTTGCCCACTGGTTCTGGAGGGAGCTCCATACCCACTTATCTGTGCTGGGTAGTGCAAGGGCATAGTCTTTCAGGTGGGTGACTTTTCCATTGGTTCTGGAGGGGGCTCCTTGTACAGCAGTCCCAGGAGGGTAGCCTACATGCAGTCTGCTGGAGGTGAGGGCTGCACTGTCTCATCTGGATGTGAGGGCTACACTGTGTCAACAGGTGAAGGTGCCTCCTGGGCAGCCTCTGCTGGAGGGGAGGGCTGCACTGTCTTAGTGTGTGAATGTGCAGCCTCTGCAGGAGGAGTGGGCAAAGGTCAGCCTGACAGACACTCTTCATGTTCAGGTCAGGCAGCCAGGAGCAGACATGCGTGATTTGCGCAGACTCCTTCCTGCCTGAGCTGAACTTTGCTGAGCTGAGGAGGTCAGAGCTCCTATGGGTGTGACCTCCTCAGCTCAGCAAAGATGCCTCGAGGCCCTCCCCTGGGTGACGAGGAAAGCGTCACCCACTGACTTCGACCTGGGAGCTTCAGGTTTAAGCCCTGAAGTGCCCAGGGTGAGTGTCAATCAGTGACACTTCATCACAGAGTGGGGGTGGGGTCAGCAGTCTCACTGTCCCCATCCCACAATGTGACGAGGTTGGGACTGCTGCCTTCCCTCATTGGCTGACCTAAGGTCAGCCAATGAGGGAAGGCAGCGTCCCAACCCTCCTAGGACCTCCGTTGCTAAAGGTAAGAGTGTGTGTGTGATGTTTTAAAATGAATGTTTGGTGCATGCGTGCATGTTTGAATGTTATGGGTGTTGTTAATGGATGTGCGTGCGTGTGTGGAGGAATGTGTGTGTGTGATGTTTTAAAATTAATGTTTGGTGCGTGTATGCGTGTTTGAATGTTATAAGTGTTGTTAATGGATGTGCATGCGTGTGTGTGTGAAAGAATGAGCATGTGTGAACTTTTAAAATGAATGTTTGGTGCGTGCGTGCATGTTTGAATGTTTTGAGTGTTGTTAATGGATGTGTGTGTGTGTGTGATCTTTTAAAATTGATGTTTGGTGCTTGCATGTTTAAATGTTATGAGTGTTGTTAATGGATGTGCGTGTGAAAGAATGAGTAGGTGTGTGTGTGTGTGTGTGTGTGTGTATGCTTACCGCCTGCCCCCCTCCCTCCTAAAGCTGTCACCCGCCACTACACTGCAGTATCTGTGTGTGCAGTTTTAAACTGCCAATTCGACTTGGCAAGTGTACCCACTTGCCAGGCATAAACCTTCCCTTTTTATACATGTAAGGCACCCCTAAGGTAGGCCCTGGGTAGCCCCATGGGCAGGGTGCAGTGTATGTTTAAGGTAGGACAACAGTGAAATACTGCCAAATTCGGTTTTCACGGTTGCAATGCCTTATAGGTTAACATAGGGGATGCCTTTAAATAACTTTAAAGCACAGATTCCCTTTGGGAGCAGATAGAAATTCGGAGTTTAGGGTCTCTGAACTCACAATTTAAAAATACACCTTTTAGTGAAGTTGGTTTTTAGATTATTAGTTTGAAAATGCCACTTTTAGAAAGTAGGCATTTTCTTGCTTAATCCATTCTGTGACTCTGCCTGGTTGTGGGTTCTCCGCCTGGGTCAGTTTGACAGCGGTGCTGTTCAAACCTCTCCTCTGGACAGTGGCACAAAGGGAGCTGGGGTGTAGCCTGCATATCCTGATGAGCCATCTGTGCTGGAAGGGAGGGGAGGAGCGGTCACTCACACTTGAAAGGACTGTGTCTGCCCTCACACAATATAGTCCTTGCCCCCCATGTGTGTGACTGGGGCCTTGCCTGGACAAGGAAGGATCGTGCAAACACTTAAGATTTTGCTTCGAAGTTTGCCAACTTCAAAAGCAGAAAGGGGTATAAGAAGAAGACCCAAAACCTCAGACTTTTAGAATCTTTCTGGAAACAAGAGGAACCTCTGCCCAGGAGAAGATCTGAAGAGTTGGAGGAGAAGTATTGTATCTTTGCTGGGTTGCTTTGCCGGATTGGCCTGCAGTTGCTGCTTCTGCATGAAAAGAGTGCAAAGGGTGAACTTTGCTGGGTGTCCTGCTATAGAAAGTTCTTCAAGGGCTTGGAGTAGAGCCTGCCTCCTGTTGGAAGTCACAGGAACAACAAAGACTTCCGCTTCCTCAACCTGCAGCACTGGGAACTGTGGCCCTCATCATGACATTGGCGGTGTGTAATAAAGTGGGGGAAATACCACCAACAGGCTGGAGGTAACTACCGCCAAATTATGACCATGGCGGTGAGAACTCCCATACACAGCCAATGCGCCACACCACTTGCCAGGGCGTTAACACCATGCACCACGGCGGTAGCCATCAACAGCCAGGCGGAAGACAAAGTACCGCCCACCATATTATGACACAGGAAACCGCCAGGATTTCCGGGGCGGTGCCAACGCCATCAAAAGCCTGATGGAAACAGAACACAGAATACGAAAGACTTACCAACAAGTACACAGAGGACTCCGCCACCACCATCGAACCGGAACTGCAAGTCTTCCCGATGCTCTTCTACGCTATGCTCCACCTAGAACACCAACTAAGAAGATGACGGTCAGTACAGCCGCCTAGCACACAAGGGAGGGAGGGGGGAAAACGAGAGTGACACACACACGCACAACACACACCAGACACACACACACCATACATACAACCAACTGCACACGTAAACCAATCCCACACGGCACCATAAAACATGGACCAGATTTCGGAAGTAAAGAAAATGCATTAACAAGGGAAAAGCTACCACCTGAACATGATATGTACAATTGTCCACAAAGGGCCAATGCCCAGTCCAAAGTAAAAAGGGCCCACATGGCCAAAGGGCACAGTCCAAGGCCCAACTTGTCTCCTGACATCATTTTGTAAGTGGGCAGGCAACTCAGGGGGATGGGGGGCACCTCAGACGAAATCGGGAACATTCTCACTGGTTCTGGAGGGGGGTCCATGCCCATTTCTCTGTGCTGGGGAGTGCAAGGTCACTGTCTCTCAGGTGGGTGACTTGCCCTCTGGTTCTGGAGGGGGCTTCATGCCCATTTCTCTGTGCTGGGGAATGCAAGGCCACTGTCTCTCATGTGATTGACTTTCCCACTGGTTCTAGAGGGGACTCCATGCCCATTTCTCTGTGCTGGGGAGTGCAAGGCCACAGTCTCTCAGGTGGGTGACTTGCCCACTGGTTCTGGAGGGAGCTCCATACCCACTTATCTGTGCTGGGTAGTGCAAGGGCATAGTCTTTCAGGTGGGTGACTTTTCCATTGGTTCTGGAGGGGGCTCCTTGTACAGCAGTCCCAGGAGGGTAGCCTACATGCAGTCTGCTGGAGGTGAGGGCTGCACTGTCTCATCTGGATGTGAGGGCTACACTGTGTCAACAGGTGAAGGTGCCTCCTGGGCAGCCTCTGCTGGAGGGGAGGGCTGCACTGTCTTAGTGTGTGAATGTGCAGCCTCTGCAGGAGGAGTGGGCTGCACTGCCTCAGCTGGAGGTGAGGGCTCCGTGACCACTGGTGGTGGTGTCATCCTTAGCAACACAAAATTATGATGGACGGTGTGCTGAACAATGTAGACACTCAACCCCAGTCACAGATCTGGGTTTAATCCATTGTTCTTTTGCTCACCATGCCACCCCAGTTTGGAATCAGCCATATGCAAATCAGTCTTGACCCTGTTCCTCCTGGGAACAGTCCAGCCCCAACTGCCAAGCCAGGTCCTCCCTGGATGGGAAACAAGCATCCTGGGACCGGTTTCAGGGTATCACCCTTCATCAGCTAGGCTAGCTTGAATCCAGTGACAAAGTGAGCAAGGGACCCACATCTGGGCATACCTTTCCCACTCAGGGAAACTTTAGCAACACAAAAGGATGATGGACGGAGTGCTGAACAATGCAAACACTCATCCCCAGTCACAGATCTGGGTTTAATCCATCGTTCTTTTGCTCACCATGCCAACCCAGTTTGGACCCAGCCATATGCAAATCAGTCTTGACCCTGTTCCTCTTTGTAGTGTCATCCTACCAGCCTCTGCTGGAGGTGAGGGCTGCACTGTCTCAGCGGCTGAAGGTGCAGCCTCTGCAGGAGGAGTGGGCTGCTCTGCCTCAGCTGGAGGTGACGGCTCTGTGACCACTGGTGGTGTCATCCTGCCAGCCTCTGCTGGAGTCGAGGGCTTCTTCCCCTTATTGGCAGACGTCAAAGGCTTCTTCACCTTCATGGCAGGAGGTGCGGGCTCCTTTCCCTTCATGGCAGGAGTCTAGGGTACCTTCCCCTTCATGGCAGGTGGTGCGGCCTCCTTCCCCTTCATGGCAGGAGTCGAGGGCATCTTCCCCTTCATGGCAGGAGGTGTGGCCTCCTTCGCCTTCCTGGCAGGAGTTGAGGGCTTCTTTACCTTCATGGCTGTGGGATCCTTACCCTTCCTGGCTGGTGGAGTGGGAACCATCACTGTCTTGCCTCCACGACTAGAAGGTGCCTCCACTGTCCACTTGGACTGTTTGGCTGAGGTGCTGGGCTGGGTCATTGGGACTCTGCTCTTACGGGCAGGACGGAGGGGAGGGGGACATGAGAGTTGGGTAAGGAAATGCTTTTTAGGGACTGTGGGGCGGGAAGAGGGAGAATGGATGGGAGTGGAGGTTGAGGGAGTGGTTTTTAGAGTAGTACGTCTGCTGGACCTGGGTGCAGGTGCATGGGGAGTGTGCTGATGTGAGGAGGATGGCTGTTGGGTGTCTGAGTGCTTCCGTTTGTGAGCTTTAGGAGGGGGGACAGACAGGGTTGGAGAGGACACAGGGGACGGGTGCATGGATGTTGTGGAGGTGTCTGCTAGTGAGGTGTGTTTTCCGCTTGGTGTGGTGATGCTGGTGGTGGATGTTGAAACAGTGCATGCAGGTGTGAGTGTGGACGTGACTGTGAGGAAAGTGTAGGTGGAAGAGTAGGATGGAGAGACATTGGAGGCATTGGAAGTGGTTGTGTCTGCAACTGTCTGGCGTTTGAGTGAGTGCCTGTGTGTTGAAGTGTGGTGCCTGTGTTTGACTGTGCTACTCTTGTGTGCTGTCTTATGTGCATGCTCGTCTGTATGTGTGCATGGGGTGGGTTGGGGTTGAGGAGACTGCGACTGGGAAGTGGTAGTTGGAGGGGGGATGGTAGGGACAGGGACAATGGCTGCCATCGGAGAGGAGGCCAGAGCCTGAATCGTTCTCTGTTTGGCCGCCAATCCACCGTGGTTGCCCTCCAGGAATGCATTGCATTGCTGCATCTGGGATGCTAGCCCCTGGATAGCATTCGCAATGGTTGACTGCCCTACAGAGATGGATGTCAGGAGGTCAATAGCCTCCTCAATCAGGGCAGCAGGGCTCACTGGGGCAGGGCCTGATGTGCCTGGGACGAAGGAGATGCCCACCCTCCTGGGTGAGCGGGCACGGGCAACTCGCTGAGGGGCTACTGGGAGGGAGGTGCTGGTACAGGGGGTGGTAGCTGTACCAGCAGCTGGGGTGGTCACAGAGGTGTCCACCACCACCACGGAGCTTCCATCGGCAGAGGTATCAGAGTCAGTGTTATCACCTCCTGCCTCCGCCGTGGTGCTCCCCCACCCTCCATCCCACTGGTTCCCTCGGCGTCAGTGGACTCTGCCTCCTGGGTCCTGTGGGATGCAGCTCCCTCTGTTGCTGGTGCCCTGCTTCTCCACCAGATGATGCTAATGCACACATGGACAGGATGGCAGAGGATAAAGGGGGGGGAGAGAGAAAGAGAACACAGGGTCAATTACTGCACCAACACCACTGTTGGCATACAGGTGCATCACCGTCACGCACAGGGATCAGGATTGAACACTATGCATTTCAATGCCATTGATTTGGCTAGATGCCACAACAAGATGAGGGCCAACCACCCCCAACTGCACTCCCCCGGGGACCCACTAAGCCCCATCTGACATGAAATGCAACCTAGCTAGGTTACCTTATTTTCCCTTTCAACCATTACCCTGGGGCTGGATCACACTGCACTGTCTGTCCTGGCATTAAGGGGCACCCACTAACTCACACCTACCACCAGGATCCCATGCCACCTACCAATTATTTTAGTAATGCCCATTGTACTCACCCCCTTGTAGCTGCTGTGATGCCCTCGAGTGCCCATCCAGCTCTGGGTAGGCCACCGCTAGTATGCAGGCTATCAGGGGGTCAGGTTCCGACGGGCACCCCTTCCTCATTGGGAGGCCATCCCCAGCTGGGCCAAGCACCCTTCCGTGCCCAGCGTCTCAGGTCCTCCCACCGTTTCCGACAGTGGGTACGCTGACTGCTATAGACCCCCAGGGTCCGCACGTCCTTAGCGATGGCACGCTGAATCCCTTCTTTTGATGGGCGCTGACCTGCAGAGGCGATACAGACGGGAGGACACCATTACACATACAATCCAGCCTGCCACACATATGGCCCACCAATCCCGTTTCCTTCCCATTGGTACACACATCGGCCGGCGCACACCATGTACACCACCACATTACATCACCCCACCCCCATGACACAATGCTTGCACACAACTCTCCATGCATCCTTAAAACATGCATCGTGCCCAAGGTGTACTCACCTGTTGGTCTGGAGGCCTATATAGCAGTCTGTGCTGGGGTAAGACCCCATCCACCAATCGCTTCAACTCCTCCGCAGTGAAGGCAGGGGCCCTTTCCCTGGACACACGGGGCATGGTAGGTTTCAGACACAGGTTACAGCAGCACACGCAGTGTAGGTGTTCTCCTGTTGAAGGTCAGGAAACAAGTGAGGTCATAGATAGAAAATGGCGGTCACGTCCGCGGCGGTGTACACCGTCACCACCAGCGCAGATCCCCATTGGTCACTGTACTTCATAGAGCCCCATATTATCCAATGAGGAATTGCATGGCGGTGCAAGACCGCCTTCCGCTACGGCGTCCAACGTCGGCAGAGTTACCTCACTTCCACCTGTCCCTACATACAGGACAGGCGGACGCTATGTCATGGGGATGGACAACCATCAGATTAACCTTTACTGTGTCACTGCCTAGATTTGCACATACGTGTCATTCCCACTGTCCTATCACATAAATGCAACATGTACACTGAGGTTGTGGTTCCTTTGTTCAAATTGTGACAGCATACTCACTCTTGTGTCCCTTAGATACTTACCGCTGTGGATGAATGGGAGGAGAAGATGAACCCCTGTGTACAGACCCCTTGTGGACTTGGCTACACTGGATGACAGGCACATTATACTCACCGATAGACTGGACAGGGCCACAATCACAGAGCTCTGTGCTCAATTGGAGCCTGATCTGATATCAGCTATCCGTCATCTGACTGGGATCCCTGCTCTTGTGCAAGTGCTATCAGTGCTCTATTTCCTGGCAACTGGTTCTTTCCAAGTGACAGTGGGCTTGGCAGCTGGAATGTCACAGCCAATGTATTCTATTATGCTGGTAAGGGTCTTGTCTGCCCTGGTGAAACACATGTGCAACTACATTGTTTTCCGCCGGGTGGAAGACTTGGCCACTGTAAAGGCAGGATTCTATGCAATGGGCCATATCCCCAATATAATTGGTGTGATTGATGGTATACATATTGCGTTAGTCCCCCTCGCCAGAATGAACGGGTGTTCAGGAATCGTAAGAGTTTCCACTCACTGAATGTGCAAATGGCTTGCCTGGCGGACCAGTACATTTCCCACGTCACTGCCAAGTATCCTGGGTCAGTGCATGACGCCTTCATCCTGAGAAATAGCAGCATCCCAAATGTGATGGCCCAACTACAGAGGCACAGGGTGTGGCTAATAGGTGAGCCAGATCCCCCACCCACTGTATGTCAGTGTATGCTTTCAGGTGTTCTCCCCATAGGACTGTGTAAGGCTAAATGTTGTACCTCAATACTTGCAGGTGACTCTGGCTACCCAAACCTATTGTGGCTGCTGACCCCTGCGAGGAATGCAATGATAGGGGCTGAGGACCGTGATAATGAGCCACATGGGTGAACCAGAAGAATAATTGAGTGGACCTTCAGGCTCCTGAAGTCCAGGTTCAGGTGCCTCCATATGAACGGGGGATCTCTGTGCTACTCACTCGGAAAGGTCTGCCAGATAGTAGTGGCATGCTGCATGTTGCACAACCTGGCCCTCAGAAGACATGTGCCTTTTCTGCAGGAGGAGGGGACTGGAGATGACCCATTGGCAGCGGTGGACCCTGAGGACAGTGAGGATAAGGAAGCAGAGGATGAGGATGAGGACAACAGAACATGTTATACAACAATGCTTCCAATGACAAACAGGTGAGACAGTGGAACTGACCATTACTCTGACTATTGAATTATCTGTGTACCTGTGGCATAATGGCATTCACTTCATTTGCATCTCAACTTACTGTCACCTATGGCTTCTCATTTTCCAGATGTTGGTGATATGACAACATTGTCCTTATGTGATCACTACAGACAGTTCCAGGTAATTATTTGTTAGCCATCACAGTGTTCACATCAATTGCACTCGATGTGACTGTTCCCACAAATGCATGTTTCAGACATATAAAACAATGTTACTCAAATTGTGTTCAAGGGTGTTTATTGAAGTGTTATTTAATTGAGGGTAAAGTGCAATGGAATGGGGTGATGGTGGAGGAAAGTCCAGGGTATTGTTCCAGTCAGTATGTAGCACAGGTCCAGTGTCCAAGGGGCCATAGGAAGGGAAGCAATGGCAGTTCAAAGCGGACAAGGTGACAGGGTGGGACACAAGTGGGACAATTAGGAGAGTCTAATTTTCTTGCCGTTGTCTTGGTCTTGGCAAGTGTCTCTGGCTTCTGTCTGGTTCGCAGGGAACGTTTGCTGGGTGGTTCACCTTCTGCAGGGGGAGGGGTGCTGGTGGCCTGTGGGTCCAGTGGAAGGGCCTCCTGTCAACTAACTCCAGCGGAAGTGGAGGGCTGGTCAATAGACTGGCTAGTGGTAGGGGCCCGCTGCTGTGCAGTCCATTTCCTCATGATGTTGGCCATGTCTGCCAGCACCCCTGCTATGGAGATCATGGTGGTGTTGAGGGCCTACAAATCCTCCCTGATCTCCTGATGGTGTTCCTCCTGCAGCCGCTTGTTCTGCATGTTGTTCAGGATCTGGCCCATCGTATCCTGGGATTGTTGGTATGCACCCAGGACATTGGTGAGTGCCTCCTGGAGAGTCGGGTCCCTGGGCCTGTCCTCCCCCTGGCGCACGGCGGTCCTCCCAGTGTCCCTGTTGCCCTGTGCCCCTGTCCCCTGAACGGTGTGCCCACTGCCACTGGCCCCAGATCCCTGATTGTCTTGGGTATGAGGCGTGGACTGGAGTCCCTGTACAGGTGGGCACACTACTGATTGAAATGTCCTGGGGACAGAGGTGTAGGAACGCTGGGCGGGTGGTGTGGTGTTGGTAACTGATGGGGGAGGCTCTGTGGTGGACGGAGAGTGAGCTGGAGTGACTAACTGTCCAATGGTCCCTGATGGGCCAGGTTGTTGATCCAGAAGTCCTAAGTTACTGTCATCACTGGTGGAATCTCCTGTTGGGGGACTGGATAGTCGTGGCACCTCATCTCCAGTGAGATTGTCTGGGGTACCGGTGGGGATGTGACATGCATGTGACATTTTGTACATCCCTATCTTCCCCTCTATGGTTGCTTTTGCCCTGCCACCTTTGATTGTGTATGGTGATGTATTGTGGGATTTTTATTTCCCCTATGCTGTGGATGCTTTTGTGATGGGTGTCCATGCAGGGCTGGGAGGGCTGTCCCTGCATACGTATGGCATGCAGGGCTAGGCATTGGAGTCAGTCATATGTGTAGGTGCAGTGTGTAGGATGGAGTGGAGTGATGAGAGTGAGGGAGTGTGATGGCATGCAGGTATGGGGGGTGATAAGTGGTAAATGTTGACTTACCAGTGTCCAGTCCTCCAGCTACTCCAGCGAGTCCCTCATGATGCTGTAATGCCAAGACTTGCTCCTCCCATGCTGTGAGCTGTGGGGGAGGATGCAGGGGTCTACCGCCAGTCCTCTGTATGGCGATCTGGTGCCTTGCAGCCACGGAACGTAACTTCCCCCGTAGGTCATTTCACCTCTTCCTGATGTCGTCCCTTGTTCTTGGATGCTACCCCACAGTGTTCACCCTACCCACGATTCTCCGCCATAGCTCCATCTTCCTTGCAATGAATATCTGCTGTACCTGTTGTTGGAAGGTGCGTTATTAGTTGTGTGGCCTGCACAAGTAATGAGTCCGCACACGGCCGCCACTGGGAACCAATCACCCCATTGTAGCGCTTGACTCTCATAGGGTAGCGTTGCAGAGCATTCCAAGGCTTACTCAAGGGAGGTGGTGTGGGCTAGTAATCCCCATTCACGAGCACACAAGCATGACTCTCAATAAATGATTGTCCAGTCCGTGCTTTTTCTTTTGATAAAGTAAAAGTAAATTTATTACTCACGCACACACTACTCAATACTATGCAACAATCTACAAATATACACAAAGTGATGGAATCACTCTGGGAGGACATTGTGTAATCTTTCAGGTCTCCTCCAAGGGAGGATATAATCCAGCAACCCACATGGCAAAACAATCCCCCGGTGTCCCCCCTGCGACATTTGAACATTTGACAGTAATGTGGAATGAACACACCTACATCTGCAATTAAATACATCTATCTTGCCAAGAGGTGGCTGTCAGTGTCATTATTCAAATTAGCATCAACAGGAAACATATAGGACCATATTTAAGCAATTTAACAATTAGGATTATTTTCAAATTATTCATAATTGACCATCAAATAACAGTTGAATACATTGAGTCATGTCAGCCTACATCTTTAGTAGGCACAGTCCCACAAGTCGGAACAAAAGTTCACATAAGCTTGGGCTCTAACCACATGTAGAACCCTTGGGGGGGGTTATCCTTCTTTTGTCCCACCCTACCTAGGGTAGGGACACAGACGGCATTGGGGGAGGCTGTGCTGCTCCTGCAGCTCCCCCTGTCCATGGGCATGGATTTGGTGGTGGCCCATCTTCCTGGGACAACCACAAGCTGGTTTAGGGGACTATCACCCTGCTCCTGCCCGGCAAAGCATGCTGAGGTGGCCGCATATGGAATGAGCGGCTCTCCCGCTGCGCCGGGGAGAGCTGCTATGCTGGCCAAAAAACAATGCTTGTTCCTAGGGGGTGCCAGTCCTACCTGGACACCCCCACACAAGGTAAATGCTCCCTCGTTGGAGGGCCGCCCCCGCTGGCTCCCCGCACGGCCAGCACCTCTGTGTGCTGCTGCAGGAGCCGGCCTTCTCTGTGCTCTCTGCCCTCTCCAGCGGGCAGACGCGTACTGGCTCGCGGCCGATCGGGCTGCTTGGGGGAGTGCACCGGCACTCCCCCTTCCTCCCTGCAGCTTTGGGGCCCCAGGATGGGGTCCAGGGCCCCTCCTCGTCTCCACGGGCAGCGCAACGGCGCTCCCCGATGCCACCTTCTTCCTGGGGATTTTCCCAGGGGCGCAACGGCTTGACTTTTGCTGGGGGCCCCAGGATGGGGTCTGGGGCCCCCCCAGCCAATCTTCACGGGGAGCGTGACAGCACTCTCCGGCTTCTTCTTCTTCGCCGGCTCCTCCACAGCCAGCGGCCATCTGGCGGGGGTGCGCGATGGCGCCCCCTCATTCCTCCTTCTTCACAGGGCCCCGGGATGGGGGTCCGGGGCCCCTTCCTCTTACAGAGGGCGTTCCTCTTCATCCTGGGGCAGCCCCTGAGCCCTCTCCCACCCCGGGGGCACAGTCTCGAGCAGCTGCAGAGCCCCAAGCGCTTCGTAGCTGCTTCTCCAGAGGTCAAAGGACACCATCCTTCTTCTCTGGATATCTCGGGCCCCCAAGGGCCGATTTTCATCATTCTGGTGTTGTTTTGCTCCTGGTGACAAGACCTTGCCAACAGGAGCACTCTCCACAGGCCTCCTGGCCTCGAAGGGTCCCAGATCATAGGGAGCCAATCTCACTGACTCTCTACGCCAGCCTTTCCTCTTGGTTCCCTCTTTTCCTTCTGGGCAGCGTGCTCTCCTTGCGCTAGCCCAGTCCTTCCCCCAACTAGTCCTCTGGGGATAAAGGGGACCAGCTTGCTTGGCCCTGGCATTCGCCTCGCTGGCCTGGAGTCCTTCATGGGAAGAGTCCCTGCCCCAAGGGCAGTCAGGAGGTTCTTCCTTCCAGTTGTCCATGACGCCCGTCTGCAGTCCCAGTGTCCAGCAGTGAAGCACAGCCAAGAGAGAGAGCTCTCCTTAAGTGGGAGCAGAAGTGTCCAGCACCTCTGGCCTAACCAGATGTACCACATCACTTCTTTGCCTCATCCCCTCCTTCTTGCACAGTCTTCTGGGATAGCTCAAAATGGCATCCTCCAGGAGTTAGTTGCCACATGTGCTCTGAAAGTCTCAGCCCCTCCTCACTGACAGTCCTCGCAGGGCCTCTACAGCCTGCTCCTGGCACGGAATGATAGCTGGCTGATTGATGCAAGGCCCTGCTCAAGCAACTGGACAGAGCAGTAATTGGCCCTAATCCTGAACTGAGTCAGAGAAAGATGACATCCATGGATGACCCATAAGTTGTACAACTATGCTCGTGTAACCTACCGCATCATTCTTTTCTTACAAGTTACAGTGTACTTTGGTGTGACTCTGGTCTTGCTGGACCCCAGAGAACTGGAGTTGCACCCTAGGCTCTCCTTTCCCATTGGCATTTAATGGAGTATCCCCACAATGCAAATACCTTAAGCACACTGACATTGGCATTTAACTGAGTGTCCCTACAGTGAAAAGACAGTAAGCACACTGACTGTCCCTCACATGTGTACACCCCTCTCATGAGACCTACTCCAGGTCACCACCCACTCTGCATAGTTGCTCCTGCACCAGGCTTACCTAAGCGCAGTTCTTGGGCTGCGCACACCAGGAATCCTCGCCCCACAGCCCTCACATGGGTGCACATCCATGTACACACATGATCACATGTAACCCGCCCGGGGCCTCCTGCCCTTCCTGCATCCAGCAGCCTTTCCTTAGCACGGTGGCACCGGCGGTAAACACGCGCAGTCCATTTTACCATGTGTTTACTGTGCGTAAGACCCCTCATAGGAGGCTCCCTCACAGTAAAAAGTCAAAAACCAGGTGGTCAAAAAGTGAAAAATCAGGGCAGACCTGATGGTCAGAATCGTCCACTAACACCTGTGCTCCAAACAGCTGTTGCTCTACCCTGACTATTTCCTCCACCATGACCCGCAACTCCTCATCTATGAAACGAGGGTGCCTTTGTGGGACCCTGGGTGCTGTGTGTGAGTGTGTGGGTGTTGGATGGTGTGATTGGGTGTGCGTAATGGAGTGCGTAAGGGATGTATGGGTGCGTGTGTATTTGTTGCAGTGGTCTTGATGTCTGTCTGGTGGCAATGATTTGTATTCGTAAAGGGCTGTGTGTAATGTGGGTGCAATGTTTCCTGCAAGCACGTGCGCACCTTTCCTTCCCCCATCGCGCAGGCCCCTTCGGCAAGCGCGCACGTTAATAAATAAGCCTTTTACAGCGATATACGTGCTCCCCTAAGGCAGATAATGCTCATATTTGAATCTGGATTTAAGTGAATGAAAACAGCGTTTAAATGCCGCGGGGAGTGTTTTAAACATCATTTGGCGTACTTTAGCATACAAGCGAGCAAGTGATATTTATGTTGAAAATTAATGGTTAATGAGCTAGGAAATGCTTCAGAACAGTAGGAAATGTGCTGTTATCAACTTTTCCATCATTGTCATACTTCATAGTTGTTTATATGCATTATCACTTTCTCAGATCAAATAAGCCTTTTAGGGCGATAGTCGTGCTCTCCTATTGCAGAAAATGCTCATATTTGAATTTGGATTGAAGTCAATGAAAACAGCGTTTAAAGGCCGTGGGGAGTGTTTTAAACATCATTTGGCGTACTTTAGCATACAAGCGAGCAAGTGATATTTATGTTGAAAATTAATGGTTAATGAGCTAGGAAATGCTTCAGAACAGTAGGAAATGTGCTGTTATCAACTTTTCCATCATTGTCATACTTCATAGTTTTTTATATGCATTATCACTTTCTCAGATCAAATAAGCCTTTTAGAGCGATAGTCGTGCTCTCCTATTGCAGAAAATGCTCATATTTGAATCTGGATTGAAGTCAATGAAAACAGCGTTTAAAGGCCGCGGAGAGTGTTTTAAACATCATTTGGCGTACTTTAGCATACAAGCGAGCAAGTGATATTTATGTTGAAAATTAATGGTTAATGAGCTAGGAAATGCTTCAGAACAGTAGGAAATGTGCTGTTATTAACTTTTCCATCATTGTCATACTTCATAGTTGTTTATATGCATTATCACTTTCTCAGCTCAAATAAGCCTTTTAGAGCGATAGTCGTGCTCTCCTATTGCAGAAAATGCTTATATTTGAATCTGGATTGAAGTAAATAAAAACAGCGTTTAAAGGCCGCGGGCAATGTTAATCTGTTTTCTCTAACTGGGGTGTAGGTGGCACTTAACAGGTCATGTCCTTGGGGTGTGCAACCAGGTCACAAAACTGCCTTGATGCCCTATTGCATGGAGCAATGATATCCCTTTCTTGCTTTAGTGGTATGGAGAGGCTAATGCTAAAGATCTTGGCTAGTTATGCACTGCGCGTGCGTGAATGGTCAATTTCTTAGCGCACGTATCCTTGGCTGCAGCGCACAGAGACCGCACACTGCCGCACACAGTGGAAAAAAATTAGAGGGAACATTGTGTGGGTGTGTGTTTTATAGTGGTGTGAGTGAGTGGGTGGGTGGGTGGGTGGGTGTGGTGTGTGTATGGGTGTGGTGTGTGTATGGGTGTCTGTTGTGTGTTATTTGAATTGACCAATGCTGTGTAGTTTGGTATTTGGGTGTCCATTCTGAGCACGGCAATGTGTACCGCCAATGGTTTACCGCTGTTGAATGTCTGCCGTGGTGATTCGTGGGTCATGATGTGGTAGGCATTATTCTGTTGACGTAACGGTATGGGTGTTGGGACCGCCACTTTAGCACTGACCTTTGGACTGGCAGATTTTTGTATCTGGCTGTATTCTGTCGGTTTGGTGTATGGGTATCGTAATATGCCGAATGGTTATCAGCGACCGGTATATTGGCACCCGTCAGCGGGATTTACCGCCAATTTCATGATGAGGGCCTGTGTGTTTTGTGCTATTCAAGAGGAGAAACTACTGCGACGCCGCTGGCCTACACTGTGACCTGCCAATGCTGTACGGAGTCGCATTGTCCCGCTTCGCACCGCAACGCTTGTCTCACTAACGCCGTCATCGGACAATTTCACCGAGCCGCTGCTCGCACAGCGACCTGTGGACCCTGCACCGGCATCGCCTGCTCACACCGCAGCCTGGGCATCCCCGACGAAGCTCCTGCTAACACCTGTGCTGGCCTGTGGACAGTACTCGTGAGGTACACAAAGCACTGTCCCTTCCTGCACCACAGCCCCGGTCCACCGACGTCAGCATCATCGACTCACGCGTCGTCTCCAGGCATCCTGCCTGCACTGTGGCCTGTGGACACCGCTCGTGAAGGTCACGAAGCGCTGTCCCATTCTGCACCGCTGGCTTGGGCCTACTGACAACAGCACTTCAGCAACGATGACGCCGCTGCCTGCACCATGACCTGGTGACACTGCATGTTGCACCACCTCGCTTCACACCATAGCCCTGGTCCCACCGAAGCTGCTGGACGTAGTCACAGAGCAGCTGCCTGCACGTGACCTGTTGGCACCGCACGTCACATCGTCCCGCTTTGCACCCCAGCTCCGACGCACCCACGCCAGCGCACCTGATTTCATCAGCCCAGGAATCAATCCCCGAGGTACGTAACTTCAAGGATCCGACAACTCCTGCATCGACTCTGGAACTGACAACGCAACGCTAGCGACTCAGCCCTCCAGAGCTCACTGCGAGGATCACAATGCCCTACAAATCCAAGGTACTGTTTGCGGGTCTTCCAGACACCATAGCTGGCCCGCAACGCCGCGACCGGCCTGAACTGTTTGGTTTTGTTGCTCATGACGCTGTGATAGCCCCAGGTGGAGTTATTGACCTCAAGGAACTGTATTTTTGAGTACATTTTGCAAAATTCATATCTTTAACACTGTATGTTGGATTTTTATAGTTTTGGTCTTGTTTTACATAGATAAATATAAGCTATTTTTCTAAAACTGGTATGGTGTCCTTTTGTAGTGTTTTCACTGTGTTTCTGTGTGCTATGTGCAAATGCTTTACACATTGCTTCTGAGATAAGCCTGACTGCTCGTGCCAAGCTACCAAGGAGGAGAGCAGGGGTTATCTGAGCGGGTATCTCCATTATCCTGACTAGAGTGAGGGTCCCTACTTGGACTGGGTGCAAACCGACTGCCAACTACAGACCCCATTTCTAACAGTTGGGCTCGTAATGAAAATTGCTTTTGCGGTCTCTTAATAGCTTCCACATACACATTCCATCATTGACCCATCCTGACTCACCTTGGGGAGCTTGAACAGGTGGCAAATTATTAAAGATTTGCTGAGCAGTCTGATCAGGCTGCCAAACAACAACAAAAAATTATCTTCAGGGCTGTAAACACGCGTGTCAATGGCTGCAATGTGATTTTCAAATGGTCTTACCCATTTTGCCCATTTTAGAGCTGGTTTCTCTGGTCCCACTAAAAGAGGAGGTGGCAGCGTAGTTTGTTGGGGCGTTGTCATAATGCAAGAAATTATGGACAAAACAGTTAAAACAAATGTCAGTAGTTACTCCAAATACCTGTAACAACTGCCACATGAAGATCCACATCACTGAGGAAAACACCAATGCTGGTTCAGGCACACACGAGAAGGAATCTCTGAAGGCGTTTGACTCTGGAGGCTAGTGTGTGCAGCTGCTGCAGAATAGCCGGTGATATAATTAACTGCCGTTTGCCAAAGAAGTTTGTTTCCTCAAAAGAATGCAGTCCAACTGAAAATGGCTGCTTGGCGTTTGGTGGTGTTTAATTAAGAATGATCCCCACAGTAAGATGGCCACTGTGTGAGGCGTCACGATGTCACACTGCAGCACGAACACGGGTATGAAGAAACGTGAAGTTGCGGCCGGGAGCATCAAGCAAGATGGGGTGCGTGAGGCCCGTGGGACAGCATGAGCCACAGTGAAGCCAAAAACAGGGTACACGGGTACACGATTGGCTGTACTCACACAGGTGCTCTCTGCGCACCAGTTTTGGAGGGGACATGCCAGGAACAGGCTTCAGGCGACATCAGGATCAGCAAAGTATTGACAACGGGGCTCTGGAGAAGGATCCATAGAGGAAATTCCCCAAAAAAAGTGGGATGTCGGTGGGCGATGAAGTACATACAATCCTTGCGTCGCCAAATGTAATAAGAGGCGGGCGATTCAATTAAAAGTTGTATTCAAAGTGTGGGTCACCAACGATGCGCTGTGACCCGCTAGCTCAGATACCAACAGTGAATGCCCCCCCCATGCTATTGATAGAGCGTTCCGTACTAATAATTTACCTGTATTTGGACGCTCTTTCGGCCGATGAATCTTTTGGCTAAGTGGGACTCTCTTCCCCCGAGATCAGTCAATTTAATCAAATCAATAATCAATAACGAACGTAAGCAATGCCCTGATCAACATAACACTTAACAATTAATCCAGAATACATGTCGGCGAACCATGACCTTCCGGTCATGAATAACCACACCGGTTTATTCAAAGTTAATGAATTTATTTCCCTATATTAACAAAGCTAGCACAATATAGATGTGTCTCAACACCAAATGATAAACGTAAATGAACATTAATAGCTGTCCATAACGACGAAACAGGTGCAATCTATGCAGCATTTGAATAACAAGGCATTCGATGATAGCAATGCAAATCACTAAAACTATAATCTGTAATGAGCTAATTGCATACATTTAGTCAGCATAACAAGGTCTCAAATTGCATCGTGCAACAAAAGGAATCCTCATCTAACCTCAAATTAGCATCGGCATGTGGGACTTCATGCAAAAACAGTTTAGCAACATTAATTTAGAAAAAAACTCCTAACTAGGGCTCTTATCAAAAATCAGCAGTTGGTTACCTAAAAGAAACACAATGCAATTGTACAATTTCCTTTCATATTTACCAATTACAATCAGCATTCAAGGAAGTCTTCGTCTCACAGGTACCGTTTCTCGATCAGCATGGGACGGGGCAAAGGGGCAGGGGTGGACGGGGCAGTTGCCTCACGGCGGCAAGATAAACTACTACTTCATGCAAAGGGACAAATCAAAGTTAAAGTCTCTAGGGTAAGAATCATTTAAGTCTCTTTCTCTCGATTAGAGAAAGCATCAAAGTCTCTTTCAAAATGGCGTCGCAGCAAGGTGGGCCATATTAGCTGCAAAATGGCTCAATGGGTGTGATGTCGGGTAATAGCTCCTTTCTTCTCGTGCACCTGGTTTAAATAGACAACAGTTCAAATCCAGTAGGGTCTTCCATTGGAGGGTTCATAGGTTGGCTTCAAATTGTCCAATCAAAAACAACAGTTCTCAAGCTTTTACTTAAGCATACATTATCCTTGGAGACGGGTACGCAAGTTGCAACATTTTATACCAATTAACTCATTTTCAGAGCTTCCATTGTCCGCACCTGCAGATTGACCTTGGAGCAAAGAAAAAAATGCCAGGCTGGCACAAAACCTTAAGATAAGCATGTGAACGATCTCAGTGGAAAAGTACAGCTTCAAGCAGAAATACACGTTTATTAGCACATTGGAAAAATACGAGCATCTAAACCGTGAGACCAGGCAACTAGGCCGAAGCCTCCACTACAGTTAGGCTAAGCTAAAGCATTTCAAACAAGCAAATCATAGCACACGTTTATGATTATGTCAGATTCGTGCAGTTCTAATACATCACGTTATATAAAGCACGCTTATAAATGTTGGCAAACTACTCTGAGGGCACATTTGTCCCCGTACAATCTTTATTAGTTCGGTTAAAGTCACTCTTGATTATTGCAGCACTACGTTTAAGCGCTAATAAATGTAAAACCTTTATTTCTGCGTCATCAATCCCTCCTCTGATGACTACTTGTCATCACACAAAACTATTCCCACAAATTTTATTCCATTAAAATTCTGTCAGTTCTCTTTTCCTTTTAGTTCCCCTAGTTTTCGCTTTGTATTCTTCTGCCATTCTTTTCATCATTTTCTCTTCCTTCCTTCTTTTAATTCTTACCATAATCATTATTATTCCCCTTTTTATTCCCCAAATTCCAAATATACAAATCAGTACTATTAATATTCCCTGTATTATTTTTAGTAATATTCCATTCCAAATTCCACCAATCCAATTTCCCACTGAAGCAAGTCCTTTTCCAACCTTCTCCCACACTCCTGGTTCTTTCAATTCCTTCAAGTCTGCACTCTCTTTTGTTAGATTAGCAAGCATAGTTTTAATTTTCACACTGTTGTCTGGAATATACGTGCAACAGTGGCGCGCACCAAGCATTTTGCAAACGCCGCCATCCTTTGCTAAAAGAATATCTAAGGCAAGCCTGTTTTGAAGAGTCATAGCTCTTTCCGCTGCAAGTTCAGCATCTATCAGGATTATAGCACCTGAAAACTTTGTCAACATGTTATCCACTATAGTAGACAACTTTCTTATTTTGATGGAATTCAGCACAACTCCCAATGAAGGAATCATGGCTCCAAATATATCTCCTACCACAGCAGCTGCGGTCTCTCTTTTCTGGATACGATGGGATCCAGATGTCTTTGAAATCATCGATAGGTCATCCAGTTGATAAACCTTTGGGAACACTATACCCAAATAACATCTTCCCCACCATCCCTTCGGAAGACGATAATAGGCATTATACCCACAAATGTAATATACACCTGGTATGACAGGGTCAAGTCCGTTCATCATGAATGTCCATTTGGCCTTAAAGATAAACGTATGTTTACACTCACTCGCTCCTACGAAAATGTTATCATAATAAGATTCACCTCAATATATACAAAATTTCCCTACATGCCAAGCATCTAAAGCTATTCTCCCTTGTGTCTTTATTGCGGCAAAATCATAATGATCTACTGAAGTCCTCTTACTTAGCTCTTTTTCTAATTTCGCATTCATTTGTGCCCTTCTATCATCTGTGCGATCTAAAAAGCTTATTTCTACTGCAGAGAGCGAGCAGGTAAGGTTTTCCCTATGAGCGTGAGCCGTTTCAAAAGGTTGCATTGGCTCGAAAAATTCCCTCATTATTTTAGCATCCCAATCTTTAGCAATCTGGCTTAGCTGCGCTATTATAGGAACATATGCAAAGGTAACATCATAATTTGAGTAAAAATACTGTATGTTAGTTTGACCATAAAATCTAGAAGTTACTATACTACATGTAATCCTGTATGTAAGAGGCATGTGGTGATAAGTCACCCCTTCCTTTACTGATGTCGGTATCTGTGTACACACATAACAATCTTTCGCATCCATAGTCTCAACATATTCTGTTAGCAAGCGATAGAAAACATTATACGAAAGTTCTTTCTTATCATGCAAGTGTCTCTCATCTAATTCTAGTCTTCTCAATGCAGTTAGTTCAGTGACAGTAACAGGAGCAAAAGTAGAAGCATCAATTTTCTCATTCTCACCCTTACCATGCATTCCAAGCACGATTGCCATTATTATTAGTACACATGCAATTATCAAGCCTATACACGCATATTTACAATATTTCACTCTACTGTTTTGTGTAGCCATGATCTGTATAGAATCAGAGAGCTAGAAGCACCTATAAAGAAACTATTTAGCAATTCAGTTACAAAGCTGAACGAGCGCAATGTTCACACAGTTTTCTTCAAGAGGCCAGTCACTTATCGGTTAGCAGCATTTGTCTCAATTCGGCAATAACTCAGTCTTTTATCAGTTCAGCAAGTGTCTTATCCGGTTTAGCAATGTCTCAGCTGGTTGTATCACGTTAGATTGCAGCAAGCAATATCATTTATTACCCTTTCAATTGACAGAGTCCATAAAACTTTTCTTTTCTATTGGTATCTCTTCTTCTTCGTTCTCGAGGCTAAGAGATACAAATTCATCAGTACAATCGTCATTGACTACATATGCCCATTCTGGACCGGAATATCTCCTGTTTGGTATCCTTTTCCTTTTCAATTTTGCTTCTCTTTTCGATTCTGCCTCACTGGTACTTTCCTCTTTGGCCAAGTCTTTTCCTTCACTTGAGGATGGTACCACAACAGTCACTTCCTTTCTTTTCTCTTTCACTTTTGGCCTTTCTCCGTCGTTCAAATTTTCTTTAGTCCTTTGTTTTATTGGTGATATACTTAGTCTCCTCTTCGCACCGTGTCCATTTGATGGACCTGCGATCTTTTCTGTGGAAGCTTGAACTGTTTCGTTCTGTTCTGCCTTGTCCCCTCCTTCTGGGGAATCAATCGCGTTCTCTTTTCCTTTTTCTGTATCGTCTGCTTCTGGGAAAGCCCTCCTCTGATCAGGCTCTCCTGCTTTTTCACCTCTTTCGAGCCCTTCGTCACCGTTACTTTCTTCAGACTCTTTATCACTTTCAGCTGCTTCAGGCTCTTTGTCACCTTCAGCTGCTTCAGGCTCTTTGCTACCCTCAGCTGCTTCAGGCTCTTTGTCACCTTCAGCTGCTTCGTCGCTGTCTGAGGTTTCTCCTTGGTCTTCCCCAAGTGAGTCGGTCGTTTCGTCCTCAGAGAATATTTCTCTCTCTTCTGCTCCTGCCTGTTCGCTTTCAGTTCGGTTTTGCTCTGTCTCAGCGCTCAGCACTGTTTTATCAGGCACTGGCAGTTTCAGCGCTTCAACTTCCTCATCTGTGGGACACAACACTTTCTTTGTGTGACTGGCGTGAATCCAGTTGGGAACTCCCGCACACTTCACAGCGGTAGTGGTCGTCAGGATCACTTGGAAAGGGCCTTTCCAACGGGGTTCCAGACATGACTTTCTCACGTGCTTCTTTACCACGACCCAGTCACCTGCTTTCAGTGTGTGTCCTGGACCTTGGATCGGTGGCAAGGTGGTCGCTTCCACCTGGTGAGAGAAAGAGCGAACCACGTCAGCCAGACCTTTGCAGTAGTCTAACACCATATCATCTGTATTATTCAAAAGCGCGTTTCCGGGAACTGCAGGAAGTCTCATAGCCCTGCCCATGAGAATTTCGTGCGGAGACAATCCAGTCTTTCTATCAGGGGTGTTTCTCATTGACATTAACACCAAGGGCAATGCGTCAGGCCATTTCAAATTTGTCGATGCACATATTTTCGCCATTCTTGATTTCAATGTACCATTCATTTGTTCCACCAGTCCTGAGGCTTCAGGGCGATAGCTACAATGCAGTTTTTGCTCAATGTTCAGCGCTGCGCAAAGTAACTTTATCACCTCGTTATTGAAGTGACTTCCCCTATCTGATTCTAAAGAGATCGGGAATCCGAAACGTGGTATTAACTCCCTCAACAATAGTTTTGCAACTGTAAGGCTGTCATTTCTACGTGTGGGGTATGCTTCAATCCAGTGACTAAAAATGCACACTATCACCAACACATACTTCAGACCTCCATGCACAGGCATCTCAATGAAGTCCATCTGCATTCTACTAAACGGGCCGCTCGCCCTACCAATGTGGCTCGCGTTCACAACCGTTCCCTTCCCTAGGTTCATCTGCTGACAAATGACACATCGATGGCAAACTGCTTCTGCAGCTTGACGAAATCTGGGGTTAAACCAATCAATTTTGAACAATCTTATCATGGCATCTCTCCCTAGGTGAGCCTGCCCATGATAGAACCGTGCTAGCTGCGATAAGAGACTATTTGGCAAAACAAATTTTCCCTCATTTGAAACCCATAACTCATCTGGTCTCTTTATACATTGTGACTTAATCCAGGAATCTCTTTCATCCTCCCTGACGTTATTCTGTAATGCTTTTAGTTCATCCATTGTATCTACGACCTTCAAGGCAAATGCTTCAGCTGGTTCGAGTTCTGGTTCACTTATCGAATTCCATTCATCTCTGAGTAATATACAGTTCAAGGCACAAAATCTTGCGACTTGATCCGCATATACATTTCCCAGAGAAACATAGTCCTGTCCTTTTGTATGAGCACTACACTTTACCACTGCAACTTCGGCTGGCATTTGAATGGCGTGTAACAATTCCCTTATTCTCTCCCCGTTTTTCACTGGGGATCCTGAAGAAGTCAGGAAACCTCTCTGTGACCATAGTTGTCCAAAGTCGTGCACAATTCCAAACCCGTACTGACTATCAGTGTAAATGGTGACTTTCATCAATGCAGACAGTTGACATGCTCTTGTAAGGGCTACAAGTTCTGCTACTTGTGCAGAATAGACTCCTTGAAGCCAGGACGCTTCCAAGACACCTGTTACAGTACATACAGCATATCCTGCTTTCAAAATTCCCATCCCATCTCTTAGACATGAACCATCAACGAAAACAATTTGGTCATTTTCATCAAGCTTAGTATCCTTAATGTCAGGTCGAGGTTTTGTGCAAAATTCAGTCACCTGAAGGCAGTCATGCTCGACGTCTTCAGCGTTCTCAATTTCAGCATTTTCACCGGGAAGCAAGGTTGCTGGATTCAACGTAGTGCACCTTTTCAGCTGCACATTCGGTGAGCCCAGAATTATCGTATCATACCTTGTGAGTCTTGCTCCAGTCATGTGTTGCGTTCGGGAGCGGGTCAAAAGTATCTCAACTGAGTGAGGGACCATGACTGTTACTGGGTGTCCCATCACTATTCCTTCACTCTGAGTGAGGCTGATACCAACTGCTGCTACGGCGCGCAAACACCCTGGAAGTGCTGCTGCGACCGGATCCAAAGTAGCTGAAAAATACGCTACTGGTCTGTTTATGCCACCATGGGCTTGAGTCAAGACAGACAAAGAACATGCATCACGTTCATGACAAAACAATGTGAAAGGCTTTGTGTAATCAGGCATACCTAAAGCTGGAGCCCTGCACATGCATTCTTTCAATTCGATAAAAGCATCCATCTCATCTCCTTTCAGCTCAATTTGATCCAAGGCATCCTTCTGGGTCAGCTTCAGTAAAGGCTTTGCTAGAGTTGAGAAGTTGGGAATCCACTGACGACAGTAGCTTACCATTCCCAAAAACTTCCTCACCTCCCTCCTTGTCTTTGGTGGACTCATTTGAAGTACACTTGTTATTCTTTCCTTCATTATTCTCCGTGACCCTTTCTCTATCTGGTGACCCAAGTATTTCACTTTCTTCTGACAGAACTGCAATTTGGAAGGAGACACCTTGTGTCCATTCCTTCCCAAATGGTTCAACAGAGCAATGGTATCGGCTGTGCAGCCGCTTTCTGTCTTTGATGCAATCAGTAAGTCATCGATGTACTGTACTAGGGTTGACTCGAATGGCAATTCTAATGCTTCCAAGTCTTTCTTTAGGATCTGATTGAATATTGACGGTGACTCAGAAAACCCTTGAGGAATTCGACACCAACTGTACACTCTGTCTAAGAATTTGAAACAAAAGAGAAATTGGCTGTCCTCATGAAGAGGCACCGAAAAGAATGCTTGTGACAAGTCGATGACTGAGAACCACTCGGTATCGCAAGGGACTTGAAACATTATCACAGCTGAATTTGGTACGACAGGGCAACATTTAATTATGATGTCATTTATTTTCCTCAAGTCCTGTACAATTCGGACCTTTCCACTCGGCTTTATTAGTCCCATGATTGGTGAATTACATGGACTGCTTAACACTTCTTTCAGTACTCCCTGCTTTACAAATTCGTCAATGAGTTGGGCAACTTTCATGAGGGTGTCTTGTGCCATGTGGTATTGTGGGGTCTGGGAAAAGGTTGCATTGGGCTTTACAGTCACTTTCACTGGTTCCACTCCTTTCATCAATCCCACCTCTTTCCCTGTCATATCCCACACTTCCTTTCCGACTGTTTCCCGTAATTCAGCTGGAATATCTTCTTCAGTTATCATCGGGAAAAGACAAATCAGAGGATACTCTTCATCGACAGTTTCCATCTCATCCCCCTCTACACTGTCCTCTTCTTCCCCATCACTGCTCGTCTGAATTTTGATTCCATCGTTCGAACACATAATCGAACAACCCAATTTGCACAATAGGTCTCTCCCTAACAGTGCTGTCGGGCTTGAGTCACATACCACAAATTTATGTAACCCTTGATAGTTACCAATGCTGACTGGTACCGGATCTGTAATTGGGTTTGTCAGGTGCCTGTTTGCTACTCCCACCACTTGAACTGTTCTCCCTGAGAGTGGCAAATTTGGTACTTCAATGCTCTTAACAGTTGAACGTGTGGCTCCTGTGTCAACCAAGAATGAGACACGATGACCCATTACTCTTCCCTCCACGTACGGACCCTTTTGATCAACTTCCAAGGATGCTGCAAGCACACAATCTCCTTCCTCTCCTGAACTTTCACTCTCCCATACATTGTTTATTCCACTCTCACTGTGTAATGGGAACTGTTGTACGGTGCCATTTGTATTCATTACCTGACCCGAGACCTGTGGAGGAACCATCACTTGCTGCTGACTCATTGGTGCCAAAGGTATTTGCATTTGCTGATTAGGTACCATGGGAAACTGCTGTTGCATTGGCTGCATTTGCGTCATCTGCATACGGGGCATCTGCATCTGCTGCGGCTGCATGGGCTGTAATCCCTGCAGCTGATTTATGGTCTGAAAATTTGGGTTTGGACCTCTCATTTTCGGTCCCCTCATTGTCTGAAATGCATTGACATCATTGTTTTGCTGACCAACACCTGCACCTTCCTGCACCACCATTGGGCACTCGCGTTTCCAATGACCGACAATTCCGCACACGTGACACGGCATCACCTTTTTCAATGCCTGCACACCATTCAGAGTCACAACAGTGTTCAAATCCGGACCATTATTCACAAAACCTCCTCTGCCTCTGCCTCTCGCCTGTGGCTGAAACATCATATTTCCCTGCAACTGCGGCTGCGGTTGCGGTACCTGTTGTTGGAACCCTTGCAACCCTTGCAAACCTTGCAGACCTGTCTGAGCTGCTTTAAGCTGCATCATCATCACTTTCTCTTTCAACTTTTTCTGTTTCACTTCAATTTCGTCGCTACAGTATTTCGCATAATTCAACACCTCATCAATAGGTTTCGACTGCCAACAAATCAAATGCGACTTTATCATCTGACTTATCTCTGGTCTCAGCCCTTCCACAAATCTAAACACAAAATGAAGCATGTCCTTCGCCTCTATTGTTTCCGTGCCACTGTAGTTCTTGAACGCCTTCAACAACCTCTCATAGTAAATATGAATCGACTCTTTAGCCTCTTGGGCAGTTCGATCTATCTTCTGCCAATCCACATTTTTCGCGGCAACCTTCGTCTTCAAATGCTCAATCACCTTATAGTACAGGCTCATCACCATAGGTGATGGTGCACCCGTATCCCTGTCTCTCTCTGGTTCACTTGTCGGCCAACCTACAGCTCTTTTGCAATCCTCCCACAAATCTGCCGGAACCACAATCTCAAAGAGAGTGTTCAGGTCTTCCCAGAGACATTTTGCAAGCTTCACAAACCTATCAGTCTGTTGATACCATTCAATCGGTTTCTCTCTCAGTTTGGGAAAATCATCCGTAAAAGACTGAATGTCGCTTCTGTGCCATGGTACATGTATTAATTTTCCCCCTGCTGTCTCCCTCATTGGTAACATGGTTACTGCATCACTACTCTGTGGTCTTTTCTCGTTGAGCTCTGGGACACTGTCTTTCCTCTTTTCCTTTCTCTTTACCCATCTGCTTTCCCATTTGTCTAAGCACCTCCACACTTGTGCACTCTGCAACAATTCTCTAAGGTGCGCCTTCATGCCTGCTGACCTCATGTGTTCAAAATCTGTGGTCCCGAAATCCAACCTGTAGCTCCTGCTCAAGTGTTTCGTCTTGTCTATATCAACCCCGTTTTTGTCAGCTATTTCTTGCAAGCTTCTATGTACCTTGTTCACTTCTCTCGTAATCCTGGGACATAGATACCTCAGCTCTTCTTCCGAGTAGGACTCTAACCTATTCACACCCATAGTCCCTTCCACCAATTCTTGTGCTTCCATGTTCAACCTGACCCTATTCAGATAATCTTCTCCCTTCCCACTGGCTGAGCTTTGTGTGGAATTTAGACTGTTGAACCACTGTGTCAGCTGTTGCGCATTCAACCCCATCAGTGTAGCATTCACATCGACCGCCATTGATGGTTGCGGCAACTTTTCAGTGTTCGATGATAGCGGTATCATCAGTGGGGGACTCGACCTCACCAGTGTTGACTGAGCACATATGGGACTAAACTCCATCAAGGACCCAGATCCAGTTGGCAGGGCCGCTATCGGAGTTGTCTCTGGAGTGTTTTGAATGCACCTCCTTTCCATCCCGCTCTGCACCATTGATCCTTGACTGCTCATACCTGAATTAGGCTGAATGTACAAAGGTACCGGTGGACCTACAGTAATGGGTAGGGATATCGCATCTGCGTTCTGTCCATTCCCCATGTTCTGAGACATGTTCATTCCCAAACTATGGGTCATCATTGCCGGCATGCCCATCTGACTCCCCGTCATCTGAGCATGTGCGTTTCCCCCCTGCATCTGCTTTTGAGGCATCAAAAACTGGGTTGATTCAGCGTGTGCCAGTGTTGGGTTGTGACCATTCTGTCCTCCCATTACGGTTGGATCTAGAATCATTCCCGTACTGTTGTCACTGCTGTAGTACCTTGGGACCTGCGGCTGATAATTTTCTGCTGGTTTCAGTATGGGCACATCTGGATATATTCTCCTAACCTGCGGTATCTGCGGGGTGAACAGTAAACTCGGGTCCTTAGATCCCGATGATGCTCCTGAACTCTGAGTTTCACTGTTCTGTACCGGTGCCGGAGGGGCAGAACTGGTACTTGGACCTTGTCCACTCTCTGCATAAGGTGGTGGACGGTCGTTCAGCAATTGCATGATTAACTCCTCATCCTCTAACTCCTCTTCTCTTCTCAACTTTTCCTCGTCCTCTCTATCCTTGGAACACCTCCTGTTTGTCTTACAGGTAGCTTTCTTACCTGTCTCCTCTTCTTCCTTAGTAATTGCGGGAAACAATTTTATCCCCTGCAATACATCTGACCTCCACACCTTCTGTGCATTATCCCACCTAGCGTCCGCTAGTGTCTTTTCTACCTTCCTTATCCTGGTCTCGAACTTATTTTGCTGCTGCTGTCTAGCCATTAGTTCCCAAATCGCTAGAGCCTCAAACTGTGCTGGCCTTGGAGGTACCTTCATGTCGTACATTGCGAATCTCAAATTCTCTAGGATCCTTATATTGAATGTCCCATGGACCGGGAATGCTACGCTCCCATGTTTCTCTGTCAGCTTGTGCCATTGCTTTAGCCAAAGGCACGGAGCTACCCCTTTTTCCTCCATTACAATGTAAGCTGGTGTACCTTCGGGCGGCGTCTCCTCTCCTACGCTCGCTTTAATGTAAGACTCCCCCTTCATCGCACTCCTTAATGCTTTAAAAAATTTCATTTTCTCGTCTTTTATTTCACAAAGTTTGTAATCAATAAGTGACTTTTAATTCCCGGAATACTCTTCGCTTGCCTTTCCCCCTTCCAATCGAGCCCCACGGACTGCGTCCAATCCGTGCGCGACCCTTTTCTACAACCAACCTATCCCAGCGCGGCTCCTAGTGACGTCACACTCACACACTGCGGCTGACAAAGCCTCGCGGCTAGTCCTCCTTCACTCAGCTCCTCTCGTAACAACTTCTGGCATGTATCGCGAGCTACCAAAAAAATAATAATAAAACAGATCTGTCGGTTTACTACAGGAAGGGTAACACAATCGCTTCAGGACCTTAGGGATTTTTCACTAGCCTCGGCAGTTATTCCATCTTTCTCGGTCCCCACGTTCGCAAGCAAATCTGACCCGCAGACTCTGCTCTCAACTTGTCAATGATCTATTCTAGTGCACTTAGAATTTGTCAAAGCCCGAAGTCGAAGTTTCTTTCACTCCCTTAACACACGTACCGACTCGTTGACCACGCCCGATCAACCTACTAAACCGACCAGACCACAACATAAACAAGTGTCTCATACACTTTTCAACATACTCCGGAGTCTCTTGACCTCGCAGGGCCCGTCTCAACAACAACAACCACGTGGACCTTTTTATGCACGAAGCGCCACATGCACATGAAGTTCGACGACTTCCCTACTCTCACACTTGGAGTCGCACCTCTGCTATTTCTATGAAGTTCGACGACTTCCCTACTTCTACACTCGGAGTCGCACCTCCGCTATTCTCTAAAATCCTCGCAACCTTTTCACACAATCTGCGGCAATAAGCTGTGCAAGCGTAAAATCCTAACTTCACTCATACCATCACTAGTACCGCCAACGCTGATCTCACACCTCCATTCTCTTCATTCGCAAGCTCCGAGATCCCGGGAAAGTCGCGGTGGACTTAGCCCATCATCATTTTCTCAATCTGTTTTACCCAAGAAAATCTAATTCAACTTCTCGAGTGGGATCTCAAAAGTCTAAACCGTTAATTCAACACCATGTATGTCTCGAGTGGGGTCCCAAAAGTCTAAACCGTCCTCTGCTACCATCTACTGATAGAGCGTTCCGTACTAATAATTTACCTGTATTTGGATGCTCTTTCGGCCGATGAATCTTTTGGCTAAGTGGGACTCTCTTCACCCGAGATCAGTCAATTTAATCAAATCAATAATCAATAACGAACGTAAGCAATGCCCTGATCAACATAACACTTAACAATTAATCCAGAATACATGTCGGCGAACTATGACCTTCCGGTCATGAATAACCACACCGGTTTATTCAAAGTTAATGAATTTATTTCCCTATATTAACAAAGCTAGCACAATATAGATGTGTCTCAACACCAAATGATAAACGTAAATGAACATTAATAGCTGTCCATAACGACGAAACAGGTGCAATCTATGCAGCATTTGAATAACAAGGCATTCGATGATAGCAATGCAAATCACTAAAACTATAATCTGTAATGAGCTAATTGCATACATTTAGTCAGCATAACAAGGTCTCAAATTGCATCGTGCAACAAAAGGAATCCTCATCTAACCTCAAATTAGCATCGGCATGTGGGACTTCATGCAAAAACAGTTTAGCAACATTAATTTAGAAAAAAACTCCTAACTAGGGCTCTTATCAAAAATCAGCAGTTGGTTACCTAAAAGAAACACAATGCAATTGTACAATTTACTTTCATATTTACCAATTACAATCAGCATTCAAGGAAGTCTTCGTCTCACAGGTACCGTTTCTCGATCAGCATGGGACGGGGCAAAGGGGCAGGGGTGGACGGGGCAGTTGCCTCACGGCGGCAAGATAAACTACTACTTCATGCAAAGGGACAAATCAAAATTAAAGTCTCTAGGGTAAGAATCATTTAAGTCTCTTTCTCTCGATTAGAGAAAGCATCAAAGTCTCTTTCAAAATGGCGTCGCAGCAAGGTGGGCCATATTAGCTGCAAAATGGCTCAATGGGTGTGATGTCGGGTAATAGCTCCTTTCTTCTCGTGCACCTGGTTTAAATAGACAACAGTTCAAATCCAGTAGGGTCTTCCATTGGAGGGTTCATAGGTTGGCTTCAAATTGTCCAATCAAAAACAACAGTTCTCAAGCTTTTACTTAAGCATACATTATCCTTGGAGACGGGTACGCAAGTTGCAACATTTTATACCAATTAACTCATTTTCAGAGCTTCCATTGTCCGCACCTGCAGATTGACCTTGGAGCAAAGAGAAAAATGCCAGGCTGGCACGAAACCTTAAGATAAGCATGTGAACGATCTCAGTGGAAAAGTGCAGCTTCAAGCAGAAATACACGTTTATTAGCACTTTGGAAAAATACGAGCATCTAAACCGTGAGACCAGGCAACTAGGCCGAAGCCTCCACTACAGTTAGGCTAAGCTAAAGCATTTCAAACAAGCAAATCATAGCACACGTTTACGATTATGTCAGATTCGTGCAGTTCTAATACATCACGTTATATAAAGCACGCTTATAAATGTTGGCAAACTACTCTGAGGGCCCATTTGTCCCCGTACAATCTTTATTAGTTCGGTTAAAGTCACTCTTGATTATTGCAGCACTACGTTTAAGCGCTAATAAATGTAAAACCTTTATTTCTGCGTCATCACTATGCAATCCATGCTCACTGCTCGCAGGGCAAGAGGAGGCATATTGAATATAAACATATGTCTTAACAATGACACAAGGAATGCTAAAGGAAAGTTCAAACGTAAACACATATACAGGACGCAGCTGTGCCTGCTACATTACGCCTACTACAAAGACCGATCCCAGCAGTCTGCTGGAGCATTTCAGCAGTTCTCTTTCAGAAACATTTGAGATAATTGTCTCCCTGAAATGACAGACTGTTAAACAAAATATCATTCTTCCCTGCAGTTCATCAATAAATTAATCAAAGAGAATTAACTAATAAAACAACCAGGAAGATCAGGGAGGGAAATGTATGCACCCTATGACAAAATCATTTATCAAAGACAAATGCAAAAATATAATCACATGATCAGAAAAGCTAAACAAACGTACGACAAAGTATTTCAAGCAAATAAAAACTCCATATTCTATTGAAAACAACCCATCCTGTAAAAAAGCTGACATAGAAGGTTCAGAAGTCCTGCTGTATTCTTAGTCCCTACACTTTACAAGCAAAATAAGCATAATTAGACATAAACGTAAAGTAAAACGTTCCTCAAAAATGAAAAATAATCCTAAAAGATTAACCTTATTCTGCTAATCACATAAATTCTCTGTACCTTCACTCCCACTCAAGAGAGTGAGGTATTGATCTGATAAAATCCAGCAAACCTTCAGGCTCCCCCCTCGAATCCTGCTCAGCGGGAATCCTGAAAGTACTATGTAATATGGTTGGTCTTACGATCACCAGCATTATAAATGCCTCACTTAATGAATGCATGGTCCCACCTAATCTCAAGAAAGCAATGGTTCACCCAATCTTAAAGAAATCCCACCTTGACCCAGGGAATCCTGTGAACTCGAGGCCTATTTCACTTCTTCCTTTTGTGACCAGTATATGGAAAAAGTGGTAACTAAGCAAAAACAGACCCTCACAGAAGCTAATCAACTGCTCTTCCCTAATTATTCAGATTTTAGGCCAGGCTTCTGGACAGAAACAGTCGTAACCTCAGTAGTTGATGATCTAAGAATGATCATAGACACAGGTGGGTCAGGAGTAATAATATTCATTTACTTTTCCATGGCCTTCGACCACAAGACTCTGCTAACTCACGTGGGAAAGGTCCACATCACGTGCAATCCATTGAATTGGCTAGAATCTTTTATCACAGGGAGATCCCAAACAACTGAAATGGGAAAATTCTCATTCACGCCTATCGTTTTGCAATGGGTGTACCTCAGGGTGCCTCATTATTGCCTCCTCAGTTTTTTCGCAAATGTTCAGCCTTTAGCACTGGTTCTAAATCATTTAAAAGTAAAAAAGTGTTGCTATTTACAAAATCTCCCACATCATGTGGATTTGGGCAATCTCCATCCATGATGCATAGCATGAAGAGGGTGATGGAAGGGATCTTTTAACTGAAAACCCTTGTAAGTCAGAAATTCTTCTCATCTTTAATTGTATCAACAAATGGGAAAAATCACCTTGCCCTCCTGTCTCAAAGGTTTCCCACAGAAATCTGCCTTGGTACGTGATCTAGTCATTACATTTGATTCTAACTTGAACATGGACAATTAAATAACTAAAGTCAGAGAAACCTGCTAATATCAAATTAGCCTGCTTAGATGGGTCATGTCTTTTCCATCTTTCTCAAAAGATACCATGGCTAATTAATTTGTACAAATGAGATTAGGATATGGAAACTCAGTATACATTGGTCTCCTTAACAAAACCCACTGCTTGACTACAACTAATTCCGAATTGTTAAATAACAGTCGTTTTCAACCTAAAGAAATATGAAGGTGTCTCATTTCCTCTCGCAACTCGGATGGCCTCCAGTATGTAAACATATCTTATTTGATATCTTCCCACCATCACATTATCCAACACATACTGCCCATGAGGAAAGTCACTAAAACCTGACTCTTCAACTAACCTTAATCCTTAGATGTTATGCTTTCATTACATCAAGTAAAGGCATGTCCCCGAAGGAGAGATGAAAAAACAGTTGTGTAGTCTTACCAACTGCATATGCAGCTGCTGAGGTGAATTAGAAGCCTCCACTGCTCTGAGACTAGATGAGCCAACTAACCGCCTGTTCCATAAACGCTGTGTTTAACCATCGGGCACAAGCAAAGAGTCTAAGGAGGGATGACTATAGACTCAAAGAAACTAGGTGACGTTGCCCATCAATAGTCCTGATGAGGCCCTGAGCAGAAGAGCCGAAACGCGTTGACACTTAAAAGTGGCGAGATTGGGTTAGGTAATCGGAGTCAGCTTCATAAAAATCAGCAAAAAACGCTCTGCAAAATACCATGAAAAAATATATAGGTATTTGCTAATTGCGGATATGTGAATTTCCAATCATCACAACAGAGCGGATTACAACCAGAATGTTGAGAATGTAACCACCAATTTCTCATGAAGAAAGGTTGTTGGGCACAACCCTCTAGTAATGATATGGTCAATCATCAGACTTTGAGAAGCTAGATGTTGGCTTCAATTGAATTAAGAAGAAAATGTGAATTCAATTGTTTATGCTGGTATTAATTGTAAGTCTGTCTTGTTATGTAAATACTTTGATGTTTGTATTCATTTTCACCAATGAATTTTTTTTGCCTTGCATATAAAATAATTGTAATACATTTTGGTAAGTAACTAATCCAACAAAGACAGTATTAAGCACTGTATTTGTAAATAATGATATAATCTATCCCTACCTGTAGACTACTGTTTCTGCATATATATATTCATTACATCAAGTGCCAGGGCCAGGACATTCCTATTTATAGTGACAGGGTGCTGCCAACAAATATCTTTAAATAAATAAAATAAGTATTTCATGCAGGGCTTTAAGTGATTCAATGTGCCTATGTCAGTTTTGGGAAGATTTGAATTAAATGAAAACATTGAGTGAAATGTAATGAAAGCATAAATATTGCAACAAGATTTAAACCATCTCAATAAGATTTTACAGAACAATATTTATTTAAGGGAGGTGTTACTTTGACTTTGTAAAGCGCACTTTTGCCTTTGCTTAGTGCTTAAATAATCATCAATTCATACTTAAAAAAAAAAAGTTTCTTTATTAAATGCTCTCACAGCTATCGCATATATAAAAAGGCATACCTGGTAGGTTCAATTAAGGTGTAGGTTCGGCCATGTGGTATTAACAGCATTAAGACCAATATCCTTTTTCTGTAAGATCAGAACTATCAACATTTTCAGATGTGGCAGCGGTCGGTCAGAGTGTGTGTATCTATTCTCGGCATGTGTAGGGATAAGGGTGTGTGAGGTTGGAAGGATGATGTCTGCTATTATCCATGGGTGTGTTCCTGTCTTGGGGAGAATTCATTTGTGTACAGTATAGATGGCCAGGGGGCCGAAGCCCCACCAACCATGTTTTCATCAATTAATGCTTGTTGTGAGGTAGAATTGGTATGTCTGTATCCATTTCAGGGAGCTGTAATTCCTCAATATTAAACAATTATTTTTATGTCTGAGTAATGTGGGGGTGAATTTACTCCTTTCAGTCGACATATAATATACACCTACCTGTTTTCTGTGATATTTAGATCTATTTTGAAACAATGTAAGCAATGTCGCTTACAAAGACCTTTTGTTAGTTAAAAAAGAAACCTAAAATGGGATTTGGGCCAACCCATTACCTTTGGGCAGCTTCGTTGTCACTCTTTATTTTCTTGCTTTTCATTGGTGAGCGTATCTGACCAGTTTGTCTCCATATGTTTGTTTCTTCCCTGGAGCATGGACCAAGTCTTGGTTATTGTTCTTCTGCTTTGCTTCCACTTCCCCTGGAGACGTGCGTAAATCACCCCTCTGGTAGGCCTACAAAGCCCAAAAAAGCAAGGTGCAACATAGTAAATCGGCAGGAAATGTACTTTACATGTCTTGGCAGTAAAACACGCAAAATGACCGCTTTTACTGTGGAATTACTTAATCCCCCAATTAGCGAGTACAGGGTTACATGCTGACCCTTTAGCTGTGCTAACTCCTGAACAGCACAACCAAAGTGGGCACTCCAAGGTATCAAACAACTTGTTACGTTAGGCCTGACTTGTATCTCAGGTAAAAATTATTGTAACTTGATGCAGTGTGCAACTCTAGCAGAGCTGCCACTTTGTTGCTTTTAAACTTTGTGTGCCTTCCCGGGCACACATGGAGCCTGCTCCACAAGACAGCTTTCTGTCCTCCTGAAAAGATGTGCTAACGACTCCTAGGAAGAGGAACAATGAGGGACTGCAGGCCAGGGAAATGTCACCACACTCCTGCGAACACCACTTAGGTGTTAGTCCCAAAAGGCAGGCTTCAACGGTGAAGCCGTCATTGAAGCACAGATGTGGGATACCAGGGGGGAGGACTGCCCCATTGTTGAGATAGGCTGGCACGGGGAGCAGAGAGGGGAAACCAGCTGCCAAACCATTTTTTTCAGGGGTGTGTAGCCATGAGGTAGCCACACACCTGGGGTGGGCTAAAGAGGTCTTTACACCAGGAGAGGGGACTCACCATCATGAAGTGGGCCAAATGGTGAATACTGGGATAGCCAGATGCCACATTCCACAGGAAGTAGTCACTAGGTGGAAGGGGACCTGGTGACCCATTGGCTATCAACCAATCCTGCCCTGAAGGCATTTTCCGAGCATAAGAGGGGCACCCTTATTCTTGACAGGCAGCACGCCTGATATCTCTTGCCACAGAGGCTTGATGTCTGAGCCCGGTCTGTAGTGGCAACATCAGAGGAGAAATACACAGTGGTGGCTGGTGAGAATTTAAAGTGGCAGGTCTAGAAGACTGTTCCAAATTTCAAAAAGCAAGCATGCATGTCTATTTTTTGTATTTAATCTGCAAACTCGCCCCAATGAAATTAGACTAGAGCACTTTACAAGAGCACCAGCTAAATTACCCAAGGTCTGTTTCCTTCCTTTTAGGTATGAGGAGATGAGGTGACTTGCCTAGGTATCATCCGAAACTGGGACTCGACCCCAGTTACAAAGTCTGTGTAACAGCACATTATCATACTGAAAACTAAGGACTTTAATCTCACCTGCCTTTTAGGAGAACATATGTTTACTGCGATGACCCTCGCAGTGGGTTTCCAAACTTTGTGTTTATGTCCAAGCACTGTTCATGAGCCGGACAGACTTGCACTGATCTTTATGCTTTCTGAGGGGATGAGTAGCTTCTGCTTTCCCTGCCCACCAAATCCCAATGCTGCTCTTGAAAGTAAAGGGCACAAAGCTCTTTCAACAGTGTACGGGCATGGCCTCGGGATTGGCTGGGTAGGGCACCTCTGTGCTCCATCGGAGAATGGGGGCTGCCATTACTGTTTACCTGGCTTTCTAACACAGAGCCTGTTCAGAAACTTCAAAGTGCATATGTCTATTTGGCGGTGCCCAAACAGTTGCCCAGCCTGACATGCGCACGTTCTTACGTCACTTCCTTGAGCAGTGCGAGGAGGAGGGCTCTTCCTGCGCTATGTGACTGAAAAGCTGCAGTGCTGACTCAGCCTAAGTACATATGGGATATCAATGGTAATATTTTATATTGTTTGTTGCAGGTCTCAGGTGACAGGGCAACGCTCAAATGCTCCTGAAGAGGAACCGCCACTTGCGAGAGATAAAGTATTGCACCATCACACCACTTTTGTGTGTAAAAGGCCGCTTTATTGGAAACAGGTGCACTCACAAGCCTTCACTCCCTTGGCCTTGAGCCTTACAAAACTAAAACCTCACTATACATGAATTTTCCTGTCCATACACCCCCTCCCCTAGCCACCCCTCCCTCCTCCCTCCCCTTTTGCACTTGCCGTTCCATAGTCCAGTCCTCCTTACTACGTGCTCCTATCTACTCTGTCTAGTACCTTAATAGTCATTTGCTAGCGTCTTGAGCGTGCAAGTGTCGATCTCTTAACACTCTATATTATCTATGTATCCCAGCTACTGTCCCCCCTTATCCAATCATCATTTGTCTTGTCTTCTTTTCTTCCCATCCGTTCACGTCTGTCATGTGCCCGTTCTCTGTCTCCGCCTGCACCTGCTCCAAGCGACAAAACAACCAAAAATCCCCCCGTGCACCTGTTCCCAAAAGACCAACATAACAAATGATCCAATTAAAAAGGGGAGGGAAAAACACCCAAATTAACCCGTATAACGGGTGGGTGGGTGGGAGAAAGCTCGACCACTGGTCAGCTCAATCTCCCACAAAATGGTGGCGAACAAAATGTCGCCCAGCTTTTATTCTGTAGCCCTGGGCTACAGAATAACGCTCTAAGTATAGCCCAAGTAGCGCCCAAATTGGCGCGAATGGGCCATACCACTCTCGCAAACTTCCCCGGGGGGGAGACTGCCGGTTCCGGCGCTCCCCCCCAAAACCCCCTTGCGAGAGATAAAGTATTGCACCATCACACCACTTTTGTGTGTAAAAGGCCGCTTTATTGGAAACAGGTGCACTCACAAGCCTTCACTCCCTTGGCCTTGAGCCTTACAAAACTAAAACCTCACTATACATGAATTTTCCTGTCCATACACCCCCTCCCCTAGCAACCCCTCCCCCCTCCCTCCCCTTTTGCACTTGCCGTTCCATAGTCCAGTCCTCCTTACTACGTGCTCCTATCTACTCTGTCTAGTACCTTAATAGTCATTTGCTAGCGTCTTGAGCGTGCAAGTGTCGATCTCTTAACACTCTATATTATCTATGTATCCCAGCTACTGTCCCCCCTTATCCAATCATCATTTGTCTTGTCTTCTTTTCTTCCCATCCGTTCACGTCTGTCATGTGCCCGTTCTCTGTCTCCGCCACCAGAAATGGAAGAGGATCCCCAGCCACTGGGCCGTCCTCTCCATTTCTGCCCCCCCATCCCGATCCGTTCCCGCGTCAGTCCTATTGCCTAAGCCTCCTTGAAAATACGCGTCAACACCTCCCTCAGCTGGAGCAGGTACAACTCTGTCCCCAAAAAGGACAGGTGTACTCCGTCGCTCCGAAAGAACTCTTTATCCTCAAAACGGATATCTGCATGTTCGATGTACGTAAAGCCTTGTTCCGCACAAAAAGTCTTCATTTCCCTGTTAATTTTCCTCCTGGCCTTTTCAATGGCACCTGGCTTACGAGCTCCCCTCCAAACCAGGCGGGGAACAAAGGCCGTCCACATCACATGACAGCCATACCACTGCTGTCTTACTAACGACAAATCCTTTTTCATGTCCTTTAAAATGTCCAAACCCGTCCTTTTCACCATGTCGTTCTCCCCCAAGTGTATTATTAAAACGTCCGGACAATGTCCCCGTCCTTTTAGCCTCTGTAACGTCCCTAATAGTTCCTGCCAACACATGCCCCCTTTTCCTTCCCACCGAACGCAGTAACGTGTTCTGTCTAAACCCAAATTAGACCCCGCTTTCGACGACTGAGCTTGTCTCGCCGCCCATTTTACGAAGGAATGTCCCACGATCCAAATGTAAAGCGACTGCACCGCTGGACCAGGGACCGAACCTGCAGGAAAAGAAATAAAATTAGACCTATTCCCACCTGGTTGCCTACCGCACATATGCTTTATACGCGTCTGACTTCCACCGCCCCAACTCCAAAATCGCCTTCCTCTGCCAACCCCTCCGCCCCGCCTCAGTCGCCATACCAATCCGAAATGAATGTGTCCCAAAGCGGGAAGCATCGATGCCTAAGGAAATCAAACAAGATCTCATCACCCTCAGCAACTGGTAGTCAGATACTGCTTCGCCGTTCCTATGACAAAAAACCAACCCCTCCCTATGACCCCCCTCCCCCCATAACCGACGCGTCAATCTCATAGGACACATTTCTTGTACCGGGTATGATCGCATAAAAACCTGCGACCCACCCCTTCTTTGATCCGTTTTGGAGCGCTCCAAAAATACCCCGACGCCTCTTGGAGAGATGCATACCGCGTCCCAGTGAACACCACCCCAAAACTTGGATCCCACCAATTCCGACATGCGGAAAGCCCCGAAAAACATCCAGGACATCAAAGTGTTAAACAACAGCGCCTCTTCCAAGCTTATACAAACAGACGACGTCGATAACATCATTGCCTTTAACAAATCCAACGAAATAGCCCGTCGCTCCCTTACTCCATTGCCCCGCTCCCGAGCCCAACCTTCCATAAGCCGCTGCCCGAACTCCCCGGCCGACGGAGCGTAACCCCACAACAGCTTACCCATAAAAGACACCCCCGCTAATTTCCCTGTTATAGACACTTTGGTCAAACGTTTCTCTATCATGATCATCATGAAATTGATGACATCCTCCACCCGATCCTGCTTACGTCGCCGTTTTCGTGCTCCCGATGCCAGAAATTCCTGCCAAGCCCTTACATACTTATGCTGTGTCGAAGGGGCCAAAGAATTCACGACCAAGCGGAGAATCCTCTGTCTCCGATTCTCCAAAGTGCTGTTGGCATCGCCATCCTGGTCAACTTCTCGTCCGCGACCAACCCACGGAATCTCTCCCACTGCGAACGAGATAGAGCATCTGCAATATCATTGTTAACCCCCGCCACGTGTCGCGCCCGAAAATAAATGTCGCGCCGCAAACACTCCAAAACAAAAACTCGCAGCAGCTGCAAAACCTGTGGTTCCCTTGCTGATTGTCTGTTTACCACCTGTACCACTGCCATATTATCTACTCGGAAAAGCACACGCTTGTGCTCCAACCGATGCCCCCATAGACACACCGCCACCACTAGCGGGAAAAGCTCCAAAAACGCGATGCTCCGCCCCCCCCGCGCGCCAGGCCTCCGGCCACAATTCCGCACAAAAATTGCCCTGCCAATAAACTCCGAAACCCGACGCCCCCGCCGCATCAGAAAAAAATTGTACATCCCATTCGCACAAAGGCCATACCCGAATTGGAATGCCGTTGAATGACTGTAGGAATGTACACCACATCCTCAAGTCCTCCTTGACGCCAGCATTAAGCCGCACATGATGGTGTGGTGCTGTCCCGCCTGTGAGAGCCATCCCCAGCCGTCTACAAAAAGTCCTGCCCGCTCGCACCACCCTGCAAGCAAAATTCAGATGCCCCAATAGCACCTGAATATCCTTCACAGTCACTTTCTTCCTTTGCAACACCGTCCGCACCGTACCCAGCATGTGCACCTTTTTGTCATTTGGCAACCGTGCAACCATGGCTTGAGTGTCCAACTCTATGCCTAAAAACGACAAGGCCGTGCAGGGCCCTACCGTCTTTTCCGGGGCCAGGGGCACACCCAGGTCCCCCATAATCTCTTGGAATCGCTGCAGCGCCATCCTGCAAGATTCCAACTCTGCTGGTCCTGCGATGAAGAAATCATCTAAATAGTGCGTGACGGAACTATGACCCGTAACCGTCACAAAAATCCACTGCAAAAACGAGCTGAATGCTTCGAACAAAAAACAAGAGCTCGAGCATCCCATGGGCAATGCCTTGTCAACATACCAGTTGCCTTGGAATTGAATGCCCAACAATTCGAAATCTCGCGGGTGTACCGGCAGCAACCGAAAAGCAGATTTTATGTCTGTTTTCGCCATAAGGGTGCCCTGACCCAATGTCTCCACTAATGCCATTGCCACGTCCACAGAGGCATACGACACTTTTGTGACCTCCTCCGGAATAAAGTCATTGACCGACGCCCCTTTCGGCCAAGACAAATGATGTATTAGCCGATATTGCCCTGGCTCCTTCTTAGGCACCACACCAATAGAGGACACAATCAAATTAGGTAAAGGCCAATCCGCAAAAGGGCCTTCCATTCTTCCTTCTTCCACTTCCTTCCCAAGTTTTTGCCGCACCAGCTCTTCCTTCCCGTAGACCGAACGCAAATTCTCCGCCCACCGCCGCTGCCGCGGACCCGTGTAGCCCAATTCGAAACCTTCAGAGAAACCCCGCAACAATAAACGCCCCTGCTCCTGCAAATGATACCGACTCGCCCAATAACAGAGCCTCTCCAACCTAACTGGCGTAAAAGCCTTTTCCCAAAGGCCCCTGCCCCCTGGGCTTGGGCTGTGCCGCACTCCCCTGTGTATTGGCTCCTGACCCCGCAAACTGTGGGCCTCCGCCGGTACCCCCGAAACAGCTGGTAATGGCATGCTTTCCCCCACACTTGGAGCATTCGTGCCGAAATTTACAGTACTCCTGTGTGCACAACCCTTTGTTGAAATCCCAGCATGCTCCAGGTTTTTTCCCACCTGCGCCTGCGCCTGTCGCTCCCGCTCCTTTATCACTTGAGTTATTGCCACTGGCCCCACCCTGGGTGGGGCGATCCCGAAAGGGCCGATAAATTATGGGCAGCCCGCTAGCCGTAAAAATTGTTTTACCGAATTTGGCTGGCCCCATTGTGTGCTGCCACAAATCAGCATCAATCTCGCCCCACTGCGCTTCCTCATCTGCTGCCATACGCGCTCTAAACTCTTCATCGTATTGCGCCCATGCATACCCACCATAATTCAAGTAGGCCTTCCGAATTACGTCCATATATTTAAATAGCGCCACCGCCCGCTCCGGATGGCGCTCACAGTACACACTCGCATAAATCAAAAACGCCGCTGTCCAATTTTCTATCGTAACCGGGACCCTAGGCCTCTTAGCCAGCTCATATTCCTCCTCCTTTGACCCTTCTTTCGCCCTGACCTCCCTGTGAAGCAGCTTAAGCATCTCCACATACTCTCCTTTCCAAATCTTCTCCTTAGTAGCTGGCATGAGATGAGCTCCCAGAGGTTTTGCTGTCCCCATGTAGGGGAGGCGCTTATGTTTTCCCCCTATCTTACCCGGACCAAATTCCTCTCCCCCGTTCCCCGAGACCTCCTCCGCTTCCTTACCTGCACTTTTTTGAGCTACTTCCTTACCTGCAGTTTTTTGAGCCACCTCTTCCTTAGCCTCCTCCGTACCCACCCCCGCATCCGCAACATATACCCCTTTATACAACCTCTCCCCCTTCATGCCATCCGTACCTACTGCCACCCCAACCTGGGTCACTGTCTTACCTTTCTGCAGCAACGGGGGCCGCTCCGTAACCGTCCGCTTTGCAGCCGTCTTCTCCTTTGACGCGCCATCAGTCACCTGTAACGACTTAGGCACAACATTAGCTTCGCCCCCCGCCCACCAGACCTCCTCATCCCTGATCTCGCCCTCCTCCACACTGTCCTCGTCAAAGTCCAAGCCGTCCCCACTCTCCATTCCCTCAATATCCGCATCGCGAAACTTACTCCCAAAACGCGCTTTCTTAATGAACTCCTCAATCGGCGCCGCCGGCATGTGCGGTCGCCGCAGGGGCGCTTTGCCTCCTTCCCGCTGTAATGCATAGCCAGGCCGCTTACCCTTACTCACCCATCCCCCGGGGGCGCAGAACCCTGTCCAGAGGTGGACTGCGTAATTACCTCCTTGGCTCGCACTGCCTTACCGTCCCGACGACATCCTGTCCAGCTGGCCGCACTGGGCCCTGCCAGCACTTCTTCTTCTTCCCAGGGTTCCGAGCCCGCCAATAGCTCGCCTGGGTCTTCCTCATCGCTCCTACACTGAGCCCCCTGAAAAAATTCCATATCAATGTCACTCCGGCAGCCACCAGCTACACCCTGACTCCTACGCCTAAATCCTGGTCCCCCTGCCTTGCCCCCGGCTACCCCTGCCACCTCACCTCCCCCAAAAACGCCATACGTGCGAACTGGAGGGCGCACCCTGAATTTGAGCCCCTCCCCGCCTCCATCCTGCACCTCATCTACGGCCCCTCCCTGGCTGGAATCATCACTCCATTCAAGGATGTGACTTATTTCCCCTCCAGGGTCCAAACCGCCCCCATTCTCACCCTCAGTCTGTCCCAGAAAACCCTCATCCACAGTGTCGATGACCTGATCCCGCCCCCATGCCATCTGGTCGCCTCCCCCACTCCCTGTTCCCACCCCAAATCCTCCCTGCCCCTCCCCCTCGCTCTCGGCCGCGGCGGCCAAGCCTGCAGGCCTTCGTGTCCCTGCACCCCTCCTTTCACTCTGTTCCCCCGCCCCACTGCCCTCGAGAGCCTTTTCCCCCACCAGGCCGCTCCCCACATGCGCGCGTCCAACCCGGGGCTGGCCACGCTGCTCGCGTTGCCGGATCCCAACAAGACTTCCCGCCCCGCCCCTCGCACCACCACTGGTAGCTCCCCGCGGCCGCCGAGCCCCCAAGGGGCGCGGCTGGCCCTTCACTCCCGCAGCGACCCGCCCTTGGGAAACCGGGGCCAACCTCCCGCTCCTCCCACGACCCGCCCCACTCACCTGCCTCCTCTCCCTCGGCGGGGAGCACGCCGCCACCGTGGCCGCAACTCCACTCGCCGCCCGTCTGATCGGGCGGCCCCGGGGAGCAGCGGGGTCCGCCAGCAAATCGAGGCGCCCCGCCTCCTTCAGGAGCTCCATCGCTCGGACCACCCTGGCATCCATTCCGCCAAAGAAAAGGAACGCTGCCGCCGATCTGTGAGTAAGCCCACTTAATCCCTCCCACACTACTGCGCAAGACGAACTCTGATCTAACTGCCAACAAAAACGCTGCAAACTCCCCAAATGCTCTTCAAAGCACATACACCCCACCGCTATACCGAAACTCCTCCCTAATACTATGCACCCACAGCGCGAGAAAGCTCGACCACTGGTCAGCTCAATCTCCCACAAAATGGTGGCGAACAAAATGTCGCCCAGCTTTTATTCTGTAGCCCTGGGCTACAGAATAACGCTCTAAGTATAGCCCAAGTAGCGCCCAAATTGGCGCGAATGGGCCATACCACTCTCGCAAACTTCCCCGGGGGGGAGACTGCTGGTTCCGGCGCTCCCCCCCAAAACCCCCTGGACATGGAGTAGAGTTCGGTGCTCGCACAAGGAGGCAGGAGCCGCGCACCTGTGGTGCATTAGAAAGGAGAAATTGGAATTTAGCACCAGCGCAGCAGCATGAAACAGAGTGGTGTTTTGCCTCACCACAATGGAGGTTGGAACCGCTAACCCCGTGCTACGGATAGGAAAGAGAGACAGAGATGAAGATGGAGAGAGGCTCGCCCTCTGCAGTTCACAGAGGGGATGTAAGGTTACAGCTGTAAGGATTTGGAGGCAGAAGGCAGCGGCTCGCATGGAGGCTTGCATAAAGCTCAGTGGGTGTTCAAGGACTGGAGACTGGGGAAAAGTTGGGTTAGTACTAATCACTGATGGCTGTAGGCAATTAAGGAAGGCCCTCCCCCCTCCTGTTTGGATAGTGCAAATCTTTGTGCAAATGCCTCACTTCCCCCCTTTTCAGGACCTTCGAGGGTAGCCGTTTTTTTGCTACCCTCTGCCCCACCTGCATAGTGCGATAAAGAATGAGTAATAGTAGCCCCTGCCCTTGCTGTGCTCGTGCTCCTGAAAAAGGAAAGGAAAAAAAGAGGACCTTTCTTCCAAGCAATGAGCCAAGCTGGGGTTTGGCTTGGCAGACTTTACTGGTAAATGTTACTGGCAAGCACTACCCTGAATTACAGGGCCTTGCAGTTGCATTATATTGAGGAGGAAAGAGCCCGGGATTCTTTATTGAGAGGGCTCATCAATCATGAGAAGGGCCAGGTTGCAGCATGCTTTGGGCAATGAAACCGGATTGCAGGGAAGCCATATAAGTAAAAGAGGGCTTATGAAAGCTTCCACTTTCCAATAAATCCAAGGTATTGCAGAACTGAATCGAAGGTCTTGAATCCGAACGTATACTAAAAAGGAGAACCTCCACAAGAAACGGGGGGGGGAAGGGGGGGAGCTGAATAAAGACCAAAAACCCACAGAAACTTTATTGTCTGAGCCATCTTCAATAGTGACAATAAATCCAAATGGCATAGCACGAATCAGAACACAAAAATGTGGCTCAAATGGACCCGCCGGGCCCACTGGCCCCACCAGCCCCACTGGAGATGCCAGGAAAGAAGAAGCTTGTTTGATCAAGCAGAGAGGCATCATGGGTGGGGGGATCTAGAGGAGCCTCCTGGAAACATCTGTCTGCAACCCCTCCGTAAATGCAACTAGCCCCAGCTCTACACAAGAAGGACCACCCAGTGGGACACAATACCCTACTTTCCCATGGCCAGGTAAGGTGGAGTGCAGAAGAATGCAATTCTAGAAGGTGGTGGACATGGTGGCCAATAAGGAGAAGAGGGTCCCTGACTCTCCCAGTCTCCAATTTTAAAGAGGGGGAAGACCCTCCGCCTCCCAGGATCAGAGACACTTGGACACTCCTTCACCCTGCTCGAGGTCCAATGGGGCGAAGGCCATGTCACTGATGGAAAATAAGGTAGAACAACAGGCGCTATCTGCTCCAAAATTTACTATGGCAGATTTTGGGGGCTTGGAGGAGAAAATACTCTCCATGTTCCAGCTCCTTTTTAGAAAAGTTCAGGAGCTCAAAGTAGCACAGACTGTACTGGTCAGCAAACTGGAAGAAAAGCTGGAGAAAATATGGACTAAAATAGCAGGTTTGAATGTCCTCTATTGAGATAGAGCAGAGGGTGTCCATTTGGGGGATGCCCTCCTGAACCAGTCACAATTGTTCAGATCAATGCAAAATGAGCAGAGGAAAATAAGCCCAGATAAATGAGAAAGAGATCTGAAAATGACTGAGGCGATCTCCAACCTGATTTATTCCCATCTGCTGAAGGAACCTCTATCACATTTATCTTTAGCTCGCGCCAACTGAGTGAGATGGGTGGAATAAAAGATGTGAGAAAGCCTTGTGTAATATTAGTTCATTTCCAAGATTTCCGTACTTGCGAAAGAATTATGAGAAAGGCTATTCAATGTAGATCAGTAAATGTAGAGAATGATTTCTCTTTTCACATCTTTCCTGACGTGTCCTTTGAAAATTCTCGCCGACGGTGGAAGTTCAAGCACAAGATTAATGCTCTTAAGGATAAAGGGGTGCAGGCTCAAGTGATTCGACCGGCCAAACTGAACGTGTTATGGAGGCTGGTTCAGGCTCGATGTTAGGGTTTGCTTTTTCCTATCTCTATCTATTTTCCTTCTTTTTCCCTGCTCTTGTCTTCCCTTGTTTTGGGGGGGAGGACTCGGACTCTGAAGCTGCTCCAGGTGCCTATCCAGTGCACCAACTACATGGAAGGAAAGGTGAGACTTAGCCTGCGGGGGCTAAGTCTTGTAGGTGGTATGATTTTGGGAGAGGAGGAGTAGTGGAAAGGGGTGGGTAGGAGGGATAGGAGGAGAAGCAGGGAAGGTGAGGCCAAGGAAGGTAAATGGACTGCGTTCCTTAAAAATGATGAGTACTTAAATCTGTGGAAGTCAAGGGCTGGAACCCTAGACATGTTACGGTGGGTCCTCAGATTACAATGGGATATTTTGTATTTTTAGAATGGTAGGTCTGACAGTGATTAGCCTTAACACCAATTTGCTTAACAATAAAATGAAGAGAGAGGCTGTCTTTACCTGGTGCATGCAGTTCCATCCCAGCATAATCTTTTTGCAGGAGACTCATTGGGTAAAGGGAAAGGAATCTAATAAGACTAGGGTTTGAGGCACTGGGATTGCTTCTTCTCCACTAGTCACACCCAAAGGGGCCTACCAATTTTAGTGAATAAAGAGCTGCAGGTCAGGTTTTAACCTTTGATTTCAGATTGGATGGTTATAGGGTAATACTCCCAGCACAGATCAGCAATTATAAGGTTAATTTTGAATCCCCCTTACTGAAACTGGGATGGGAACTAAGCTATTTGCAGGGAGATGTCTTGATCAGGGGTGACTTTAATTTCATACCAGGTTTGTGCTTAGATTCCTCTAAGATTTTTAAGATAGCTGCCATCGGTTATGGGTGGTGGATGCCCAGCAGGTAAATAAGGTGGGAGCTAGGTCATACAACTCTTACTTTAAAGGGTTTAAAAAGGTCTCCTGTATCGATATGTTTCTGGGGTCCCCCACACTCTCAATTGTTGACATTACCCATTGCATTAGTGGCTTAATGAATCACCAAGCTGTAGTTCTGAAATGTACGGTTCCCGTGCCAAGTGGGGTTACAAGGTGGGCAATGGACAAGACCATTATTTTGGAAAAGGACCTGATTAATTTGATTACCTGAGAGATTGTTTCTTTTATTTTTCGATTAGTGAGGCATCTGCAGAGATATCGACAATTTGGGAGGCTTTCAAAGGTACTATCATGGAGATTTTGATATCCATACAGTCCTTTTGAGAGAAAAGAAAGATTTAAGCACCCTGCAGACCACCCCAAAAAGAGCTTTTCAGACTTTCGGGCCACCCTCCTCAGTAGAGGGCTGGATGTCTGTTAAAGAGAGAGTAAGGGATTTCTTTTTGCACAAAGCACTGGTCAAAAATCAGACATTTCAGATGTGTAAGCAGCTAGTCTACGAGGAGGTCGATTTTTGGCCTTGAGGGCGAAAGAGAGGGCCAACCGCAACACAGTTGTTAGAATGAGGAACCCTCAGACAGGGGAGTGTACTGTATAGTTAAGACAGAGGAAATCAAACACATTTGTTTTGAGTACTACGCTGGTCTGTACTCTGATGATATGCCGAAAATAGCAGGCAGGACCAGCAAATAGGGGATTTTCTGGAAGGCTTAAAATTACACCCCTCCCCCCCAACCAAAGGAAGTGGAACAGACTATAGGCAAACTCCCTAATGACAAAGCTCCCCAGGGAGGATGGCTTTGGCTCTGAGTTTTAGAAAACTTTTGTAATATCATTAGAGGTCCCTATAACTGTGTTTTTCAATCATTTTTTGGCAGGGTACCAGATTCCTTTAGAAACTGGGTCTTGGTGAACTTCTTGAAGGCAGAGAAAGATCCAGAGGACCCGAAATCTTGTAGACCTATAACTCTAAACTCTGATTACGAGGTTGGCAAATTGGATTAACAAGTTAGCCTGATTTCTTATAGTGGGGATCAGAACGGATTTATTAGCACCCAAATTTGTACTGTAATGCTCATTTCATGTTTGAATTCATTAAATATTGTGATGACCAATGGTATTCCAGCAGTGACTGTTTTGGTCTAAGCCGAGAAGGCCTTTGATCTTGTGAATTGAGGGAGCTCATTCTGTATTTTGGACAAGTTTCAATTTCCACCCTGGTACACAAGTTCAATGCAATCATTATATCGAGGGGCAACAGCTCTGTTGATATTTAATCATTCTTTGGCAGGCCAAATTTGGTTAAATCGAAGCACCCGCCAAGGGTGCCCTCTTTCCCCTTTATTATTTCCCCATTTCATCGAACTATTAGCACAGTCTAGTCACTAGGATACAAGTAATCTATCTCCCCTTCCTCAGGAGTCAAACTAAAACTGCATGCAGACGATATGGCCCTGTTCCTGAATCCAATTATATTTAACGTAGAAAGGGCCTTACTGGTAATTAAGCCCTTTAAGGAAATTGCAGAGTATAGAATAATTGAGCCGAAAACTAGATGCTTGTTGTTTAATCCATCCCTGGAGGCTTTCCTGACATTACTCAGGCATATCTGTCAGCCAGGCCCAAAAAGATGTATTTTTTTATTCAGAAGAACCAGGAGAAGTTTTAAGTAACCACTTTACCCCTTTGATGAGAATTTGCAATTTGATGAGGCCTCCCTCTGTCACCTATGGCGGTCGTCCCTGATCAAAGTGTCAGTTTTACAAATATTCTGTTCCTAATTTTATCTATACCTTGTAATCTGGAGGCTTTTTTTTCTTTAAAAAAAAAAACGGAACAAGCTATCGCATCGTTTGCATGGTCTCAGAAACAATCATGAGCAAAGTTAAAAGTGTTACAGCTGCCTAAGGGAAGGGAGGTTTAGGACTGCTGGATTTTCAGAAATATTATTTGCCATCTACCGTTCCACAATTACAGTGTTTTATATGCCTTCCTGCTGCTTTGACAACTCTATTCTCCTACTTAAAACATTAAGGGGCGCCAGACTTAAGGTGTGGCGTTTTTATTCCCAAACTGCCCTAAAAGGTTAGGCACAAGGCATTGAGGGCCAGATGTAGCAAAGTTTTGCAAGTCGCAAAAGGGCAGAATCGCTATTTGCGACAGTGCAAAATCGGAAATGGGATGCAAAAAGCCCATTTCCGACTTGCAAAAAGCGATGGGACCCATTTGCGACTCGCATCAGTTGCGACCCCATTTTGCAACCCGCAATTTGCGAGTCGCAAACCTTATGCAATTGCAACTCGCAAATTGCGACTAGTCGCAAAAAGCCCATTTTGCACGTCCCATTTACCACTAACTCAGAGCAGGTGGTAACCATTACCAAAGTATAAAAGGAGACCCAGAAGGCATCTGGGTTCACCAAGATGGCGGAGATATACCTGATAGCAGTGAGAAGGAGAGTCCACGCTGCGCAGCAGAGGAGGAGGAGGGGCCACAGACAGGAGAAGATATATAGAACAAGGCAGACTCTTTTTCAGCAAACTGAGGATGAGATATACGATAAATACCGCCTTAGCAGCACAGCCATCCTAGAATTAATTGATTTACTCAAACCACAGCTAGAACACCAGACTCTGCGTGGCTGCGCCATCCCTGCGCATGTGCAAGTGCTATGCTCACTGCACCTCTTGGCCTCAGGGAGCTATCAGGGGGTCATTGCTGTGGCAGGTGGGGTATCCCAAAGTGCAGTGTCAAGGTTCCTCAGGGCCTTCCTAGATGCCTTAGTCACGCACATGTCTCACTTCATATACCTACCAAGGAATGAGGCAGAAATGAACAGCACCAAGCTGGACTTTTACCGCATTGCCCACTTTCCCCATGTCATAGGGTGTGTAGATGGGACACACATTCAAATATGCCCCCCTGCAAATCTTGAACACCTTTTCCGCAACAGAAAGTATACCCACTCACCCAATATTCAGGTTGTTTGTGACGCCCATTATGTCATCACAGACATTGTAGCTAAGTTTCCAGGCAGTACCCATGACTCATACATGTTTAGGCATAGTGGGATACATCAACGCCTGGAACATGGGGAATTCGGAGACGGTTACCTCCTAGGTAGAGCTACAGACACTTGCAGACATACACACAGGTCACTGTGCACGACAATATGGACTTCCTAACAGTTTACTTTTTGTGCCCAACAGGTGACAGTGCATATGCTCTTAGGCCTTGGATCATGACTCCGTTTTTAACACCCAGCAATGATTCAGAGAGGCAATACAACAATGCACATAAGAGGACCAGGAACCTCATTGAGCGCACCTTTGGACTCCTGAAAGCAAGATTCAGATGCCTCCACCGCAGTGGAGGTGCCCTCCAATATACCCCCATTACCGCATTCAAAATTGTGGTCGCATGCGCCATCCTCCACAACATAGCCACCCGACGTGGGCTACCTCTCACCCCTGCAGACCCAGATCCTGATGATGAAGAGCAAGAACAACCACATCGCCATCATGGGGATAGGAGTATCGCTAATCAAGGCAGACTGAGATGGGAACACATCGCAACACAATATTTTGGAAGGTACGTGTCAACTCCAACCATACTCACCTATTGACCAAAAACTCCATTTGTTAAGTGGAACAAAAATAACTGTTTTATTAGTGCATTAATGAAACTATTTCTAAGTACTCATTGTCCATGGGCATGAAAATGCAAACCAGGCATGTGGCACATTAACGTCATGTGCCACATCTTATGGTCCAGGGTGATCTCTAAGACCTTCTGCCCCTCCTGCCAGCCTGGCTGCTCCCTGGTGCTTCCGTCGTGCTCTGCCTGCTACTCCTGAGCACCCTGCTGTCAGTTACAGAGACACTGCTCACTGTTGAGCCCTCCTCACTGTCCTGGGGTGTTTCCCCTGTGCCCCTCGACATATTCCGTGTCTCCATCATGTCTATGATGTGGGTCAGACGTCCCAGGCCCCTAGCCACATCCCCAGCAAAATGGCCCATTTCCACCTGCAGCCCAACTGTTCTCCTCGACAGGCCTGTGGTGTTCATGGCGAGCCTGCCGATGGAAGTGGCCATCCTGTCCAGTCTGTGCAGGAGCTGACGGTCCCTGCGCCGCCCACCCTCGGCCTGGGCCAGTAGTCCTCCCGCCAGTTCCCTCATGGACAGGGCAAGGTCCCCAGTGTTATTGCAAATCATGTCCATCCTTGAGTTCAGGTGCTGCATGCTGGCATGGTTATTGCGCACGAAGCAGTGCAGCACACCACTAATCCTCCCTAAAATCCGATTTTGTAGGCGCTGACCATGCAGCAGATGTGCCTCACTGGTGCTGGGAGGAAGTAGCCCGGATGCAGACTGCAGCCCTGATGTAATGGATCTGCGACGCCTGCGCAGCGGTGGCTTCCCTGTGCTTTCACATGTCTCATCCCTGCCTGTTGCTGGGGCAGCCTCTTGGGATACTGTTGCAGCAGGTGTGGCTACTGCAGGGATGCTGTTGACCGTGCAGGTGGGGGTGCTGGCGGGTCCTGAGGTGTCCTCATGGGGCTGGCTGCTTGGAGTAGTGGTGGTGTCTTGTTGGAGACCTGTGGGACATGGGGAACAGACTGTCAGTGTCTACTATCTATTGCACACTTCACAATAAACATTTGCCTATGAACTGCCTACTTGACTACATTTCCCATAATGCACCATTCTGGTGTTTGCTACCCTGAAATAGAGCTATCTTGGTTGTACATGCCCCTGTGTACATGGTGGGTGGGGGTATGGCATTGATAGGGGTACAGGCATATCACATGGTACTCACCGGTTGATGTGGTGGGCTCTGAGGTGTCCAGGTCCCCAAATCCAGACACTGCCTCCTGCTCCAAGGTTTCCTCCACCCTTTCTTCCAGGGGTGTGGGTGGTGGCACAGACGATGGTCCCCCTCCTGTGCCTCTCATCTCCCGGAGCCTTTCAGCCACCCTCTCCTTGGTCCGGGAGCGGAGGTCATACCACCTTTTCTTGATGTCGTCTATGGTCCTATGGCTCACCCCCAGGGAATTAATCTTGTCCTGTATGTCCTGCCACAGCTGTTTCTTGGTGGCTTCAGGAACATTGAGGGCTGATCTACCAAACAAGTCATCATAGTGCTGACAGCATTCCTCTGTCAGCACCTCCAGCTCCCTCTCAGAGAATTTCAGCTTCCTCTTCCTTGGTGTTCCCTCCATGGCAGCTGCTGTTTGTCCTGTGTGTAGTTCGGCAGTTATAAAAGGGTGTGGTCCTCCCTCCTCCCAGGTGTATTAGTAAACTTCCTGGCTGTGATGTCATCATCATGTGCCAGGAAGTGTTTCCAGAGTGTTCTGGAGTGTTCTACTGCACCTGAAATCAATTTACAAGTTAATCGCAATTTGCGACATGTACTCGCTAATTGCGAGTTCGTTTTTTGCACACTCGCAAAAAGCGACCTCGCAATCGGCGGACTCGCACACTGCGTTGCGAGTCCGGGTGCGAGTCGCTATTTCTGCACGTTTTTTTTCCCTGCATTCCAATTTGTGACTCGCATTTTGCGACTTGCATCAACTCGCAAAATGCGAGTCGCTAAATTTTTGTTTGCTACATCTGGCCCTGAATCTCTTGGGACTTTGAAAGAATAAAGTGTTCATTCGATATGGGCATTAATGCAGAAACCCCATCGCTGTATTGTAAAACTCTTACCCCTGCCTTATTGGGAGGAGTAATAGGGGATTTCTTTGAAGGGACCGGGGTGAAAACTCCCTCGGCTCTTTTTTGGGGAAAGACCGCTCACAAGCATTAGGGCCATTTTTCGTAAATTTGCCTAGGGAAGATATACATTCCTCAAGAAATATGGCTAAAAAGCTTGTCCGGGAAGGATAAAGTTAATCTTACTCTGAGTTATTGGTATAATGAATTGCACTTGGGGTCAGATGTTATGGTCCAGAACTAACATCAAAATGGGAGAATCACACAGAAGTCATGTTAAATATGACCCAGTGGGAAAGATATTTTGATTTTAGTTATTCAACTCTTAGAAGGGCCATCTTCAAGCATATTTTTTTTTTTCAATGGGTGGATGTCATGCCACAACTAATGAATAAGATGTTTTCCAGAAACATTAAGGGTTTCCCAAAGTGCAATCAGGCGCTGCATATATTCTAGACCTGCGGACATCTGGAGACATTTTGGAGGGGTATTTCAGGCAGTAGGTGAGATAATTGGACAGGATATCCACCCCTCCCTGAGAATGGCACTTTTTGGACATTTGACATGGGGAGGTGATAGGGCAAAATGATAGAAAGTACTTTATATTCATTGAAATGTTAGTAGCCCGCCTCCGTATCACAACTTACTGGAAATCTCCCACTGTGCCCAAACTAGCAGAGTGGGAGGAAAACATGTGGAGGGTTAGCAAGCGGGAAGCTTGGTTCCACACTACAGTTAACTGCTTCCCGCAATATTATAAAAAATACTATAGAAAATGATGGAAACTGGCTTGGAAGGAGTAAGGTTGGGTCTTTAGGCTATCTATTAGGACTTTTAAAATAAAACACAGACAGAAGGTGTATTGCACATTGGCACTTACTCTTTTTCCTCTAGCCACCAGGCTTGCAGTATTGGAGAAGAATTTACGCTTTCTGGCACAATGGCACTTTAGGGAGCTGTGAGAAACTGGCACCTTGTTGCAGTACCTCCACTTTTTGCCTGGTTTCTGAATGCAACTTGGACTGGAGTGCATTGGGATCCTGCTAACCAGGTTCCCAGTGTCCTTGCCCTAAAAACATTGTAAAAGTAATTGGACACACCTTCAACTACCACAATAAGTCCCTAGTAAAAGGTACTTAGGTACCTGGGGCATGGGGTACTATGGGTAAGCCCATGAGGGCAGCAGCGCTGATTGTGCTGAGTGTTCTGGTTCAAACCTAACACACAAACTCAACTTGCCACAACCCATCTGTGCCCTGTCCACCATACACTGTATTTACTATGGGTAAGACACGCCTCTAGCAGGCCTTACAGCCCTAAGGCAGGGTGCTCCATATTATGTGTGATGGCATAGCTGCATGAGCAATATACCCCCACCATGTCCTTGCCAAACTTGGGACTTAGTGAGTGAACAGGGCAGCCATTTTTATACATGTGCTGGACACTGCTCAACACAAGTTTACCAGCTACATAACAGCTACTCTGAACCCTGGGTTGTTTGGTATCAAACAACTCAGAATGATAAATCCAAACTGGTACCAGTACTGGATTTATGTAAAATGTACCCGGGCCATCTAAAAGGTGCCCCCTACAAAAGCTAATTATCCTGGCATGGTTACTGACTGGTTCCAGCCAGCCTGCCACATCCAGACAGCCAATATCCAAACCTGGGGGAGAGCCCTGGCTCTCTGGTTTGTAAAACAATGCCCTTCCTGAGTGGAGGAGCTAACACCCTCTTCCACAGGAATGTGCAGTCTCCAGACGGTGAGCTTCAAAGGCTACTCCCCTTGAAACTCGAGCCCCTAGGCCTGCTGCTAGCAGTAGATGGCCTCCCCCTTTGCAAAACCCCACTTATGGAGGGAGAAAAGGCGGGAAACCACAAAAAGGGTATGATGAGTGGCCTCACATAGCATGCACCACCCCTAGGAGCTTGCAGGCGAAGTGGACCCTCCATTTCATTTTCCTCCATGATGGATGGCAGGACAATAGCCAATGAGGTTTTAGGTTACTGACCCTTCCCACAGGAAGTGGTCACTGTAGTGGGTATAGCCACTCAAGGGTAAGTGTCCCATTGGACACTACCAGGTTCCCCCTAAAACGTCCACTAAATTCAGTATTTAGTGGGCTCCCCTAGACCAAGAAATCAGATTTGAAAAAACAAAGAAGACCAGCACCATAGAAGATCCAAAGCAAGAGAACTGTGGACCTGTTGCACAAGAAACCACTCAACAACCAAGCAAGAATCAACAAGCCAGTGAAGGTCACTTCACTGACTGGCTGATATCTCCTCAACTGGAAGTTGCAGCCTGACCTGACGACAACAACAACAGTAGTCCGGATGCAAACTACAAGTGTGCCAAGTTTGGTGGCACTGCGTCCTCCAGTGGCCGAGTTACACCAACTCCCTGGGTATAGGCCAGCTGACGATGGACAACCAGAAAACCAGCTCCCTCGGAGTTGAAAAAGGATCAGGAGGAAGCCCCAGTCAAGAGACTTCAGGAACACCCCAGACCTCCTACCAGAGTGCCCCTGTTGTCCTGTAAGCAGCCCACAAAGAGACTCACCTCCAGCTCCAAAGGGCTCCATTGCGCACAGCTCCTGGATCACCAACTCGCCCTGTAATAGGCTGCCCTGCACCTTGCAACGAGGAACCAGCTGTGCTCCACAGGTCGCTAACCCCTTGTGACCTCTACAGCCCGATGGGACCCCAAGGCACCACCTTTAAATCTGCAAACCATCTCCTTTTCCTTGTGGCCCCTCCAATTGGCCCTGTGCCAAGAGACCTTCCAGCTCTGCTCCCACCGGAACCGGGAACCGCCTGAGGTTCTCCAGCTGGCACAGTGTGCCACAGACTGCTGCGACCATCCTGCAAAAGAAGAGACTGGTAACTCAACTGTATTATTTTCAATGCATTTTTAAAAGTGACTGCCTATTGATTCCTATGGGGCGTAGTTGCACACAGAAAGATTAACTTTAATAAAACTTTGAAAAGTCATATCACAAAAAGTACTCAACGTATCTTAAAGATCTTGGTCTTAGAATGTATATAAGAGTCTGAAGTATTTTTATAAATTCTGGTCTTGAGTTATTCATTGAGTGTGTGTGATGCATGATTGGATTTGTGAGTACAACAAATGCTTAGCACATCTCCTAGATTAGCCTAACTACTCGACCCGCTACCTTAAAAATTGGAGCATTAGGTGGTCTAATGTTTACCTCTGGAAACCAACATGTGGTTGCCTGGACCCCCTACACAGTGTGCCTAGTTTTGCACACTACATAGAGGGCCATCCTCCTACAGGAGCAGAGGCACTTTACGAAGTACACCACTTTAAAAGCCACAATAATTGGGGACAATGGGGATTGGGCTAGTCAGGAAAAGAATATTTTTAAAGGTGTACTTGCATATTTTTGTGCAAAAGCACTTTATGATGCTGAGTACTTTAGGATGTGCAATAATTTGAGACAATTGGGGATTCATGCAATGCTGTTGAAAGGAAAAGTAAAGACTGGAATCCTGCTGTAGTGGAATATGTTTTGTGGGTGGGGTGGGAAAAGGAGACATAATTGTTTTTTTATCGCCTCTGGCATTTCTGGATTACACATGTATTTGGATCACTATATTGTACTAGGGATTTTCCTTCCGTGGATGATTTGCATTAAAATCAATAAAAAAAAAGATTTAACAAAAAGAAAAGAAAAGAGAGGTGCACCTCTGAGACCCAGACCTCAGATCTTGCCAGCCTAGGAAGCAGGACTGGGGAAGAACTGCCCTGCTGCACCGAATGCCCAGCAAAGAGAAGCTGCACTGTCAAGGACTACACCTGCTGCACCTGGTGGCTACTGTAGGAAAGTACCATCTTGCCTGGCATGTTACCCCCATATTTCACTGTATATATGTTGTTTTAGTTGTATGTGTCACTGGGACCCTGCCAGCCAGGGCCCCAGTGCTCATAAGTGTGCCCTATAAGTGTTACCTGTGTTATGACTAACTGTCTCACTGAGGCTCTGCTAATCAGAACCTCAGTGGCTATGCTCTCTCATTTCTTTCCAAATTGTCACTAACAGGCTAGTGACCAATTTCACCAATTTACATTGGCATACTGGAACACCCTTATAATTCCCTAGTATATGGTACTGAGGTACCCAGGGTATTGGGGTTCCAGTAGATCTCTATGGGCTTTTGCCACCCATAGGGAGCTCTGACAATTCTTACACAGGCCTGCCACTGCAGCCTGAGTGAAATAACGTCCACGTTATTTCACAGCCATTTACCAATGCACTTAAGTAACTTATAAGTCACCTATATGTCTAACCTTTACCTGGTAAAGGTTGGGTGCTAAGTTACTTAGTGTGAGGGCACCCTGGCACTAGCCAAGGTGCCCCCACATTGTTCAGGGCAAATTCCCCGGACTTTGTGAGTGCGGGGACACCATTACACGTGTGCACTATACATAGGTCACTACCTATGTATAGCTTCACAATGGTAACTCCGAACATGGCCATGTAACATGTCTAAGATCATGGAATTGTCCCCCCAATGCCATCCTCGTATTGGGGAGACAATCCCATGATTCCCCGGGTCTCTAGCACAGACCTGGGTACTGCCAAACTACCTTTCCCGGGGTTTCACTGCAGCCGCTGCTGCTGCCAACCCCTCAGACAGGTTTCTGCCCTCCTGGGGTCCAGCCAGGCTTGGCCCAGGAAGGCAGAACAAAGGACTTCCTCAGAGAAAGGGTGTTACACCCTCTCCCTTTGGAAAAAGGTGTCAGGGCTGGGGAGGAGTAGCCTCCCCCAGCCTCTGGAAATGCTTTGATGGGCACAGATGGTGCCCATCTCTGCATAAGCCAGTCTGCACCGGTTCAGGGATCCCTCAGCCCTGCTCTGGCGCGAAACTGGACAAAGGAAAGGGGAGTGACCACTCCCCTGACCTGCACCTCCCCTGGGAGGTGCCCAGAGCTCCTCCAGTGTGCTCCAGACCACTGCCATCTTGGAAACAGAGGTGCTGCTGGCACACTGGACTGCTCTGAGTGGCCAGTGCCAGCAGGTGACGTCAGAGACTCCTTCTGATAGGCTCCTTCAGGTGTTGCTAGCCTATCCTCTCTCCTAAGTAGCCAAACCTCCTTTTCTGGCTATTTAGGGTCTCTGCTTTGGGGAATTCCTTAGATAACGAATGCAAGAGCTAACCAGAGTTCCTCTGCATCTCTCTCTTCACCTTCTGCCAAGGAATCGACTGCTGACCGCGCTGGAAGCCTGCAAAACTGCAACAAAGTAGCGAAGACGACTACTGCGACCTTGTAACGCTGATCCTGCCGCCTTCTCAACTGTTTTCCTGGTGGTGCATGCTGTGGGGGTAGTCTGCCTCCTCTCTGCACTAGAAGCTCCGAAGAAATCTCCCGTGGGTCGACGGAATCTTCCCCCTGCAACCGCAGGCACCAAAGAACTGCATCACCGGTCCTCTGGGTCTCCTCTCAGCATGACGAGCGAGGTCCCTTGAACTCAGCAACTCTGTCCAAATGACTCCCACAGTCCAGTGACTTTTCAGTCCACGTTTGGTGGAGGTAAGTCCTTGCCTCCCCACGCTATACTGCATTGCTGGGAACCGCGTGTTTTGCAGCTACTCCGGCTCCTGTGCACCCACCGAGGATTTCCTTTGTGCACAGCCAAGCCTGGATCCCCGGCACTCTAACCTGCATTGCACGACCTCCTGAGTTGTCCTCCGGCTTCGTGGGATACTCTTGTGAAACTTCGGGTGAGCTCCGGTTCACTCCACTTCGTAGTGCCTGTTCCGGCACTTCTGCGGGTGCTGCTTGCTTCTGAGTGGGCTCTTTGTCTTGCTGGACGCCCCCTATGTCCCCTCACGCAATTGGTGACATCCTGGTCCCTCCTGGGCCACAGCAGCATCCAAAAACCCTAACCACGACCCTTGCAGCTAGCAAGGCTTGTTTGCGGTCTTTCTGCGGGGAAAACACTTCTGCACGACTCTTCATGACGTGGGACATCCATCCTCCAAAGGGGAAGTTTCTAGCCCTTGTCGTTCTTGCAGAATCCAGAGCTTCTACCATCCTGTGGCAGCTTCTTTGTACTCACAGCTGGCATTTCCTGGGCATCTGCCCACTCCCGACTTGATCGTGACTCTTGGACTTGGTTCCCCTTGTTCCACAGGTACTCTTGTCAGGAAATCCATCATTGTTGCATTGCTGGTGTTGTTGTTTCTGGCAGAATTCCCCTATCACGACTTCTGTGCTCTTTGGGGAACTTAGGTGCACTTTGCACCCACTTTTCAGGGTCTTAGGGTGGGCTATTTTTCTAACCCTCACTGTTTTCTTACAATCCCAGCGACCCTCTACAAGGTCACATAGGTTTGGGGTCCATTCATGGTTCGCATTCCACTTCTAGAGTATATGTTTGTGTTGCCCCTATCCCTATGTGCCCCCATTGCATTCTATTGTGACTATACATTGCTTGCACTGTTTTCTACTGCTATTACTGCATATTTTGGTATTGTGTACATATATCTTGTGTATAGTTGCTATCCTCATACTGAGGGTAATCACTGAGATACTTTGGCATATTGTCAGTATATCTGTGTATTGTGTTTTCTTATGATATTGTGCATATGACACTAGTGGTACTGTAGGAGCTTCACTCGTCTCCTAGTTCAGCCTAAGCTTCTCTGCTAAGCTACCTTTTCTATCAGCCTAAGCTGCTAGACACCCCTCTACACTAATAAGGGATACCTGGGCCTGGTGCAAGGTGTAAGTACCCCTTGGTACTCACTACAAGCCAGTCCAGCCTCCTACAGCTACTGAATAGAGGACTGTGCCTGCTGTGTCGTGCGTAAGGAGGAATTATCTCCTGAGCCCAGCAAAGCCAACAGACTCTAAGGGCCAGACGACTGACCTCCTGTTTGCAGCACAAGGACACAACAATTGAAGAAGCCTGCGGGGGCAAGTTGGTAGTCCAAAGTCTTCAAGTCCCTCTCACCACCTCCATGCACCACCAGGGGCCAAGACTCAAAACATAGAGTTACAATGAATTTGTTGAGCCCAGGAGTACTGTAAGAGATCTGCTGGGACTTCAGAGGACGAGCTATCAACCCAGGAAATGTTGGCCTGTGACCGTGACACCGGGCGACTGGTAGTCTGGACTTTGGTGACCTCATGGGACATCAACCATGTTACCAGGACCCCCACACCATCTTTTGGGACTGAGGAGTGCCTACAGGAAGACTGAAGTCGACTAAGTCACATCCACAGCTTCCATGAGACTCTTCAGCATCCTTCATCCCTTGCCTCAGGATCACTTCCATTGGAAAAGCCCGCAAAGGATAAAAGTACCTGGATTTAACAGAGGATTGCTTTTGCAGCTAAGCTAACTGTTCTTAAGGACAAGGTTGTTTCCCCCAACTGGCTCCCAACTATAGTTGGTCTCCTGCATTGGCTCCAAGTGACTACATGTCACCAAACCCAAATTTTTACTGGAAAGGTTTCTAAGTGTCAAATTTGTTGCGTTTGCCTAGTGCTTGTTCACAGTTTAAAAAATAGTCTTGATTTTGTAATTCTTTTGTTTACTTACAGGGGGCTTAGAGCTCGCCTATTGCTTACCATGGGCTGGCTTTATCATCACTCCCACTTCAATGCTTCTCTTTGGTCAGTGAGTGCTGGCTTCTCTTTATGTGTTTGTCCCTATCTTGCAACATGACCCAAGTACTGCTTCCCTTACTCTGTATCCTTCCACTGCTTGTCGCTTTCAGAGGTACTGTTTTTTTTCCTTTTTACTTGTAATCCCCTTCTTCACACCCACCCCCTCAACATTGTTGCTTGCACTGCCACTACTCACCCCCCCTGCGTTGTTGCTTGTCCCGTTTGACCCTGCCCCCTTTACCGTTGTTGGTTGCCTCATCCATTCCCTCCACTCCCCTTCATTGCCTGCCTCCTCCGATCCTGCCAAAATAAAAAGTGCCCAAGAGCCATAGAAACAGGTTTCATGATGCTACAAAAATGCAGACAGCACTGCACTGCCTCCTCTGCATGACCTTTTAGGCACTTATCATGTAGGGCAAACAGGGCGAATTTCAGTGCAGTGGTAAGATAATTTGTAAACAAGTGAGTTTTTTCCTTGAATACCTTTTATGTATTTGTAAGTGTCAGATATTGCAGCCATGCCGTGATCCTTCTCAATTTTGACAACTTCAGGCCGCTTTAAGTAGACTGCAACGTTTGTACATGTTTGTGGATGGCGGTTATCATTTGTTTTTGTTATTGTTACTTAATCTGTATTTTACCCAGCACCCTCAGCCTTTGAGCCACATTTTCTACACCCAATAAAAAAAATGAATGCATAAACTTTAATTTCTTTTTGGTTTACATTTGCTAACAAAGTGTTATTGTCATTTGTTCCAGGAAATGTTTTTTGTGATGGCAGCAAGTAATCTATTTAGAAAACAGATCATTGCCGCTCGTGGACAATGCTGGCTGCATCACAAAGCTTTTTTTCTAACTTTTAGCCATGCTGCACAGCAGCTCTGCTGCAGTATAACATGACTAAAAGACACTGACAAAGCCAATAGATCCCCCCATACGGAAGACCTGTTGGATTTACCAATGCTTGTTTAATTGGATGTAACTTTTATGTGAAAATATGCGTGAATTGGTCTTCCCAGTGACACTTAGAAGAACTCTGCTTAGTCGTCTGGCTCATCTCAGGTTAAACTGAAGGTCACCTGACGCCTTCCTCTCCCAGAGTGGCCAAAATTCAAAGAGTAAACGAAATAATACACCTTATCAGCAAAAAAGGGGAAAATAATTTCCAGCCTCCCACAGAGTGGGCGCCAGCTGTCCCAGTGCTGACAGCCTGCTTTTTCCCTTCAAAGATGACTTTACGTTTTTTCTTTTCTGCAAGGCTTTCCACCCCTTTCCCACTTCCTGCTGACTCCGCGCTCCTTCCTTTTTTGTCTTTTTTCTCATTCTAAATCCATTTTTCCCTTCTCTGACCACTTCCCTGGATTTCACCTCCCTCTCCCCGCCTCTTATATTCTGTCTCCTCCCATCTCTCTTTGTCCTCTAGTTTCTAACCCACCCATTCCTTAAAAAAAAAATAGCATAAATCATTTTTTTTGCTCTTATGTCTGCCAGTAGCTTCCATTGTTCAGGAATAACGATGCCTTATTATTATATAGCGCCTGCTGCCACAGTATTTGTTTCTTCATAGCGCTACAAAAATCATGATAATGTGTTGGTCTAATGCACTGTGCACATACACGGGTTTTGTTAACATGTAAAGCACACACTTTAGAAGTCGCAAAGTTTCGATCAGAGTCCAACAAAAAAAAAGAAAAAGAAACTTTTTTTTGTGTGCTAGTTCAAGCAGATCTCTGAGGCCGGGATAATAATTTACCAGCGTGTCCTGCATTGACATAGCATTCTCTTTTGTGTGACGCCGTCAGCCAGTCATGACTTTACAGCAAAACGTTCGTTGCACTGTGTGACTTGTGGTGTCCGGCTTTGATGGGTTCCAAAGCCCCCGCCTGCAATGTGCTTGTGATTAGAAAGCTAGACCTACGAATGAATGGGCTACACACAACCAGCATTGACCGGGCGGCTATATCAGGTTGACTGTGACACCTGTAGCCTGCAAGTTGCACTCAAGAGTCCTACAGCAGGTAAATGAACCAGCTAACTAATGATATAGGGATGGTAACCGGGGACTTACCGGCTCCACTCTAGCTACAGCAGGGTCTTTGGCCGAGTGAGCTATCCTCACAACTATCCCTCTCACGTGTCTGTTAAGGAACCTTGATGAAGCGCCAACCCCACCCAGCTTTGGGAGCATGGTTTTCCTCTTTGCCTTTGGGCGGCATGACTGCAAAACGAAAAAACATCTACAGTATAAATACTTCTTTTTATACCCTGTACCTTCAGTGAAACAATACAGTTATTGAAGTTCCACATCCTCCTCGGTGACTGTTGAAAACTGGCCGATTGAAAAAGTGCTCTGGCGCCTTCGGGCCATGCTCGAGCTGTTGAACATCACCAAACAGTAAAAAAGAGGAAAAAAAAAACCTTCTCCTACCAGCAGAGGGCGGCCCTGACCGCAGCGCAAAAAAAGTAAGAGGTCCCTAGGCAGACCCCTCCCTGATCTTTTTTCCCTTCCCCTTTTGGTTCTAATTACTTTCAGCAGCGACCACGTCTCCACTTGGCTTCGGGGAGTAGGGGAGAGAAGGAGGAAAGAAAAACCTGGGAGAATAAAAAAAAAAATAGCATTCCCTCGAAAACCGAACCGCTGGTATACCGCTATTCCCCCGTTATTACATTCCACGTCCCGGAGACGCGGAGGATTTTCTATTTATCACATTTTTCCTTCTATAACTTATTAAATTTTATGGGGCAGTTTTGGGTTTTCGGCGTTGTTTTAAAGAACGTTTTTCCCGGGAAAGAGGATTTCTCCGCCGGACGGAGGAAATAATAAAATAATAGCAAAATCAAAAAACACAAGGAAGAAGAAATAAGGAGAGTTAAGCTCGAAACGCCCCAAAGTCGCGCCGAGAAGTTTCAAGGTGCTACAAAGATGCAGACGGCGCTGCGGTTCCTGCTTTGCATGGCGCTGTCTTCGTGTGGAGCCAACACGGCCAACTTCAGCCCCGAGGTAAGATAATTAAATAATCGTGTGTTTTTTCTTGGACGCCTTTGTATATTTATGAGTTTCAGGCTACGCAGCTATACCGTGATCCCTCTCGCTTTTGACAACTTCAGGCCACTTAAAATAGATTGCAGCCCTCCCACCCCTTTATGGTTGGTGGTTATATTTATTATTGCTTAATTTATTTTTTGCCCAGCACTCGGCCTTTGGCTCAGTTACCCGTCCTTATTTTAAAAAAAATGGATTCCTAAATATTCGTATTTCTTGCTGGGTTGGATTTGCTGACAAGGTGTTATTGTCATTTGTTCCTGAAAACGGTTTATTTCCTTAATAAAGGCAGGGGAATGGCTCCCTTCCAGCCTCCCCGGGGGACATGAGGTCACTCGCACATGAGATCTGCTGAAAGGTTTTAGGAGAGCAGCCTGGGGATGGGCCAAGGCCGGACCTCCCCTTCGCCTCCTTCCCTGCCTGGCTGACTCCTCTGTGTTTTTTTTTTTACTTTTCTTTGTCTGCTTTTGGAGGAAGAACTTCTGATAAAGTAATCCCACTACGAAGAAAACAGACCCCTTCCCCTCACGTTTAAGCATTACGTACAGATTTGGTATTTGGAGCAGACGTGCCTTACAGAGGTCACATGTAGTGGTGCAGAGGTCAAGGAAATGGTTGAGCAGCAAGAATTACCCTGTGCGGTAGTGCAATCGTGATTTAACCTGACTTTGGGGATGTTGGAGCACGACGGGGTCTCTACTGGCGAACGGAAGGGGCTGCGGAAGGCGGGTTCTTTGTTAGCACGTAGGTGTAGTGCTGTTTGGAGGGGATGGGCTGTTAACCGGCGCGTAACCTGGACATTACTGGCTTCTATCCGGCCAGCTCGTTCTTCTGGAGTATTAAAACGGGTACCATTGAATTGGGTAATGACTCGTATCACGGGCGCGTGGTGTGGACTACGCTGGGTGCTGTGCATCGATCGGGCGTGTACGTAGAAGTGCTGGGGAGGTAATATATGTGTGGATACTAGAGGCAGGAAGCGGTGCCCTGAATCTTTGGCTCGGGATGCAGGCGGGGGAGAGCCAGCGCCTCACCCATCTGTTTGCAATTGTACATTTTCGCGCTGCTCAGCAGAACTCGGGTCTTTTGCAGAACAGCAGTAAAGTACAGCTCAGGCATTCGCCCCTACCCCTACTTGCGCGTTCTGCTGAGCTTGTTGTTTGTTTGTTACCTAATTAAGTCTCTGGAATGATTATTTTGAAACGAAGCAGCCCCCAACTTAAGCAAGTCCCTACTCCATCCATGCAAACACCGACTTTAGGAAATGTACAGCAGCTTGGCTGCTCCCTTCTCCCACTTGATAGAATCATTGAGACTCGAATAAATGCCCTCATTATAGACCTGATAAGAATTAACCTCCTCCTTGCTGGGCAGAAACATGTCTCACTTAAATGGACTGCCCGGCCCCTGTGGCTGAAACATTAGCTCACCCACCCTGAAGGAGAAATGGACACCCACCCTCGATTTCCGTGTGCACTGAAACTCCCCGAAAAAGTACGGCAGCCTCTTCAGGCCCTCCTTTGATGCGCACACCTACCTACTCGAGCCCTCAGTCGCGTCATAAAGACCGTAAACATTTACACTCTATATTTTTACTTGAAGCACCCAGCTGCCATCGGGACACAACTTTTCTATTCTGGGATTTCGCTTTTCAATATATATATTTTAATCGGATGTGTTGGGCCAGTGGGGGTCACTTAAAATGAAGTAACACTACACCTCCCAGAATGCCCTGCCATGTTAAATGAAAACCCAGAACTGGAAAAGTTATGGCCAGGTGACATGGAGTCACTTGGCCGTCCTAGGACGGAACGCAGCGAATGTGGTACCCCATGATCGGGATGGTGGTGGTGTCGCCTGGCGAAGGGGCAACTTGTGCTCCTTTCTCCAGTAACTAATGTTCTAAACCGAGCGGGAGGCCCTAGTTAAGAAATGTGTACGCTTAATGTCGATGAAAGCTATTTTCCCATTTTTGTGTATAATTCCTGTGTTGCCCACATGGAATTTAAGAGGAGGGGTGAGAGACTGCAGCAGCAGAGTTTGGATAAAAGGCATCTTGTCAATGCTTGACTAGGCCACCTCTCATCCTGCCCAAGTCCCACAAAGGTCTCTTTGTTGGGCTCCCCCCATATCCGTGACCCCCCGCTCCTCAGACCTCCGGCAATCCCTCCCCGCCCACTCACTCTTTCAGCCAAACACACAAGAACATTCAAACAGCCGAGCCCTGCAGCTCCAAAAAACTGAAGGGAAAGAATTGCAATCGCGAAAAACCGAACCTTTTCCCCGCCAATCAGAATCGGGACATAAAAGTGAAGTTTTCTTACGTAAAAAAAGGTCAAATACCGAGATGCTCAGAACATCCAGAAAATGAATGTATATGGTAGTTGGCAAGAGGGACATCATGAGATGCAGACGCGCGCGGGTCAGCTGTGACCAGGGAGGAGTGACTTCCTCCTTCAAATAATTGGTGGGCGGTGGAGGGGGCACTGGGCACAATGTCTTGTGTGGGTGGGGGCTCACCAGTGACGTAAGGAAAAGTAGGAAGAGGATGTGGCGTCAGGGCCAAAGCTGCCGACTTTGGAACCAGGTTCAGGCTGAACATCCTGTGTTTCAGAGAAAATCACTTAATCTCCTCGTGTCTGGTAAAATGAATGTGACCTTGTGTAAAGCAACTGGTGCACAGGTAACGCGGTCCGATCCCTTCGGATCGAGTTCCTGCTAAATAAAGCTGCAAAAAAGCCCCCCCCTGCTCTGTAAAATGTAGTGAGGTGTCCCGAAACTGCCATAACGCTAAGAGATTCACAGGCTGTGGGCTGACGTGGGGGAGTCCAAAAATAATTTTAATTGCAAAAAAATGTAGAGTCTGACGATCACAGGATGAATTATTATTATTTTTTTGATTTCTTTCCTTGCCTGAGGACACCTGTACTCTGGAATTAAAACGTGTTAATGTCATGTTCTAAAAAACAGATCAGCTGTATTTAGTTATAGTTCAGTCAGTCCCTGATATGACTAAATAATATTCTTTTGAAGAGCTTTATGAAAGTGGATCTCAGAGGTCGCAGCAATCCGAGGTTCGAGCGTCAAAATAGTTTCTTACAATAAATGGAACAGATACATTTCCCAGAAACCCAAGAGGAGACTGTGTCGCGTTTCCAGCGATCATGTCAGTTTCGGCCTGGTTCGTGCTGTGGACCTTGAGATGCATCTGGTCTGTAGGCACTTCATTTGATCTGCATTTGTTCTCTTAAGTAGCTGGGAATCCGCTTAGATTTGAGATATGGTACACATTATGAGGCAGCAATGACCTCGACCCCTGGGGCATGCCAGGCTAGGAGTTGAGTGAACACAAGCATTGCCAACACATGAACTATTCAGGCAGGAAGGTCCTGAGCAACTGATCTTATAAGATCAGGACCCCCCATCACCAACCAATGAATGGCGAAAGAGAAATTGTTCACTTTTTACCAGAGGAAGCTAAATAAAGGATTTGTTTATGACAGCCCTAGTTAAAGGGTTGAGGACACAGACGGGCAGAGGACTTTTCACAGTGAACCTCTAGCAGCCGGGCTCAGATAAAGGAAGAAACTCAGACAAGTAGGCTTGTGACAAAATACTCATGAGAGTAAGCGCAGGGCTCTGAGTCAAAGTATCTGATGCCAGTTTCCTTATCATTCAATATTTCCACACAAGAAGGATGCTATTACAGCAGAGAGCTCCTTGGGTGGCACAGGATTACAATTATTTTATCCAAAGGTCTGAGCTTGCCAAGGATGCTCCAAAACTCTTTGAGAAGTAGAGGAGGGAGTTCTCTGTTCTCCAAAAATGCCTTATTTTAAACCCGGATTTGGAGCATGTGATGATGCAGATATTGAAGACCTGTCTACTTTTCTATTTAATCATAGCCAGTGTGTCATCTTTTCTCTAGTATCCTGTTTTACATTTAGTCTCTTTAGGTTTTTTCACTACCACGTTAAGATGAATGAAACATTCAAAAGAAAGAGAAAAAACAGGGCTTAGTTTGTGCCAATGGTAGGCAATGGAACTCATTTTTTTGGGGTACCAGACATATTTTCATCATCAGACCCAGACCATCCAGAGCAAAAGATAAGTCAGAGAAGGGGGTTAGAAAGATGAGGAAGCAATGTCGAAGGGAGAAGCCAGGGATGAAAAAGAACCAGAGAAAGTTAGATAAAGAGAAAACAAGTGTTGGATGGTAGGAAAAAGAGGCATGAGGTGGAATCAAGACCATAGAACACAAAGGAGAGTTATGGGAGTAATACCATCCCATACATACTCCCAAGATAAATCTACATATCCATAAACCACTGGAAGTGTGGGGTAGTCAAAGGTGAGGGTGAGACTGGATCGGTGTACCCCTCAGCTAGTGATACCGGTTAAGTGTGGGTTAGAACTATGGGAAGTGTATATTGAGTGTTTCTATAAGGGTGGCTGTATCATACAAAGGGGAGTTCCTTTTACGGACTAGGTGGTCTCACACACCTAATAGTAACATGCTTCCTCATTTGACCGCCTAGCCCCACCCAGGTAAGATGGTACTACCTGGACAGACTCCACCTCTTTGTTAAAGGAACAAGAGGGAGTGCTGAAATAAATCTTACTGGATAAATATCAGGGATCCAGATGGGGTGAGAATAAAATTACCATACATATCACCTATTTCAATTGATTAAATTTAATAAAGGTGCATGCAGGTAAGGTTGAAAGTGGGAGTGAGACTCATTAGAGTGCTTATGTCGCTTAGAGTCTACTTTTCAGTGGTTTGTGGAATCAAGACCAGACAGCCTCCGCATTCACCAGTCCTGGCATTCAAGAGCGCCGGCAGTAGTCTTCTAAGAAAACCCTTTGTGTTGCTGCACTTTTTTGTAACATTGTTTTAGAGAGGGTGTTCCAGTAGAGCTCCTATAGCATGGTGGACTGTCCATGACCAGGTGGAAAAGTTGGTGCACCTGTGTGAGTCGATCCGGACAGCTGCTAAGCAAGTATAGTGTATGTCCTTCCGTATTGGCAGGACAGGACACCCACTCGTCCAATTTTAATGCATCCAGATTTTGCAGAAAATTCTGGGATATTCTGAAGTCTGGGGCATCTACGTAAATATTGAAATTCCCCGATTTGGACAGATAAACGTGAATAGAGTGAATTTAGCTTTAAGATGTACATAATTGTTTGAAAAATCTGTCTAAGGATGGAGCCTGTACATAACTAAAGGACGCTCAGTATATTGGGGACAGCAAAATAGTTGAATTAGTAATGATTCTGCTTTAAGAGCAGACTCCGTATTGGTATCTTTCAGAGTAAATCAATTCCATTTGACAGCTGCCTTCCCCCTCTCCCTTTAGGCTGGAGATTTAAAAGCATTTATAGCCTTGCTTGACCAAGATTCAGTGATAAAAAGGAAGCGAGGCTTACTGTAGGAGATATTAAAAGGGCTTGAGTACATTTTGCAGCTGAGCGGACAGTGCAGCTGTGTTCTGTAGTCCTTTTGTGCCTCATAGTTTTTAGGGGTTGGCTAGGGTTATGTTAAGGAAGGGGGGCACAGAGCAGCCTATTGTCAGTAGAGCTTCGGGTGGCTTATGTGTCTGGTCAGTAACTGTGATGTGACAGGCGCCTACAATATACGTGTTATTTGTTAGAGACCAGGCAATACAAAGTTCAAAGTCAGAATAGTTACACTGTGTGGGGATCCTAGCAGCATGTGATGCCTTTGGTACTGTACAGGAACGGGCAGACTTTCCTTGGTGTACTGCTGGTACTTGTGCACATCCATCTTGTTTAAGACCTTTGCTCGTTTTTCACATCCCTCGTGACTCACAAACCCAATGGAAACCAACAAAGAGTAAACTCCTCCCAGAATGGAATAGACACTGAGAAAAGGAATGGCCGTACCAGAGATAACCTCCAGAAACGCAAATTAGCTTCAGCCTGTAGACACAAAGTTAATTCCTGTAAACTAAAAGTTCAACCAAATCTAGTACAACTTGTGTATAAAGCACTCTCTACGTACTAGAAGAAGGAACTGAAGCCATTTTGGAGTTTAAAAAGGTTTAAATTTCAGAGCATTTCAGTACTGTCACTCATATGTCAAGCATACACTTGTCACCACCTTCCTTAAGACCTTTTATTCTTCCCTTTCCACCCACCTCAAGACTCACCCTAACAGAAACCAACAGGAATAATAACCCTGAGTAATCACGGTGGCGATGCACCAGTGGTGGCCCACTGGAGTGGCCTAGCTGCCGAACCACATTTGTTTACAATGGTTCTGTGAGACAAAAGGGAAAAAGCATACAGCATAGTTGCTTTACCAGGCGTTCCTAGACCAGTCAAAAAGCAACTTAGAACTTCTCGAGAAAGATGGGCAGTAGATCTTGGTTCCCCCATCAGTGACGAGCACACAACCTCCAAGTATTGCGCAGGATGCACGGGAGGGATCCAGATGTGGGGAAGATAATGCAGAGTTTTATCATTAGGTCTGGCGTTGCCTCATACTAACCTCCTATTGGGAAGGGTATTGGGAACGTGTCAAGGTGGCTACTAATAGGACCTTGGCTAAGACCCCACGTGTCTGCCTGCTGGGATGGTTCTCTAGATCGACAGCCACTGCCATCACATCTCGGTTCCTGGACCTAGCACTGATACTGGCTAGGCACCAGCTGGCAATGAACTGGAAAGGGCCCAAGGGTGAAGAGATGGCTCTCTGAACGCAGCAAGTTTTGAGGTAGCCAGCCGGCTGCAAGTGGGCAATGTCACAAAAGGAGATTAACAGGGGGTTGAGGACCAGGGAAAGGAGAGAAGCCTGAACTCAAATAACACAAGACCTACCGCAGTTAGATGACAGAGGGCAACTAGTGTTCTCCGGGAGGCATGATGACGCATCATGAATGAGTACAGGGTGTGAGGACCCCTCTGGGCTAAGGGACACCTGCTGACGCCAGGCTGGAAACTCCTCTGGTCACTACTACATCCAGGGATGGGCAAAGGCGGCGAAATAGTATTGGGTATCTGCAGCACCAGGCCCTGGTGTATACACTGACCTGTGTATACTGTTTCACCTTTTTCTGGCAGAGTTCTTGTTTGTTTGGGCGATATATAATTGGTTGTAATTAAGAGATTGTAGAGGTACCAATCTAAAAAAAGAGGGTTCTAGACATCAGATATAGATAGCACAAGGTTCCGAGTCACGTGTTTATAGGATTTGAGGGTCTAGAACCTTGTTTGCAGCCTGTTTTTTAAAAATCCATATCTGTTTTAGTTTGGCTGTTAGCTGATCGGGGTGGCCTTCCACCACCTACCAGAGTCGGGGTGGACCTGTGGTCGTATGTTCAGGGCAGTGTAACCTCTTTATTTTAGGGCTGGCCATTGATGTCATGCCTACAACGTTTATCTGTGCTCCTGGTGGATGGCTGAGTGGCAATGTTGCCTTCTTTGAGTGTGTGAAATTGGTGCCAGATGGCTGGGGCGGGGAGGCTTTATCCTGCACTTAGTAGATTAACATTCCTGGGAGACAAAGGAATTTGATCGTGGTATTGCTGTCAAAATGGTTTGTCAGGGCTGTCTGAAATGAATGATGTTCTGCCCAGTGTACATGTGTCTCCTTAGACCGCGGTATCCATGTTGTTAAAGGCTTTATGGGGGATTGTTCTGCCTTATGTATTTGTATAGCATCTCTAAGTTTAAGTGGAGATGTGATTTAACTGTACAGTCCATTTTTGTGCGCTCTCTCCCTCGCTCTTATAGATATAGATATATATATATCTATCTCATATCTGTGATACGTTGAATGCATGCCAGGTGTTCCGCCTCATGTTCTGCTGCAGGCTTTTGTGCTGTGTGTGTGTGTGTGTGTGTAGGGGGCAAATGCTGGTAAGAGCCCACGACAGCTGACTACGTGGCTTACCTGTTTCCTGTCAGATGTAAGTGAAGCTTTCTGTCTAATGTTGTTTTTGCATTTGGAGAGTTTGTGGTAAGTGCCATTGGTAGCACTGCGCCAGCAAGCCGTCATATTTGTTTTGTGTTGGGTGTAGGTGAGCTGTCTCCTGTGTCATGTTGCAAGTTTCTGCATGGCACATTTAAGTGGCAAATATGGTTGGTAGGTAATTATATGGCATATGTGGTCTGTGCTGTATTTTTGAAGTGTTGGTCTAATATATTCTTTTGAGAATTGGATTCTCCTGTAGGAGCAATCTAAGCAATACAAAATGTTAAGTTCTCTAGATGAGATGGCTATAATTTAGATACCATAAACATACCCTAAATACCTTTTAAATGTGTTGCAAACCTGTAAATTGAGCAATGGGTAGCAGCTGATATTCAATGCTACCCCATGGCTGGGGTGGTCATTGCGCACTCAGAGCCACTTTGAGGCCACAGGCAGTGGAACTGCTGTGGTCCCTCAGTTCTAGATACAGAGGTCTTGAGGGCCTCAATCCTAACTATTCGGGTTGGAGAGATGTGACGGTGGCTGTTGTCTTCCCAGTGGTCTGAGGTCTGGCACGAGCCTTGTGGAAGTGGCAGGTTTCTCCGTTCAGCAATGTGAGAACTAGCCGAGCTAACAGTGACCTCTCTGTCGCAGAACTGGCAGCCCAGAGATTGAGGTACCCACCTTGGTTACAGTGGTAGGAAAATTATGTGGCTGTTTGGAGTTCTTTTGAGCCCCCAACCCAGTAAGGAGCTGTATGTTGTCCCTTCCAAAATTACTTATTGAGAGTGCAAATGCCACATGTCTGATTTCAAAAGGTTTGAGGCAAGAGAGTAGGGTGATCTCTCCTCTTTACACACGGGTTGACGCTGCTGCTGCAGTGCTTTGGTTTGTGGTCCACCTGGAACTGCTCTTTCTTCCCTGGTTTCAGCTGTCTGGAAGGCTGCGACAGAATGAGCTAATAAGATGGTAGATGAGGGATCTGCTTGCTTTATATAATATCCGATTCATCCCATGCCTCGGCTTTGGGTGAAGGCCCCCACCCGAAGAGAGCTCGAGGGGCCGGACCGGAAACCCCTCCAAGGCCCTTGAGTAAAGCGTGCCAGAATGGGGTGTACAAATATGGGGGGGGGGGGAACAGAAGTGGTCTCCCCTCCGCTCAAACCACCTCCTGCCCCCCCCGTGACCCTGGCACAGAGTGGAAGCAGAAAGGGGGCAGTAGAACTGGTTGGCCCAGTGGGGGACGAAGCATCATTTAAATTCACCCCTCCCTCCACCATGCCCTAGGGCATAGGTGGGGACTTAAAAGGAGGCTGTCCGGCACGGAACCCCTCTTTGTTATCCGGGATGCCGGGCAGCGACGCAAGGAAGACACCCACCCCTAACACTAAGTGCCCAGATTGTCGCAGGCTGGAATGAAGGGTGAAGCAGAAAAGGAGAGATCAAGAACAAAGAAGGCCACACCCAACACAGCGGGGTGGCAGGGCTACTTACCTTGGGATGCCTCACGGCAGGGTAAAGCAGTCGGGGGAGGTACATGAAAACACGGCACTCGCAGCCCAGGTCCCCCAGAGAGCTGGACACAAGGACTTAACAAGGTAGCGAGTTGAGCCTAAAAGGAAATGAATACCCTCCTACATAAAAAGGAATAATGCCAAGGGGCAAGGTACACAAAGGACTAAACGCAGGAGTGATTTGTGACAAATTGATTGATGGGCATGTGACAGGTAGATATCGAGAATTTATGGGGTTGTTAATATGCAAAGTGATTTATGACCCAAATGTATCAATTTTAAGCATAAACCTATAGGCCTGCAACCTCATGGACGATAACGTGATTTATGACAACCTCAGGACCTCTATTGCATGTATCAGTGATATGACACAATGATTTATGGCCCTCATAAAAGCAGGGCAAATATGCTGTAAATCAACGCTAATAAATGCGGCCAACATTGGCAAACATTTCCCAAACCAAGTAACCAACTGATGTATTATTTATAAGTATTTGCATGAATGGGCCGTCTGGTGTGGGGGTGGGGAGTGAAAGAGGAGACTGTTACACAAAGGTGGGTCAGAGGTCTGCCCTGTTATACTGTAATCAAATAATGTGCGGTCACTTCCCCCATACCTGACATTTCAGAGCGTCACCATCTTTCTCTTAAAGGACCCAAGGAAGCAAAAAGACCACACCCTCGACAGTCAAGTTTGACCTTGATCGAGAGTGTGGAAGCCCAGTGAGAAAATTAAGGGGCATGAAGAAGGGTGGCCTGGGTGAACTAGTTTAGAGGTCTTGTGCCTGGCAACAGAAGGCCACAGGCTCAAGCCAGACATGGGGGCCAGTGAGAGCGAGGTGGTGAGCCAGCCCCTCAAACCCCCCCTCCCCCAAACACACACACACACATATAGGGAGTGGAGGAGGGGAGGCTATTTGCAGGCGGTAGGTCACCGGCCTATTGTGCTCCAGCCTGAAAGCCTTACTCACTGAGAAGACGCACCTCCCCACCAGGTTTATAGTGTTCAGTTTGGAGGCTGGATACCTACTTCATAATGGGGCCCATCAAACACTGCCGAGTTTGATGGAAGGAGGGGTCGCGTTCTCCGGGTTAGTGGGCGCCATGCAGAATGTTAAAAGGGGCACCCTATACTCCCAGATCGCTCAGACATTCACAGGCCTTGGAACAAATGAGCCTCAACCAGACCGGAAGAAAGGAGCCTCTGCACTTCGCCCCGCTCGAGTATCTGTGAACAATTCCCGTCAAAAGTAATGAGAATATTCGTAAATTAATTAGTAAAGTTACGATTTAACAGATTGTAATTGTTCGCTTTCAGAACACTATATGCTGAGATACTGGATCTGTCCGGCGGTTGATAAAAACCAAAATCTGGGCCCACAGTTGTAAGGGGCAGAAGCCGGTAGATATGCACCTCACGCAAACTGTGGCTATGTAAACCTTAGTGGCAGAAGCCGACGAGATTGTCGTCGGCCTAGGGTGTGGGGGGCCTGCGGACATCGCGTTTATGGGGTATTTGGTTTGAAACGTTGAGATGGGCCCGAACAAGTCCCAGCATTCTGGTAAATATACAAACCGGACGATAAACCCTGCACTGCATTCCTTTCATACCTGTCAGCAGAGAGGGCTTGTCTGTCGCCTCTGACGGCTGACCTCAGCAGAGGTGTTCGGAGCCCAGCACAGGCCTCGACAGGCGGAGAGGAGGAACCGTGAAATTTACCTTGGCACAGAAGGTGACGCAGTTCTTCTAAATTGAGGTTTCTGTCTCCCCCACAGCCCCAGCGAACAGAAAAATACTGGGTTTCAAATGTTGTTAAGGGGTTATCCAAATAAGTCGACCAGGGTGAAACACTTGAGGTCTACATTCAGGTGACAACACAAATTGTTGCTGTCCTTGCCACCCCCTCCCCCCGCCCAAGGGTTTAGTGCTTCACCCAGAACAGCACGAAGCGTGAAACACACCTGCCTCCTAAACAGTTGCCCCTTCCCCGCTCATAACACAAAGGGAGCGTGTAACCCCACCTCTGTCCTCAAAGAACCCGCCCATTCATGGGGCAGGAATGGTGGCAGTGCACCACATTTTTGTAAATGATTAGCCCTAACGAGCTTTTTTCTGTGTAAGAAAGGGATGCAGTCTACATACCTCACGCAAGTAAAGTTCCACTTTAGTCTGACCCCCCCATACCCTTGCGTTCACATGTCTTGTGTGTACTGATTGCCTGTATGTATGGTGCATGTGTAGCACATGCATGGAAACCATGCTCAGAATATGGTCAGAGTTTCAGTACTGGGACCAGTGAGATCCATTTTGGATGGCCCTTGTTTTTGCATGGTACAATATAGAGAGTAGAATTCATTTCCCCAGGCAAGTTTAGCATATTGATTGTATTTCTGTGGCCAATCAGATACAAAAGTGTGGGTTGGGTTGAGGCAGGGCTACCATAGAAATGTTATTGGGTCTTTTTATTTGGGGACAGCTGATTATTTCTTCCTTAGCCCTGGCATTTGGTGAGGCAGATGTTTCTGTTAAGACTGCGGAAGTCTGTAGACATGCATGTCGTTTTTGTTTTTGTTAGTTTGCTGCTTCAGGGGGGCTGATGAAGGCTAGGTACACAGATCTTACTTTTAATTGTGCCCTTGCTTTGGATACTCCTACTTGAAGCCAGCCTCATATCTACCTGGCTTGGGAGCTATTATCTTCCACAAAGGCTGTGTCTGCAGCCCAGCCGGAAAATTACATTTGATAGAAATTCAAATAGGTTCCAAAACCTCAGAAAACTTACTGTATCGCAAAAATGAGTATAATGAGGGACCTACACACCCTACTTTATCCTGACTCCAAGTTCATCTCAACCAATGAAGGAAGTGCTCTGCAGAGTTCATGAAGAGGAGCAGTTTACCTAGGGCTGGTGTCTCTATGACTCCTTGTCTCCAGGAAGTGAACAGACATCACCTGAAGGCTGTAAGTTGCTGGAGATGCTGAGGATCTGCATAGTGCCTAGAGGTCTGCCTGCTCAGAGAGGGAAGGAGAATGCCTGGTCTTACAGGAGGAGAGGCTGTCCAGAAGGAGAAGCCCAGCCATGTTCCACGTCTGAGGTACACCCAGAAGCAGCTGACTGCCCTCCGGAGTAAAACCCAAGCAGACCTGTATTTTGTGGGGTCTCAACAAATCAAACACGAATGAAAAGTCGGGCTTTCCAGCACCCCCGCAACGTACCCTGCAGGCTGGTGCTGCCATTGTTTTACATTAGCACACCAGTTGAAGGAAGCTCTGCACAAACCCTGTTTGTGACTTGGAGGTACCAGCTGCCAAAGAGCGGCACAAAGGGAAGCACCCGTCTGCAAATAACCTGGAGGTCAAACTACCAAAGAGAAGCACCCATTTGAGACCAGCCTAAAGGCTGCTGCTGACAAAGGGGGATCACTTGTCCGATCCCAGCCAGGAGACCGCATCTGCCAAAGAGCAGCACCCACCCACCAAGCAGGCCTGCCATGCTGCTCGACCCCAGTGGTCCAAGTCCAGAGTGAGGGAGTCACCATGGTCCCGTGACACCACTGCTGACACTTACAGTGCAGGTCAGATGAGAGCCCCCTCCAGTGCTGCACATTCTGCATCTCCTTAAGCAGGGAGAGCAATACCTAAATGTGAAAGACTGAGCTGAATGTGCACAAGTAAATGTAAATCTGTTGTGAGAACACTGTGTTTCCCGTGTAATCACTTTTGGCAAGAATAGTTTGAACTGATCTATTAGTTAACCATGGCAAGTGAACTGCGGTTGTGCCATTACTTTTGTGAAGGTTGCCATGGACATTGGGACAGCTTTCTAGAATGGGGATAGGGCACTGTAGTGGGTGTAATGCCTGGTTGGATTCGTAATTGAGATTGCAACCTGTAACAGTCCTTATTAGACTGTTTAGCATTTCGTTTTGCTGTGATGTACTTTCTTTTCACTACGATAAGTACCGGGGTCAACAGTATGGTATAGCATTTGTTGTTTGAATGTTGAGTTCTGGGCTCTTGCCCACCTCACTACCTTCCTGATAAGCTTTTGACTGCTCACCCTGGCTACCCTGAGAGAAAAGTGCACAAGTCTAGTTTGCAGAGCCAAAGGAAGATGGGCACCAGTGCCAAACGACCCCCGGTCCATTAGCCCCTACTTGCCCTTTAGACCCCCCCAACCCTGGAAGGTGGTCTGAAAAAACTGGCTGTGCTCCAAACCACATAGGGAGACTCTTTTACCTTCATCCAGTGCACACGTTTTCAATTTTCTCCCCCCCTAACATGTGATGTTAACAATCCGCCGCATTATAGGACAAGCAAGTTGCACTATCTCACTTCTCCATAGCAAGAGATTGCACTCCCCAAAAAGCAAACAATTTACAGTCTTACAGAAGACGAGGAATATGTTAATCTTCTACCTTCCACCTAGAAACTTGAAGGTTTATACTCGTTTTCCTCTGAACTTATGTGGAAACTTCTTCTTTTGAGAAACGTGGTCTGGAGGTGGTCCTTTTAAATAACATGGAACGTTAGACCCTACCCTTCCATAAGAACACTACTGAGGCTTGTACCTTTTCCTCCAACCTGGAGAACAGGAGGGTTACATTCTAAGTGTTTGCACCTCCTCTCTTCCAGAACATGACAGTAGATACTGTCATTTAGAGTTCAAGATGCTTTTCTACTCCCTACTATACAGCAAGAGATTATTCAATTTCCTCCTTCAGAACAAAATGTTCTAGGGCAAAAGGTTACAGTGTTTCCTCTTTCCAGAAAATGGTGAGGAGGTTCTTGTATCCTCTTTCATAACAAGAGCAGCCTTCTATAATTAGAGGTTGAAATCTTTCTTTTTTCGAGAGAAAGGGATTGTGTTCCTGTTTTCGTGAATAAGGTTGCACTCTCAACTCTCCACTCCAAAACGAGGTTTTGTAATTCTATCTTTCAGGAGAAGTTGCACTTTTTCGCCTTTTCCAGAATGGTACATCTTCCAGAAAGAGAAGTTCCGTAGTATCGATGATCCAGAACAAATAGCTGTACTTTTCCAAAACAAGAAGCTGTGCTGGGACCCTCATCCAGAAGAAGAGGTTGCACTGTTCCAGAACAATATTACTTGTGCTCTTCTAGAATGAGGTTTTCCTCATCCCCTCTTCCAGAAAGTGAGGCTGTCCTTTTCCCCCTCTTCCAAAATAATAGCGCTGTTCAGCTCCTGCAGAACTAAAAATAAATGTGGACAAAACCAAAGTAATTCTGCTATGCTCTAAGCTATACGCTCTGAACCCATACTTGTCCCCACCTCTTCCAACTTGACAAGGTTGTTCAAAGCTTTCAGGCTCTTCCAAAAGTAGAGGATTTTTACAAGATGTGGACATGAAGTTTTGTTATCATATAAATTGAGTGCCAAAGGATTGCTGTTTGAATTACGACCACTTGTTCCCCCCCCCCCCCCCCCCACAGCTACTCATACGATGGTAGGGCATACCTTGGTTAATTCTAAATCAGACTACTCAAACTCCTTATTTTGTGGTCTTCTGGAGATGCAACCTTATCACCTACAATTTGTACAAAACGCAGCATTCTCTTTACAGCTAGGTTTTTTTTTTAAAGGGACAGGCTTCCAAACTGACAAATGCTCTTCATTAGTGACCTGCCTGTCACAGGTAACCAACGAACAGTATTTTTACCACCATCTGTAGATCTTTATTTTCTATTAGTTACTTGGATCTTATTGTAAGGCTTGCTGGGACTGAAGACTGTCAGTGTTATTTTTCCTAAGTTTTTTTTAATCCACCCCACCACACACAGCTATTCTGTTCTCATTCCCCCAGTGGTTTCATGACCTAGATTTGATCTTCAGTCCCCATGTCCCTCATGGCGCCCACGCTTGGACACCCTCTTAAGGACCTAAATCATTTTGGACTGCGGTGTGTGCTTTATGAAGAAAATAACATTTTAGTGCAGGGGTCTTCAAACTGGGGGGCCTCAAGTGACCCAGGCTCTGGCTAAAAGAAATATTATGCAGATAATAGTGCTTTGTTTTAAGCAGAAAACTGTTTTTTACACTTGTAAAAAGGTAACACATCTTAACTGCAATTTTTAAATAAGTCTAGAATTATTTAAAGATTGCCAACTTAATAGAATAGTTATGAAAAATTCTGAAGGAGGGCCGGGATGATTTATATTTCTCTCACTAGGGGGACGTGGTATTAACAAGTTTGAAAACCACTGTTTTAGTGCAAGAACAGTGGCAGAGGAGACTGGTGGAGTATAAGAAGTTGAGTTGCTTTTCAAACCAGCAGCCTCGCTACAAACTCCTCGATTATTTCTCAATACTGTCTCCATCTGTCATCCGATGTTGCAATCTGTTTTCGATTAAGCTTGCACGTGCCTTGTACTTTTAATCACTTCCGGTGTCCTGAAGTGCGACGTCAGCGTCAATAACAAGAACCCTATTGAGAAATCGTGTACGGGAGGGGATGTGAGGCCCATCTGGACTCGGTTACTACCTCCCAACCCTTTCTTGTCCTCGCTCCGTGTTCCTGTCTTATCCGGACTATCATTAATGGAGGGGACGTGTTTAATGGTGGTGTCCTCAAAAGAACCCCACCCCCAATGTGTCCCTGACTCGGGTTTCATCTCACACGACGCAAACTCCCTTGTTCAGGACTTGTCTAGTTACTGGGGGTGCCTCTCTGTTACCTAGCAGTGCTAGGGAAGTCTGGAATAGAAGCCCACCCTTTTCCTGAGACTGTTCGCTTACAGGTAGGCAGACAGGTGAAATGGGTCATTTTTTTTCTGAAAAGTATGGCAGGGCCTTGGACAAAGACGTGGTCAGTTGGACAGTCCAGGCTAGTAGCTTGTATGGTCTGGGCTTGACGTCTTGAGGCCTTCTGACTTGCAAAAAGGCATTCTTAGGGTTTGGTAGGAGATGACGTTTGACAGTGAAATGGTGACTGTTAGCCAAGACAAGCAATTAATTTCAGTTCTACATCTGTTTAGTTTTCCCACTTGTGGCTTGTGCATGCTGGTCTGGTATATAAATGAGGACTTCCGTCAGTGCTGGTTCCTTCCCTTCTCATTTCGTTGACTGTTTTGTTCTTTTTAGGTGAGATAGTGCAAGCTGTTTTGTTGCAAAAGAACTATTGTCAGCTTATGTCAGTGCCTTAAGCCCGCCCATTGTTTATCATAGATTGGGTTGGTCACTTTGATTTGCGTTGTCTATCTTGTTTGTCCCTTCCCCTGGAGCATAGACTCTTTACTTGTGCCCTTCTAGTGCTCACTTCTATATAACCTTTTTGTTTGCTACGGCATCCCAAAAGAGTGCACATTTATAGCTTTCTCCCTCATGCTGTTTTCTGCCCGTGTGCTTCATAATGGATTCTCCCATCCATTTGCTCCTCTCGCCCTTGTGCACTATGTTGCTCTCTGTAGCACGTGTGCTTCTCTTACCCCCCCACACTTTGTGTTACTCTCATCTGGGTATTTCTCTGTTTGCCCCTGTGTTATTCTCTCGCCCGTGTGTGTTTCCTCCACCCTCCTGGTTGCTTCCTCCTACTTGTGCTGCCTTACTCCTCCTCTTGACCTACTGGGTGACCCGCTCCTTCGTTGCCCTCTTCCCCCTTACAGTACTATAATATATATTCATTTAAGGGAAGCCAGATACCAAATTACTGCTGACCCTTTCAATTTATAAATAAAAACGCTGTTCTGTTACTTCATTTTTATTTATTTATTTACCGATCCATCTCCGATTTGTACATTTTAAAAATGCTACCCGGGTTTTTGCCTATGCCGTACATCATGAACAAATTAACACGAGACAAAACAGGGCAAATATGTCTCAAAGACAAAACCTATTGACTTTGCCCATGCTTTTTTAGGGTCGAGGCTGCGTTGCATGCGCTCGCGCATGCGTATCGCAGCGAGACGCTTTAGTTATCAGAAAAGGGCTCGGAGCTCTCTCGACGTCACATCAGTGTGTTTCATTGGTTCCTCGGCTTGCCTAATAAAATCTGCTTGCTTTCATTCGTCGAAGGCATGCACACGTCATGCCTTTTCCGGTGGCTAGCCCTCCTCGAGTGCAGCGACCAAGTAAAGAAAACATGCGAGGCTCGCTGTTTTCTGTCGGATCGTGGACTACTTTTTCTCTATTTTATTAGCACGATTTCGCTTGGCAGAAGTCGAGCGCTTTACACAGTTAATTTCACTTTTTCGGTTTAGGTACATAAAAGCACTTTTACCAATAGATGAAAAGTCGGGTTAGGAGTTTACAACGCGATCAGCTCTAACATGAGCAAACGCGAGACCCATTGCATTGCAAATGCTTGTTCTATTTTGCATTAAGTCCCTCCCCTGTGAGTAGGCACATGGCACAGCCTTGCCCCGCCTTTCCATGTGCCCTTCCTGCCTTCATTATTGCAGCGCTGTTGCCATGAGGCTGTTACTGTGTCACTGGGTCTTTAATGACCTTTGATCTTTTATTAACCCAGCCCAACAGGACGTTCGCTTCCTTTTCATTGTGAACGGAGCCCTTCTAACCGGACCAGAAGGAGGGAGGTGGTCCTCGAACAGACCAAGGCCAGGGAGCACACTTCAGAACAGCCCTAGTCAGGAAATGAACCCTCTGCAGCACATTGCATAGTGTTCTTTCCAGCACAGACTGAGGCAACCCGCCCTGTGTTCAGTACTGATTGAGGCAGACCCCTTCTCCCTGCCAATGGGAGCTCATGTGTTAAACTCCCGTACCCACCGCCGCCGCCACCACCCACCCACCTGCCTCCCACCCCCAAATGTGATAACTCCTACTTTACAAATACAGACTGGGCTATGTGGTAGTCTGAGCTGTGCTAGCTCACCTGCATGGATTTCAGGCAAGTTTATCATGTGGTTGTGTGGTTTATTCCTAGCTTTACAGTCTCTCCACAAGTGTCCCTGCCAAGGTATGAACCTGCCCTGCAGCATGGAACTTCCTCTGTCTCGTGTCTGTATGATTAGTGTCATTGTGAGCTCTGCAGACAGACCTGTCCTTCACGCCTATGTGCCTGTAAGTGTAGTATTACAGTTAGTTCTACACACATTGCTTTACCTCGTATCAGGGGGAGTTTCGTTATGGTTGCAATACCTTGCTTGGCAACCTCCATATTCCACAATGGCCTCCTTCAGGGGCATCCTACATGTTGTAGTCCTCATCAAGATCCTGAAGGCATATGGTACATTACCCTCCCCCAGCCACCCATATCCCATGCACCATCTGCCAGCCTCCACCATCTTCAACACCAGCTGAATCGTTCACAAAGACAACACGATCGCCACACCCTTGTCTATCTGGCTGGCAAGCTCACCGCCTCTGATGGCTCTCGGCGCTACACTTCCCCTATGCACGAGGATCTTAAACAAAACCCCTGTATCTTTCAAGACTTTCCCTAAAATTCTCCAATTTAGGGAAGAGCTAAATGCATACTCTTTGAAGAACACACTACTTAATGTCAATGAAACAACTCAACCCAACTCCACTCCTAGAACCCAGCGCTCCCCTCCGAGAACTACACTTTCTTTTTGCCCTTCTATAGGGCTCTTCCGCCGTACTTTTTGGTTTGTACTACACAAATACCACGTGAATAGTACCTAGTAAAGGTGTGCAGCCACTTTCACACAGCACAAGTATGATTAATTGCCGAGATTCCTCCTCCCCATGAACAGAACCCTCGAGTGACTTGTCTGCGCCCCAAAAGTTACAAACCCGATGTTGAGGGCTTGAACCATGTTGTATAATTCCCCCCTCGCATTTTACCGACGGTGTCCTTGTGTGTGTGCCACACTTTAGCTTTGCGAACCTTTCCTTGGGTACGCCGTTTCCACCAAAAGCCCCACACTCTCTACTTGGTCTCTCGGAACTCTGAAATACTATTGGTCAGAATTCGATATGTAGGCGCTATATGAAATGATCAAATACATTCTCTGCGCATGGAGCACCCTCCCGTCCGGTGTCTTGTTACTGCAAGCTCTGCAGGTATATGATTGGTCACTGCACCTGTATGAATTATCGCAGTGAATTCGGCTGGTATGCGATTTGTTGTGGACCCTATATGACTCGCCATGTCTGTGGGCACGCAAGCCATGCTTTCTCTCGACTCTTTTGTTTTAGGGGGATATGTGGGGTTCCGGGGGAGGGGGAGCTGTCATTACTGGTTCCTTATTCTTTGAACCCCCTCCCCCGACTACAGGATGTGGACACAGCTGAGCGGATGCATGGCTGATATGCATCCTATGAGCTCACCCTCAGGCTTTTCCTTGTGAGCCTATTATAGAGATTCTTGTCTTCGGAGGCCTCTGACCTCAGAGAGGAAGGACATTATACAGCTGTTCATTGTGTGTGACGGACTGGGGGAGGGAGGAGGGTTATCGGGGTCTGAAATCTGTGCCGCTCCCCCACTCTCATCCTTAAAAATATGAGCATTTCACTCCAAATAATCACGGACGCTGTGTTTTAGGTCCTGGGCTTTTCAATGAGAGATCACTGCTGTCAGGTGTGGTAGTTTAATTAGTTAAATTGCAATAAACCACAACTACAGCTCCCAGAGTGTACTGCGTTACATCGCCGCTCTAAGCCCGGTGTGGGAAACGCGGTGTTAGAGCCTACGGAGTGCTGAGGCCATCCTACTACTAAACCGGTTTAGCGAGCTTGAAGCGAACATAAAGCCGTTTAGAGATGTTGACCAAACCATAAACTGACCCACAAAGCGGATCAGAGATCTTGACCCGTAAACCTCGGACCTCCCTCTTCCTGAACTGGATTTGGAGCCCGGGAGTTTTTCACTGCGCCGAGGGACGTACCGTCACGCGCAGTGCGTGCTTGCGTCATCTCCGCGTGTCTGCGCTTTGGACTGCGCGTGACAGCACCTTTCCGTCATTAATTGTAAATGTCGCTTGCTTTGTCTGCACCCCTCTCTTTACCCCTTGCCTCTCACTGTATGCCGCCTCCTCTCTGTATCCCTCTATCCTGCTCTTGCTTTCAATCACTGTTTCTCTTTCTCCTTGGATATGTCTCCCGCCCGCTCCATCCCTACGCCTCTCCCTGCCTCTCTTGCTTTGTCTCCCTCTTCTCATTGTGTACGCCTTATGCTTTCTATGCTAGTTTCTGTTGTTTTCTTGTCTCTCTTGAGCGCACTCTCTACCTCTTCCTCAGTGTATGTTCCTTACACTCTCACTATCCTTTTCTTTCTTCTTGTCCCCGTGTTGCTTTTTACCCCTCTCGCGTTTTCATTGTATCCAGCTCTTGATTTACTTCTCTTTGTATCTTCTCAACACATTGTTCTTACTCCTTGCATCGCCCTCTTGCTCGCTCACTGCTTGTTTTGACCTTGAATCGCCTCCTCTGTGTACTCCTTTCACCAGTCTTCTGCTCTTCACCCCTTTCTTTCTCCTTGTACAGCTTTTGCTTTCTCACGTATCTCTTGTCCTCTCATTTTGTCTCCTGTCCATCTCTTGCTTTATCTACTCTTTTCCTTGTGCAGTTCTCTCTGCCTCTACGCCTTCACAGATCTTTACTTTTTTTTTTTTTTTCTTTTTCTTTTTCTTTCTCTTTGTATCCCCTTATTGACTAGCCTTTTAGTCCTCTCTCTCTCTGGCCCTCTAATTCATGTCTTTCTGTAATGCATTCGGATCCACTGGCTCGATGTTTTACGGTATACGGAGATCTTTTTCATCTATTCATTGCACTGGCTGAAGCCTGAGATCTCAAACTAATTACCTCCTGTCCAGGAAACGGCTGCAACCCACACACTGAACAGCCTTTAGCTATTGATGTCTGATAAAAGCCTCCAGGACTTCTCTACTCTATACCATGCTAGTTCCTGCAAGATAGTTCAGTGGGTTAATGTGCCTAATGCACCCTGACGTCATCGGTCAAATTGTAGTATAAGTGAGCTGAGGAACAATCCTAGTCGTTTTTTAAGCATACTAAATAAACAGGCAATCGTGTCACAGAGTTATCCAGATTCTTCTGTATATATTGTTTGAGGTCTATACAAGTTTTTAATGTCTTGTGTACTAAGCACAAAGAGTACACTCGTATTAAAAAAAAAAAAGCATGCAGATTATCGCAAACCCTCTTCGCACAAAGTGTAATTTTGTGAGATGTATTTGGAAGTTAATGAAAAATATTAAGCAATTTCGCCCACTCCTAGGGAATTGGGGGGGGAAAACATGTTTTCTCCTTAACTCTGGCAAGTTTTGCTCATCGTTCCCCAAATTGCAAATATCCAGGTGGACTGAATACGTGCTTGTAAAAGTGAAGTTTGCGACTAGTAGTCGTGATTTCGAGGCCTTTAATTCACGTTTGAGGTCCTGATCTACACTCTGGATCCTCAATGGAATATCTCAAATCTGCTGCAACCAGCTCTGCTGAGCTCGACCTGCGCTTAGAAACCAGTGGGAGAGGTGTGCACTAAAAATATGCTGAGCAATGATACAGCCGCTTTGGCAACGAAAAGCTTTAAATAAATATATTACAGAGAAACCTCCTTTCCCAGTGTACATTTATTGTTGGCCACCATAGCCTTTTGCAAAGTGATAAGGAGAAAAAAAATCACCACAGAAATAACAAAGTGAACCAGAGACAGGCAGAAAGTTGATGTGAAATAAGGGGTCGTCTGGTTACCTACGCTCTCCATAACCAGAGATGATCTTGTTAACTTTTATCACTGCAGGGCTCCCCTTTCTTTCCTGTATCACTATATTGTCACAAGTTTGTCTCGTTACTCACTAGAGCATGGGGGCCACACAGTTTGGTCTGTAATGTGACCAAGGTCCACATTGATGCCTGCAAGGCGGCGTTCAGAGGGTGGGCTAAGGAGAGGTTGTGGTAAGGTAGGTGAAAGCAAAGCATATACATTTAATGTCTGAACTGCACAATGTGAAACCAAAAACTTCATATTTTTCCTTACTTCTCCGCTTAACCAAAATGTGTGATCCTCGCTGGATGTTTTATTTGACTTTACCTCTCCTTTTTCTTCATTATCATATACATAACATCAGGATGTGGGCTGTACAAAACCTGTTTTTGATTGAATACACTATAATGTTAAGGTATAAAACCAGGCCACCCGAAGAGGTCACATGACTGACCTGCCTCATAGTTCACTATTCGCATTGCCAGGGTGGGGGCGGAGGGAGAATAAAGGTTTGAAAATTTGTGTTTGAAAATTACTTAAAAAAATAATAATTATTATCCATGCACTGATATAATCTGATGTACTAGGGTGAAATGGTTCTGCATGTTAATGAAATAGACTTTTTGAACTTTGAACAGCCTTTGTCATACTTTTACTGCAAGATGTCTGTAAAAAGTAAAAATGAAGGCATTGCTAAAGTTTAGCAATAATCTACACCTTTATTACTTCCTTTCTTTAACTTCAATTAACCTTTTAATATATTATTGCCTTTGTATTTAAAATGTTTAGTGTTAGTTGAGTAAGCAGCGGCCCAGTGCTGCTGTTGACGGGGCGCATGTAAAGGTCAGGAGGGCCGTATGCAACCTCCCCTGCCCCCATCCCCAGTATTCCCCCCCCCCCCCCACACACACACACACACACACATTTTGAGTATCACTATCCTAGATAGTCACTGCTGTATTTGGCCCCACATGGCCTTCACAGCCCAGGGTTGACTCCTTTTGTTCTAATTGTTTTACTGGCCCGTCCCTTCCCCCACATCCTGCATTAGAAAGAAGCTGTTGAGCGGTTCTCTGACTCTGAGCTGAAATCGATATCCAGTCCTTCGGAAATGATAGGTCAACTCCTGCCCAGATCTTTCTACAACACAATTCTATGTATATATATTCAACTAAAAAACACTGTTCAAGTACACTTATGGCTACCAATTTAAACCATTGGCAGGTTTTGGTTTGCTCCACATTCCAAAACTCACATGACAGCCATGCAAGCCTTAACAATGTAATGCTCATGACCTCACTGGTGATGTGACATACCATTACAGATGTCATAAATTATCATAGAGAAGAGCAAATTTGTCATAATACCATTAATACAATGAAAGGTTGTGAATGTAGTATTTTATATCTTGGTATCATTATGCATTATGTGTTTTGCTTTCACGTGGTGTTACATATTGGTATCAAGAGTGTGAGCTTATAAGCATTGTCTTTGGTGTGCAGTTAAATCTTGCAAGATTGTTGATTGAGGTATGCATTACTTAACTAACCATGACTTAAAAATTTCAATAATTTTCAGTTTTAATTTGTAACCTATACTGTACTTCAACTGTGGTTTATTTAAGTGACTTGCTCTGGTTTCTTAAACCTAGGTTAAACTGTTATAGCCAAAGTTTGCTCTTCCTTCTGAAGTCCCACATTTACCCCTTTTACCTCTACTACTACCACCACCACCACCACCACCTTGGCCAGGAGATTCTCCTTTTTAATTTTTCAGGTCTTTGTAACTGAATGCCCTATGCCTGTCATAGCAGCCACAACATTGTTCTCAAAGTCGTGGCCACCTAATCGATGGGTCCCATCTTTGTATGGACCATATTTAAGTGCACTTACCCGAAACTGATGATGCACCAAAACTTATTCCATGAGATTTTTGTTCTTTTTTTGTTCTGTTTTTTGTAGACCAAGCATAGAAGTGCACAAGCACTGCTCTTCTCAACATGTCATTTATTCTGAGGGCTCTAACCACGCCCATCTCACACCCATCATTCATTCCTGGGCCTGCCTTTCCAAAAACCCTTGATGTCTTTGGTAAATGCTTTACGTTTGACCCTCCTTGAGGCTGTTTTTTTTTTTTTTTTTTTTAACTGCCTTGGAGCCTGACCGTGTTACATGGATTATTGCACGATCGGGATGGTACCCTAGTATGGCGCACTATTTTTTCATTTGCCTCACCGCTTAGCTCATGGATATGTTTCTTCATCTTCCTTCGTTTCGGGTGTCTTGCTGTTTTTTTGTGCTGTCTGTGGGGTTTTTTTTTTTTTTTTTTTTTTTTTTTTTGCAGATTTATATAGCGCAAAATCAACATTAATGTTTTTGAGCGCTTAATTGTTATTTTTTTATTTTTTTTGCAGATTTGTAGCGCGAACTCGATACAAAGGAAGTGCAGCACTGTACATGAGCACCTGTATTACAAGAACCTATTCATTTTAGGTAACAAGGGGGGATTAAGTGAATTGCCCAGAATCACAGGATGTTGAGCTGGTGCCAAGACTCCAACCATATTCCTCTGCTCCAAAGTTGGCAAATCTGGCCCTTATGCCACATCCTCTTCCCTAGGGTTTTTTTGCCCAGTGCGTGTAGAGGCAGTTTGGGAATAACTTTTATTTTTTTTTTTTATTATATATATCACTTGATAAAACAGTTTCTGCCATTTCATAGCACTCCAAAGCAAGTGCCATTCTAAACAAAATCGCTAGAATTTATTTGCATTGACCTTGCAGCGATGAGGTTAAAAAGCTATGTCAGGATTGTAAAATTTGCCATTCTCGTTCTCTCAAGACCTCTGCAGTGGGTGCATTAACCAACTGACTTGAGTAGACCTTGGCACCAGCACGTGCTCTTAATAACCTTGAGAGTGTCACCAACCAAGCACATAGGTTAGTTCTAGGAAAGAAGATGGTGAAAGGTGTTGTCTCCAAAATGGTGTCAAAGGAGTTGTGGCTCTAGACCCAAGCACTTCACGGCCTCAAGCTTGATAGTAGAAATCATCTAGCCTTTGGATGTAAACTGGGCCTCTTCAAATGGGGCTCAGTTAGCACAAGCTATATATAATGGAATTACAGCACTTTACATGAGCACCGGTTACATTACACATTCATTTTTGGTAGCAAGGGGAGATTAATGTAATTTGCCCAAAATCACAGGATGTTGAGCCTGCGCCGAGACTTGATCCTGTTCCCCTGCTCCAAGGTCAGCAGCTCTGGCACTTATGCCATGTCCTCTCCCCAACGATTCTTTGTCTGGTGCATATTGGGGCATTCTGGGATTAAGCTGCCTTTCTCTTTATATACAGTCAATATTTTTAAAAGTTAGGCTGGTATTGCCAAATTGGAGGACAAATTACTTTAAAAGTTTAACACACAGAAATATGACTGTCCCCTTTTCTTTGCTCCTAACTCTTCCAACCCCTTCATTCTCTGGGCTAAATGCCAGAAAGTGCCTCTTTGTGGCTAGTTTGGTACTTTAAAAGTTTAGCTAAACACGCTAGAAAGGGTTGCATCCCTAGGGTATCACAGCCAAGTCTGTAGGAATGAGGCAAAAATGCTACCAAGATGCCGGCCTTGTTGTGTCCTTTCTTTTGCAGCGACAAGCCTGGAAGGGTCGCTGTGGCACCTGGCATACATCCACTACACTCAAAAACACATAGGTAAAAGACATTGTCATTTACTGGGCCAATAGCTCGAACTCTCACAAATGCGAGACCTATTGCATTGCAAATGCTTGTTTTTTTTTTTTTTTTTTTTTAGCCTTGGGTTTGTTGTTTTGTAGACCCCTGCGGACTAGTGGACCATATGTTTACAATTTGCTAACCCTTTCAGGCCCACCTAAAAGCATTTTTAAATGCTAATTTCTGTAAAACTACTGAACAGATTTATGCCAAACCACAAGGCAATTCCCTGTGTAAAGTTCTATTTCCATTAAACGTTTTGTGTAGTTTGGTTAAGCAGTTTTTTGTGTGTCTGAAAGCAAGTAATTCTTTCTGGATTAAAATGGGGGAGTTGGGGGGGGGGGGGGGGGTCACTTTTTTACACCCCCATTTTCTCCCTTTTCCTTAATGAATTGGCACGAAACTCATTATGCCGAACCCAAATAGAACAAACATTTTGTTTTAAAGTGTCATGCAGATTTGTTGAACTGTACTAAAGAAATACCCATTCAGTCTGGATGCAGAGATCGAGAAATAACCTTCCTCACAACGACAGAATTCGAGATGGCAAGCTCTTGACTAGTTGCCTTAGCTGAAAGGATGACTGTACCCTGTATTCGTGTCCGCACCCTGGTGTGTATCTAGACGAACCCCTCCTACCCTGGAGCGCAGCTCCTGACTCACCTGCAGCCTATTCCCCTCACCTCTACAAGTGAACTTGGAGGGTACCCCTTACTGACCTGTAAAAGCGAAGTTCCAACACCCGACATTGACACTTTGGGCCAAAAGGCAGTGTTTGTTAATGCTCCTGGTTTTTAGGTTGAGCGCACAAGCACTCTGACGTGTTGTAATTTATCTGTGGGCTTTTAACCACACATACCCATCACTTTCACTCATTCCTGGGCATGTCTTTCAAAACTCCTTATCATTGGTAAATGCTTTACGTTTGTCCCTCCTTGGGACAGTTTTGTTAGGGTCTTGACCTTCGACCCTGTTACATGGATAATTGCAGGTTTGCCCATACGTTTGACTGCGAGTGAACTTATTTTTCCTTTGTCTCTCTCCGTAGGGCTGATGCCCATGGCGGCCCTTGCGCTTTGAATTGTCTTGCTTATGTCAACTGTTTTAACTTTCATTTTCAATTTCCATGAAAAGCAAAGTTAAATTAGGAATTTACAACACTAATAGCTCTAACTCGAGCAAACGCGAGACCCATAGCATTGCAATGTTTGTTTTGTATCTGATGCTCTGAGCTCCGGAAGTAGGTAGAATCTTTAGGCCCAGCCGTTGGAATTTCCCCGATACTGTGTATTGATACAGTGCGGATTACCGTAGCCGCTAGACTAAAAGGCGTCAAAGCAGTTTATTTACTACGGACTTCTTTGATTTAACATCTAGGACCCCTGGGGTACCAGACACAGCCCCTTGGCTGCCTAGTGTATTGATAAATGGTCCATGTAAGAGGGTAACACCTATATGTGCGCCGCAGGAAGCCTCGGAGCACCTTCGAACCTTTGAAAAAATGTTTATTCGTAAGTGAGACAAAACCTCCCAGCCCTCCCCTCAATGCTGTCTAACCTTCCTGACTCTCAGTACTGTGTTTCCTGTGTCCAAAGCCCAGACTTGCAGTTTTGTGGAGCGAACCGTGGCTGCTGCGCTAGCCTACCTCTTGCTGCGGAGTGTCTCCCAAGGACTGAGGTTTACCGAGAGCAATCTCCCAGCAGCGCCTAAAGAGCCCGGGCTCAATCTTCTTTTAACGGTTATTATTGCAGTGACTGTGCTCCCTCTGGGAGGCCACCTCGAAGTGGAGGTTCGGTGCTATCTTTATTTTGTTTAATATACTTGATGCACAAGGTGCCTCGAAATGGACGGGGAGGAGGCGCTGTAATTTTAAAAGCGAAAGCATATCTACCATTTGTGCAACTGGTGTCGTAACAGAGGGGAGGCGAGGGGCCTACTAAACCCGAGCACTACACAACTGGGGGGCAGGGGAGACCATTATCCACACTTTAAATCCCGTGCCTACTTTGCTGGACCTGTTTACGTATCTCAAATGTTAAAGAAAGGCCCGGCTTCCTTCCTTATCCCACAATAACTCACTTGATGCGAATTTGGATTGCAAATCTCCAAATCCCAGAAGCTGCGTCTAATTGCCCATACATCAAAATAGTCTAAAAATAGCAGATTATAATATCTTCAGAGAAGTTCATCGGATGTTGTCTCTGTTGGGATTAGAATCTGTGTTTTGTCGCTCTAGGGGGTAATGCACGTCCCCTAGTCCCTCCCTACCCCCCCGCCCCCCAACACCACCATCACTCTCTTCCCGTTGGTTTCCGCCCACTCATTCCTTCTGAGAGCCACAGACGGCGGTGGCAAGATCAATAGCTGATAAATGTCTCTTTCTGCTCTTGTACCTAAAAACGCTATTCCCAGGTGTGAGTCTTACAGTCAGTGACGTGTGAAGACTGGCAGGAAGCGACCCAGCTTCAGGGCGCTAGAGCCGTACCCACTGACCAGCTTGTGGTCCTGATTACGCGAGACCGACGCCGCTTTGTGAGTTGGACTGTTCTACTTCCGAAACTCGCAGCCAATTCCAGGCTGACAATCACACCCACAAAGAGTGGCGGGTGTCCATCTTTATGCCCCCTCTAACCTCCCCCCCCAACCCCGTCACCCATCAATCTTCCCATATCAGCAGATTACTTCCTTGACGCCTCTATCGTGGTTCCCTCTTATTGTTGTCTCGTCTTTTCTTCTTCCCACTTCTGTTCCATCCTGGGCCTCCACTGGCCTCTGAGGTTTGTGTCAGGAGACGATTCACGGCGTAGTGTTTGCGATCGGAGACCAACATAGTGTGATAAGTTACTGTGCTGTATCAAAGCGCTTTGAGAAAAACGTAAAGTGGTGCTTTGGCACTAAATGGATGCAGACCTCCTCTTTCTTCTGCATCCCTACATAGGTGGCATGGAATAGGTACAGGGCGAGCACACCGTTCAGACTCCAATGCAAACGTATAGCATCGGGCCATGTTTAAGTAACACTCCTTTGTGGAAAGCCAAAGGGTGCAGGCAGGTATAAGGACACTGCACCGACAAAGGGTGCATGTAAAACGCTATGATGGGCCTATACCGTCAGCGGGTACATGCAGCCAAGCTCTGCAGGGTCTGCACTATGGATGCGTGTGTGCAGACATTTTGTGCAGTCTTTGCACTGTAAAAGGGCGCTGGCAAAAAGTGGCGATCCTGCACCGGTAATGGGGGCACGCCAGCCTGGGACTCCGGTCAGTGTGTGGAATTCTGCGCCGGCAGAGGGCACATGCGCCTACTCTGGCGGTAAAGAACCGACACCGTCTGGGGTTTAGTCTGAAGGCGCGTGATAAGGACAGCTTCGGAATAGCCTCTTGGGTGTCCAGAGCAGAGGTCTTGAACCTGGTGGGCAAGCCCCCTCGTGGGCCTTAATTGAGAGGAAGGAGGTCTGTGTGTTGCTGAGGTTTTGGGGGGCGTAGATTGGGGGGGGGGGGCTGACCCAGAGAAGCATCACACTGATAACATTGCTTCGTTTTAAGTGTATAAAGAAAGCGACAGTCGGCCGCTCTGCAGTAGGCGATCACTAACATCTTTTGTCATTCAGATCCTGGCTGGGTGTCAAGGGACAGGGCCTCAGACTCGGTATGTAAACATTCCAGTGCTTTAAATGGGCCGGTACTCAGTACCGGTACTTTTTTTATTTTGAGAGGTAGAGTACCGGCACATCTTAAGAAAAACGTTATGCTTTTAATTGGAGAGTACCAGCACTTCTCAGAAACAAGCAGGTACTCTATCACAGAGTACCCGCACTTCTATTTTTCCATTTCAAGCACTGAAATGGACATTTTATACTTTAGATAGTCCTGGTTGAATAGAATGGAATGTTGGCAACCAAGTGTTTGATTGCCTTTTGTAAAACATGTTTGAACGTAACCGCATTGTTTATATTTATACATATTTAAACATTGCCAATTTTATATAATAAAATCATGTGTAAACATATGTTCAATCTTGGGGACCCTATTATTATTATTATTATTTTTTTTAACATGGGGGGGGGGGGGCTTGGGCATTACAACGTTCGAAGACCACTGGTTTAGAGATTGTGAAAGTGCTTGTGACCTTATCAACTTTCTTAGCTGTTCTGCTCCAGCCCTTTACTACACTAAAGGTATTATTCCTAATATTTGGCCCCCAGAGACCCGTCCCATCCTGAGCAGATATTTCTCACCATCCACCTCCTCCTTGAGTGCATTAGCTAATTTGCAAGGATTTGTTTAATGGAAGCCCAGCTGGACTCCCACGGATCTGTGTCCTGGCCATTATGGTTAATGCGTAGAGCAAGGCAGCCTGTCTTCTTGTCGATATTCTCTCTTGTGACTAAAGCTCGTGGCTTTCAGTGTGATACAGGCCATGAGAGTGATGTGCTCGAAGCCGATACTGCTGCTGTGGCTTGTGCCAGAGTCACGGTCGTTCTGCGAGAAAGATTTTCCATCGAACTCCATTGTGCATACACCTTAGCTAAGGTTCAGAAGCCGATGCTAGTCGGCCATCATTAACTAGTAATAGATGGCACATTTCCAGATTTTCTTGAGTAGTTAATATTCTGTGTGAGATGTATTTCAAATGATGGCTTCTAACCAAGTACATAATTCAGTTAGTCTATAATGAAATGAAAATGCATCTGTCAGATAGAGGACCACACCTCAGCTGCCTAGGGAAACTTTCTCCTATGTTGTGTGCCGTCTTTAAATTTTCTTTGGCAGTGACATTTTTCCATCTGTTTGTAAGCCTGCTCTCATCACTTCTTTTGAGCAGCCCTACTAGATCCTAAAAGCCCTTGTGACCACCAGTGCATTACTTATCTTCGGATGATGGCCAGATACCTCAAAAGGCTGGTAAATGGACAGAGTCTGGGCTTCCTTAAACAATACACCGTACTAGATGGGCAACAGACAGCATGGAATCTGACTTTTGAGCAGCTTGGAATGATGTACTAGGGGTCCAAATGACTGTTTAGGTCCTCAACTTTGCCTACAATGTTTCCCTGGATCTTCTTGAAACTTCAAAAGGTGCAGCCTAAGTTGGGTGTTTTGAACATCTGTATGACTTCATGGAACCCTTTTTCACAAGTTAGATAAGATCTTTTATTGTAGATTAATAAAAATCAATGCAATTAAAAAGCATCATCAAACATTTGCAATACCCATTTCTCACGAAACTCATCCTATTCATCTGTTTCTGTTCTTTATGCTCACTGGAATCTACATAACTGACTTGGCTAGCCTGTCAATATGACCACAGCATACGTATCATGGTCCAAATGTGTAGGATGGAGCTAATCTTTGCAGCTATGGAAATGCACTGTTATTTTGTGCATAGGAAAGCTATCGAATCATGGGTGACAATGAGCACTAGCTTAAGTAGGGATCATATAAATGTCTTAGCATCATCAAAATGTGCAACTCATCTCGCTGTTTTTTTTCTTCTTATAAACCATCTTCTATCTGGCTAATGATCACTTTAGCTGTTTTTCCAGCCTCATGTAATAAAAGAAGTAAATACAAAATGCACAAATCTAGAGTTCAGTTTTCTCCAGTGAGTGACACGCATGACTATAGAACTGAGAGAGCTTATCTGGGTGCATTGGCGCTGGAAGTAGGGGCGTCGGGGTGCAGCAGTACCCCAGATATCCTTACTTAGTTTAGATGGAGAATCAACAATGTAGAAACCATTGTGTTAGCCTTTGAGCATTTACTCTACGTTGAAGTACAAACTGTCAGAGGACATTCGTCTTAGTTTTACAGAATTCCGCCAATTCTTTTTACACAGAGAGCTGTGTTGATCTTTTGACTAACTGCGATTTCATTTTCTAATTCTAAAAAGTGACACTCTTGCTGAGACAGTGAAAAGAGAGCTTCAGTATCCCCAAGATTTTCTAGCACAGAGAAGTAAAAACATGATTTACTTTAGAAAGAAAATTACAAATATCTGAAAATATTTATAAGCAGCATGGAAGGTACAAAGGCACTTCATCGATGGCCAGCAACCCCACATGAAAAATTGTACTGCGCCACAGTTGGGGCTCGAGGGCCTCTAGCATTGGAGACCACAGTAGCTATCATTGAGTTGCAACTTGATGCTCTGTTACTCAGAGATCTCAGTTTTGCGACTGCGTGAGGACTCTGACTGTATTGTCAATGAGAGTTCTCGGTATTTGTCATAGTAAACCTGGGAGGGTGTAACATATAGATACTGCCCCTGAGGGTCGTCCTAGGGCCCATGAAATGGTAGTATGGAGAAAAGCTCAATGCGGTGTCGGCAAATGTGGGCGTGAAGTTGGGACTGCATTACTCTAAGATGTCTTCTCTGGTGAGTGAAAAATAATCTAACCAGGCCAAAAACAAGGGATGAAGGGGCAGGGCAGGGTGGATGCTTTTTGAGATAGGAATGCAAGAGCCTAATTTAAGTTAAATAAATTCATCCCCTGTAGGCATCATGCGCTAGTTCAACCGGTTTGTGGTGCAGCAAAAAAGTGTGTTGGACACTCCCACTCCACTGAAAACGCATGCATTGCAAGCTGAGCTATGGAAAGTACAGTGAAAGCTGGCAAAGCATCTCGGCCCATCCACCTATCAGCTGGTGCCTATCCTTTTTAAAATACCGTATTTTGCCTAGTACATAGTAACAGCAAATTGAACACCAACCTTCATTCACACTCAACTCGAGGAGGACAGAACCTTCCCTCCTTTGACTGGTTCCAACCTCCTTCCTGAAAGAACACCATCTTCTTTCCAGGAAGGCGGGTAGAAGACAGACTTATGAAACTGATCGAGGTGTTTCCTGTATTGGGCGGACATAGACTCGGCCAGGTACAAGGTGTAGGGAATTGGAAAGGTCGGAAGCCCAAGAACAAATGGAATGCAGTTTCACATGTCCGGGGTGTACAAACACCACTGGCTGAGAAAACCCACCATGGTCTCCACACTCAGAGGTTCTAGTCTTTGGACTGCAGTCACCCTCGCACACCATCTGCTGTTCCCACAAACAGCGTAACCAACAGGCATCATTAATCATTGATACTAGAATTGCATGGTTCCGCTGGTTTCCACAGAAGGATGGGTTTGTACGGCTTGCCACATGATTCCCAATATACTTCCATCATTTGTCGATTTTACTGCAAGTACAAACGCCACCACTGACACTTGGTGTAAGTCTGATTGTTTGTTTCAGCTGTTTTCAGGCATTTAAAAAGGCGTAAATTGGGGGAAGGCTTTCGTCTGCAACAGGAAGCAATAAGAAAAAAACTTGATACATGCCATTCAAACAAGATGGAAAGAATGAGTCCCTGGCCTTCATATTTTCCGTATGTTAGACGCTGTTCTCAAAGCAGCAGTTGCTTCTTGAGAGCACGCAGTTCAGAAGACTCCCAAACATTCTGATTCACTTTAAGGTCCAAAATTCAGAATTAGAGAGTTCCTCAATGTGAGAAAAATGAAATTAAAAAATAAACGGTAATATAGCGCGCAACAGGGTTCTTTCTTAATATTTTTGAATAGGGAACTCGGATTATGTATAGTTTTCTGTCTAAAGACATCGGTTTTTGTTGCACTGGGCTTCTATTTTTGTCAGCGTGTTCAAGTGTCAAAGGTGCCGGACAACCAGGCCTCATAATTTGCCCTTAATAGCATAATATGTTGCCTACTTTGCCTGTCTTCGCTGCTATATATATATATATATATATATATATATATATATATATATATATATATATATATATATATATATATATAGTCAACCCTACTGCATTTTGTGGCATGCCGCACTAAACTCACTCTAAAAAAAAAAAAAAAAAAGTTATGCTGAAGTGGGTGATTTTATCTGGGGCCCAAGGGCAGGGTCCCTGGTAAGGACCCCCGTAATAAGTCATCTGCCAGTCACCCTGTAGCCTGCTCTGAAAGGGTGGTAGCCACCCTTAAGTAGAGCCAATATATCTTGGGCTCTACGTTTGAACACCACGCAAAATAATGTAGACCCGGCAGTGGACTCGCAGAATGTCGTGTCCACTCACTGGTGAAACATTAGCCAGGCTGGAAAAAAGGAAAGTGCCACCAATTTTCCAAACTGTCATAACTTCTGTCTCAAAAGTAGACTGACCAGCCTCCATTCTCTTATGCAGTCCAAGCTGTGTACACCTGCATAAAGTGGGAGTATGCAGAGTGCCATGGAAAAAGGCTTCGTCTCACCCCTCTGCCCAGGTTGCACACAACATCAACTGGCCAGTAGTGCCCAGTCTCAAGGTTGCAGACTGTTGTACTACTGGGAGACTGACAACCCCCAATCTGCGTGTGCTGTAAATAACACTAAGGTCCTTGTTTACCTCTCTGTAAATGGGATGGTGGATCTAGGCACTGAAAGATTCAAGAGACATCTGGCTCAGTCAAGCACAACACACTAATGGCTTCAGATAGGTGCCCTTGTTCTGTTTCACATGAAGTGGAAGACAAAGCTCCTTTGCAAGGTTGGGCAGAATCATGAAAGTGGCATTATTCAAGTAATTATGATGAATATCTGAATGCATCACTTGAAAATGTTGAAGATGGAATCTAGCAAAATTATGACTAACTAGAATAGTTAGAACAGCAGTGTATACCTTAACACGTACTGTGTAGGGCTGGGTGGAATTTGTGGAGTCCTGCTAGGCGGAACTCCACAAAGGGCTGAGAAATACTCCACCACGCTACACGGAGTTCCATGAGTGGCGGAATTTGGGTAAGGCACGTATTTCGCACTGATTTTCAGCGCAGGATTTTCTCCCGCTCTGTAAAATCAGCGCAAACAGCATCACGCAGTGCGACAGAGGGAGCTAACTTCTTTTTTCCGCTGGAGTAGGTTTTCTACTTGAGCTGCAGCTTTCTCATCATGAGCCGTCGCGGCCTACCGCTCGCGTTCAGAAATCTCGCTTGCCAATTTAGTGATTTCTCTTGCTCGCGCTCACCAACTTAAGAAGAGAAAAACTCCGCTCTGTGTCACTCTGCAGAGTTTTCAGAACTCCACGTGGCAGAGGGGAAAACCCTGCGAACTCCACCGGCAGAGCGGAATTCTTCATCCACCCCTAGTACTGTGTAGCACTGGGGTCTCCAAAAGGTAGCTTGAGAGATGCTGGTACATAGTTTGAAGTTATGGAGCCCAGCATGTCATTCTGAGGGTCTGGAGCTGAACATTGTCTTCTCCTGCACATTGCTGAAGGCAGTGCTGCTCATCTCCAGCCTGTGTCAGTCTGTGGCAATATTGGGATTAAATGTGCACAAATTCACCCATACCCCCATTGTAGGTATCTATATGGTATTTCTATACCGTAAACTTAGGCCAGTGGAGAGCTGTACAGTGTCAAAGACCAGCATAAAGTCAATGAGTGATAGGAGAGGTAGCTGGGCTGTGGACAGATAATGCATTGTGACTTGTTCTTTAAAGAGGTGCATTTTCAAACCCCTTCCTAAATTGGAGGAGCCTTGGGGTGATCTTGATGGAAACAGGAATGGTATTCCAGATCCTCTATGAATACAGGGGAAAAAAGCCTAATACGTTGCGTTTTTTTTTTTCTTTGTTTTTTTACACTTCTTAGTCTGCAGTCTGATGGTGTCCTGGCTGTGCCAAGAATTACCAGAGATGGTGAGCTTGTCTGCAAAACAGGTGTGGGTGCTGGTCGTGAGGGCTTCGTGAATCATACAGGTGTTTTTGAAGATGATATGGTCTTACTAGGGGAGCCACTGGAACTGCATCTGGGTGGGGTCAGTGCAGTCTTATGTATGTCTTCAGGCCCTGAATAACGGATGATAGTGTGAAGCCTTGAAGACCATTAACTTGCCCTTTTCGTGGTCATTCCTTCATAATGATGAGCATCTTTTGGCTTAAAAGGTGATCAGGCTGGCATAATGCATTGTCTATTGAAGGCATCTTTGGTCCAATCATGGTCACCACATAATAGGATTGACTCTTGATGTAATTGTGGCTATCCTGTACTGCTAACCCCAAGTCTATTGATGGTCAGCCAGGACAAAATTAGGGCGTTTCTTAATGTGTTGAGTACAAACATAGCTTTATGGTACTATACCTGGCATGTGGTATAAAGCATAGGCATCTGAGAACATCCATTGGAGGTGGGTTTTGTATGATTGATGAAAACTATGCATTTATGTTTCTGGGCAGCTAATGTACATTTATTAAAAAAAAACTAAGTACATATGTGTCAGAAGTATTGGACTTTGTTTGTTTTCGCAAAATGATAGCCCCATAAAAAGCGATGTAGATTTTGTTTACCTAATAAAATGTATTTGATAGCAAAGCATGAATATTTTCTGAAACCATTAGGCTGATGAGCTGTGACTCAATGATTATATTCCCAATATTTTTAAAGGTTACAGTGGAATGAGAATTAATTGGAACTTTGGGAGACGTAATATTTTTTTCAGTTCAAAAAACATTTTTGCTCCGTTAATTAAAACTTTAAAACAAAAATCAACGGTAATTTCAGTAGGAATGCCGAACGCTTTGTTGGTTGCAGAAATAACGTTAGATACTGGTACTGAACCAATTAACATAAATCCCTAAAATTCAAACACCCACCTCGATAAAGCATCTTAAAATTGTTTACATCTATCTGATGAATCTACCGAATAGCTCGGACCCTCTCCATGAAGATACAGCAAAATAGCGCTGCACGGAGTTGACCCCATCCTTGAGGAATAGCTCCTCATTAAACTTCTCTGTTCACTAATCGGGGCTAGACATCAACACAATACACGGGAAAGGGTTTCCTTTGGCACGTGACATTTCCTGCACTGCATAGCAGCGATATTAGGCATTTTCCCAATGAGAATAAACAGTAACAAAGCAAAATTCACTTTATATTTTTTTAACGCTTATCTGCTTGGTTTGTTAATAAAATGCTACATTTGGCAGAGAGAGAAGGAACTCCCCACAAGCCATGAGTGTTTTCTATGTGTGAGGGCCATGTAATGATTTAAAAAAGAATGAACTTTCAGCTATTCACTTAGCACGGCTTTATAAGCGAAGGGGGGCTGATCGCAGCGCAGTCTCCTCCGCAATAATTGCATTTAATACTTAGCCCAGAGCCATCCACTTCCCTCAAACTTGTGCAATAGCAGGCTTTTAAAATGTGCTTCCCTTGCACGCGATTGCTTGAGAAGCTACAATTCTAGCCGCTCTGCGGGCCCGGCAGACCGAGCTGTCTCCCGTTAACACTATTGCTATGTCTAACCATTCTGAAAGATTGCTTTGAAAACTTTCTGAGACTACAGGATAACGAAGGCATGGCATTCACTTTGCTTGAGTTACTTTTAGCACAGGTTGCAGGAAGGGGTAGTTCTTTGGATGAAGTTCATATGGCGCAGGTAAGTGATGAACATCGCCAGGTCTTGACAGTAAGATGGTGGTGATGCCCGCCCTCTGATGAAAGCAGGCTCGTGATATTTCTACATCTGCGCTCTGGTTGATGTCCTCTGAAGTACCACTGCCAAGCCTTTTTCAGCACGCGCCCAGTGATCGTAGTCTTTGTTTTAGCTGGTTGACAGTCCTTTGAGGTGAAATTAGGAGGTCAAGAACACACCTTCTTTAGCCACCTACTGGTGTTGATCTGAGGGTTGAAGATCGATTTTGGGACAACTTCGATTTCGCCCCTATTTTGGAATGAAAGGCCTGAATTACTGACAGAGGAGAGATCCCAGTGTTGGTCACTTTAGCCCAAAGTATGCCCCTTCCACGCCATCAAATGCAGCTTGAAAGCCAATAAAGCAAATGTACAACAATGCACTAGTGCAATGGACAGTACAGTGCTGTACAAAGATACAGCGAGCTCATGTCTAAGGTGCTGCATCCATGTCAAAATCCCATCTGATAAAATGGCAGTTTTGTGGCATGAATGTAGGAGGCTGGACTGGCTTGTAGTGAGTACCAAGGGGTACTTGCCTTGCACCAGGCCCAGTTATCCCTGATTAGTGTATAGGGTGTCTAGCAGCTTAGGCTGATAGATAATGGTAGCTTAGCAGAGCAGCTTAGGCTGAACTAGGAGACGTGTGAAGCTACTACAGTACCACTTAGTGTCATATGCACAATATCATAAGAAAACACAATACACAGTTATACTAAAAATAAAGGTACTTTATTTTTGACAATATGCCAAAGTATCTTAGAGTGTACCCTCAGTGAGAGGATAGGAAATATACACAAGATATATATACACAATAGCAAAAATATGCAGTATAGTCTTAGAAAACAGTGCAAACAATGTATAGTTACAATAGGATGCAATGGGGAAACATAGGGATAGGGGCAACACAAACCATATACTCCAAAAGTGGAATGTGAACCACGAATGGACCCCAAACCTATGTGACCTTGTAGAGGGTCGCTGGGACTATTAGAAAATAGTGAGAGTTAGAAAAATAACCCTCCCCAAGACCCTGAAAAGTGAGTGCAAAGTGCACTAAAGTTCCCCTAAGGACAACGAAGTCGTGTTAGAGGAATAATGCAGGAAAGACACAAACCAACAATGCAACAACGGTGGATTTCCAATCTAGGGTACCTGTGGAACAAGGGGACCAAGTCCAAAAGTCACAAGCAAGTCGGAGATGGGCAAATGCCCAGGAAATGCCAGCTGCGGGTGCAAAGAAGCTTCTACTGGTCAGAAGAAGCTGAGGTTTCTGCAGGAACGAAAAGGGCTAGAGACTTCCCCTTTGGTGGACGGATCCCTCTCGCCGTGGAGAGTTGTGCAGAAGTGTTTTCCCGCCGAAAGAACGCCAACAAGCCTTGCTAGCTGCAAATCGTGCGGTTAGCGTTTTTGGACGCTGCTGAGGCCCAGGTGGGACCAGGAGGTCGCAAATTGGACCAGCAGAGAGAGGGGACGTCGAGCAAGACAAGGAGCCCTCTCTGAAGCCGGTAGCACCTGGAGAAGTGCCAGCAACAGGCACTACGAGGATGCGTGAAACGGTGCTCGCCGAAGTTGCACAAAGGAGTCCCACGTCGCCGGAGACCAACTTAGAAAGTCGTGCAATGCAGGTTAGAGTGCCGTGGACCCAGGCTTGGCTGTGCACAAAGGATTTCCGCCGGAAGTGCACAGGGGCCGGAGTAGCTGCAAAGTCGCGGTTCCCAGCAATGCAGCCCAGCGAGGTGAGGCAAGGACTTACCTCCACCAAACTTGGACTGAAGAGTCACTGGACTGTGGGGGTCACTTGGACAGAGTCGCTGGATTCGAGGGACCTCGCTCGTCGTGCTGAGAGGAGACCCAAGGGACAGGTAATGCAGCTTTTTGGTGCCTGCGGTTGCAGGGGGAAGATTCCGTCGACCCACGGGAGATTTCTTCGGAGCTTCTGGTGCAGAGAGGAGGCAGACTACCCCCACAGCATGCACAAGCAGGAAAACAGTCGAGAAGGCGGCAGGATCAGCGTTACAGAGTTGCAGTAGTCATCTTTGCTACTATGTTGCAGGTTTGCAGGCTTCCAGCGCGGTCAGCAGTCGATTCCTTGGCAGAAGGTGAAGAGAGAGATGCAGAGGAACTCGGATGAGCTCTTGCATTCGTTATCTAAAGTTTCCCCAGAGACAGAGACCCTAAATAGCCAGAAAAGAGGGTTTGGCTACCTAGGAGAGAGGATAGGCTACTAACACCTGAAGGAGCCTATCAGAAGGAGTCTCTGATGTCACCTGGTGGCACTGGCCACTCAGAGCAGTCCAGTGTGCCAGCAGCACCTCTGTTTCCAAGATGGCAGAGGTCTGGAGCACACTGGAGGAGCTCTGGACACCTCCCAGGGGAGGTGCAGGTCAGGGGAGTGGTCACTCCCCTTTCCTTTGTCCAGTTTCGCGCCAGAGCAGGGCTAAGGGGTCCCCTGAACCGGTGTAGACTGGCTTATGCAGAATTGGGCACATCTGTGCCCAACAAAGCATTTCCAGAGGCTGGGGGAGGCTACTCCTCCCCTGCCTTCACACCATTTTCCAAAGGGAGAGGGTGTCACACCCTCTCTCAGAGGAAGTTCTTTGTTCTGCCATCCTGGGCCAGGCCTGGCTGGACCCCAGGAGGGCAGATGCCTGTCTGAGGGGTTGGCAGCAGCAGCAGCTGCAGTGAAACCCCAGGAAGGGCAGTTTGGCAGTACCAGGGTCTGTGCTACAGACCACTGGGATCATGGGATTGTGCCAACTATGCCAGGATGGCATAGAGGGGGCAATTCCATGATCATAGACATGTTACATGGCCATATTCGGAGTTACCATTGTGAAGCTACATATAGGTAGTGACCTATATGTAGTGCACGCGTGTAATGGTGTCCCCGCACACACAAAGTTCAGGGAATTGGCTCTGAACAATGTGGGGGCACCTTGGCTAGTGCCAGGGTGCCCTCACACTAAGTAACTTTGCACCTAACCTTTACCAGGTAAAGGTTAGACATATAGGTGACTTATAAGTTACTTAAGTGCAGTGTAAAATGGCTGTGAAATAACGTGGACGTTATTTCACTCAGGCTGCAGTGGCAGGCCTGTGTAAGAATTGTCAGAGCTCCCTATGGGTGGCAAAAGAAATGCTGCAGCCCATAGGGATCTCCTGGAACCCCAATACCCTGGGTACCTCAGTACCATATACTAGGGAATTATAAGGGTGTTCCAGTAAGCCAATGTAAATTGGTAAAAATCGTCACTAGCCTGTCAGTGACAATTTGGAAAGAAATGAGAGAGCATGACCACTGAGGTTCTGATTAGCAGAGCCTCAGTGAGACAGTTAGGCACTACACAGGGAACACATTCAGGCACACTTATGAGCACTGGGGCCCTGGGTTACCAGGGTCCCAGTGACACATACAACTAAAACAACATATATACAGTGAAAAATGGGGGTAACATGCCAGGCAAGATGGTACTTTCCTACAATGAACATTTGTCATTTGGGGACCGAGGTCACTTGTTGCTATTACTTTTACTTCCTTGTGTAGGGACATTTCATATTGATCCATTTGTAAAGTTATTACTATTGGTAACCCTTCAGTTGCCCTCAGGTGATCACCACTGGATGGGGCTTCCACTATGTTAATCTTATCTGGTGTCACCATTGGTGATATTACTCTTTAGTTCATTTTTGTAACTCAGAATGATTTTCATTGTAGCTGTCATTACCGAAAGGTTGGGAGATCCCGCTATAGAATCAAGGCCCTGGAAAAGCCATTATTACTGGCCTTATTAGTAGTGTGTAGTATTGTTTACACTGGTGTCTCGGGTCCCCAACTAGACAGACTAATTGTTGTTTTAGGGCGCTTGACACTGCGGGGGTAATGACATCATGCTTATGCATAGAGTTTGTTGTACCTCAAATAAAATAAGGGCAAATGGCAATTTACTTTTCTTAGGATGAGTTCAGGTGTTCTTGGCAACCTTTGATTTGATTCTTTCAGGGGGGAGAGGGGTACCAGACAGAGTGCAACAATGTATCACATTTGTTATGTTTACCGTCAGCCTCATTCTCTTGGTGCCATGGGCTATAAGGCTGGACAACTCAGGTTTGAGCTGGGCGGACTGGTTTCCCGCAAAGGCAGTCCGAAAATCAGTAGCACTCGAAGACCAACTACCCAAGCAAATAGTGGGCCTTTCCCAAGTTCTGTGTTTGTCCCTTTTAAAGATGTTAACAATGGTCTAACAGTATGGATAAAGCCCGGTACTTGGGCTCCAAACAGGGAGTCTTACTGGTCTGTCAGTGCTGAAGGAGTTGGATCCGGGAACTGAACTGAATTTTCCAGCACAGCTGTCGCATAAATGAACTAAAAATCCAGAGGCTGTGTTGGGGCACTAATGAAATAGCCCACTAATGTTGTGGTGTATCACGCATCAAGCCATTCACACTCTTTCATAGAAGTGTTTGAAACAATGGGGGCACAATTTCTCTAAAAATACATTGTGTAAATTCACGTGGCCTATCATTTATTATTAAAATATATATGGCATCTTTCATCATTTAATTTTTCCATTCAGCATTTTGAAAGTTAATTGCGAATGTGCCCGTAAGGAACAGGATTGAATAATTAACAAATGCAAATCTCACAAACAAATACCTTTATAGATATATCTCCCAGTAAGAGCGTTTTCTGAAACATAAGCATGGTAGTTTCTAGCTTTTCATCATAAAATAAAACATTTGAATTTTCAGTGAATTATCTCGCCCAAACAAGTATTTTTGTCCTTGAATGCCAGAATTCTTTTGTAGTCCACACGGGTGTGGCTCTCCAAAATGGCAGCTTATTTTCACCAAGCCCTTGTGTATTGCTGTGATGCAGATTCTGCTTTTCTTGCCCACGTATCACCATCATCCTATAACAGGAATGACCATCTAATGGTAGGGATGTTCAATCCCACCCCCCACCATCAAACCAGGTATAGCCAGGATTATGTCAAGAAGAGCCACAATAAATTGAATGAGCATTATTGTGAGAGGTGCACTATTATGCATTCACTAGACATAATTATGCTAAGAAGGCCCACAAAAAATCGAGGATGTGCCACTGTTTTGCCAGGGACAGCCACTTTTTATTGCCAACCATACCCACAGTGTTTCAAATCAACCTCCATTATGCCAGAGACAGCCAGAACGTTGTCCCAAATGCCCAAAGTCAAATCTGGGTATTCCATATTGTTAGGGAGCATAAATATTGTTTCCAAGAACGACCACCATTATGTCAGGAAGAGCCAAAATGCACCTGAGCTTGTTTGGGCCTGTGTGCTACGATTATCATTCCTTCAGGCACTGCCCAGCTGTATGCCCCATGTTTACTGCACCGCACAGGACCAAGATTGTCATCATGTCATGCCCCTCCTTGGCCTGCCTCTCACCCGTGCAGGGTGCTAACAGGTGCCATTGTAGTGCTTTCTCCATCATCACCCTACCACCTGTGCAGTTGCCATAGAGATGCGTAAGTGAGGAACCCATTGTTCTCAGTGTAGCAGTGACAGCGGGTGGGGTTGGTCCTCCATATTACTAGCCTGCTTGGACATTGCTGTGGGTAGACTTTATTGCACCAGTGAGTACCACCCTCTGCACCACAACCACACCAAGCACCAGTTGAGAACCACATGGGTGAGCAGAAAAGCAATGCCAGAATAGTTAAGAGACCACTGCCACTCTAGTTAAGAGAACTCAGAGGCAAGTCTTTGATGCCCATGAAGCAATTGCTGTTCAAGAGACCCAGGTCCACCCTCCTGGCTGGGCCTATGTAGCAGCGGATAGTCTGTAGCGCAGATTGGCCACTGTCCTCGTTCTCTGGCAGTCAAGGTTGCACTGGACTTAAACATTTCCATCTTTAATGTTTATACTGCGTGTGAGCAGGTAACGCTACATTCTCGACAAAAGAAGTAGGAGGTAAGACAGTGAGAACCCTACAGGAGATAGGGCAGGAAAACAGAGCAATAACCGTTTCGGGACCCAGCCTTGTTAAAAATGATTGGGTAGGGAGTTTGACCCAGACTGTTTGGCCAGATGCTATCCTAGCCACATCTTAGTCTTGCCAGAAAAACAGTCCTGTATGAAATGGGGCAGATGCCCCCCCCCCCCCCACCCCACCATGTCCTGTATGTGTAGTAATAAATATCAAAGAGGAGACCCATGATGGGTCCTGAGAGAAGGGAGGATGCGCAGAATCGTCCCATGTGTGTACGCAGCCAAGATTAGTCTACAACGGCAGTTCCAGCAACAGATTTTGGGGTAGTAGGAAATGGGTGCTATTCCTATGGGGTAATAGGGAATGGGTGCTATTCCTATGGGGCAATAGGGAATGGGTGCTATTCCTATGGGGTAATAGGGAATGGGTGCTATTCCTATGGTGTAATAGGGAATGGGTGCTATTCCTATGGGGTAATAGGGAATGGGTGCTATTCCTATGGGGTAATAGGGAATGGGTGCTATTCCTATGGGGCAATAGGGAATGGGTGCTATTCCTATGGGGTAATAGGGAATGGGTGCTATTCCTATGGGGTAATAGGGAATGGGTGCTATTCCTATGGGGCAATAGGGAATGGGTGCTATTCCTGTGCTTGTCCTGGAATTCTGACTTAAACACGCACATACAACACACTTACAAAGAAAGATTCACTCTTGCACTGAAATAATGACTTTCTCCTAAACTTATAGCACAGGAGAACCGGGATCTATGACTAGCATGCTTTGTAGCATGAGTTCTCACAAACATTTTCCAAGGGGCCACAAAGTGTGATCTGTGGTGTGCCGCGTTGGTGGCAGCAGGAAGGCGGTTTGGTGTGGGTGGGCAGGGGAGTGATTGTAGGGGAAGGGAAGCATGTACATCTAGGAGCTGAATTGCACAATGTGAAACCAGAAAACCTGGACTCTCCCCACTTCCCCATTTGACCAAATTGTGTAATTCTAGGCAATTGTTTTATTTAACTTTCCCTCCTTTTTCTTTATGATCACATATAGGAGGACCTGGAAATACATGACGTCAGGGAGTGCGTTGCATATATCCTTCTCCTGTGTTTGTTTTAATAAACTTTAATATTATTCATGTATAATAGCAACTGAGGCCACCCTCATGGAGCACATAACAATTGACTTGACTCAGTTCACTACTGGCATTGTTGTCTGCGGGGGGAGATTTTTAAATTAATGTTTGACAGCTATCACTTTTTAAAACGTACTTCTCAATGCAATCCATTGATATAATCTGATGTATTAAGGTCAAACAGTTATACCTTTTCTATTTTTTCGAATTATGAGGAGACCATCATATTTTTACATGTTTGCTGCAATGTATATTTAAAAATGAAGGTGTTTTATAAAGTTAAATGGTGCAGGACACCCTATCTTTTGCCTTTGTTTAACATCAATTAACCTTTGACTAAATGCTTGCCAGTTTATTTAATATATTACTAATATTAGAGCTGAGTGGAGTAAACAGCAGCCCAGTGCTATTGTTGATTGGGGGGGGAGGGGCACATGAAAAGATCAGGAGGGACAAATCCAGCCCCCCAAGTAGTACTTTGAGTATCACTGCATTATAGCAAATAATGTAAAATCTCCCCTCCATCCATAGTAGACACGCCTTCCAGGGCAGTTGCGTGGGAGATGGAACACAAGTGGATATGTGTGACCTCTCTCTTATAATGCCCACCCCTTCACGTGTGTAGTGCTCACTCTAGAATGCTCTTAATAATCACTTAAATTGTCTCTCCCCCAGGCCTGGCTGCAGCAGTATGGATACCTTCCTCCTGGAGACCTGCGCACCCATGCACAGCGCTCGCCAAAGTCGGTAACAGCAGCCATTGCATCCATGCAGCGATTCTACGGTTTGAAGGTTACAGGAACTGTGGACCTCCAGACAACAATGTGAGTGCATTATGCTTTCTCCAGTTGCATTATTCGTCACCTGCCACCCCTGTTCTCTGCTCATCCCCTCTATCCTGTCTTTCCCCTTTCATTTGCCCTCTTCTGTCCCCATTCACCTCTGGTGTGTGCTCACAACCTGTGTTCTCCACATACGATTGATTCCCCACAAACCACTAATCCCCACCACTTGTGTCAAATGGGTGCTTGGCATTCTGAATGTTCTTGAAAAATTAGTGTCCTGTTGAAATATCATGTGGGAAGTTTGGAGGTGAAAAATACCTTTGGGAGGCTGGCGCCGAACATCCCACAGGTACATCCTTAAGGAGTTACCTGGCACACAGATGCCCAGTGGACTGGGAGAGGGCACAGGAGTAGCCTGATATTAGGACACGAGGCAAGAAACCTAACCTGTGCTGCTGCATGGTGTTCCCCTGAGATGACCTGCTGGTCTCATGTACTTTGAGGATGGATTGTCCCTGAGTTCGATGGTGACTGGACTTTTTGGACTGTAGGAGATCCGTAAGTGGTCATGCATTCTGGGTTAGCACACAGGACCACTGACCCTGTGGGTGGATCCCCCATGTATGTTCTGGATGGTTCCTGGATCTCCATGTTGTTCTATCGCGTGACATAGCAATTAAATCTGGTTTATAAATGCCTCAACTCATTCCCCTTTGTTCCCACATGGAGGAATTTGCAAAGGTCAGCACCTCTCTTTAGACCCACAGGTTCTCCGCAGTCTACCCAGAACCATGACATTTAGGTCTGCTGGCTGGTATAGGAGCTTCTAGTGCAGGAAAGCCAGAGCCTAGGAATGTATAGGATGATGAGCCTGTCAGAACAATAAGAACATAAGGAATTCAGGTGTCATCAAGGTCCACTACTATCTTCTTGTCTGACTTAATACGTTATTTAGAAAAAGTGTGCTAGTAAACGCTCATTTAAAGATTTATTACTACATGCAAAAATCACATTTGCGTTTATTTCCACAGTAGAACATTATTGACACGTGAAAAACAATGTATTGCCTCAAAAAACCATATTATTAGCTTACACAGGAAAACACCTCTCTTAAAAGTTAGGTGTCTTGAGTGTGATTATACTATAGTGCAAACAATTAACCCATTTCATCCTGGTTTCGGTTTAATGACTTTTGCTTGATGCAGGTCAAATACTCTAGTGCAACACTACCGGACAAACTTGTCATGAAGTGTGTACTCCATTGCAAAGTGAGTCTCTTTATTAGAACAAGAGAGTGCAACAACATTGACTTGTTTCGGTTCCTGAGAGCTCAAACTTGCAAATGGTTACAAGGTTCAGAAGTTGTGTGGGCCATATCCCCACCCCCTAAAAGAGAACTCCAGTGTACTTTTCCACATGCAGTCACACTGTTAACATCCACATGCCTGTTACTCCCCAGAAAAGGAGAGTGATACACCTAGTCTGGGTCTGTCTTTACTGGGAGAGATATTCTGGGGTCTGCTGTTCCTGCATAGGTCCTTTTGTATGTTGGTTAGGTCTGATCATCCGAGTCTGCCTTAGGTTGTGCCATTCTCAGTTCATTCAAGGGGCAGTGAACTACACCCTTTTTTATGGCCAACACAAAGGCTTAACCAGGGGCGTCTGGAGATCTAAAGTGCGAAGACCAATGATTCCTTTGTATTAGCTTTCATTTATGAATGCAGCCCAAAACCCATCTTCAACATCTAGAGACCATAGTCACTGTAGTTCCCTTTATGTGCCCTATGGTAGACTGGAAATTGTCTGCCACAATGTTGACTGTGTCTCCTCATAAACTCGAGGACTGCCCAATACAAGAACCATCACATGATATTTGACTGCATGTAGCACCTGCAAATCTGTTAATTGAGTTATGCAGCATGAATCCTTTTCCGGATTCATATTTTGGATTCCACTTTCTAGTGGATGGGTCCAGAATCTCGTTTCTTCTCTTATTTATTTATTTCTTCTGGACATTGTCAACCACTATTTGGCAGTAAGTCAATCCCCTGTGTGACGTCAGAGATATGGCCGGGACGTTCTTGTGCATGGTCGACATCTCAGATTCTCTTTTCTGCTGTTGGGTATGAAAGCAGAACGGAGGAGCTAAAAAGAATCCTACAAAGTGACTGAAATCCCCAAGGTTTTTTCCCCCAACAAAAACACCAGAAATCATGGAAGGCGTGAAAGGTTGAACAGCAGATGAAGTGAGCGTTCTTCACTGCGATGGGAGACCCTGCCGGTGAAGGCCACTAGTGAATACTTCCTCGTCTGAGAACGCAGGGGAGGGAGGCAGCAAAGAGACACAGAGAACACCTCTTTAAAATTGTGTTCCAACTGCCACCACAAGTTCACGTGGAGAGATCCCAGTGAGGCTTGCAGAATGTGCCACCTGAAAGACCACAGCACAGAAGACTGGGAGGCTTGCACAGAATTTAACCTGAAGATGCTGAAAGCAAGACTCGGATAGCACATGGAACTTCACACCATGGCCACACACCGAACACAGGAGTCCCTGAAGGACTTGGACCACTCCAGCAAGGATGATGCAGAGAACATCGAGGACTCTGAGCTGGCAGAAGAAGGAGAGTCGGACACAGAGGAAAGTGTCATTGTCGAAAATCGGGAGGCTGTGAGGAGGGCGATAAGAGACTCAAAAATAAAAAAATGTAGCAGCAAACGGTAACAAGGACGCCTAAAGGCCTGGACTCTCAAGTCCTCAAAGACTGCCTCAGCATCAAAATACTCAACAGCTAGAGGTAGGCATAAAAAGAGCCGTTCGAGTCCCAACCAAAGGACAGCAATGGGAGCAAGCAGCCTAACCAACCCTCATCATCAGCAGGCATACGAGAAGGGCCAAAGGACAAGTATCCAAAGACCTGCTGATCTGTTAGTGTTGATAGTCAAAGCCGGGCAACAGCCACTCAAGGTTGAGCAAAAAAAATTCCTGCTCGAAGCCAAAAACAACTCCTACAAAGAAAGTAGTAGTTAAACAACTCCTTAAAGGGGTTTCGCAACCCTCAGAGAAGAGAGAAATGGAGGCCAATCACCGGATAGAGAAGGAGAGCAGGAGGATGGACCTGGTGGGCAGGATGATGAAAAGAGAAGCAGCTACACAATGCAGAACTGTCAACTCCAGTGCCCTTCTCAACCGCTACGGCCACCAGCAGTGGGATGAAGTGGAACACCTCATCCAACACCTCCCAGAGGAATTTAAGAAGAGCGGCAAAGCAGTCATCCAAGATGGAAGGAACATTGCAGATTCCTGCTTCAGGTCAGCACTGGATGCGGCCAATAGGTAAATGTGCACTGGCACACCAAGCTAGGGGTCTTCGGGTTCAAGATGGAGGTGCAGGCATCAGTAATCAACATGCCCTTCACAGGAGAAGCACTCTTCTAACTAGATGTGGACAAGGCACTACAACAAATTAAGGACAATAAAACCTCAAAGGCAATGGGTGCTTTGCAGTTCAGGGCATCCTTCAAGAAAGAAGGCATGACCACAAGGGGACAGCAGGCAGGGACTATACACCAGTCTACCAACAGCAAGGTTTTAGCCAGGATGCTGTGCACTAGACCTGCCTGCAGCAGTGGCAGCACTGGGCAAGACAGCCCTTTTGTGGAAAAGCCGAGGGAGAGGCCAACCCATGAGGGGGTGTGGTGGGAGCAGGCAAAGAATCCCACCACAAAACATCAATGGGAGGGGAGAATAGAGTTTCCTCCAGGAGTGGAGATCAATCACCTCAGACAATTGGATACTAAACATAATAAAACACAGCCACTGCATTGAACTCGTCAAGAAACAGCCTCTTCTGGCCTCTAGCCCTTCCCAAAGAGAGAACCATTATGGGATCAATAACTCATACAAATGTGACAGGAAGTCAAAGAACTTATCAAAAACAAGCTACAAAAATATTCCCATACCGGGAGGACTACTCGCGTACTTTCTAGCCCCAAGGCAGGACATCACACTGAGACCAATACTAGATCTCAGACATTTAAACAATTTTATATGAACACAACACTTTACGTTGACAATACTGCAAGAAGTAATCCCACTCATAAGGAAAGGAGACTACATGGCCACCATGGACCTAAAGGATGCCTTCCTACATATACTAATGAAGCAAGGGCACAGTAAGTACCTCAGATTCATTTTAGAGAAGGTACACTGCCAGTTAAGAGTGCTACTTTTTGGCATAAAATCGACACCAAGGGTGTTCACAAAATGCCTGGTGGCAGTAGCCGCTCACAGGAGGAGACAATATAGACACATCTACCCTTAACTGGATGACTTGCTAGTAAAGGCAAGTTCAGAACAGAAGTGCCAACAAGACATACAAATGGCCATTGGCACATTACAACTGGTAGGATTCACCATAACTCATGAGAAATTATCTCCACACCCAGAGCAGTAGAAGATATTCTGGGAGCGACACTGACTTCAGACAGCACATACCTACCCAGTGCCCAAAAGGATGAAAGGAATAACTGAGCAAGCTTGCCTGTACCTGAAGGGTCAATCTGTGACAGTGAGGACAGTTCTGACACTAATGGGCAATGATATCTTCCTGTATCTCGCTCATTCTGCAAATAAGACTACACTTAAGGACCATAAAGTATGAGCAGCCTCCGACTGACCCAGATCATCCATGCCCCTACACACACTGCAGGACACACGTTGGACTCCATTTTCACCTCCAGCAACCTCATGAAATACAGCCATGTCACAGAACTCGCATGGACCGATCACTTCATCATCCACTTCAGCATCTCCAGCCCGCGCACCTCCACCCCCAAGATGACCAGTACTCCACACCGGAGGTGGAACAAAATCTGAGACCAGCTGGGCAGATACCCTCAAGCCCTCCAACCCTGCTACCTAGAACTCAGAACAGTGAAATGAAACAGCAAACAGCTGAAGAGAAGATGCGCACCAGCAAGGACACCTCCAATAAAGCAGCTTCTGTCGTCGGCCATATGGTGGTTTGTCTCTCCTCTATGAAGTCAGACATACACCCTGGAAGCTCCATGGCATGGTCACCATGTTCAGATTCTTTATTCCAGTGCAGAGTCTAGATCCAGTAGAGGGAGATCACCGGTCCCGGACCTCAGTATAGTACTCACTCAACTCATGGGCCCTCTTTTTTGTAACCCCTCCACTCGTGCCTTCTCCAGTATCTATCTTGGATAGTTGCCTTCCTTGAGGCCATCAAGTCTTTACAGCGTGTGATCGAGCCCCAAGCTCTTACCCTGGAGGAGCTCTACTTTCAAGTTCATAACAGTAGAGTTGTCCTTATTACCACCCTGTCCAAAAGAGGGCATGGCCAGATGGCTTGTCAAGTGTATTCAAACTTGCTATGCTAAAGCCAAAGGCAACTGCTGGCCCCGCATTCCACTCACAAAAAAGGGGCCTCTATGGCTTTTCTCAGCAACATTCCCATACTTGACATATCTAAGGCAGCTACTTAGTCCACTCCACACATGCTCACCAGGCAGTACTGTGTGGACGTCTTAGCATGGTAACAAGCTAAGGTTGACCAAGCTGTGCTACAAAGTCTTTTTCAGTCCTCTTCAACATCCTCCGGATTGCCATTGCTTAGGGGAGTACTGCTTTACAGTCTATGGAGAGCATGCATATCTACAGCCACACATACCACGATCTGGATCGGTTATTTACCCTGTAAGCATTTGTTTGTGGCATGTAGTCATTGCACATGTTCTTTTCTCTTTCTTCTTTTGCATGGTCATCTATTTTTTCCTTTCAGTGCTCCACCCTTATCCTCCCAGTGGGGCCAGTGTCCTTGCGCATTACCAGTTGTAGGAGGAGTCATTATACCTCGTAACTTATAAAAACAAATTGCACATGTCCAAGCCCAACACTAGATGACAGGAGTATGAAAAACATGAGAATCTACAGCACTACAAGCCACAAACAAATGCTTACATGGGGAAAGCTACAACTATCTTTTACCTCAACAAACAGGGGTGGGAGGGCACAGAATCAAGTAACCTAGCCATTCTAGCACAGGAGATATAGACATGGGCTTTGCAGAGGAACACAGTTCTAGTGGGAATCCACATGCTGGCAGTGGAAAACACGGAAGCAGACAGACAAAGGGGAGTGAAAAACAAAGAAGCAGACTAAAAAGAACAAACCAGTCCAGTGAATGGAATAGAAACAGCAAGGGCCACAGGATCTTTAGCAGGTGGGATGCCCAACAGGTGTACTTGTTCACAACACAAGAGAATGCGAAATGCCGAGACTTTGCATCCAGATACTAAAGCCGGCAAGCAGTGAGGAATGCCCTAGCGGTTCAATGATCAGGGAAATCTGCACACACTTTTCCAATTCCCCACATTGCCCTTGTAATAAGAGGCTCAAACAGATGAGTATGGCCCTCCTAATCATATTGGGCCTGACAAGCATGCTTCGCCGACCTTGGCGGTCGTGATGCCACTACCAATATGGCAGGGTATTCTACCAAGCAGTAGAGGAAAGTCTTTCAACAGAAAGCAAAATCACTACGCGTGTGAGAATTTGGATATCTCCAGCTTCCAAAAAAACCTTAGAGGTACTAAGAGAAGCAAGAAGATTGACACCTCAGAAGTGTTATTCTTAATAATAGAAAAGGTTTTGAAAATGGTGCACCAAAGACCATGGCCCACAGCCCACACCAGAGGATGCCACAGTCTTAAAATATCTCACACTCCTGTAGAATGTAGGACTGTCTTACCCAACACTAAAGATACACCTGGCAACAATTCTGGCTCACACAAGGGTCTGTGATAGGAAAAAGATTTTTTTCACACAGCAGTGATCAGGAGGGTTCTGGAGAGAGTAAAAAAGAATAGTGCCGTCCAGAGCAGAGGCAACCCTCATATGTAACCTAATTCTGGTGCTTATGCAACTGATGAAACTACCTTTTGAACCCAGTACACAGGTCTACAATTCTTTACTTCAAAGACTGCCTTCCTGATGGTGATAACATCCCTCCACAGAGTGGGTGAACTGCAAAAATTAACAGTGCAGGAACCATACATTCAAATTCACAGGGTCAGGGTAGTCATGAGCACTAACCATAAATTCCTGTCAAAAGTTGTTTCACACTTCCATGTCAACCAAACCGTTCAACTTCCCAAGTTCTTCCAGGACCCAATGTCAGAAGCAGAACACACCCTACACATGCTTGACGTCAGGAGGGGGTGATGTGCTACACACAGGAAACAAAAATGTTTGGGTTTTTTTTTTTGGTCTTTCTCATCAGCAACAAAAGGGTTACCAGTGACAAATGAAACTATTGCAAGAACCAAGGGTCTCCAATCTTTTCTGTAGTAAATGCTACTTATGTTGCTGAAAATCATCCAGAGCTACAAATATTAGACTTTTAATACTGACCACATCAGACAAGTTTACATGTTTGTTTTAAATATAAACTTTTCTGTTTTTGTGTGCTGTGCTACATACAGGAGAGCTACTTATGGGTAGCTTGAGATCTACTAGTAGGTCAAAAGCTACTCGTTGGAGACCGCTGGTTCTAGACAATACTGAGGTGTTGCACAGCAGTAATGGTGATTGATGAAAACCCAGGGGCTTCCTCCACGGAAAAAAGGGGCAATGCTGGCCTTTTTTAGTGAATGTCTCAATCAAAGACATCTGCATGGAGGCCACATGGGCCTTCATGCATACCTTTCCAAAATACTACTGTATCTACTTCCAAGCAAGCAAAGAAGCACAGGAGGAACAGAAAGTACTTAAACATCTGTTAGCAAACTCACACTCATTCTCCACCCAACCTCCTACATGATAGGAAAACACCAGTACATAATCTACGCACACCATGAGAATCCAGAAAGATTACAATGTAAAACTAAATAGTTACTTACCTGTAGGTGTAGTTTTTCAGCTTGAATACTTTGTGGATTCACATGTGACCCAATTACACCCACCCCGTGCCAGCAAACGAGTGCGAACATTGGAGCAGGGGAGATTGGGACAGTTTATACAATCCAAGGGAAAAAACACACAAGGACGCTGGGTAAAATTAATCTAAAAGTGTCTACCACGAAGTGGAGCTTCCTGGACAAGGGGCATACCACCAAAATGTCAACCCCAAAGGGTTGACAACTATGTCCACTTAAAAAAAATTAAAACGTGGGAAAAGAAAATCTAGGGAATTCCGGACCCGGCCACTAAGTGTCGTAATAATGGACGGCATATGACTTCAGAAAGTCTTCAAGATGCAAAACTAATCCTTTGGGTAAGTAATCATTTTATTCTTCTTGTTTCCCAGAAACAAGTTCCTGCTTGTGATATCTGTGGGGCAGCACTTGGTAGCCACTACAAGTGTTCTGTATACGCTACCTTTATTTTGGTTTGAGAAGCTGATGTTCAGTTCTGTCTTGCGAATCCTTCATGATCTGTTCTTCTGCTGCTTGGCCTGGCCTACGCTCCCATCATTCTCCCAACATATTTTGGCAGTTGATCGGAGCATCTGAAACAATGTCAAACATAAAAGTAGGGAAAAATTATTCCCTGTACTAATTCGATGCTGTCCCTTTAAAGCCTTCTCTGAGGCCAGCGCCCACCTGCATTCTCCAGTTCTTCTTAAGCCAACTTGTGCCTGCCTTTTCCTTTATTTTAACACAAGAGGCTAGGAGCCCTGATGAGATTTGACCAACCACGCAGTGGATGAATGCTCTGTGCATTCCCGCCTGTCCAGAGTTTTGACCTGATGTTCATGATACAGTTCTCCTTTTGTGTTCTCTTGGTTGTGGTTTACTTTTACTTTAGCTCCATGCTTCCGGAGTCTACCTCTTCCTTATACACATCTTACGATCTTATTAATTCAGTAGCCCCTCTATAACACTCAATATTTGCCAGACTGCAACTGACCCATTCCTCGGATAGCTAACACCTTTAATATGTTATCCCAGCTGTGCCTTATTATTGATTAATGCCTTATTTTCTAGGCACCTCCTTCCCACATATTTGCTACTATGGTTGCTCAACTGTTAATCTCCGAATTTCTTATTCCTTCCCTCCGCCTCCACCATTTCTTGCTGTCGCAGCGATGCCTTCACCTTGTTCCTCTCTGGTGCTCTCATCTTGCCGGGCTCCCCCCCCACCACATGTCTCCTAAGTGACCTCAGCATTAATTCTATCTCATGCCATCTCTGCCTTCTCAGCCCTCAATATCCCATTCTACAGCCAACTTTTCTTGCCATCTTAGCAACGCTTGGTCCTCTCCTATTCCAGCTAGAGCTCTCGTCCATTCCCCCCCCCCACCATCCCCCCCCCCCCCCCACCACTTCTTACATCTTCATCTTTCTATTTTATGGCATCCTGTTTATCACTCAGAAAACCCTTCAGTGTCCCCATGGTCCTCGTGCCCGGTCTCTGTCCATTGCCACTCAGTGACGTGTACTGATATCTTAACCCCTGCAGGGCAATGAAGAAACCTCGTTGTGGTGTCCCCGATAAGTTTGGTTCAGAGATCAAAGCCAATGTCCGGAGGAAACGTTATGCCATTCAGGGGCTTAAGTGGACGCAGACGGATCTCACATTCTGGTGAGTGGCACCATTGGTTGGTACTGTACTGTGTGTAAGTGGGTGCATCGTCATCTGGCGGAAGCTTGCATTTCTTCTACAGCGGTTTTACTTGTGTATGAGACCAGATTGAACTGCCGCTGCCCGCGCCTGCACTTCAGTGCGTGTGAAGGGCGCTTGCACTGCTGCTGCTGCCGCCGCCATTTTGTGATTGCAAGAGAGACTTCTACTCCTGATGTTGGTGCTATAGCTATAGCCTGTGTATGTGTCTTGCACTGCTGTTGCATGTGCAGCACCTGCTGTGTTTGTGTGGTTTTTTTTGGTTGCTTTTTTTAAGGGAACTTCAAACTGCAGCTGGTATGTGAGGAAATCTTGTACTGATGCTGTTCAAGTTCCTTCTGTGACCCTTTGTTTCCCCGTCTTGGCAGCATCCAGAACTACAGTCCTAAGATTGGAGAGTATGAGACCAACGAGGCAATCCGTCGAGCTTTTCGTGTGTGGCAAGAGGTCACACCGCTTCGATTCCGGGAAATCGATTACCACCTCATCCGAGACGGACATGAGAAACATGCCGACATCATGCTCTTCTTCGCTGAAGGGTTCCATGGCGACAGCACCCCCTTTGATGGCGAGGGTGGCTTTCTGGCCCATGCCTACTTCCCCGGTCCTGCCATAGGCGGGGACACACATTTTGATGCTGCTGAACCTTGGACAGCAAGGAACGATGACCTCGCTGGTAAGTTGAGTGGCAGCAGACCAGCAATCTACTTCTATCTCCTGGTGTGAAACACTTCAGCACCTTTCAGTTCCTGGCATTCTGGCTACTGGCAGTCCTGTGTAGAAATCCTGTCGATGCCACTTTGAATCTGTTCACTGGTTGTCACTGCCACACCCATGTCTGCTGTATTTCTGTAGGATGTCGTTCTCTGACTCTCCCTGGGGGGAGCAACCAGGGGAGTTAGGCCAGTGGGAAAATATCGATTTTAAGTAGTAAAGTGAGACCACAGAAAAGTCAGGGCAAATTTAAGGAGCTTTCCCTTTCTCTTTGATCTCTGCTCCTGAGAAAAGGTCAGAAAAAAGAATACACCCACCCACTCAAAAATATTTTCATAGTTGGAAAAAAAAACATCTCTTTAGTACATCAAGCATGTGTTCAATGTGTCCCTCCCCCACTGCTATTTGTGACTCACCTCTTTGTTCTGAAGTTCTTTGTGCATGTAACGTCTACCAGGTGCCCTGATGTGTGGCAGTTCCATAGCCATTTCTGGCTGAAGAGACTTCCTTTTGAATGGGCTACTGGTCTTAATTGGAGCTCTTACTATTCGTTGTACTGTAATGTAAGTGAAGTCTCTTGTTTCTCCTGATTTCCCCTAGGTAATGACATATTTTTGGTGGCTGTGCACGAGCTAGGCCATGCCCTGGGTCTAGAACACTCCAATGATCCATCTGCCATCATGGCACCCTTCTACCAGTGGATGGACACCCAGAACTTTGAGCTGCCAGATGATGACCGTCGTGGCATACAGGAGTTGTACGGAAGCAGTGAGTATTTTAAGTAGGGCAGTGGAAGAGGGTGGAGCTAAGCTTAGAGAGAAACTGGAAATGTTAATAGACTTGCTTGAAACCTTAAACCTCCTGCTTGTTATGGTCATTGAAAGATGGGTTACTACCTTTATTAAGCTGCGTGTGAACTGATGATTGGATTACTTTGTGAACGGACTGGTGAGGTTCTAATGTTGATAGCGGAACGGGATAGCACTTATGAGAGAATGGTTGTCGGTGAGAGACCTATAGTTAGATGGGAGGTTTTGAGTGTTTAAATAGATTGCTGGCTGGGTCAATGTGTGGCTTTGATCGATGGAAGTTAGACTGGGTGCGTGGCTGTCTTTTTTTTGATTGATGGCTGAGCAGATTGCTGGATTTTGGGGTTTGTGAATGGGAGGGTAATTTGATATCTGCTTTATAAATCTGGTTCTGTATCTTTTCATACCTTGATAGATTAATTCTGTGGTAGATAATGTGCAGCTGAGTGGTTTCATGTTGGGATTGCTCAGTGGGTGACTATGCTGGATTTTCGGCGGATTGTGTAGAAGATGTAGAATAGTTCTAACTGAGAAAATAAGCCTGGACAGAACTCTGATTAAGACAAATCGCAGAAAACACAGACTTTGTAGTGTGATATTCCAAATCTCAAAAGGAATGAGCTGTACAAGCCTATGTCTCTAGGTGCTATATTTCTAACCATTGTCTCACGCTTGGTCCTAGTATTCGAATCCTATAATGTAGTTTCCCATTTTCATCAACGCATTTGTTCTATTAGAATAATTGAATTTGCTATCTATTTTGAACACCAGAAGTTACGCAGCAAAAAGGAACTTCTGCAGTTCCACAAAATTATCTGCCAAAGGCTTTTTGGAAAATGTATTTGTAACAAAGGAATTTTTGGGAAGCGCAATAGCAAACTGCACATTTTTCAGGTAAATTGGAGTATTTATATTTGCAAGTCAAAAATGGCGGTCTAGTTACACACTCTGGTGGTAGTTCTGTTCTTTACCGATTGCCACAGGGATCAACAAGCGTTCATTCAACAAGAAAGGGAGAGAGGCAGGTGGGTGGCAATTTGATGTTCTTAATGGGGATATTAATTTTGGCACATCTTGAATTTGTTGTTAACATGATTTTCTTGTTGGGACTGACACCACATTTATGGACAGAGCTTGTCTAATATCGATCATTACATGTTGTTTTCCTATAGTGTCACCTGCAACACTTGGCAACAAAGATTTCTTTGTGTTTTTCATGGTATGCCGTTATATGCATGGGGAGTCCTTCAAATCCATGGTATTTGGTTTATGGGTACATTGTCCCGTATGTGTTCCCATTTTGTGAGACTTCAGGTGTTACTTAATCTGTGCATAGCTCGTAACTACACATGACTGTGTCCTTTGATGTATTTACTTTCCAGGCTCGAGATTGAGTGCTGATTTATGGCTTCTTTGCTTAGAAAGTGTTTTTCAGTTTGAGTGACTTAGTCTGCTATGCAGACAGTTATTCATTAATTGCCCTTGCACGTTTATTTGTTTTACTTTACGGTCTATGATTACTTGGCAATTTTTTGCTGTGTATGGCTTTTAAGCTCACTACTCAAAACACAAGCATCTGAAGCCTTTTAATAACACGCTTCTTTGAGCATATATCGTAATTTTGCTAATGCTTGTTTTTGGGCTAAAGGGCCCTGTTTACATATTATTTTGTAGTCCAAAACTTTGCTTCATTTTGGAATCTTGTGCCTCGTGTTCAAAGCCCTTTGTGATCATCCAGGGCTGCGACTACCTAGGGGCTTTTCTTTATGTACAAACACCCTGCTACGAGTTAGAAAAGGGCTTTTGTGATCTTTCTGAATTTCAAATGGGGGGGTCGTGAAAGGGACTCCCTCATTTCTGGTTTATGAAGGAATGTTTCGATGGATTAGAACTGCAGTTGCAAACCACAGATGAGTTATAGACCCCGAGTTGGGACTGGTAATTGATTTGCAAAAGGGGAAGGTGTTGCTGCTCTTCTCGACATATTGTAATCTATTCTGTGGGCTTTAACCACACCAATCTCATGCCCATCACTTTCCTTTGTTCCTGGGCCTGCCTTTCAAAAACTTCTTGATGTCTCTGGTAAATGCTTCTGTTTTGTCCCACCTTGAGGCTGTTTTGTTACCACCTTGGCGACTGACTACGTTACATGGATTATTGCACAATCAGCCATGTACCTTAGTGTGACACGCTATTTTTTCTTTTGCCTCACCGCTTTGCTCGTGGCGGGTTGTTGTTTGTCTTCCTTGGTTATGGGCATCTTGCTGTTTCTTTGCGATGTCTGTGGGGTCTTTTTATTTATTTTTCTTGCAGTTTTATGTAGCGCAAACTCAGCACGAAGTTATTGGAGTGCTTATATATTTTATTTTTTTTGCACATTAAAATATCGCAAACTCAATACAAATGTCTTGCAGCACTTTACATGAGCACTAGTTGCATTACACAAGAACACATTCATTTTTGGTAGCAAGGAGAGATTAAGTGATTTGCCCAGAATCATAGGATGTTGAGCCAGCGCCGAGAGTCAAAGCGTGTTTCCCAGCTCCAAAGTCAGTAGCCCTGGCCCTAATGCCACTCCCTCTCTCCTGGGGTTCTTTGTCCGGTGCGTATTGGGGCAGTCTGGGAATAACTTGTTTTTTATTAAATAGCAGTTGGTAATACAGGTTCTGCCATTTCATAGTGCTGCAAAGCAGGTGTTAGAAATGGGGCTTCTGGTTGGCTAGGGTATGCGCCTTAGCCAGGCAGAACCCACCACTCTAGTCGGGGCAAGAGAGTGACACACCCAAGATTACCTCTGCTCACCCCCTTGGTAGCTTGGCAGGAGCAGTCAGGCTTATCCCAGGACAATGTGTAAAGTGTTTGTACAACACACGTGATACAATAAATACACTACAAAGGAAAAGCTATAGCAAGTTATATAAAAATAAACTGTATTGCATAGAACACCATTAGACCAAACACGATTTATCAGTAATTCCCTGCTACACGAGCAGTTGTGAAAACATTGCACATGTTACTAGTACTCTGCGAAAGCAAGCAGTAGTCGGTAAATATATAGATTACTGGGTATTTGCAACACAAGCAGTAGTCAGGTTGTCATTATCACCAAAAAAAGGCAATGTCAGGATAAACATATCAGGAATGCCAAGACCTCATCATGAATGTACATACAATAAAACATTCCCACGTGGCAAATGTCAGGCAACAAAACAATATATATAATCATCAGCAGGGCATGCTATACAAGCGTTCCTAAACAAGGCACATCACATAAATAATTCAGTGAAATCACATTCCACGTCTAATAATGCATAATATGGTAATCCAACTGAAACTGGGCCTACTACGCGTCTTACGGTAATTTCCTGCAGCACCTTGCTGAGGGGCTTGCAAAGTGATCGGGACCTGTTTCCTCCCCCTTCTCTCAAGTAAGGCAAACATCACCTTTCTCTCCCCCCTGACCCACATCCGCCCCCCCCCCCCCCACTTCCTTCGTTAGGATTTCACCAGTGGGGGAAGGCTTGTGCAGGGGGCAGTAGCAGTGTAGTCCTTCTCGGCCCCTGCCCCTGTGTGCAAAGAATATTGAGGAGAACCGATTGGGAACCAATAGCTCCCCTCCCAAGAGTGGTGTGCTTGGCCATGCCCACAGGGGTTGCTGCTTTCTGGAGGCGGCACCCTAGGTGATCCCAGTCAGTGTCTTGGCAGGTTCACCTCCTCTCTGTGCATCTTTTGAACTAGTGGGGGGGGAGGGAGTCCCTCTAGGAGTATCCCTAGAGAGAAATGGGCACAAGAAGCCCAGAGTACTGCACCAAACACTGGGAAAATCCCACTGGCACTCTGGAGAGAACCTGCTTTGCAAGCCCCAGGGCCAAAAAGAAAGAGAAGGTGCTCTTCATGTGCTAGGGACAACAACAAGAGAGCGAGACCGGAAGAATGAGGCACTCTCCTGTGCTAGTTTTGGAAAAGGGCCAAGGAGCAGTACGCAGTGCTTCCCACGTGCTGGGCTCCTCGAGAGGCACCGGAGGGGGGACACGGGCAAACAGGCCAGCACACACAACAAGGAGTTCAAGTGGCAGTTCCCTCTAGCAGCTCCACAGAACCTTGGCAGTCCAGAGTCGGGGGAAAGGCTGGCTGCAGGCCAACATACAAAAAAAGTAATCCAGAAGAGTCTTTCATGCCACCCAGCAAACACCAGGCAGCAGGGCATCAAAAGAGCAGTCCAGATGAGTCCTTTGTGCAGTCAGGCAGTCCTCCTGGCAGAGGTTCGGTCCCAAGTACAAAAAGACACAAAGAGACACAGGGGTCCAACCAGCACTTACCGGTTCCATGAATCCCCCCTTTCTCCTCCAGCACTGGCTCCAGATATCAGTAGGGGGTAAATGAGCCATTTGTGTGAGGCCAGGGCCCAGCCTTTACAGATGCAGGTGTGCTCCGCCTCCACCGCTCCCAGCCTAGGAAAACCATTCAGTTTGCAGATGCACTCTTGTGACACCTCCACCCTCCCTGTGTGCAGGCTGTCTGAGAAGTATGCACAAAGCCCAGCTGTCACTCTGCCCCAGTAGTGGATTGGAGTCAAGCTGCAAAACACCAGAGTAATAAGTACAGAGAAATGCCCACTTTCTAAAAGTGGTATTCCTATGATGGTAAAAAATTCCACCCACACCAGTAAGCAGCATTTCTTATCACCATTCCAACCATACCAAACATGCCTATGCCACCCCTCATAGATCAGACAATACCACGTAGACATATGTTAAGGCATTTCCAATGCAATCCTATGAGAGGAGCAGCGCTCACATTAGTGAGAAAATTAATAGGCTGTTTGTTACTACTAGGACATGTAGTACATAAAGGCATATGTCCTACCTTTTACTTACACAGCACCCTGCCCATAGGGCTAGTTCGGCCTATCTTAGGGGTGCCTTATGTGTAGTAAAAAGGAAGTTTGGGCCATGGCACGTACTTTGACTTGCCAAGTCAATATGGCAGTAAACTACGCATGCAGGCGCTGCCGTGGCAGGCCTGAGACAGGTTTGAAAGGCTACTTCTGTGGGTGGCGCAAGCTGTGCTGGAGGCCCACTAGTAGCATTTAAATTACAGTCCCTGGTTATAGGGGATACAAGGGACTTAGTTACATTAAATGTGCCTATCATACCAAGTTTAGAAGGGAAAGCACATGCACTTCAGCACTGATCAGGAGTGATAAAGTGCTCAGTCTTGAAGCCAACAAAAAGAGGTCAGAAAAATAGGAGAAGGAAGGCAAAAAGTTTGGGGATGACCCTGCAAAAAGGGCCAGTTCCAACAAGGTCCCATTCTTAACAAGCTGCCTCTTCTGTTATTTTCTTTGTATACAGTGTTGTTATGTCAATGTTTTAAAAAGTTAAGCTGGTATTGTCAATGTAGAGGAAAAAGTCCTTTAAAAGTTACACAGACATATATGGCTGCCCCTTTTACTTTGCTCCTACCTCTTTTGACCCCCTTCATTCTCCGGGTTAAATGCCACAAAGGTTTGGTGCTATAAAGGTTTAGGTAAACACACTAGGAATGGTTGCATCTCTATGGTACCAGAGCCAGTCTGTAGGAATGAGGCAAAAACACTCCCAAGATGGTGGCATTGTTGTGTCCTCTCTCCTGCAGCGACAGGCCTTGGAGGGTCGCTGTGGCACCTGGCATACATCCACTACACTCCAAACCAAAACACATAGGTAAAATTCATTGTCATTTACAATGCCAATGCCAATACCACTAACTCTCACAAATGTGAGACCTATTGCATTGCAAAAGATTGTTGCAGTTATGTTACCAGCCTCAAAGGGAGGTGGCAGTGGTCCAGAGACCACTGCCTTTTCCCCCTGAAGTTTTCCAAAATAGAATACTTTCTTTTTTTGAGTGGCACTGGTTCCTTTAAGAAACACACACTACTTTCAAGGGAAAAAAAGATTTAGGGCTTGATTTAGAACTTGCGAGACTGGTTACTCCATCACAACGGTGACTGATAGCCCGTCCACAGAAATCGAAATCCCATACTATCATATGGGATTTAGATTTTGGTGGATGGGATGTATGTCACCGTTGTGACAGAGTAACCCATCCGACGAGTTCTAAATCAGGCCCTTCATTTTGAAATGAAATCACTGGGTTGGTAGCCTGTTGTCTCTTGCACGCCACTATGCATGTGATTGCTGCCAATCACATGGGGTTGCAAATTGCAATCTGCTTAATGAATGTTAATTAGCCAGGTTGTTTTGGAACTCCCGTGTGAAGCGACCTATACTACATAGGTTGGTTTGCAAAATACTATTCAGTTTGCCAAAAGTTGGTGCGCAATTTGCAGCCACTTTTTACGAGTGGCGTAGTCATAAGTCAGGCTCCTTATTTCTATGGCAGTCAGGTCACCCAGCTATTACTATAACGAAAAAAGTAGATCTATTGGCTTTGCAAATGCTTATTTTTAACTACATAACTTCAATGAAAGCAAATATTTGTACCTCAGGGAGGTCTATAGTTTCGAAAAGAAGCAGGTCAACTGGCAATTTGCTTGCCGCTAATGCAGTGCGAGTCACACACTTGTTTATTTTCATGGATCTCGAAATGTTCCAATTAGTTTTTTTTTTTGTTTTTTTTTTTTCCTATCATAATTTCTGATAAGTATTAGGACTTTATGATCTACTCTTCTCTGCCAAAGGCATCGTCGAGCTCTGCACTTTTCTGAAACAGGAGTGGGGAAGTGGTGTTCCCAACTCATGTTCTTAAGGAGTTCAAGCTTGTAATTTACCACTCCACAGCACCGATTAATTTCACCTTAAAAACAAAGTGTTGTGCAATTTCTGAGAAGAGAATAGTAACACCCTTGTGTTCATGCGGTAGGTAAATGATAGTAGTTTAATATGGCTATATCCTACTGCTGTTAAAATACTGTAGCAGGCCCTGTTGGAGGTAGAAATAAGGTATGTCCTAAAGTTTTGTCGAAAGAATGGCATTATGGTGTTTAGTTAGCACAATGTAAGGTACCTCCTGATGGTTTTTGGATGAAATGTGTGTGCACACAAGCTCTCTGTGAGCCAACATTTAGGATATTCACTAGTGCATTAAACCTCCTTTTTAATATTTTTTTTCCATAGGTCATGGAGGGAACGTCCCAACCAGATCCACCAAGACAACAACCACCACGAAGCCAAGAACACGCAATCCACATATTCCCACATTCGGGCCCAACATATGCGAAGGAAACTTTGACACAATTGCCGTGCTGAGGGGAGAGATGTTTGTGTTCAAGGTGAGGGCAAAGTAAAAAATGATTACCCAAATCGAATAGAGCATGCGTGGACAGTGTATGAGGCACAGTAGTCCATTTTAGGATCTTTGTACTACCAAGGGGTTGCTTCCAGACTCCAGAAGTTGCAGTATAATACAGCAGGAGACCAAGAATCCCACCCCAATTTCTTCGGATTTTGGAGGCTACCTCAGTGTTCGCAGTAGGGATCACAGAATCCAGTGTAGGTTTTGTTCACACTTTTTTTTTAAAATGGAAGACTGTGTATCCCTCTCGCACTGTCTAAAGTTCTGGCTCAGGTTCTTCTCCCGCAGGAACTGAACCTAGAGCTAATGCCACAGGATGCAGTAACCTGTAATGAATGTTCAGCACCCCGTGTGACTGTTTTTGATGAGGTTGCTATGAAGCTGTGGAAATGCTTGGCCAATTAACAGACTTCTACATGTTGTGCTCATTTCTTCCCTTAAGGAACGCTGGTTTTGGCGGGTACGTGAAAACCGAGTTTTGGATGGATACCCTCTCCCCATTGGGCAGTTCTGGCAAGGGCTTCCCAGTACCATCAACGCGGCCTACGAACGGAAGGATGGCAAATTTGTCTTCCTCAAAGGTAACCACTGTTCTGCGTACTTGATCAACTATTCCTTTCTGTCACAGCTCCCTTCTCTCTCCTCCAAGACACCTTAGGTGTTGGCCCTGTGTTCTCCACAATTTTCAAGGTGGAAGCGAAGCGGCTTTGAAGTAGAATGCAAATTATTGGCATTACTGAATGTCTATGTGCTACCTATAGCAACAGGGTCTTGGAGTTGTCTTCTATGTAATACGAAACAGAATCAATCTGATGAAGACGTAAGTTTATTAACATAGACTACATACACCTAGGTAAAAGCATTAATGATCACACAATTATATCACAATGTCTACCTCGTCCAGAAAAGGGGCCAGAAGAAGAATGACATCTTATTCTTATTGAAGGGTGCACCATGCGACTTGTGCTGGTTTCATTATAAGAGAGACACAATAGTTTTGCTTTTTGCAAAGCACTGCAACAAGCAGAGGGAGTAACGTGTAGTAGGTCTGTGGATTGGCAGATAGCCCCCTTTTCATACTGGCTTTCTTTGATTTCCCGAGCCTGGCCATACAATGAACAATTTCCAGACAGAGGAGGAAGGCTGCATCCTAGCCAACCAAGCCATTTGGTGATTTACATTGCCTTAAATGGCCCGCCTGTTGATGTCACACAAGTAGCATCCCCTCAGTTTCCATTTTCCACACCTGAGGTTGTTGCTCCTTGAATTGTGACAGCCCTCAGTCACTCAAAACGAAGGGGTTGGGATACATCACGTGGAGCCTACCAGGGCTCAGGGTGAAATGTAGTGTTTGACACTTAAACAAAAGATGGTATGATGCACCCTTATTTCACTTCCTCCATGTACACCCTGGTCTTTTTAAAAGCTGCCACTCAGATGTTCTAGATGCTGTTTAATGGAAGAGAAACCAGCAGTGTGTTTGCTAATACCAGGCTTAGCCATGATTTGCTCTCTTAAACTTGTGTCCTGCATCTGCAATGAGGAACCCGACATGCAGACCGCTTACCAGAAGGGGAGGAACATAGACTCAAAAGAATTGTCACTTCTTGCTGGTGTTAACATACCCCAGTAGATGTACCCATATGATAGAACTAAGCACTCCTACTGAGAGTCTGAATCAGGTACTGCCTTTCAGGAGGATTAAGCACACTTAGATAATCCTGAATGGCTGGACCAATTAAATAAATACGTAAGCCTGGGATGCTGAGTATAGCTGTCCTAGAAGCCTACACCATTTTCACCATTTTCAAAATCACCCATGTACTGTTACAAGAAGGCTCCAAGCTCTCACTCTTATCCACCTGGCCAGTCACACACTCCTATTATGCATACTTACCAGCAGGGCCTACACTGAGAGCCTATCAGGCCATCCTGCAGTTGCGTCTGATTCCAACACTTCCATCTGATGGGGCCAGCAGCATTATGTATATTATATTATAATTGAATTTATATAGAGCTTAATAACTCTGGAGAGGCTTTTAAGCACATTATGGTGAGTATCACACTATTCTGAAACTCACGGTTAGTGGTGAATTTAGTTGCTTTTTGTTAGTGAGTTTAGTCTTGTGTTTTAAAAGAAAATCTGACATGCATTCCCTTACTTTTTTGTTGATGGGATAAGAGGAAATTAGATGTCATCCCTATCAGGAGAGTGAGTATATTAGTTTGTGAGAATGACTGGTGAGGTGAATAAATAGGGCAGAGGAAATGTTAAACATGGACAGATGGTAGGTAGATAAGTGAGTACCAGTTTGTGAGAATGAGAGTTATGGACAATGGGGCGAGGCTTGGGCAGTTCACCGTAAGTACAACTGATAATTGTAAGGAAATGCCTCTTTTGTATGGTCACCCCTAAGTTTTCCATCTGATGCCTCTCTTTCAAACAAGACCTCCGTACTAGTTTTGTGATCTTAAAGTATTTGTCAAATTTGCCCTACCCAATTGGAGATGGCTAACTTACATGGACGTTCCTAGTATATGGTACCCTGGTACCCAGAGCATGTAAGTTACAGGGGTACCCCATTGCTTGCAGCATTGGTTGTGCCATCCTAGAGTTTCCCAGCCTCTCTTTGCAGACTGTTAGAGCAGTCACGCACTAGTAGCCCGACTTTACCATTGAAATCAATGGCAAAACCACTACTTCCCTGTACATCTACTAAGTCACCCCACTGGTAAGTCTACAGAGTTCTACGGAAGGATGCAACACATGATACCAGCAGGGAATGACTTGGTTGACCAATTGGCGAGTACAAGATTACACTCTAATCCGCAGCTGTGCTCAGTCCTTAATGGCGCAACCAAAGCGGGCACTTTGAGTTATTAAGCAATTTTTTACATTAAACCCGACTTGTATCTCATGTCGAAGATAATGTGACGTGTTGCAGTAAGCAGCTTTTACAAAACTGCCACTTTGTTTCCTTTAAAAGTTCTGTGCCTTCCAGAGCACACATGGAGCTTATTCCACGAGAAGGCTTTCTGTCCTCCTGGAGATATGCGGCAACAACTCTCAGGAACTGGAACAATGAGGGATTGGAGGTAAAGGAGGTGTTATCACCCTCATGCTGGAAGCCACTTGAGTGTTAGCCACAAAAGGCAGGCCTCAAAGGAGAAGCCGCCTTTGGAAAGCAGATGTGTTAACACTAGAGAGGAGGGTTGCCTCATTGTTTAGGCAGACAAGCTGGCACAAGGAGCAAATAGGGGAAACCAGTTACAAAACTGGTTTCCCCAGGGGTGTGTAGTCCTGATGTAGCCATATCCCAGGGTTGGGCTAGTGAGATCTGAACAACTAGAGAGGGGTCTTGGGAGTGGGCAGAATGGTGCATCCTGGGATAGCCAGAAGCCACACTTCACAGGAAGTGATCACCAGGTGGGAGGTTACCTGGTAGCCCACTGGCTAATAACCACATCCTGCCCCGGGACGTTTTCCAAGCATAAAGTGGGCACCTCTGGCTCCCAGTCCTCAGATCTCAACTGACCTGGACTAAGGGAGCGACAAAGAAAGGCTGCACTGTTGAACTGCACTGCTGTATCTGGTGGTTAGCAAAAAGAGGGCCTGTGTCTGCTGTGCCCAGCTCAGGAAGAAATAGTCTTCAGAGCCCAGTGAAGCCTAGAGACTTCAAGGGCCAGCCGACTGGTCTCCTGCTCGCAGCACTGGGACACAATAACTGCTGGGCAGGTTCGTAGCCCAAAGTCTTCAAGTTGCTGTCACTGCTGTCGTGCAGCACCTGTGCCCTAGCCCCAACACACAAAGCTGAACCAGAGTTTATGAGCCCAGGGGTGCTGCCAGAGAGCTACTGGGACCCCCAGGGGGTGGGTTATCAACCCAGCAGGGCTTGGCCTGGGACTGCAACACCAGACGGCTGGTAGTCCAGTGGCGACTAGGTTTCAACCAGATGGGAGAGGATCCCGTGGGACTTTGACAGTGTTGCATCCACAGCAACCTTGGAGCATCTTCAGCATTCTTCATCTCTTGCTTCAGGACTACTCTATTGGAATACATTGCAGCATGGATAAAGTGCTGGAACTTCTTAAAGACTGCTTCTTTTGTGGAGGCAACTGTTTCTGAGAACCTTGCTGGTCCCCCTGACTATAGCTCCCTGCCAGAGGTGGTTGCCCGAAGTAACTAACTGACAGAATTGATACTTGCCCACGTTTGCCTTTTAAAAAGTCTCAAAGTATCAAATTTGTTACATTTGCCAGTGTTTGTTCACGGTTCAGTGAAATGCTCTGATTCATTATTTGTCCAAATCTCTGGGACCCTTGGGGATCTTTTGTTGTGGTGTCTGAATTCTTATAAAAAAAAATATTAACTATTTTTGTAAATTGGTGTCTGATTTCTTGAGTGTCGTGTCAATGTCTTTAATTGTTTTGATTCTGTTTAAATGTTTTACACCTACTCCTTTGTGTAAGCCTTGCTGCTCAGAGCCACAGCTACACAGTGCTGAGCTGAAGGTTTTACAAACGAAACCAAAGGGTCCTAAAGGGGTTGGCAAGTGTAGTACATGTGAGATTGCACAACCACTCCATATAATACACCCCATTTCATCACAGAAATGCAAGCCACAGTGCATGCAGTTTTGGATAGGAGCTCAATAAGGACACACAGTCTGGAGCAAGAGTGGAGTAATAAAAGCATGGCATGCAGAGGATGATGATACATATTTGATGATCATTCATTAAAGCATTTTCTTTTTGTGCAAGGACTATACCATATACTGGTGGAAACTTGCTTCTTGGGTATCATGCAATCTTGAGCAGGTGAGAGGAAAAACGCTATAGCATTTAGGTGTTTGATATTACTTTTAGTTCACATTTAATAGTAGAATTATACAGGAACTGGGTGAGAGGAAGATCGGTTTGCAGGTAAGATTGATAGAGTTCTTGCATAGGATCTTAAGAAGTTGGATAGAACTTCTGCAGAGCAATCTTTGTTCTTGTGTGTCATTTTTAGGGTTGAGTCTGCGGGTGTATGCACTAGCGCATGTGTCTCGCTTGTGAGACACTGTTGTGTTGAGTAAAGGGCTTGTAGCCCACTTGTCACTCACCATTTGTTGGTTTCCGTGGCACTCCGCTTTACAGCTTTGTAATTCGTCAAGGCACGTCTGGCATAATTTCCGTTCCTCTGTGTGGAGCAGAGATCACTCACTAATTGATTCTACTTAATTAGTGCCCGCCCGCTGCTCCCGACGTGATCAAGATACTATTTTGTTCATTTTAAATTCTAGTGCCCTGTAAACAGAAGGCTTGTGAATGGCAAAAACATGCCTAGCAGGACAAACAAAATTGCAAAGTTTTATTTTTCAAACGTAGCCTTCTTTTATTTTGCCAAGTCGTCTAGTCTCACTTTCCACTTATGTTTTCTTTTGTTTTTGCTGTTGGGCGCTGTTCTCAAAAGATGACAATTAACTTCTTGGAAACTTTACAAAGCGACAGTGTTTCTTCATAATGTGTAATCTCTAAAATTATGCTGTAACACACAATCATCCAGTACACCTCAAACCACCCTACTACTATCCACCTCAATACGACCCACTTTACCAAACCACATCACCTGAATCCAGTCCACTCCAATACACCCCACTTCAATCCTCCCTACCCAATGCACCCCAATCCTATTCGCCCCTCTTATCAACAATTTCCACCACTCCAAAGCAGTCTGCCCCACGCCAGTGAAAACAATCTGCCTCAATCAACAACAATCTGCCCCAATGCAATCTGTTGCTCTCCAATCTAAAACAATCTGCCCCACTCCAATGTTCCACACTAGTCTGCCCCAAACCAATCAAAAACAGCCCACCCAATCTGCCCCACTCCAGTCCAAAACAATATGCCCCTCTCCAATCCAAACCACCCAATTCATCCCAATTCACCCCACTCACATCCAATCATTCTCACACCAACCCAATCCACCCATATACAATCTGCCCTCTCCAATCAAAAACAATCTGCCCCACTCAATCCAAAACAATCTGACTTACTTAAGACCCAAACAACCTGCCCCACTTCAATTAATTCAAACCTGCCCCTCTCCAATCTGTCCCACTTTAATCCAAAACTACCTGCCCCACTAGAATGCCAAACAACCCACTCCAAAATAATCTGCCCCACTCAATCCAATACATCTCACCCCAATCCAACCTTCCCAATTAACACCACTCCTGTCCAGCATACACCAATCCAGCGCGTCCAATCTACCCTGCTCCAATCCAATACATCTCACTCCGATCCACACACTCCAGTCCACCCCACCCCAATCTGATCCACCCTTGCCCTCTCCAATCCAACCCACCCACTCCAATCTCATCCCAGTCCAGTCCAACCCACCACACTCCTGTCCAATCCACCGACTCAATTAAATTCACCACTATCCAATTCACCCCACTCCAATAAAATCCACTTTAATCCATCCCAATCAGTCCAGTCTAGTCCACGTTAATCCACCCTATTCCAGTTGAATCCACCCCACTCCAAATCACCTTAATCTACCCCACTTCAATCCAGTTAACCACTCTCCAAACAATCCACCCACTCCAATCCACTCCAGTCCATTCGACCACAATCCAGTCCACTCAAATCCACCTGTCCAGTTTACCCCACCCCAATCCATCCCATCACACCCTAATTCACCCAACTCAGTCCAATCTACCTCCACTCAAATACACCCCACACCAGTCCACCCCACTCCAGTCAGCCCTACCCCATGCCAATCCAATCTACCTCACCTCAGTGTAGTCCACTCCACCACACCCTGATTCGATCCACCTCCTCCAGTCCACCCCAATCCACTCCATCCCATTTCAGTCCCCTCCACCTCACCTCACTTCACTCCAACCCACAACACTCTACCCCAATCTAGCCCACCACATCCCAGATCTGTCCACCGCACTCCAATCCACTCCATTCAGTCTACCCCACTCCAATCCACTTAAGTCCACCCCACTACAGTCCAATCCACCCCACCCCAGTTCCGTCCACCACACTCCAATCCACTCCATCCAGTCTACCCCACTCCAATCCACTCCAGTCCACCCCACTACATTCCATCCCAGGCCAATCCACCCCATCCTATCCCAGTTCAGTCCACCCCACTCCAGTCTATCCACCCCACCGCACTGCAATCCATCCCACCTCCATGCAACCCATCCAACTCCAATCCAATCCACCCCGGCCCTTCAGTCCAACATAATCTACCCCATCCAATCTAATCTATTGCACCCCATTTCAGTCCACCCAACTCAAGCCACCCCAGTCCAATCCACCCCACTACCTCAATCCACTCTAACCCATTCCACCCTATTCCATGCCACTCTACAACGCTCTCTGCCACTGAGTCCTACTCCCCTCTACTCAAGTCTGACACACTAATCCTCCTACTCCACTTCACAACATTCAGACAAACCCACGCTATGGCACTCTACTTACTCTCCCACTCCACTCTGACACTCCACGCCACTAACCTGTAGCCACGTGGAGCAGGAACGATGCTGATGTACAACATGGCAAAACAAAGCCAATAGGTCTTCCATAGGCGAGACCTACTGGCTTTGCCAATGCTCGCTTAGAAGATGCCACATCAGGGTATCCATGCTGGCCAGGTTTGATTTTGCGTAATTTCCAGATGGCGGTCAGTGACTACTATTTTGGTTGGGAGGGAACACCATTATTTGACAGCATGTACTGAGAAACCAGTGCCACTAACTGTTTTATTTTTGTAAAGTGGAATGATTATTCAATATACTAGTCGGGAATTCTAGGTTGAAAGTACTTGCTGATTTTCATCCATGGTTGCACAATAAGCGTTAGTCGTGCATTTGAGGGCTCTGAAAACAAGTCCGCTGTCGAAACAGATCATTTTATAGAAACATGTTGATTATAATATCAGTAAAGCTGCTTAAACATGGAACATAGAAACCAGCCCCTGGATTTATCATTTTCCTCTTTCCACCCCTACAGGGGACAAGCACTGGGTGTTTGACGAAGCCACTCTGGAGCCTGGGTACCCTAGGTCACTGAAGGAGCTCGGGAGGGGTCTGCCCAGTGATCGGATTGATGCAGCTCTCTACTGGATCCCCAACGGCAAGACATACTTCTTCCGAGGCAACAAGTGAGTCCTGGTTTGCTGTTGCATGAATGTTCTTCCACCTCCCTGATAGGAACATCCTCCCTGAAATAATCATTCCTGCAATCATTGCCTCCAGTCTAAGAGCTTCCATGCTTTGAAATGCCTGTTCCTCGTGTGAGTGCCTTTGGAGTCAGTGCCCGGGCCCGCCTCGGTGAGATATCTCCATCCTGGTGAGAGCAGCTCTACTGCTGTGGCATCACTGTTTTGAGAACACCCTCTGCTATATACATGCCCTGCAATCAGTGCCCCTAAGCCTGGTGAAAGTGCATGTGCCAGCACCCGCAGCAAGCACCCACTGAGGCAAATGCCACAACTTTGGCTATGGTTTCATCATTTATCTATCTTAGTTGTGTACCCTAAGTCTACAGGTTTATATCCCGTAACCTTCTAGCCCAAGGAGTTAGTTCACTGTGCTATGTATGAGGAAGGCAAATCTCGTTTACTGCTCTATGTATGAGGAAGGCAAATCTCGTTTACTGCAAACCTGCACTCTGAGATATTTCACGGGGGAGAAGTGCTTTCTGGTAAACAAAACAGTCCCTTTGTTCTCGGGATGCAGTGGTGTTTGCGAAACCCATCTTTCATGCGTAGAATGTCACTCTCAAGCACCTGTGCTAATAATGATGGTGTATATTGAAAAACATTTATTGCCCGAACCTGCTACTGAGTACCGGCATTGTGACCACAAGATACATAGAGCATGTTGCAAATATCAGAGTTACTATAAATGTGAACAGGACTAGCATTCCTACCATATTTCCCAAGAATATCTTACCTAACTCGTACACCCTATTTTAAAACGAATTTGAAAGCATACATTTAACTAACATTCTGGGGGAATGTTGGCATTGTCATTACATACCTGAGCACAGCTGCCTCTGTGTTATCAGACTTAAACTTAATGAGCGGGACAGGACGAAGTACCATTGTTCACCCAATGAAAACAGGCAGTCCATCGTCGGAACTTGGCTTCTGTGTGGATGTCCAATCTCAGTCCAAAAAGGTGACAGTAACAAGTAGTCTGGAATCTGACTTCTTACTAGAGAATTTGGGTGTGAAGTGCTCTCTAACCTGAGTGGTCAAATGTCAGTGTTTATATCATAAACTGACCACTGCTTATTCTAGCTGATTGTGAGTTAAAAGCAAATTAGAAACGCAGCAGAAAAATGCAGATGGAACCAGCGTTTCTATGATGCATCACGTCTCGTGACCATACCGTCTCCTTCTCTAGACATGTGTACCAGGCACTCTGGGATGTAGATGTTCATGGCATCTTGGCCATGCTCATGTCTTCTAATCTCCTAATAATTAAGGAGATGATGATGTTCTGCAAACTGAATGTGCTTGTGTGTCGTGAAGTATGGAGTACCTTGTTTGAGGCTGAAAGTTGGAAAGTAACTCAGTCAAGCTAACGCTAAGGGTATTTTAAGATGGAGTCTGGCTCGGGAATCTATATCGCATTGCTCTTTTCTGGTTAGAGCGTCCTTTCCTAGCACTGGCAGCAATTTTCCCTGCTCTCAGTTCTCCCAGAACTGTTAGAGCGCCACCTGGTGTTGGAGTCCTTCCAAGATGCACAGACCCTCTACTGTTAGTGGCCAGTGCTAGAATGAGCGCCCCTGCTGCCGCTCCACTCCCAACCACAGAGAGAGCACACCTAGCTGGTAATTCTAGGACAGCCATTTATCACTTCTCTTGAGTCGCTTCCTTAGTACTGTGAATACTTGACCTCTGAGAGTGTTGGCATCTCTGCAGTTCTGGGATTTTGGTTTGACAAAAAATTAAGTGATCTTGAATTGAGTAATTTTTGTAGTTTCATGTTATGAGATGGATTATAATGGCTAGCAACAGGCTAAAGTAAAGCACGTCAGCTGCTCAGTGAGACCACACGCTTGCAGTCCCCACCTCAGTAAAAATAAATGCTTCCTGCCACCCTCACCCTCCAACCCTATTGTCACTCCGAGAGGCGTGTCAGCGGGCACCCACAAGTTAATCACGTCCGGTGGTGGTTTTCCCACCTGATAGGCACTGGACATGACCGTCCCTCTTGTTCGATGCCTGCAGTCTTGGCCCATGATGTCATTGGCACTGAAGACCGAGCTGTAATGAGCGCCTCCAGTCCCCAGGAAGTGGGCAAGTCTGCTCTTACTGGGGCGCCTCGTTGTTTGCTAAGAGTGTCTGTCTCGGTGGCATGCCTGGGCAGCGCTAATTATAGGACACCTCCTGTGTCATCCACCACCTCCTCCTCCTCCTTCCTGCCTGGGATAGCCTTGGCGCCGGATGGTAGGAGACCTTCAATCACATTGTGTCAGCTGCACCTGACAGTACTCGACTGGCATTCTTACATATTTCATGATGGCCCTGAGATCTGTTTGGATTGCATTCTGAAGTCCTTACAGTGACTTTTTCCAACGTGTTGGCATTCCAGGATGCCATTTTTACCAGATCTGCTTTTGAAAGGCAACCCATGTGATGATCTTGGTATGCCATCCTTTTAGGTGAACATCGTAGGAATTCATCTTGCTGACAGTTATTGGAACGCATTTGCCTATTTGCCCATCCTGAATGGCAGCCTATCAGGTCACTGGTTTGGAATCTTAGCATTCTGGGTGACAGTCATGGAATGGCAACCCTGTAGGTGCACATCTTGGGATAGTAACCTGCCAGGGATACAGCTTTGAATTACTGTTGACAGCCAGTTGCCTTAGAAGACATCGAACTATTTGACCGTGTAGGAATGTGCCTAACTGTCAATCTCAAAATGCTATCCATCAAGTTGGCAGACGCGCAAGTGGAGTTCTGCAGTGGGATTTTTGTGGGTGTCCTTCAGATAATGTTTTACAACACACAACAGTTTTGAACCGCCGCCCTTCAAAGTATTTATATCTGACTAATATTGCGAGAGTCGTCTATCCATGAATTTCCTGTGTGTGAATGCTGATTGTGGTGTGATCATGAATGTAGGGAGTGAGACCTGATGGCTTCAAGTTGACCGCCTCAAAAATGTGTTTGACCATTAAATTTCCCACTAAATCTCAGATTGGTGTACACACTGAGTACCATCTTGGTGAAGGTGCATATGCCTGCTGGTAGACCACATGACATTGTGGGTCAGGGTGAAATGGGCCCCTGTATGCCTGGAGTGCCAGAGGCAAGCCTCACACATTTCCTTCTGCTATCGTATAACTTGGAGCAGGAGTCAGTAGCGGTCACCATCGCCTTAAGCTAGCTCGCTTTTGCTCTTAAGTACAGGGGCATTCATTAACCACTAACTGTGTCTTCCCCTGCCTTTTGCAGTGAGAATAAAAACGGCATCTGCCCAGCCCTTTGAAGCTGGTGATGTCTGTGTTTTTGACGTGTAGATTTTGGGGACAGCTGGGAAGGATTGGATTGCAGGGCAAAGCTACCCGGGCCGAGTAAACCAGCTCCAGATGGGTTCCTGAGCTGAAGGCTAAGTGATACCTGATTGCCCTTTGATGTGGCAGAAGGCCTCGAAAGCGAAAGGGGCTGTCCTGCTGCTGTTGACTAACTGTTCATGCACTTTCAAGGAACATTTCATGAGTTAAGACCCTTTTTTGGGTAGGGAAGGGCCTCTTAAAACGGGGGCCATAGGAAAGTGAATTCTAGTAATCCGAGCAAGTTTTTGTTTTGAACCCCAGCTGTATTAACTATATTGCCTTACAGATGATCATCCCTAGCTATTCGTGTATGGGCAGTCTAAACCGTTCCGTGTTTTACACAGATGCATTTTATTTCCCAGCCTCATTTCTACTTTTTCTCCGGGGAGTAGAACACATGGCCAGCATCTTTTGTATGGCAGACTATCCTACTGAAATAATGGGTTTAACCTGTAGGCATAGGTTCCAGTGTTGCCTTCCTCAGCCACTGATCTAGAAAATGTTCAAGCTTTAGAAGAAGAAAAGTATTCAGTCTTTGAATAAAATAGAGAGAGTGTTCATTGTGGAAAGGAAAATGTTACTTACCTTTAACAACAATTTTACAGCTTGAGGCTATTAAAGTTTTACCAGCTGTGCATCATTCTGCTGCCTAGTGTTAAGGCTCCTAATAGCAGGTTAGTTGCAAGAATAAAGCCTAGGACGGTCTATCTTCTGTCTCTGAATGTATACATGGAAGGAACTTAGGGCCTTGGTCATGTTGCAAAAAACACTTATTAACTGGTGGTTTTAATGCTTTCAGGTATTACCGATTTAATGAGGAGATGAGGGCGGTGGACAGCGATTACCCAAAACCCATCAGTGTATGGGACGGAGTTCCAGAATCTCCCAAAGCAGCCTTTATGGGTCCAGATGGAGGTAAGGAAAAAGGCATTGATCTGGAGAATGCAAAGAAGATGCACGTGGAGAGTCTGAACAAAGTGTGCAATGACATGCAGTGCACTTGTTCTCTTTGTTTGAACTCTGATTCTACTTCAGCATTTTCTCTTTTGCATTTCCTTTCAGTTTCTGCTGCGGAGCCAACTTTGTTCTCATTGTATTTTTGGAGCGTTCTAATTTTTAGGGTCGAGCGCACAAGCGCTCTGGCCTGTTATAATCTCTCTGTGGGCTTTTAACCACGCCCACTCTTGCTATTCATTCTTTGTTGTGCTAGTCTTAGATGCTTCATTTTTATTGGTGCATTTTGTGAAATGCCCCCCCTTGGTGTGCTGAGTTCCCTCCCAGGCGATTTCACTTAGTGAACATTTTTGCTTGCCTTCACACTACGTCATGCTTCCTTCTGTTACAACATGTGATGGCCCCTCCTTCGGTTTTGGTTTGCCTTTCATCCCAGCCGCGATCCTTTCTAGACATTCACGCAGGGAGCCAATAACTTGCATGGTCATGGTGGCCGTGGCGCTTTCAAATGTGCTTGCTTTGGTCAACTGTTTTAATTTTTAATTTTCAATTTATGTGCCAAGAAAAGTCCAGTTAGGGATTTACAACACTAATAGCTCTAACTCGAGCAAACGCAAGACCCATTGCATTGCAAATGCTTGTTTTCTTCTATTGTCAGTCTCCAATGGCTCCAACTCCTTTTGAAACCTTTCCTCTTGGGAACTGCTGCTGATTCGAGATTGTACTCTTTGTGTGCTCCGAAACTTTATTTGGGCTTATTATTTATTCTCTGTTTTGAGTGATCTTCTGTTTCCTCTAAACCTCTTCTTCAGCCTTCACCTACTTCTACAAAGGCAGCAAGTACTGGAAGTTCAACAACCAGCAGCTGAAATCTGAACCCGGCTACCCCAAGTCAGTGCTTCGTGACTGGATGGGCTGCCAGCCTACTCGTAAGGATGAAGACGAGACAGAGGTGGTCATCGTGGAGGTGGATGAGGAAGGAGGCTCGATCAGCGCTGCCGCCATTATTGTACCAGTACTTCTCCTCATCTGTGTCTGCGCTCTTGGAATCACGGTCTTCCTCTTCCGGCGGCATGGTACCCCCAAGAAGCTCATCTACTGCAAGCGCTCCCTGCTGGACAAGGTCTGAGACTGTGCCCTGGCAGGTCGGACATTGCGCACATGCCGGCATCTGTGCTGCGCATCGACAAAACGAGGAGATGGATCCCCCTTCTCTGCTTGATGAACAATGTGGGATGTTTACTTCGTATTTGTAGGGGGGTGTTGGGGTGGGGATGAGTTGCAGGGGGTACCCATCATTCCTTTCCATTGTGTTTACTCTTTTATACAAGTGACAAACCGTACGCCCTTCTCTCTCTCTTCTCCCTATATCCGATTATGTTCGCCTTGACTTTTGCTTGGTAACAATGGCTCACCCTTTTCTTCTGTGCTTCCATGTTCTCTACACCCCCACCCACGTCCCTCTCCAGCAGCCTATTTTAATGTCACTTCATCTAGAACATGAGTGGGGTGCTGCGCACCTTCCACACTTCAGAAACTATTTGAACTCCTTGTGGGAGCTGGAGACATTTAAATAAAATAATAGGACTATCAAATTATTTTTTTGCCCTCAAAAGACCCTACCTCCTCGCATTTCTGCTGATGGCTGAAAAGAAGATTACATCGAAGATTAAAGGGCAGTCAGGAGGGGAAGCTTTGTTATGTCTACCCAGGTGCATCTGGGAGAGAGTGGGCTATGTATTTGAGGAGTTGGGAGGGTGCTGGCATGTGTTTTCGGAGGTCCTTCGTCTGCGTTCATGTGATGGGGATATTGAGAGCAGTTGGGTACCTGAATGTGGTTAGTAGTTGAGACTTGGGTGCCACCGCCTGCATCCTGTGGTGTTGCTAATACAGAACTTTCATGGCTGTTTGGGGGGGGGGGGGTGGTACATTTCCCTGATACCCTCCATATTGTAGTGCTGGGTTTCTTTGCATTTTTATGAACACCATGACATGGTAAACGCCTCCCACCACAAGTTATAGTCCCAGAGCATGCTTAATAAGAAAGGGGGAAGGAGTGCTCTTGCCTTGCGATTGGCAGTCGCGCCACAGAATGATCTGACCACCGTTAGAAACAAAAAGGGGCCACAGCGACTCAGATGGAGGCGAAATGTTAAAGTAGAGCGAAGGAGAATGGTGGACATGTTTGGCCTTACACTTGGTGTTCTCGTGTCTCACTCGCCCATCACCCGATTCTGCAGAAGGCAGCTATTCCTCTCTCACGTTGTCCAGTCTTTAGGAGACATACAGTACAGCTAGCTAGCTCCGGCCGTGGCCATAAGAGACTGCCTTCCCATGGAAGGCAACCGGGAGACTGCAGCATTTGACCTAGCTGGCAAAGGTCAAAGTGTATCATGTTCAGGCCCGGATTATCTTCATTTGAGACATACTTTTGTTGTGTAGGTTTTTATTAAGTCTGATGTCTTCTGGTTTTAGGCCGTTCAGCACACATTTTGATCTGAAGGTCAGCACGCAGTAGGCTTTGTTGCGTTTTTAGAAATTTCAATGTTGTAACTTTTTTTGCTTAAGATTCAAGCAGATTTAGAGTTACTCCCCTAAGAGAATGCAGGAACACTCCTGGACACGCTTTTTCACATTCTAGACAAGGACCTGAAAGAGCCCATTAAATATTGTTCACCCCGATAAAAGCTACCGAGGACTTTAGATAATGTCTCAAATTATGTTAATGTTGCCCCCTCTGAACTCAATTCTCCCTCTCGTTCCTTGAATGTATACCCATCCTCAACTGTTCATCATCTTGTGTGGTGCCGGATACCTGTCATGGGACACTGCTTTCAACTCCTGGTATAAAACACCAGAAAACCTTGAGCAAAAATGGCCGGAAAAGACTGGGGCAACTAACTGCTTCTATCACTTGACATCCTCAACTCCTTTATGGGGATTTTTTCTATGCTTTACGCTATAACTTTCGCAGGGTCCAAATGATGTTTTAAATTTATTATGTACAGATAGCCACTTTCTTGGTATTAATACGTCTTATCGGGTAAGCCCGACATAACCATTCTCCTGAATGCTTCATACAGTGCTGCATTTATTGGGCTTGCAGACAAAAGGTATGAAATGAAACTTTAAAAAATATATATATATTTTTTTTTCTTTTACATTTTACCGTCTGAATGGCCATACGTTTCTAAAACTCACTTACCCGTAAGCAGCTACTCTGAGTAAGGGATGAGAGAGGAATCTGTCCTAAACTAGAAAAAGCAGCAGGGTGATGTCTTGAGATGAGGTCTCTCCTGATAGACATTGGTTCACAGAAAAAGGCAAAGGACCTGGACAGACAATAGCATCAGCTAAATTGAGTCCTAAAGATAAATTGCAAAAGGGATTAAAAGAAAGGAACATTATTTTTGGTGATGTGGCAGGCTTCCAGGCCAATGAAGCTTGTAGTTTTGCAAAGATGCTAGGTAGCACCCCCAATGTGGATTTTACCAGTTCTTTTAGCATACTTGGCCAAAACAATGTTGCGATTTTTGCAAAACCTATGAACCTCGTATTACAACGGGAATGTAACCCTCTCAAGGTTTCTTTTTTGTCACCATAACTGCAAGCTGATCGGCATGCAACTCTTGTGTAGATCCCTGGAGACCCTTCAGGGTTAGCTTTTCTTTAGGCATTGTTTATTGCTTGCCAAGGGGAAAGCAGCTTTTGGTCAGTCACTACAAACCTCCTCCAATGGGGATTCAGTAGTAAAATTGCATTATGAGCCTCAGCCAGTGGGATTTTAGCAATAGTTGAGGTGCTAGTAACCTTAACCAATACGTATGTATTAAATGCAGGCACTAAATGCCGCAGCTAAAAAGGGATCTATCCATAACAAAATCGGAAAAAGGCCCCAATCAGCAGAGGTTCTCGCCAACAATGGAGACTCGAGCTTTTGATTGGCATAAAGATTTACTGTAAGCACTGTTAAATGTTTTCCTTAATTGGGACACAATACATTGGCATGGAAGTCCAGTGTTGGTTGCAACACTAGCAAAAGGTCCTAGAAATGCACCTGTCACTGGAGGTGCAAGCTAGTGATAACCCTCTCCAACACATGGATCTATGTCAGAGGCACAACCAGCTCACCGGGGCCACACCTGACCCTGTCCTCGCATCTTCTCTAAACTTCTCTTGTTCTCTTCCATAGCATCTGCTTTTGACACTTTTTCGACACTGATTGCTCATGGTCATACTGGACTGTGCCTTACCCTGATGTGTGATATACGAAGAGGGGCATTGATGGCAACGCATTTTCAGGTAATTTAAATGTTCCCCTGCCCCCCATCATGACAATACAATAGTTAGCTGTTGTTTGTTTTTTATTTTCAAGCTCAGTGCTTCACACTTCCTTCTCAGAAAAATCAGCCTATCTGGTCAAGTTTTCTACCAAATAAAAAAATAAAACAATCAGTTGTAGTTGGTGGGACTGCAAAACTCCAAGTCACCCACAAAGGTACCAGGCATCGGTAGGGTAGACAGGTGCCAAACGTGGCCCAGCATTTTTGCACGCCACCTCCGGTTTTAGTGCCTTTTTTTTGTTATTTTTTTATTTTATCCATATTTTTAATACTATAATTATGATGTAAAAAATATTAATAGATAAGGAGGAATTAGCGAGGCCCTCTCTATTACAGGGGAGGGTTTCCTTACACATCCGGCCTTGCAGGTCAGGGTTCCGGGTTAAAAAAAACAAACCTCTCCTGGCATGTGTTTTTAAAAATGATTTGACTAAAAAAGGGAAAATATATACGTTGTACAGGGTTTTTGGGGCGGGAGGGGTGCCAATGCCAGTGGAGAGGTGGGAGGGAAGTGTTAATTCGGAGCTGTTAGTTCTGGTTATGTTTTTTAAAGAGTAAGTGATTTGAAATGAAACAAAATATGCAGCTTCTAAAGAAAATGTTTTGTATCTTTTTGGAGAACTGAATAAAAAAAAAAAAAGAAAACTTGTATATGGTGGCTGATATTTTCATTAGTTTTCCAGTTTTGTTTTGTAGGCTGGGAAAAGGGAAATCTGTGCTTGTTGACCCGTAAGGCGTCGAAATTACGACACTAGTGACCAACTGGGTGCTATGTAAATCCTAAATAACAATACCAGAAATTAGTCCCAGAAAACTATAGTCAAAGACCGTATGCTGAAACAAAAACGCAGAGCGGTAATAAACACCTACCCCTTTTGCATTTATAAATAAATATTGTATTGAGTTTTACAGTGCATTATACCGCTGAGGAGGTGCCGAAGTTCATTTGTGGATGGGTAGCTGTAGGAAGTTGGCTCTGTATGCACTATTTCAAAGTAAGGAATAGTATGCACAGAGTCCAGGGGTTCCCCTTCGAGGTAAGATAGTGGCAAAAAGAGATAATACTAATGCTCTATTTTGTGGTAGTGTGGTCGAGCAGTAGGCTCATCAAAGGAGTAGTGTTAAGCATTTGTTGTACACACACAGGCAATAAATGAGGAACACACACTCAAAGACAATTCCAGGCCAATAGGTTTTTGTATAGAAAAATATATTTTCTTAGTTTATTTTACGAACCACAGGTTCAAGATTTACATGTAATACTTCAAATGAAAGGTATTGCAGGTAGGTACTTTAGGAACTTTGAATTAGCAAAATAGCATATATACTTTTCACATAAATCACATATAGCTATTTTAAAACTAAACAGTGCAATTTTCAACAGTTCCTGGGGGGAGTAAGAGTTTGTTAGTTTTTGCAGATAAGTAAACCACCTATGGGGTTCAAGTTTGGGTCCAAGTTGGGGGTTCAGAGCAACCCCAAAGTTACCACACCAGCAGCTCCGGGCCGGTCAGGTGCAGAGGTCAGAGTGGTGCCCAAAACGCATAGGTTTCAATGGAGAAGGGGGTACCCCGGTTCCAGTCTGCCAGCAGGTAAGTACCCGCGTCTTCGGATGGCAGACCAGGGGGGTTTTTTAGGGCACCGGGGGGGGGGGGACACAAGTCCACACAGAAAGTACACCCTCAGCGGCACGGGGCAGCCGGGTGCAGTGTGCAAACAAGCGTCAGGTTTGTAATTGAAATCAATGGGAGACCAAGGGGTCTCTTCAGCGATGCAGGCAGGCAAGGGGGGGGCTCCTCGGGGTAACCACCACCTGGGCAAGGGAGAGGGCCTCCTGGGGGTCACTCCTGCACTGGAGTTCAGATCCTTCAGGTCCTGGGGGCTGCGGGTGCAGAGTCTTTACCAGGCGTCGGGATCTGAGAGCAGGCAGTCGCGGTGAGGGGGAGCCTCGGGATTCCCTCTGCAGGCGTCGCTGTGGGGGCTCGGGGGGGGGGGGGTCAACTCTGGCTACTCACGGTCTCGCAGTCGCCGGGGAGTCCTCCCTGAAGTGTTTGTTCTCCACAAGTCGAGCCGGGGGCGTCGGGTGCAGAGTGGCAAGTCTCGCGCTTCCGGCGGGAAACTCAAGTTGTTTTAAAGTTGCTCCTTTGTTACAAAGTTGCAGTCTTGGGTGAACAGAGCCGCTGTCCTCTGGAGTTCTTGGTCCTTCTAGATGCAGGGCAGTCCTCTGAGGCTTCAGAGGTCGCTAGTCCCTGGGGAGAGCGTCTCTGGAGCAGTGTCTTTAGAAGTGGGGAGACAGGCCGGTAGAGCTGGGGCCAAAGCAGTTGGTGTCTCCGTCTTCTCTGCAGGGTTTTTCAGCTTAGCAGTCCTCTTCTTCTTAGGTTGCAGGAATCTGAGTTCCTAGGTTCTGGGGAGCCCTTAAATACTAAATTTAAGGGCGTGTTAAGGTCTGGGGGTTAGTAGCCAATGGCTACTAGCCCTGAGGGTGGGTACACCCTCTTTGTGCCTCCTCCCGAGCGGAGGGGGGCACATTCCTATCCCTACTGGGGGAATCCTCCATCTGCAAGATGGAGGATTTCTAAAAGACAGTCACCCCAGCTCAGGACACCTTAGGGGCTGTCCTGACTGGCCAGTGACTCCTCCTTGTTTTTCTCATTATCTCCTCCGGCCTTGCCGCCAAAAGTGGGGCCGTGGCCAGAGGGGGCGGGCAACTCCACTAGCTGGAGTGCCTTGGGGTGCTGTAACAAAGGGGGTGAGCCTTTGAGGCTCACCGCCAGGTGTTACAGTTCCTGCAAGGGGGAGGTGATAAGCATCTCCACCCAGTACAGGCTTTGTTACTAGCCACAGAGTGACAAAGGCACGCTCCCCATGTGGCCAGCAACATGTCTGGTGTGTGGCAGGCTGCTAGAACTAGTCAGCCTACACGGATAGTCGGTTAAGGTTTCAGGGGGCACCTCTAAGGTGCCCTCTGTGGTGTATGTTACAATAAAATGTACACTGGCATCAGTGTGCATTTATTGTGCTGAGAAGTTTGATACCAAACTTCCCAGTTTTCAGTGTAGCCATTATGGTGCTGTGGAGTTCGTGCATGACAGACTCCCAGACCATATACTCTTATGGCTACCCTGCACTTACAATGTCTAAGGTTTTGCTTAGACACTGTAGGGGCACAGTGCTCATGCACTGGTGCCCTCACCTATGGTATTGTGCACCCTGCCTTAGGGCTGTAAGGCCTGCTAGAGGGGTGACTTATCTATACTGCATAGGCAGTGTGAGGTTGGCATGGCACCCTGAGGGGAGTGCCATGTCGACTTACTCGTTTTGTCCTCACTAGCACACAAGCTGGCAAGCAGTGTGTGTGTGCTGAGTGAGGGGTCCCCAGGGTGGCATAAGACATGCTGCATCCCTTAGAGACCTTTCCTGGCATCAGGGCCCTTGGTACGAGGGGTACCAGTTACAAGGGACTTACCTGGATGCCAGGGTGTGCCAATTGTGGAAACAAAAGTACAGGTTAGGGAAAGAACACTGGTGCTGGGGCCTGGTTAGCAGGCCTCAGCACACTTTCAAATCAAAACTTAGCATCAGCAAAGGCAAAAAGTCAGGGGGTAACCATGACAAGGAGGCATTTCCTTACAGTAGCCTGCTACTGTGTGGAAGTATTTCACTGGGGTTTGCAGTCTTGCTTTTATCTCTTGTCTTGGGGCCAGAGTTATGCTCTTGTTCTTTTGTCGCTGTAACTTTGAGTATAGTAAATCAGAGGAGTGAGGGATAGGAATCTTAGGCTTGAAACTATTGCTGTTTTGATGGAGAAGAACCACGAATGTAGTGTTGGGGTATTTGGTGTCATGCATACGGCTCATACAGTGACTGGGAACATGCAGCTGTGCACGTGCTTGGAGCTGGACAAAGGAGAGTGGCAGATAGTTACGTACATGGTTGTATCTGGTATCCTTCCTTATTACACCCGTGTCGGCCGGTATCGCCCTGGGTTCTGGATAGTCCATCTCTTCGAGGGAGGTGGCTCAGTCTGCTCGTTATCTGTCTTTCTTGAGAAGAGCCAGGTCTTCAATGACTTCCTGAATTCGAGGTGTTCTTTACTGTTTCTTGACATTTCATACTTGTTCATCTGTGCACCCTGCTTCTGAAGAGAGAGGATATGTCATCGAATGAGACAAAAGGTATAATGTGCACTTGACCAAATATCTTACGTAAACCAGCAGAAATGAAAAGAAATGCAACATAACAATGAACACAAGTGCCAGAATAAGGATTTACAAAGTCAAACATAGTGAATGCTGCTTTTTCGGGAAAAGGCTGGACCCCAAGCTAGTGCAAGGAAGAAATATGCATGTGTACCCGGTTGAGTAAGTTATTTGACGCCCTTCTCATTTCACTCTTCTCCTAACTTGCCCTCTATTGTTTATCCATTTAATTCAACAGTATCATTCCACTGGAGGATCTCCACAGTTTACTGACATTTGGCAGCACAAGGCTGGCGAGAGGCCCCATCAGTTCTATCATCGCCACTAGTAAAAAGTGGGTATTGCCATCCCATAATCTTCCTGAGACTGAAATGTTGGTAGCAGCATAGACTATTTCAGGAGCACATTTCTGTCCAACCCTTTGTATGGCGCTAACCAGTTTACCCTAAAAAAATTCCTCCAGTCCCACGTTAGTGCGGGTCCCTGCTTATTCCTTCTCCTTTCACAGTGCGAGGACTGTGGGCTGCTGGTGTGGCATCTTTTGCAGCATGCAAATTGTACATTCCAAACGTGTATCTTACTGGCAGTAGCTGGGAAGCACCTTGCTTACTGAAATAACTCTTTAGTGACCACAGGTCTAAAGACCGGTGCAATTCTGAGGGAATAATGCTGGGTGTTTATGCTATATCATCAGAAACAGCTGAGGTGTAGTAAGGTTCTGAACTGTGCAAAAGGATGCAGCTGTGGAGCCTTGGATCCCTAAAACTAGAATCAGAAAATTCAGAACCTCTACTGCTCCCCTATGAGTTATATTCTTAAGTATTCTCAGGTTTTCTTCTCACTTGCGGGACCTCCACTGGCTGCCAACTGAGAAACTTATCAGATTTAAAGCCTTTTGCTTCACCTATAGATATTTGGCACAGGCAGGACCCCACTACCTTAGTAACCATGTTCACCCTTATTACCCTTCTTGAGCCCTGCAGTTTTAAATCAGATTTTCGTTTTGGTACCTTGATTAAAGCGTTCCAGTCATGGGGGCTGTACTTCTTTAGATATCTGGCTCCAAAGCTATAAAACACTCTTCTCCTACACACACAATCTGCCCTTCAGAAGAGATCTCTCACAAACAACTCAAGACCGGGCTATTATTGCCATGCGGGTCTCTAGCTATATAGGCGCCAATCCAGCTCGCTGACGTCAGTTACTTGCATGACTTTCCATGCCAGAGGTTCGGAGTCACAATGAGAACTGACCACTGGTGTGAAATGCTAAGCCTCTGTGAAAAGCACTCCTTATACTGCAATCGATTCGCAGAGCGGGGAGGGTGGGACTGCTGGTAAGGAATCTGTGGCTAGATAAGAGTCTCTACTTATTAAGGTATTATCAAAAGTAAGTAACTTGTTCATCTGATGGAGACTTCTAGCCACAGATTCCTTGCCTTAGAATAGACACCCAAACAATACCTCCCTGGAGGTGGGTCTGCAGAGCCAGTTTAAACCAAAAAGTCCTGCAGGACCAAACTGATGAAGTGGCAGTCGCAACAGCCCTGACTGTCCAGATAGTAGCGCTTGGTAAACGTGTGCAAAGATGCCCGCATTGCTGCCTGACAGATGTTCAGGACAAGGATTCAGTGGGCGAAAGCAGTTGTCAGAGCCTTAGTTCTGGTGGAATAAGCACACATGCCCTCAGGGTGTTGCTTCTTGGCCAATGCGTAGCAGATATTGATGCAGTTTAGTATCCAACTTGAGATTGTCTGTTTCTACACAGCCTTGCCTTTCTTGGCTCCCACGTACCCCACAAGGAGTTTATTGTCCATATGTAACTCTTTTGTGTGATAAAGGTAGAAGGTCAACACACTTTGGGCCCAGATGGTGAAGTTTCTTCTCTTTAGAAGGGTGAGGTAGAGCAACGAAGGTAGGCAGGATGATGTTCCTGCCTACATGGCAGGAAGGCAAAACCTTTGAAGAGAAGAAGGCACTTGCTCAGAGTACTAGCTTGTCCGAATAGAAGACAGTGCAGAGAGTGCCTGCAATTTGCTGACTCTCCTGGCTGATGTAATGGTCACTAAAAAGACAGTTTTGATGGGTCAATAGCTCTTGAGGGCAATTGTGCAGAGGCTCAAAAACTGCACACATTAAGTCAGGAAAAGGTTTAAATCCTCTTGAAGCATGATGAATGGCCTGGGGGAACATGTGTTATAAGCCTCTAAGAAACCTAGCCACAACAGGTGACTTGAATAAAGAAGGTTGGTCCGGTAACCTCAAATATGTCAAAATGGCTGATAATGAACTTTACTGCTGCCCATAGTAGAGCCCTGCTAGGCCAAAGATAGAACAAATAGAACATTCTTAGAAGGAGGTGCAGAAAGAGGGTTGTTATTTCTAGAAGCACACCATACCACAAATGTATTCCAACGGCATAAGTACCCCGACTGGGTGGAGGGAAGCCTAGTTGTCAGAATAACATCACAGACTTCAGGAGGAAGGTCAAATGATATCCACAGTCGCTGCTCAATCTCCACGCATGAAGGTGCAGGTTCAGGTGCTGAACCCTCCCTTGTTGCTGCGACAGAAGATCCCTCCAAAGGGGCAGCCTGATCAGGGGGCCGATGCTTATGCTCAACAGCTAAGGATACCAAACTCTCCATTCCCAATCAGGAGCCACAGGAATAACTTGAGCCTGATTGGTCCTGGATTTCTTGAGAAATGTGGGCAAGTGTGGTATTGGCAGAAATTATACAGGAGTCCGGAGCCCCACTCAATTCAAAAAGTTTCTCGGAGGAACTCCAGCCTTCCCTTGACCAAAGAAAGGAAGGCTTTTAATGGCAAGTGAATCACCTGAAGCTCCAACGGGTTGATGTGGAGCCTGGACTCTGCCGAGACCAGAATCCTCTGATGTTTACATCTCTCGGACGGCTACCCCATCCCAGAAGTGAAGCAGCACTAAGAGATGGATCTGTCACTACAATCTGCTTTGGTTGGCGTCTGCCACTGACCCAACTGCGTTTCGTCAGCCACCACTGCAGATCTTTTGCGGTTCCATCCTAGATCTGGACCATCTCAGAGATTTCCCTGATGCTGCGCCCACTAGGGTTTCAGGTGCCACTGCAAAGCCAGCATATGCAAATGGGCATGGATTACAAGCAGGATTCAGGAGGCCATGAGGCCCAACAACCCCAGGGTCATTCTTACTGAAATCCAGAACAGAGGCTGAAATATGGCTATAATAGCCTGAATATCCTGGGTTCACCACTCGGGAGGATACACTAAAACTGCACTGTGTCCAGAACAGCTCCAATGAAAGGAAGCGTCTGAGACAGAGTTAGGTGTGACTTCTGCCAGTTGACCGTGATCCCCAGTAAGTGCAGAAGATTCTGCATAGTCTGGAGGTCAGAGGTGACTGCCTGTGGGGAGTCTGCCTTCAACAGCGAATCGTTGAGGTTGGGAAAGACTGGAACCCCTGACCTCCACAAATGAGCTGCGACCACCACCATCACCTTGGTGAACACTTGAGGGGCACTGGTAAGGCCAAAAGGGAGCATAGCAAAATGAAAGAGCTCTTGGCCCACTGTGAACTGCAGGTAACGTCTGTGGGCAGCAGGATGGGAATGTATAAATATGCGTCCTACAAGTCCAATGCTACCAACCAGTCTTGTGGGTCCTTTGCAGACAGAACTTACGCAAAAGTGAGACTCTTTATTGTTTTCTGTTTTCAGGAAGAGCTTGCGAATGTGCAGGTCTAGGACAGGAGAAAGGCCTCTGTCCTTCTTGGGCACCTTAAAGCAGCCACGACTTACTTCTGATGCCAGTACTCTCTTGATAGCTCCCTTAGTCAAGAGAGCCAACACTTCCTGACGGAGCAAGGAGAGGTGGTCCTCCATCAGCCAGTCATATGGGTGGAGAGGTGGTCACAAAGGGTATGGAGCAGCTCTTTAGACGATTTGAAAAACTCAACAGTTCAATGTTACTGACTTCCAGTGGAGCAGGTGATGGCATATCCTGCTGCCCACTGGGTGCCCATGGGCAAAGTGCTGCAGAAGGATGGATTGAGCCCTAGGCCAGTGCCACTGGGTTGAGGGGGTGGGCAGATGGGAGTGGTGTGGAGACTTTTTGCTTGGTTGGGCATTCTGCCTTGCCTGACTTGATCTGGACTCCAGGTGTGGGCATGAGGACGTCTGCTCATGGCTCTTAATTAGCCCTCACAGAGATGTCCCCACCCCTCCCCCCATCTCTCAGATGGCACCTAAACTACCTAGTTCTGGTATCTGGAGTGGCCCTGCCTGACTAGAATAGGGAGGATGTGGGGCTGAGTTTGGTTGGGCTACGCAGAATAGGCCTACCTTCTCTCCAGTGGTTGTGGCTGAAGCAGGCTGTACTTATCGGTACAGTCTGCTAGCATGTTACGGACCTCACAACACTTGATAGAAACTGTGTTGGAGACACTAAGAAGGCTCAAGGCTGAGACCTAGCAGAGTGTAACTGATTTTGTGATACATCCTGTGTCTGAGGTAGATCGCTTGATGTATGGGAACTTTGCCCTATGGTGGGTTCCTGGACCTCACATCATCCTATGGAACTGCGTTGGGATACTTCGGAGGCTCCAGGGCTGGGACTTGAGTGTGTGACTGACTTTGCAATAGAACCTGTGTCTGAAGGAGAGTGCCTCAAGTGTAAGAATGCCGTGACCTGACTGGTGACTGTCCTGGACTAGCAGCCTTCTTTGGTATACCTCTGTGCTTCACCTTGGCCGCGCCAGTGTACTGTGGCAAAATGGGGAAGGCTGATAACTGGCAATTTAATCTACCTTTTGAGCATAGGTGTGACACCATGATGTCCTCCCAAGACCTAACAGCTGGAGCCTCGGACTCCCTACCTGACCCTGGTCATGTTGCTATGAAATCATAGCTGTGGGTGATACTGGAGAGCCTGACTTCTATACACTATAAAATGGATGTGCTCACCTCCCACATGGACTCCACTAAAAGCTAGATAAGCATGATGACAGACTAACAGAGGTGGATAGCCATTTCATTGGCAGAGGGCAGCCTTACTGGAACCCTTTTACATATGGAAAAAGGTCTGGAGGTTAGAGCTGCCAAGAACCAGGACCTTGAGGCTATGTCCCAACACAACAACATTTGTATAATTGACATCCCAGAAACCTCCAACACAGGCGGAATGAGTACTATGTGGAGAGGTTTCTCCTTCAGGTTTTCGGGTCTGAGGCTTTCTCATGTTTGCTGGTGGTGGAGCGTGCGCATCGGTCGTTTGGGAGGGGCAGGGAGGGGCACCTGCTTGCTCCATCACACCCAGACTGCTGAATGTCCACTGCAGGGATGAGGCACTCTGCTTAGCCACGGAAAAAGAGGAGAGGGAAAAAAAGGAGACTCATGTTTGCAAGCTACAATATTTTGCTTTAATGCAGATTACATGATTGTAGTCCAAGATCCTAGAAGGAAAGTTGCGCCCATCCAGCAGCAACTTCTCAAGGCCAATATTCAACATGTCGAGTTATATGCTGCAAGGTTGAAGGTCACTTGTGACTGCAAACATCATATTTTTCAGGCTCTACAGCAAGCCACTGAACTCTTAAAGCATTCCCAACATGCCTGGCAGAAGAAAAATAGCCAATAGAGCAGTGAGCCACTTTTGAGGCAAACACTCTGAATAACATTCTTCTTCCCCAGTCTGTGGATGGAGGGCTATTTCCAGTGGGGCCCCTTCCAGTTAGTTTGATACCCAGAGGCCTGGGTAAGAACTCCCAGGATTGATAATGCATGCCACCATTGTTTTTATTCAGCACTGTCAGCTTTACCTGTTTTCTCGATCCCTTTTCAGTAGTGTACGACAACTCCCTTGACTCCTGCGATACAAATTTGTAGTAGACCCCTGACACCCCCACCCCAAGGGTTGTACCCATTTCATTGTAGCCTACTAGGCTATTTGTCTTTCTAGACAGACATTAGATCTCTTGCTCTCCTGCAGGAGACCCATTTAGACCCTTGTGTGGATTCCACATTTGCAAACAGGTGGGCAGCACATTGTATTTTGTCATCATACTCCTCATATGCCTGAGGGATTGCTATGCTGATCAAGAGGGGTGTACCATTCAATGTTGTGGGATCGTATTCAGATAACCAGGGACGTTATACTGATGATGGGATTGGAACAACTTAATATAGTTAATTGTTACTGTCCCAACAGAAATGACCCTTGCTTCTATGATGCACTGAGGGGAAGGGTCCTTTCTACTGATCCCAGGTCATTAATCTTGGGAGACTTTAACCACATTAAATGATTACATGGATAGATCTCGGGTGACTCTTGGGTGAATAACCCTTGCCTTCAGAATATACAAAAGATATGGTATATTGTGGGGAAGAACCTTGCATACATTATTAAAACAGCGAATACCTAAATTAATCATTGGTATAGCTGAAAAAAAAATTTAAGTAAACAATTTATTCTGTTAGTCACAATAGGTCAATAGACTGTTACTCAGTGCATTAGTACTTGGAGTGTGAAATAATCATATCAACGTTCAAAAACACATAAAACAAGAAGACAAAAAACAAAACATGCCAGTCATCTGGCTAGGAGAAGAACCCTTGTGGCCATTAGTCTTACTCCAGCCTTCCAAGTCGATAAACGTAATGTGGCTCTATTCCTTATTTCAAGACGAGTCCAAGTGGGAGGTACTTTATGGGGCAAACACATGAAGAGAACACTCCTGTCCTCTGTTTTTTAATGTGAGTCCCAAATATAACTGACTGAATATCTCTCTGGTTTTGATAAACTCCTCCAAAAAGGTGCTCGCATATTGACACCGATGGTGGTAAAGCACTCGTTGCTGTCTAGGGAGCAAAAATACCAACAACAAATGCTCAGGTAAATTGGCTAACTGAGTAAGCCACCTCACACTAGAAGCTTGCAGCCACTGTCGACCCCATCCGGGGAAGCACTTATCCGCTGGGGGTAGAAAAACTTCTTCGAGTGCTCGAGGGTTCCCGTACTGAGTCCAACAACTACCTACTTCATGGAGGTCAAGAAAGACAAACGTATGAAGGAGGCTGATGGGTGGGTAAAAAGCGTGCTGCTCTCCGAGGGTAACAGTACTTGGGTGGCTGCCGGAAATCCCAGCTGTCACCGGAGATGCACAACCTTGCATTATTAAAGGCGAAGAGGCTGGTGACGTGTTGCTATGGCGGAAGGAGGTCCCATAAATTTAAGAAATGGCTTGATGCAGGGGTACAGGGGTACATCACAGTAAACTAAAACAAACTTTATGCAGAGCTGCTACCTGCCTCATCCCATCCCAAAGATATCTGGGGTTGACTTAGAGTGTTCCTTTTTCTACATCCTATCAAGCTCCCTGAGACTGGATCATGCTATTGTAGCCCCTCTCTAGGTGGGATGGACATTGCTGTAAGTCCGCAGAGCCTGAGGACTACTGTTACTCTGGGATCAATCGAACAGAATCTTTAAGGTTGCTGCACACACAAACTATAGCAGTGCTAGCCGTGGTCATTTATCTCCAATGACTTTGCTGCAGAACTTTGAATATCTTCCAACTATAAATAGAAAAGTAGTCCAAAATACTATGTTCTAATCCCTGTTAGTATTACAAATCTTTGTTTAATGGATTCTTCTTCCACTCTAGCCAACACGTGTACTCAGTTATGACTTCATCAGGGCTAGAAAACCACACAATACATAACAAAATTACTATCAAAATTACTGAGGGGACTTATCTAGAGAACCTGGGTGTAAGGAAATGCCTCCTTGGCATGGTTACCCCCTAACGTTTTGCCTTTGCTGATGCTAAGTTATGATTTGAAAGTGTGCTGGGACCCTGCTAACCAGACCCCAGCACCAGTGTTCTTTGTCTCCACAATTGGCACAACCCTGGCACTCTGGTAAGTCCCTTGTAACTGGTACCAAGGGCCCTGATGCCAGGGAAGGTCTCTAAGGGCTGCAGCATGTCTTATGCCACCCTAGGGACCCTTCACTCAGCACACGCACACTGCCTCACAGCTTGTGTGTGCTGGTGGGGAGAAAATGACTACGTCGAAATGGCATTCCCCTCAGAGTGCCATGCTAACCTCACACTTCCTGTGGCAAAAGTAAGTCACCCCTCTAGCAGGCCTTACAGCCCTGAGGCAGGGTGCACTATACCACAGGTAAGGGCATATGTGCATGAGCACTATGCCCCTACAGTGTCTAAGCAAAACCTTAGACATTGTAAGTGCCGGGTAGCCATAAGAGTATATGGTCTGGGAGTCTGTCCAACACGAACTCCACAGTTCCATAATGGCTACACTGAAAACTGGGAAGTTTGGTATCAAACTTCTCACCACAAAATGCACACTGATCCCAGTGTGCAATTCATTGTAACATATACCCAGAGGGCATCTTAGAGATACCCTCTGAATACCAACCCGACTTCTAGTGTAGGCTGACCAGTTTCTGCCAGCCTACCACACACCATACATGTTGCTGGCCACATGGGGAGAGTGCCTTTGTCACTCTGTGGCCAGGAACAAAGCCTATACTGGGTGGAGATGCTTCTCACCTCCCCGTGCAGGAACTGTAACACCTGGCGGTGAGCCTCAAAGGCTCACCCCTTTTGTTACAGCGCCCCAGGGCATCCCAGCTAGTGGAGATGCCCACCCCTCTGGCCACTGCCCCCACTTTTGGCTGCAAGGCTCAAGGAGGTAATGAGGAAAACAAGGAGGAGTCACCCACCAGTCAGGACATCCCCTAAGATGCCCTGAGCTGAGGTGACCCCTGCCTTGAGAAATCCTCCATCTTGAGTTTGGAGGATTCCCACAATAGGATTAGGGATGTGCCCCCTCCCCACAGGGAGGAGGCACAAAGAGGGTGTAGCCACCCTCAAGGACAGTAGCCATTGGCTACTGCCCTCCCAGACCTAAACACACCCCTAAATTCAGTATTTAGGGGCTCCCCAGATCCCAGGAAATCAGATTTCTGCAACCTGAAGAAAGGAGGAGGACTGCAGACCTACAAGCCTGCAGAGAAGGAGGAAGACGACAACTGATTTGGCCCCAGCCCTACCGGCCTGTCTCCAACTTCGAAAACCTGCTCCAGCGATGTATCCAACAGGGACCAGCGACCTCTGAAGCCTCAGAGGACTGCCCTGGACTACAGGACCAAGAAGCTCCCGTGAACAGAGGCCCTGTTCAAAACCAGCTACTTCTTTGCAACAAAGAAGCAACTTCCAAGGGTTTCACGTTTCCCGCTGGAAGCGTGAGACTCTACTCTCTGTACCCGACGCCCCCGGCTCGACCTGCAGAAAACCAACACCTCAGGGAGGACTCCTCAGCGACTGAGAGCCCATGAGTAACCAGAGACGACACCACTGAGCCCCCACAGCGACGCCTGCAGAGAGAATCCAGAGGCTCCCCCTGACCGCGACTGCCTGTAACAAGGGGCCCGAGGCCTGAAACCAACACCGCACCGCAGCCCCCAGGACCTGAAGGAACCGAACTTCAACACAGGGGTGACCCCCAGGCGACCCTCTGCCTTGCCCAGGTGGTGGCTATCCCGAGAAGCCCACCCCCTGTGCCTGCCTGCACCGCTAGAGTGACCCCTGGGTCCCTCCATTGAAACCTATACAAAACCCGATGCCTGGTTTGCACACTGCACCCCGGCTGTCCCTGTGCCGCTGATGGTGTGTTTTGTGTGCCTACTTGTGTCCGCCCTACCCCCCCCCCCCAGTGCTCTACAAAAACCCCCTGGTCTGCCCCCGAGGACGCAGGTACTTACCTGCTGGCAGACTGGAACCGTAGCACCCCTGTTCTCCATAGGCGCCTATGTTGTTTGGGCATCTATTTGACCTCTGCACCTGACCAGCCCTGAGCTGCTGGTGTGGTAACTTTGGGGTTGCCTTGAACCCACAACGGTGGGCTGCCTATGCGCCAGGAGTGAGACTTGTAAGTGTTTTACTTACCTCCTAACCTAACCTTTACTTACCTCCCCCAGGAACTGTTGATTTTTGCACTGTGTCCACTTTGAAAATAGCTTATTGCCATCTTTACAAAGATTGTACATGATATTGTTTTCATCCAAAGTATCTAAAGTATCTAAGTAAAGTACCTTACATTTAAAGCATTAACTGTAAATCTTGAACCTGTGGTTCTTAAAATAAACTAAGAAAATATATTTTTCAATATAAAAACCTATTGGCCTGGAGTAAGTCTTTGAGTGTGTGTTCCTCATTTATTGCCTGTGTGTGTACAACAAATGCTTAACACTACCCTCTGATAAGCCTACTGCTCGACCACACTACCACAAAATAGAGCATTAGAATTAGCTACTTTTGCCACTATCTTACCTCTAAGGGGGCCCCCTTGGACTCTGTGCACACTATTTCTTACTTTGAAATTGTATATAAAGAGCCAACTTCCTTCACTGGGCAATTAGGTCCAATAGAAATTAAATCTAAATATAAAGACAAGGATGAGAATCTGCAAGATGCTGCCTTATCCGACGATATGAAATCAGACAGCGAATCCTCTCAAAAGAATCAGTGTCAAGGGCAATAAGAAGGTAAATGCATGAATGGCTGCTTCAGGCAAATTAGGGTATTTTCTAACCGTTACCCTACTAGTTTCCTTTTACCACACAGTGAAGTCTTCCCTACAGACCATGTCCCAAAAACGCTGGGATTTGTAAGAGATTATGCACACTCATCTAGTGGAGCGAGGCTCTGCCACATGCCTTCAGAGGGAAAGAAGAGTGCATTTTGTGTTAAGTGATTTTATTACACAATAGATATAACCCCTTAGTGCTCAGGTTTTGTTCGGTGTTTACAGTTTAGCAGTCAGGCTAAACTTAGAGGCCTCTAACGTAGTGAACGCACCCGAGATCAAAATAAAGCCCACTTAGTGTGTATGTATTTTAAATGACAATGTTCATACCTGGACAACATCACTGATAAGAATGTAGTGCTTTGGTACAAATATTACATCCAGTATTCTTCTTGAAGAGGTCAGGATGACTTTTGACGTGGAGACTGGCCAGCTTTATATGTCCCTGATGACTGCAATGATAGTAGTTAACTGAATGAAGGTTTTGTGAAATCCATATATGTGGGTAGGACTTGGGTGGATGTTGAATAGTTCTAGCTTTCTATGCCTCGGGGCAAGTAATGCATTATTGCTGTCAGTAGATGTCTACACAGCACTGCTGTCTGTGGTGTTCTCCATCCTGAAAATATGGTGTTGGTGGTAGGCACCATGCTCAATCCTAGCCTTGTTACTCAATCCACCCACCTTCCTTGGAAGCTTATGTTAATTTTTCTGAGGATCCGCAGAAAACCTGCTCACAGCGCACCTCCAAGAGTGCAAAGGAAAGAAAAAGACAGTAGGTGTTACATCTTTCTCTGTTCAAGCGGGCAAACCATGGAATTCATTACCCCCAAATATAAGATCCATGGATAACTATCTTATCTTCAGAAGACTATTGAAGATTTGTCTCTTCCCTATATAACCACCATACTCAAACCTTAATATACAGGATATCCCTGTAAATGTAAACGTTCATAATTTATTCATATGTATGTATCTATATCTGTGTATTTCTTTGTACAAATATGTATAATAGCTATGCTTTAAAAAAATATATAGATACTCTTAAGGTCTGCTTAACAAACGTATATATTACTTACGGCTAAAAAAATAAAAATGTGCGCATATATATATATATATGTTCGATGGCATGTGTAGCTGCAGATACACATGCTGTGCACATCCCACCATCTAGTGTTGGGCTCGGAGTGTTACAAGTTGTTTTTCTTCAAAGAAGTCTTATCGAGTCACGAGATCGAGGGACTCCTCCCATTTCGGCTCCATTGCGCATGGGCGTCGACTACATCTTAGATTGTTTTCTTTCCGCCATCGGGTTCGGACGTGTTCCTTTTCGCTCCGTGTTTCGGTTCGGAAAGATAGTTAGAATTTCGGAAAATTCAACGGTATTGTTTGCGTTCGGTATCGGGTTAGTTACAACAGATCGACACCGAATTTTGAAGAGCTTCGGCGGCCATTCGGGGTTTTCGATCCCCCGGCGGGGCCTGGTCGGCCCGACCATGTGCATCTTCAAGGCAAATGAACGGACCCCATTCCGCTTCTCCCCCAAATGTCACAACAAGTATCCTTATACAGATCAGCATCCGGTCTGTAACTTGTGTTTGTCTCCAGAACACAAAGAAGATACTTGTGAAGCCTGTCAAGTGTTTCGGTCGAGGAAGACATTAAGAGACCAAAGAGCGAGAAGACTACAAATGGCGTTGGCGCCGACAGGACAAAAACACTTGGAGGAGGAAGAAGAAACCTTCTCCATCGAGGATTCGGACTCGGATGAGGTCGATCCCGAACAGACGCCAAAAACCGTGAGTAAGACCTTGACACACAAAACTCACGAAAAGACCACTAAAGCCCAGGGGACGCCACCGCCAGCAGGCCATGGCTTAACCCAGAAAATAGGTGACCGACCACTGGCACCGAAAAAGGGCACGCATGTGTCGAAGGCATCCGACTCCGGTCGAGATACCGGCACAGAGCAGACTCGACCCCGAGACAGTGGGTCAGAGCAATCTCTGCACTGAGAGGGCGGCACCGAAGCGAGTCGGCATCGAGAGACCGGAACGCCGAAAATTTAAAAAGTGTTGTCGGAGCCGAAAAAGACTGCCGAAAAAGTTTCCATACCGAAACATCCATCCTCGGAACCAAAATCAAGTTCCTACACAGAGGAACAGGGACTGTCCTCACAAATGCAAGGACATAGGTTCGGACAAGAACTAGAGTCAATGGAGCCAGATTACACTCAAAGAAGGCTCCACATCCAAAAAGACACAGGGAAGATAAGTACTCTTCCCCCAGTTCGGATGAAAAGAAGACTTGCCTTCCAAGAGAAAGACAAGCAGCCACAGGCAAAGGTGGCAAGACAAGTAACCCCGCCACCATCTCCACCACGCTCAACACAACCATCACCGGTAGCCACTCCACCACTGATGCAGTCTCCAACTCATACTGGAATGAGTCAGGATGATCCCGACGCATGGGATCTTTATGATGCACCAGTATCAGATAACAACCCAGACTGTTATCCAGCGAGACCATCACCACCTGAGGACAGTACAGCCTACACACAGGTGGTGTCAAGAGCAGCAGCTTTTCATAATGTCACCCTACATGCAGAGCCTATCGAGGATGACTTTTTATTTAACACACTATCGTCCACACATAGCCAGTACCAGAGTCTCCCTATGCTACCTGGAATGCTAAAACACTCCAAACAAGTGTTTCAGGGGCCTGTGAAGGGCAGTGCCATAACTCCAAGGGTGGAGAAGAAATACAAGCCGCCACCAACAGACCCTGTATACATCATGCAGCAATTAACACCAGACTCTGTGGTAGTAGGGACAGCTCACAAGAGAGCGAACTCACACACCTCAGGAGACGCACCACCTCCAGACAGGGAGAGTCGCAAGTTCGACGCTGCAGGGAAAAGGGTTGCAGCACAAGCGGCCAACCAATGGCGCATGGCCAACTCACAGGCATTGCTGGCGAGATATGATAGGGCTCATTGGGACGAAATGCAACATTTCATTGAACCCTTGCCCAAAGAGTTCCAAAAAAGGGCACAACAAGTGGTGGAGGAAGGACAGAGTATCTCGAACAATCAGATACGCTCTGCAATGGATACAGCGGATACAGCTGCTAGGACAGTAAATACAGCAGTGACCATAAGGAGACACGCATGGCTGCGTACATCGGGATTCAAGCCGGAAATAAAACAAGCTGTGCTGAATATGCCATTTAACAGACAGCAGTTGTTTGGGCCGGAGGTGGACACTGCTATCGAAAAACTCAAAAAAGACACAGATACGGCCAAAGCCATGGGCGCACTCTACTCCTCTCAGAGCAGAGGCACATTTCGTAAATCAGTTTCGAGGGGGGTTTCGAGGACAAAGCACAGAACCCACAACCTCACAAACAAGGCCCACTTATCAGAGCCAATATCAGCGGGGAAGTTTTCGGGGACACTATAAAGGGGGACAGTTCCCAAAAAGTAGAGGGAAGTTCCAAAGTCCCAAAACTCCACAGAACAAGCAGTGACTTCGACGTCACAAATCCCCAACACATAACACCAGTGGGGGGGAGACTAACCAAGTTCTACAAACAATGGGAGGAAATAACAACAGACACTTGGGTCCTAGCAATTATCCAGCATGGTTATTGCATAGAATTTCTAAAATTCCCTCCAAATGTCCCACCGAAAACACACAATATGTCAAAACAACACATGGATCTTCTACAACTGGAGGTCCAAGCGTTGTTACAAAAAGATGCAATAGAACTGGTACCAATTCATCAGAGAGGAACAGGAGTTTACCCGCTGTACTTTCTCATACCCAAAAAAGACGAAACTCTAAGACCTATATTAGATCTCAGAACATTAAATATCTACATCAAATCAGATCACTTTCACATGGTGACACTGCAGGACGTAATCCCATTGCTCAAACAACAAGACTACATGACAACACTAGACCTAAAGGATGCATTCTTCCATATACCGATACATCCTTCACACAGAAAGTACTTAAGGTTTGTGTTCCAAGGGCTACATTACCAATTCAAAGTGTTGCCATTCGGGATAACAACTGCGCCAAGAGTTTTTACAAAATGCCTGGCAGTAGTGGCTGCTCATATCAGAAGGCAGCAGATACATGTGTTCTCGTACCTAGACGATTGGTTAATCAAAACCAACATGCAAGAACGGTGTTCACAACACACAAAGTATGTCATAGAAACCCTCCACAAACTAGGTTTTCTCACTCAACTACAACAAGTCACACCTTCAGCCGTGTCAAACACAGCAATACTTAGGGGTGACAATCAACACAACAAAAGGGATTGCCACTCCAAGTCCTCAAAGGGTACAAGCATTTCACAATGTAATACAGGCCATGTACCCAAAACAAAAGATGCAAGTGAAGATGGTGATGAAACTACTAGGCATGATGTCCTCATGCATAGCCATTGTCCCAAACGCAAGATTGCACATGCAGCCCTTACAACAGTGCCTAGCATCACAATGGTCACAGGCACAGGGTCAACTTCAAGATCTAGTGTTGATAGACCGCCAAACATACACCTCGCTTCAGTGGTGGAACAATATAAATTTAAACCAAGGGCGGCCTTTCCAAGACCCAGTGCCTCAATACGTAATAACGACAGATGCCTCCATGATAGGATGGGGAGCACACCTCAACCAACACAGCATCCAAGGACAATGGGACACTCAGCAGAGATAGTTTCACATAAATCACTTAGAACTTCTGGCAGTATTTTTAGCGTTGAAAGCATTTCAACCGATAATAAGCCACAAACACATTCTTGTCAAAACAGACAACATGACAACGATGTATTATCTGAACAAACAGGGAGGAACACACTCGACACAGTTGTGTCTCCTGGCACAGAGAATCTGGCATTGGGCGATTCACAACCACATTCACCTAATAGTGCAGTTTATTCCAGGGATTCAGAATCAGTTATCAGACAATCTCTCTCGGGATCACCAACAGATCCACGAATGGGAGATTCACCCCCAAATACTAAACACTTACTTCCAAAAATGGGGAACACCACAAATAGACCTATTTGCAACAAAAGATAACGCAAAATGCCAAAACTTCGCATCCAGATAGCCACAGGATCAGTCTCAAGGCAATGCGTTATGGATGAGTTGGTCAGGGATATTTGCATACGCTTTTCCCCCTCTCCCACTCCTTCCATATCTGGTAAACAAAATGAGTCAAAACAAACTCAAACTCATACTAATAGCACCATCTTGGGCAAGGCAACCTTGGTACACAACACTACTAGACCTATCAGTAGTACCTCATGTCAAACTACCAAACAGGCCAGATCTGTTAACTCAACACAAACAACAGATCAGACACCCAAATCTAGCATCGCTGAATCTAGCAATCTGGCTCGTGAAGTCTTAGAATTCGGACATCTAGACCTCATACAGGAATGTATGGAGGTCATAAAACAAGCAAGGAAACCAACCACAAGACATTGCTATGCAATTAAGTGGAAAAGATGTGTTCATTACTGCCATAATAAACAAATACAACCCTTACATGCATCTGCTAAAGACATCGTCAGCTACCTACTGCACTTACAAAAGTCAAAGCTAGCTTTTTCATCCATTAAAATACATCTCACCACAATTTCAGCTTATCTGCAAATTACGCAACATCACTTTTTAGGATCCCAGTCATAAAGGCTTTTATGGAGGGCCTGAAAAGAATTATCCCTTCAAGGACGCCAGTGTTACAAGTTGTTTTTCTTCGAAGAAGTCTTTTCGAGTCACGGGACCGAGTGACTCCTCCCTTTCGGCTCCATTGCGCATGGGCGTCGACTCCATCTTAGATTGTTTTCTTTCCGCCATCGAGTTCAGACATGTTCCTCTTCGCTCCGTATTTCGAATCAGGAAAGTTAGAAAAGAATCGAAAATTCATTGGTATTGTTCTCGTTCGTACCGGTTTAGTTTTAGTGTATCAGCACCGACATCAAGACCGCTTCGGCGGCCCTTTGGGGTTTCCGCTCTTCATCGAGGCCTGGTCTGCCTGACCGCACCCGTCATCTAAGACTAATGGACCGGACCCCCTTCCGTTTCTGTCCTAAGTGTCACGCCAAGTATCCTTATACAGACCAGCACTGGGTCTTTAACCGGTTTGTCGCCCGAACACAGAGAGGATACTTGTGAAGCTTGCCGAGCATTTCGATCCAAGAAGACCTTAAGGGATCGACGCGCAAGACGACTACAAATGGCGTCGAAGCCGAAACATCTCAACGTTGAGGAGGAAGAGAGAATTTCCATCCAAGAAACGGACTCGGATGAATCCGACGGTGATCGACCCTCGACGGCGCGGCAAACAGTGAGTACACCTGCCCCGCCCCACACCCAGGGTCACACCAAAAAACTCAAGGCCACGGGACGCCACCGCCAGCAGGCCATGGCTCAACCCACAGAAAAGAAGGTGACCAAATGACATTGGCACGGAAAAAGGACAAAGATTTGCTGAAGACTTCCGACTCTGGTCGAGAATCCGGCACTGAAAAAAATCTGCATCGAGTTATCAAGTCGGGAAAGCCTCGAAAAAGCTCATCGGAACCGAAAAAGACAAATTCGTTGGGAATTTCGGTACCGGAAAAACCGGCTTCGGAGCCAAAACGCTCTTCCTACACTGAGGAGCAAGGTCTTTCTATGCAGCGCAAAGAAAAGCACAGATTTGAGCAAGATCTGGATTTAGAAGAACATGACCAGACACAACAAAGGTTAGAAATCCAGAAGGACACAGGGAAGGTACAAACCATCCCTCCACTCAAATCGAAAAGAAAACTAGCTTTTCAAGACACTGAGATGCAGCCCAAAGCCACAGTGGTTAGAGACAAGTCACCACCACAACATTTCACACCACAACCATCCCCACTGCAATCACCACACTTGTCACCAGTGGGTACCCCGATGGCGCAGTCACCCACACATACTGGGATGACTCAAGATGATGCGGATCCCTGGGATCTATACGACCCACCTATATCGGACAACAGCCCAGAGTGTTATCCAACCAAGCCTTCACCACCAGAGGACAGTACAGCATATATGCAAGTACTAGACAGGGCAGCTACGTTCCACAACGTAACAATGCACTCAGAACCGGTGGAAGATGACTTCCTGTTCAACACTCTGGCATCCACTCACGCATCCTACCAAAGCCTGCCAATGCTACCGGGCATGCTCAAGCACGCACAACAGGTCTTCCAAGAGCCTGTAAAAGGGAGGGCCATCACATCAAGGGTCGAAAAGAAATATAAACCGCCCCGTCAGACCCAGTGTTTATAACTCAACAGCCCCCTCTGGACTCGGTGGTTGTGGGGGCTGCAAGAAAAAGAGCAAATTCACAATCATCAGGGGATGCCCCACCCCCTGATAAAGAGAGTCGAAAGTTCGACGCAGCGGGGAAAAGAGTGGCATCATAAGCAGCCAATCAATGGCGAATTGCAAACTCGCAAGCCCTACTTGCACGCTACGACAGGGCACACTGGGACAAAATGCAAGACATCATCCAGCATTTGGCCAAAGAACACCAAAAACGTGCCCAACAAGTGGTTGAAGAGGGACAGGTCATTTCAAATAATCAAATACGGTCTGCCCTAGACTCTGCAGATTCAGCTGCACGGACTGTCAACACAGCTGTGACAATTCGAAGGCACGCATGGCTGCAAAGTTCTGGATTTAAACCAGAAATACAATAGGCGGTACTAAAAATGCAGTTTAATCAACATCAGTTGTTTGGGCCGGAGGTGGATACCGCGATCGAGAAAATGAAAAAAGACACGGACACGGCCAAAGCCATGGGCGTGCTCTACTCCTCACAATACAGAGGCACATTTATGAAACCTCAGTTTAGAGGGGGGTTTCGACAACAGACATCTGAACCATCCACCTCCCAAAGAAAACCCACCTACCAGTCACAGTACCAAAGAGGGGGGTTTTGTGGTTCGTACAGAGGACAATTCCCAAGAGGAAGAGGGAAATTCCAGCCCTCCAAACCAAGCCCTAGCAAACAATGACTTCAATGTCACACTTCCCCAACACTTGTCACCAGTGGGGGGGGAGGCTTACCAAATACTACCACAATTGGACACACATTACCACAGACATGTGGGTCCTATCAATTATCCAACATGGTTATTGCATAGAATTCACAACATTCCCTCCACATGTTCCACCAAAACAGCACAGATTGTCTCCACAACACTTAGACCTATTACAAATAGAGGTCCAAGCACTGCTACAAAAACAAGCCATAGAGTAGTACCCTATCACCAGAAGGGAACAGGCGTTTACTCCCTGTATTTCCTTATTCCAAAAAAGGACAAAACACTAAGGCCTATCTTAGATCTCAGAACACTGAATCTCTTCATCAAATCAGATCATTTCCACATGGTAACACTTCAGGACGTAGTTCCCTTACAAAAAAAAAAAAAAGGGGAATACATGACAACACTGGATCTCAAGGATGCGTATTTTCACATACCCATCCATCCATCTCACAGGAAATACCTCAGGTTTGTAATACAAGGCAAACATTATCAATTCAAAGTGCTACTGTTCAGAATAACAACAGCCCCAAGAGTATTTACAAAATGCCTAGCCGTAGTAGCAGCTCATTAAAGGAGACAGCACATGCACGTATTCCCATATTCTGAATATTGGCTCATAAAAGCCAACACTCAGCAACAATGTCAATTTCACACGCAATATGTCATAGATACTCTACACAAACTAGGGTTTTCTATAAATTACCAAAAATCACATCTACAACCATCCCAAATACATCAATACTTGGGAGCAACACTCAACACACAAAAAGCAATTGCCACTCCAAGTCCACAAAGAGTTCAGTCGTTTCAAAATGTAAGATCAAGTATACAACCAAACCAACAATACACAGTAAGGTTTGTGATTAAACTACTAGGCATAATGTCCTCATGCATAGCTATTGTCCCAAACGCAAGACTACACATGCAGCCCTTACAGAAGTGCCTTGCAAAACAATGGACGCAGGCACAGGGCCAACTCCAAGATCTAGTGTTGATAGACCGCCAAACACACTCTTCACTTCAATGGTGGAACCCTGTAAATTTAAACAAAGGGCAGCCTTTTCAAGACCTAGTGCCTCACGCCATTATCACAACAGACGCTTCCATGATTGGGTGGGGAGCACACCTCAACAATCACAGCATACAAGGTCAATGGGACAATCAACAAAAACTACTTCACATAAATCACTTGGAACTTCTAGCAGTATTTCTAGCATTAACAGCGTTTCAGCCACTTCTAGCCCACAAACACATTCTTGTCAAGACAGACAATATGACAACAATGTATTATCTAAACAAACGGGGGGACACACTCGTCACAGCTGTGTCTCTCTGCACAAAAAATTTGGCATTGGGCAATTTACAACAACATTCGCCTGATAGCACAATACACACCAGGCATTCAAAATCAGTTGGCCGACAATCTCAGTCGAGATCAACAGCAAACTCACGAGTGGGAAATACTTCCCCAGATTCAACAAGATCACTTCTACCACTGGGGGACACCAAACATAGATCTATTTGCAACAAAAGAAAACGCAAAATGCCAAAACTTCGCGTCCAGGTACCCACACCATCAGTCCAAGGGCAATGCTCTATGGATCAGCTGGTCAGAGATATTTGCTTACGCTTTTCCCCCTCTCCCACCCATTCCTTATCTGGTCAACAAACTGAGTCAAAACATAAGGTGGTTCTCCGTACAAATCCACAATTCTTACCAAAAGTCATATCACCATTTCATCTAAACCAAACAGTAGAACTCCCAGTCTTCTTCTACACACAGCCAGACTCAGTAGCAGAAAGGGCATTACATACGTTAGATATAAAAAGAGCGCTAATGTATTACATTGACAGAACAAAACAATTTCGTAAAATGAAACAATTGTTCGTAGCTTTCCAAAAAACACATGCAGATAATCCTATATACAAACATATACAAACAGGGCATTGCCAGATGGATAGTCAAATGCATATAAACCTGTTACCAAAAAGCTAAAAGAGAATTACCCATTACTCCAAGGGCACACTCCACTAGGAAAAAAGGAGCCACAATGGCTTTTCTTGGTAATATACCAATGACCGAGATTTGTAAGGCAGCCACTTGGTCTACGCCTCATACATTTACTAAGCATTTCTGTGTAGATGTGTTAGCAGCACAAAAAGCCACAGTAGGACAGGCTGTACTAAGAACATTATTTCAGACAACTTCAACTCCTACAGGCTAACCACCGCTTTTGGGGAGATTACTGCTTTGTAGTTTATGCACAGCATGTGTATCTGCAGCTACACATGCCATCGAACGGAAAATGTCACTTACCCAGTGTACATCTGTTCGTGGCATGTTGCGCTGCAGATTCACATGAGCCCTCCCACCTCCAGGAAGCCTGTAGCCATTTCAGTTGCATTAAAATTGTAAATATGTAAATAATGTTTACTTTAATACGCTATGTACATACACATTTACTCCATTGCATGGGCACCTCTAGTATCCTTACTTTAACAACTCCTACCTCACCCTCTGCGGGGAAAACAATCTAAGATGGAATCAACGCCCATTCGCAATGGAGCCGAAAGGGAGGAGTCACTCGGTCCCGTGACTCGAAAAGACTTCTTCGAAGAAAAACAACTTGTAACACTCCGAGCCCAACACTAGGTGGCAGGAACAGTGCACAGCATGTGAATCTGCAGCGTAACATGCCACAAAAAGATGTACACTGGGTAAGTGACATTTTCCATATATATAATATATATATATATATGTCCGATGGCATGTGTAGCTGCAGATATACATGCTATGCACAGCTCCTGCCATCTAGTGTTGGGCTCGGAGTGTTACAAGTCGTTTTTCTTCGAAGAAGTCTTTTTGAGTCACAGGATCGAGTGACTCCTCCTTTTCGGCTCCATTGCGCATGGGCATCGACTCCATCTTAGATTGTTTACTTTCCGCCATCGGGTTCGGACGTGTTCCTCTTCACTCCGTTTGTTCGAGTCGGAAAAATATTACAAACCCTCTAAATTCGTCGGTATTGTTTTCGATTGTGTATCATCCATCATCGACACCTCGGAACCGGCGGATATAGATCTCTACTTGACCTTCGGGGCACCCGCGCCCAACTTGGTCAGCCCAACCAAAAGTATTGTCGAAGCCTCATGGACCTGACCCCGTTTAGATTCTGCCCTCGGTGCCACGCCAAGTATCCCTACAAGGATCAATATCTGGTTTGTAACCTGTGTTTATCACCGGATCATCAAGAGGATACCTGCGATGCCTGTAGATCCTTCCGCTCGAAAAAGACTCTAAGAGACCGAAGAGCGCGTAGATTAGAGATGACGTCCAGAAGCACCGAACGCCTCGACGCAGAAGAGGAGGAGATGATCCACACAGCCATCTCCGTTCGGGGGTCCGATTCCGAACAAGAGTCCGACATCGACCGACCAATAACAGCGGGCCAGCACGTGAGTACGCTTGACCCGACCCAATCCAAGCCCAAATACAAGGCCTCAGGGACGCCACTGCCGGAAGGCCATGGCTCCACCTGTAAGAAAGCTACCGGTGACCAAGAAACATCTTCGGCACCGAAAAAGGCCACGCCAACAACAAAGCCTTCGGACTCGAGCCGAGGCACAGGCTCTGAAATTATAAGGCACCGACACATCGAGTCGAAACCCTGAAAGTCACTTTCGGAGCTGAGACCAACAAGTACTCCAGGCCCCTCGGTGCCGAAAAAACCGGCTTCCGAGCCGAAAAAGCATACCTACACAGAGGAGCATGGACTTTCAAAACAAATAAAATGAAAGCCATAGGTTTGATGAGGAATTGGCACAAATGGAGGATTTCGATGAAAGACAGGCCTGGATACAAATCCACAAAGACACTGGCAAGATCCTCACAGCACCTCCTCTGAAAACAAAGAGGAAACTGGCCTTCCATGGACAATTGGACACTGACCAGCCAACGGCTAAAGTGCCAAAAACAAGAGAAAGATCTCAACCGCCCCAGTTTTCACCTCAACAGTCTCCTCCTCATTCTCCTCAACTAACTGTCTCCCCGTCTGCTAACCCTGCACAGTCTCCATCACACACTATGCAGTCACAACATGACACGGATCCATGGGATCTCTATGATGACCCAGTCTCAGGCAATAGTCCAGAGTGCTATCCGTCAAAGCCATTACCACCTGAGGATAACACCTCATATACACAGGTTCTAGCCAGGGTAGCGGCATTTCACAATGTGGCCATGCACACCGACCCTCTGGAGGACGACTTCTTATTCAACACATTGTCCTCCACTCACGCCACATACCAAAGTCTACCCATGCTTCCTGGCTGCTAAAACATACACAACAAATCTTCCAGGAGCCAGTTAAGGGAAGGGCTATAACTCCTAGGGTAGAAAGAAAATATAAGCCACCACCCTCAGACCCCATTTTTTGTTTACACAACAGCTACCCCAAGAATCCGTAGTGGTCAGCGCAGCAAGGAAAAGGGCTAATTCACAGTCCTCTGGAGATCCACCCCCTCCAGATAAAGAAAGCAAGAAATGTGATGCTGCAGGGAAAAGGGTGGCGTCACAGGCAGCCAATCAGTGGCGTATAGCCAATTCACAGACCCTACTAGCCAGATATGACAGAGCTCACTGGGATGAGATGAAGGACATTATTCAATATCTCCCCAAGGACCAACAGAAGAGAACCCAGCAGGTAGTAGAGGAGGGACAAGCAATCACGAATAACCAAGTAAGGTCGGCGCTAGACTCCGCAGATACAGCAGCAAGAACTATCAATACGGCTGTCACCATTAGGTGACATGCGTGGCTTAGGTCATCAGGATTTAAATCTGAAATTCAGCAGGCTGTCCTCAACATGCCTTTGAATCAACAACAATTATTCGGCACACAGTTTGACACAGCCATAGACAAAATTAAAAAAGATGCTGACACTGCCAAAGCTTTGGGGGCGCTTTATTCATCCCTATACAGAGGCTCATTTCGAAAGCCTCAATATAGGGAAGGCTTCAGACCCCAACCATCCGAACCATCTACTTCGAAAGCCAAACCCTCTTACCAGATGCAATACCAGAGAGGGGGGTTTTGGGGATCCTACAGAGGGCAATTCCCCAGATCTAGAGGAAAATACCAATCCTCAAAACAACCCACTAATACCAAACAGTGACTTTACCAACACCTTCCCTCACCACACTTCCCCTGTGGGAGGAAGACTGCAAAAGTTCCACACCCACTGGTTACCCATCACAACAGACAATTGGGTACTATCCATTATCCAACATGGTTACTGCATAGAGTTCACACAAATTCCTCCAGACATTTCCCCAAAAGCGCACAAACTTCCAACTCAATACATTTCAATGTTGCAAACAGAAGTACAGGCACTATTAATCAAACAAGCCATAGAACTTGTGTCGCATCATCAAACAGGAACAGCGGTTTACTCCCTGTACTTCCTCATTCCCGAAAAGGACAAAACATTAAGACCAATATTAGATCTCTGGACTCTCAACCTCTACATCCGATCAGAACACTTTCACATGGTAATGCTACAAGATGTAGTCCCACTGCTACAACAGGAAGAATTTATGGCAACACTGGATCTAAAAGATGTGTATTTTTCACATAGCCATCCATTCAGCTCACAGAAAATATCTCAGATTTGTAATACAGGGAAAACATTACCAGTTCAAAGTGTTACCTTTCGGGATAACAACAGCTCCCTGAGTATTTACAAAATGCCTTCGCCGTAGTCGTAGCATACATAAGGAGACAACATATACATGTCTTCCCATATCTCGACGATTGGCTAATAAAAGCCAACACTCAAAAACAGTGCCAACATCACACACGTTATGTAATAAACACCCTACACACACTAGGGTTCTCAATAAATTACCAAACATCACATGTACAACCTGCACAAATTCAGCAGTACTTAGGGGCCACATTAGACACCCAAAAAGCACTTGCAAGCCCAAGTCCACAAAGAGTGCAATTGTTCCTCACCATATTGCCAAAACTCCAGCCAAACCAACAATACACTGTCCGATTTGTCATGAAACTGTTGGGTATGATGGCATCATGCATCGCCATTGTCCCAAACGCAAGATTACACATGCAGCCCTTACAACAGTGCCTCTCAAAACAATGGTCGAAGGCACATGGTCATCTTCAAGATCTAGTGTTGATAGACCGCCAAACACACATTTCGCTTCAGTGGTGGAATCCCACAAATTTAAACAAAAGGAGGCCATTTCAAGACCCTGTGCCTCACGCCATTCTTACAACAGATGCATCAATGATTGGATTGGGGTCACACCTCAACAATCACAATATTCAGGGATAATGGGACAAAAAACAAAAACAATTTCACATAAATCGCTTAGAACTGCTAGCAGTGTCCCTAGCACTAAGAGCCTTTCAACCTTTTCTTGCTCACCAACACATTCTTGTCAGAACAGACAATATGACAACAATGTACTACCTAAACAAACAGGGAGGAACCCACTCATCACAACTTTGCCTTCTAGCACAAAACATTTGGCATTGGGCAATTCACAACAACATACACCTGGGAGCTCAATACATTCCAAGAATTCACAATCAATTAGCAGACGCCCTCAGTCGAGATCACCAACAAACCCACAAGTGGGAAATTCACCCCCACTTCACAAATACTTTCGTCAGTGGGGGACATCAGACATAGATCTGTTCGCCACCAACCACAACGCAAAATGCCGAAACTTCGCGTCCAGGTACCCACACCCTCAATCCAAGGGCAATGCTCTGTGGATCAACTGGTCAGGGATATTTGCTTACGCTTTTCCCCCTCTCCCGCTCATTCCATTTCTGGTCAACAAACTGCGTCAAAACAAACTCAAACTTATACTTCTAGCACCAATGTGGGCACGTCAACCATGGTACACCACATTGCTAGACCTGTCAGTAGTACCACACATCAAACTCCCAAACAGATCAGACCAGACCTGTTGACACAAAACAAACAACAGATCAGACACCCCAATCCAGCAATGCTCAATCTGGCAATCTGGCTCCTGAAATCTTAGAGTTTGGATATCTAAATCTTCCACCAGAATGTATGGAAGTGATTAAACAGGCAAGAAAACCTACCACCAGGCAGTGTTATGCTAACAAATGGAAAAGATTTGTTTTCTACTGTCAAGCAAAACACATAACACCCTTAGACACAACCATACAAAACATTGTAGGTTATTTACTCCACCTGCAAAAAGCTAATTTAGCTTTTTCATCCATTAAGATACATCTCACAGAAATTTCTGCTTATTTGCAAAATAAACAAACCAAATCTCTATTTAGAGTGCCTGTCATCAAAGCTTTCATGGACTAAAACAATTTCTGCTTATTTGCAAAATAAACAAACCAAATCTCTATTTAGAGTGCCTGTCATCAAAGCTTTCATGGACTAAAACAAATCATACCTCCAAGAACGCCGCCAGTACCCTCATGGAATCTTAACATTATACTCACACGACTCATGGGTCCACCCTTTGAACCCATGCACTCCTGTCAGATCCAATCCCTAACTTGGAAAGTAGCATTTCTAGTGGCAATCACTTCATTACGAAGAGTTAGTGAAATACAAGCATTCACTATTGAACAACCCTTTATACAAGTACACAAACATAAGGTTGTACTTCGCACAAACCCTAAATTTCTACCTTAAGTAATCTCACCGTTTCATTTAAATCAAGCAGTGGGACTTCCAGTCTTCTTCCCACAGCCAGACTCAGTGGCAGAAAGAGCACTACATACATTAGATATTAAGAGAGCTTTAATGTATTACATTGACAGAACAAAATCATTTAGGAAAACTAAAAAGGTGTTTGTCGCATTCCAAAAACCCCATACTGGTAATCCTATATCGAAACAAGGCATAGCCAGATGGATAGTGAAATGTATCCAAACTTGTTACCTAAAGACTAAAAGACAGCTGTTAAGTACGCCAAAAGCACATTCCACTAGGAAAAAAGGAGCAACAATGGCATTTCTAGGAAATATACCAATGACAGAAATCTGTAAAGCAGCCACTTGGTCGACACCTCATACATTTACCAAGCATTACTGTGTAGATGTGTTAGCAACACAACAGGCCACAGTAGGACAGGCTGTCCTAAGAACACTATTTCAAACAACTTCAACTCCTACTGGCTGACCACCGCTTAAAGGAGGAGAACTGCTTTGTAGTCTATGCATAGCATGTGTATCTGCAGCTACACATGCCATTGAACGGAAAATGTCACTTACCCAGTGTACATCTGTTCGTGGCATGTTCCACTGCAGATTCACATGCGCCATCCCTCCTCCCTGGGAGCCTTTAGCTGTTTAAGTTACATTTAAAATTTGTACATATGTATATACATCTCTATTCCATTGCATGGACATCTCTTTCTTTACACTTTATCACTCCTACCTTACCCTCTTCGGGAAAACAATCTAAGATGGAGTCGATGCCCATGCGCAATGGAGCCTAAAAGGAGGAGTCACTCGATCCTGTGACTCGAAAATACTTCTTCGAAGAAAAACAACTTGTAACACTCCGAGCCCAACACTGGATGGCAGGACCTGTGCATAGCATGTGAATTTGCAGCAGAACATGCCACGAACAGATGTACACTGGGTAAGTGACATTTTCCATATATATGTTCGATGGCATGTGTAGCTGCAAATACACATGCTGTGCATTATCCTGATTTATCCCAATTTGGGCCGACCACGTGGAAGCCTCATGGATTAGACTCCATTCCGATTCTGTCCTCGGTGCCACGCGAAGTACACGTACACACACCAGCATCTGGTTTGCAACCTCTGCCTTTCCCCAGATCATCAGGAAGAAAACTGTGAGGCCTGTCAAGCCTTCCGATCGAAGAAGACTCTTCGAGACAGAAGGGCAGGAAGACTCGAAATGACGTCGAGAAGCAGTGAACATCTCGACGTAGAAGAAGAACTGATGCAAACCGCAGTCTCAGTTCGAGATTCCGAGTCCGAGCAGGAATCAGAGGAAGACAGACCGATCACAGCAGGTCAACATGTGAGTACGTCTACCCCTGTAACCTCACAAAAGAAAAAGCACAAGGCATTAGCTATGCCACCTACCGGAAGGTCATGGCTCAGCTTGAAAAAAGACTGGCGGTGACAAACTTACCAGTTCGGCACCGAAAAAGGCCACTCCTCTGAAAACATTGACATCGGAGGAAACAAAAAGCTCAGTTTCCAACTCCACTAGACACCATTTTTCAAAATCGAAAATTAGAAAACCAGTTTCGGAGCCGAAACCTTCCTCCTCAACATCTTTTTTCAATCCAGAAAAAGCATGCTTCGGAGCCAAAAAGGCCAACATATACATAGGAACATGGACTTTCAAATAGACTTAAAGAAAGCCACAAAACCTCTGAAGAGGAGTTAGAGGTACAGCCAATACTAGAAGTTATGGATGAAAGGCAATCCAGGATCCACATCTATAAGGAAACAGGAAGAATTCTGATAGCACTGCCTTTAAAAACCAAAAGGAAGCTAGCTTTTCAGGAGGAATTGGACACTATACAGCCTCCAGCAAAAGTGCCAAAGCACAAGGAGAAACCACCACCTCCTCAATCTTCTCCTCCTCATTCTCCCCACCTACCTACCTCTCTTCCTACTAGCCCTACACCAGTGCAGTCTCCTGCTCACTCTTAAGATTCACAACAAGACAATGTGGATCCATGGGATCTTTATGACCCAGGTCCCATTCCAAGTAATGATCCAGACAGCTATCTCTCTAAACCATCGACACCTGAGGATAGTGCTGTCTATAACCAAGTTATAGCTAGGGCTGCAGCATATCATGGTGTCACCATGCATACAGAACCCCTAGAAGAGGATTTCTTATTTAACACTCTATCCTTAACACATTCTAGATATCAATGCCTCCTGATGCTCCCAGGCATGATAAAACATGCGGATCAGATATTCAGTGAACCTGTTAAAGCATGCATCATAACACCTAGGAGAGATAAATATAAACCTGCACCCTCTGACCCTGATTATATCCCTCATCAGGTACCTCCTGATTCTGTAGTAGTTAGCGCTGCCAGGAAGAGAGCAAATAGTCAGTCATCAGGGGATGCACCCCCTCATGATAAAGAGAGCAGGAAATTGGATGCTGCAGGGAAAAGAGTTGTGTCCCAGGCAGCAAATCAGTGGAGAATAGCCAACTCGCAACCACTATTAGCTCGCTATGACAGAGCCCATTGGGACGAGATGCAAGACATAATCCAGCATCTCCCCAAAGAACACCAGAAAAGAGCACAACAAGTAGTGGAGGAAGGGCTAGCCATTACTAACAATCAAATATGATCTGCCCTAGATGCAGCAGATACCGCTGCTAGAAGTGTCAATACTGCGGTAACTATACGCAGGCATGCATGGCTCACATCTTCTGGATTCAAGCCAGAAATTCAGCAGGCTGTATTAAATATGCTGTTCGATAAAAAAACATCTTTTTGGGCCAGAAGTAGATGCAGCCATAGAAAAATTGAGAAAGGACTCTGACACAGCAAAAGCAATGTGTGCACTCTACTCTGCACCATACAGGGGGTTCTTTTGAAAGCCTCAGTTTCGAGGTAGATTCAGACCACAGCCCGCTGAGGCATCCACCTCACAGGCTAAGTCATCCTACCAACCGCAATACCAACAGGGTGCTTATAGGGGCACATATAGAGGACAGTACCCCAGAAATAGAGGAAAATTTCAGGCCTCTAAGCAGCCTCCACAGTACCCAAAACAGTGACTTCTGTCATTCCCTTCCACTCCACACCTCTCCTGAGGGGGGAAGACTACAACAGTTCCACACAAATTGGCAAAATATTACCACAGACAATTGGGTACTATCAATTATCCGCAATGGCTATTGCCTAGAATTAATACACACTACTCCAAATATCCCACCAACGTCACACAAACTATCCACAGAACACACCATTATGTTGCAAGAAGAGGTCCAATCTCTACTACTCAAACACGCAATAGAATTGGTGCCACAGTCTCAAATAGGGACAGGAGTTTAGTCACTATATTTTCTAATTCCCCAAAAAGATGGCACCCTCAAGCCAATATTAGACCTAAAGGCCCTCAATTTTTACATCCTGTCAGAACGTTTTCACATGATAACTTTACGGGATTTCATCCCACTTCTACAAAAACAAGATTTCATGACAGCTTTAGACCTCAAAGATGCGTATTTTCATATACCCATCCATCCTGTACACAGAAAATATCTCAGGTTTGTCATTCAGGAAAAACCCTACCAGCTCAAGGTGTTGCCCTTTGGAATAACAACAGCTCCAAGGGTATTCACAAAGTGCTTAGCAGTAGTGGCAGCTTACCTAAGAAGACAACATATACATGTATTTCCATATCTAGACGGCTGGCTAATAAAATCAAACAGTCATACGCAATGCCAAAATCATACGCATTATGTAATACAAACCTTGCACACACTAGGGTTCTCAATAAACTACCAAAAATCACACCTTCAACCAGCACAAATACAGCAATATTTGAGCAAAATATTAGACACTCATCAAGCTCTAGCATATGCAAATACCCAAAGGATACAAGCTTTCCAAAATATAATCACACAAATACAAACAAATCAACAATACACTGCCAGATTTGTCATGAAGATTTTAGGAATTATGGCATCATGCACTGCAATTGTGCCACATGCAAGATCAAACATGCAGCCCTTACAACAGTGCCTTGCACATCAAAGGTCACAGGCACACGGTCAACTTCAAGATCTAGTGTTGATAGACCGCCAAATGTACATGTCCCTTCAGTGGTGGAATTCCACAAATCTAAAAAAAGGGCAGCCATTTCAAGACCCTGTGCCTCAGACCATAATCACAACAGATGCATCAATGATTGGTTGGGGAGCTCACCCAAACAATCACAACATTCAAGAGCAATGGGATGTCAAACACAAACAGGTACACATAAACCACTTGGAGTTATTAGCTGTTTTTCTAGCACTCAAAGCTTTCCAACCTCTTCTCACACTGAAGAATGTTCTTATCAAAACAGTCAACATAACAACCATGTATTATCTTAACAAACAGGGAGGGACACATTCATGCCAACTCTCAATTCTAGCCTCGAAAATGTGGAAATGGGCAATCCACAACCAAATTCATCTATTAGAACAATACGTTCCAGGGATAGACAATCAATTGGCAGATATCCTCAGCAGAAATCACCACCAAACTCACGAATGGGAGATTTATCCTCAAGTACTTCAAAAATACTTTCAAAAGTGGGGAACACCAAACATAGCCTTGTTCACAACAAGCGAAAACACAAAGTGCCAGAACTTCGCATCCAGACACCCACATCCCCTATCCAAGGGCAATGCTCTATGGATCAATTTGTCAGGGATATTTGCATACGCTTTTCCCCCTCTCCCACTCCTTCCATTTCTAGTCAACAAGTTGCGTCATACTTCACTCAACTTGATACTCATCGTACCAACTTGGGCATGTCAACCGTGGTACACAACATTATTAGATCTGTCAGTGGTACCACACTCCAAACTCCCAACCAGACCAGATCTGTTGACACAAAACAGAAGTCAAATCAGACATCCAAATCCCAAGACACTCAGGGGCTGATTCTAACCCCGGCGGTCTTCGACCGCCGGGGCGAGGGTCGGCGGGAGCACCGCCGACAGGCCGGCGGTGCCCCGCAGGGCTTTCTGACCGCGGCGCTTTGGCCGAGGTCAGAAAGGGTAAACCGGCGGTCTCCCGCCGGTTTACCGCTGCCCTCAGAATCCCCCATGGCGGCGCAGCTTGCTGCGCCGCCATGGGGGATTCTGACCCCCCCCCTACCGCCATCCTGTTCATGGCGGGAAAGCCGCCATGAACAGGATGGCGGTAGGGGGGGGTCGCGGGGCCCCTGGGGGCCCCTGCCGTGCCCATGCCAATGGCATGGGCACGGCAGGGGCCCCCGTAAGAGGGCCCCGCAAGGTATTTCAGTGTCTGCCTTGCAGACACTGAAATACGCGACGGGTGCTACTGCACCCGTCGCACCTTCCCACTCCGCCGGCTCGATTACGAGCCGGCATCCTCGTGGGAAGGGAGTTTTTCCCTGGGCTGGCGGGCGGTCTTTTGGAGACCGCCCGCCAGCCCAGGGAAAAACTCATAATACCCTCCGCGGTCTTCTGGCCGCGGAGCGGTATTATGGGGGCGGAATTCTGCTGGGCGGCCTCCGCCGCCCGCCAGAATTAGAATCACCCCCTCAGTCTAGCAATTTGGCTCCTGAGGTCATGGAGTTTGGATATTTACAACTCCCATCAGAATGTATGGAAGTTATTAAGCAAACAAGAAAACCCACTACCAGACAGTGCTATGCAAACAAATGGAAATATTTGTATATTACTATCAATCCAAAAATATTGACCATCTTACAGCATCAACACAAGAGATTGTATGTTATTTACTTCATTTACAAAAAACAAATTTAGCATTCTCTTCAATAAAAATTAATCCTACTGCAATTTCAGCATATTTACAAAATAGACAACGTAGCTAGCTCTTTATTTAGAGTTGCTGTCATTAAAGCTTTCATGGAAGGTTTAAAACGCCTCATTCCACCCAGAACACCACCAGTTCCTTCTTGGAATTTAAATATAGTGCTTACACGACTTATGGGACCACCATTTGAGCCTATGCACTCGTGCCAAATTCAATTTCTAACATGGAAGGTTGCCTTCCTAGTGGCAATTACTTCCTTAAGTAAGTTAAATCCAAGCCTTTACTCTTGAAGAACCGTTCTTCCAAGTACACAAGCACACAATTGTACTAAGAACAAACTCAAAATTTCTTCCAAAGGTTGTATCACCATTTCATATAAATCAAACAGTGGAACTGCCAGTCTTCTTCCCACAGCCAGATTCTGTGGCAGACAGAGCTCTGCATACATTAGACATCAAAAGAGCTTTAATATACTATATAAATAGAACTAAACTGTTTAGAAAGACTAAACAACTATTTGTCGCTTTCCAAAAACTTCATACAGGCAATCCCATATCAAAACAAGGTTTAGCACGATGGATTGTAATATGCATCCAAACATGCTATATTAAAGCAAAAACCCCATCTTCTAGTTACTCCTAAAGCACATTCTACAAGGAAAAAAGGTGCAGCAATGGCTTTTTTTAGGGAATATTCCAATGGCTGAAATATGTAAATCTGCCACTTGGTCAACACCACATACTTTTACTAAACACTACCGTGTAGACGTATTATCACAACAACAAGCCACAGTAGGCCAAGCTGTACTAAGAACTTTATTTCAAACAACTTCAACTCCTACAGGCTAACCACCGCTCTTTTATGGGAGGACAAACTGCTTTGTAGTCTATGCACAGCATGTCTATCTGCAGCTACACATGCCATTGAACAGAAAATTTCACTTACCCAGTGTACAGCTGTTCTTGGCATGTTCCGCTGCAGTTTCACATGCACCCTCCCTCCTCCCCAGAAGCCTGTAGTTGTTTAGGTTACAAACATTTGTATATAATGGATATACGTTTACATTAGCATGGACATCTCTTAATTTGTACCTATATACTCTATCACTCCTTCCTTTACCCTCTGAGGGAAAACAATCTAACAATGGAGTCGAGGCCCATGCACAATGGAACCGAAGAGGAGGAGTCACTCGATCCCATGACTCGAAAACACTTCTTCGAAGAAAAACAACTTGTAACACTCCGAGTCCAACACTAGATGGCAGAATAATGCACAGCATGTGAATCTGCAGCGGAACATGCCACAAACAGATGTACACTGGGTAAGTTACATTTTCCATATATAATTCTATGGTTTTATAAAATACAACTTAAAATCTCAATATAGTATCTTCCTTATACATACATACCCTTTCTATGTCATGAATCTGTATACTTATTACTTTACTCCTACTGTACAAGAGAAAAAAGCACTCTCTCCAATGCACTACTTTGTCTCATCCTATACCTCTCTCAATCCTTCCTCTAACTCCACTCTGACTCATACCAAACCTAATCTTACTACTATGATCTCCCAATTAACACTTAGGTTATTCCCTCTTCTATCCCTCCATTATTCTTTTCAATCCAACTAACACTCACATGTCCACCTCTCAAATTAACTTTAAGCAAATTAACTTTAAGCAGTTTAAGCAAATATGTAGTCTCTAGTCAATATGTTGAAGGGAAATAAAATGTTGTGCAGAACTCTATGTACACAGCAATCCACAAATAAGCTGATTGAACTGAAAGACAGGGAGAGAAACCCATCAGAGGTGCTAAATGCTATACGCAACTTTGCATATAATGTTCCACTGCTTCAGCTGATGCCACAAAACAGTACATAGGCAAAGTCATAAAGCCCTGTATTGGGAACTTGGTGATGAGACCCCGATACAGCCTAACACAAGTTCTGAAGAAAAGCCATAATATCTATGGTGTGGGTAATTCTGGCTCTACCATTTAATGTCCATGATCAAATAGGTATGGGCGATCAGGATGCTTGTGCTGTGTCTGACAGAGACAGTTGTCATGGTATTACCAAAAGATGGAGAGCAGCCCAATGTATGCTCTTCATACAGTCCACTGTTTCCCATTGATGATGATAATGATGGTGATTAATGATGATGCTAAACTTTTGGCAAGAATCATTGCCATGGTCGTTATGCCTCATGTTATTCCGGGGCATAGTACAGCACACAATGTTTAGACACTTTTAAAATAATACATCAATTCAACCCGACATTCCAGTGAGAGACCAAGGGGTAGAGGGTTGGAAATAAGAGATAAATGGAGACGGCCTGGCCAGTGTCAGCTGTCGAGCTGAGACACCTTACGGATTGCTGTATTGGATTTTCTTTAGCTGGAAGATGGATAATAGTAAATGACGTTTCTGATTTATCTGATACTAAGTAACCTTCAATTTAACAAGCTTTAATATCGTGTGTCTTAAACTCTGGATTGCTCTTATCTGTCTTTATGAACTGCTTCAAACTACTCAAGCTTCTGTCATTACTTTTGGTCTCCTACAACAGAGAATTGTTTGTACATAAATCCCTAGTACTTCCCCATCAAACCACAGATGTAGATAGCTGGTATTAAACCCAGGAGAAACGGATGTTACTTTCCTTTACTTCACATTTACTTTAATAAAATCTATTAAAATACCAGGAATCCCGCAGTGAACACCACAATACTATCTAAAGAATACCTGTTGTGGGGGTTTAGACTATCCTCCAAAAATACATCTTTATGGAAACTTTGAAGTTCTAGTTCTCTTATCTTTAGAGTCAAACTGTGTTTAGTTGAACATTATTCTTTAGTGTCTTATTTTTCAGACTCTGAATCTCAACACTCTCGAGGCCTGCTGAGGTAATGGAACACTGCTTTGGGAAAACAATGTCAGGTAAGTCTAAAAACGAAATCGCCTTTTCCTTCTTCTGGAAGACTATGGGAACTCGACTCTCTATGCGCTGAAGAACAAGCGTGAGTGCAGAGGTGAAGATAATTGAATTATGTGACATGGACAAAATGTTGGCTAGATCTGCAGATCCCTTGATTTTTGTTGATAAACCAAGAGTCACTTCCAAGCGCCATGGCTAATATGCTGCTCCGTAAAATTTGACCTTCAACAATGGCATGGCCCTTCTACAAAATATCGAATTAAGTATGACCCTAATCACTCACTGGCCACTGTCATTAATGTGATCATCAGAAGCTTGGGACTCACAGTCCGGGAATGCATGAGGATTGTGACATTAAGATGGCAATACTCTCCAAACTCCTATACCTTTCTCAATATTGCGATCCCTCTCACCAAAGCTTTCTGTAAGACCCTGCATATCCTGATGATAAAACAGCTAGAGGCGGATACATAACCAAGGTTGAGCTGGGATACCGTGATGCACCTTAATGGTGATGGCAGCAGTGGAGTCTCAGACCTAGAACTACCCTATGATGTCACCAAGACACATTTTGCTCATTATTGGTTTCATCTCTATCTGCACATACCCCAGGAGGTGATCCAGAGTGAGATACCTTCTCACTGAATGCAGCACTGACAAGCCACCTGCATAGACTATCCATACATGTTAACACCGTAGCTTCACCAACTGGGCATGGCACTGCTCGGTGAATATGTGGGACTAACTTCCCTGTGTTCTCTAGCTTTGCTGATAAGGAATAATTCAAGTACGCCACAGTCAATGGAACCCAAAACGCAATCCAACCGAAACACCTGGGACTGAGTCAGATGCAGAATGAATACCCTCCTGGTCATTTGTTACTGCCATCTCCGTGGAAAGGCCTGAAAGAAGGGTCCCCATTACACGTTTTCTGTATCTTGACTTCAATCACACCAAGACAGCTACGACACATTGCACCCTACAGAGCCCCGCAACTATGGCAGGCCACACATGCCTGATGACAGCGGCATCAGTAAGACTCTTAAATAACTGGCGAACAATCCAGGTTTATTTGCTCACAAACCAAAGCTATTTCCATGAACAACTGTCTGCTACACTTTACATTTCTCCATAGGGTGGACTGCATCGCAATTCAACGATAATCCTCTGGGTTGAATCTGGACGCCAGCTGTACTAGATTTCAACACTCCGCATCAGATTTCCTGGATTTCCTCTAGTTTTGCCCTATGATTTCATTATACTGGCACAAAGTATTTTCTATGTTATCAGACATGACCAACGCCCATCTGACTCCCTCTCCGCTTATAGAACTCTCAGGCTTTAAAAAGGGCCTGTCCTGCCGCCTTTGTTTTGTGCAATGGCTCTTCTACTGGCCAAGAGAGTGATGAAATGCGCTGCACGAGTGGCTCAAAACTCATGACCTAGAGACAGCTTTCAGACTTAGAGCCTGATTTAGATCTTGGCAAACGGGTTACTCCGTCACATCAGTGACGAATGTGCCATCCGCTAAAATATAAATCCCATTGGATATAATCGGATGTATATTTCGGTGGATGGGATATCTGTCACTGTTGCTACGGAGTAACTTGTCCCCCAAGATCACAATCATGACAATCGTATGATGGTGCATGAATTGTGGGGTGACAGCGACAATAACTAAAACAGTGCACCCTAAAGTAAGGGACACTTATAGGCTGGTAAAGCGTGGGATACAAAAGAGAGGCCCCTGTATGCTGATATTTATTTTATTTATGCGTTTTTATACACAGTGGACATTAACCAGAGGTGTCTGAGTGCGTTACAATAGAACAAAGATTGTTACATGAACAATTAAGAGTTACAGGGTACTACATGACAATACATATAGGTGAGTGGTTCCCAACCTGTAGTCCGGGGACCCCTGGGGGTCCCCAAAGCCTTCTCAGGGGGTCCGCGAGAGCTCTCTCCCTTCTAACTTGGTAACTTGTACCATTATTCACCCCCACATTTGGCATACTGGTACCCCCATGTAAGTTCCTAGTATATGGTACATAAGTACCCTGGGCATTGAGGTACCAGGGGATCTGCAGCATGTATTATGCCACCCATAGGGAGCCCATGCAGTGTGTTCTGAAGGCCTGCCATTGCAGCCTGCGTGAAAAGGTGCATGCACCCTTTCATTACCAGGTCACTGCACATCACCCCTATAGCAGAGGGTAGGGTGCAAGTACCTGTGTGTGAGGGCACCGATGCACTATCAGAGGTGCCCCTACGAACTCCAGCTGCATTTTTCTGGACTTCGTGAGTGCCACCTTAGGCGATTTCTGGACATAGGTCACTACCTATGTCCAGCTACATAATGGTAACTCCAAACCTAGGCATGTTTGGTATCAAACATGTCGGAATCATACCCCTGTACTATTGCAGGTGTTGGAAATATGCACTCTGGGGGCTCCTTAGAGGACCCACAGAATTGCTACCACCAGTCTTACAGGGTTTCCTGGGCAGCCCAAGCTGCTGTTACCCCTCAGACAGGTTTCTGCCCTCTTGCTGCTTGATCTGATCAAGCCCAGGAAGGTAGAACAAAGGATTCCCTTTGGAAGAGGGAGGTAACACCCTCTCCCTTTGGAAATAGATGTGACTGGTTTGTGAGGGGTAGCCTCGCAAAGCCACTGGTATGCTTTGAAGGGCACATTTGGTGCCCTCTGTGCATAAACCCTTCCACACCGGTTCAGGGACCCCTAGTCTCTGCTCTGGCACGAAACTGGACAATGGAAAGGGGGGTGCTCAGAGCTCCTCCAGCGGGTCCCTGGATTCTGCCATCTTGTTTCTAAGGTTGGCAGGGAACTCAGGGAGCATCTGAGTGGCCAGGCACGTGACGTCATAGCCCCCTCCTGATAGGTGCTTACCTGGCTAGGTGACCAATTCTCCTTTCAGGGCTATTAAGGGTCTCTCTCTTGAGTGGGCCCTCAGATGGGGCTTGCAAGATTCCAGCAGGATTCCTTTGCAACCTTCACTTCGACTTCTGGCCTCCGGAACTGCAACTGGACCCTCCAAGACCTGACAATCTGCCTCCAAGAAGAAGAACTCTTCTGTAAGGTTCCTAACAGCAACTGCAACATTTCCACCAGCTGAGCATCCACTGAGGGCGGCGTGTCTTCAGCCTGCACTATAAGAAAGAAGGAAGTTCCCTTGGAGTGAAGGAGTCACTCTCCAGGATCCGCAGGTACCTGCTGCAACGATGACCGGCTGGGTGGATCTTCCCTCAGCTTGAGCTGCCTGGATCCTGTATCATGGGTTGTGATCCAGAAAAGTCCTCTTGGTCCTCTCTGCCAGCTGTCCAACTTTGGTGGAGGTAAGCCTTTGCCTCCCCACGCAGGACAGTGCCCCTGTGCACCGCGTATCTTGCAGCTGCCAAGGCTTGTTTGCATCTCCTCCAAGGGATCTTCAGGCGACGTGTAGCTCCAGTCCCCAGCATTCCTCACTATGATGCACAGCCCTCTGCGTGGTTCTCCTGTGTTGTGGGATCCCTTTCTGTAGTGCTGCATGGGCTTCTTCTGCAACTTCTGTATCCCCATCCTGTGGGACTCCTGTGGGTGCTGCCTCCACTCCTGTGAGTCCTCTGTGTCACTGAGGGTCCACTGCGACTTCCCCCTCCTGGGTTGAGTCCTCCTGAGCCTCGCCGGTCCACGGCAGCACCACTTTTCCACTAAACACAAATTTGCCTTTACCAAGGCTTGTTGGTGGAATTACTGCACTGTCACCCATCTGCAATCTTCACTCCAGCGTGAAACATCTTCTGCATCCTTCAGAACTCTTCTCTGGCTCCAGGGCTGCAGTGCTGATCTGTTCTTCCTCACCATCAACCAACTCGTGGGTAGTAGCTCCTACTCATCCTGGACTCCACCAACACTTTTGAACTTGGTCGCCTCTCTCCACAGATTTTCTTCTCCAGGAATCCACTGCTGGTTTCTTGCAGTCTTGTCTGGGTGTCTTTTTCTCTTTTCCTACCTTTTGGGTGTTTTGGGAAATTCTAGTGATTTACTCCTGCTTTCCTGGTCGCTGGGGAGGTACTGTGTTACTTACCTCTGTGGTTTTCTGGTACTCCCAGCTCCCCTCTACACATTCCACTTACCTACGGGGGGTCGGTACTGTGTTCACAATCCATTTTTTAGTATATGGTTTAGGCTCCTCCTAGGATACTGGATATTGCTATTGCCACTGTTTAACATTTTCTATGCCTATTACTGTTTACTTGTGTATATATTTAGTTTATTACCTCCTATTGAAGGGTTGCCCTTCTAGTATTTTGCGGTATTGTTTTCCAAAAATAAAGTACCTTTATGTTTGTACAACTCAGTGTTTTCCTTTCATGTGTGTAAGTGCTGTGTGACTATAATGGTTTTGCATGAGCTTTGCATGTCTCCAAGATAAGCATTGGCTGCTCACCCACAGCTACCTCTAGAGAGCCTGGCTTCTAGACACTGCCTCCACTTCACTAATAGGGGAACCTGTACCTGGTATAAGGTGTAAGTACCTTAGGTACCCACCACACTCCAGGCCAGCTTCCTACACCTGGTGAGCAGCTTGGTGAGGAGAGTGATTGAAATAAATATCTTTGGAAGAGAAGAGTTTTAAGGTCTGTTTTGAGATCTGGAAAAGGGGGGAGTGCAAAGATTGAAGGTAACGAGTTCCATATGCTAATAAACTGAAAAAGATTGCGACCTAAGTCTTTTCCTTTTGAAGTTGGAGGTTCGAGCAGCAGATTTTCAGCATTTCATGAAGGTCTAGATATCTTGAGTTTGTTTGCTAGGTAGCTAGGGGTGGAAATGTGAATGGCTTTTTGGGTGATACAAGCAGTCTTGTATATGGTCCTAGCTTCAAAAGGAAGCCAGAAAAGAGTTATCAGCATAGGTTTGATATGGTTATTTCTTTTGTCCCCATAGACGAACATGAGGCTGAGTGGAGGATGAAATTTAAAGGAAATAGAAGAGTCTTATGGAGGCCTGCCAGGAGAGAATTACAGTAGTCCACTCTGGAGAGTACCAAAGATTGGACAAGAGTTTTCAGGCCTTGCTCAAGAAAGTAATGCCGCATACCCCAGAGAAGGCGCAGTTGGAAGCCTGCATTCTTGGCCATGATGTTGATTTGGGACTGGAGGTTAAGTCTTTTGTCCAGGATGACACTTAGAGATTTGACACTGTCAACAATGGTAGGTTTACTATTAAGAATGTTCAGAATATCATCCATGATTGAACAGGAGGTGGAGAGTTTGAGGTAGAGATACAAATTTGGTTTTCGAAGGGATTCTGTTTGAGGTGAAGCCACATCATCCATTCTTGAATTGAACTGAGTGCGGTGGTGAGAAGTGGGATGTCATTTGCAGAGGACACCCTCAGGCAGATTTGGGCTCCCAGCGGTTCAAAGTAAAAATGAAATGGGGTCGGAGCGAGGATTGAGCCTTAAGGGACACCTTCATCAACAGCTTTTGTAGTTGAGAGACAGTTTTCCAGTGAGGTAAGATTCAAACCATTTCAGTACTACGCCTTCAATTCCCATTCTTTGTTTTTGTGTGTTAAGAAGTGATGGTCTACAGTATCAAAGGTTGCAGACAGGTCAAGAAGGATAATGCCTGAGCTACACTAGTCTAGGATTCGAAGGGTATCGCCGATAACCTGTAGCACTGCTGTTCTGGTCCTGCAGCCTTGACTGAAGCGGGACTGAAATTTGTTCAGATGACTGTTGTCCTTTATGTGTTGAGTGAGTTATTCCACTACACATCTTTCAGTGATTTTGGCCAGGTAAAGAAGATTGGCGGTAGAGCAGAAATTGTTAAGGCCTTTCACATCAGCTGAGGATTTTTTTTAATAGTGGAGTCACCTGACCAGTTTTGAGAGCCTCAGGAAAAGATCCCTGGCTGAGAAAGAGGTTAGCCAGGTTTGTCCAGTAGGGAAACATGTGGGTATAGGGGTCTATTGCAATGTCGCTTGAGATAGGGTCTAGAGAATGGTTCATAGGTTTGGTTTTCAAGATGCTCTTGAAGAGGGCTTCCTCAGTGAGGGCATCAAAACTGTGCTAGGAGCCTTTGTTTTTGCATAACTCATGTGGGGTTGGATGTGCATCATGATCAAAGAGCAATTTAACTTTTGCATCACAGAATTGTGCAAATTTGTTTGCTTTTTGGGTGGGCCATCAAATTTGATGGTTGAACATGAGGGGGGCTGGTGGTGGTTTTGATTAAGTCAAAGAGTTTTTTTGGTCTGCTTTTGGCAGAGTCATGGAAGGTTCTAAAGTGAGGTGATACTAGCCCCATAAATATTAACTGTGTACGTCTTTTATCAATCCTCTGAATATTATTTATGACTAGACCGTACTAGTTTTCTAATTCACGTTACTGCCTTTTGCCATCCAGATCTCTATTCCATTGGCTGTCAACTACACAGATCTGTTTCTTTGTCAAGGTAAACTGATGTTGTAAAGTACGTGAAAATGTCAATAAAATTATTAAAAAACAATCAGTGTTCGCATATATTTCAGGGTTCCCTTAGCAGCAGTCACCTGATATTTTCAAATTGGAAAACACACCTCCATTCAGAAATTACCTGGCATTAAAATATTTGGAGACCATTATAGGAACGTTGTGGAAGCTAAACATAGTCTCTACAAGGTTAATAGTTGCTTCTTCTGTACCATACAAACCCTATCTTGGTAGATAATTTCTAAGTGGCAATTACTTATGGTTCAGCAGACTATAAGTTCTGTCAATGGAATAACCCTCTTTTGAGGTGCAAAACATTGTAGTTTTACAAACGCTTCCAGGTTTTCTGCCAAAGATGGTGTCTCTTTTCACAATAAGTGCTATTTCATTACCAGTGTTCTTTAAGAAATCACAAGGAGTAACTTGGATGGCTTTATATACTCTTGATTTATTATACTGACAAAACTAGTTCAAAGACTAAACTGGTATTTGTAGCTTTTTCATAAACTCTTGTAGGCATAGCTATTGCAAAATACTGAATTGCTGAATCGAATGCTAGATATATCAAACTTAAGTACACTAAGGAACATTAATTAGAACATCACCAGCTCACTTACTCATATAAATGGAGATACTAGGGGCGTCAAGATGGCGTTCGCACTGTAACAGTGTTCTGAACCCCTCCATCACATGCCGCCATCCAGTGTTCCTCCTAAGAATCCCCGGTTCCAAAACCAGATACTTTATATCTCCCCCTGCCTCTCTAGCTGCCAGAAAGACTAAAACATTAAGGATCTTTTGGGGAGCAGAGGTGGGGTGTGGCCGCCGCACCTGACTCTAAAATGGTGGCCTGCCAGAGCCCTTCGATCGTCTCATGGGGACCGAGAGTCACAAAGTCAGGGAGAACGGCCAAGACACACGCTCCATCACCTGTGACTGGGGTGTATGTGGTCAAGAAGATCTCCGGTGGTCGAGGGAAAGCGAGAGGCAGGTAGAAGACAGCCGGGCTGGAGAGGTCGCATAAGCTCCACTGAGGGTCGGTGCAGTTCCCACCGACCACGCACGCAACCTGGGGTCTTCCTGGACTCATCGCTATCAATGACCCAGCAAGTCAACGCCGTCTCTTCCTCCTGCTTCAACTTTGAAAGATCTACAAATGGATCCCCACTGAACCAGAAGGACGGTCGCCCAAGCTCTCGTAAGCAGTAGACTGGACTACGGCAATGCCCTCTACGCAGGAACCACGGCCAAGCTCTAGAAAAGACTGCAACACATACAGAACGCCTCCGCATGCCTCATCCTGGACATCCCCTGCCACAGCTCCATCACAGCCCACCTGAGACACCTGCACTGGCTCCCCGTCAACAAGAGAATCACGTTGAAGCTCCTCACCCACTCTCACAAAGCACTGCACAACACTGGGCCAGAATACCTCAACAGACGGCTCTCCTTCTACATCCCGACCCAACAGATTTGCTCCGCTGACCTTGCCCGCGCAACCGTTCCACGCATCCACAGAACGACCGCCGGTGGCAGATCGTTCTTCCACCTCACCGCCAAGACGTGGAACACTCTTCCTGCCCACCTGCGCCAGACACAGGACCTCAAGACATGGCTTTCCGAGCAGTAGCAGCACCCCCATCCCTCAGCGCCTTGAGACCCTCACGGGTGAGTAGTGCGCTCTACAAATGCTATGATTGATTGACTGTGTGCGGGCAACACGGGCCACCCAGGGAGACGAGTGGGCCTGCTTATCAGAGACTGGTGTGTAAGAGGTACTCCCACCTCTAATCGTTGCAACCCACAAACTCTTTTCTTCCCCTTGCAGTCTGGGGACACGTGGCACGGCCAGAGTGGGCATCACTTAACAGCTCTGCATCTTGTGATTGATGAGCCAGTGGGCTGGGATTGCCAGCAGTTCGGATCGCTCCTGATGCCCAGGTGAGAGAGCCTCATCCACGGCCTAAAAGGGCAATGCATTGACCCACACAGTCCGTGATGGCACATTGTTATTCCTCTATTGAAGATACTGCATAGATGCCTCCAGTGGTGAGACCGAGTTTGCATGGAGGCCTCGTCTTCTCTCCTATGCCCCTATCTCCCACTTCTTAACTAGTATCAGGCTCTGTGAACACTGCATGTAAAGGGAATGGAGCAAGCAAATGTGATCACTACGTGTTGGATTTATTGTGCCCTGGACCCTGGGTATAATGAAAACGAGGTCGGGCCATCCTAAGAAACTGGCCTCTGGGTTCCCAGGTCAGGTATATACTGCCCCGCCCCCATGTCTGGTGTGGTGGCCTGGCCCTGGACTGTTAACAACTGTTTGTTTGCTGGGGTCAGATCTTCAGTGGCTGCGACAAGCCTGCTTCACCACTACCCTGCTGGGCCATTGAACTGCTCTGTGAGACTAAAGGGGTAGCCTTATGGTTCTGTGAACACAGAAACGGGGGTGCCAAGTGGTTCTTCGTTGCCTGGGTCTGTGGACCACCTCCTGCCACCCTGACGCCCCCCTCGATCCTCTAGTCCGCTCTCCTCAGGGCCAGGCTGCTCGTGCTGTCTCTCTGTGACAAGCCGGCCACGCCTGAACATATCACGAAGGAACACTCCTGCACTACCATGGCGAAGGACAAAGCCCAGAAACTGCATTCTTCATAGCCCATCTCGATCAATACACTACCAGACATGGGGCAAATGGCAGGGGGACGTCAGATGGGGGGGCGCCTCCTGGTGGAGAACTGGCCCCTATAATACAGGCTATCCAAACATCAGTAACAGTGGTTGAAGCTAAAATAGGAGAAGTCTATTTTGATGTAGCACCCCTCCGACAGGACATGCAAAATGTCACAGGACGGATCACCAAAGCGGATGGACACCTATCTACAGTTGAGAATGAAGTGTTGGATCTTAAAACTAAAGTGGTGCACCTGCTTTCTGGGATGGCAGAATTGAATCATAGAGCTGAAGATGCAGAGAACCACTCCTGACGGAAAAACTTCAGGTTTGTGGGGTTTCCTGAAAGAGCAGAATCCAACCAACATGCTCAATTTCTAGAAAAGCGGTTCCCAACCTGTGGTCTAGGGACCACTGGGGGTCCATGAAGCCTTCTCAAGTGGTCCATGACGGCTCAGAAAATGTAATAATATTAACAGATTAATAAAGTGTATATAAATAAAGTGACTAAATGTACAATTGAATTTTTTTTAACGTACTGTAAATGTCAAGCAATTTGGAATTGGAGGCTAAAAAGTAAATTAGTATTCTCAGATTGATTCGTGGAAGCAGTGCAGGTGTATAAAAATAATATAGTATGGATGATGTGTGGCTTCAATTGAATTTAAAATAGCTCCAGCCTTCCCATTGAAATTACATTGTTTATTTCTTTATTTATATTTGCTTGCAAATTAAATAAAATGTGTTGTCATTTGTGTGTTTGATGAATACTGGTTTCTGTGATTTTTCACATGTTGTTTTACGTTTCAAACCATTAACAATGTTTGGGACAGCTTCCCCAGCTTCCAGTAATGACTCAGTGGGGGGGTACCCAGATTCCAATAATGATTCAGTAGGGGTCCCTGAGTTCCAGTAATGAAAAAGTGGGGGTTCTCAGAAGTCAAAAGGTTGGGAACCACTGTTCCAGAACAATGGATCAAATTCTGAATGCCCACCGATAAACTTACCCCATAGTTTGCAGAGGAATGTGTTCATAGGGCTTTCGTGCCCAGGCTGCCACCGAGGGTGCCACACCGGCCCATAATCACCCGCAGCTTCAACTTTAAAGGTAGAGACTGTATCCTTTGATAGGCCCATGCCCAGTTAGAACTTCACTACCAAGGTGCTAAAATTCTTATGTTTCCCGACTACTCTAAAGAAGTGCAGGCAAAATGAAGATCTTACAAAACAGTGAAACAGAAACTCAGAGCTCTCATTTTGTCCTACATGCTTCTCTTCTGGCTCGGCTCAAAGTGATCCACGCAAACAGAGTACACCTGAATCGGCATAGGACTGGCTCATGGAGGAGAAGCAGCTCTGCAGGTCAGGCTGATTGCCTCCCCCTTTGGCGGGAACATTGGTGACAACAGACTCCGACTCATCCCTGTGTATGAACAGGCTCCAAACCCATTCCTGGAAATGGAGACACGGTGCGTGTGTCTCCTTGCCCTCCCCTAGGTTCAATTTGCCAGAATCCTCCACCCAGCACATGACCAAACCAGACTACGCTGGTGAGGGGACCAATGAAACAGTGCCACCGAGGGGGATCATTAAGAGATACCCTCCTGCTCCATGTCTGCTGACATAACCACACCAGATTAACACTGACCTGCTTGAGTGTAGACGGAGGCCTCACCGGGGGATCTGCATGCCCACAGCTAGTTGGAGAGGAGTTGAGAGGGTGTTACTTTGCACTTGTGTTTTTCAAGTTGCTGTTTGTTGTCTTTCGAGTTACACATTTGATTTGTCATGTCACAATACATCAATACAACTACGAACCCACCATAAAGGCCAGTACATGGGATATACCTTCTCCATAGAGGTTACCATACTTTTTATTGAATGAATATGCCTCCCGCCCACTAAATGTACCTAGTACATGTAGGGCACCCCTTTATGTTATGACTTAGAACGTCATCTTTTTTTTGGGACCAAATTAAGTATGCCGCAGTGCTGCTATATACCCATCGATTCATGCCCACTGTCCTCTCGTTGCAAGAAACGCACCTGCTGGGCTGGGCACGAATTGCATGTTTTTGGCGCACCAGGGATACAATAGGATGTACAATGCAGGTTATGTCAGGGGCTCCCGGGGGTTGGCGATCCTGCTGTGCTGCGCTTTCTCCACGTCGGTTACTCGATCATGATTAGATCACCAAGGCAGATATATATGGCCCATTCCAGGTTGTTGGAGGGACGCACACTGAACCTCTTGTGCGTTTATTTTGCCCCCAGCACATTAGACTCCCTCTTGACCACACTCATGAAAGTTATTAGGCAGTTTCCTGAAGGACCCACATTCATAGGAGGGGACTTTAATGCGGTTCTTGACCCTGCAATGGACTCTACTGGGGTCCAATCGGACCACGGTCGTGCCAGCACTCGTCATTTGCTTAACTGGTTAAATGCACTAGGTCTTTGTGATATCTGGCGATGTGGAACCCTAGATCACAACAATACATGTACACCTCAACGGCCCATCACACACATGCACATTGATAAGACTTTGACACAAACTACCAACAGCCTGTCAGTCTCTCAGATACAAACCCTCCTGCGAGGAATAGCCGATCACGCTGCAGTGCCTCTACAGATGGGTACAATGGCAGGCACCCTGCATCCCTTCTGGAGACTTAGGGGGTCATTCTGACCTCGGCGGTAAAAGGCGCTTACCGCCGGTCAGAAGACCGCCATAACACCGCCGCGGGCGCGGGAAACTGCCACGGTCATTCTGACCCGCAACAGGCAAACCGCCAAAAACCCGACATCCACAAAAGTCTGCCACACCAACGGCCAGCGAAAAACTGGCGATGACCAAACCTCCACCGTCACGCCAACAGAAATACGCCCATTCCATTCCGACCCACGAATCCACGCGGCGGTCTTTCAACCGCGGTATTCCATTGGCGGTACACACCGCCGCGGTCAAAATACACACACAGCTCCAAAACACTGCCACATTGGACATTTTGAAATACACACACCTGATACACATACAAACACCACTCCCACACACCCAACACAATATAAAACACACACCCACATCACCCACAAACCCCTACGACCACCATTTAATGACTAAGGCCAGAGAGAGACACCACCAGCTAGTACAGAGCATTCACAGGCACATTACACCATCACTCACACAACATCCACGCACAAAACACCACACACCACCACACTCAACACACTCATCTCCACAAACACCACCCCACACCTCATCCACACTACCCCATGGCACCCCAAAGACACCCCAGGTTTTCAGATGCTGAACTCAGGGTCATGGTGGAGGAAATAGTTCGGGTAGAGCCCCAGCTCTTCGGGACACTGGTGCAGAACACCACCATTGCCAGGAAGATGGAGCTATGGCAAAGAATAGTGGACAGGGTCAACGCTGTGGGTCAGCATCCACGAAATCGGGACGACATCAGGAAGCGGTGGAATGACCTACGGGGGAAGGTGCGTTCCATGGTATCCAGACACAACATCGCGGTGCAGAAGACTGGCGGCGGACCCCCACCTCAACCCCCAGAATTTACAACATGGGAGGAACAGGTCTTGGCGATCCTGCATCCTGAGGGCCTCGCAGGAGTAGGCGGAGGAATGGACTCTGGTAAGTCTAATCTCAACTACTTCATTCCCCCCCCACCCACCGGCACGCCAAATCATACCCCCACCCTCCCCCCCCATCACACATCCTCCTTGCTAATGTCTCTCCATCACAACCCACCCATCCCAACACCAAGCCCTGCATGCGACCACAAACCATGGACACCCATCACCTAAGCATGCCCACTGCACATACCCATCCTCCCCCAAACCACCGTCACAACAGCCCCCACAAGGGAATGCCAGCACTGGGGTACACGGGCACCCACCCATTGCACGCTATGGCACACACAGATGCAATAACCATACTCTTATACCCCTGCAGGACCCGAACGCCACGACACCGCCCAGGAGGGTCCAAAAATGTCCATTCCACCCCCAGAAGAGGTCCACAGTGATGACAACAGCTCTGTCTCCCTGGACCCAGATGACCAGCCCGGCCCATCGGGGACCTCAGGACAGTCGGTTCCCCTCACACAGCCACAGGCCACAGCAGACCTACCCCCCTCTGGGAACACCAGCACAGCACCCACCCAGCGGGCCCATGCCTCTGTCTCCAGGACACGTCAAGCAGCGGTGTGTCCACCACTACAGGGCACCCAGGTTAACCCACCACCCCAACAACAACAGGGACCTGGGGGCAGTGGTAGTGGGCACACGGTCCAGGGGACAGAGGCCCAGGGAAACAGGGGAACTGGGAGGGCTACTGTGCGACAGGGGGGGGACAGGCCCAGGGAACCCACTCTCCACGAGGCCCTCTCCTCCATCATGGGAGCATACCACCACTCCCAGGAGACGATGGCGACGGTCCTGGCCAGGTTCCAGGAGATCCAGGTACTACAGGAGGAACAGTTTATGGGGTTCAGGGAAGAACTCAGAAACATCAGTTCCGCAATGGGCACCATCGTTGTGGCTCTCAATCAGATTGTCAGCACATTGCGGGACCATGTGGCACCACAAAGGGCCCCTGTCACTAGCATGGACCAAGAACAGGCTACCACCTCCGCCGGCGCTAGTGGACAGGAGGCCCCGACACAAGAACAACAGGCCACCAGAACCCCACCCCCTGCAGAAGGAGAACCACCCCGCAAGCGGGGCCTGAGATCTAGGAAGAAGACAGAGTAGGATGCCAAGACCCCTGCCAGGAAAGGATACCCCCTGATTGTCATCCCACTGTCCCACATTGTCACCCTGTCCAACCTTAAACTGCCCCTGCTCCACCTTCCACAGGCATATGGACAATGCACCTGTGAGACTGAAAATCTGGACTCTGCCATGGACATTCCTCCACCATCACCCATCACCGAATTGCAACCATTACCCAAAATTGAGCACTTTAATAAACACTCTTATTGCACAAAAATAATCTGGAGTCTGCCTGTATTTTTGAACAAATGTATTACACAGAACCGTGCCAAAATGTCCAGTTACATTGTGATGACAACATACCACTGTCACACAGCTGTAGTCCATGGGGAAACAAAGCAGAGGTCACGGAGTGGGGCCCACATCTCTGAAATTGGAAGGGAAAGTCACAACTCAGTTAACATACACTGGGGGGAAACTCAGACAGTAGAGAGGCAGGAGACTTTAATTAAATGTAAAATGCCGGTGTTGATTCTTACCTGTATGTCATTGAAAATACTGCTGTATTACTGTGTCCCTGTTGTCTGTGTCGTCCTCTTCGTCTTCCTCCTCTTCACTCTCCGCAGGCTCCACAGCTGCCACAACACCACCATCTGGACCATCCTCCTGCAGGAAAGGCACCTGTCGTCGCAAAGCCAGGTTGTGAAGCATACAGCAGGCCACGATGATATGGCACACCTTCTTTGGTGAGTACATTAGGGATCCACCTGTCATATGGAGGCACCTAAACCTGGCCTTCAGGAGGCCGAAGGTCCGCTCGATCACCCTCCTAGTACGCCCATGGGCCTCATTGTACCGTTCCTCTGCCCTTGTCCTGGGATTCCTCACTGGGGTCAGTAGCCATGACAGGTTGGGCTAACCAGAGTCACCAATTAGCCACACACGGTGTCTCTGAAGTAGTTCCATCACGTAAGGGATGCTGCTATTTCACATGATGTACGCGTCATGCACTGACCCAGGGAACTTGGCATTTACATGGGAGATGTACTGGTCAGCCAAACAGACCACCTGGACATTCATGGAAAGATAACTTTTTCTGTTCCTGTACACCTGTTCACTCGTGCTGGGGGGGACCAAAGCAACATGTGTCCCATCAATTGCACCAATTATGTTGGGAATATGTCCAAGCGCATAGAAATCACCCTTCACTGTAGCCAAATCGCCCACCTCAGGGAAAACAATGTAGCTCCGCATGTATTTCAGCAGGGCAGACAACACTCTGGACAACACCTTGGAAAACATAGGCTGAGACATCCCTGATGAAATGGCCACTGTTGTTTGAAATGACCCACTTGCCAAAAAATGGAGTACTGACAGAACCTGCACTAGAGGGGGATCCCTGTGGGTTGGTGGATGGGTGACATCAGGTCTGGCTCCAGCTGGGCACACAGTTCCTGTATAGTGGCTCTGTCAAGCCTGTATGTCAGTATGACATGTCTTTCTTCCATTGTCGACAGGTCCACCAGCGGTCTGTACACAGGAAGATTCCTCCATCTCCTCGCAAGTCCCATCGGACGGTGCCTAGGAAGGACAACATGGAGCACAGAGTCAATCAACCCACAGGTACGTTCCCACAGCTTGCACAGTACACGATTCTCAATGCATTGAATGGCTTGTATGAGTGTTGATGCAAGGCCTAGGCATGTGTGACGCAGTAGAAATTAAGATATGGGGGCCCTTGAAATGGCGGCTGCCTGACCTGTGAAGTGCGACAGTGGGATGTGAGGTCAATGCGCTGGCGTGGCACACCGTGGCGGTAGGCGGTCGAAGACCGCGGCGCAAAGCCGCATTGGTTAACATTGAACCCTATGGGTTTCAGGAGCCAATGACGATGTGCGCCGGCGGTCACGACCGCCATTTTCTATCTGCTTAATCACTCAATACCTGATCATCCACAGGAGAGGACCTATACTGCAAGTGCTGCTGTGACCTCGGTCTGGAAGAGACAATGGCTGCTGCGACTGGGGATAGGGCCCCTGCCTTCACTTCTGAAGAATTGGAGAAACTCGTGGATGGGGTCCTCCCCCAGTATGCGCTACTCTACGGTCCTCCAGACCAACAGGTAAGTACACTGGGACTATGCTTTGTGGCCAATACCTGGGTTGAGTGGGGTGAATGAAAGATGGTGGGGAGGGGAGCGAATGAGGCATGCATCAAACGACAGATGAGAGCATGTGCCACATGGCAAGGGTGGGGATGGGGGGCCACTCACATTGAGCATGCAGAAGGTGATGATCTTTTATTTTCTCCCCCTGTACATGTCGCATAGGTCAGCGCCCATCAGAAAATCGACATTTGGCGTGCCATCGCCAAGGACGTCCGGACCCTGGGGGTCCACAACAGACGGGGCACCCACTGCCGGAAGAGGTGGGAGGACATCCGCCGCGAGAGCAGGAAGACCGCGGAGGCTCTGCTGCGGATGGCCTCCCAACGTGGGAGGGGTGCCAGTCGTACCTTGACCCCCCTGATGTCCCGGATCCTGGTGGTGACCTACCCCGATTTGGATGGGCGCGTGAGGACATCACAGCAGACACAAGGGGGTGAGTACAAGCACATTCTGCTGATTTTGCGCACATTGGAGGTGTCTGGGTGGGGGAGGAGGGCTGTGGGTATCCCTAGGCCAGGGCGATTTCTGTAGGCTAGGCCCCTCCGTTAGGCATGGCCCTGTGGCCCCGCCCCCCACCTCTGTAGGTTGCCTAGTACAGCTATTCATGGCCCTGTGTCACCTATGTGTGGAGTTGTCGTCCATAGGCTTGTAGGCCATGTCCCACGGATTGAGTAGTGTACCCCAAGTGCGCGGCGTAGTGCAGGGGGCTTCTGTGTCTGTCCTCTCCGCCAACGGTGTCGCCAATGCATGCACTCAACATGTCTTTGTTTCTCCACCCCCCCCTTTTTTCGTGGGCTTCCTGTTCATGTGTGCATTAGCATCATCAGGCGGAGGAGAAGTAGCATCGGAGCACAAGGAAGCTGCATCTCACATGGCCATGGAGGGCCAGGCAACTGACTCGGATTTCACCAGTGAGACGGAGGGCGAGGGGAGCTCCACAACGGGGACACGTGGTGACACCAGCGACACAGACACGTCCTCGGAAGGGAGCTCCCTTGTGGTGGCGGCAACATCCGTGCCCCCCGCAACAACAGGTACAGCCGCCACCCAGCGCACCAGCTCCGCCCTCCCAGCAGCCCCTCAGCCTTCGCCCCGTGCCCGCTCATCCAGGAAGGTGGGCATCTCCTTCGCCCCAGGCACCTCAGGCCCTGCCCCAGTTAACCCTGCTGCCCTCAGTGAGGAGGTCATTGACCTCCTGAGGACCATCATTGTTGGGAAGTCTACCCTTTTGAATGCCATCCAGGGTGTAGAAAGGGAGGTGCACCGGAGTAATGCATACCTGGAGGGTATTCATTCGGGTCAGGCTGCCCATCAGCGATCGTTCAACGCTCTGGCCTCAGCACTGACGGCAGCCATTGTCCCTGTCTCCTGCCTCCCTCCTCCAACTTCCTCAACCCAGTCCCACTCCCCTGTACCTCTGCCTATCCCAGACACACCTACAGACCAGCCTGCACACACCTCAACACCCAAGGGAAGCTCATCCAGACATAAGCACCACACATCACACAAGCATTCACCCAAGCAACATCCACATGCAGACATGCCAACAGCCACTGCCTCCTCTGTGTCCCCCTCCTCCTCGTCTCCCTCCTCCCTCCCTGTGACGTCTCCACTCACACTTGCATGCACAACATCTTCAGCCACTACGTCCATCACCAGCACACCCACCAGAACACTCCACACACGTGCAGTCACCACCCCCACTACCATTTACACGTCCCCTGTGTCCTCTTCCAGTGTGTCTGTCACCCCCTCTTCCAAACCACACAAACGCAGGCAGCCACCCACCCAACAGCCATCCACCTCATGACAGCCTCCAGCACAAGCACCTGCACCCAAAGACACCAGACTTCACTCTCCTACAACCACATCCTCTTCCTCCACTCCCATACCCACTACAACTACCCGTCCCTGTCTTTCTAAATTGATTTTCCTTTCCAACCTTGACCTCTTTCCAACAACTAACCCACCCCCTCCATCTCACAAGACTCCAATCAGCACCTCAGCCACCACAAAACCTGGACCTACAAAGACAATAGTCCAAGGATTTTGGAGTCCACCACCTTCAAGGCCAGCTAGTTCGGCTAGGAGTAAAGAGACGGCCAGCCCACCCCCTGTAAAAAAAGCCAAGAAAGCCAGTGCCCGGCGCGACAGGCCAAAGACAGCAGGCTCCAAAAGCAGTACCCTGGCACCGTCAGGGAGTGGGGTGCCACCTGGCACACCGCCAAAGGGAGGAAAGGGCCACAGACGAGCAGGGAAGGGTGGCAAGGGCAGCACGCCCGACAAGTCCGGCAGCAGGCGAGCTGCCCAGGAGGGCCCCACCAGCCCCATTCCAGGTGTGCAGGAGGACACCCACGGGCCCGGGACGGCAGCACAGGAGGGCCCCGCAAGCGAGAAGACAGATGTGCACGAAGGGCCCGGCAGCCACATGTTAGGTGGCGAGTGAAATCCATGTAATGGCCGGTTCTGGTGACCTGGACACACATGTCAAGCACCGCTGAACAGGGCCCTTCAAGCCAAGCACCGCTGAACAGGGCACCGCCGTCTCAAGAACTGCTGAACAGGGCCCTTCAAGTCAAGAACCGCTGACCAGGGCCCTTCAAGTCAAGAACCGCTGAACAGGGCATCGCCGTCTCAAGAACCGCTGAACAGGGCCCTTCAAGTCAAGAACCGCTGAACAGGGCCCTTCAAGTCAAGAACCGCTGAACAGGGCACCGCCGTCTCAAGAACCGCTGAACAGGGCCCTTCAAGTCAAGAACCGCTGAACAGGGCCCTTCAAGTCAAGAACCGCTGAACAGGGCACCGACGTCTCAAGAACCGCTGAACAGGGCCCTTCAAGTCAAGCACCGCTCCGCTGGGCACCTCTGTCTCTGCACCGCTCCGCTGGGCCCTTCATCTCAAGCACCGCTCCGCTGGGCACCGCCGTCTCTGCACCGCTCCGCTGGGCCCTTCAACTCAAGCACCGCTCCGCTGGGCACCGCTGGGCACCGCTGTCTCTGCACCGCTCCGCTGGGCCCTTCAACTCAAGCACCGCTCCGCTGGGCCCTTCATCTCAAGCACCGCTCCGCTGGGCACCGCCGTCTCTGCACCGCTCCGCTGGGCCCTTCAAGTCAAGCACCGCTCCGCTGGGCACCGCCGTCTCTGCACCGCTCCGCTGGGCCCTTCAACTCAAGCACCGCTCCGCTGGGCACCGCCGTCTCTGCACCGCTCTGCTTGGCCCTTCATCTCAAGCACCGCTCCGCTGGGCACCGCCTTCTCTGCACCGCTCCGCTGGGCCCTTCAACTCAAGCACCGCTCCGCTGGGCACCGCCGTCTCTGCACCGCTGGGCCCTTCAACTCAAGCACCGCTCCGCTGGGCACCGCCGTCTCTGCACCGCTCCGCTGGGCCCTTCAACTCAAGCACCGCTCCGCTGGGCACCGCCGTCTCAAGCACCGCAGGCCCATTGGCAGAAGGGGCAGGCCCGCATCTGTGTCGGGCAGGGCTGCACAAAGCACTCTGGGCACCATGTCTCCTCCAGAACCAGTGGAGTCTGTACTCCACTTGTGAGACTGTGGCTTTGCACTCCCCAGGATGGCACAGTGGGCAATCCACCCACTGTAGAGACTTGGGAGACTGTGGCTTTGCACTCCCCAGGATGGCACAGTGGGCAATCCACCCACTGTAGAGACTTGTGAGACTGTGGCTTTGCACTTCCCAGGATTGAACAGTGGCCATGGAGGCCCCTCGTGGATCTGTCGTCGTGGACTCATCTGGCTGAGGTGCCCCCCCTTCCCTTCCCCCTGAGGTTCCTGTAGTTTTGCTATCTGATGCCCCTGCAGTGTTCTCTCCATTGGAGTCGGGTATCATGTGTTTAGGCCCATTGGCCCACGAACAATGGCTGATACCCAATTTGGACAGGACAATTTACATATGTATATATAGTTAGAGATGTTTGATATATTTTTTTACTTAGCCGTACAATATACTTCAAATTTCATGGTCATTTTATTTTGTCTTTGCTTTCTTCCGGGGGGTTTGGGGGTGTCACTCTGAGTTGTTGCTCTGCATTGATGTGTATGTAGTTGTGGGTGAGGGTGAGGGTGGGTGTGTCGCGTATGTGTGTCCCCGTAATGTTTTGCCTCCCCCCTCCCCTGTGTCGTAGGTGCAGTACTCACCGTTGTCTTCTGTGCCGGCGTTCGTGCTCCTGGTAGAGTAGCAGGAAGACAATAGCTGGTAGGATGTGTAGTTCGGGTTCCATGCTGTCCAGATTCCTCGTGGAGTGTGTAGAGGTGAGCGTTTTCCGTTCGTAATGTCTGTTTCCACCGTGTTTTTATCGGCGGGGCTACCGCCCCGGAAAAGGTGGCGGATTGGTGGGTTGTGATAGGGTGGGCGGTACATTGTCTCCCGTCTGTCTGTTGGCGGTGACCGCCACGCTGTTTGTTTGTCCCGCCGTGGCGGTCGGAGTGTTAAAGTGGCGGTCTCTGTTGGCGGTTTCCGCCAGGGTCAGAATTCAATTTTTTTTACCGCCTGCCTGTTGGCGGGTTGGCCGCCGCTTTATCACCGACCGCCAGGGTTGGAATGACCCCCTTAATGCCTTGCACCTTGAAGATGAAGCATACACTAGTGAAGTGGAGTAGGAGATCAAGGCATACTTTCATACAAATGATGGCTCGGTGTGCTCTGCGAGTACTCTTGGGGCAGATGGCAAGGCTACCATTTGGGAATTTCCCAAGAGTATCCTTTGGAAGAAGGAAAAAGCACAAACCCATCATGTCACCCAACTAGAGGCACAGGCACTCCGACTGGAATCACAACTTTCAGCAGAACTCCATGGTGAGGTGTCCTGAGAGCTGCTACTGATTCGGGAAGAGATAAGGTTTACCTGCCTTGAAGCAGCAAAACAAATATGGCAAGCAGCCACTACTTTCATCTACGGGCGGGGAGACAAGAACGATAAGCTGCTCTATTGGCTGGCCTCCCGCTCCTGACTAGTAGGGTTATACCAGAGATCCAGGACCAGGTGGGTGCTCTCCATCACACTGCTCCCGCCATCGCCCAGCCGTTGTATATAGGCATTGTATACCTGGTTGTATGCTGTGGTTCCCTGCCATCCTGAAGAGGTGGCCTCTCCTCTGTTGGATGAGATGCCCCCTCATCTCTCTCCCTCTGAAAGACAGGACCTAGACCAACCCATCACATTTGAAGAAATAGAGATTACTATTTAGTCAACGGCGACTGGAAAGATGCTGGGCCCTCATGGCTACCCCATAGAGGTCTATGCATACAGGTAACTTCTTGTCTATAAGGAGGCAGAGGCAATAGACTCTTTCCCAGGAGATATTGACCACGCCACTATTGTGGTCATACCAAAGATACAACCCCCACTGACATCCTGTGCAGGATACCAACCTCTCTCTCTTACCAATGGCGAGGTCAAGATTTTGGTGACCATTCTTGAATCACATCTCAAAGTGGTTCTACGGACCCTTATCCACCGTGACCAATGCAGCTTCATGCCAGCTCAAAGCACAAGGCACTGCCTGCTTTTTCTCTATGTTGCCCTGGCACATAGCCACCTTCTTTTCTCCCCATTAGCTTTACTCATTATTGATTTAGAGAAGGTCTTTGTTACGGTGAATTGGGAGTAACTTGCTACAGTCCTGCAGAAGGTTGCACTTTCGTCCGCATATTATACTCTAATCCACTGACTGGTTATAAATCAATGAGGTGGTCTTGTATGTGTTTCCTATATGGAGGGGTACCAGACAGGATTGCCCTCTGTCCCATACTGTTTGCACAAGCAAGTGAACCTCTTGCCCAACTTGTTCGATGCGATCCAGAGGTTAGTGAATGGGACACTACTCATGAGGACTGCATCGCTCTCTATGTGGTTGATGTCCTCCTCTGTGTTTCAAATTCTCTGACCAGCGGTACTCATTGTCTTCAACCTTTGCAATTCTTTGCCGATGTCTCAGGCCTACTTATTAACCACACCAAATCGATTCTTGTGCCGTTCTCATCCTCACATTGTTGCATGAAGAGGCAGACTACTATTCCTGAACGCTGCTTAAGCTTTTGTCATTTAGGCATTCAAGCAGTGCTCCATCCCAAACTGACCTGGTCCCTCAATATTACTCCCCTGACCCACCAGGTCAAAGTGGATTTTAAGAGGTGGCAGTTCCTCCATTGAATGTGATGGGCAGAATAGCCCTCCATAAAATGATGATACTAACACTGTTTCTGTACCTTTTCCAAAATATTCCACTACATCTGCCTGCCATTGATTCTGGAAACTAGACTCTGTGACCCTCACCTTCCTGTGGCACAACTCTAGACCACGATTGGCCTACTCTAAATGTCAATGTGCCCCGTATGACAGAGGGCATGGCATGACCAATCTCTACTTGTACTTCTGAGCATCCCAAATTCTCGTAATAAATTAATGACTCATGGGGGGTGAGCATACAGAGTCGAACTTGCACTGACGGGGTTCCCACAGATAATGGCAATGCTTTATGGCCGCACACATTACCAGAAGTGACCTGGATGTTTTTTGTGAGTTGGAGTTGGAGGATGGAACACAACATTCACCCAGCACACTCCGTTGTGGCAAAGCAGATGGTTGAGGGCAGAGGCATCACTGAACGGCTTTGGTCGCTGGGATGCTATCGGCATTACATTACTAGGGGACATCTGGTCAGGAATGCACATGCATTCCTTTCAAGACCTTCAAGATGCGTATGCACCCAGTTTCATAAGTATTTGCAGCTGATCTACCGGGCATTATCATTAATGCCCCAGACACAATGACTCACCTCAGGCTTCGATGGGAGAGCTGGCTGGGTCCTTTAGAGGACGATGGCTGGAGAAATGCACTGATGCCCCCCACAATCATTACTATGTCCACCAAACTTCGATTAATACAAACTTACCATCTCCACTGTGCATACCTTATGCCAGACCGGTCTTCTAGCACACCCAAGGTGCACCTGTTGCTCTTATGAACCAGCTTACTTCTCAATATAGTCTGGTCCAGTTCCGTTATACAGTGGTACTGGGAAACAGTGGTTGCAGAGCTATCAGTGGTACTGGGCTGGGAAGTAGACCTTTCCCTGCTAGCCCTGCTATTGGGAATGCTTGAAAGCAATGGTGGCACACAGATGGATCAGATCCTGCTCGGTATGGCTGTCATGGTGGGGAAAATAGACATAGCATCCCATTGGAAGCAATCTGAGCCTCCTAAAATAGCCCAGTGGCATGTGGAATGGACTGGTGTGCTCAGCAGGAGAAGCCTGTGTAGGAGGCCGGGGATGTCCTGCTAAGTATGGCAAAGTGTGGAACAAATGGTGGGGGTTCTTATGGGTCCCTGTGATGTCATATGTACCAATATATGGTGTTCTTGGCTGCCCTATACACACCATTGTGGCACCACATGGAATCTTCTGTTACCTGTATAGCTGAGTGGTATTGACTATGATCTGTATTTCTGACCCAGTGTCTTGTTACAAAATCAAAAAAATGTTTATCAAAATGGAGATACTGCAGCATTTATTTTTAGGAACTATGGACTTGAAAAATCACTGCAAGGACATCTGTGCACACTTTTAAAAAACATGTGGTGCTTATGTACATGCTGTACAAGAAAAAAGTAAGTGAAATTGTTTCAAATACTTTTTCCTACTAACACTACTACTTTCTGTCAGCCACATCATTGTTCTGTGCACCACGTACTGTTTTTTTTTTTTGTGTGCATGTGACCTACAAAAGCACATGCTGCAAACAGAAAATGTTACTTACCTGTACCGTTGGTTTTCAGCTTTCTAATGTAGCGTCACATAGACACTGCCACCCCCAACTGACTGGAAACTGCTACTGTAAATATATTCTTATTCTCAGATCCAAGGTCACCAGTACTCCAACATCTGCTACCAAGGGATCATCAGGAAGATAAGTGTAAGGTGTGCACCAAAGCAAATTCCAAAAGAAAACACATTAGGCTTGGAGACAATGTTGGGATTAGTAAATCATGACCATGGTTGGGAGAGCTGACTCAAAAAGCACACAGGCTGCCTAGCTGGAGTACCTTTCAGAGAGTGAGGTACCAGGGTCCGGTGTGCAAACTCTCAATGAACCACAGCACTGCAGGAGAGAGAGTCAAGTCATCCCTGAAGACCTGTACCTTTTTGCTCCTGGTGAAGACCGCCATGTGCAAACACTCATGTCACGTTAAGCCTACTAACCACGGGCCATCTACAAAGCCTATTCTGATACATACACACTACAGCACACTGGTTGGACACTTATCTAGTGGGAAGGTACATGCACTTTTGTGAGCAAAACATCCTTCAGGTTCAAAGGCCTTAAAGTGCAAGATGCCCTGTTGACTTCTGAGAACCAATATTTGCACATATTGACACAAACCGACTAACCATAGGCTGATTAGATATAGGGGGTCATTCCGACCCTGGCGGTCATGGACCGCGGATGCACCGCCAACAGGCTGGCGGTGCATCCAGGCCAATTCTGACCGCGGCGGTAAAGCCGCGGTCAGAAAACGGAAACCGGCGGTTTCCCGCCGGTTTTCCCCTGGCCTGAGGAATCCTCCATGGCGGCGCTGCAGGCAGCGCCGCCATGGGGATTCCGACCCCCTTACCGCCAGCCTGGTTCTGGCGGTTTTGACCGCCAGAACCTGGTTGGCGGTAACGGGTGTCGTGGGGCCCCTGGGGGCCCCTGCAGTGCCCATGCCAATGGCATGGGCACTGCAGGGGCCCCCTAACAGGGCCCCACCAAGATTTTCAGTGTCTGCATAGCAGACACTGAAAATCGCGACGGGTGCAACTGCACCCGTCGCACCCTTTCCACTCCGCCGGCTCCATTCGGAGCCGGCATCCTCGTGGAAGGGGGTTTCCCGCTGGGCGGGCGGGCGGCCTTCTGGCGGTCGCCCGCCCACCCAGCGGGAAACTCAGAATTATCGCGCCGGTCTTTTGACCGCGCAGCGGTATTCTGACGGCGGTACTTTGGCGCCCGCCAAAGTCAGAATGACCCCCATAGTGCCATAGTGGATATAGTTGCAAAGAGGGCTTTAGGAGAATACACAACTGCTGACAAGCTAAGGAAGAGACGGGCCTCTAAGCAGACAGATTTCCACCAACATAGCTTTCTCTATGAATATTACCAATGCTTCTGCACTACTAGCAAGACATGACACAAGGCTCGGACAAACCGAAGCTAGGATTCTTTCCATGCATTAGAAGGATCCCCATTACCGAAAGTCTTTGTCTCTGACAGTGAGGGAGTGTAGGGTGACGAGAAGGTAAAGTTGAGAGGCAGACACACGAAGAGTAGGCTTTCCAAGATAGGTATTTATTGAGGGTCCACGGCAGGCATACACACGACTGAACAGTCTGGAGATCAGCCCATGACAAACCTCCCCCAAGAATCTAGAACCCAAAGATAGACTCTACTAGAATAACGGTGTAGAACTTTACAAACCTGAAAGTAAACAGTAGTTAAGCATTGATAGAAACAATAGAAGAGAGCAACATATAAGCATTGGTAAATACAAACATACATGCTACATCATCTTCCCCCTTTACAAAAACAAGACATATAAATAAAAGTTCAATTTAAAAGGTAGTCATCAAACTTTGAAGGAAGTTTAACCAGTCTGTGGCTGCGCGTATATAGAGGTTCTGCCGCCGGACATAAAGATGAAAAGGAGCCAGAACCATCCTTGTCCATAGGACCATCACAAGAGTTCTCTGCTTGACAATGAGAATTGTCATGTTCATGATTACACATCCTGTTCTCTATACTTGTGGGATTTTCAATAAAAGTGGCACTAGAGCTGGTATCATCTTCATGTCCTGCATAAACCTGCCTGAAAATGTCAGCTTGTGACGAGGAAATAGGAACAACACAACTTCTGTTCCACCATCCCTTGCCTTCTAGTAACACAGCAGATTTCGTAACTCTTAAAACTTTAACAGGTAAGGTGAATTTTGATGCTCCTTAGGGCACCCTGCACGGTTTTTTAATTAAAACCCAGTCATTTACATTGAATAACACATCACTCACCTTTTTCCGAGAATCATAGTCATATTTCTGAACAGACTGTTTTTCAGAGACTCTCTGTCTCAATTCTTTGACGTCCACGTGCATACCCTTGTGAAACAAAGCCTTTCACGTTGGTAGTAGTTTAGATCTAGATTCTCTCCCCCTGAGTAGCACAAAGGGCGAAAGGCCAGTTGTGGAATGGGGTGTATTCAAGTATGCCCATAATTTCTCATTCAAAAATTCACTCATGTTGCAGTTAGTTGCAGTGGCCGTTTGGATACCCTCTTTAAGAATATGATTGGCTCTTTCCACTAGTCCATTAGAAGCTGAACTGTACAAAGCCACACAAGAATGCTTGATATTGAGCTTAGTCATGAATTTCTCTATTTTGGAGGAGGTGAACTGGCCACCATTGTCTGTGACGGTATTGGAAGGAGGACCTTCTCAGGAAAACAAAAACAATAAAAACAATATGACGGATTCTGTGTCTGCTTGTTCAACAAAAGTGTAATAGATCCATTTTGAGAAGTAATCTATGGCAATAATCATGTGTCTCATATTTCCAGGAAGTAAGTGAAACAGGCATGAAAAATCAATGGCAATGCTCTCCCAAGCACCCTTGGGGAAAGGAATGGTGTGCAAGGGTTTATTGTGGCACTTCCAATGCTTATCGGACACGACTCATGAGGTGCACTGATCCACAAAGTTCGACACTTGTTTGTCGAGACCCGGCCACCAGTATTTCTCCTTAAGCCTTCTGCATGTAGCTGAAATGCCTAAATGCCCCTCATGAGCAGCTTTAATCAATAAAGGCCTCAAATCACATGGCGGAATACAAACAGGACCTCTCATGTATACTCCATCCTCACACAACAATTCGGCCGCTAGCTGACGAAATGTGTTGAGTTCCCCACTAAGTTTCCGATCTTTGGGCCAACCATGTATAACATGAAACATTACTTCTGACAACAATAAATCTCCAGACATTGCCGAGGTCCAATCCTGTTCAGAAAATAAACCATCCGAAACATCCACACACTCAGTGTCCTCATTCTCGATATCGGACAAGGGTAGGGGCAACGTGGAAAGACAGTCTGCATTAACATTCTTTCCTCCAGGAATATATTTGACATTCAAATTAAACTCTTGTAATTTAGACAACAATCTTACTAATCTTGAAGAGGCTTTACCTAAACCATTACCATCCATCAAAAATACAAGTGGCTTGTGATCAGTGTACAAAGTACAGGCTGTACCTCAAATATAAGTCTTGAATTTATGCACTGCCCATACACAAGCTAGGGCCTCTCTCTCAATGGTGCTGTAGTTACTTTCAGTTTCTGAGAGAGATCTGGACGCAAATGCGATAGTGTGTTCTCGTACCTCAACCCATTGTCCAAACACTGCTCCTAGGCCCTTCATTCTAGCATCAACAGCCACAAAAGATTTAGCTGAGGGTAAGAAAGGCTTCAGGGCAGGAGCAGACACCACAAACTTTTTGATAGCGTTGAATGCTCCCAACACTTGCTCGCTCCACTCGAATCTACTGCCTTTCTTCAATAGGGACCTAAGAGGTTGCACAATCATAGCATACCCATCAACAAACCTCGAATAATATTCATATAGACCTAAAAATGAACGAAGTTCATCTTTGTTTGAGGGACACGGTGCATTCGTGATTGCCTCCAAGTTCCCTTGTTTGGGCTTGATGCCATCTGCAGAAATAGTGTGTCCTAAATATTTCACACTCTGCACCAAGAATTTACATTTCTCCTTCTTTATGGTGATACCATAATCCCTGAGGATGGAAAACACTCTCTCTAGAAGAATTCTATGTTCTTCCATAGTTCTAGTGTGAATCAGAATGTCATCCTGAAAGGTACACACATTCTCAAAATCGCCAAACAGGGAATCCATTAATTTCTGAAAGACGCTCGCCGCAGAGGCCAAACCAAACGGTAGCCTAAGATATTTGTAGGCCCCAAACAGAGTCACAAACGTAGTGAGTTCCTGAGAGTCTAAACTGAGAGCAATCTGATGGTACGCAGAGTGTAAATCAATTGTGGAGAAGACTTTTGAGGTGCCTAAACTAGCGATCATTTCTTGTATACAAGGAAGAGGGTGACAGTCAATGATTATGTTTTTATTTAAAGATCTTAAATCTACACATAGGGGGTCATTACAACATTGGTGGTAAAAGACGCTTACCGCCGTGCAGAAGACCGCCAACACACAGCCGCGGCTGCGGAATTCCGCCACAGCTATTATGACCCACATCTCGGAATCTGACAAAATTCAGACACCCACACAAGTCCGCCACACCAAAGGTCAGTAATAAACTGGCGAAAACAAAACCTCCACTGTCACGCCAACAGAAATACGCCCACACTATCACGACACACAAATCCACGCAGCGGTCTTTCAACCACGGTATTCCACTGGCGGTACAAACCGCCGCGCTCAAAATACACACACTGCTACAAAACACCGCCACATTGGACAATTCGAAATACACACACCTGATACACATACACACACCACTCCCACACACCCATTGCAATATAAAACACACACCCACATCACCCACAAACCCCTACGACCACTATTACAGAGAGAAGGCCAGAGAGAGACACCACCATCCACAAACTAGCAGCCACAGGCACACAACACCATCACCCACACAACTTCCACGCACAAAACACCACACACCACTACATATCACCACACTTATCACCACACACACCACCCCACACATCACCTACACCACCCCATGGCACGGCAAAGACACCGCAGGTTTTCAGAGGAGGAGCTCACAGTCATGGTGGAGGAAATCGTCCGGGTAGAGCCACAGCTATTTGGAGCACAGGTGCAGCACACCTTGATTGCAAGGAAGATGGAGCTTTGGCGAAGAATAGTCGACAGGGTCAACGCAGTGGGACAACACCCAGGAAATCAGGACGACATCAGGAAGAGGTGGAACGACCTACGGGGGCAGGTGCGTTCCGTGGTCTCAAGACACCACCAGACGGTTCAGCGGACTGGCGGCGGACCCCCACCTCCTCACCCACAACTAACAACATGGGACGAGCAGGTCTTGGCGATTCTGCATCCTGAGGGCCTCGCAGGAGTCGGTGGAGGAATGGACTCTGGTAAGTCAAACCTTTAACAACCATATCCCCCACCCTACCTGCATGCTGTCACATACCTCTACCCTCGCCCCCACCCCATCACTGCAACTCCTCACAAATGTACCAATGTCACAAACCACACATCCCAACACCAAGCCCTGCATGCAACAACAACGCATGGACACTCATCAGTAAAGCATGCCCACTGCACATACCCATACACCCCCCTAAACCATCATCACACAAGCCCCCACACAGGAATGCCAGCACTGGGGTACACAGTCACCCACCCATTGTACACAATGACACACACAGATGCAATAATCATGCTTTTCCACCCCTGCAGGACCACTTCCCAACGTCACCAGACAGAAGAGTCCAGACATCTCCACTCAACCCACAGAAGAGGCCCACAGTGATGACAGCACCTCTGTCCACCTGGATCTAGATGACCAGCCCAGACCATTGTGGGCCTCGGGACAGTCAGTTCCCCTCACACAGGCACAGGCCACCACAGACCTTCCCCCCTCTGGTAACACCAGCACAGCACCCACCAAGCGGGCCCATACCTCCGTCCCCAGGACACGTCAATCAGCTGTGTGTTCACCACTACAGTGAACCCAGGATAACCCACCACCCCAACAACAACAGGGACCTGGGGGCAGTGGTAGTGGGCACACGGTCCAGGGGACGGAGGCCCAGGAACACAGGGGAACTGGGAGGGCTGCTGTACAACAGGGGGCGGACAGGCCAAGGGAACCCACTCTCCACAAGGCCCTCTCCTCCATCATGGGAGCATACCACCACTCCCAGGAGACGATGGCAACGGTCATGGCCAAGTTTCAGGAGTCCCAGCGCATGCAGGAGGAACAGTATTTTTGGTTTAGGAAGGAACTCAGAACCATCAGCTCCGCCCTGGGCACCATCGTAGGGGTGCTGAAGGAAATAATCAACACCAGGAGGGACACTGTGGCACTACAAGGGGCCCCTGACACTAACATGGACGATGAACTGCCCACCACCTCCGCTAGTGGACAAGAGGCACCGCCACAGGACCACCACACCAGCACCCCGCCCCCTGCAGACGGAGAACCACCCTGCAAACGGTCCCTGAGATCCAGGAACAAGACAGAGCACGATGCCAAGACCCCGCCAAGAAATGAGACCACCATGATTGTCAAGCCACTGTCCCACTTTGTCACCCTGTCCATATTGAAACTGCCCCAGCTCCACTTCCTATGCCCATATGGGCAATGCACCTGTGAGAAAAATAGACTGGACTCTGCCATGGACACTCCTCCGCCATCACCCCTCACCATTTGACTTCCCCCTCCAATATTTTGTATGTAAATAAACACACCTAAAGCACCAAAAGATCTGGAGTCTGTCTGTGATTTCGAAATAGTGTATTTGCAATTACAGTGACACAATTTTCAGGAAATAGTAATGTCAACATACCTATGTCACACAGCTCTAGTCCATGAGTAATCTAAGCAGATGACACACGTTGGGACCCACACCTGTGAAACCGTAAGGGAAAGTGACAACTCAGTGACCATACACTGGGTGAAATCGACAGACAGGATAGAGGTAGAAGTGTAAAAGTACTTGTAGTAGGCAGGAATGTATTATCACCTGTGTTTCAAAGGAAATATTGCTGGATCACTGAGTCCCTGTTGTCAATGTCTTCTTCCTCTGCTTCCTCCTCATCACTGTCCACAGGCTCCACAGCTGCCACAACACCGCCATCTGGACCAACCTCCTGCAGAAAATGCACTTGTCGTCGCAAAGCCAAGTTATGAAGCATACAGCAGACCACGATGATCGGGCACACCTTCTTTGGTGAGTAGAATAGGGATCCACCGGTCATATGGAGGCACCTAAACCTGGCCTTTAGGAGGCCGAAGGTCCGCTCGATCACCCTCCTAGTACGCCCATGGGCCTCATTGTAGCGTTCCTCTGCCCTGGTCCTGGGATTCCTCACTGGGGTCAGTAGCCATGACAGGTTGGGGTAACCAGAGTCACCTAATAGCCACACACGGTGCCTCTGGAGTTGACCCATTACATAAGGGATGCTGCTATTCCGCATGATGTAGGCGTCATGCACTGAGCCAGGGAACATGGCATTCACATGGGAGATGTACTGGTCGGCCAAACATACCATCTGTACATTCATGGAATGACAACTCTTCCGGTTCCTGTACACCTGTTTAGTCCTGTGGGGGGGGGCCAAAGCCACGTGGGTCCCATCAATGGCACTTATGATGTTCGGGATATGTCCAAGGGCATAGAAGTCACCTTTCACTGTAGGCAAGTCCTCCACCTGAGGGAAAACGATGTAGCTCCGCATGTGTTTCAGCAGGGCAGGACAACACTCTGGACAATACGTTGGAAAACATAGGCTGGGACATCCCTGATGCCATGGCCACTGTTGTTTGAAAAGACCCACTTGCAAGGAAATGGAGCACTGATATCACCTGCACTTGAGGGGGGATTCCTGTGGGATGGCGGATTGCTGACATCAGGTCTGGCTCCAACTGGGTACACAGTTCCTGGATTGTGGCACGGTCAAACCTATAGGTGATTATCAAATTTCTTTCCTCCATTGTCGACAGGTCCACCAGCCGTTGGTACACCAAAGGATTCCGCCATCACCTCACATGTCCCAGCGGACAGTGCCTATGAAGGACAACAGCGAGCACAGAGTCAAACAAGTCAGAGGTATGTACCCACAGTCTACACAGAACAAGATTCATACACAAAATCTGGCCTGTATGTGTGTTGAGAGTAGGCCTAGGTATGTGTGACGCAGTTGGTAATTAGGCCATGTGGGCCACTGAAATGGCGGCTGCCTGACCTCTAAAGTGGGACAATGGGCTGTGAGGTAACTGCGCTGGCGTTGTACACCGTCGCGGTAGGCGGTCGAAGACCGCAGCGCAATGCTGCATTGGTAAACATTGGACCCTATGGGTCCCAGGAGCCAATGAGGATGTACGCCGGCGGTGATGGTACGCACCGCCACGGACGTGACCGCCGCGGACGTGACCGCCATTTTCTAGCTGTTGAATCACTCGATACCTGATCTTCAACAGGAGAGGACCTACACTGCAAGTGCTGCTGTGACCTCGGTCTGGAAGAGACAATGGCTCGTGCGTCTGGGGAAAGGGCCCCTGCCTTCACATCAGAGGAGTTGGAGAAGCTCGTCGACGGGGTCCTACCCCAGTACACGCTACTCTATGGTCCTCCAGACCAACAGGTAAGTACACAGTGAGCATGTTGTATGGGCTATGCCTGTGTGGAGAGGGCTGGTTGTAAGAAGGAAGGGGGCAGAGTTCTGAGTGCATGAAAAACAGTGGGTGCATGTGCCACATGGCAAGGGTAGGGATGGGGGCCACTCACTTTGACGGCGCAGTTGGTAATGACTTCTCTTCTTCCCCTGTACATTTCATGTAGGTCAGCGCCCACCAGAAGGAGGATACTTGGCGTGCCATCGCCAAGGAAGTCCGGACCCTGGGGGTCCACCACAGACAGAACACCCACTGCCGGAAGAGATGGGAGGACATTCGCCGCTGGAGCAAGAAGACGGTGGAGGCTCAGCTGGGGATGGCCTCCCAACGTGGGAGGGGTGCCCGTCAAACCATGACCCCCCTGATGTTCCGGATCCTGGCGGTGGCCTACCCCGAGTTGGATGGGCGCTTGAGGGCATCACAGCAGACACAAGGGGGTGAGTACACTCTCATTCAGCTGACTTTGCACGCAGTGGAGGGGTCTGGATGGGGGGGAGGGCTGTGGGTTTCCCTAGGCCAGGGCGAGTTCTGTAGGCTAGGCCCCTTCATAAGGCATGGCCCTGTGGTCCCCCACCCCACCTCTGTAGAGTGCCAAGTACAGCTATTCATGCACCTGTGTCATCTATGTGTGCAGATGTCGTCCATAGCCTTGTAGGCCATTTCCCAGGAATTGCACTGTAGAGCCCAACAGCGCGATGTAGTGCAGGGTGCTGCTGTGTATGTCTTGTCCGCCAACGGTAGCGGTAAGCCATGCACTCAACCTGTCTTTCTTCTGTTCCCCCCCCCTTTTTTTGCGGTCTCCCTGTTCTTGTGTGCATTAGCATCATCAGGCGGAGGAGCAGTGGCACCGGAGCACGAGGGAGCTGCATCCCACATGGCCATGGAGGGCCACACTACGGACTCTGAATACACCAGTGGGACGGAGGGCGAGGGGAGCACCACGGCGGTGACAGGAGCTGAAACCAGCGACACGGACTCGTCCTCCGATGGGAGCTCCCTTGTGGTGGCGGCAACATCTGTGCCCCCCACTTCTACAGGTACAGCCGCCACCCCCCCTACCAGCACCGCCCTCCCAGCAGCCCCTCAGCCTTCGCCCCGTGCCCGCTCACCCAGGAGGGTGGGCATCACCTTCGCCCCAGGCACCTCAGCCCCTGTCACCTCTGCTGCCCTCAGTGAGGAGGCCATTGACCTCCTCAGGTCACTCACTGTTGGGCAGTCTACCAATTTGAATGCCAACCAGGGTGTAGAAAGGGAGTTGCAACAAACCAATGTATTCCTGGAGGGCATTCATTCTGGTCAGGAGGCCCTTCATCGAACCTTTCAAACTCTGGCCTCAGCACTGATGGCAGCCATTGTCCCTGTGTCTAGCCTCCCCCCTCCAACTTCCTCCACCCAGACCCAATCCCCTGTACCTCTGTCTATCCCAAGCACACCATCAGACCATCCTGCACACACCTCACCACACAAGGGAAGCTCAGGCAAACCTCAGCACCACACATCCCACAGGCACTCACGCAAGCATCACACACATACAGACACAACAACATCCACTGCCTCCACTGTGTCCCCCTCCTCCTCGTCTCCCTCCTCCCTCCCAGTCTCGTCTACACTCACACCTGCATGCACTACCACTACAGCCACTACGTCCCGCACCAGCACACCCACCACCACACCCGCTCACGTGCACTCACCACCCCCACTACCATTCACACGTCCCCTGTGTCCTCTCCCAGTGTGTCTGTGAAGCCCCCTACGAAGATACACAAACGCAGGCACACACCCGCCCAACATACATCCACCTCACAACAGCCTCCAGCGCATGCACCTGCACCCAAAGCCACAAAACTTACACCTCCTACAACCACAACCTCTTCCTCCACTCCCAAACCCCCAACAGCTACCCGTCCCAGTGTCTCCAAACAACTTTTCCTGTCCACCCTTAACCTATTTCCCACCACCCCCCGTCCAACTCATAGGTCCCGTACTAGCACCTCAGCCACAAAATCTCCGGGACCAGTGGTGCCTGTTGTCACAGGTATGTGGAGTGCACCGGCCACCAGGCCAGCCAGTCTGTCACAGAGCCACAGCACAGCCAGTCCCCCCCTGTGAAGCACCAGAAGTTGGCCAGTGCCCGGCGGGAGAGGGGGAAGACTCCAGCCAGCCAAGCCGCTCACAGGGGTCCCGGGGGGAGTGTGGACTCAGCTGTGACTCCTCCCAAGGTGGGGAAGGGGCAGAAGAAACCCGCAAAGTCTGGAAGGAACAGCACAGCGGAGAAGACCGCCATCATCCCCGCTGGCCAGGAGGCCACCGCCAGCCCCATCGTCGCTGCCCAGGAGGGCCCCGCAAGCCCCATTGTCGCTGCCCAGGAGGCCACCGCCAGTCCCATCGTCGCTGCCCAGGAGGGCACCGCCAGCCCCATCGTCGCTGTCCAGGAGGACCCCGCGAGCCGCAGCCCAGCTGCCCAGGAGGGCCCCACCAGCCACAACCCAGCTGCTCAGGAGGGCCCCGCCAGCCACAGCCCAGCTGCCCAGGAGGGCCCCGCCAACCACAGCCCATCTGACCAATGAAGGACCGCCAGCCACAGCCCAGCTGGGCAATGAAGGACCGGCAAGTCAAGCACCGCTGAACAGGGCAAAGACCGCCAAGTCAAGCACCGCTGAACAGGGCAAGCACCGCTGAACAGGGCAAGGACCGCCAACTCAAGCACCGCTGAACAGGGCAAAGACCGCCAAGTCAAGCACCGCTGAACAGGGCAAGCACCGCTGAACAGGGCAAGGACCGCCAACTCAAGCACCGCTGAACAGGGCAAAGACCGCCAAGTCAAGCACCGCTGAACAGGGCAAGCACCGCCGAACAGGGCAAGGACCGCCAACTCAAGCACCGCTAGCCCATGAGCGGCAGGGGCAGTGACGCAACTGGGACCGTCACGGGGTGAGTGATGCACTCTGGGCCCCAGTCCCCCTCCAGAACCAGTGGAGACATGCATCCACTACCTCTGTCCTGCACAGGATGAAGCACTCTGGGCACCAGTCCCCCTCCAGAACCAGTGGAGACATGCATCCACTACCTCTGTCCTGCACAGGATGAAACACTCTGGGCACCAGTCCCCCTCCAGAACCAGTGGAGACATTCATCCACTACCTCTGTCCTGCACAGGATGAAGCACTCTGGGCACCAGTCCCCCTCCAGAACCAGTGGAGACATGCATTCACTACCTCTGTCCGGCACAGGATGAAGCACTCTGGGCACCAGTCCCCCTCCAGAACCAGTGGAGACATGCATTCACTACCTCTGTCCGGCACAGGATGAAGCACTCTGGGCACCAGTCCCCCTCCAGAACCAGTGGAGTCATGCATCCACTACCTCTGTCCTGCACAGGATGAAGCACTCTGGGCACCAGTCCCCCTCCAGAACCAGTGGAGACATGCATCCACTACCTCTTTCCTGCACAGGATGAAACACTCTGGGCACCAGTCCCCCTCCAGAACCAGTGGAGACATGCATCCACTACCTCTGTCCTGCACAGGATGAAACACTCTGGACACCAGTCCCCCTCCTGAATCAGTGGAGACATGCATCCATTACCTCTGTCCTGCACAGGATGAAGCACTCTGGGCACCAGTCCCCCTCCAGAACCAGTGGAGACATGCATCCAATACCTCTGTCCTGCACAGGATGAAGCACTCTGGGTACCAAGCCCCCTCCAGAACCAGTGGAGACATGCATCCACTTGAGAGACTGTGGCTTTGCACTCCCCAGGATGCAGCAGTGGGCAAACCACCCACTGTAGGGACTTCAGAGACTGTGGCTTTGCACTCCCCAGGATGGAACAGTAGGCAATCTACCCACTGTAGAGACTTGAGAGACTGTGGCTTTGCACTCCCCAGGATGCAGCAGCGGGCAAACCACCCACTGTAGGGACTTCAGAGACTGTGGCTTTGCACTCCCCAGGATATATCAATGGGCATGGAGCCCCCTCGTGGATCTGGCGTCGTGAACTCATCTGGCTGAGGTGCCCCCACTTCCCTTCCCCCTGAGGTGCCTGTTGTATTTCTATCTGATGCCCCAGCAGTGTTCTCTCCGTCATGTTCGGGTATCTTGTGTGGGCCTCGCCCATGCATTTTGGGCCCAGTGGTCCACGGACTATGAATGGTGCAATACCTGGACTACTAATCGTGGTGTATATTTTGTTAATAGTGTATATATATATATATATATTTTTTCTTACTGAATTTTGATATATTACAATGGTTACACTAATTTCCTTTTGTCTTTGCATTCTTCCGTGGGGTTTGGGGGTGTTACTGTAATGTATAGATATGCATTGGTGTGTGTGTTGTAGTGGGTGAGGGTGGGGGTGGGGGTTGGGGTGTTGCGTGTGAGTGTACCTGTTTTTTCCCTCCCCCCTCCCCTATGTCGTAGGTGCAGTACTCACTGTGGTCTTCGCCGCCGGCATTGGTGCTCCTGGTACAGGAGCAGGAAGACTACCGCAGGAAGAATATAAAGTTCCGGCTCCATGGTGTCCTCCTTCCTATTGGAGTGTGTATAGGTGAGCGTTTTTCCTTCAAAATGCCTGTTTCCGCCGTGTTTTTATCCACGCTGAATCCGCCCCGGAAAAGGTGGCGGATTGGCCTGTCATAATAGTGTGGGCGGTACATTGTCCTCCGCCTGTCTGTTGGCGGTGACCTCCGAGCTGTTTGTTTGTACCGCCGTGGCGGTCAAAGTGTTAAAGTGGCTGTCTTTGTTGGCGGTTTCCGCCACGGTCGTAATTCCAAAATTTTGACAGCCGGCCTTTTTGCGGTCTTACCGCCGCTTTAACACCGTCCGCCAGGGTTGTAATGACCACCATAATCTCAAATCTCCACTCTTTTTTTTCGTGAGGTGATCAATGGCGTTACAAACAAAATGAAGAGAAAAAAAAAAACATAGGAAACTCTACAAAAGGAAAAGTTACCAAGCGAAGAATTTCTACTCCGCTAGAAGTCGTGTTGTTATCGTCATCACTCTTAATTACTTTTGCGCACGACGCTCGCTCATGAAGTGCTGTATCCTGGCACCCAGATACGCGAGGCGTCCTTCGTAGTGCGTTGTATCCAGGCAACCAGGTACGCGAGACACGCGAACTGCGCGTCTTGCTCACGCAATGTTATGACTGGCTCTTGACGCGTTGTAACCTTAGCGTCAAGTGGAGTCACGTCAGGGAGGCGTTCGCCGCTCTGAAGAATGCCGATGAGACTGACGCTTGCGACTGGCAGGATGGCAAAACAAAAGAAAACAGCCCTCGCGGCAGCGGCCAGCGACCTCTCACTTCCACACTGAACAACGGTCAGTAAAACTCCACATTAACACACCATAAAGTATCAGCAGAGTGCGCTGCGCCAAACGTTACGTGTCCATATGTTCGATGATTACAGCACAACAAAATGCCTTCGTCTGTCTATATGCTGGTCGGTGAACCCTTCTTGATCCGTCGAGCCAAGTCCAAATTTCCTCCGAATTTCGTGGTCTTCTCAAACCTCACAATACCCCACTCCTGGTACCATAAATGTAGGGTGACGAGAAGGTAAAGTTGAGAGGCAGACACACGAAGAGTAGGCTTTCCAAGATAGGTATTTATTGAGGGTCCACGGCAGACATACACACGACTGAACAGTCTGGAGATCATCCCTGACAAACCTACCCCAGGAATCTAGAACCCAAAGATAGACTCTACTAGAATAACAGTGTAGAACTTTACAAACCTGAAAGTAAACAGTAGTTAAGCATTGATAGAAACAATAGAAGAGAGCAACATAATCATTGGTAAATACAAACATATATGCTACAGGGAGGTGATTGTTGGAGACAATTGTTTTTTATGTTTATAAATTCTCACTGCCTGCCTTTACATGAAAAATCTACTGGAATAGATTCACAACAAATGAGTGCAAAGCAGTATGATTGGGGCAATCTAGCTGTAGTGACAAGGAAAGTCCTTAGAGTACTGGAATGTGGACAACATGGGGAAAGAAAGTACTTTTCATGAAGATTATTTTAATAGTACAGACCTGGCATACTATTTTTACCTGCTAGAGCCCTCAATTGCTCCACAAGTGAAAGTCAAAGTATATAGCAGACTCTTGATGAGGGAAAATCACTCATTGAATCCAACCTTCATGACCTAGCAGCATGACTCTTGAGGCCATGGAGCGTGGATAGCAAAAGCTCCTTCCTGAAAGTAAGGAAGAAGCCAGGGTAAGTAGTGACAGAACATCTTACTCTTAAAAACAGAAAAGGTTTGCTATACAGTGTTTAGATAACATCACCTCATCCCTACACTGCACCACACTGGACATTGTAAAGTAACTCCTACCAAAAAGGGCTTGCATATGCCCTTGTTAGAGCACATTCAATAGCCTTAGCAGCTTACATAAAGTATCAACAAAATGGATCTTTGTTCTGGATACCCACATCAAGGTATGCCGCCGATATCGTCTCAGGTTTAGTACCACTCCCGGCTCACAGGTGCGTCTCCAGAGCTCATCAGCTCAATGGCTCGAGGGAGCCTTTTAAACACTGGTACTAAACCTGAGACGATATAGGCGCCATTTGCAGCAACCCCAGATATTTTTTTTGTTCTTTGGTCTCTACTGATGAAGGGCACTAACCCAGAAACACGTGTCTAGAGATGAACAGTACTGTCTGCACTAACGTTAGTGAAATACTTCAGATTTTTTCAAGTAAACGTTATTTGTTCAAACTGCATGTACCAGGATGCAAGGGGCAAACTCGACTGGAATTTTAGGCAGTGTGCTCCCAATCGGACTTCATGTTTCCCAAAGGGAGGTTTTTGCAGTGCCCATAGGAGGTAAAAGGCACAAGAGTTTGTAGTTCCACAGGAGAGCAAATTAAAGCTCAGTGGTATCTCTGAAAAATGAGAACGTCGAAAGGAAGGTCTAGGAGGCAATGTCTCCACAGAGTCTATAAGGGGGATGAAAGGCTAAGTCAGGTGGTAACCAGAGGCCAAGCATAATTAAATAATACAGCCGTGGGCAGGAAACCCCGAGTGGGCATCAAATTAATGGGGGACAAAATGAGAGGAACGCACCCAGTAGGGTGTAGAGGGCCCCCAAACACAGGAGGCAGACCCTCAGGAGTAATTCTTGGATAGCAAGCCTCCAGTCAGGACTACGGAGTCCCAAATATCAACGGGCCATGTTACTAAAGTAACATTATTAGCAGAAGGACTTGCAAGGCCACCCAGGGGCAAAGAAGGAGAGAGTGCTGTCAGTTGCCCATCTCACTCAAAGGGTTATCATTGTTGAGGCCAGTTATATGGGTTGCCAAACGGAAAATCCAGTTTTGTTCCCTCCTGAACAAGAACTGCTTGATCTCATGAGGGAGAGCTTCTAGAATGGTCCACCGCACATCATCAGTGGAATGATTTAGGCTCAGGTAGTGGGCGCTCATCCTAGTTGTGTTTTTTTTGCAGCGGATCCCACTACGGTGTGTTCCATGATCTTAACTTTTACTGGTCTGGTGTCATACTGATGTAACGATTGGTGCCACGGCAAGTGATCATTTGAATACAGTTTTCTGTGCTGCAACTGGTATGTGTTTTTTGTATCCAGGTGTGAGTATGGTCAAGAGTTATTTCTTTGATGGGGTCAGTGCATTCACACATGCAACATGAACCACAGGCATAGTGTCCTGTCATGGAGGTAAGTTCCAAAAGGGGCGCTGCTCAGATCTAGTAGCCTTCCGAGGTCTGGTGTAAATGATAATGTCTTCGATGTTGTTAGCATGCTTGAATGCAAAGCGTGGTCTTGGGATTGAAAGTGAGCCTGTGTGCACAATAGGTCAGTGTTTCAGTATTATTTTCTGTATTTTATTGGACCTAGGGGTGAATGTCATGACATAGATGATGATGTCTTCCTGTGGGCAGAGCCTGGGTTCTTATAAGGCTGCCAGGTTATTGTTCCTGGCCCTCTTGCATGCCAGGTCAACCTTGTGGGATGGATAATGCTGAGCTTTCAAGTTTGTTGCGAGTTGCTGTGCCTGTAATTCAAAGTCTGCAGTGGTGGTACAATTGCAACATAGTCACAGGAATTAGCCACATGGAAGGTTGTCCCTCAGGAATTTTGAATGGTGGCTATTATACTTAAGAAAGCTGTTGCAATCAATTGGTTTCTTATAGGTGATGGTTGTCAGTTTCGTCGCAGTAATGGTAATGCAGGGATCAAGGAAAGGGAGACTATCATTCAAAATGTTTTTAGTGATCCTCAGTTGAGAGAGTTAGCAGAAGTTCTCTCATTCCCTGATGTTGCCCTGCCAAAAGATCAGGATATCATCGATGTATCGATGCCATAGGAGGATGTTAGTTGTGTAAGGGTTATTGTCACAGACGATATTTTTCTTTTCAAAGTTTGCCATGGACAGACAGACCAAACCTGTAGCAAAGGTGTTCCCCATGGAAGTGTCCTGGGTCTGATAGTATAGCCGGTCTCTGAATTGGAAAAGGTTTCCTTGAGGGCTAAAGTCATACATTCCATAATGAAGTTGATAGGCGTGGGGGAATGACCAGTCTTTGCACATCAGGGTGCTTTCTATCACCTCTAGGGTGGCATCTTGAGGGATATTTGTGTAGAGGGCCTCTACATCTAAGATTATTAGGAAGTCAATTTGCTCATATTGTTGAGTTCATCTATCAAATTTAGGACATCCCTTGTGTCTTTAAGAAAAGAGGATGTTTTGGTGACCAGGGGTTGCAAAAAATGGTTGCAAAATTTCAACAAAGGTTCCAGAAGGGAGCCTTGACCAGATATGATGGGTCTGCCTTAGGGTGGGGTAACCCCCTTATGTATTTTGGGAAGGTTGTAAAAGTACAGAGGTTTGGGTTGGGAATTCATTAGGAACTCTGCCTCATTTTTACTTATCCAACCCTGAATTTCTGCAGTGGAAATTAGAGAATTGATATGTTGCCTTAGTCTTGCTGTGGTGTCCTGATCAATGGGGGTATAGTACTTCAGGTCAGCGAGCTGGCAGAGACATTCATTGTTATAATCCACAGTGGACCTGATGACAATAGCCCAACCCTTGTCTGCCTGCTTTATTGTGATGTTTGTCAATGGCTCGAGATTTTACTGCCAGTAGCTCTTCAATGGACTTATTCTAAAAGACAGCGCCATGGTTGAGTGTACCTACTTTCAATACTGCTTGTTCATAGGTTAAGATTTCATGCGGAATCATACTTGCCACTGGGATAAATTTGGAGGGATTCCGTAACCCGGAGTCATCTGCTTCCGGAGTAGGTTTCTCTTTGAAAAAGGCACAGAGACTGATTTTGCAAAATAAATTATGTAGTTCGCAGAAGAAGAGAAGCCACACAAAAATGGGGGAAAAGCAAGGAGAAAGCAGTGAAAACAAGGGAAAAGCAATGAGAAGGCACACAAAAAACAGTGGGAAAAGGGAGAAAGTAGTGAGAACAAAGGAAAAGCAAGGCAAAGGCAGTCAAAAAACAGGGGAAAAAGCAAGAAGAAGACAGGAGCAAGAGTGATGCAGCAGCATGGGGAGAGCTGGGCCTGGGACCCGCTGACGAACACTTTTCACATCATTTCTCTGAGGACAGTAAGTGAGCTGTTGGCATTCACTAGTGAAGACCCTTTCTTTTCATAGGACAACTGTTGCAAAGATTGTCAGACAAATGTTTGCTGTAAGAAGGTTTAATCAGGAACCACCAACCGAAGCAGACCACTAGTCCCAAGGCACACACCAACTGACACAGAACCCCCAGCTGGCAGAGTTCCCAACACATTCCAAAAGAACCATACAGTTGACAGAGTTCTCAATAACACACCAAACACTCTGTCAACTTATTACAAGGTAGAACATAACAACAACTTTGTACTGCGTACACATCTTGTATTCGTACCAATGTTCATATCCAGGTATCATGTCAATCAATCCGTTATATTGTCTGGAATTTTCAAAAAATCCTGAAGAAGGCAACCATATACTAGAAATGTGAAGGGACAAAAAGTACGGCTTAAAATGAAAGAAAAGGCTACCTGGCTTTTGTCACTTATACCTCCACTAACAAAGGAGTCTGAACTTCCAAAACAGGCTCAACAAGATGGATCATACTCTGCATAGAAACCTGTTCTAGGTAACAGGAACCATTTGCCCACTCTATAGGAGCACAGGACTCAATGGTTGCCTTTATGGCAAGCATTCCTTTTCCAATAAGTGGTGTCTGCAGGACGGCCATGGTGTAAAGGTGTCTGCGTTGTTAGCAGGATTGTTTTTGTGCAAGAAGGAATACCTTTCTGCACAAAGACAATCTATGGAGTCTTTTTCCTATTTCTATGTGTGCTGCATCTAGAGAACACATAGAGGAATAAATGAGGAGAAATAAAGGTATTTCTCCTTGTTGCGCCTCACCTAGGAAGGCTTTCGGTTTTGACACATTTCCAGGTTTTCAGAGCCTTGTAAATTTATGAATGCATCAAAACCCATGGGTGTTGCATGGGAAAACCCACGCCACGTCCATGGAATGGCCCTGATGCAGTGTAACGCAATGCAGCGACTTGAACTGCGTTGCCTTACACCATATATACGAGGCCATGAAAAGCCATACAGAGCGGCTTTGCGTGGACTTGTAGATATGGGTCTGCACTCTGCATCGCTGGAGCATCACAAAAAGTGATGTATTAGCGGCACAAAGCACTTGTAAATATACCCCTATGTGACAATCTCACTGTCGTACAGGCAGGGCGACTAGAAGTTTGCAGCAGGGAAGGCCCAAATAATGCACAAGCTTGACTAAATTATGCAGCAAGAAGACACAGATTACGCTGCATAATGCAGCACATTTTGGGATAGTATTACTTCATTATTTGTAAGAGAAACTGGCAGTACATTATAATTCTGTGGAATTCCAGCAGAGTGGGCACTGAGAGGTATCCACTTCAGTACATACTCCTTCTGTGTCCTTAAATACATCTGTAAGGGCACTGAGGGGTATGACATACATATGTAAGGGCACCAAAGGGTATCCACTCCACTGCATAAACCTCAGTGTTATGTTATGTAAGGGCACCACTGGGCATGTAGTGCATTCCAGTGCAATGCATACACTCTTTGCCCTTACATAAGTATGACAGGGTACAGAGGGGTTTCCACGGCAGTGCATACCCATCAGTGCCTTTACCTACTTATATGAGGGCACAGAGTTAAGCAGAGCATAGACTGAAGTGCAGTGCAAACCTCTGGGTGCCCTTACAGAAGTATGTATGGGCACCAGGGGTGTCCATTCTTATGTAAGGGCACAGAGTGTATGCAGGGCACAAACTGAAGCACAGTACATGCCTCTTGGTTCCCTTACATAAGTATGAAAGAGCACCGAGGAGTATTCATTCCAGTGCTTACTCATTGGTTCCCTTACGTACTTATGTAAGGGTACAGAGCTGTATGCAGTGCACTCTACTGCAGTGCATACCCATCTGTGCCCTTACATACCTATATAAGGGCACCAACAGGCATTGCTGCACTGTAGTGGTTTTAAAAAGGGATGGAAGAGGGAACAATCCCCCTATCTTTAAATCACTGCAGATTAATGTTTGAACATAGAGGGAGTGTTCCCACTTCCAGCACCATTTAAAACCATTGACAGTGCTGATTTAATTCTGCCAGCGAAACAGCAGAATTAAATAGTAATTCCACGTTTACATGAGTAAGGCAGAATTACTAAATTACTCCAGTGCCACCGGTGGAATTAAAAATGTCACCCTCCCCTAAATTTTACACCTTTGCACTGTTTGGGAAAAGGTTTTAATTCGTTAGTAACAGTTCCACACCCAAACACAGCTTTAGGTAACTGAAACACGGCCAGTCAATCTTTGTGAAGGAACTTCCACTGTGCAGCAGCACAGGTTGCAGCATTTTTGTAGTAACTACAGATTCATTTGGGCTAAAAACAAAAGTGTTTGTTAACATCTGTAGGTTATGCAGCAAATTATGGATTTTGTGGGTAATCCACAAATTCATAATTATATGTAACGTGCTGCAGCCGCAGAATCACATCATTTCAGTGGCACTGCGTACAGGGAGTGCAAAAACAAAGACTGTAGGATGTCAGTCTGTTTTAATACATAGAAAATGTAAATACCTGTAAATAAGAACTGTATAAATATTACAACATACATCAGCAATTGTGAAAGCAGAACTGAAGCACGTTTAGTTTGGTAATTTTGAAGTGTGATGGAAACAAAGATTGTAATAAGATCAAAATAAATCACAGTGATGCACAAACGATAAATATTGTATTGTATTGTACTGCAACCTTTGTATAGCACTTACTACCTTTGTGTGACACTAACACTCTTACAAACATGAGCATCAAACTACACTATAAAGGGTGGTGTGTAGTTGGAAGGATGTTGTCTTTGTTTTGTGATCCTGTGAGGGAAGTACTTCCATGTTATGTGCGATGACCACAGAGATAGTTATTGTGTTATGGAATGTAGCGCATAGCAGTGGTGGATGATGAGATGTGAGAGACACAGACACACAGTTTATGGTTTTTCAGTAAACTTGAACAGCTCTACATGTCACTTTATGGTATTTCTTTTGACTATATTCTGCTTAGTTAGCAACTGCACTGGGTTGTCCAGTCAGCACTTTTGTGTATAGTTGTGGGCCTGAGCTGGCATAGGTGGTGGGAGAGAGAAGTAGAGAGATTTGGTGAGATGTGCATTTTCATCCCATATCTGAGTGTGATTGTGAGATGTAGAGCAGCGTCCATAGTGTATAGATATTTGGAATCTCCAGTCCTGGACTAGACTAAAGTCCCCCGATTCACCGGCAGTGTGTGACAGATATCTTCAGTTATTCCATGCCTGATAATATAGTGATGGTTTATTTATTGGTTGCACAGTAAAGGTGATGAGAGATCCTTGCAGCAGATATGTCTTATGAGAATGTAAGAGGTGTAAATTACAGTTGTCAGGTGACTGCTGGGTGTTATTAGTGTGGGTCTGAGATGTCATTTATTAAATTACATAGTTAGATAATTCTCTGGTGAACCATAAGTCAGCCCTCCTTAACTTACCTGCCTGTCAAAAGTAGTTTGCAGGTTGATTGTTCCCAATCTGTGGTTTGTAAGCCGAAGATTGAGCTTGAGGGTATGACTATCTTTCTGGGTTCTGTTGTTGGAATGTGTTGTGATGCAGTTGTTTGGAAACAGATATGTTTTCAACTGTCTTCTGAAGTGTATATACTCCTGGATGCTTCAGATATTGGCTGGGAGTTAGTTCCAGAGCATGGTGGCTTGAAAGAAAGCATTGCTTCCTGCCGATTTCTTTTGATATGGTGATATGATACGTGGGTGAAGTTTGGAGTGTAATGTCCTGTTTCATTTCTATTGCTTGAATTTAGTTTATAGGGATAGTGGCCCTTTTCCTTGGAGGCACTGTGGTCAATGCAAAGTGCCTTGAACATTGCCCTTCTTGCTGTAGTTATCCAGTTATTAACATGTAGTATAAAATATAGGTCTGAATCCATGGTTATTCCTAGGTGTCTGACTCCTGTTGATATACTTGGAGGGACCTCATATTCCTTAGGCCATATGATGGAAGGCCTCATATTATGACATTCAGTGTAATTAACTTACTAAATGCATAATACTTGGTGAACACTTGGGTTAGCGTTTTTATTGGGAAAAGCATAGGAATGTTGGGTGGTAGGAATTATATGGACCTTTAGAGATTCTGGAATTTTCCTTTGTAGAAATGAGGAAAATATGAGATTTAGCCAAAGTTTAGAGTTTGGTGGACATTCTGGGTAATAAAAGATATTGGGAGCCACTCAACCACACCACTCCAGAGTATCCTAGGTGCCTTGTTTTGAGAAGTGTCTTGGCCTGACAGGTTTCCTTGACTGCTGACTGAGCCCTGGCCTACATGGTGCAGCTGCCCACATTGCCCCAATGGATTGTTTGCAAGGCAAAATCATGATGTTTCCTTGTGTCTTAGGGGTATGGGAGCCTTTCCTTTCATAGGTAATAACCAAGTCACACAAGCAGGTTGCTATCTGGAGAAGGGTAGGAATGCTGTGTGGTAGGACATTTGTAGATCCCACATATTCCATTTGTACATTTTGCTTTGATTCTTGTTTTGTTGTATAATGTTAGTGCGCACAGCGTGCTGCACAATAAAAAAATTAACTCAGGACTTGTAGGAAGCATTTCTCTCATGTCTTGACTTTGATTTTAGGAAAAAAATGTTTCTGGAGTTTTTACCAGAAACATTTTCTTTTCCAGTACTATGAATGACCCTTTAAAGCCCAGTGGACTGCACAGTGAAGGTAGTGTGGTGGACGTCAGTGGGTCATTGTCTGCCCCAAAGCAGTTAAACGCACCAGATCAATTCAGCATGATGTCCCCTCCAACAAGAATTGACAACAATTTGCAGAGATATGAATCCCACATTGCACTAATTTCTTTGTTCCATGATTTCTGATGTCTCCAATTCCAAAAGGCCCCCGTGATGGTAGGTTTCTGGGACTGGGGAGCAGCAACAAGCACAGTAGCTAAAGATAGGTGGCAGGTACTGTTAATGGCTACAGGTAAGAGAAAGTTTCAGTTGTCTTACATTATCTATGGAAAAGACTGCTAGAGAGAGAATAAAAATATTGAGAAGTTTAGGGAAGATAGAACCGAAGCTAGAGAGAAGAGTTTCTGGAAAAGGAGAGAAGATTGAGAGAAAGAGAGTAAATAGGAACTCACAAGAAAGAGGAGGAGAGAAAAGAATTGGCAGATAGATGCAGTAGCATACATAAAGGGATAGTGAGGAAACCATTGAGAGAGGCAGTGAGGACAGAGATTGTGGTTGGGGGGAGAGTAAATACGAGGGAGAGCCTAAGGTAGCAAAATGACTGCTAGATTGTAGAGGAAAGATTATTGTGAATTTTAAGTTGAATCATGCTGGCCAATTCCTCAGGTCCAATGTTATTTCAATGCCTAATTTTGCATTTAATTTTCTAAGAGGGATCTTAGTGTAAGATCCAAATATCACCTTGCATAGTTGTCCTCAAAGTCTTAATCAGAACTAACCATTGTTACTTGATCTACATTGCGTTTTGTAAATTGTTTAACACCCTCTTGTTATTTGTTACTATATGATGCCTTCTCTTTAAATGCATATCAGCCATGTCTACATTTGCTGGTATAGTCGCTTGGAAGTGCAAACTACTTGCATAAAAGTCCAAGTTCCATCATGTTGGAAAGTGGATTCTTGGTAAGGGCAGTTAAGTACCTACACTTAGCAACAGGCCACTAACCTCCACGGAGATCCAGTTAGATATCAATAAATTAAACCCAGCTCAACCCTTGGTAGCTTGGCAACAAGTGACAAGGCTTAACTTAGGAGACAAGTGTGTAAAGCATTAAAAAATCACAAAACAGTATATAAGTAAAACACAAAATGCAATAAATATCCAACACCAATTTATAAAAATAAATTATATTTTCTATCTTTAAAATGACACCAAAATGATTAAAATCAGATAAGGGGAACTGGAGATATGAATTTTTAAAGAATTTATGTTTTCTAGTGCATAGAAGCAAGTAGCGCTCAAAGGGTTAAAAAAGGTCACACTAGAAAGGGACGAAGTCCAGAGTTCAGGACACCCATGAGATAACTCTGTCACACTTACTTTCAGAAGTGTTTCTTGATTCAGGAAAGTGGTCCACAGTGCCAGCCAATGGTTCAAAGGCTCTTGGGGTCTGGGACTACAACTCCCACAATGCACCTCTTCAACTTATGGAGTTGCTCCAAACGTTTCCAAACTTCTGGATCTTCTTTCAGTGGTCCTTCCTGGGTGCTTGAAGTGTCCACAACTTGATCCAAGGTTTCAGAAGCTCTGAGTTGCTCCTTGGGAGGTAGGACTTAAATTCCCAGAATGCACCTGGTCAGAATCCTCAAATGGCCACTGGACGCTGGTCAGCTGGGCTTTGCTCGCAGGACATGATGCAGGGGACTCTGGGCAGCTCCTTTGTACCTGTAGCAAACAGGGAGTCCCTTCTTGAAGCAGTAGAAGACAGGCAAAGTCCTTTTAGTTGTGAATCCCAAGCGTGCAGCTGGTGTAGTCCTTCAGAGTTCAGTGTCCAGGTGCAGGTCAGGGGTCCAGCAGGGCAGTTCTTATCCTCTTCTTTGTCTTGTTCCTTGTAGGGATCTGAGGAGTGGATGCAGCTCTGCCATATTTATCCTTGCTCCTGGGTGAAAAACAGGGGGGGTCCTAGTTCTTCAATCAGATGCAGGGTCCTTCCCCCTGTTATGACCACTTTCTGGGAAGTGTGGCAAAAAGCAATCCCAGAGAGCAACATTCTTCAAAAATCCATCATGGCTGGAACTGACTTTGGAGGTTACATCTGGTTGAGCCCACCCACTGGCATGGCTAAAAATCCTAAACATACCCCTCTCCTAATCTAAGCAAGAGTGCACCTAATTGTCTGGTGTTGCAGGATGTGAGGGAGGTGCTGGGTTGCCCCAAGTGTCCTTCCCTGCCTTTGAAGACTAGTTTTGCAGCCCTCCCCTTCCTGCTTCCTGCTTCCACATCTGCTGAGGTAGTTCTCCTCCCCAGGCACATCCTTTGTGTTCAGCCCAGGCCACTTCACACATCTTCAAGGCAGCCTGGCCAGGCTACCAGAAGCTGGCCAATCAGAGAAGGGCACTACAGAGCTGAAGTTGGCAACTTTCAGGTAAAGTTTTAAAACTCTTTACCTGAACTAGTTATATCAAATCCAACAATTGTAAGTTGTGGGATTCAGTATTATTTGATACCAAACTCAAGGTATCTGACACTTAATGGGACTTTATTAATTAAAATAAAGGCTCCCCGTTTTATCCTATGGAGGCCATTCAATACAGTGAGGGAAAAACAAATTTGACTATTTTACCAGACTTGGGCTTATAAAACTATTTTTATAAGGTCCCTGCTTATATTTACATGGCACCCAACCCTAGGAGCACATAGGGCACACCTTAGGGGTGACTTATATGCAAAAATAAGGTCGTTTAAGACTTTAGAAGTACTTTTAATTTCAAAGTTGAATTTGCATACAACTTTAGTTTAAAAGCAGCCAGCAAGGCAGGCCTTCCTTTAGAATGACACTGGGCACCTCAGCAGTGCACCTGCCTGTCCATCTACAACTCCTCTAACTGGAGATGGAACTAGTGTCCTCAGCCAGGCCTCAGGCTACAAATTGATCATTCCTGGGCTCACCATGCCTACCTGTCTTGCTGGTAGATGTCTAACAAAGGTCTCCTTTTGTACCAGACATTTTGCACAACCTGCCTGTAGTTATGAAGGGTGTCTACCAGTGTCAGAGCCTACTTTAAGTCCATGCAGTTTTGAATGGTGCTTTGGATCAAATGTACTTCAACTATTTATCTTTTGTCACAACCTTATAGTGGAATTCATTGTGGGACTTTGTCAACTTCAACTGAAAAAGACATCTAACCTCTATTTAGTTTTCACCATTGTTGCACCACTAAAATGCTTAAAGCACACTGCTCACCACCAATGTCCCCAAATGTTCTTGATGGCAATGGTCCAAGCTCTCTGTATAGTTATTTAAATTAATAGTGAGTTAAATTAATACTTCAGATGTTGAGCAGAAATAGGAAACTGCATACTGTACAAAGCACATGAAGTTTCTTAACTTTACGTGAGCTAAGTTTTATCATGATGATTTACTGCCAAAACAATGTTGAAAGTGGAGGCTGGACATTTACCACCTGAGTTAAAAGGTGTGGGAGTGAAGACTCCAAGTTGAGTAAAAAAAAAAAAAGAACTTCACAAGCTTTGCATTTCGCAAAGTTTAAACAGTTTAGAAAATGCAGAAAGTTGCGGCTCAGCCTACTTTACTACTTTACAACCCTCTACTTTAAATCCCATTTAATTGATAGGATTTAAAGTTGGATTGTGGAAGGTTGATTGAGTGTGCTCTAATATGTACCTTAAAAATCCACGTTTTCCTTCACATAGAATCACGTGGTGTGCACCCTGAATATCAAAATCACAATATCGATGGTACAGCTTATTGAGGGTGAAATATTGAATCAAAAATTTCGACAGGTAAGTAAATATAGATTTTCTATACCTTACTCCACTTGTATGTGCATACGCAGTGTCTATATCTGCAAAATATGTAGATGTGGAGTTAGGAACAGTACATCTATATCATCCTATATGCACTTACCGTTTGATATTCTGTGCTTGAATATTTGTGTAACAAGATATTCTAGGAGGTCCGCAGGTCTAGAGCGTTTTCTTTCAAAGAAAACGAAACGCCCATGCGCCTTCACAGCACATTAGATCTGTGAATGACAGCGCAGGGGTGGCGGGACCAAAATATGATCAGGCCAATCACCATTCAGCCTTAGGTAAAAGCTGACGGGTGATCAGCCTTATTTTATTATCTGCCTGTCTGCCTGACTGCCTCTGAGTTGCACTCGAGCGGCAGTGTTTGTGTCCTCCTGGTTTTGGGCCCAGCCCAGCCCATGAGGGTTTTGCTGCCCCCGTGCCCTCTGTACCTTTGGCCAGGAATTCCTAACAGCTGTGCCTCTTGTTCTGAGGCTGAAGAGCATTAGGACACCTCGGGCCAGCAGGAAGGCAGACACTTTTCCTGCTGAGACAGTGGGCCAGAGAAACATGTGAGTGTTTGCCCTGGTTTTACATTTATTATTAATTATAAGAGGCATGGGGACAGTTATTTGAAAATGATTTTGGTATGGGAGCACAAAGCCTCGTTTAAAAAGAAAGTGGTATTTTTTATTCCAGCTGTATTGTGAAATATGTGAGAGCTGCAACATGTGTTTGTACTTTGTTTAGGCCAGGGCAGTTTATATCTATAAAAGAGATCCTGTTGTATTTTCTATAAATATGCTCATTTGATCATGGATCCTATTTAAATAAGCATTTTCAGCCATAAAAACAGTTGTTGACTGCAGAAGACGCTATACCTACATGTCTGCATTTAACTTTACAGAAAAAAAGCGTGTTACACTTCCAGGCTGTCTCCGCATCAGCCTTTCCCCAACTGCAGTAGTAGACATTCAAATTACAGCATAATTATTACACACATAACAGAGCCTCAAACTTCAAGATTAGATAATGGCTTTTTATTAATCTGTTTTTCATAATTATGTTTCTTTACTATCATGGATTCCCATTTTGATGCTCCAGCTTCTGATGTCCTTTTTTATTTGAATAGTTCAGATTGCTCTGACAGCATTTTCTTATCTTTAGAATAATTACCGGTTTAATATTTAATGCACCCATTTATTGTCAAACACATTGGCATTGTGTGCTGTCACATAAATATGCAAAATAGATAAAAAATAACCACATAAATAAATAGAAATGTCACAAAAACACTACATGTTTGGAGTCAAGGTCGCATATCAAACGTGGCCTAATGTTAAAGAGCCTCTCACTTCAGTCAGTGACTTTGGTGTGAGATGTACACAAGTTGACCATGACTGGAAGAAACCTCCATCTGGTGGCCATGTAGTGATGAGTAGAGACAAAACAAGCCTTTTAATGTCAGTTTGTTTCATAGTGGTTTCCTCCAGAAAAAATGAAAGACTTCTGTAATATGTTATGTATTCCTACTGTATTTTAAAATAACACTCGTTATGTTTGATGTATCTTCGTATTCACCGTTCTCTCTCACGCGCAATGTTTCCTTTTGATTTTGTGTTCTCGATCTAGGCAGCTTTGCTTGACAATCCGTGTTCGAGGTTCTGAAGCCCGGCAGTTGGCGTTGGACCCTCGGATCGGATAGTCGTGCTCTTGCTGTCGTGGGTCCCTCTTTTCTAAGAATAAACTAGTTTCTCCTTTTAGAACATTTCCAGGTATTTTGGCGTCTTCTTTCCACTCCTACATCTTTTGGTACCAGGAGTGGGGTTGCAGACGCCGTATTTGGGACCCACCGACTCATAAGCTCCTTCTGTACATTGCCGTCCGGAGCATGAGCGCATATCCCGGAGCGGAGCGGTTCTCCTGGAGATTTTTGTCGACCGGAGCGTTAGCGCCGCTAGCGCAAGGCATACCTCAGAAGTTTTCAGTTTGGAGAAAGCTGGCTCCGGCCCGGCGAACCGTAGTGGGAGGCAGCGCAGACGTCTTCCAGCATCGCGCAGATTGGAGCTGCTGTTGCCGTTCAGCGCGTACGTCTTCCAGCATCGCGCAGATTGGAGCTGCTGTTGCCGTTCACAGGGAATAGGCTCCTCCAGATCTCTACGTGCGCATGTCATCCTACTCGTGACCTTCTGTATTATTATTCAAACTATGCGCGTCTTGGCACCGGAACAACCTGGATGAACGTGCCGTCGCGCGTCATTGGTTGTCAACGACTAGACTGCAACAGAAGAGAGCCTGGTATCACAGGCACTAAATCTCTACACCTACGTTTCTCCACGTTCTGAGTCACTTACTTAGAAGACAATGCTTTCATAGCAACCATACTTAAACTCTGCTGTTATTTTGTGAATGTTTTACTTGTATTGCCTGCCGTTTGTGTCGTTGCTAGAAATAAGGAAATTTAGTTTTTTTTACTTGCTTCCGGCACGTAGAAAATTTGTTTTTTATCTTAGTTGTCATCAGTTGTATTCTGAGTTCTATTATTTAGACAGCCATAGTTCTAGTTCTCTCTGTGTTTGATACATCTTTCACACAATCTTTTTTAGGTAGCATTTACACATTTATTAGTTTGTGCCTTTTGTCCAGTGGCGCAACTGGAGTTTTACGTAATTATAGCACGCCTGTGTTTTAGATTTATCAAATATTCCTGCGATGGCTTCCTATCAAAATGTTGTCCAACCTCTGTCCTTTTTACCAAAAAATGGGAAGCCAGAGTTAAAGTGGTCAGAGTGGTTAAGAATATTTGAGAACTACCTTGTAGCCATTGATGCCCATGCGTTCTCTCCTGCAAGGAAAATGGCCCTGTTATTTAATCACTTGGGGGTAGCAGGGCAACGTGTCTTTGACAATTTGCCACCCGTTCCTCCTCCCTTTTCCGATGGTATGTTATGGAATGAGTATGAAGAGGGAAAAGCTAGAATGATGAAACAGTATGCGGATGAGTCCAGCGTTTTATTGGAGAGATTCAACTTTGCCATGTGGCTGCTGATGAGTCAGTAGAGGAGTATGTTGCTACATTGCGTGTCCTTGCAGCCAAATGTGATTTTGGTACCAATGTTGATCTTCATATCAGAGATCAATTTGTTTTCTACTGTTTTTAAAAAAAAATACAGGAACGCCTTCTAGCGTGCTGAAACCCGACCTTAGTAGAGACCATAGATATTGCAAAAAGCATTGAAAGGTCCATTGTATCTTCCAAAGCTCTATCTAGTTTTAATCATCACATGGGTGTTAGCTCGCTGGTAGAGGAAGATTCTGTCTGCACTGTTTCTGACAAATCCCAGAGAAGTAAGAGAAATTTCAGTCAAAATATGAGCATGCCTGTCTGTTTTAGATGTGGGTCTTATAATCATTTGGGCAATTGCTCTTCCTGTCCTGCTCTGAACAAAAAATGTTTGAAGTGCAAAAAAATTGGCCACTTCCAAAAAGTATGCAGAATGGGTAAATTTAAGTTAAGCTCCAGTGCCAATACATCCAAAACGCGTGTCAGTAATGTTTACACTACAGAATCAGAGAATGATATTTCTGAATGCATGAACAGACTCTCTAATGTTGTGTTGACTCTTGGTACACACAAGGATCAGAGTTGTGACGAAGGGAAAATCAAAGGACCCCTTTGTGAGGCCAGTATAGGCGAAAAGCAATTAATGATCATAGCAGATTCTGGGGCACCTGTGACCATCATTGCTGACAGGACTTATTATGCATGATGGCAAGATCCTCCTAAGTTGCAGTGTCCGGATATTAATCCAAAGGCTTTTGGTGATCAGGATATAGACTTATTGGGATATTTTTGGTCGAATCTTTCTATTTTAGGAAGATTAATACATACTAAAATCTATGTAGCTGCCAAAGGTAGAGATATTGTTGGTTGGAGGGATTTAGCTAAGCTTGGTATTATACTACGCCCGGGTCATTGTACACCCATTATGTTAGCTAACTTGACGACGAGCTCCACTTCTGTTTTGTCGGTGGTATCTTCAGAGTCAGTTTTCAGTGATCTTAAACTCAAATTTTCTAAGGTATTTCAGGACAAAGTGGGAAACGTAAAAGGATTTAAACACAGTATTAAGTTGAAGAAAGATGCTCTAACTGTAGTTCACAAAGTCAGGCCAGTACCCTTAAGTATTAGAGAAAAGTTGAAAGAGCTTTTGTACAAATTAGTGTTTGAAGGCACAATTACTCCCACAGATTCCTCTGAGTGGGTTTCACCTATTGTTCTCACAAAGAAAAGATCAGGGGACTTGAGATTATGTGTTGATTTGAGGTCTCTCAACAAAAACATATTAGTAGATTGTCATCCTCTGCCTCACATACAAGAGCTCATAGCTAGCATAGGGAATTCAAAGTATTTTTCTACCATTGACCTATATTCAGCATATCATCAGATACCCTTAAGTGAGGAATCTCAGGCACTCACTACTTTTATCACTTATTTTGGGGCGTATAAATATCGCAGACTTCCTTTTGGCCTGGCGTCCGCAGCCTCCGTTTAAAAAAAATGATGGATTCTTTGTTCAGTGGGATAAATAATGTGGTAGCTTTCCAGGATGATATTTTAGTTCACAGCGTCACATCAGAAGAGCATGTTGTTCTTTTAGGCAAAGTTTTCGACATTCTGCAATCTCGTGGTATGACTGTCAAAGCGGATAAGTGCAGGATTCTAGCTGAACAAGTAGAATATCTTGGCCACACCATCTCAGTGGAAGGAATAAGACCTAAACTTGGTAATCTAGAAGCTATTAAAAATGCTCCTCCACCCTGTGATAAAGATGCTTTACGCTCTTTCCTGGGCCTCTGCGAATACTGTGCCCGTTTTGTGCCCGGGTATGCTTTGATTGTACAACTATTGAGGTCTTTACTCAAGAAAGGACAGAAATTTGTCTGGGATACCGAGGTGCATACTACTTTCCCAAAAATCTAAGACTTATTGTTATCAGCACCATCACTCAAACCTTTTATATCTGGTGGTGAGTAAGTTATAGCAGTAGTCGCCAGTCTAAAACGTCTAGGAGCTGTTTTGGGGCAGATTGTCAATGGAAGGGAGAATACTGTTGCATTTGCTTCTCGTTCTCTTTCTGATGCAGAGAAAAACTATAGTACCATAGAAAGGGAAGCTCTTGCTTGTGTGTGGTCTGTTGAAAAGTTTAAAACTTATATATGGGGCAGGAATTGTGACGTATTTACTGATCACAAACCATTGGTTTACTTACTTAGTGGTAATGGCTTGGGAAAGGCTTCTGCCCGCTTAGTGCGCATCCTATCCAAATTACAGGAGTACAACTTAAATGTCAAGTACATCCAAGGAGGCTTGAATGTTCGGGCTGATTGTTTGTCTCGCATGCCACTAGAAAATTCTGGTAATGAGCTGGATTGTCAGGAGGATGAGTGTGTTGTTGGCTTAGTGGAAGCTGTTTCAGCTTGCGCCGGGAATGTTACTATGGATGAATGGAAGGCAGCCATGCTTTCAGACAAAACATTGTCTCGTGTAGCCTATTTCATCAAATGTGGTTAGCTCGTTAAGAAAACACTTGATAAAGTCATGAGGTCTTTCAAACAAGTGTCAGGGGAATTGTCATACAATAATGAAGTTTGCATGAGGGGAAACCTATTCATTCCACCTTTTGATCTCTGCCATAAAATTATAAAAATTGCTCATGCAGGTCACCTAGGAGTTTCTGCCACACTTAAGAAATTGAAAATGTCTTATTGGTGGCCTGGTTTATATGATTAAGTTGGACATTTTATTGATAATTGTGAACATTGTGTTGTATCAGACAAACATTGGAAGAGTACTAATAAACCGTTGCATCCCGTTCCTTTCCCAACGAAAGCGTGGGATAGCTTAGCCATCGATTTTTCTGGTCCTTTCCATATTTTACCTAGAGAAATGAAGTTTCTCATTGTACTTATTGACTACTATTCAAAGTGGATATATTACTCTTTTGTTGAGTCAGCTGACTCTGAATCTGTTATGAAGTTCCTGGAGAAACTCTTCCATGTTGAAGGCCCTCCCACTACTATAGTTTCTGATAATGGAGTGCATGTTTCATCTCATAAACTGGAAGTTTTTTTCAAGAAATTTGGTGTTAAGCACTCACAAGTGGCACTCTATAGTCTCTCATCTAATGGTTTGGTAGAGAGGGCCAACCGCATCTTAAAAGAAGGTATACAAACAGCTATTGCCATGAACATTGATGTTGCTCATTTCCTTCAGGAAGGATTTGGGCATACCATACTACCCCTCATTTTACTAGGGAGCTTACTCCTTTCTTACTTCTCAGAGGGAGGGAAGCTACGACCAATTTGACTCCCTCATGGCTCTTACAGAACAGGAAGCATAAGAAAGGAAATTAATGTTTGATAGACTTGGATAAATTAAGATCTACGGTGGCAAAGAAACAGTTGGTACAGAAAGAAAATTATGACTTCAGGCACAATGATAAAGATATTAACATAGCTGCTCAGGACTTTGTTCTAATCAAAAAACCTTATAAAACAATGAAAGGGGAATCCAAGTTCTCTTTACCTGTCAAAGTCATCAAGGTTAACAAAAATTCTCTTTTGTTAGAAGGGAAGGGATGGTGGAATAAGAACAGCGTTGTTCCAGTTAAGAACAGCGTTGTTCCAGTATCTAAACAACAAACTGAAATATTCAGTAAAGTTTACTCAGAGCCAGATTCAGGCATTCCTTCATTTGCTAATAGCTCAAATTCATTAGACTTTTTGATCAATGGAAATTGTGTGCGGGTTGACCCCATGCCATCTACTTCGGAACAGACTTTTTCAGATACTTCAACAAGTACTGTCCTGAAAACGACAATGCACAAATCAAGAGGTTGAGATAGAGTTTAGCACAAGGGAATGTGGAGAGAAAGAACAAAACACAAAGCACAAACGTACCATCAAAGTGCCTTCTAGATTTGAAAAGTTCATAATGAATTGACTTTGTTTCCTTTTTGTCATTTAGTTATGAGAGGGAGGTGATGTAATATGTTATGTATTCATACTGTATTTTAAAATAACACTTGTTATGTTTGATGTATCTTTGTATTCACCGTTCTCTCTCACGCGCAATGTTCCCTTTTGATTTTGTGTTCTCGATCTAGGCAGCTTTGCTTGACAATCCATGTTCGATGTTCTGAAGCCTGGCAGTTGGTGTCAGACCCTCGGATCGGATAGTCGTGCTCTTGCTGTCGTGGGTCCCTCTTTTCTAAGAATAATCTAGTTTCTCCTTTTAGAACATTTCCTGGTATTTTGGCGTCTTCTTCCCACTCCTACAACTTCTCATTGTAAATTATTTTTTAGTTTTGTAATGGAATTATAATTGTAATTATTATAGTGCTTCATACCTCTGCTGTGCTGCTCAAGTAGTTACTTGTAGCATGCTACACCTGCAGCCACCATTGGGCAGTGCTTCGTTGGGAAAATGTTGAACAGGACCGGAGAGACCTTTTATTCTACCAGATATTTCCCCACTGAGCTGGAGGCTGTTGTTGAAAGTCCAGGCTCCCCCTGGCACCTCAGTCGCTTTCCCAGCTCCTCAATCTTAATTACAGCAAGCACAGGAGGCTTGGAGAGAGAGAGAGAGAGAGGGAGCGAGGAAGAGGGAAGGTAGTGAGAAAGTGATCAGAGAGGGAGAAGAGGAAAGAAGGGACCAGAAATAGAGAATGGATGGAGAGAGCTAGCATGAGGAGACCATGGACGTGGGGCTGGTTTAAACTTTTTTGCATGGCTGCTTTTGATTTCTCAGTCCTGCCCTTGTGGTAAATTGCAGGTTGGCTTGTGGGATTTCTTTTTGTGTTGTATGTAAGTGCCCAGAGTAGTGCTTTATCCTTCCTTGCATCATGGTGCTTATGCATGTGATGGTGGAATTAAATTGAAAAATTGCACAGAGTCACTTCACATACATTTAAGTGGAGCTCTAGAAATCAACCCAGGAGTAAGTCAGTGGCATGCACTGAATACAGTCTGAGCACATGTTCTATTATAACATACTTTTTCACAACATTCTGCCCATTTATATGTTGCTTAATGGGGTATGCTTTCATTATACTATTCTTCATAAATCTAATATTTTTAGAGTAGACCTTCTTAAATGGTAAATAGGGTAAAACCTGCTAATTCATAGTCATTCGACCCTTTTGTGCAAGGAAGGGTCACCCTTATTGGGCTCTGAAATGAGAATCTGGATGTGCTGTTATTGGTGATAGCAGGAGCCTTGTGCCGCTAAATAGGCCACTGTATGCTTACATGCCAAAAGACCTGATTCAGGCTGCTCACATCTGAAATTGCCTTTGCTTCAATAGACTTAAATGGGGGAAATGCATTCTCCCAATTTTTTTTAACTAACCCACTTTCCTCTTCTAAAATGTTGGCATGTATGTGTATGTATTTAACTATTCTCACTCTCACGTCAGCTGCTTGTGCCATGTCCCCTGCTGTCATATTTTCCCATACTATTGTGGGAACCTCTCTGTGCAATCAACAATGGACTACTTCCACGATGGAGGCCAAATGAGTGAGCTAGCTATATTTAATTAAACTGAGCAAATGAAATTATCTTAAAGCAGATTGTCATATCCATGCATATGATTTGCTAGTGTCCTCTGTCTTTTCCACTAAAGAAGTGCTGATACAGTGTTGAAATCTTCTTACAGGCGCTGCTTGATCTCTAAATGTCAGAGCATATGTAGTCTGGAAACAGCTGATGAGGGCAACCTGTAGTAGGTAAAGTAGTGAAGGTCTATTATGTGTGTTACCAAATAGCTTTGCTAGGAATTGATTCCATAACCGAATGTTGTGATTCAACGGACTTGTCATTTGTGGGTATCCTAAACAAACATCAGGATGATGTATTGATGGCTTAACCCTAAGCGGAAAGCCACTGAAGACATCATTGATGGGCCATCATGCTCAAAACAAAGAGATTTAAGTCAAAAGAAAACAAAGTGTTGCAAATACGATGTTGAATATTTATAAATGGGTTTCACATGTTCAGGTTCAGAACATGAGCAGCAACCACAATTCGTGCTATGTTATGAAATTTTGTCAAATGAGGCCACGAAACCTTCTAAATTACGAAGGCACTTGGAAACAAAGCATAAAGAACATGCTACCAAATGCACAGAATTCTTCAAAAATAAAGAGCAAGAGCCCCGACAAAGTAGAAAAATAATTAAGAAAACTGCAATAGGATCATTTAAGGAAAATGCTCTTAAAGCTTCATATGAAGTGTCGATGCTCATAGCAAAAGCTGGAAAACCTCATACCATCGCTGAAGAACTAATAGTACCTGCTGCTGAAGCCATGGTCAGTGCAATGGTTGGAGAGAAAGCAGCATAAGATTTAGATTTGGTGCCATTATCTAACAACACTGTAAAAAGGCGAATTGACAAAATGTCAGACAACATAAAACAACAGTTGATTGGAAGGATTTGTAAAAGTCAGCATTATAGCCTACAAGTAAATGAAAGTACGGACATAGCAAATAAATCTAATCTCCTGTGTTAAGTTAGATACAAGTTTGAAGGGAACATTATTGAAGATTTAGGGCCTGATTCTTACCTTGGCGGTCGGCGGAGAGGCGGCGGTCGGACCGCGAACAGACCGGCGGTCCAAAAAATGGCATTCTGACCGCGGCGGTCACCGCCGCGATCGACCGCCACTTCCCCACTCCGACCGCCACGGCGGTCATGACCGACGGGCTGGAGTTCGCACACTCCGGCCCGGCGGTCGACCCAAGACCGCCAACCGTATCATGACCCTGCTTACCGCCGCGGTTTTTGGCGGTCGGGAACCGCCATGCGAACCATGGCGGTAGGCACTATCGGGGCCAGGGAATTCCTTCCCTGGCACTGATAGGGGTCTACCCCACCCCGCACTGCCCCCCACGAGTCTTCCCCCCACACCCTCCACCCCCTGACACCCCCCAGAGGTGGTACGAACCCCCTGCCCCCCCCACCCCGACATGCACATACACGCACCCCGACATGCACGCACCCCCAACATGCACATATGCACACCCCCTACACACACACATACACAACGGGGGCACATACCCGCACACATACATGCCGACATGCGCACCCGCCGAACTACACACATTGCCCAAAGGCACAGCAGCACCCCCCGCCCGCATGCACGCACTCACACACCCCCTCTACACACCCCCATGCACGCACACAACACCCCCCCACCCCCTCCCCTCACGGACGATCAACTTACCTTGTGCGTTGGTCCTCCGGGAGGCGACGGGAGCCATAGGGACGTGACCGCCAACAGAAGACCGCCAACAGAAGACCGCCACACAGAAATGTGGGTCGTAATTCTGGGGGCGGTGTTCTGCTGGCGTGGCGGTGGAGGTTGACCAGTCTCCACTTTCCCGCCGACCGCCAGTGTGGCTGCTGGCGGTATTCCGGCGGAACGCTCCCAGCGGTCGGAATACGCGCAGCGGCATACCGCCGCGGTCGGCGGTCTTTACCGCGGCGGTAACTCGGCGGTCTTGCGAAAAGACCGCCAAGGTCAGAATCAGGCCCTTACTGTTCTGCCGCTACTTGATACATACCACTGTTGAAGAGGTATTCAGCACTTTCAATGAATAACTGACATCAAATGGAATTCAGTGGTCCAAATGCATAGGAATCAGCACAGATGGGGCTCGTGCCATGTCTGGGAGACTAACTGGACTTGTTGCACGAATAAGGGAAATTAACTCTTCAGTTGTATGGCATCATTGTTGCATTCATAGAGAATCATTAGCCACTAAGAAGATGCCAGAGGAATTAAAAAAGGTCTTGAAAGAGTCAGTCAAAATTGTAAATTTTATCAAAGCTAGGTCACTAAATTCAAGGCTTTTTGAGCAGCTTTGTCAGTCCATGGATAGTGATCATCGTCAGCTTTTGCTGCATACAGAAGAAGTCCGATGGTTGTCATGTGGTAGAGTTTTATCTCGGCTTTTTGAACTGAGAGATGAAATCAGAGTATTTTTCTCTGAACTGGAGTCTCCATTTGCACTTGATGAGCACTTACATGACTATACTTGGTTAGCCATGCCAGCGTATATGGCAGACATTTTCACTCACTTAAATGAACTTAGTTTGAGTATGCAAAGAGTTGGCATCACAATTTTTAATGTCAAAGACAAGATTGAGGCAATGATAAAACAGTTTGACTTGTGCGCTCGTCGCTTATCACAAAGAAATTTTGATTATTTTCTAAACCTGAAGATGTTCTTGGAATCTGCTGATGATGAATTAGCAAAAAAAGTTTTGGATTTTTTTATCCAGCAACTCCAAGATATGCGGTGTAATTTTTGTCAGTACTTCCACTTCCAGATGAAAGCAAAAACTGGATTAAAGATCCTTTCAATTTAGATATTGACAATTTAATGGGGCTGACATCAGCTGAAGAAAATCGTTTGATTGAATTCTCCACAGAAAGTGCACTTAAGCTTCAATTTAAAGAAAATTCTCTGGTGAATTTTTGGCTGTATGTATGAAAAGATTATCCTGAATTAACGCACAAAGCACTGAAGGTTTTACTAACTTTCCCCACCACATATTTATGTGAAAAAGCTTTCTCAGATCTTATATACTTAAAAAATAAATACAGAAATTGCTTGGAAAATGTAGAATCTGATCTGAGGATTCAACTTTCTGAAATAAAACCAAACATTAAAAAGTTAGTCGCTGAGATGCAGCACCAACCTTCCCATTAAAAGTTTTTGATTTTTGCATATTTTTCAATATAAAATAATAAAAGCTTTAGTGGTGTGTACTAGTTTGTGTATCTTTTACGTATTACTGTTTTAATGTTTGAAATTTAAATCGTACAAATTGCTTGGGGGTCCGCGGCTTTCAGTGACCCCCAAGCAATTTCAGTGATTCAGTGGGGGTCCTCGGGAGTCAAAAGGTTGGGAACCAATGTTCTAGGGGGTCGATTTGTGGTAGTACAATCTGTATTTGGGATAGTATACAACAATAGTGCAAAGCTTTAAAGACTGGTCACAGCCGGGGACCATGCCCCCCTAAAAATATACTTGTGACTACATGCTTGCTGAAGACCGGAGGGAGCAATTAATGCTCTCCCGGAACAGACGCAGCCTGCCCTTAACAACTGTCCCCTCACTTGTCCCCTGCCGGCCACCATGTCTCGCTCACATTTTCCAAAATGCAGGCGTTTTATATTTTTGCCAAAATTGTGAAAAGTACCTGGTAAATCTGGGTGCGAGCAGTTAGTCCCCATTTCAGGGGGAAAAACTCGGAATGTTGAGACTTTACAGCGGAGATACTGCTGATAAATTTAATCCCATCTCACCGGTATCACCACGCTAAAATCCTGAGCAACTCGTGAAGAGGCCGTAGGCGTTTTCTTAAGACATTAGTCTTACAGCCACAGTTATAGAAGGAGTTAGGTCCAAGTGACACCGAACGCTTCGAGACTTGATCAGTGCAAAAGGTAACAGATAAAGTTCAGCTCCCCCCCCATTTGCTATTATATTTCTAGCCCTCCACACCAATGGTGTAAGGATTCAAATGCAACATTGGACTACTCAGTGGAGTGGTAGCTCAGCTGCTGAGTTGCCAGCAAAAACTGTTCAACAATCCTTTGGCTTGAACAATAAGTGTCTGTCCCAAATAAAAAATGCATAGCTGTCAAGTTGTCAGTTTGCTTATGTGTGACATTTTTATGCTTTTAGCACGCCCATGTGTGACATCAAAGGCCTTCTGTGTGACTCTTAGAGTGCCACTTTATAGGGAGTAGAACAAAGCATTCATGTTAATGTAATAAATATCAGAAATGGCCCAGTCTGAGGAATGTAATGGTCTAGAAATTATTAGAAATACCAGTAGCACTCGTGATGTGCTTATGTTCACTAAAATATCCCTTTTATAAAAGGACAGTCGTCATCTCACAATTATAGTCCCTATGGGCCATATGTACGAACACTTTTTCCCATAGACACAGAATGGGTAAAAACCTTTGCTACACCTGGCCCTATATGTCTTTCCTCCTGTGCATCATTAAGCGACTTGGTTGGGTAAAGAATTTAGAGTAGAGTGGAGGATGTGGCAGTAATAACGATCTGTCATAAATAAACCCATACAGTAGCAGTCGGAGACTGCCTGCCATAGCACACAATAACATTATCAGATTTGGACCATTCCCATAGACTTTCAACGGCATGTGGTACTGTTGTTGCGCACACCTTGAACTCCACATGTTTACAAAGGTAAGATGGAGAAGTGAAGTAGGCCTTGTTTTCAGGCACATCATAAGGCTTTTGGCGGTCCTTGCCAAACGCATTTTGGGCCCTCTGTTCGTAGAAGCTTTGATTTTATGTTTCAATTTCAGCTTTTACATGTCCTCTTTGGCTAGGTCACTGACACTGCACAAGCACACTGGTCCAAATTCTAAATATGTTTCCAGCTAATATTCAAGGCTAGTGATGTGTGTTTTCAGTATTATAGTAAAGCAGCAGCTCCTTAATTTTATTCAGAATAACGTCTGTGAACCTTTTCAAATGTGAGGTCCTGTTTCGATTGAAAAGGAACTTTTTTATGGGCCCTGCATGGTGCTGAAAAACATAACCATAACATTTCTCTGCTTAATGTCTGCAAAAGACTATCACACATCACCCACATTATAAATAAATAAAAAGAAAGTGATATTTACAATTATCTATGTTTAAGAATCATTCAAGGTCATCTAGGCAGGAATGTGTGGAGAGCAAAGTTGGTCCTATTCAGGGGCCCCTGTAAAAGACAGGGTCCCTGAGCCACAGTCCGCTTTGCCCATACCTTAAAACGTATCTGCTTATTTTGCCTTTAGCGGTGGACAGGCCTATGGTCTAGGTCAGTGGTTCTTAACCTTTTGACTTCTGTGTATCCCCACTTTATCATTACTGGAACCCAAGGGCCCCCACTGAATCCAAATTGGAATCTGGGGACCCCCCACCGAGTCAATTACTGGAAGCCGCAGACCTCAGTATAAACATTGTTGACGATTTGAACTGCGAACAAATTCACAAAAATACAGAAATAAGCATTCATCAAACATATACACAATTAACACATTTTATTTAATTTGCAAACAAATATAGATTAAAAAAATATATATATTAATAGGAAGGTTGGATCTTTTCTAAATTCAATTGAAGCCATACATTGTACGTACTCTGTTCTGTTTGATGCACCTGCCCTGCTTCCACAAATTAATCTGAGGAAACAAACTTAATTTTTAGCCTCCAATTTCAAATTCCTTGACATGGAAAGTATGTTTTAATATTTTCAATTGTATACTTAGTCACTTTATTCAAATGCATTTTAATGATCTGTTAATATTATTTAATTTTCTAAGCAGTCACAGACCCTCTAAGGAGGCTTTGCGGCCCCCCAGAGGTCCCCGGACAACAGGTTGGAAACCACTGGTCTAGCTTATAGTTTGGTGATAACATAAAATCGTCCCATTTCTTGAAGAAGTATTAAAGCCTGGAGGCGAATGTTTCCTTCACTATACTATCTCAACGGTGAAGGAACTTGCATCAACAAAATCTTCTAGAGTTCAAGCACTTCCTTTAGGAATCAGAATTCTCCCTTCCACCTTTAAATCAGACCCCTATATTGATGAACTAAGATAGTGCATGTGAGGCACTATCTGTCCTCTTGTTGGTACAAATCTGAAACTACTGATACCCTCTCACCTTCCACTCTCCCCCATTCACTTTATTATTCACTCCTCTCTCCCTCTGACTTCCTTTCTTCACCTACTATTGTACTTCATTCACTATTTTCCTTTCTCAGGTTCTTGAGAAACTGCCATCTTGTGAAACCACACTCTTTTGACTTCACTACCTCTTTAGCTCTCCTGTAGTGCTGTTATCTTTCTTCTGTTCTGTCAAGCCCACCCCAAATTCTCTCTCTCTCCTCGCCTCGTGAAGCTGTGTGAAGCTGGCTTGTCAAGTTCTTTGCATTGCTCTTTGGGCTTGCAGTGGATCAAAGAACCTCCTGTCTCCCAATATTCAAATGTGGAAAGATTTCAATTAAAACATAGGAAAGCCCAGGGCTTTAAGTGCTTAGCACTGGCAGTTCTAAACAAGCATTTGAAATGCAATAGGTCTCGCATTTGCTCGAGTTAGAGCTATTAGTGTTGTAAATTACTAACGGGACTTTTCTTGCCACACAAACTGAAAATAGAACGTAAAACAGTTGCCATGAGCAAGCCGATTCAAAGCACTGCCGTGAGCATGAAGGAGACACACAAAAGGAAAAAGAAGTTTGCTCACGGTCAAAGTTATCGCAAACGTACAATTATCCATGTAACAGGATCGGTCCCCAAGGCGGTAACAAAACAGCCCTAAGAAGGGACAAATGTAAAGCAGTTACCAACAAAAAGAAAGGAGTTTTGAAAGGCAAGCCCATGAATGAGTGATAGTGTTGGGTGTGCGGTGGGTATGATTAAAAGCCCAGGTTACATACCAATACGTTGGAAAAGCAGCGCTTGCGCGTTGCTATGCTCGACCTAAAAACAGGTGCTGAGCCGGGTCCCAACCAGGCTCCTATTTCTTTGCCTCACCATGGGCATGAAAAAAAATCTTAATTTGAGGGCACTACCAGTCATCACCAACCTTTGATGTAACCCTGAAGAGACTCATTTGTTATACATGCTGCACAAAGGAGCTAATCAGAAAATATGATAATCTGCTAGTGATGTGAAAGTGTAGGCCCTGGGGATCCGCAGCAGGCCAGTGTGGTGAGGGGCTCCAAATTAAACAGGTCTGTAACATGAAAGCTGCTGCCGGGAAGCTGCTGCCGGGGAGCTGCTGCCAAGTATTAACAGATTTTAGACCAAGCCCACGATGAATAATAGTATTTTACAAATAGTTTTATTTAACGTTTCTAATGGAGTGGTATAGTTATTTCACTGTCTCATAATTACAGAGTTTAATTATTTTCACTATTATTTACCACAAAGTTGTTGTTATTCATTCATCTTCTGCGGCTAGAAACCATTGATAAAGACAATAGCCTGGGCTTGGTTTAAGTGCATGCCAGTTCTATTTTATATGGATGTAATGACAGAAAGAGGTAGCAAAATACAAGTCAGGCGGCATATATATTTATTTTACATGTTTAAGCCACGCCCTTAATTACATATGTTATGCCCCTTTGAAAGAGCCCCACCCCCACTTAAAGTCCCGGGAAAGCCATTGTGGGGGAGGAGCTGCGGTAATATTTATGCTGCCACTGCTGTCCTCTGAAGCGGCTACGCACGTTTTCTCTAACACTAGCTTCACTTTAGAGTAACTTCAATGTCGAATATCATTTCCTGCTGAATTCTGAATTAATAACACAAAAAGCTGCAGAACTTGCTTTGCACTTGAGCAGCCAACACTGTTTTTAATATCAATGCTAAATAAAGATTTAAGACCGTGGCTGCATGCTTTTGCAGACAGCCTTGATGCCATAATGTCAAGGCGTCTGTTTAACACAAACACAGACATCTTCGACCTTCAAAACATAAATCACATGCCTCACATATACATGTCTACTGCTCAACGGGAAACTTGTATGCCCACCGTCTGCCACCCTCACAATGAGCTCACACAGTGCACCATCTAACATGCCCGAGTACCACTATCGGTGGCCACAGGCCCCAGGGACCAAAAAAGTGTAGTGTGCCAGCCTGTAGCAGCGCAGGAAGCCTCCCCATCATATCGGAGCTCATCGAAGAAGGGTTAGATGCTTATCTTGCAGTTTTCTGTTCTCCACAGTAGCCAGGACTGCATTACTTGCCAAAGGGAAAAGTCCATATATTCGTCCCTCTGTGACTCAGCCTCTCATCTCACGAACGTTAACATCGGCAATGGCCTCATGCAAGAGCTGCCGTTCCAGTCGTTCTCACAAAAGTGCTGAGTAAATAAATGATATTGGGTGAGCACTGCACCCAAAATAAATACACATACACATTGTATGACAAATTGGAAGCTTGCGATGATGCACAAAAAAATCCCAAATGTGTTAATTTAATTCGAGATGCGTGGGATTTGGCTGGGCTGCAAATGTCTCTGTGGAAAAGAGACGCACTGCACCTGCTTAACCATAGGACTGGACTATGAAGGACTGAGCGGCTGTTTCCCCCTTGAAAAGAACCACAAAGGACTGGAGCTGTTCCCACTTGAACCCTGGACAGAAGAGTGGACTCCACGGGCTAGTTAGCTAGCCTCCTGATAAGTTTCAGGAACACAAAAGCTGCAAGATGCCTGCAACAAAGAAGAGCCCAGCTTTTCAGTTACGACTGTATTTGCCCTGGGCCGTGCTGGTGGCTTCTGGGACATTGAGTCCTAACTCACCAAGTGGTGCACAAAAGGCCCTGTAGCCTTGGCAGGTGTTAGATTGTACTCTCTCCTCCAGACTGCAGGTGTGGACACTAAAAAAACTTTTTCTGAACTTTTTCATAAAAGAACCACAGGCAACCACAGGACCACGACTGAATCGCAGCTGCCATTGTCGCACCGCTGGTGGGATTCAACTTGCTGGTTGCCCATCTGACATCAGCTGTACTTATAGAAAAGTTTTCAAGTCCTAACATAGAGGATTTTACCAGGACCAAAACCGAGCAGTATCTCATTGTTGTTGAGCCCTGTGCTGGGTCCACATGACAGCCTGCCCTGCAGACGAGAAAACTCTTCCAGAAAAAAGACCATTTCAGAAGGTAAACTTTTCACTGGAACAAACCTGGTCCCAGTAGCCAACCCGCGCTCCATCGCGGTCAGCCTTAACTTTTGATTTTGACTCAGTCTAGTATGGCCAGATACTTGTGCCTGGAACTTTACATTCTTTGGTGCTAGAAAACTCTAAAAACCCCCAAAATTCACGAATTCGCTTCCACTGACCTGAATTTTGTTGTTTTGGTGTTTATATGCTCATTAAAATTTATACTATTTTAATAAATTGCAGTGGGATTGTTATTGTGTTGCATTTTCAATGTATTAACTGTTTTGGTACAGATAAATGCTTATCACTTCTTTCCTTTGAATTAAACTTGACTGCTCTGTGCCACAGCTAGCCGGGGCTGAGCTCGTGTTTAAATTAAAGTAACCTAACTGGCCAGGATGCAGAATAGTGACATTACTTGGTGAAGTCTCACAGCCGCCTCAACTAATAATCCACTTTCCTACATCCCACATTCGCCAAACTCTGATTCAGTCCCTTAGACCGCAATTCCACTAAAGATCAAGAAGTCTGTGGCCTATCAATACACAGTCCCATTAAAGAGTATTTAGGGTCCCTTACATTTCTTAAGGAAGGTAGCTGTAGTAGTGGGTCAGCACACACTATAGTGACTCCAAGGATACCAAACTGCAGGAGCACATTTTTCAAATGGCTACTAGCTGCAGTATCCAAGGGGCTGTAGTCACCCAATGGATGTCATCACTTCACCAGTGCCCTATGTAGGTTAGGAAGTTCTGGTATGAGTGCTACCAGCATGCTAAGCATTTGGAGAAGTGAGGCATGTGGGTCATTCCATGACAGAAATGGCCATCTTAAGTTTTTGGCACATCAACAATAGTGCAGGCTCACCATTGTCATCATCCTGGCCACATATGGTGATGGGTCCTTGTCTTGCTTCTTGCTCTTGTGCTCTATATTGTGGTCCTTTGGTAGATCAGTGTCCTCTAGGTATATTTTATTTAAACTGGGTCTTGTTCTGTTCTTCCAGGCTGTCATGACTGAGCACCTTTCCTTATAGCCCAGTCCAGCTCTTCACCTCTTCACCTCTCCACTAGGCATAGCAGCAAAGTAATTCCAGCTCAGCCACCAGAAAGCTTTTGCTTCCTAGCTGTGCATCTACCCGGAGTCTTCTCAATGTCCAGAAGATCACTGTTTCCTTCTAGCCAGTCCTTATTCAGTAATGTAACTCCTTAGGCACTGAGGCTTTAACCGCCCTGTGCTGAGACTTTTTTTATGTTTAGGGCATTTCATGCTTAAGTCTTCATAACTTTTTTTCACAAAAGGGATCTAAACCAAAATTGCATTTTTCCCCAATATCTTTGAGATTCTGAAAGTATCCATGTTTTTTAGATTCCCTTGGAGAGAACCGAGAAATAGCCAAAATATAGAAAATCTGGGGATTTTTACAAAAAGGAAAAAGTTCTGTGCAAGAAATTGCATATTTTCTTTCTAAAACTGGCATCAACAAAATGTTTATTGAAACAAGATCACCATCTTCCCAGCTTTCAGGAACAAATGGAGCTGTAAAAGAAAAACACAATTTTAAGCACAATATTTGCATTTTGTTGACTGGCATTCAATTGCTCCTATTTTAAGAGGTTTCAATCTTCTTGTAGTTTTTGGTGGAAACAGGCATTAAGCCCATGGTTGAAATTGGAAAGCTATATATTCTGGCAACTAACCAAAATTCGGAATTCAGCATGGGGCACTTGTGTAGAGTGCTCAAGGTTTTCCCAAAGAAACTGATCATTGAAATAAAACATATTGAAAATAAGTAGGAAAAAATAGGTATTGATGACAATGTTTTCATCTGTACTTTTTGCACCAATGGTTTATTTAGTAAAGTAACATATCATTATATGTGTCAGACCCTTCTGGTCTCAGTGATAATTAGTGTTTGTTGGTGATACTCAGAGCCAGCAACCGAGATGCATCTTATAATGATTGTTCATTGTGTACGTCCAATCAGCAATCAGAAGACCATAGTGACTTGCCACCTTGGGCGCAGGAAGACTGTTGTGCCCATTCTGGGGTGAGACGAACTCACTCCTTCTTGGTTTTTCACTATTTTTCCGTAGTGTCAAGTGGGCTTTCTGCCTCGATTTACCCCCTCGGGAGGAGTAGGGTCAGTATGGGGGTAAATTAGGAGCATCTAGTGGGCTTGCTACTATCCTGGGGAAAAAAATCCACTTTTAACCCCCACCCTGTGCCCAGTGAGACTGCCCATAAGTAATCTCTGATGTTTAGTGGAGTGGATCCCTCTTTAGGGATCGTGCTCGAAGGGCGATCCCTTGGAAGAGATCCATCCACTAGGGAGAGAGAGTGCTGGAAAGGAGGTGTTGTCTCTTTTTTCAGCGCTGCTCTCCCACAGAGATCTTTGCTCGGGGCAGTGTTATGTCCCCTAGCACTGATTAAATGTGAAAACAGACCGTGACAATAGCGTGGCCTGCTTCCACTTGTTTTGCTGTGACGTCAGTGCACTCTGCAGGCTGCTTGTCATAGCAAAAGAAAAAAAAACTCGGAACGAGAAGGAGGCTTTTTCTTGTATCCTGACCACTGTTAAGGTAGTGCAGTCGATGACAAACGGACCTACGCCAAACTACAGCAGTTACTCTTCTAGCAACTGTAGAAGATTAAAAACCAGGTGCTAAATTTTAAAAAATAACTTAAGTTTATGACAGAGGCCCGATTGTATCTCTGTAGTTGCCCGGTATCAGTCTCAACATAGGGGTCACCAAGAAGGCCTTCCTATTTGGCAGAAAAGTAGTACTTGGTTGTGTGGCCTATTTGCAGCCGCGGATTTTGGCACAATGTTTAAAATACTCAGAACTACAATTCTCAGCATGCAGAGTCTTGAGGCTGGAAACATTCTGGAAAAAAGATCAATCTTGCTCTGTGGAGTTTTTGACAGTTTCAGAAGATTTATTTTCTGCTGAGTGAATAATTGTTAATTGCTGCTGAGAAAGTATTCAAATCTGAGGGAGTTTCTTCTGATTGATCTGGTTTTACACTTGCCTTAGTTAAGCGTAGTTTGGCTCTGGAAACTTAATGGTTGTCTATTGTTGTGGATTAACACTGATTTATATTATTCCTTAAAAGGACACATTGATTTCTATTTTATAAGTGTATTTTTTAGGTGTACAGAATATTCTCTGGATGTGACAGGAGTGAGCGTGGGCGACATAATCCTCTGCAGTTCGCTTTTGACCATTGTCACTTTCCAGTCAGATACATGTCTTTTGGGTATTTTTTAGTAATACTCAAGAGTATAGTTTGGGAAGATTAGTTAATTCTTCTTTTTTATACAGATATCTCTGTTCTTCTATTGAAGATTATCACAAAGTAGATGAGGATCTAATCTGCCCCTCTCAGTGAGTGAAGGTAATTATACAATTCTGGTAAAACAGTCGTTAAGCTTGACCACCACATCCTAGGACAGTTCAGCCTGTGCTACTCACACAAACTCAGTTACTATTACTTATAGTACTAATATCGCAAACACTACCAGTTTAGCAGTTTAATTACCCCCAATATAAAACAAAGTTACTCCGTCACTATCAGTATTGATACTGACAGTGCAAGCTATGGTGTCAGTTACTATCTGTGTCAATAGATCAGATCTTAGAAACTCAGTAGAATTGGCGTAAGAGCTGCTAGTGTAAACTTAGTAGTTCAGTTCCTATCAGTACTAGAATCACTAGTACAAGCTATAGTGATACCAACAAAATCCATAGCGGCAGATTTATGAAAAGTGGCGCTGCATGTAGTGCAGTGTCACTTTTCTTGCTCCCCTTAGCGCCCCACTAACACCAGCATGTGTGCACCGTATTCAACATATGGCACACCATGGCGGTAGTTAGGGAACTAGCGTCAGAATTTTGGATGCTAGTTCGGCAATTTGCAGGATTAGCATAAAAAATGTTGATGCTAATCCTGCAAAGCACCCAGAGGCCCATTGTAATCAGTGGGAGCCTACGTTTTACGCCTGATTGGAGCAGGCATTAAAAGTGCCGAAAACAATGACGCAAAGAAATCTCTGAGATTTCTTTGCGCCATTTTTTCAGCCCCCCTAACAGGGGAACACCCACTTTGCATACCTTATGCCTGTCAGAGGCAAAATGTAGCACAAATGGTTACAAAGTGGTGGAATGCATGCATTGTGCCACTTTGTAAATTGGTGCTGCATTTTTGGCCATCTAGCGCCATATTGGCGTAAAAAAATGATGCTAATGTGTCTTTAGAATGGAGCTAGTCCCTCTTAAATCTCGGCCGAAATTTCAGACATCTGCAGGGATATTTTTTTTGTGCAAAAGACATAAACCTTTACTTTGGGAGTTGCTTTCTGTTGAACGAAAAAAATGCCTAAAGGCCTTGTATAGCATGGCGGCCCGCCCACCATAAGTGCTCCCTCATTGTCGTCTGGAGCACTCTAGGCAGGCTGCCAGGTTATGGCGGGCCTCTTGGTATTGTTTGTGTTCAACAAATACAACCCCTAAAATGTGGATTTGTTTCTACTATACAAAAAATAATTATCCCTGACAGTAGGGTCTGGCATATATGGGGCCCCTGCCACCACAGCAGTTGGCTGATCAGCCTACCAGCTAAACTATAACTAGCCCCAATACCTGTTGCTGCCGAAATGGTTCGTTTAGGGATGCAGAGTCTGCACGTCTTTAATTGGATGGCTTGAGTAGCACTAGAACAGAGAGCCTGATATCTCTAGGATTAGATAGCTCAGAAGGTTGACACAGAATAGAGGATGACCTGACAGTTTCCACTGTGAAAGTGCCAGTGGTGGGGATTGGTTGTGGAGCAGACAGCAGTTCTATGGCCCACTGCATACTCCCCCAAAGCACTTTTTAGGGATTGTACCCCATCCCCTTAAAAAAATAGATTGTAAGGCTGGAAAACTGCGAAAGCAATAGCAGAGACGGCTAGGTGCTGTCCCTTGAAGGTCTACATAAATACTTCCCAGACATTTGCAGAGATTCACTGAATTAATCCTGCCTCGTGAAAAGGGTTGAGGCATGATTTCAGTCCTGGATCAGTACACCTACTGCATTGAAGTCCAAAGATCTGGCTGGGTCATAGCACAGGTTGCTTCTGTCACAGGACTGTGCTGCAACCTGGCATGTTAGTACATCGGGCCCTGGATGTATTGTTCAACATGCTCTCCAAGTGCCAGGTTTTTAGCAGAAAGATCCAGGGTCATGCACTAACCTGCCCCTTCCCCGCTGGTTTTGGTTCTCCATTTATGAGGTGTCAGGAAAGACACCATTGAAGGAGGAGCACTTTTGCCACTTTTCATCCAACTGGGCCTAGGGAACAAGTGAGTGCAATCCAAGACCTGCTGTAGGAATGCGTTCAAATTCAAATTTTGGAGCACAGAAACACATTTCAAGGTAATATGTCTTTATCATTATCGTTCTTTTTTAAATTCTTTTTAATACATCTCCTTTTTTAGGTTGAGCGTAGCAGTGCGCAAGCGCTGCTTTTGCGACGTGTTGGTAGGTATCTGGACTTTTAACAACGCCCACGGCATGCCCATCACTGTCGCTCACCCATGGGCTTTCCTTTAAAAAATCCTGTGTTTTCGTTCGTAAATGCTTTGCGTTTGTCCCTCCTTGGGGCGGTTTTCTTACCGCCTTGGACATCGCTCCTGTTACATGGATAATTGCACTTTTGCCGATAACTTTGACTGCGAGCGAACTTCTTTTTCCTTTTGTGTCTGTCCTGCTCATGGCGGCGGTGACACTTTGAATCGGCTCGCTTATGGCAACTTTTTTATTCTTTATTTTCAGTTTGTGGCGCAAGAAAAGTCCAGTTAAGAATTTACAACGCTAATAGCACTAACTCGAGCAAACGCGAGACCCACTGCATTGCAAATGCTTGTTTGAGTTGTCTTTCTCACACTCCTGGACTCTCTCCTTCTTCTGATTCTTATTCGCTTTCACTATATCTTTATTTCCTATTTACATCTTTGTTCTGCTGTTCTACTGGGAGCTTCAGCACAGTGACCAATGTCAGGATAAGAGCACCCCTCTGGTCATCTCAGACACCACAACTCTTCCCACTGCGGCACCACTACAATTAAACTTTCTTCCAACCAGCACCGGACAGTGGAGAGTAATGTCCTCTGCTTTCTGCTTCAGGGTCTCACCACAGGGACGGAGCACTATATGAATGTAATTTCAAAACAATACATATGTATGTGGTACTTCTACTTAAAATATTTAACAATATTATGTATTATTTCTCTTTCCTACGTATTGTTTTTCTCGATATGTTTGCCTCTTTCTCTGTCTCTCGATCCCTCCCTTCTCACAAATGACGTTGCCTCCTTGTCCCAAGCCCCCCCACTTTTTTCATTCTCTGTCTTTCATGTAATGCGTTGGCAGCTGAGCACGTCTTGTGATTCGGAAAGGGGGCCAAAAGACGGAATAATAATAATAATGAAAAAACCACCAGAACATCAGGACGTCTCCAAAACCGCGAGGGCCCCAGCCCCATGCCAAGGAATTCTCCTGTCCCAGTCCTCCCCCACCCTAGCCTTCCCCCACAACCCAGCTGTGTGTTCATGGGCGCCTATCGGAGCACAGTTGTAAATAGATCCAGATGTGCCACATCTGGCGAAACATCATCCAGGGGTTTCTTAGAACTTGTAAAAATAACAACATTAAGAAGGAGAAAGGAAAATGAGCAAACTTGAAGCACGTGATGCAGAGCTAGCGTTCACCTCGGGTTTTTTGTTGTTGGGGAGCTAGAGGGGACATGCTCTCCCTTCCTCCAACTCCGCCCAGGAAGAGGCTCTCCTGACGCCTCTACTCACACTGGTAAGCGTGCCCTCTGCTGTCAGTGCCCTCCCCACCCCTGAGCCGGGGCTCCTCGCCTCTATCACACTGACTCCAATGGATCATAGCGCCTGTCACACTGTCTGAGAGTCAGAGCTCGCTGGGTCTCTCCTCAAACACCATCAATCAATCAATCAATCAATCATTCGCATTTATAAAGTGCGCTACTCACCCATTAAGGGTCTCAAGGCGCTGGGGGTGGGGGGGTCAGTGCTCAAAGAGCCAGGTCTTGAGCTGCCTTCTGAAGGAGAGGTGATAGAGTATGGCGCGAAGGTGGCTGGGCAGAGAGTTCCAGGTCTTTGCTGCCATGAAAGAGAAGGATCTTCCTCCGGCGGTGGCTTTGCGGATGCGGGGGACGGCTGCCAGGGCTTGTCCGGTCGAGCGTAGCGTGCGCGGAGGGGTGTAGAAGGAGACACGGTTGTTGATGAGTTTGGGTCCGAGGTTGTGCAATGCTTTGTGTGCGTGGGTGAGGAGTCTGAAGGTGATCCTCTTGTTGACTGGGAGCCAGTGGAGTTTCTTCAGGTGTCCGGAGATGTGGTGGTGGCGGGGTATGTCCAGGATGAGTCGTGCGGCCGCGTTCTGGATCCGTTGAAGTTTCTTCTGCAGCTTGATGGTGATGCCGGCGTACAGAGTGTTCCCGTAGTCCAAGCGGCTGGTGACGAGGGCGTGGGTGACGGTCTTCCTGGTGTCGATGGGGATCCAGCGGAAGATCTTGCGGAGCATGCAGAGGGTGTTGAAGCATGCTGAGGTCACTGAGTTGACCTGTCTGGTCATGGAGAGGGATGAGTCCAGGATTAACGCCGAGGTTGCGTGCGTGGTTGGTAGGCTGGGGAGTGCTGCCTAGGGCGGGAGGCCACCAGGAGTCGTCCCAGGCGGTGGGAGTAGGGCCGAGGATGAGGACCTCCGTTTTCTCTGTGTTCAGTTTCAGCCGGCTGTCTGTCATCCAGTTTGCTACTTCCTTCATACCGTCGTGTAGTCTGGTCCTTGCTGAGGTGGGGTTGTTGGTGAGGGATAAGATGAGCTGGGTGTCGTCGGCATAGGATATGAGGTCGAGTCCGTGTTTGCGTGCGATGTTCGCTAGGGGGGTCATGTAGACGTTGAAGAGAGTGGGGCTGAGGGAGGATCCTTGGGGTACACCGCAGATGATCTCCGTGGCTGTAGATCTGAAGGGGGGGAGGCGGACTCTCTGGGTTCTTCCGGAGAGGAAGGAGATGATCCATTCCAGGGCCTTGCCTCTGATGCCGGCGTTGCTGAGGCGGCGTATTAGGGTACGGTGGCAGACAGTGTCGAAGGCCGCAGAGAGGTCCAGGAGTATGAGGGCCACGGTTTCACCCTTGTCGGTCAAGGATCTGATGTCATCCGTGGCTGCGATGAGGGCGGTTTCGGTGCTGTGGTTAGCTCTGAAGCCGAACTGTGTGGGGTCGAGGGAGTCGGCTTCCAGGGCGGTGGTGAGTTGGGCGTTGACGATTTTCTCAATCACTTTGGCGGGGAACGGCAGGAGAGAGATTGGCCGGAAGTTTTTGAGTTTGGTGGGGTCTGCTGTAGGTTTCTTTAAGAGGGCGTTGAGCTCTGCGTGTTTCCAGCTCTCTGGGAAGGTGGCGGAGGTGAGAGATGCGTTGATGACGTCCCGGAGGTGGGGGCGATGATGTTGTCGGCTTTGTTGTAGATGTGGTGTGGGCAGGGGTCGGATGGAGATCCAGAGTGGATCGAGTTCATGACGCGGGTGGTTTCCTCGGTGGTGGTTGGGGTCCAGGTGAGGATGGTGGTGTCGTTGGTGGTGGGTTCCGGTGGAGGGTTCGTGTTGTTTGTGGTGAAGCTGTTGTAGATGTCGGTGATCTTGTGGTGGAAGAAGGCTGCGAGGGAGTCGCAGAGGTCTTGTGAGGGAGGGATGGAGTTGTTTTCTGCGTCGGGGTTGGAGAGCTCTTTGACGATTCCAAATAGTTCTTTGCTGTTGTGGGCGTTGTTGTCGAGTCTGTTCTGGTAGGCTGTTTTTCGTGTGGCGCGGAGGCATTGGTGGTGTTGGCGGGTGGCGTCCTTAAGGGCTGACATGTTCTCTTCGTTCTGGTTGAGGCGCCATGTCTTCTCGCGGGTGCGGCATTCTTTCTTGGAGTGAACCAGGAGTTTTTTTTGTGGTTATTGGTGTTAGCTTGGGTCTTCAGGGGGGCCAGGTGGGTGGCGCAGTCGGAGATCCAGCTCGTGAGGTTGTTGGCGGCTTCGTTGGGGTCTGCCATCTTTACAGCCTGAGCACTGGGTCATTCATCCACCATGTTAACTTGTCACCATGACTTCAGAGGGGAGCATGGGCAGTTTGGGTCTGTCCACTCTTAGACTCCACTCCTAGACTGAACACAGGAACTGGCCTCAGGAAACCTCCCCCTCTTGTCCTTCTGACTGCAGAGCACGGGCTCTCAAGCATCTCCATCCCGTCAAACTGAGTCTGTCTTCTCATACTAGCTGTGCTGCAACCTGGTCTTCCCGAGCCTCTTCTGCCCACCGGCCACAATATCTGACCTCTCCTTTCCTCTTTCCTTGTCATGCTGGCTGCACAGCCTGACCGTGCTGTGGCCCTCCTTGGTCACAACAAGTGCACCGCTGGCTTCTCACACTGACTGATAAGTTAGGAGTGAGTGAATGTAAATTAATATTGTTATTTTCTAGCTATTCAAAATATAAATAGTAAGATAGTGAGGTACTCCCCATGTAGGTCAGAATGCTCTCTCACTGACACCAATACTTTTCTGAGTGTAGAATGTTTACTGTTTTCCCTTCAACGCGGCCAGACTCTGTCCTTCACAGTGGTACTTATTTGCAGCCCACCAGGCTCCAGGGCAAACTCTCGATTTGAACTGTTTTTCAAAGCTACCAACTTCACTATTCATGGCGTTCTTAATTTCCATCTTCAGAAGAGTTATCACACTGACTTAGCTGCCTTAATTGACACCCCAGGTGTGATAGTTCCCCATCAAATGGTAACCTCATCCACCTATCAGAGAGGTCACACTCTTGACCTGTTTCTACCAACTTCGAGTCGCTAGCTGAGGACACCTGTCTGACTTTGATCTTTATAGATGAATTTGCAGTATGTTTTCACATCCCTCTATTTTTAATCTCAGATTTCTACTGTGGCATCTCCTACCCTGTTGGTCACCTGCACATGGTCCAGGATCAAACAATGTACCTTCTCACAAAGCTTTAGCAGCAGCTCTCTGCACACATTGCTGATATTTCTGCACAGCAGAAAATTGTAACCCTTGATAATATCACTCCTCAGAAACTCCATTACCTCTCTAGGAGATGCCCCTCAGATCCTTTTTTTACTGCTGAGCAACACGAAGCTAAATGTCATTGTAAAGCTCTGGAGCAGAGGTAGAAATCCTACGTCATGGACTCTAAAGAGACTCATAGGGCAACTGTCAAAAATAAACTCATTCAGACTACACACATTTACAATTATTTCTTGAAAACAGAAATGCCTTGCAATTCTAGGAAGGTTTTTTCCAGTGTCAAATGTTTACTGGGTCAAGGCACATGCAGAAATGTCATTACCCCATTGCAGGATATATGAGACAGTTTCAGTCTGCGTTTAGGACAAAGGCCCACATTTATACTTTTTTAGCGTCGCATTTGCGCCGCTTTTTGATGCAAAAGCAGCACAAACTTACAAAATACAATTGTATTTTGTAAATTTGCGCTGCTTTTGCGTAAAAAGATTACGCAAATGCAGCACTAAAAATGTATAAATATGGGCCAAAATTTCTAAGATTCAGGCTTGGTTTGTTGAATATACCCCTCTGAATTCTTTAGACATTTTTTAGCGCACTTCTGCATCCAGCATGGTTTCCTTGCTCACCAAATTCTCCACTCAATCCCCTGAGACCATTAAGAACTCGCCCCCTCTTCTACAAAATCTGGATCCATGTTCCCCTCATATCTTTTCTTAAGCTACCAATACCCAAGATCCTACACTCACTGACTTATGCAATCTAACCCAGTCTTCACCCTGGCTTCCCTTTATTGGAAGGCATGTCATAGTCTTATTACTCCCCAAGAAGCTTTCTGCCAATCCTAACATCTGAGCAACTCTCTGCTTTCCTTACTACCCCCCATTACTAGGAGTCTTAAGCAAGAAATCAACAAACAACTTTCAGACTACCTTGAATCTAATGACCTGCTTCACTCAATCAGGCCTCCGATCACAACACAGTACAGAAACCACTTTATTGGCCATGAACGACAACATCGGAACTGTGGTCCTACTTGATCTTACTGCAGCCCTTAGCAGATTCTCATTTTACACCTAATAAGCCCCTCTTTCAAAATGGCATCTGTATACAAGTGAGTGGCTGGTTTAGCTCCTTCTTATCCAGGAGGTCCCAGTCTTTTTTACTTCCCCTTTTCTGTTCTTCCGCGATCACTGTCAAGTGAGGTGAGCCACAAGACCCCTGGCTTAGCCCCATGCTATTAAACATCTACACAGACCCCCATCTTCCTTTATTAGATCTTTTGTCAGTGAGATTACGTTCTATGCAGATGATAACCAAATAGTGGTATCTATTGCAGACAACGTATCATTTACTCAAGAACATTTTGTGCTAGCAAGTCTGCAGTGGCCACGTGGATGAACAGCATTTGTCTCAAACAAAACAGTGAGAAGATTGAAATTTCTCTGTTTGTCAGTCATTCTTTCATCTGGTCTTCATTGTGGTGGCCTTCGGGACACGGGCCTACTCCTACCCTAGTAACATCTACCAAAAACGTAGACTTTATTTTCTGTTGTAATCTCTCATTCTCCTCTGAGGTGAACCTGAGCGATAGCCCCATGAGTGGGGAGACCTGACAACATGAAGGCTGTGATCCTTTCTTACCTGCTAGAGAAAAGGTATGCAGGGATGTAGGTATATTTTGAAGATTGGCAGCAAACACAACGCAGGGCTTTTAATTCATATGTTTTTCTTTTTTTTTTTATTATTCACCTTTGTTATTGCTCCAATTATCATTACTATAATTGTTCATTTTCTAAATTGTAGGTTAGTGTCTAATAAAAATGTGCAACTATTTCACCGTTGAATTCACAGACGTATTGGGACCAAATGGGGGCCCAGTGACATTTCCAAAGATTGTTATAGTATTTACCATGAGGGTGTGTTGGCGGTTACAACACAAAACTAAAGTGGGAGCAGCGTAAGTAGAGATGGTTTCATTGTGTTAGCAGTCCAGTTGTTGCCAGGGAAATCAGGGCACCTATTGGTGGCCTCTGTGTGAATAACGGTTGAAATGGTGCAAGGAAACCAAGATGTTAGCCTTTTGCCTGCCTGAGGTCACCCTCACTCCATGGATCTAGGCAGCCCCAAACATGGCACCGCCGACCAGAGAGAAAGTCCGAGGTCTCTGGGTGACAAGATGCACAGGTGTTGGATGGCCACCGGGTGTGGCACCGGCTAAGGTTCTAAGAACCTTTGTCGCCCTGTACTGGCTGATTTTCTTCCCAAGTCGCTGACCAGCAAGAGGAGCCGGGGTCAGGACAGCTCCCCAGATGACCTACAATGGGCAAGTGTCCCAGTGAGCACCACAGTGCATTAAACCTCATGACAACAGCCAGAGATGCTAGAAGATAAGGGTCCCAGCAGCAAACCTGTATGTAGCCAGGCCCAGCCAAACCTTCACTGCATCCCACAGACTGGGAGGCTTATCACCCTCCCTGGTAAGCCAGAAGTAGTACAGTGGGCAGTAGGAGGGACCCTCAATGGGAATCACATTTGGAAGCTCTATGTCGATGCTCCCAGCCCACCGCCACTATCTTGCAAGCTTCTAGCCTCAGGGTTACAATCCACATTTGTCAAATCTGCAGCCTCGCTAAAATTCTCTACACATCTTCATCTTTTCAGGATCAGACCATCCTGGACAGGTAATTACCACAAATCTAGTTTTCTGTACTGAAGCCAGTTTACTACCTTGGACTCTACAAACTTGCCTGACAGAGACCTGTCAACATACACCATATTGTGTTCCTGTATTCTATCACTCTGTGCATCACATTCTCCACTCCCAGCATCAAAATTAAATTTCTCCTTGATCTCACTGTTCTAGCAAGAGACAACATGGATACTGCAATTGTCACCATTAAAACCTCCATTGCTGTGTCCGTTTGGTTGTGCTATCTCTTGTCTACTTTGTAGAGTATTACTAGTGTGATTCTTGCAGCTTTCTGGGTCCTCCACTGGATTCCTGGTCATCATAGTAGCATTGTCAGCGGGAGCTGGTAAACTCACTTCAAAGAGATGTGTATGAAGGAGGGGTTGGCTCCAATCTAGGATTTCTCTTCCACTCCCTTTCCCTGTTCCACCCCGATTTCTGTGTCTGGTGACATGTTCCATTCTGTTCAACAGCACAGAGATTCAGGGATGACAGGGGCTTCCAGTGGATCCACAAGTTTAAAACCTGATAATTTCCTCAATATTTCGTCATCCTAAAATCTGTTTCCATTATTCAAGTGAATTTGTACACTAGACTTAATAGCATTCAGTTATGCATCCTACTTCCATTTTATTGACCTTCATACTAGTCAGTTGACAGTCTAAATCCCTGTCCACTGTGATATATTTACCATGGCTGGAAAATATACCAGACAGTCAGCTTGCATGGCACTGTTTTCTCAACAACCTATAAGCTTGCACTCTGTAAGACAACAAGGTTAATTTTGCTCTCAAGCATTGTCTACTGCCAGCCATTGATACAACGTCAATGGCTTGTGGTCCATTCACAACCCTAATTTTGTACCATGTATACCAATCTGGAAATGATCATCTGCAAATGCCTCCTATTCATTTGCAACATAACTCCTTTCTGCCCCTTGAAGCCACTGTGATGCGCCTTCTCTGTTTTTGGATATTTCACATTCCAAGCCACACAAATTCACCCCCTTCTTTCACAACCTCCCTGTGCCTTCCATTTTATCTGTAAGGTTATTTACAAATTTTGCATAAAATTCTACAAAGCCTAGAAGGAAACAAACTATGCTCAGCTGACTTTGCACTTTCTCAACTGCCTCAATCAAACTAATCTTTAGATTAAGTCATTTTAAGGGAAGTGGTGTAATCCAAATACTCCTGTTTGCAAGTCTGCAATTTTGTCTTTCATTGTCAATCTCAATTTCTCTAACTTCCTCATCTCACTTTCCATATTCCTTTAGTGTTCTTTAAGAGACCCACATGTACCAAGAGATTACCCTGGAAAGCAAGGGATCTCTCCTGGTTTGTGAACAAAACTCTCTGACTACAAGCAACAAGCTGGCTATATCGAAAGGCTTATGTTTCAGCTGAGACGCCCCACCAGTGGTTATAAGTGAGGTCCGTTGCATATAATGCTCATCCAACGCCCCCTGATGGTAGACTCCAAATACAATGTTGTGGACAGCCTCCCTACTTCCATAGTTGATAACAGTGCCTGCCTTACCCCCTAAAGTACTACACATGGGAGCCGCCTTACTCGCAAGCTGACCATCATTGGCTGCAGCACTGTTTACAGAGCTCTGATATGTTCTGCTGGAAGCTCCTGCTTTTTCAAAGGATATAACTCGAAAGCAATCCCTCCCTAGAAACAAACCTGACTTAAGGACACCCATGCCACCAACCACCAGGATAACCACACCCTATGAATTATTTGAAAAAGATCTCAAACGCTTATTGCTTCAGCAACATTTCATCCAATTGTGGGACTGGAGCGGTGTAATTAAACTGAACTGGACTGTTAGCCGCTGCGTAATTTGTCTACATTTGGGTGTGCGTACATTTGTTTTTCCATTCTTCACCTTCACATCTGCCTCTCGAAGCATTCTCTGTGTTAACAATACTTCTGAACAACCCTCCATGTGAGTTTGTATCACGCAACATGATATTGTAAAACTTCTAATAAATAAATAAAATCGGTAGAAAGGGGAAATTCAGTTATTTCTTACTTGCATGTGCCATGTAGTATTTCCTTCAATTTTTACATTAAAGGAAGATATCCTACTTTGTCCCACACAGACATAGCATCGGTTTTGAGAACAAGGCAAAGGTTAAATCCCTTTAACTGTTCTTCTTAGTAAACACCCCTTATATTGTTCGCCATCCCTGTCACAGTTCTTAGAGCATCACTATGACTTGCGGTCACACCCAAAGGACCTTCTCCCGCTGCAGTCGCTTTTAGTGTGTCCATCCCACATTCCCACGTCACCACACACATTTTCCCTCAGCTCTCCTTCCATTAACTTTAATTGCGACTCTTTTATCACATTAAGGCCCTCATTCTGACAGAGGGCAGCGAATGCACCGCCAACAGGCTGGCGGTGCATTCATGGGCATTCTGACCGCGGCGGTAACGCCGCGGTCAAAAACGTGAAACCAGCGGTCTCCCGCCGGTTTCCCGCTGCCCATGGGAATCCTCCATGGCGGCGCAGCAAGCTGCGCCGCCATGGGGATTCCGACCCCCTTCCCGCCAGCCTGGTTCTGGCGGTTTACACCGCCAGAACCTGGCTGGCGGGAACGGGTGTCGTGGGGCCCCTGGGGGCCCCTGCAGTGCCCATGCCAATGGCATGGGCACTGCAGGGGCCCCCTAACAGGGCCCCACATTGCTTTTCAGTGTCTGCTTAGCAGACACTGAAAAGCGCGACGGGTGCCACAGCACCCGTCGCACACCTTCCACTCCGCCGGCTCCATTCGGAGCCGGCATCCTCGTGGAAGGCGCTTTCCCGCTGGGCCGGCGGGCGATCTTTTGCAGATCGCCCGCCGGCCCAGCGGGAAAGTTGAAATGCCCCCCGCGGTCTTCTGACCGCGGGGCGGTGTTTGGGCGGTTTCCGCCCGGCGGGCGGCGTCCGCCGCCCGTCCGGGTCGGAATGAGGCCCTAAGTCACCATCATGCCTGTGTATACTCCTTGAGTGATATCAGGTTCAACTCTGCACTTTCCAATTGGTTAACTTGCATGCTGCTTTCGCCTCACTTTTCCTAAATTTGTTTTATCCCATGTGCAACTTCTGTCACTCACTGCTGTGCGGGATTTATCTCCGCCCAAAGCCTCTTCTACGTCCTCTTACTGTTTGTAATCATCGATACCTGATCTATCCCTAATATGCTCACAATCCAACGTGGCTGCTAAACACCTCAAGGATGCATTTTTTTTTTTTTTTGCAGTTTGATATGGTGCAAACGCGACCCGAAGGTACTGTAGCGCTTTACATGAGCACCAATTACATTGCACAAGGAACCATTTTTTTTGGTAGGTAGGTGACATTAAGTGATTTGCCCAGAATCACACAATGTTGAGCGGATGCCGAGGCTGGAATCTGGTTCCACAGCTCCAAAGTGAGGAGATATGGCCTTTAGGCCGCATCCTCTCCTCATAGTACATATTATTCCTTCAATTGATTTACAGCTTGCTTAAACATATCCACATCCCCAAACTGTTTAAACACCTTTCAACTTTCAGCTCCTAACCTGTGTTGCAACAACCCCATTACACGATCATGCCCTTTCATCAAGGGCTTTCACTGTAGATAACAAATATATACACCCATATTTTCCCATTTTGAGGGTGCAGCGAAAAGGGCAGTGAATTTCTGCATGCTTTACTTCCCAGTAATGGTCCACCGGTTAAAAATCCTCACTGGATATGGTTCCATTTGTTCAAAACTCATTCTACTACTATGATGATCTCCCATATAACCCTTTCTAGATCTTCCCTCCTCTAACCCTCCTTGACTCACCCAAACCTCATTTTACTACAGTGATTTTCCTAATAACCCTTCCTAGACTCTTCCCTCCTCCATCCCTCATTTGACTCATCACAAATCTCATCTAACTAATATGAACTGCCAAATACCACTATCTAGACACTTCCCTCCTCCATGCCTACTTTATCCTATTCAATCAAACTAAGACTCACATGTACATCCCCCAAATTAATAACTTACATTTCCCTATAGTAATCCTTCACTAATCCTTTGGGTTCCGCAGGAGCGTGCTACTCGCCAAAAAGCGCTTGAATGCCTCTTCTTGGTAGTAAGCGCTAGATCAATATAACTACAATTTCAGCACTCAATACTTTCTGCTGGACAGTTCGGCGTGCACTCCAGCAGTTGCCCTATAAAGTACAGCCCAGGAGCAAGGAGATGGTCCACAGTTTTTTCGGTGCACACCGCAGCACTGCCCTGCACTCCTGCACTTGTTGACTTCCTAATTAGAAGAATGGCTCTCCAATCCAACCAATTTATGTGCTCACACATCACTTGCACAGTTTCACATCGAAGGCTCCTCAAGATAGCTGTTAATAACCTGCACCACAATGTTGTCCTACTCAGCCTGTTGTGTCCTCACAGTACTAACCTGGACACAATACCAAACTGGCTGCCCTACATGACATGCAGAATGAAGTTCCAATATATTCGGTATCAGTACTGTAAGTGGCCACTGCTGTGTTGCAAGCCGCCACTTAAAGTATTACAGTGAAGGCCCAATCCCACTTCCCAATTTGGGGATAAAACCCTGTGACTCAATTTCCCTTTGTCCCTGCAGTAATCACTCAGTTTTTAATTTTGTGAAATAATAGGAGCAATCTATTTTTGTGCACCTTATGATGCTCTGCTGCACTCAGGTTTATAGTTATAGCCTGGGTAAACAGAAGCAACAAAAAGCAAGTAAGAACAGCGGATGCAACTGTAGCAAGCACTGGCAAAGTCAAGAGGACTCACCTTTTGGCTTTGCCAGTCACAAAAAAATGGTTAGTACAAATGCTTAAAAGAATTGGTAAAAAAGCACAATGATGCATACACACACACATGCATCATCACACATGCACACAAATGTGTCATGATGCTATAGCAGCCCAAATGTCATCACGCACGAGCACATACATGATCACAAACTTATGAACAGATAATGCACGTGCATGCGTCATGACACAAAACCCATTTTCTTTTTTGTTTTTCTTTTCTGTTCCAAGATGGCAGATTGCAAGTGCATATTTTTTTCTGAAAATATTTGGGCTTGCAGCTAACTGAAGAGTTTTTTCTTTAATAAATTAGGCAGGGAGAGGGAGCAATGGTGGAGCATGTGGAGCGGTTGGGGTAGAGATGGTGGATTCTCCTACTGCAACAGTAGATAAAAAAAACATTAAAGACTGAGCAAAATGCATTTTCTATAAAGGAACTGCCTGTCAACAAATATGGAGTAGATGGACTAAAGGCCTGACAACATCAGAGGAACAGTAGGGAAGGTCCAATGATCAGTTAATGAGTGTGAGTATAAGATGGCTTTGTAGCTAGTGTCCTCGCTGAATGGAGAGTTTTAAGAATGGAGAAATATGGGGAACGGGAACCAGAAGGCAAAACAACAGAAAAGTGTAGGGAGGCAATGCTGTGGGACGAATTAGCTCGGAAGTGAAAAGACAAACCAGCTAGAGACGTTGCCGTGCACCTAGTCAGTGCCTGTGCCATATACTACTACTAAAGCCCTGTCTGTCCCTGAAGTTCCGCCCCTAATCCGGAAGTGTAACTATGCTATCTCATACTAGTTTCCGTATCCTGGCCTTCCGCAGTTTCCATCTTTGACCTCTTTCGACCTTAGATGAGGTTCTAAACCCTGGACACAGGTCCTTTCGATCCGCCCTGGTTCCCGGTGTCCCCTCCTGTTCCTGACGATGTGCCTACACCGTGAAAGGGAGGATGGGAGTGGAGCAGGGAGGGTTCGAAAGAGAACAGATGTTCCGTTTCTAAAAACATTTCTTACTTTGTTACTATTAATGTTGGAAAAAGGAGGGATGTTCGCTTTTTAAATACTCTCTAATAGAACCATAACTTCCCATTCAGCTGCACAAGCAAGGACAAGTCAGAGATAATCTGACAAAAGCAAATCAAATCTAGTTTATTTTCAAAAACGTTTACAATCACAAACTTTGTAGCCAGAGAGGTAGAGTGTTATATCGGCATGCATAATGCATACTAAGGTGCTTTCTTCTAGACTTCCAAGAAAATGACAATGTAAGCATCCCGTTGGCTTCAATAGGAGAGCGCGAGCAGCAGGGTAATGTGAGAAGTGGGTAGTTTATGTCTTCAGCAACATGGGATTTGCATCTGAACTCCAACCTCCACACTTGACTAACCTGGGCATATTGCTTTGTCTCTCTTACTGAAAGTGCCTACATGCAATTAATTTTTCATTTTGAGTTACCTAAGGAAATTCATTAGGAAGGCACAGTCTGCCGGTGAAGCAGCAGGTAAAACCAAGCATTTGCAATGCAATCTGTCTCGCCTTTACTTGAGTGAGAGCAATTGGCATTGCAAATGTATAATTGGACTTCTTTTGTCACATTAATTAAACAACCCTGCTGCATATTTTGGTCCTTGTTCCCAGATAATTACAGTGACCCTGCATATAACTAAAGAGCTGGTAGGCCTACTGAAATAATTTTTTCAAACAGGGCCCTTAAAACAAACTATTCCCAGGTGCAAAACAAAAGTTCCAACCATAAAAGAGCTTACAAATACGCTGAATGGTGGGATAGGTTATTATTTTGGGGTCCCTACTAACCTAGCGTGGGGACCCAGAGATGATCTAGACTGAAATAGCGCATTGTGGTGAACACTTTTGAAGGCGGTCCCATTGTCCTAGGACCAACATAGGCTGATTTATGAGCAAAAATGCTTTGTGAAAGGTATGCCCCGCAAAGCATTATGTGGCAAGTTTCTGAGTTCCGCTGATATTGTAGTATGTTGACTGTAATGCTCAGAACAGCCCCTAGAGGACACCACTATGAAAATAGCATTTCTAAGACCAATGGTCATGTATCCATATAGTTAGCCCCTAGAAGGCATAACCACATGAAAACAGAATGACAGAAAATACTACAGTGCAACCATATATTTAGCCTCTAGAGAACGTAGTGCATTACCCATTTTCAAGGTTAGAAGGCCTATTATAATGATATTACAAACAAGACCGTCAAAACTCAAACTACTCTCAGCTGTAAAACAAGAGAGAGAGAGAGAGAGCTTAAAAAGACACTGAATGGTGGAAGGGTTATTATTTTGGGGTCTCTGCTAACTTAGTGTGGGGACCCAGAGATGACCTAGACAGAAAAAGTGCATTGGCTCAAAGGTTTTGGTGGTGGTCCCATTGTCCTAGGACCACCACAGGCTGAGTTGTGGGCAAAAATGTTTTGAAAAAAGAATGCCCTACAAATTATTATTGGGCAACTTTCCAAGTGCTGCAAATGTTGCAGTATGTTGACTGCAATGCTCAGAACAGCCCCTAAAGGACACCACAATAAAAATAGCATTTATAAGAAACATGACCATGTAACCATATAGTGAGCCCCCACATGAAAATAGAATAGCAGAAAGTAATGCAGTGCAAGCATATATTTAGCCCTCAGATAGCAGGGCGCATTACACATTTTCAGGGCTGGCAGACCTACTGTCACCTGTAAAACAAAAGTTCTAGCCATGAGATAGCTTAAAAAGACACTGAGGCCCTCCTTTTTAGTCTAGCGGTCCCAGGACCGCCAGACTCGTGGTTGGACCGCCACCAATGTGGCAGTCCGGTCACCACATTATGACCGTGGCGGAAGCACCACGGTCAGAGCACAGGCGCTGCCACATTTGCGCCGGCTGCCAGTCTGGCGGTGCCGGCTGTCTGAATCCGCCAGGGCAGCGCTGCTAGAAGTGCTGCCTTGGGTATTACGACCCCTGTGTCCGCCAGCTTTTGCATGGCGGTTCACCTCCATGCAAAGGCTGGTGGTGACAGAATGCTGAGGGTCCCACGATTGACAGGGAGTGAAAAGCGCAATGGGTGCTGTCGCGCCCAACGCACCGCAACATTGTCCCCGGCACTATTACAAGCCGGCATCAATCCTGTGGGTAGTTTCCCACTGGCTCAGCGGGAAACTCATAATAGAGCCAGCGGGCAGAATACCGAACTGACAGTCTTCCGGACGCGGGAGTTCCTGCCAAACTTGTAATGAAGCCCTCAATTGTGGGAGGGGTTATTATTTTGGGGTCCCTACTAATCTGACCTAGACAGAAAGAGAGTATCGTGTTGAACGTTTTGGTGGTTGACCCATTGTCTTAGGACCACCACAAGCTGAGTTTTGGGCAAACATGTTTTGTCAAATAATGCTTGCAAAGCATTATGGGGTGAGTTTCCTGAGTGCAGTGAATATTGTAGTATTGGCTCTCCCACTGTTCCGGGAGAGCCGCTTTGAGGATATCTGTGTTTTGTACTTATCAATTTCAAGTGTTTTTGTGCAAGCTATGGAGCATGAAGGGGAGAGCCAAAAGAAATGACTCTGATTAGGTAACTGTGTGAACAATGTGACCGGCGTGTCAAAACTGCCAGTGGAGCTTGCGCTGCTGTTCTGCGCTGTGAGCACCATGGCCACCATAGACCACACAGGGGAGAGACAAAAGAATAAAACAGTTCAACCATGCTGAAGGATATCGGCAATCGTGCAATAATCCATGTAACAGGGTCAGTCTGCAAGGAGGTAACAAAACTGCCAACAGGGGCGACTAAGGTAAAGCATTTACCAATTGCATCAAGGGATTTTTGAATGGCAAGACCACAAATGAGTGAAAGTGATTGGCATGAGATGGGGGTGATTAGCAGTCCATAGAACACTTAAAACAGGTCAAAAAGCTCTTGCTCGCTCAACCTAAAAACAAGAGACAACAGCATGTAGTGACAGGAAGCTAGTAAGACAGTGATTGCTTTGCTACATTAATTGGCATGTGTACAGTGACAGGTGTAGTGTGTATAATTGACTACATTGTCTTAATTTTACCTGAGGGTTCGGAGACATTTATGTTTATTTTTGTCTCGTCACTGTCAACATAATAAAATTGAAGGAATCATTCTATCACAGCTATGGCGGAGCCATTGCAGCGTTATGTGTCCATGATCAACATCTGCCAGGAAGCATTTCTTGTGCATGACTGCAACAAGGTACTGATGCCCCAGTACCTATTGTCAATAGATGGAATGAAGAAGGGGTGTTTCAAGATTTCATAGCCTCTCAGGCTGCATTTGTCTTCTTATAAAATTCAGAAGTTTCAGTTTACGAGACATCCCCTACATTGCTGGCAAGTTTAAACATTCCAGTGACCTTTGACACCCTGCTGCTTATTTCAGCCAATTGGGATGGCTATGCGAAGGTCTGCAAAAGTTACATGTCAGATAATGGATATTCCGAAAGGTTGACACACGAATCCAGGATAGGGAACAAGTCACTGACATATAGGAATATCCTAAACATACTTGTGATGCTACTGTAAGACTTCTCTCTGCCTCCAAGCTGGTGATTCCAAACGTCTAGCTTGGTGATGATACCACCTCAGCATGTTCCAGTGGAACGTCTGGCTACACCATCTTAAGAAATACTCTGAAGATATAAGGGAACAAGGCATCACCATGAGTTTGAGTTCTGCAGCTGCGTTCTTCAGCACCCAGATAAACTGTGGATTGCAGCATCCCTAGTAGAATAGGGGTTCGGTAATTTGTATACTTTATGTTTCTATATCTAACTGTGTCTCAGTGAAACCATAGTCAGCTTTGAAGTGTGCTTGAAGCATCAAATCTGCTAGGCTGTATTGTTTTTTGGCACAGACATTTTCTTTAGCTACCCCTTATCACACTGCCATTCCTCTTCACATACATTCAATGCTTCAGTGTTTCTTTCCCATTTACTACTGCTATGTATTACTCTTGAAACGTAGACTATGGCCTTGATTTAAAGTCTGGGAGGTGGACTTCCCTGCATCACGTTGGCAAAGGGCATTAATTCCAACAACACTTTTTTTTGTTTTTCAAAACTCCCAAAGCTGGAAGTTTCATGGAGGACCTAGCAACTGGTAGGCCTCAACTGGCACTGCACATGAATGAATAGGTTTAACTGGCAGCACGCTCTGGTTTGACCTTTAAAGTTGGTCTACTGACCTCATAGAACTCATCCAGAAATGACGCTGTCCCAAACACCATTGTTTCACTTGGTCTAGTGACCTCGCTGTAGCCTTCTGGAAAAGAAGAGGGAGTTGTTTGTGGTGTTTAGAATCATATTTGATTGAAAAGCCCTTAGGATAGGTTGTTGCTCGTGGCAGCCAGCCCTGAACAAAGGGTCTTGATGTCAAGGTTCTTTGTCTTTTCATTGTAGTGCATCTTGATTCAAGGCCTGCAGAGAACTGAAGTTTAATCAGCAAGTCCTGCCTAGGCCCAATCTTGTGCATTAGTAAAGACTGCCTGAAAGGTGTCACACAGACCTCTCAGTGCAGCACATCTGCTATGCATCTGCACACAATTAATGCTGGGAACTTGGAGACTACTTATCCTTTATTGCAGTGTGTGCCTGTAGTGTTGCGCCCGTGATGAAACGGGGTTGCGCACCCTATCATTGCAGCACCAAACCAAGGGGAGTTATTGAAGCAACCCCTCCAGAGGTGCGTTTATGTTGTGACCCGTGGTTTACGTGTTGAATGCAATAAATAGGGCGTAGCCGGCGGTTGTGGTCAGACTGTGATAACGAGGACCAAAGGAATTGACCACAACCGCTGAGCCACCACTCAGCAAAACATATCACTGGGCCTCCTGACTCCTTCATGGTGCGCTAGTGCGCAGCCGCAATGTGTCTCAGTTTGCTGCATGTATTAAAACACAACACTGGTGACAAGGATGGGATGCTCCACTAACCGGTCGTAGACGAGGCGGCCGCTTGCTCGACCATGTCGCTCGCGGTGCTCGTGCCTCGTTTCCTGCTGCTGCCCGGCTCCTCTCCAGCTGATCGACCAATTGCAGCGATGGTGAGAGTGCCACCTCCACTCCCCGCCTGGCCTCCAAAGACCGACTCACCTCCCAGGTACGGTGGTCTCAGATGAGAGAAACGCGGGTGGCCACGCCCCCTCCTGCCTCACACGGCATCTTAAAGGCACAGTGCCCCACCTCAGTGTACTTGTCAGCTTCGTTATCGGTGAAGCCCTGCCTGGCAACACACGATTCCACATGCTCAGCTATTGTGCCACTGTGAACCCATCCAGCTTCCCCCCCAAAAAAGAGACAAGCCCTACAGGACAACCTTTTTCTAACAAGGTCACCCGGTGGTTCCTTGCCCTCAGCAAGTGGTGCCTCTACACCCTCACTCTGCCTCACAACTGACAGAGGTGTAGCCAGTGGGCACATCAAGTGAAAAAAAAGTAAAGGACACAACAAACAATGAACTCCATACCCCCTGTAGAGCTGTTCATAGTAGAAGGCACCCCGTCTGTACAGGCTGCGAGGTGGAAGGACTGGGTAGAGAGACTGCTCTTTTTCTTCGAAGCCATGAAGGTTAGAGATGCACAAAAAAGAGCCATGTCGGTGCACTTGGGAGGGCAAGACATACATCGTATATCGAAAACGATAGTAGAGGCGGAGCCAAACATGCACCTAACACTCATCACAGCTTTACAAGTACATTTTGCACCAATGGTCAATGTAGACTACGAGAGGTTTATATTTAGGCAAGCACGGCAGCACCCCAAGGAGTCGATTGACACGTTCTATATGAGACTCAGAGAACTAGCTACCACATGCGAGTTCCACAACGACAACAATGAAATCAGAGGCCAAATTATTCAGGGCTGCGCCTCATCCTCATCTTAGAGGAATCAGGTCACTTCCTTGCAGACATTCTAACAATGGGGAGGACCAAAGAGCTCTCAAAAGCGAGAGCTTCCCACATGGAGGCTGCGCTGCAGAGTCCAGTCAAAAGTGAACAAGTTGCTGCAGTCATATAAGCTTCCTCCCGACCCGGACCCCAGAAACCAACTGCACAACAGGGAACATGTGGGAGATGTGACGGGTCAACGCATCCCATGTCCACTTTTCCAGCCAAGAGTAAGAAGTGTGCACAGTGTGGTAAACTCAATCACTTTTTTAAGGTGTGCCGCTCGGTGAAAACAGTACCTGCCCAAACCACTTTGAACATGGCCCTCGACTTTCAGCCAGAGGCAGTGACATGGACGATGACGAGGAGATGACACAGACAATCCATTCCATTTTCATCATCAGCACGGCCGCATGGAGGAACGAAAGGTTACCCAAATGCAAAGTGCTAGTAGCAGGTTGTCCCATCAAACACTACGTCCGCTACCCTCCTTGACACCAACAACCATCAGAGTGTTCGACTATGGGCAAGTTCGACCTCTCATCATGACAGGGAAGTTTCGAGCTCAAATCTGTCATGGGGCGCATAGAACTGAAGCATATGTGTATGTTGCTGAAGAAAGCCAGCAAACTCTTCTAGGGTGTCATACGGCAGAAACCCTCAGCATAGTGACTTTCACCTTTAGCATCTACGTTGAATCTCTTAGTGACATCCTCGAGTCATTTGCCCAAGTGTTTGGAGGAATAGAGTGTCTCCGGAACAAGGAAATCACACTACATATAGATCAGTCAGTCCAACCAGTGGCTCTAAGACATCGAAGAATAGCGTTCCACCTCCGACCTCTTGTGGAACGAGAACTACAAAAGCTCAAAGTCGCAGGGATCATTAAAAAAGTGTAAGGCCCCACACTGTGGGTCTCCCTGATTGTAGTAGCCAAGAAACCCAAGCAACAGGGAGAAGTCAGGATTTGTGTTGACAAGAGTGTAGTGCTTTCCTCTTAGCTAGTTTCTAAGCACTAACATAACACACCAGAAATGCACTTCTGAGGTCAAAGAAGACTTTTATTGTTGTTAATTCTTCCCCAACCACAATTTTTATGTATGACGAATTAGTAGCTTTCAAGCCCGCGTTAATCAAACAAAATATATCAGTTTGCAATATACACAGCAAGTTATATTTATAAGATATTGAATGCAAAGCAAAACAAATACTTCACCGTGTGGGAAACTATTTACAGCTTCATCTTTCTAAGGTCTGCAAGCTGATGACCCCTTGTCAGCCGCGAGAAAGAGATTCATCTACCCACACGGGATTGCTGGCAGCTGGCGCCAAGCTCCAGCACGAGGTCCGGCAGATTCGAATCTGAATCTCTGCAGCCTGTGTCATTCGTTACAAAGGTGTGCCCCCTCCTCTCAGACCTGGAAAACTGAGCAAGCCTTTTGGAGACTGGCCAGGTCTCCAAGACTACTCCTGTTCCCAAGCTCAAGCGGAGAGAAAAACACCCATGTACTCTCTCTTATCAGGTCTAGTCTACTGTGAGAAAAACATCTTGTGCAAAAACACAGCTTGGAAAAATACAGCTTGGATTCTCAACTGCAATGTCTAACTCCACGTTAAAGGCAATGGGCAGCTAACCTAAAAATCAAATGCAATGTCTAGTGTCATGTCAAAGCCAATAAGCATCTAAGCTGAATACAAAATGCAATGTCTTATATCATGTCAAAGCCCATAGGCAGCTGAGCTGAATACAAAATGCAATGTATAATATCATGTCAAAGCCAATAGGCAGCTGAGCTGAATATAAAATGCAATGTATAATATCATGTCAAAGCCAATAGGCAGCGGAGCTGAATACAAAATGTAATGTATAATATCATGTCAAAGCCAATAGGCAGTTAAGCTGAATACAAAATGCAATATATAATATCATGTCAAAGCCCATAGGCAGAATATCTAATAGCATGTCAAAGTCAATAGGCAGCTAAATTGAATACATCATGTCAAAGCCAATAGGAATGCAATGTCAAAGCCCATAGGCGGCTAAACTGAATACAGAAAGTAATGGCTAATGCAATGTCAAAGCCCATAGGCGGCTAAACTGAACAAAACATACAATGTGAACATTGAGCAACTAATATGCGCAGTGGTGAAACACAAAGTCATTGGTCAAAACAAAATTTAACAAATGGCAGTACACAAGAGGCTGCCCAATCCAGCGATAAAATGAGAGCAACACCTCACTCCCACTATTGATGACTTCAAAGGAGAACTGAGTAAAGCAAAGTGGTTCTCCAAGCTTGATCTAAGGTCTGGATATCACCAACTAGTCCTGGCAGAGAAGTCTCGTTACAGCACAACGTTCTCCACCCATGTCGGACTTCGCCACTACAGACGATTGAACTTTGGAATCTCCAGCGCAGCAGAAGTTTTTCAAAACACAATCCGTGAGATGCTGAGAGACCTATCATGAGTTATCAACGTCAGTGATGATATCTTGATCTATTCAAAGACCATTCAGGAACATCATGTGCAGCTGAAAAAAGTCCTCCAGCGCATACAAGAGTCTGGACTCACCCTTCATAAAGGGAAATGTCAGTTCTTGAAGAACAATATACAGTTTTTTGGCTACACCTTCTCATCACAAGGAGTTGCTCCTGACCCTGACAAAGTCACGGACATCAAGAATGCTCTCCCCCCAACTAGTGTGACTGAAGTGCAGAGTTTTCTAGGTATGGTAAACTACTGCAGGCGATTCATCAAGGATTTCACATCCCTGACACAACCCTTACGAGACCTGACCTAAGCCACCACTGCGTGGTCATGGAGTCCAGTCCAGGAGAGTGCATTCCAGGTAACAAAAGATGCATTGTTTGCTGACACCATGCTGCTATATTTTGACCCACAGCGCGAGACCTCTGTGGCGGTAGATGCCAGCCCGACCGGGCTGGGTGCAGTGCGTCTGCAGAAGTTCACACAGAGGAATGGGCCTCAGTGGCCTATGCAAGTCGTTCACTGATGGACACCGATAGAAGATACTCCCAAATTGAGCGGGAAGCAATTGCTATTCATTGGGGGTGCAAACATTTTCATCTGTATGTGTATGGACACCCGTTTGTTGTCACCACCGACCACAAACCGATTGTTCCATTATTCAATGGCACCGCCTCCACGCATAGAGAAGTGGATGCTACAGCTGCAAGAATATAACTGCAAGGTTGAGTACCACCCTGGAACCCATAACTTGGTGGATTACCTCTCAAGGCACCCGAGACCGGCCACACCCACTGAAGAAGATGACACTCTAGAAACCGAAGAGTATGTGAGGTGTGTGGTCGAGAGGTCCCGGCCTCTACCCATTTCGATGGAAGTCATAGAGCAAGCCTCCCAGACAGATGAGAACATACAGCGAGCGTTACAAGACATGAGGACTAACACGTGGCATTACAGGCAGAAACAATGGCGCCTCCTCACCCCGGAAACACAGAAGGCCGTGGAGGGGCTGTATTGCGTCCAACAAGAGCTGACCGTCAGCAATAAAGGATGTTTCCTCAGAGGGCACCGGTTGGTCATTCTCACCAGCCTCGCCAACAGAGCAGTCCAATTGGCTCATGCTGGCCACCAAGGTATGGTGAAACCCAAGAGTCGACTGTGCACCAAAGTGTGGTTACCGATGTTTGATGAAAAAGTCGAGGCCTTGGTACAATCCTGCCGTTGGTGCCAAGCAACAAGCGAGCCTAATGCACCCGTCCCCATAGAGACAGAGAAACAACCTCAAAAACCAAGGATCTTAGCCAGTCTAGATTTTGAGAGCCTACCAGATGGCAAGCACATGATGGTACTGATAGACGACTACTCTTGCTACCCAGAGGTAGAACTGATCCATGCTTTGACAGCAACTGAAGCAATACCGAAGCTGGCGAAAATGCTTGCCACCCACAGGATGTTACAAGAACTAAAGACTGACAATGGTCCCCTGTACCAAGAATGGGAGTTTGCAGCATATCTGTGCTTGCTTGGCATAAAACACAGAAAGATCACACCAAGATGGCCCCAAGCCAACAGGTTAGTCGAAAGATTTATGAGGACTTTAAACAAAGTGGTCCGAATTGCGGCTGCCAAGAGAGAGGTGCCAAGAGAGGACGGCCAAGAAGACCGCCTTCAAGGACCGCCTAGACAACAACGCACACAACACCAAAGAGCTCTTCAGCATCGTGAAAGGACTCTCCAACCCCAGCTCCAACACCAACGACATGCCGCCATCTCAAGACCTGTGCGACTCCCTGGCCACCTTCTTCCACCACAAGATCACCGACATCCACGACAGCTTCAACTCCGACCCCCCGCACCCACCACCGAGTCCACCACCCCTGCGACTACCACTCGCACCAGTCGCCTGACCGCCTGGTCCAGCGTCAGCGACGAAGACACCATCAAAACCATGATCTCCATCCACTCCGGATCCCCATCGGACCCCTGCCCTCACCACGTCTTCAACAAAGCCAGCGCAACCATCGCGCCCACCTCCGGAAAACAATCAACTGTTCCTTCGAGACAGCAACCTTCCCAGAAAGCTGGAAGCACGCCGAGATCAACGCCCTTCTGAAGAAGCCCAAGGCGGACCCCAAGCACCTCAAAAACTTCCGGCCCATCTCCCTGCTCCCTTTCCCGGCAAAAGTGACCGAGAAAATTGTCAACAAACAGCTGACCTGCTACCTCGAAGTTAACAACATCCTGGACCCTTCCCAATCCGGTTTTCACAGTAACCACAGCACCGAGACCACCCTCATCGCCGCCACTGACGACATCCGGACCCTGATGGACAAAGGAGAAACAGCCGCCCTCATCCTCCTGGACCTATCAGCAGCCTTTGACACGGTCTGCGTCCGCACCCTATTAGCACACCTCCATGACGCCGGTATCCAAGAGAAGGCCCTGGCCTGGACCACATCCTTCCTCTCTGGCAGAACCCAGAGCGTCCGCTTCCCACCCTTCCGCTCCAAAACCACCGAGATCATCTGCGGCGTCCCACAGGGATCCTCCCTCAGCCCGACACTGTTCAATATCTACATGGCCCCCCTCGCCCACGTCGCACGACAACACAACCTCAACATCATCTCCTACGCCGACGACACCCAGCTGATCTTATCCCTCACCGAAGATCCCCACACCGCCAAAGCTAACCTCCACCGAGGAATGAAGGCCATAGCCGACTGGATGAAGGACAGCAGACTGAAGCTGAACTCAGACAAGACGGAGGTCCTCATTCTCTGACCCACACCATCAGCCTGGGACGACTCTTGGTGGCCCATGTCACGGAACCCACGGACCACGCACGCAACCTGAGGGTCATCCTCGACTCCACTCTCTCCATGACCAGGCAAGTCAATGCCGTCTCCGCGTCCTGCTTCAACACCCTCTGTATGCTCCGCAGGATCTTCAAATGGATCCCCCTCGACACGAGAAAAACCGTTACCGAGGCCCTCATCACCAACAGACTCAACTACGGGAACGCCCTCTACTCAGGAACTACAAACAAGCTCCTGAGACGACTCCAACGCATCCAGAACGCCTCGGCCCGACTCATCCTCGATGTCCCCCGCCGCAGCCACATCACACTCCACCTGAGAGGCCTGCACTGGCTCCCCGTCAACAAAAGGATCACCTTCAAGCTCCTGATCCACGCACACAAAGCACTGCACAACACCGGACCCACCTACCTCAACAACCGACTCAGCTTCCACACCCCCGCCCGAAGCCTCCGCTCAGCCAACCTCACCCTCGCCACAGTCCCCCGCATCCGAAAAACCACCGCCGGCGGCAGATCCTTCTCCTACCTCGCCGCCAAGACCTGGAACACTCTCCCCACCATCCTACAACAAACCCAGGACCTGCTGGCCTTCAGAAGACTCCTCAAGACCTGGCTCTTCGACCAGTAGCACCCCCCCTCCCCAGCGCCTTGAGACCCTCGCGGGTATGTAGCGCGCTTTACAAATGCAGTGATTGATTGATTGATTGAGAGCTAGCAATATATTATTTTCTTTGTGACTACTTTCAGACACTGCATTCCGTGACGGGGGTCACCCCAAGTCACCTCGCAATGGGTTGAGTTGTGACAGATGACATTCCCCATCATGAGTCATGGACACCTGCGCCTGTGAACAAGAACAAAGAGTATCACAAAGAAAACAGTCTAATGACATGGCCAGCCGCCGTCAGAATTCACATCCTTCGGACTTGCAAGTAGGAGACCAAGTTCTTGTCCAAGACAGGTTTCTTGGCAGCAAATTCCGGCTGCCATTCGAGGACAGCCCTTGACTGTCATCCGGTGCAAGGAGTCTCTTGTGGTAGCACAAAGAGGAACAGACCAGATTACTCGCAGCATCTCTTGGTTTAAACGTTTTCACCCTCCCTTGTTTGTGTCGGAGTGAACACTCCAGGATGATCCAGTAGACTCCGGTGAGGCCTCAGATGATGTTCTACTAGAAGGACCCCGGCCGAATAGTGACTTTGGTGAAGGCGGTCAGGATGCCTCTGAACACAACAGTGGCCCTGACCTCAGCCTTTGAACGCTGGTGACACCTGCCACATGAGCTGCAGAGTCTCGATATAGTTTGTAAATTAATCCAGCGCCTTCGACTAGGTTGCATGATTATCTGGTATAACTGAATGAGGTGGTAATGTAGGAAGCTGGCCTGTCTTATAGTGGGTACCTGATGGTACTTACACCTTGTGCCAGGACTAGTTATCCCTTATTAGTAGATTGGTAGTGTTCTAGCAGCTTAGGCTGATAGAGGTAGCTATAGCAGAGCAGCTTAGGCTGAACTAGGAGACATGCAAAGCTCCTACTATACCACATATATTATATAGCACTATATTATAAGAATCGCAATACTCAGAGTTACTAAAAACAAAGGTACTTTATTTCTATCTCAGAGGATATACTCCCTTAGGAGGTATGTAAAATACACAAAATATACACACAAACCAAAATCAGGTATGTAAACAGTTAGAAAAGTAGTGCAAACACTGTAGAATACAATAGGATGCAATAGGCCTAGGGGGCAACACAAACCATATACTAAGAAAGTGGAATGCGAACCACTTAGGCCTAGTGTAGTGTGTAGAGGGTCGCTGGGAGTGTTAGAAAACACTAAGGGTGTACAAGATATCCCACCCCAAGACCCTTAAAAGTAGGAGTAAATTTACCCTACTTCCCCAGAAATACACTAAAGTTGTGATAGGAGATTCTGCAAAGACCACAACTGACTGCAAAGCACTGAAGACGGATTCCTGGACCTGAGGACCTGCAAAGGAAGGGGACCAAGTCCAAGAGTCACGAAAGTGTCCAGGGGGGGCAGGAGCCCACTAAACCCCAGATGAAAGTGCAAAATGGCTGTCTCCGGGTGGAAGAAGCAGAAGATTCTGCAACAACGGAAGATGCCAGGAACTTCTCCTTTGCACAAAAGATGTCCAATAGCATGCTGGAGGATGCAGAGTTGTTTCCATGCAGAAAGACCGAAAACAAGCCTTGCTAGCTGCAAAGATTGCAGTTGAAGAAAATTGTGCTGCCTGGGCCCAGGAAGGACCAGGGGGTCGCCCCTTGGAGGAGAAGACAGAGAGGGCGCTCAGCAATACAGAGAGCCCATGCAGAAGCAGGCAGCACCCACAGAAGTGCTTGAACACAGGTTCAAGAAAACTGAGCACGGCAGTCATCTCAACACTACAAAGGAGGGTCCCATGAAGCCTGTGATCAACTCAGTGAGTTGAGCAATGCAGGACGGAGTGCTGGGGACCTGGGCTGTGCTGTACATGAAGGATTCCTTGCAAAAGTGCACCGAAGCCCTAGCAGCTGCAGTTAACGCAGTACACAGGATTACTGTCTGGCGTGGGGAGGCAAGGACTTACCTCCACCAAATTTGGACAGATGGACCACTGGACTGTCGGGGTCACTTGGATCCAGCTCCTGTGTTCCAAGGACCACACTTGTCACGATGAGCGGGGACCCAGTGGACCAGTGAAGCAGAAGTTTGGTGCCTGCATTAGCAGGGGGGAAGATTCCGTCGACCCACGGAAGATTTCCTCTTGGCTTCCTGTGCAGGGTGAAGGCAGACAGCCCCCAGAGCATGCACAACCAGGAAACAGTCAAGAAATCCGGCAGGATTAGGCGCTACAATGTCTCTTGGAGTCTTCTTGCTACTTTGTTGCAGTTTTGCAGGCGTCCTGGAGCAGTCAGCGGTCGATCCTTGGCAGAAGTCGAAGAGGGAGATGCAGAGGAACTCTAGTGAGCTCTTGCATTCATTATCTGAAGAGAAGACCACAGGAGAGACCCTAAATAGCCCTCAGAGGAGGATTGGCCACCTAGTCAGGTAAGCACCTATCAGGAGGGGCCTCTGACATCACCTGCTGGCACTGACTACTCAGAGGCCTCCATTGTGCCCTCACACCTCTGCATTCAAGATGACAGATTTCTGGGACACACTGGAGGAGCTCTGGGCACCACCCCTGGGTTGGTGATGGACAGGGGAGTGGTCACTCCCCTTTCCTTTGTCCAGTTTTACGCCAGAGCAGGGGCTCCCTGAACTGGTGTAGACAGGCTTATGCAAGGAGGGCACCATATGTGCCGTTCAAAGCATTTCCAGAGGCTGTGGGAGGCTACTCCTCCCCAGCCCTTAACACCTATTTCCAAAGGGAGAGGGTGTAACACCCTCTCTCAGATGAAATCCTTTGTTCTGCCTTCCTGGGTCTGACTGGGCTGCCCAGACCCCAGGAGGGCAGAAGCCTGTCTAAGGGTTGGCAGCAGCGGTATCTGCAGTGAAAACCCCAGAGAGCTGGTTTGGCAGTACCCGGAGTCCATGCTGGAGCCCCGGGGATGCATGGGATTGGCACCCCAATACCATATTTGGCATGGGGGGACAATTCCATGATCTTAGACATGTTACATGGCCATATTCGGAGTTACCATTGTGAAGCTACATATAGGTATTGACCTATATGTAGTGCATGCGTGTAATGGTGTCCTCGCACTCACAAAGTCCGGGGAAATTGCCCTGAACTATGTGGGGACAACTTGGCTAGTGCCAGGGTGCCCTCACACTTAGTAACTTTGCACCTAACCTTCACCAAGTGAGGGTTAGACATATCGGTGACTTATAAGTTACTTAAGTGCAGTGTAAAATGGCTGTGAAATAACGAGGATGTTATTTCACTCAGGCTGCAGTGGTAGTCCTGTGTAAGATTTGTCTGAGCTCCCTATGGGTGGCAAAAGAAATGCTGCAGCCCATAGGGATCTCCTGGAACCCCAATACCCTGGGTACCTAGGTACCATATACTAGGGCATTATAAGGGTGTTCCAGTGTGCCAATTAGAATTGGTGAAAATGGTCACTCGCCTATAGTGACAATTTTAAAAGCAGAGAAAGCATAAGCACTGAGGTTCTGATTAGCAGAGCCTCAGTGACACAGTTAGGCACTATACAGGGATACACATTCAAGCCACAACCTATGAGCACTGGGGTCCTGGCTAGCAGGGTCCCAGTGAGACATATAAAACACACTGACAAATAGGGTTTTCACTATGAGCACGCGGGTCCTGGCTAGCAGAACTATGTTTAGTCTGTGAAATACTGCAGAAGTAATATTGCTCTGCCTTCCCTCTGCTGCCAGGGAGGACCAAAGCAGGTTATACACCTGCATACCTCAGCCCACAAAGATGTATTATTAACTCAGGTACAGTCTCCAGAAACATTCAGGTTTTATTGCATAGACTTTTCAGGTTTGTTACACTGTTCCTATGACTCTGCTAAACTTGTTAACCATACTTGGAAGGTAACGGTTCGAGCATACATTTGCTAACGCTGTATGAGTATTATGTTTGTGTTCAGGATGGAATCCTTTATTAAAAGGTCACCTTAGTTTCCACTTCATCTCTCGCCTTCTTGGTCCTTTGTCAATTTCTGCGTTACACAAGATGAACCTTTGCATATAGTTGCTCTGATGCAGTATCAAGAGAAACTTGTCATCCAATATATACACACCACTTTGGAATGATACATCACCATCATTACTGGAGTTATGTGAGATGGAGTTTACATACAAACCAAATCTTAAAATGCCTTTTGAAACTATTGAAAAGTCAAGCCTATTGTGTTTCGCGAGATCATTCATAGAGTATGCGCCTTAGTTAAGAATTGTTGATTGAGAGTGTTCCTTTTTCTGAACCAAGGAATTCTATGCATAGAATACATTTACTCTTCAATATCCTTATGCTAGCAGATATGTTCAATTTCTGTACCAAGCAATCGGTTTTTTCCTGTGGCGAGGTTGTTATGAGGTTCTGCTAAATAAAGTATGTCAGGCTATAAGCTTTGAACAATTTAGTTATAAACGGCAAGCAGTCCTTCCTACAAGCCTGCTAATCTGTAACTGACAGTTCTGGAACACTCTACTGCATTCCACTCTCGGAGTGTTCCATGAGGTAATGCACCATGGAATCTCTGACAGTTACCACACATCTTTCTTCCAATAACAACTTAATAACAAACAATTTGGAAAAATATCACGTGGTACAATTCTTTCTTGCATTACAACAAAGAGTACACATTTGTTATTACATCAGCTAGCACAAGAACAATGTGAATTCAGGAAAAGCTCAAATCCCTCAACCTGCAAAAGTGTTTTATGCACCAAACATGAAAAGACTAAGGCCTGGATCTTCTATTGGCTGTCCTACCTTTGCCACCACTGTCCAACTTCACAGCAGTAAACCCGATGTCTCAGACTGTGACTGGATCTGGGTACTTGAAAAGCCCCTTTTTGCCAACTGGGGCTCCTTCACACATGCCCAATCCCCAGCCCTCCAAGCACACCTTTCTTTCCCTGGGTTGGTGTGTGTCGCTCCTGGAAGCATTCTCATCTGCTTTCTCCTAACGTTCGTGTCACCACAAGTTCATAAACTTTTCAGCACCACTTCTCACAGGGAAAAACAAAAATGAGCTCAATGACGCACAAGCTCCCCTCCCCCTCATCAACTGAAATGATGTCTTGTTTATGGCCACGTTTGGGGTAGCCCTGTAAACCTAAAGATCTCTGCTGGATAAACACAAATCCATTCTGTTTCTATATGCACTTTGCACAAATTCAACCAAAATTCTATTGAACCTCTTGACCCACACATTACTTTGTCGGTGACATAACCGAGTTCTTAAATGCATGATTCAACAATTGACAGACACGTTGACTTGGCACGAGACATAAAATGGACCTCGTTATCCATGAGAACGTTTTTATGTAACACCCTGTAAAAACGTGATCACTTTATTAACCAGTACCTTTATGTACCTAATGTGCTGAGGTAACACATGAAAGGGACCCAAACTGTCATGGCCCTTTTCCTGCCAGACTTTGCGTGTACTAGAAAATGGGATTGTGCAGGGAGTAGAAGAAACCATGTGTTTGTCATCAGTCATAAAAGGATGCATTTCGTGACATTCTTTTCCCTACATTACATTCAACTTGCCGCAAGTAATCTTCCCTCACATATCTCTTGGTATAAGTTACACCCATATATTCTACATGTTATAACTTCAATATTTTCTCAAACTACACACAGAGAGTAGCTAATCTTTCATCTATCAACCGCACACTGTCCCCTTCAGCTAATTCCTCTAATACCTTTAAAAAAGATTGCACCTCCTGCTTAAGTATTCTCTTGCTAGGGCATCCATACAATAACAACTACTGAACTTTCTAAATAATGGTATCCTTTTCCATCTCTCACCCACTCTTGTTTGTCCCTGAATACTACTACATATACATTGATTTTCACTATGGTGCATCCCACAACATCATCGATTCTCCAGTAACCATCATCCTTTAAAGGAAACCTGGACAAACAGTCAGCACTGGCATTGAAACCACCTGTAATATATTCAGTTTTAAAGTTCAGTTCACGATTTTTGCAGGAAGCCTTGCCAACTGAGCAGTGGATGTATTCATTCTATTCCAATGCAATATGTCTATTTGTATCCTCTCATCAGTTCTTGGAACAAATAGTCATCCCCAAAGATAAACGTTTCAACATATCAGGCTACCACCTCTGTCTCAATTATCATGTACCTACATTCTAGAGGTCTTAAAGCAAAACCCAGAGTGATCTCATCCTCATCCTTGCCTTCCATCAACAACACTTCCTCATGACAGCAACCAACTGCGCACCACTGTGACACACCTAAAAACGACCCTCAACAAAAATTGTACTGCTGGTGCTTCTGAAATCACTTTTTTGATTTTAGAAAACAAAACATGCCAACCTACCCCACATAAACACCATTGTTCTTTATCCAGTGTTTGAATTAGTCAAGAAACATAGCAAAATCTTTGAAAAAACAGTAACTGAACTCGCAAAATCCTAGAAAGGAACATAACTGGTCATTACCAGTCAGTAGAGGTGTATTTGTAATGCTTTCTACTAGAACAGTTTTGGTTTCAAACTACAGTTCATCAAAACATGACCCAAGTAGACAATCTCAATCACCCTGAACACTCATCTGTCTCACCTTAAAGTCACCAATCTTAAACTCAGAATTTTTAACATTTTTTCTCCATATTATTCGTGTTCATTGATATCCTCATTGAATAAAATATATTATCCTGAAACAATGTTTTTTGTGCTCTTATACATCTCAAACTTCACACGTTGGAAGGTAGATGCTGGGTATACCAAACCAAAGTGCAACCAGCAGAATTAGTATGTACTGCAAGATGTAAAAAACACAGTAAGTTTGAAAGAACTGGGATCAAGTACCACCTGATGGTGTACCACTCTCAGATTTAATTAAGTTTACTACTTGACTTGGCCTACCATAGCAATTAGGTCTGCAGTTCTTGGAAAGGGGCAGTTCTCACCCCATATAGATAGTCTTTAAGACATCTAATGACAGTGCAGTAGAGGAGATTTCCCATTTATTCCTGTGTGAAGACAATGGGGAAAAGCTAGCATGAACTGTTTTGCTAGTTCCCTGCATAAGCATGTGCTCAGTTTGCTTTGGCAACACTCGACAAACATTGAATAGCATGTTGCATAGCTTGTGCTTAACCAACACTTGGTATTATTGTTGGCCTTGTCCAAATTGTCCTGAAGTACCCCCTTATATTTATCTATCCATTGTGTTATGAATATATTCTTCAACCAAATAAACCTTTCTGCAAGCCTTCATACCATTTTGAATCAGCTTGATGCCACCTCTCAAGAACATGGAGTTTTGTTACATACACTGTGTCCTGACTAGCTCTGTTCCTGAAAGTACAGAAATAGCCCAGTATGTCACATTTTGCTTCCATCAAATGTGACATGCTCACATCAGGGGATAGAAGCATTTTGTTGCACCAGTCTTTCTCAAACATTTTGACATAATTAACAGTGATCCTTGCACTAGAACCAACAAGCAAGTCAAGGCTCCCACTATCAATTGTAAATTGAATAATGGGTTTCTTGAGTTTTGCATGTGCAAGGGCCGAGTGGGTTGAAAACTTACTAATGGCTAAAACCAGTTCACCCTTTGCATCACATAGTTCTGCATCATTGTCTTTTAATGTCTCTGTAGGAAAATCCCTCTTTTTGCATGATCATCCCATTTTTATTTGGTCTGGTGATGCTACTTGTTTGTCTGTACACTGGAACTGTGCTAACCACTCCCCAGCACATGTCCTCTGACCCCTAAACAAGTTTTTCACACCCAAGTTGAAATTAGCTATAAGGCTAACTGGCATATTTAACTTACCTATAGGTCCCTAGAATATGATACAAAGAGTACCCAGGGCCTGTAACGTAAACGTCACTACTGTACTGCAGTACTTATTGTGCCACCCACCACAGGAGGGTGCAAACACAACTTCAGGCCTGTCACTGTAGCCTGTCTGTGCAGTTTTACAACTGTAAATTTGACCTGCTTAACTAATCCCTCCTGACAGGCCTAATCCCTCTTTTTAAATATTTATAAGTAACCATGGGCCAGATGTAACAAAAAAGGCATTTGCGATTCGGAAATAGCGATTTTTAAGAAATCGCTATTTCTGATTCGCAAAATGCAATGTATCATATTTGCGATTCGGTAATAGCGATTTCTTAAAAATCGCGAATGCTATTACCGAATCGCAAATTGCGATACCGGCCCCATTCGCACCTATGCCAATATTTGCAAATATTTAGCATTTCCCAAATTGTGAATTCCTAACTGGAATTCGCAAATTTGGGAAATGCAAACCCCAAGGTGCTGGGGGCCTAAGGCCCCCTCTGCTGCACTCCAAGAAGTTTTTTAAGGACATGTAAGGCGCACACATGCCAAAGGGGCATGTGTGCATTACATGTCAATTTTAAAAATGCATTTTTAATGCATTTTTAAAATGTGCACATGGTTACCACCAAGTAATAGCGATTCGTTAATGCACAATTTGCTTTAAGGAATTGCTTGTTACATGTGGTTTAGAAATCGCAAATAAGGATTCCTTATTTGCGATTTCTTATTTAGAGAATCGCAATTTGCGATTCTCTAAACAGGCTCGCAAATTTAAGGAATCGCTATTTTAGCGATTCCTTAAATTTGCGTTGCGAATGCCTTTCATAAATACTGAAAGGCATTTTTGCATTCGCAAACTGGCATTCTCACCGTTTGCGAATGCAAAAAGACTTGATACATCTGGCCCCATATGCCTTAATACCCAGAAGGTAGAGTATGTGGTATTTAAAAAGTAGAACATATAAAGGTTTATTGTTAAACATGTCCTTAGAGTGAAAAATCTCCAAACTATTTTTACTCTAGCAGTTAGCTAATCTAAAGGAAAGCATTGGGTACAATATTAGATTCAATAATGTTAATTCTGCCCAGGAAACAGCTACACTGTTAATTCCTGGACTTTTTAAAAGATATTTATTACAACCCAAAATCACAGGTGGATTTGTGATAGATATTTGGAAAGGGTACTTTTGAAAAGTTCTGTCTAAATCTTCTAGAAGCCCATTTCCTTGAGCATCCAGCTGTCACCCAGAAGCTAGTAGGCCAGAGATGAAGTCTGAACTTACTCCCAGAGCTCACACAAAGGACTTAGGTGTGGAAAGGTTTTCTGTTCCTTTCACAGAATGACCATCTGGGCTATGTCCAGGAACTTAATTAACTTCAAATTTTCATACCCTGTCACTCGCAGATGTAGCTAATACCATGGCCTTTCCCCTCCATTGTCCCTCTAGCCAGTCAAACACCAGTCCCGGTGGGGGGGAATTAGAGGGGGACTGCCCCCACACTGGTTTTGAGTGATCACGATGAGGGGGTTGCTAATTTCCCTGGCCACACCTCTAGGGTGGGCAGAGCAGCTCTGCACAGGGGAAGAAAGGTTCACCCAACTTGGGTTTAGGTAGAGAGTGGCACAGTGGAATTGTCCGCATTACGCCACACAGGAGTAGCTGAAAATATGGGTAGGGTTACCCCGGGAATGTTTTTCTTATTTGGTAAGCTAAGGGTCAGCAGTCACCCCCACCCACAGACTAGTGGGAGGCATAATGTGGCACTACTGGACTTGTGGAAGACAGAAGAAGGACTGCACCTACTGCTAAACCCCATGTATAGACTTGAGAGGCAGCACCTGCCCCCAACTGCACCCAGGACAAAGAAGTGGACTACAAGGGACAGTTGGCCTCAACTCCTGTTAGGCTACCGGGACACAATAAACTGCTAGAATCACTTTTCCTGAACAGCACAGGTGACCAGTTCTGATTTGACCCAACCTGGGCCCTGGTGGTGGCTTCTGCTTGAGTGGTTTGTGACCTCCAAGTGATGTTCCTGAGATCCTGGGACCCTTGGCCTTCTCAAACTGTACTCCTCCTAACATTCTGACCCTTAGAAACCTGGCCCTTAGAAGAAACATTCTGGCCCTAAAGACCACTGGAGGACCAGAACAATCCTGCCATGTCAATCTGATGAAGGTGTGTTGCCAATGGGCCAAAGATTCAGGTTGCTCCCGCTTGAGACTTTTCTGCAGCAGCCATTCCGTCTAAGCAGGACATCATGGAGAATGTATGTGGCCTCTGGGACCCATGTTTGGCTACAGCTTGCAGCCTTGTCCCACTGGAGGAGTCTGAACTCCAAAAAAGTGACTAAGTCTGAATGTGGAAATCTTCCCCAGGGGAGGGTGTCAAAAGTATCCATCCAGCAAGGGACCAACCTTGGTGCAAATTTTGAATATCTCCTGCTTGGAGCGTTCTCACTAAAAGTCAACAGCTGCACCTGGACCTCGTCAGACGACTATCCGGCCTCATGGAGTCCATCTCACCCACAGCCTGCTGCCTTGCCTCCATGCCAATTTTTGATTTCCCTTCCAGAAACTAACTCAGAAGGAAAAGCATCTGACTGTAAAGAACATGGTTTCTGCATTTGACCCATGCTTCACTGTGTTCAGCCTTATATAATGCGTAGGTCCCGGTCAAGTGCAAACAGGTGACGATAGGTGGCGCTTAACACTTTTGTGGCAATTGTTTAATTTAGACTTTATAAATGTATGTCTATGGTTCATCTTTTTAGATTTGTGTGGTTTTAGTGTCATTTTGTTCATTAAGATATTCCCTATTTTCAGATATTGGTGAGGGATTTTTGTTGTACATTGCTTTTCTCTTAACTGTTTTGTTACTTACAATAGCTTTCTACATGTTCTTAAGTTAAGCCTGTCTGCTCAGTGCCATAGGCAGCAGGGATTGAGTCCAGGTTTACATTTCTGAAATCTTTACTGGACCTTAGAAGAATAGTGACATTACTGTTTATGGTTGACTACCATCCACTCCAATAAAGAAGCCACTTCCTCACGGTCTTTGTGACCCAATTTACCACAATTCTGACAACTTTGGCCTATGGCAGGATAAACTTTTCAATGGTCTAAATGGATAAGGAAGCCCCACCACAGCGGTCTTAGTGTTTGACAACCTTGGTTTAGTTAAGTGCAATTAGTGTTTGTGACCAGAAATATGCTGTACTTTGTTGAATCTGCCTACACTTATTCCAGACTGCATATTGGAAAATGATGGGGAAGAGTACAGATCAAGTTGCATGGCGTCCCCTTGAGGAGTTTCTATGTTTTTACATAAATCTAATGTCTTATCAAGGGATGGGCTCATGCATGTTAGCAACAGTTTTTATTATTTGGAAATACACCTTGCAATAAATGCATGTTTACCTGGAGTCATGCTTCGATGCTAGAAATGTAAGTGGTGTGACAAATGAGTCTACTGGCTCATCTGGACCTTGAACATGTGTAAAACATATGTCTAAGCATCTATACATTTCCTGACCTTCAAAATAAGTTTTTAATTATTTAGCTGCAACTTAAAATTCATCCAGATCGCCTTACCCTGCGTTGGCACACATGCTGGTAGGCGTTACAACACATTGTTGGCCTTCATTATCTACATAGTATAACAGGTTCTTTTTTTCTATCAGGACAAGTCTTAAAACTTCTATGGCACCTAAATATGTGTTGAAAGGCCTGAACCAATTGCCCCAGCTGAAAGTGGGGTTACCAGGATCTTTAATAAGGGGTTCTAGGTTACATATTGCATGTTGACTGGAGGAGGAGCGCATACAAGGATGACAAGTGTGAGAAATGATCTTAATTACTAAATGTAGTGTGCAGATCATAGCTTGCTTTGCATTGCCACTGTACTTTTGAATAAAGGTGTGTGAATCCCTGTTGAATCCACACTGATGAAAGTAGTGCGCAGATCACTGACTAATCTGCATCAATGTGGATTGTTTTGAATGAGAGTGTGCAAATTACTGTTCAATCTCCACATATGTTGGAGAAGTAAGTGTGCACATCACTGAAGATCGCTGGATTGATAACAGTTTTAAATCTGGCGTTCTACTAGATGGCATGTGTAATGTGAAGCAGTGTGGTGCACTGCATGAAAGAGGATATGTGAAATATTTAGAATAGTGCAATCGGCGGTGTGAGTCCGACTGTGGTGTACGTTAGGGCACTGATATACCTTAAGGAAAGTTCCAGCAATAACCTGAAGTGTGCATGCTAACAGAAAGTGCCCAAGCAGAGCTATGGATGTGTCTTGAACTCCAAAGTAGGTAGTGCGTAAGGAATATGCATGAAGACTTCCAGAGCCACAGAGATGCCTAGAATCTCTGCTTAAGGTAGAGTGAAGTGTTTGGGGTGTTGCACCCCCAATAAATGTATTTTGTAATAAATAGCTGGGTATAGATGCTTTCAGTCGGGTATGGTGCGGTATCTCTCGGACTTCACCAGGAATTTTTATACACCCAGACAAAACTGCACACGCACAATCTCCCTCTCTCTGTTTGGAAAGACTTCAAAATGTTGGTTATTTCACAAAAGAATGTGCTTTCTCTCATTTAGTACCCCTACCAGTTGGTATTCCTCTCCCTTTCTGCTGCCCCTAAGCCACTCTTGTGCGTCCTGTTTGTCGTAAAATGTATTTTAACATTATGTACCAGCATGATTGTTGGGAAATCTGAAGCTCACCCCCTCCAGTCTTATTGACCAAGCTACGCCCCTGGTATTAGGTCATAGGCAATGTGCGCTGTGACCCAAGGCCAGACAACTCTGTTCTGCAGAAGTCCTGCTCTGATGACCTTGAATAATTCTTAAACAGATATTTTTTTTAATACAGGACCTCAAATATAAAAACTGGGAGGGTATAACAGAGATTATTTGCAGTAATATTAGAGAGCTGCTGCTGTGTTACAATATTGAAAACACACAGCTCTATCTCTGAATATTAGAACGCATGTAAGATATGGACGAGTGTGCCTGTGCACTGCCAGTGACCTGGCCAAAGAGGGCACCAAAGAGTTGAAACTGGATCATAAATTCAAAGCTGTTCCAAACAGGGGCCCCAAAAATCCTTAACGTCCCTGGGAAGGAGCACATGTATAGGTACCGTTATTACACAGAACAGTACATGAATAGGGTGCTAGACAGCAGACTATTAAGCACTGGTTGGGAGTCTGACAAACAGAGCATACAGTTGTGAGAATGTGGGGTTTGTGTTTCCTTTATGTTTATGACAGAACCTGGAACACTCACATGCAAGTGTTCCAGGTGTGTCAGTTCAGCTGCGCCTTGGTGAGGTGTTGGTGATCGCTTCTTTACATCTCAAATAAAGCTTGCTGTATTTTTCCCCTGTGCCATCTTGAGTGGATCTTTTGCCCTACATTTGGCAACAAGCCTGCCACCAACTTTCCACTGCTTCTGATTCTGTGAACATTGCCATTGATGTTGCACTGTTCCTCTTTTATGTCCTTCCTCATATCCTGCACCTTGTCTGACAATTTAGGGGGTACTTGTGTAGGCTTCATCCCAATCCGCCCTGAATATTCAATTTTATCAATTACTACCACTGGTGCGTGGCACCTTTCCTGTGCAGTGGAGTGCATCCCGATCGCCTTTTGCTATGCGTGTGACCTCACAACCATCCACCATTTCAATTGCCACCTTTATGAACATTGCTGCTTTGGAGATTTCATCAACTCATCAATTTCAGTAGTGCTGAACTCTCCCCATGTACACTGATATATATGGATAAAACGGGTAAGTCTGGTTAAAGTGTTGGCTTTGATTTGATTTTATTCTTTGGCATTCTGTGGTTCCCTTTTGTGTTCATTTCGCGCTTGGGACTTTGCAATGAATTATGGATGTTTTTGTCAGAAATGGGCACATCACCCTTAGACTGGCAGAGGTGGAAGGATGCTTTTGAAGTTTATTTGTAGGCCCTAGATCATGAGCCTTTTGAGAATAAATAGGAACAAATCTCTTTTGGTGCACAACCTCGGTCTGGAAGGGAGATGTAGCTTAAAAACATTACCAGTTCAAGGAGAAAAAACTCAAGCTACCCAGGAAGGTGCTGCAGAAGAACTTGTAACCACTGAAACTGTCGATGAACATGCCTACCAGAGTTCTTAGACCACTCAATAAGAGATGTTTTTCCTGCTTCAAAAATAGTACTTTAGAGGCATTCGTTTTCACAAAGAGCACAGCAACCATGTGACTCTATAGATGATTATCTTGTGTCACCGAGGAAGTTGGCAGTTACGTATAATTAGTGGGGTCTGAAGGATGAACTAATTTACGACCAATTGATTGAAAAGAAAAACAATCGCAGAATTCAGTTAATGTGCTTGGAAAGACATTTAAATATGATTTAATTTTGATGGATTATTCGACAAAGTTGCCTAAAGTGAAATTCGTGATTAGTGATAACATCCTGGTAGTCATCCAATTTTCTCAGGATGTGTTTAAGAGAGAGCAATGTCCGAATAAACTTGTTACGACAATAGGATTCAGTTGGTATCTTGTGACTTGAAGCGATTTCTGGATCAGCATGGCATTAAACATGTGAAAACTACCCATAAGCAATGGTTTGGTGGAACGATTTAACCATACCTTAAAAGGAAAGTTGCAATTAGCCTTTATTAACAGATGTGCCTGCAAAAGGTGGTGAGTAATATGTTGTGAGCAATAAAGACTACTCCCAAAGATAGCTTTGGAGTGTCCTCATTTTTTTGTTGAGCAAATAGGTGCTGGGCACCATGCTGAATACAGAATAGATAGATTAGTTCTCCATTGATCCTGCATGTTTGCCTGGTGTGGAAGGTGGAAGGAAATGTGTGCAAAGGAAGTCAATGATGGAAATAAAGTGGGTGGATGTGTACATGATAAAATCTAGAAGGGTTTTGGGTATGTGTCAAGAAACCAGGGGCCAGATGTAGGACCATTACGGATTGCAGCTCATAATTTGCAAATTTTAGTGATTCGCAAACTGCAAATCATAATCCATAATGTACAACAGTGTCTTCAACACTGTTTGCTTTCACAAATGGGTCGCAAGGGTCCTGCCTCATTAATATTCATGAGGCAAGTCACATTTTGCAACCCATTGGGAATGGCCGACACTCACAGGGATGGTGGCCTGCGGGGGTCAGCAGGCCACCATTTCTGCAACTGCTTTTTAAATAAAGCTTTTTTTTTATGCAACCAGTTTTTCTTAAAGGAATACAGGATGTATTACAAAAGGAAAAAATTTAAGTTTCCTTTTCATTTTTTAAGAGTAGGCAGTGGTTCGTGGGACCACTGGCAGCTCTGAAAAAATGTTGGCGCCCCCATTCGGGACCCTTTCCCACTTGCAAATGGGTTACCACCTACTTTAGGTAGGTGGTAACTGCAATTGTTTTGCAACTGCATTCCCAGTCGCTAAACAATCGCACTCCCCGTGCAATTTACTATTAGGGAGAGACGCCCTTGGCACGCCTCTTCCTAATAGCGAGTCGAAAACCATATTTTGACAGTAGGTAACAGGTTACCGACTTCCAAAATAGGGTTGGTGCATGGTACAAGGCCATTTGGCGGCTGCAAACAGCAAATTCCGTTGTTTTCGGTTGCTAAATAGCTTTCTACATCTAGCCCCAGGTCACATCTGGTGAATCCAAGTTCACATTTCCTATTCAAATTGTGGATGTATGGTCTCGTGGTGTACAGACTAGTGGTGGTAGATTTTGGGACAAGGAGTGGGTAATAGTGGTTCCAGATAATAAAGTTGATTCTGCACGATAATACAAGGGGAGCAATAGGTTTGTTTTGTATGATGAGAGTGTGTGTGTCAGTTTCTCATAACGTGTTCTGCACGGAAATATCTTGAAGGTTATGTGATGAAATAGTCATTTGTTCTGTTTGTGTGGAAGGCTTATTGTTCATTTTCGACTGTTTAATATTTCAGATAATTTACTGTGAATATATTTTCAAATATGCAATTTTGTTGTTTTATGGTTTTGTTGTTACATTTACTAAATGTTTATGGTGGGGTTATGTATGGGATTGTTTCCTTTACGCTAATGACAGAACCTGGAACACTCACATGCGAGTGTAACATGTATGTCATTTAAGCTGCACATTAGTGAGGTGTTGGTGGTCACTTCTCTACATCTCAAATAAAGCTTGCTATATTCTTCTACTGTGCCATCTTTAGTGAATCCTTACAACATTCACCCCAAAAAAAAATATTTTTGACACATGAGCAGTGAGCACATGAATTTTGAGAAAGTGTGGCCCAGGCAGCACTATTTGGCACACAGGCAAGTCATCACCAAATTGATGTGGGGATCATGCCAAAAAAGTCTGTAGACAGGCTGAGTGCTTAGCCAAGCTTATTGACAAACAACAAGCAGCCCTCCCTTCAGTCCTGCCAACCGGTCCCTGAAAAGACCTGGAACACCCTACCCTGTTCCTGTCATGCGTCCCATGAAGAGGTTGCTGGATGCAGCTAGGGCGGAGCGCAACTGGCATAAAACTGCTTCAGCCGCACAATCAACTGCTTGGTGTTCTAGTGTTTCATGCCTGCAGATTCCTACCGACTGCTTTACTAACCTTTCCTGCTTCAGGGTCACACGCCACTCTCGGCATCTCCGTTGTCTCTCATTGTCGGCTTCATTTCTTCATCCTGGTTACTTGGAAGTCGCTCCTGGCATTCTCCTGATTCTGAACCTGGGGAAAGCAATGGACAAGCAAAAACATTAAAGCACCACTATCTGCAAATCTACATACTAGTAACATGCGCTGCACTGCTAGCACAATTTATATTGGTGTATATAATTATGTAAGTGGTGTTTCTCTTCTGGGATTTCCAAGACGACTCTGCCTGTTTCACAGCTTGACTTTAATTCCTGCAAGAAAAGGAAAGGAACATTGAGAACCATTTAAGTCCTTACATTATCAATATTTCAGTTGAGCTAAGCATGTTGTGCATTCATGGTTATTGTACACAATTACTTACCGGAAGTCAGCACTCTGACTCTGGGATCTATTTTGAGTTTGTTCACAACGGAAGAAGTCCTGTGAATATATAAGAGGATATATAGGGGCATATTTATACTCTGTTTGCGCCGGATTTGCGTCGTTTTTTTTACGCAAATCCGACGCAAAACTAACTCCATATTTATACTTTGGCGTTAGACCCGTCTAGCGCCAAAGATCTAGGAGTTTGCGTCATTTTTTAGCGTGGACACCTTCCTTGCGTTAATAATATGGAAGGTAGGCGTTCCCATCAAAAAAATGACTCCGAGGCATGTGCGCCGTATTTACACTCCCGGGCAAAAAAATGACGCCCGGGAGTGGGCGGGTCAAAAAAAATGACGTCCAGCCGCTTTAGCGTCATTTTTTAACGCCTGGTCAGGGCAGGCGTTAACGGACCTGTGGGCTCGGAAGGAGCCCAGAGGTGCCCTCCCATGCCCCCAGGGACACCCCCTGCCACCCTTGCCCACCCCATGAGGACGCCCAAGGATGGAGGGACCCATCCCAGGGAACTTAAGGTAAGTTCAGGTAAGTATTTTTTATTTTATTTTTGGGTGGCATAGGGGGGCCTGATTTGTGCCCCCCTACATGCCACTATGCCCAATGACCATGCCCAGGGGACATAACGCCCCTGGGCATGGCCATTGGGCAAGGGGGCATGACTCCTGTCTTTGCTAAGACAGGAGTCATTTAAATGGGGGTTGGGAGTAAAAAAAAATGGCGCTAATCGGGTTGAGGCAAAAATTTTGCCTCAGCCTGACTTGCCCCATTTTTTGGCGCCCAAGCTCCATTTTCCCCTACGCCGGCGCTGCCTGGTGTAAGTCATTTTTTTTGACGCGCACCAGGCAGCTCCGCCGGCTAACGTCATTCCATAAATAAGGCGCCCGCATGGCGCTTTGGAATGGCGTTAGCCGGCGTTAAATTTTTTGATGCACAACTGCGTTGGCGCAGTTGTGCGCCAAAAAGTATAAATACGGCCCATAGTATTACTTAATTTGAAACTGCAAAGATGTAAGCACAAAGAACCTTATAAGTTGGTTACTTGTTTATACTGCTAGAGCTCTTTTCAAGTGCTTGATTTAGAAAGCAATAAGGTTAGTTTTATCCTTGCAAATGTATATTGGTACACCTCGGATACATACAGTGTGTCCCCTGATACCCTATGTGTTGATGTATTTCTATAGATGTCACTCATCTCCTACCTATTGTTCTGTGTGAGCCACTCACCTGAATTCCAGGCATTCCGATGGGGCGATGACAATTCCCCAATCCCGGTGAGGACTAACGTGACCGCGATGAAAAGTACATTGCCCTCTCGCAAGTCAGCAAGGGGAAGGGGGTTTTGGGAAGAGAAAAAGAAAAATACCAGCTTCTGCTTCGTAGACTGCAGAATCGGACGACTGGACCCTGGATTTTGTGTCGTGCTGGGCATCAGGACTTCTGCTTTCTCAAAATACTGGGGTTATTAGTTTTTAGGATTCTGGGGGTTCTATAAGGCTGAACAAGTCTCTAACTCTTTTTTTTAATACTTTCATAGTCTCTGTAGCAATGACCAAACTCAAAAACAATCTTCTTGACTAAAGGGCTTCTTTGTGTTCTGACATAATCTCTTGCAAATATTAGTTTTGATAAACTTGCTCTAGTTCCACTCATAATTCTCTGGGAAGAGCTTGTTACAGAAAATACGTCTTTCGTTAATGTCTGTTTAGGGGCTTCTTGGATTCCCACCCAAATGATAAATCACACTAGTTCTTATTGTCATAAAATATTTAAAAGGCAGAGCTCTGTTTTGTTTCATTTAAGCACTTAATCTTTCTTTACCTTGAAATGAAGTTACTTGCTTGAAAATTTCAGAAGAACCCAAGCTGTTTTTTTTCACCTTTCTCATTTTCTCTCTTTTACAGGAAATACAGGATCGTACTGGGCATCTGTTTTTTCTCCAAAAGGCTGAAAGAGTGGGGCTGCTTTTGTAGCAGTGCAACAGTGTTAAAAGCAGTGCAGAGTTCCTTATATATTCAACCATTTTCAGGCAACAATAAAAGTGCAAAGATAACTCTGGTGATTGATGTATCTGGTGGAGAACGATCAGAGGTTTCTCTAGCGGCAGTTTTGACTCATCTAAGGTAGTGAAGAGGGTTAATATGCCTTCTGCAAAAAATCGTGTACTGCTTTTGTCATACAGGTCCTTTTGTTAATGTGCAGTTCATAAGTTACCATCATAATCTAGCATAGTGGGCTATGAACTGCCATCAAAGAGCTGCATGTAAACTGCATGGTACAGGCTATAAAGTTATGTTTTTCCCAGCCTTTGACACTCCAGATTTTGCTAAAAAGGGTTTGTTTGGGTAGAAATAAATAGTTATTAGTAAGGTCAACCCTAACCACTGTATTACGTTCTGAATCCTGTGTTTATGGTTCCCAAGACCAAGCACTCTTGGAAAATGGCTACCAGTATGGATGACTTGTGAATCCCACACCTTGTAGTCCCCTTAATCTTCTGTTACCTTTTCTATACACTGATTTACGCACGTATGATTAATTTTCTCTGTATGTGCGTGTGATTTAAAGAGCTCCAACACTCTACTCTGTTAAAAAGGTGCTATAGAACAAATGAAATACATGTGAGAGAGGGGCTATGGAGAGATGAGAGGCAATGTTAGAGGGTTATGGTGAGTAAATCATTGAGAAACCCAAATAAAGACTGCTGTATCCTGGTTGACTGTAAGGCCATCATTTCCTATGCTTTAAAACCTAATAGTATTCAGTACATAATGAAAATTGGGTTGTAAATTGCACAGTTTCGGGTATTTTTTCCCAAATTTTCTTGGAGGGGAGAGAACCCCCAAACTGCATTGTAGAGGTCAGGCTCACTTTCTATGCACCCTATAGGAGCTGGCTGGTCCGACAAAAATTTGCCAGGGCTGCTTTGGATTCCCAGTCTGGCCCTGCTCGCACAAACACCAGAAAAGCAATACACATGGTAAAGAGGTAATATAGTGTTCTTTAAAGAGGCATATCTTCAGCTGTTTCCCAAATTGCAGTCAGGCTGGCTGTGGGTGTTCTGAGGGATACTAGGATGCCATTCCAGATTCTGGAATGATTAGGGCTATTGAGATTTTTTCTGCTACTGAGACTCGTGAAACCAAGCCAGAAAGTATTATTTCTTCAACTTATTCTTCACAGCGCTTCATAATATATGGATATGTCATTTAATTTATTTGGTACTGAACCAGTATTTCACCTCCTGTCACCACTTTGCTGGTCTGTCCAATCTGGGCGCAGCATATCTATCTATTGCTGGGTTTCCACAATATACAGCATGGCCCAGTCCGTTAGTGATAGGCTAGTACAAACTAGGGGTCACATCTTGCTCATTAATGGTATCCAGGGGCGTGGTGGTGCTGAGGCCTGACAGAGGACATGGGTGGCATGGGCATGGCCTCTCTCCAGCGCATGTGTACACAAATAAAAACTCACTTTATGGACTTCACAGTACAGAACACTATTATACTGCATGCACACAAATAAAATATTGTAGGAATAAAGTATGTAATGATCACCGTACAGTCATATGTAAACCTTACCAAAGATAAATACCTTGTCCGACCTCATTTTTTATATAATTTTTCTTTCCTTTATTATTATACTTTTTTTTAAAAATACTTATTCATTTATACATTCTTCGTTTATCTTGATACATTATCCCACAATTATTTAAGATTTCTTAAGTTAAAAAAAACAATACAATAAACACTTTGTAAATGAGCACTTGTATAGCGCACTACTCACCCGTTAGGGTCTCAAGGCGCTGTACTCATACCGCTATGGAACCCCTCCTGGCTTTTCCCTCTGAGGTGCCCACTCCTGAGCACCCCCAGGGTGCAAGGCATCCAAGGGCTGTTGGGGCCCTTGTGGAGATTAAGCAAGCTATTGCCCAGAGTTGCAGAGTGGGACCCATGAATTAGATTAGGCACCGAGGCGAGAATTATCTGGTCAAGGGGAATTGAGCCCAAGACCTGCCGAAGCGGGACTTAAACCCTGGTCTTGAGCCAGATCTCTGCTTCAGGGTCTGCCGCTCTAACCATTGAGCCACACTTCTCCACTTTCACAGCAATGCAATATTTTTCTTTCAAATAGTATCTATAATGTCGACGCAACGTTTCTGTGGTCTTTCAGATGGTTCACCCCACCTTCTTCAGGACAAATTTTATAGACAGGATATTCAAAAAACTGTTTTTTTTATAAAGTGAATAATTATTGTTGTCAAGCATTGGCCATGCATCTCAATCGTTTTCTCCCATCTTCACAAATTCTTATTTGCCAATAATAAAAGTGAGCCTTTCTCGTGTTCACCCCTCTCTTGCAGGGGTATGCTTCTCTTACTGATCTCCCCTATGCGGTCCAAATCACAAATACGCACTTTCTACTACGCTTTTTCCGGATTTTGCCCACAGAGAGCGTTATTCCTGCTCTTATCCTCCAGTATGCCTCCTACTACCACCGCTTATATCGGACTCTGTCATCTTCAGTCTCTCTAGAGCCCTTCTCTGGTTGGATCTTCCTCCAAGAGGCCATGGTTGAATGTGCATGGAGAGTAAAATGCCTTCTGCAGAACGACCTCCACAGAAGGACCATGGGCCTATATGTGCACGGAGAATATAAGCACCCCTGAAGGCATTGCCTCGTGTGGGTGAACGCTCCCTCAGTGAGAGGCCAGGACTGAGTGCGCTTGAAAAACAAACGTCAGACCCTGCCAGCAGCAACACATAATGAAGCTGAAATGAATCAAGTTTCAGAAAGTCACAGGACTGCTTTTAAAACGTTCTCCGGGGAAAAGAAAAAAATTGGTAAAAATTCAAGACATATGATGGGCTCCAACTTTTTCCCCAGCAGAAAGTGGAAAGAAAATGCAATGAGGTCAGCTAAAGGAGAGGCCTGGAGCAGGATAAGGTGGGGCAAAGTGGGGGCCAAGATATAGAGTGCAGTTCGCAGAAACTGTATCCAAAGCAATTTACAGACACATCTTTACACACAAACTGATGTTGTACTTTACAGACACACACTATATCCAAAGCTGTTTACAGACACATTATTTCACACTATCCGTGTTCAACGCACTGTACAAGCTCAAAGTTTTTCATGGAAGCTGTGCCCAAAGCACTCTAAATGTACACAATATTTGATAACTTTATTTAAAACACAAAACTGAGACATGTAATTTCATATTAACTGCATTCACAGTTATTGAGACAGTGCGCCATTCATTGAATATGTGTCAAAAATTAAATATAAACACAGTGCTTTTTAAGCAAGTTGTGTACAAACCACTTTACAGACATACATCAATTCAAACACATTCTGTCTAAAGATCTTTACGGACATACAGCTTTATGGCTTAACAGGCGCATCATTTCACCCAAATTATGTCCCAGTACTCTACAGACCGGCTTTCACACCAGCTCTGTCCAACACACCTTCAGAGATACACACCACTGAATAGCAATGGTGACCATAACACTTTACATCTATAGCATTTCATACAAATTGTGTCAAAAGCACATCACAGACATATTACACTTTAGAGGGAGTGTCCACGTTCTTTACAAACCCTATTTCACATAGCATTTCACGCAAATGGCGTCCAAAGTCTCTTTTAGGCAAACTTTTTAATGTAAACTGTATCTAAACTACTACTCAGATCCAACATCCTTTATACAAATTTTATACTAAGCAATTTGTAGACAAAGACATTTTATACAAACTGTTGAATGAAATGTAAATTGTGTCCAAAGCACTTTACGCAAATTAAAAGAGGGAAGGACGATTCAAATTTAAAATATGTTCTCACATAGATTTTACAAGTGTATAACTTTCAAATATATCTTGATGAAAATATAATAAAAATATAACTACAAACGCTCCAAAACTAAACAAAAGGAATAGCACTCAAAGAATAGAAAGGTGGTAAAATCTTTAAACCTGAAAGAAGAATGAAAAATAACAAGAAGAGTAAAAGAGAAAGAAAGGAGAAACGGCGATGGACGAATGGCGGCCCCGAGAGTGCATTTTCTCGGTCAGATCTCGGCGGGTGTTCCCCTTTATCCCGCAGGATCCCTCTTCCCGAGCCAAAACCATACGTTCTCCACTGGCTGCTCCCAGAATGTATGCTGTCAGCAGGAGATGAAGACATTCCGCTCTTCTCACTGGAGAGGAGGGCAGGGGCGAAGCTGGGAGAGGTAGAGGAAGATGAGGGGATGAGGAACTGAAGAATGGTACAGGGAGAGACCTAGGAGGAAGGAAAGGGAAGAAAGGAAGGTCGGAGTTGAGAGAGTTAAGGTGAAGAGAAGAAGAAAGGGCACTGATGGGGAGGAGGGAAGTGAGAGAAGGAGAATGAAATGGGAAAAATAGACAGGAAAAAAAGGGAGAGAGTTTAAAGGGAGGTCGCGGGCCGGTTTGCACCAAAACCTTCCAGTTTCAGCAGAACCTGGCGCGGCTTTAGCCGAACAGAGGTCGGAGTTAGCAGAGCTGGTTCATTCCAGGGTCAGCAGAACAAAGGCCAGGCGTTTGCAGAACCCGGAACCACTGCCGGTGTCAGCAAAACCAGTGGCCTTTGTCAGAAACATCTGGTCCTCGTGTTGGCAAAATGACAGGATAAGCAGATCGCGGGCCTCGTGTCAACAGAACCGAGGTAAGGACCCGAAACGAGTTGTCAGCAATACCAAAACTGAGCTCTGTCACCGCAACCTCTAACCACTGTGGGCATCACTGGACTCCATTATCAGCAAAACGTCGGCCGGGAGAAGTCCCTGACCTCTGACCTCGGCACTGTACTCATGTACTTTTATGAACAAACCTCCCGTGTCTTGGAGGGGCAGCCTGGCCCACTTTAATCTGAAACTAAAAATACTATAAAAGTGTAACCTGGTTCAACAATCATCAATAGGTTAAAAAAAAAAGCTCTTGGAGATCTCGAGCGCTGATTGAAATAAGATGCTTCGGGGATAAACATCTGAAGTTCTCCCTCCCATGGAGCATCATGGGGCAACAACAGTCCACCTCCACTCTCGGCACCCAGCAGTCCTTCCAATCATTCGTGACTGACCGCGGGGAGTACTCCACGTTCTTTTGGCTAGCTTGACGGTATACAGATTCCACGACTGTTACAAATGTTTTTAGCATTCTTTCTTGTGAAATCCTTTTTTACAATATCAAAATCGACTGTTTACTTTTATTCTGGCAGCCCCACTGTCTAAGCATCAGATCGTCCCCCAAAAACCGCTTGTTTGTGCCATTCTTAAATCTTAAATGTGCACGACTCCTGACTAATAACAACAAAAAGAACGGCAGAGCTGTATTCTCTATTCTCCCTTTAAACCAGGTTTAGGTGGGTGGGACTCTGACACTGATTCCCCACAGATGTCGTTTAGTAACATTAAAGGAACTTAGATAGAAAACTGAGATTATTGATATGTCCCCCTGATTTCCTGACATTTCTTAATCCTTTTTTTTTTTTTGCCCTTTGAACCCTGTAAATACAGAGAAGGGACTTTTACACCCAGACAAGTTCTGCAACTGATATTTCCCACAGATGCTGCAGTACTCCCACCTGTTCCACATCCTCTGCAGATGGAGAATCAGATCTTCCTAGAAGACAATAGTCACGTTCAATGGCATAGCTCAGGAGGAAGACAATAGTAGTGAGTGGGGCTATTTCTATTTCACTCAGTGCAAACTGATATAGCCTTGGCACTGACTGCCCATCGACCGAGAAGAGAAAGCAGTATCTGCATGTCTGCTCCAGACAGACTCATGTTAAGGATCAGTATGTTATGCCTGCTTCAAACAGATCGGTTCACGGTAGGGACCAGTTTCAGCACATCTGTTCCAAATATACAGATTCATGGTAGAGATCAGTAGGGCTGGCCTGGGACAGAAAATAGGCCTGGGAACCAAAATAAAAGTGGGCTTCATTACTGGATTTGAAAACTAAGCAAGCATTTCCCATGCAATGGGTCTCACACTTGCTTGAGTTAGAGTTATTAGCGTTGTAAACTCCTAACCGGACTTTTCTTGCCACATAAACTGAAAATGAGAAGTAAAACAGTTTCACATAAGCAAGCGACAGCCAACAAGAGCGTGAAAGAGACACACAAAAGGAAACAGAAGTTCGCTTTACAGTCAAACGCATCGGCAAACGTGCAATTATCCATGTAAGCGGCAAAAGTACAATTTTCCATGTAACACGGTTGAAGTCATGCAAAGCGTGTGACTTCTGCCCTGCGAGATTGCGCTGCGTAAGAAATAAAAAGGAAAAGTAGTCCAGAAGCCATGCGGAAAACATGGAGCCTTGTATGTTTTCAGTAGCTTCCCAGTGCTCTTGAGAAGGGCTAAACATTGGAAAAGGCATGACATATGCATACCTTTCACTAATGAAATCAAGCGAATTTTAAAAGGCAAGCCCGCAAACCAACCAAACTCAAGGGTGTGACATGGGCGTGGCTAAAAGCACACAGAGAGATTACTACAGGGGCCAGAGCACTTGTGCGCTCAACCCTAAAAAAGTGTCCCTTGCTTGCAAATTGAGGCAGTTTTGACCTTGTAATGACATGCTGGTCAAGTGCTGTGCAAGGTGTTTTGGACTTGAGCTCGCTTCAGTTAATGTTTGTTTTAATATTAGGGAAACAAACAGTACAAAATCAGCCCAACAGGCCAAAAAACAGGCCCACAAAGAATCATAAAACTAGTTCACACACTGACCTGTCAGACCAGCCCATCAGGCACTGACTGATTGCCCTATGGGCCAGTCCGACCGTGGAGATCAATATCGGGATACCTGCTTCAAACAGACAGGTTCATGGTGGGGATCTGAGTTTCTTACAATCCACCTCCTCTCTATTGTCTGTGAGCCCATTTTCTTTGGATCCTGGCGAAGGAGCAGCTAACATTTCTAGAGTTGAACCACCAATTATAACAGCTGGCAGATTTTAATTTGTATATGTATTGATTAGTATATCAAATGTCTTTGTTATGCCCCTTTATGTTGCTAGGAATGTTTTCTTAAATGTAGGATGCTACTCACAACAGGGTGGGTGGGTGTGATGATATCAGTAGGCTGAGTGACTGCTGGTGAAGTCCTGTGACTGGCACGGCTGGCGTCATTATGTGTCTCAACCCTATCCCATAATTTATCTACATTTCTCCTATTTCGACAGGTGATACTCCATTTTGAATCCTACAACTGAAAGAGCATTTCACTGTGTTGGCTCCTGATTACATTTCTAAGTATTGTCATGGAAAATAGGTTCTGAAGTTTCACAAAGTATGGAGAAGGGCCCACATAATGCAAGCAAAAAGTGTGAGCAGATATTAATCATTACAAGCCCCCAAGCTCTGTAACTCACTACCAGCCAGCTTTGTGAGCACTCAGGAACATATACACTTCCGAAGACAGTTGAAAACGTAGCTATTTCCGAGATAACTGCACCACCTGCATGCCAGCAACAGAGCTGGTAAGCACAAAAGGCCTCACCTTCTGTTTGTCGTGGCATTATTACGTACGGACTTCATATATAATAGTTATAGCCCACAATGATATTAAAACCATAATATGTACCGGTCAGCAATAAATTGTAACTTATACCTATTAAATTCACAAAATATATATCTGCTATGAGGGTTGTCTATCAACAGCACTGTACAGCCAAACAAACAAGCATTACCAATGGAAAAGGCATGGAATAATTGAAGAGCTGTGTCACACATTACTGGACAACTTTGGAGGACTTTAATATAGTCCATTCACTGTAGGTTCCAAATCTCTATACAATCTGACTGGTTCTTCACATCTCACATAGAAACTCTGATATGTGTTGATAATAAAAATGCCCATGCCAACAGAACTCATAACTTCTCTTTCCCTCCAACCATGCCAGCTCAGGATCACAACTATACACAAAGGCCCATATTTATACTTTTTTAGTGCCACGTTTGCATCATTTTTGTGACGCAAAAGCAGCGCAAACGTACAAAATACAATAGTATTTTGTAACTTTACACCGATCTTGTGTCAAAAAAACCACGCAAATGCGGAGCTAAAAAAGTATAAATATGGGCAAAAATGTCCGATTGGAGAACTGAGTGCGGTAAGCAGCTAAGCAGACTGTATCATATGAAATACCATAAAGGAACCTGCAGAACAGTTCAAAGCTAAAAGAATACTGAAAACCATAAAACTGCACATCTGTCTTCTACACTTCTTCATAGAATACACTGCTATGCACTGTGTCCCATAATGCGATAACAACATCTCAGTGGTCATAACACAAGACATGGAAACACTTCCCACAAAAGATCAAAACAAACCAATATTCTTCCAGCTACACACCCTACATGGTGTAACATGCTACTCATATAGGAAAGCGCTTAAGCACTACATAAATGCTGCAATACAATGCCAGAGTGAGTGGATATTATGTGGGGCTTTAATAAACATTTGTCCACCTGGGTTTGTTGCTAAAAGCAATTTAAAGTTATTTCCTGCTGTAGCAAAAATAAGTAAAATGTCTATTAGAGTACAAGATGGAAGATGGTGACGTGAAAGAATTGCTACTGTATTGTGGATGTGAGTAAATCTGACTATTTCATAGTTGCTCATAACTGCCACTTTTGTGTGTCAAGGTGACAGCTGAGTAAACTGTGCAGTGTACGTCTCCTAGAAGACCCAATGGATTTCAGTATGTTGATAATCAGCCATTTCTGTGTGATAGTACTCATGCTGGCACTTGTGTGGGTGTTCAGGGGACACAGGGTGTTTCTTCATACACTGAACATATGTGGGGTGCAAGAAAAGGTAAAAGGCCAGGCAGGGTGATTAGATATCCCAGGTTACCTCAATGGTTATGAGATGTATCAGTACTGCAGGTGTTTTACTTCTTCATATTTTTTATATCAAATTCTACTATTATTTCCTTACTGTAGATAGTTCTAGATTACAGGTATTGATTTATTTATTGTTTTCTTCATTAACAAAGTTATGGTAATGTCATGCACTTTCATATGTGTAAACCTTCAATATAAGCTAATTTTATTGAGATGAATGAGGCTTTGATTGCTAATGTCTCAGCCTTAATATTAATATCATTAAGACTTGATTTGTTTAAGAGTGAGGATGTGTTAAATCCCTCTATCTTGCTAGAAATGTTATATTAATTGTCCCTGACTTGTGTCGGGGCAGGGTGTGAGTCACAGAATTTTTGCACTTTAGTGTGTTCTGGGTGTCTGAGAAGCCTGTTTTAGAGATGCTATTTTCTTTTTGGGTGCTCTAGTTGTTTTTTGGCAAAAAGCTCTTATTTAATCAGTCCAATGGTGTGGATGTACAGCGGCAGCGCTCAGGGCTGCGCCTCTGCTGCATCTCTGGTGCGCCTAAGGCATACCGGTCTGCGCCCGTGCTTGACCTGACCGCGACCAGGGCCTGCTACTCTGCTTTTTATACTTCAGGTAAATCCATGCCTTCAGAATTCATAAAAACCTGCTACAAAGCCATAGCAGAATTTGATATTATGATTCGTCCTCAAAATATAGGTGGACCATTTTCCTGTATTAAATGTAAAATAAGTTTTGGGATTACAGATTATACCCACTTTAAGGGGAGGCTAGGTTTGAAAGATTAGTCTATCTGAAGTGGCTTGATCAATGCGCATTCATTTAGTAAACATGCTCAAAAAGTCCAAGAGTTGTTCCTAGATTACTAATTGGATCTCCTGTTTATCACTGAATCTTGGTTAAACATTTGAGCAACCCTGATATTATTCTTGGTCTTCCCTCTGGGTTCTCTATTAGGAGGAAAGATCACCCTGGCCAAAAAGGTGGAGGCCTAGCGGTTATCTTTAGAGAAGCGCTTCAATGTGATACTTTTTATCTAGGCCCTCCGGATGGATGGTTTTTGTTTTAAAGTCGGTCCTTCTCAGTCATTTGCAGGTGGGTTAGTTTATCGACCTCCTGGCCCAGGAGGGACTTTTCTGACTTCTTTGTGGGAAGGTCTGTCCATGCTAGTGCACCTTTATACCAACTTTACAATGCTGGGAGACCTCCATTTTCACCTTGAATGTGCTAAGGATACTGAAGTTTGTAAATTTTTAAAGATTTAAATATTACAGGTCTGCAGCAGTTATTTACAGGCCCTACTCAAACAACAGGCCGCACATTAGATTGCATTTGTAGCGGTAACCCTAACTTACTTTCAGAGGCTCCTATACCACTTAGTTGGTTGTATCATATGCTACCACCTTTTCAAAATTTCCTTGCAGTTTGATTTTTTTTCTCCTCAGAGCTCAGCCTTAAACTGTCCCCACTACCCTTAAGGTTTAAGCTTTTAAGGGACCTCAGCTGTCCCAGACTCCCATCTACATCTACCCCTACCCTGGAAAGACATATTGTGAAGGATGTGGACATTTTCAATCTGTGGATTTCGCATTCGGTTAATTTGTTAGATTCAGGAAGACCTCTAAGGAAAAAGCCTAAATCCATGTCTTGCTCTCCTTGGTTTACTCAGGATATAGCTCAGTAACATTGACACTGTAGACAATTGGAAAGTAAATGGTGCAAAGTCTACCATTCAGCCAATTTGCTGAATTTTAAAACTGCTCTCAAAATTTATCATAAGAAAATAAAAACAGCAAAGAAAGTGCATTATTCCACCCAAATAGCTGATTCACATGGGGATTCAAAATTGATCTTCAAGATTGCCAACTCTTTTTTAAAACCTAGGGCTCTGGTTTCCCAGATTCCCCCCTCCCAAGCACTTTGCAATCAAATCTCCTCTTTTTTTGAAGAAAAGATTAATCTTATCCAAAGTAGTTTTAATTACCCCACCTCTTCTTCAGTAGTCTTAGGAAATGATGGATGATCTACTGCTGAAATTGAAACATTACAGGCCTTTCAAGAAATGTATTTAGCTCAATCTTACCAGGCCATTTTGAGTTGCAGATCTGAATCGCCCATTGATCCTTGCCAACCTTGGGTTCTTCATAAGGTGGTGGACCTTGTCAACCCCCTTTTGAACAAGATTATGAATACTTCATTAGCCACTGGTCCTGTGCCAGCAGAATGGAAGCTGGCCATCATCAAATCTTTAAAAAAGAAACCCCAGGCCGATTATGCCATGTTGTCAAATCTGCGCCCCATTTTGTTGTTACCAGCTCTGCATAAGATCCTGGGAAAACCTATAAACGGCCAGCAATCTGCTTTTTTAAGAAAAGGCTGAGGTATTCCACCCTCGACAATAAGGTTTTTGCCCAAAACACTGTACTGAGACTTCTCTTTGGGAAGTCTCAGATTCTCTTAAGCTTAATTTTGGATGCTGGGATGAATGTGGTATTGATCTTATTGGATCTTTCTGCCGCATTCAATACCATTTCACATGATATCCTGCTCCAGCGCATTAAAGAGTGTGGCATGAATGGGCTAGCCTTTGCACGGCAACAATCTTACTTGTCTGATCACAGACAAAAAGTAATGTTAAGCCCTTATGTTTCAGCTGAAAAAGCAGCCAGGTATGGGGTGCCACAGGGCTCCTCTTTTTAATGTATACATGCCCCCTCCCCCCCAGTCTCTCCGATTTCATTGTTTGATATCAAGACCATTTCTTACGCAGATGACACCCAGTTAGTACTTTCTCTAAATAAAACATCACTAGGTTCAGAGCTGAATTTTAAAAACTGTTAAAGTGCTGTTATCCAATGGATGCAAGGCAATCACCTAAAATGGGATATCGATAAACGGAGATTATGTTGTGGGGAAAGGATTTTTTTGTTTACCCAACCCAATGGTGGCCAGAATCTGCTCCTGCCTCTCCAGCCACGTTTGAGGGGGCTAAGAATATGGATATAAAATTTGATTCCCAAATAACTTTCCAGCCCCAGGCCCTGACAGTGGCAGGTATCTATTTTAACCTGATAAACTCTCTTAAGAAATGCATTGATCTCATGCCTTTGACAGCCAGAAAATAGTAGCATATGCGCTTATTTCTGCCAGGCTGGATTGTTGCAAAAGCCTTTATGCCGGATCTTCAAAGCAAACGTTAGGAAAATTACAGATTGTCCAGCATGCAGCAGCCAGGTTGGTCCTTGGACTACCTGGGAGGTCATCTGCTTCAGCAGCCTTCAAACTATTACATCAGCTTCCAGTTCATAAGAGGATCCTTCTTAAAATCTTGTTCATGACGTTTAGAGCCTTTAGAGGAATGGGATAACATTTTTAACTGCTAGGTTTACTCATCATTCCACCAGTAGGATCCTCTGGTCCTCCTCTTTAAAGTTGCTTAAACCTGTAAGATTCAGACTAAGGTCCAGAGGAGGCAAATCCTTAATAATTTTAGGCACTGAGGCCTGGAATCATCTCCCCACCCTATTAAGATTTTTAGATTCAGAGCTTTATTTTAGGAAACAGCTAAAAAAAAACTGGATCTTTGGCATCTCTGATTCACTCTGCTACTCCCTTATTCTCTAAGCTTATTGACCATGCACCACATTCATTTTTTTGCCGATATAGCGCCATGATGCTCCTTGCGAGAGTTACAGCTTGCGCTTTATAAATGCCTCATTACTTTATATTACATTACATTACATGGCTCTCGTCATTACAGTGGGCTTAACCTCTTCAATACCTCCTCTACATTTCTCCAAATGCCTTTTATGTGTCACCTATCAAGTTAACAGACTCTGTAGATGCTCTCCCCAAATAACTGGAAGTTGCTTAGTAAGGCATTTGGTAAGGGTTGAGAATTTACACTCTGCGGCCATATCCCAAAAGCAATTTTAAGGTGTTTAAGAGTAGGCATCTATCTCTATGTAGCCACTGTAGGTATTCACTTCTCAATTCTTCTGTTGAACTAGCCAATGTCTACTTTGGCATTATAGAAAATAAAGGCCCACGGTCCTTCATGGTGGGTTCCCCAATCTGCCCCCTTTCTGTTTCTCCTCTCACTGTATTGCCATTATATTTAACTCTTTCTATTGTGCTGTGTAATTGATGGACTCCAAGGTGGAAGGATATGGTGCCTGTTTCCCAAGGCACTCGTGTGCCACAAATATTTTTCAGCTGCTTCAAATTCTATTACATGTGAACTCTTTTGCCCATCTTTGTTACAAAGGGCACTAGCAGCAACATACTGAAATGTACTCCTCCGGACAAGACGATGCTCTACAATGTGGACCGTGATTGGCAGATTCAGATCACATTTAAACCAAGGAGCAAACTATTTCAAATGTGAGAAGAGGTGCTGTGCTCTGTAATGATGGAGGCGACCCCTTAAAGGGTTATGTACCCCTGGTGACTTAGGACAAACTTTGAAGGGCAGCGTGGACATACGGAGGGATGCCCCACACCACTGTGCTTGGGCTCACCTCATTCCTTAATGCGGACTCAGGCCAGCCAGACAGGGTTTACTTATCCTCGCAACTCACTGGGTAAACACAGCTAACCTGTAATGCTGTTTATCCTTGGGAAGATCATTGCCAAGATGTGTGTGATGCTTTCTGTTTGTGAAAATATCCTAAAAGTTTACTGGTTAATAACCCACAGTCTTCAGACAGTGTTAACAGTAGCTGAATGGCCTGTATACCTACAGCTGTTGATTCTTTGCTGGTTCCAGCGGAATGTGTCTCCTACTCTGAGCAGAGCTGGTGCAGTGTTTCATGGATTCTGTGCTATCACAGGCTTCTAAGCGCGACGAATTGAAAGGGTCCTCTTTGCCTTCTGGTCAGACCGCCAAGAAAGGGCTCACTCGCCACAGCCCTTGGTGCATGTGGAAGAATGTGAGGTAATGTCTGCAGCTGATAATTACAGGCTAGTGCTTCTGCGTTTACCTGCCTGGCGAGTTTCAGAGCTGCTTAAAAAAATATTCTCCTAGGCTACTCGAAGATTTCTAATTTCAGGTAAGGAGAGCAGACGGTGTAAGTGCTGTGCAGGGACACTAGATTAGGGAAGAGCCACAATTGCAAGTTCAGTTTTATTTATTTATTTGTATAGCTTTCTTATGGAAAACACCAGTGATTTCTTCATGTTTGAAGATTATAGAAGGGCAGGAACTCTTGTACTTCAGCACAATTATGTGTAAAATCCTCTGTATTCTTTTATAGCGTAACAATTATGCATAATTTTGTTTTAATTATCATTTAGCAATAGGTTAGTATACTCTCTGGTTATAGTTTAAGTTTATATGTCGAAAAGAAAACATACTGGGAAATAGTTACAAGCCCCTTGCGCCCCCTAGTGCCACTGTAGCATCATTTTTAGGGTCGAGCCTGCTTTGCATGCGCTCGCGCATGCGTATAGCAGGGAGACTCTTTAGTATTTAGAAAAGGGCTCCGAGCCCTGTCAACTTCACGTCAGTGCTTTTTATTGGTTCGTGGGCTTCCCTAATTAAATCGGCTTGCTTTGATTAGTCCAAGGCACGCATACGTCATGCCTTTTCCGGTGGCTAGCCCTCCTCGAGCGCAGCGACCAAGTACAGAAAACATGCGAGGCTCGCTGTTTTCCATCGGGCTCGTGGACTTTTTTTTCTCTAATTTACGAGCCCGATCTCGCTTGGCAGAAGTCGAGAGCTTTACCTACTTGATTTCACTTTTTCGGGTTACGTGCATAAATGCACTTTTGCCCGATAGGTGAAAAGTCGGGTTAGGAGTTTACAACGCGATCGGCTCTTACACGAGCAAACGCGAGACCCGATGCATTGTAAATGGTTGTTTAAAAGGTTACAGCGCGCTAAACAGGCCCCCACCCTGCGCCGTTCCATCGCCTCCCTTGCATATGGTGGAGGCCCCAAAAAATGGTGCAGTGCCAGTCTATCGTCATTTTTAACGCCTGCCCAGTGCTATATCCTATGGGCTTCCATGCCCAGTGCTATATGCCAGTCCCTCCCTAAGCTTTGCCGGACTAGCTGCAAAAGTGTTGGCACTAGTCGAGCAAAACGCCACAACCTCACCCAGAATTATGCCACAGTTATGCTAATAAGTGACATGGTGCCCTGCATTGTAAATACAGTGCTACGATGGTGTTGTTAGGGGGGCGCAGGGCAGCGCAAGGAAATTGGCACACCGGAACCGATGCACCAGTTCCCTGTAAAAATGCTCCACTGTCTTTAGCTGATTTTCCCATTTTCAAAAATCTTTGACATCAAAATACTGGTTATGTTTGTAAAATAATGACCATGTAGGAACCACATTTGTACCTGATGAGTTGCCCATGATGTTATCTTGGAAAATTGTGGTCCATTGTCTTCTGTTAGTAGGGTGACCACCCGTCCGTAAATTTCACGGACTGTCCGTAATTTCGCCCTGCTGTCCATTGTCCGTGATGAAAGCTTTAACGGACGGCATTTGTCCGTAATTTTAGCCTTTCACCTAAAGGGCAACGGAGGCAGGGCGAAATTACAGGCAGAGGAGTTTCCCCAGGTGGGCTGGAAGGCAGGGAGTCTCCTGTGCTCTGAGGGAGGGAGGGGCCGACAGATAAGAAAAGGCCTTCTTGCCAGGGGGTCTCCTTCCCTAAAGACATGCAAATGTGGGCAACTGGTAAATCTGCAAATACAAAGGGGCTTGAAAACCTGAATTGACTTTACTAAAAGGAGTCACTTGAAGTTTTATGGTGGCAAAGATATTTCTTTCAGAGAGGTATTGTAATGGTGTTCCAAAGTGAGCTGTGGAGTGTGTGGTTTTAATGGAGTGTTATACATTTTTTTATCACTAGGTATAAACTGTATATTATTCAAATCTGTATTTGAGAAGCACTTTTTTTTTTATTTAACCGAAATGTATTTGCGCATTTTGTAGCAGCCTTTATTATGATGTAATTGTATTTTTCACAGTTCTTTCAGGTACCTCGGTACCTCATAGTACTAAGAAACATTGGCAAAGCCAATAGGTCTCATCTACGAAAGAGTTATTGGCTTTGCTAATGTGTTTTAGCCATTAGCCATGTTATACACCAGAGTAGCTGCTGTTCAACATGGCTTAAAGCTAGTGGCATAGTGGTGTGGAGTGGAGTAGAGTAGCATAGGAGCGGTGGGGTAGAGCCCAGTGGTGCAAAGTACAGTGCAGTGGGGTACAGTGCAGTTGTTTAGAGTGCGTTAGGAGAGTGCTGTGGTTTCGAGTGCAGTGGCATGGAGCGGCATGGGACAGAGCAGAGTGGCATAGAGTGCAGTGGAGTAGAGTGGCATACAATAGAGTAGCAGAGAGAGCAGTAGTGTAGAGTGGTGCAGTGGCATAGATTGCAGAGTAGACTCACATTGCAGGGAGTGCAGTGGTGTAGTGTAGAGTGGTGCAGAGTAGGGCAAAGTGCTGTAGAGTGGAGTGATGCAGAGTAGAGTGGCATAGAGTGCAGTGGCATAGAATGCAGTAGTACATAGTACATTGGTGTATAATACAGTGGTGGAGAGTGCAACACTGCAGAGTAGAGTGTCAGTGCAGTGATGTAGAGTGGAGTAGAGTGGCACAGAGCAGTGAAGGGCAGTGGCGTACAGTGCAGTTTAGAGTGCATTGGTGCAGAGTGCGGTGACATAGAGTGGCATGGGGTAGAGTTAGTTACATAGAGTGCAGTGGAGTAGAGTGGTATACAATAGAGTAGCAGAGAGTGCAGTAATGCAGAGTGGTGCAGTGTCATAGAGTGCAGAGTAGACTCATGTGGCATAGAGTGTAGTGGTGTAGAGTGGTGCAGAGTGGAGTATTGTAGAGTGGTGTAGAGTAGAGTATAGTGCCTAGAGTGCTGTGGCATAGAGTAGAGTGGTATAGAGTGCAGAGTTGCAGAGTAGAGTGACAGTGCAGTGGTGTAGAGTGGTACAGAGAACAGTGGCATAGAGTACAGTGGTGCAGAGTAAAGGGCAGTGCAGTTGTTTAGAGTGCACTGGTGTAGGGTGCAGTTGCATAGAGTGGCATTGGGCAGAGTAGAGTGGCATAGAATGCAGTGGAATAGAGTATATTGGTGCAAAATGCAGTAGTACAGGGCAGAGTGCTGTAGAGTATAGTGGTGGCCAGAGCAGTGTTGCAGAGTGTCAGCTTGCAGTGGTGTAGAGTGCATTGAACTAGAGTGCAGCGGTCAGAGTGGTATAGAGTACAGTGGCGTAGAATAGATTGTTTCAGAGTAGAGTGCAGTTGCACAGAGTGGAGAGGTGCAGGGTAGAGTGCAGTGGCATAGAATGCAGTGGCACAGAGTGCAGTGGCATAAAGTAGATTATTTCACAGTAGAGTGAGGTGGCTTAGAGTGGAGAAGTGCAGGTTAGAGTGGAGTTGCATAAAGTGGCATAGAGTGTGATGTCATAGAGTAAAGTAGTGTAGAGTGCCGTGCCGAATGATGTACAGTGTATTGATGTAGAGTGCAGGGGCATAGAGTTGAGTGTTACAGAGTAAAGTGCATTAGCATAGGGTGTATTAGCTTAGAGTGCAGTGGCGTACAGTGCAGCGTTGCAGAGTGGCAGAGAGTGGAGTTGTGCGGATTAGATTGGTGTTGCCTAGACTGTAGTGGTATGGCATGCAGACGAGCAGAGCGCAGTGGTGTAGAGAGGCGCAAAGTGTGGTGGCTTAGAGTAGAGTAGTACAGAGTAGAGTAGAGAGGCATAGTGTGAAGTAGCATAGAGAGCAGTGGCATAATGTGGAGTGGTTCCGAATGGAGAAGAGAACGGTGGCATGGAGTGGCGTAAAGTGGAGTGATACAGAGTAGGGTGCAATTCTGATATATTCTGAAGTCTATTTAAATATTGTCATGTGATAGAAAAAACTCTTTCCTAACCCCAGTATAGAGCAAGATTGTTGCATAAATCCTCTCACTTTGAAGTCAGAGAAAGGAAAGTAAACACTAAGTTCCCACCGAAGACAGAGCCTGACATTTGACTTTGTTCTTTGAATGCACAGCAAATATGATAAGATAAGAACAAGATTTACAGGCCTGTTTACAGAAAGGGAGCACTCGGCAGGATACTGTAAATAAGGTTTTGGCAAGGGAAGGGACGAATTCAAGCTGCATAGCCTAAAACAAATAAAGCCAGCAAATTGAAAGCAACAAATTGTGAGTTACAAACCACAAGGCCAATGGCAAGCAACGGACAGAATGCATTCACAAGGAAGCACTATGAATTTACTTAAAGTGACAGCTGTGGGATACTTTGTGGGGAAAGTCCAGTATTTTAGTCCATATCTTGCAGAGGTTTGGCTACATCAATCACCCAGGTAGTATGACAAGAAGACCTGGAGTGGTTTCCATGTTGCAGGATAGGTCTGTACACCCATTCTATCAGCTTGCCACCATTTCCTATGGTACAGAGCTTGTGGCACACCTCTTGTAGGGTTAGTGCTAGGTAGCAGACATGAAATAGGGCATTTCATGATTATTTAAGGTGGTTGTAAGTAAGGAGTTGACCGGGGTTAAGATGGTAGTCTACCACAAGGGTTTGGAAATTTAGTAGCTCACGGTTCAGAAACAAAGTCCCCAATTTTAAGACACCTGCAACATGCCACTGATGGAGTTGCTCTGAGCACAGCCATCCTGTGCGAGTGGGAAGGCTTAGCAAAGGTAGTGCAGGAGCATAGGGTTTCTTCGTGTCAGTGAGTTTACAGGTTCTGGCAAGGCAAGAGAAAGCCATGCATGATAACCCCAGATGGTGATCCATAGAATGGTCAGTAGGAAACGATGAGCAGTGCATTAAGCCTTCCTTAAAAGTCTTTACTGGTAAACCCCATCTCATGCAGGGAGGTGGGCAGAAAGCCAGTGAGCCACCCATTGGACATCTGCAGCTGAATAAAAGCATTCTATGTCCAGAAGATCTAATCCACCCGCAGTCACAGTTAGCTTTAGAGTGGAAAGAGCTCCCGATGGCGCAGCAGTGACGAAATCAGATGTGTGGCCTGCCTGAAGAAGGAATGAAGGACGAGCAGGGGAAAGTTTGCAAAATAATACTATCATTGGGGTAGCACACCATCTTCGCTAGTGCCACATGGCCTCTACAGAAAGCAGACGAGAAGACCAAAAAGCAAACTGGGCTTGGAGGGACCGTTCACTCTGCCGAGATTTTCATCCTGGAAATCAGTGTAAGAATGGTAGATATTAATCACTAGGTATCAAAAGGTAACTGGTTCCCAGTTCAATCTGAGATCTAATTGTGTATGAAGGCGAAAACTGTGCCATATGTTAAAGAAATACTAATTAAATTTAAAAATGTGTACATTTTGTTTGCGCAATTTACATTCCAAATATTTTGAAGATTCTATGTGTACTTGACACTTAGGGATAACCCAGATCTCTAGTTTGGCTTTTGCTCAATTTCAAAACCACATTAAGACATGGACTAAGCAGGCAATTGCCTTGCACAACCTTGCAAGGGGTCTGGCCCCCGCTCACCCTTCACAAGCACTAACAGGGAACCATTGCACCAGAAGAGTTTGCCAAGGTGGATGGGTGTTGATTGTTTAACCACTTGACAGTGCCCCTTCTGTTTTGCTCCTGTGTGCAGACAACTCCCCAGGTACCCAATACCTTCAAATAGTCTTGGTGGACCCATCTTGTCTGGTTTTAGGAATTGTCCCACCTTGTTCTTCTCTTCTTTATTTATCCAGTTGTTAGCAACAACCCTTTGAATTACTTGCTGTGGATCTCCCATTTGATCTCGATTTCATCCTCCTCTTTTATTATCTTTGATTGGTAGTCCGGGCTCCCATTTCTGAGATAAATGTAGAGTCCCAGACATACACTCTAGTGCAGTGAGACTAAAGACAAGTTATGGGTACATCACATCCTGTCATTAGGTGTGAGACTGTCACCCACACCATCTGCCCTGCCTCTTTAAAAACAAATCGGTGGAAAGTCTATGGGCGGTTGGGATAAGCCAGATGTTTTTGTTCAATTTGTTTAAACTAGCATAAGGTTAATTACCTTAATGTTTCCCAAACTGTTTGCTAGGGGTTTTGAAATGTTCAAAAACATATTCAAAATGTTGCTGTTATTTTCTCTTCAGGAAAGATCGGGTAGATTTGGGTAGGGGTCATGGCCTTGCCGTGAAGGGCATTAATTTACTACTGAACAAGGACGTAATGTGACACCTGAATGTAGCACACCAGGAGGCAATCACAAAAGGTCCACAGTGAATAAATAGTGCTATGTTAAAAAAGACTACATAAATGCACTGACAACATAGTGAGGCATGGCCTCTCTTGCGTGTGTCTGTAAAACTGATGTTTGTTCTTGAATTTTTGTCCTGAATTTGGACCCTTTGTCCTGAATTTTTGTCCTGAATTTTGACTCTTTGTCCTGAATTTTTTACAGTCCTGTCCAGAATTTGCCTCAATGCCAGGTGGTCACCCTATCTGTTAGTCTGCCTGAGGTCAGTCTCACACTTAACAAACTGAGGGGCATATTTATGAGCCCCTAGTGCCACCGGAGCATCACTTGTTGTGGTGCTCTGGTGGCACTGTGCCCTTTTGTAGTTTAATGCCGTCTTGTAAATATGGGCCCCTCGACACAGCTTTCTGCGGCAGAGGGGTGTGCAGTGGGTGTTGTTGTGGGCGTACCTTCACAACACCCATTGCTTTTTGACCCAGCCCCACATTTACAAGGAAACGTAAATCTGAGGCAGCGGCAAAAACTAACGCCACCCCAGGGGTGGTGTTAGCATGGCACAACGAGGAGAAATACTTTTATTTCTCCTTGTTTTTGCTTTTTCTATGTGTGCTGCATTTTGCAGCACACATAGAAAGAGTAAAAGACCATTAATGATTGTTCATGTGCAGGAAGATGTCCCTTCCTGCACATAAACAATCATTAAATAATGATGATTTGCTACATCTATGTTTGCTGAATTCTGTAGCACAAATGGGAGTAACAAATCACCATTATTGTTTATGTTCAGGAAGGGATACCTTCCACCACATAAACCATAATTCCATGCATCAAGGCACCTTTGCACTAAGGAAAACAAGGGGTGTGACATATTTTTGTAAATACTGTGCATCCCTACGTTTCTGAAGTGGCGCAGCGCCGCACTGCCAATTTTGGCGCTGCACCACTTTCTTGTAAGTATGCCCCTGACTGGTTTCAACTGATTAGATTCTGGCCTGGAGAAACGAGAAGAACAATCCAGTTTTCAAGTACCTTTGCATGTAGGACATCATTTACCAACACAGCAGAATGGCTTGATCATCGGAGTGGAAAGTGACGACCGGATCAAAAAACAGCCCCCCACCCGAGCGCCTCTCATCTGGTGCAACCACAACCATGGCACAAATGGCTAGCAGGAAAGACTCCAACTGCCTCCTTTCCAAACCCTGGATTATGTGGCCTGTGCATTGTGTGGGATGTAGAACGTAGAGTTTGCAAGACTCAGGGGGTCATTCTGACCCCGGCGGTAATTACCGCCATGGCAGAGGTTGGCGGTAGCACCGCCAACAGGCCGGCGGTGCTCCGCCGGGCATTCTGACCGCGGCGGTACAGCCGCGGCCAGAAGCGGAAAGCCGGCGGTGTACCGCCGACTTTCCGCTGCCCGTCAGAATCCTCCATGGCGGCGGAGCACCCCCTACCGCCATCCTGTTCCTGGCGGTTCTCCCGCCAGGAACAGGATGGCTGTAGGGGGTGCTGCGGGGCCCCTGGGGGCCCCTGCCGTGCCCATGCAACTGGCATGGGCACGGCAGGGGCCCCCGTAAGAGGGCCCCACAACGTATTTCAGTGTCTGCTTAGCAGACACTGAAATACGCGACGGGTGCAACTGCACCCGTCGCACCTACCCACTCCGCCGGCTCAATTCTGAGCCGGCATCCTAGTGGGAAGGTTGATTTGCCCTGGGCTGGCGGGCGGTCTTTTGGCGGCCGCCCGCCAGCCCCGGGCAAATCTCAGAATCACCGCCGCGGTCTTTTGACCGCGGTGCGGTGTTCTGACGGCGGTACCTTGGCGGACGGCCTCCGCCGTCCGCCAAGGTCAGAATGACCGCCTCAGTCTGTTCTAGGAACTCATGAGGTGTATGGCTGGTATTGCAACATTCCTAAACTGGGGCCCTGGCAAGGTGCCTTCATTCGCTGTAAGACTGTAGTTTCATGGAAAGGGTTTGACTTGATGAGCCCTGTATCAAAAAACTGACTGGCTGGTAAGGTCAAGCTCCTTGTAGTAGGAATCGGATTGGCTATTGCGATGGAGATCACTGTATCAGAAATGCAATTGATGGTGAGATGAAGATTTATTTTCTTAGCAGTGTCCACAGATAAGACAACCTCCTCCCAAAGGTGGTATTCTGAGCCACACAAATTGCAGAAATCAGATGCTTTGAATGAGAAGGAAGCGGTTATTGGCTCGATGCAAATACAGGACAGGTATTAACCTGGAGTACGTCCTTCTCGAATGCAAGATTTGTTTCTAAAAAAATAGTATTATTATGAGAAGAACTAAGAGAGGTTTCAAGAGCGATAGCAACAATTAAGGCAAGATTGAAGTTCTGCATACCAGCCTGGTGAAGGAGTTTCCCTTCACCTCCCAGCCCCCTTGTTGAAACCGTCATACTCTTTCCCGCACTGAAATTACTTTGCAACCAGTAACACTGGAGAAGACAGAGGTTAATGTTAAAGATATGAATATCGAGCAATGTATAACATGGTAATGAGATACGACTCACAAGTTATCCACTCCTGGGATTTCCTTTTACAGTCATTCTTTTTGTTTGGTTAGTTCAATTTGTTCAATTAAGCTGACGCATGACAATTTTGAGAATGCACTACTTTATTAATTGAAAGCTCCGCCCTAGAAATGGGCCTAATTCTGAGTCTGACGGGCGGCGGAGGCCGCCCGCCAGACTTCCCCCCTCCGAAATACCGCTCCGCGGTCGAAAGACCGCGGAGGGTATTCCGAGTTTTCCCCTGGGCTGGCGGGCGGTCTTCGCAAGACCGCCCGCCAGCCCAGGGGAAAACTCCCTTCCCACGATGACGCCGGCTCGTAATAGAGCCGGCGGAGTGGGAAGGTGCGACGGGTGCAGTTGCACCCGTCGCGTATTTCAGTGTCTGCTTTGCAGACACTGAAATACTTTTAGGGGCCCTCTTACGGGGGCCCCTGCCGTGCCCATGCCATAGGCATGGGCACGGCAGGGGCCCCCAGGGGCCCCGTGACTCCCCCTCCCGCCATCCGGTTCCCGGCGGGAGAACCGCCAGGAACTGGATGGCGGGAGGGGGAGTCGGAATCCTCCATGGCTGCGGAGCGCGCTCCGCAGCCATGGAGGATTCCTACGAGCGGCGGAAAGTCAGCGGGAGACTGCTGGCTTTCCGCGTCTGACCGCGGCTAAACCGCCGCGGTCAGAATGCTCGTAGGAGCACCGCCAGCCTGTCGGCGGTGCTCCCGTGGTCGGTGGCCCTGGCGGCCACCGACCGCCAGGGTCGGAATGACCCGCAATATGTCTGGGTGGCATAGGTCATCTGGTAGTACCATGTATAGGGTACACCTGGCATTTCACACTAGTCAAAGATTGTGACATAAACTCTTGAAGATTTACACTGATACAGTGATTAATTTGTTTACCTCCCTTGCTATCATGTCATACAGTTTCAATTAAACATCTAGTTAAAAAACCCTGTTTGGATCCCTTGGACATGAATGGGCCATAAAAAACTCGTTTTTTGACGTTACTTTTGAAAAAGTAGTTACCCTTCCTACAGTTGTGTCAGCTTTTAGAAATAAATTGCCTTTTGGGTAATAGAAAATCTATCATTAGGTCCAGCCTCTCTGTCTATAGGGGGTATTGCAAAAAACACAATAATCAAATTACCTTGAATTAATTACCATACTTTTGATAAGTATGATTGTACATAAAGGGAAATCTATATTTAGTATCTTGATGCGAAGTTCTCAAGGAATATTAAAGGAGAATATAATGCCTGTTCACCTATTGGGTCATCTTGCCACTAAATAAAATATGTTTACTGTTACCTTATTCAGTAGTACTCATTTCATCGATCTCAGAAGAATGGGTGGATTTGAGCCTGTGACCATGAGATCAAATATTCCTGGAGTGGCTGTATTAATTTTGAAAATTTCATGAAGATTCATCAAATGGCGCCAAAGGTATTGGCAAAACAAAAAAACACTTTTCATATGGAAAATAGGAGCTTATATATGTACATATAAAGCGTTTTTCCTGACTGGTGATATGTACCAAACATAACACAATGTAGTGACACCCCTATCGGATTATCACCAACATATACATACAGTGAACATCTACCTCTGTCCTGGGTGACACCAGCAGTGCCCACAAACTCAGATATTGCAAAGAACAGCAAGTGGATCAGCAATCAGGGTGAAACACACAACTGTAGGCATACAACACAAGTTACTCAGGAACAACATAAAGGTAGAAAAGGTATTGCAGGACAAATATGTAACCAGCAAAATAACAACTTGAGTTTATTCAATCCAAATGATTGAGATCAAAGGCCATTGGCCAGTCCACATCAGTTCATGCACATTACTATGCCCACACTTGACTCCAATAAGGGCGAGGGAATCTCTAAGGGAAGGAGCATCAAGTGGACAGGGACCTTCAGGATCATCCTGGAGTGGGGTCAGATTTGCGATGGGTGGATTTGGGAGAGGGTCTTTTTCTTTGGAGGGGTGGGCTTTTTTGGGGGAGGGGTATGGGTGCTTGCAGGGGTGGCAGGCATGACGGGGGAAGAACTTGGATGTGGAAGGCATGGGTTGGAATATGGGTGGGAGGGTGTTTGGAGGTGAGAGTGGAATGGCAAGCTCAAAAAGGAAACTCTCTTCAGGTAGGATCATCAGAAGGGGTTGAGGATTTGGAGGTTGAGGGAGTGGTAGACTTGTGTGTGGGTGTAGATGCCGTGGGTGTGTGCATGTGTGAGGTATGCTTCTGTTTGGGTGGTGTCTGTTGCACGTGTGATTGTGGGCCTTTGCGTGTCTTGGGGGCTGGAAGGTGGAGGTGCTGGGTCATGTGGGAGTGGTGGATGTGTGTGTTTGTTGGGGTGATGTCTGTAAGTAAGCTGGATGAGGTGGATGTGTCTGTGATGTTGGGATGGTGTCTGCGGGTATGGTGGATACTGTGGTTGTGTCTGTGTGTGGGGGTGGTGTCTGTGGGTATAGCTGATGTGGTGGATGTGTCTGTGAGTGGGGGTGGTGTCTGTGGGTATAGCTGATGTGGTGGATGTGTCTGTGAGTGTTGTACTGGTGCCTGGGGGTATGGTGTCTGAGTTGTGCGGGTCTGTGGGTTGTGAGCTGTTGTCTGGGTGTTTTGATGGGTGTGGTGGAAGTGTCACTGGCTGTTGTGGTGGTGTCTGTGGGTATGCTGGATGTAGTGTGTGGGCCGGTGGGGGTGGGTGGGTGTGTCTGTTGAAGTGGTGGCTGATGTGGTGTCTGTGGGTGTGGGTGATTGTTGAGTGCCTGTGTTCCGGTGTGTCTTGTGGTGTTTTGTGTTGGTGTGTGCTGCTTGTGTGTGTAGAGATGGGTACATGCAGATGTGTCTGTGTGCTTGGGATAGGTAGGGGAATAGGGAATTCGAATTGGGAAAAGTGAGGGGGGAAGAATGTGGGCTGTGCTTGGCTGCTGTCAGTGAGAAGGCCAGAGCCTGAAAGGATCTCTGTAGGCCAGACATGACACTATGAATGCCTTCCAGGAAAGCATTGGTCTGCTGAAGTTGGCTGGTCAATCCCTCAATCACATTAACAATGGCATTCTGCCCCACAGAGATACTCCTAAGGAGGCCAATAGCCTCCTCACTCAGGGCAGCAGGGGCTACAGGGACTGAGGCTGATGTGCCTGCGGCAAAGGAGACGCCCACCTCTTGGGTGAGCGAGCAGGGCCAACTGGGTGGGGAGCAACAGGGAGGGTGGGGAATGAACTGGGGGTGGCGAACAAGGATGGTACAGGAGCAGGTCTTTATGGGTCTGCCACCACTAGGGAGTGGCCACTGGAGGTAGAAGCCGATGATGAGGAAGTTGATCCTGTCGCCTATGTGGCACTCCACTCACCCTCCGGGCCACTGGGTCCCTCCATGCCGGTGATGTCATGACTGAAGGTACCATGGCCAGATGCTTCCCCACTTGGTTATGCCCTGTCTCCTTCACTTGCCTGGGATGATGCTGCAAATATAAAGAGTAAAAGGGTCACCACATGTTCCAGATCACCCTTGAACAACAGCTGTGATTAGCAAACATTACCATGATGTCAAGTAAGCCCCAGCAACAAACTACATTAAAGTGGCACCTACATGTACCATACCATATGCATGTATGCCATCTAAACTGTCAACAGTTTCCCACAGGAAAATCTGGATCTCAGACAACTACAATTGCATGCCTGAAGTTGTGCAATCACAGTAACCATTGAACAAGTAGGAGACCTTCAATGCTTTGCCTCATGGAGCATACATCAGTTACCTGTTGTCATACCATAGTAGGCCAATGCCAGGTTTATTCCCACAGATCCCACACAAGGTCATGCAGACATCTAATTGTCTCATACACCATAACACAACAATCAGAAATGATGTCCCAAAAAACTGGCATGTTGCTGACAGCAGTGCATTAGCCTGAATAAGGTGGCATGGAAATACTCGTGTCACACTGGAAACATATCAATAACGCACAGTTCACTATGTGTAATGTGTCCTAATGGAGTCATAGAGGTAGATCTAATGTTGCTCAGGTATATAACACATTTGGCAGGGAAATGTACACTGGAAACAAAATGTGAAAATTGTCCGGGAGATATGTCTCCAAAATTCACAACACAATAAATCAGCAAGTCCCAAGGAAATCACCACTACTGCCTGGAACCCCATTGTCAACACCAGAGCAGTACGCGCTCTATTGGCGACAAAAATGCAAAAACCCAACAACGTAATTTATGCATTGTGCTGATATGTTGTGGTTTAACCTTTTGCATTGCAGAGTTCAATCCTGAAAACTTATTTTTAATATGTTTACAAATACTGTTCCTTTGCAATGTATTGCTGCAGGTTTTCAGAGTGTGTTAGGGTGTGGCCCCTTTTCAGGGCCTTCCAGAGACTTTCCCTGCAACATGCCTGGGCGTGGTTCTGGGCTGGGCCAAGACTCTATAAAAGAGTCAGCCCAACTCCCAGTGCTCACTATTCAGAGGTCCCGGTGCAGAGCAGCAGCTTCTTCCTGAGCTCCTGTCCCGGCGGCCTATTTGGATCTTCCAGTCTTCTGCCCTCATCCTTCATTGGTGATCATTGTTCCAGGCGGTAAGACGGTGGTTGGGCATTTCCCAACACCGTTATTGAGAATTTTCATATTCTTGGTTTTAATTCTTAAATGAATAACAGATTACTTGTGCGCTGCCATTTTTTGACATTTATAAGGTGGTTTGCAAATAGGCAGGACGCGCGATTTATTCCATAAAGGTTTGACTTCATTATTCATTACGCGCTGCCATTTCTTGACATTTACGTGGTGGCTTAAGAATCGGCAGGACGCGCGATTCGTTTTATGGTGTTTGGATATTGTTGTCCATTGCGCGCTGCTATTTCTTGACATTTACATGATGTTTTACGAGTTGGCAAGACGCGTACCTCGTTTCATGAGCATTTAACTTTGTTGTTTATTGCGCGCTACCATTTCCTGACATTTACATGGTGGCTTAAGAATCGGCAAAAGAAGCGCGATTTGTTTCATTGTACTTTGATCTTGTTATTTATTGTGAGCTGTTATTCCTTGACATTTATATCGTGTTTTACGAATCAGCAAGACGCGCGATTCGATTACTGAGGATTTGACTTTGATATTCATTGCATGTTACCATTTCTTGGTATTTTACAAGGTAACACTCGAACTGGCAAGACGCACGATTCTCTCCTCGAGTTTAATTCATGTTGTTTATTGTATGCCACTATTCTAAGATATTTATTATGTAATATTCGAGTTGACAAGTTATGTGATTTGTTTCCTGAATGCATATTGTGTTATTCATGGTGCACAATCCTTTTATGGTGTTTACTATATATATATATATATATATATATATATATATATATATATATGAAATATTTGCAATTTGGGTTGAAACATTTTAAGAGTACACAGAAGGCCAGATTTTCTAGATGCAATATTGTATGGTCCTAGTATACATTCTCAAAACAGGGTTTATATGACTGGTTTAACATTTAGTCAGAATGTTATTTCTGATTCTCATATAGAGGAAAGTATTTGAATACGAAAGTTGTCATTTAATTCATCTTGATTCCCCTACAGGTATCCGGCCATCCTGAAACTTAGTCATTTTAAACTTAACTCTTAAATTGTTCATATTTTCAGAGTGACTAGGCTTAGAATCATAGTTTAGTATTGATTTTAGGAGATATCATTTTCATATTGTGTGTTCTAACCTTTTTCTTACTACAGGTCTCCTTCCCAGCTGTTCCCTTCCTAATCCTCTCTTCCCCTCTTGAACTCTCTCAGTCTCTGTGATTTATCTATCAGAGTCTTGGAGCTGTTCAGTGGTGGACGTGTTGGGAACGTGCACAGAGCCCGAGGATCTGGTGACTCTGACACCCATACAATGACATACTCTGATTGCAACAGTAGAAACTATTAGTCCTTTGTATGTTGGAGAGGCCCACCAATTTGCAAGTACATGTAGAAGGCCCTCAACAAGTTGCCCAATGGGAGGAAGTTACATCACTGTATCCATTTTCATCCTGCAAACCCAGATGTCCGTGAATGAATGGTTGTAACCAACCATATGTGATTCGAACATACTTGCAAGTCACTCCATGATGCTTGCCAACAGTCAGCTAATGAACCTTCCCCATCACACATGTGCAGTGAACATTTCCACATGATGCCACATTAATGGCATGGAGATGCACATTGTGTGTAAACACTCTTGTCCTACCTGTCATGTCCCTCATTGCTACGGCGTTTGTACATGCCAAATGACATTCAATGATGGGTGAGGGTATGTGTGAGCCAACAATCATTGGTGACACACTTGGCTGTGTAAAACCCAGGAATATGCCCTGTACTCACCCCTGTGTGGCTGCTGTGCTCCCCTCAAATGCCCATCAAGGTCCCAGTACGCCACTGCCAGAATGTGGGCCATTAGGGGATGTCATGGTCCGATGTGCGCCCCTCCCACGTTGGGAGGACAGACCCAGCTGCACCTCCACGATCTTCCGGGCCCAGCATCTGAGGTCCTCCCACCTCTTGTGACAGTGGGCGGTCTGCCGTCTGTGGACACCCAGGGTCTGCAACTTCTTGGGGATGGCTCTCTAATTCTCCTTCTTCTGATAGACGTTTACCTGTATGGATGCAAGAGACAAATCAAGCGATTACAATCACAAGTCTTTGTCAAAATGGTTGTCTCACACACATGCCAGGAACACCAAGGAAAAATTGGTCAATTTGTTGACACACGACAAGTGTAAAACACACATGCTAATAAGTACAGGGACATGACTACACACTTTTGGATTCATCTGAAGACTAACCCCCTACCCTCTTCATGGCCTACAATGACTAAGCAGGCCTACTGACATCAGGGAGCCCATGCTCCAGCAACACGTACTGTGATGTGGGCCACAATGAAACACAAGTGGCTTCTGAAGGGTAAAATCCTTGGCCCTCACTGGACCAAGACATTTACACTCAGCAAGAGTGACCCACTGCATACAGTCCCTACAGGCAACTACCATAGTATGGACTTCATCCTTACACCCAACGATGACAACACGTCATGAACACCATCCTCTCCAGCTCACCATCCGACCCCTGCCCTCACCACATCTTCAACAAAGCGAGCTCCGTCATTGCACCCCAACTCCGGAAGATCATCAGCAGTTCCTTCAAGACCGTCAACTTCCTGGAGAGCTGGAAACACGCCAAGAGCAACGCCCTCCTCAAGATACCCAAGGCAAACCCAAAGGACCTCAAGAACTTCTGGCCCATCTCCCTGTTCCCCTTCCTGGCTAAAGTCATTGAGAAAATTGTCAACAAACAACTGATCCACTTCCTCGAACAGAACAACACTCTGGTCTTATCCCAATCCAGATTCCGCAGCAACCACAGCACCGAAACCACCCTCATTACCACAACTGACGATATCAGGACCATACTTGACAATGGCGAAACCGCGGACCTCACCATCCTGGACCTCTCAGCCGCCATCGACACCACCTGCCACCACACCCTACGCACACGCCTCAACAACAGAGACAGAGCCCTGGACTGGATCACCTCATTCCTCACCGGCAGAAGAGAGTCCGCCTTCCTCCATTCCGCTCTGAAGCCACCAAGATCATCTGCGGCGTACATCAGGGATCGTCCCTTAGTCCGACCCTCTTTAACGTTTACATGGCTCTGCTCGCAAACATTGTCCGATCTCACAACCTCAGCATCGTCTCATATGTCGATCACACTCAGCTGATCCTCTCCCTCACCAAGGACCCCGCCACCGCCAAAACCAACCTTTAAGAAGGAACGAATGGATGAAGAACAGCTGCCTGAAACTGAATTCCGACAAAACTGAGGTCTTCATCCTCGGCTCCACCCCATCCACCTGGAACGACTCCTGGTGGCCTGCTACACTAGGAACTGCACTGACACCCACCGCCACACACGCAACCTAGGATTAATCGCTATCAATGACCCAGCAAGTCAACGCCATCTCTTCCTCCTGCTTTAACACCCTCTGCATGCTTCGGAAGAGCTACAAATGGATCCCCACTGGAACCAGAAGGACGGTCACCCAAGCCCTCGAAAGCAGCAGACTGTGCTACGGCAACGCCATCTTCACCTCCTCACCCATGCCCACAAAGCACTGCATAACATTGGAGCAGAATATCTCAACAGAAGGCTTTCCTTCTACACCGAAACCCAACAGCTTTGCTCTGCTGATCTTGCCCTCGCCACTGTCCCACGCATCCACAGAATGATAGCAGGTGGCAGATCATTCTCCCACCTCGCCACCAAGACGTGGAACACTCTTCCTATCCATCTGCAACAGACACAGGACCTACTAACCTTCAGGAGACACCTCAAGACATGGCTGTTCGAGCAGTAGCACCCCCCCCCATTGCCTTGAGACCCTCATGGTTAAGTAGTGTGCTTTACAAATGCTTTGATTGATTGATTGACATTGGGGGCACAGTGCCGTCTGACCAGGTTGCTCAGATAGGCCAGAACTGTCCTCCACACGCAGAAGTCCAGGAATGCCATCTTCACTGAGGGCTTTATCCAGGGGGTAGTGGTAGTCTGTTCCATGGCCGCTGTGTGCCCAGTGGCAGCTCAACCTGTTGATGACAAACATACATTGTTACTGGTAGAACTGTGACATCTACCTCCACAGGTTTTGTGTTACAGTAAGCAGAGACTGTGGGCAAAGGTAAGTTGTAGGGACTCCAATTGTACCAAGTAACCATGGTATCAGGTGATTTGACATGACATGTGAAGCATGCTGACCCAATTTGAGTCAAGTGGATGATGAGATTTGCAGATCTGTTGCACGATGGAAGATGGTGTGAAAATGACAATATACCACTTGTGCAGGCAACACAGTGGAGAGGCAAGATATGGCTTTGACCATTTGCAGGCCTTGTTGAGTGAGAGGCAGGCAAACCCAAGATTTTGTGGTATATGTGACTTGAGTCATCATGTGCACAGTGCTGTGTCAATGTGTCTGCTGCTGATACCAATCTGGTGATGCATCTTGAGGCCTTAGAAATACTTGTTGTACGCAATGGGTAAGGTGCCAATTCTATTCTCAATAGTTCCATTTTGGGTTAGAAAGTCAAGATGGAGCTTGGTAGACAGACAGTATCTGAGTTGAGCATGATCTGTATCTTTATCACTCCCAGGTGAGTACACTTAAATTGAGAGTTGACTTAAAGGTGTATTTGGGCAAGTGAGCACTGGTCTAGTGGTTGGAGTTACAGAAACAGGGCCTCCTGGGATTGTTTGTCAAGTCACACCCTCTACTTCACACACTTGACAAATACTATCCCCCCAGGTGAGTAAACAGCATTTGAGAGTCAACAAACGGATGACTTTGGGCAAGTGACCACTGGGCTGGTGTTTGGAGTTACTGAAACAGTGCCTCTTGAAAGTTGCAGTCATATCACTCCCTCTACTGCACACACTATAAACATGGTATCCTCCCAGGTAAGACCACTTCAATTGAGAGATTACAAACAGGAGTATTGGGACAAGTGAACACTGGGCTTGTGTTTGGAGTTACTGAAACAGTGCCTCCTGCAAGCTGCAGTTCATCACTCCCTCTATTAGACACACTATACACATGGTATCCTCCCAATTGAGAACACTTCAATTGAGAGATTACAAACAGGATTATTTGGACAAGCGGCTAATGGACTGGTGTTTGGATTCAGTGAAATAGTGCCTCCTGGGAGTTGCAGTCATGTCACTCCCTCTACTACACACACTGTACACACAATATCTTCCCAGGTGAGAACACTTCAATTGAGAGATTACAAGCAGGAGTATTTGGACAAGTGGCCACTGGGCTGGTGTTTGGATTCAGTGAAATAGTGCCTCCTGGGATGTGTAGTCATGTCACTCCTTCTACTATACACACTATACACACAGTATCTTCCCAGGTGAGAACACTTCAATTGAGAGATTACAAACATGAGTATTTGGACAAGTGAACACTGTGCTGTTTTTTGGAATTAGAGAAATAGGACCTCCTGGGAGTTGCAGTCAGCTATCTCTCTGTACTAAAAACACTATACAAGGTTTGTGTATTACATATCTGTATGTAGACTGCATTTCGGTTTGGGCAAACATTTACATGTTGAGACTTGCCAGGAGTCCTGGGATGATTTTGTTGATATTGTAAGGCTTACAGGCACAATTAGTACAAATGGCATGTGATGGGCCTTGTTTGCTGAGATGCTGGGTCCAATAATAGAGATTGACAGTGTTAACACTTAGATACTCTGGGTGCAGAATGGCCAAGACCTTCTCCTCCCAGGGAAAGAATATTAATGGGGCAATGGGAGGGCCACCACCAGTCTTCTTGGAGTGCAGCTGATGCCTGCAGAACAGGGAACATACATTGCCCCTGAGATTGTTCAACCTCTTCCTGATGTCCTCCTTTGTTCACAGGGTGGTTCCTAGAGCATTCACTTTGTCAACTACCCTGTCTCACATTTCCATTTTCCTATTGAGGAGAGTGTGCTGGACTTGAGTTCCAAACAACTGTGGCTTTACCCTAATGATTTAATCCACCATGACTCTCAACTCATCCTCTGAAAAAAAGTGGACTTTTGGTCCGTGACATGCCTGACAAATTAAGGGGGTAACAGTGACTAACTAAACAAGACAATTGAACATGGGGGAAAAAATAGACAATGTGTGTGAAGGGTGTAAAATGTGATGGTGGAAAAAAGGGCTGCCTTATAGTGAAAAATGGATGCCAAGATGTGTGGTCTGTTTTGCAGTGGAAATGCTAAGGACTGTGGTCTCTGGAGGGGTGTGTTTTTTAGTGTGTATTGCAGGTGTGTCCACTTGACCTATTTGTGTCAGCTGTGCTGTTTTTGAATTCATCCAATGTGCACCTGTCTGTTACTTTGGTGGACGCAGACCATGACGCCCAACTGTCATTGGCTGACTGCCGCAAGGAGACTGCCACAGCAACTGTGTGATTGTAATAGGCTTGGTGGTTGGCCGTGGCCCTGATGGCGCTGGAGGTCAGACCACCTAGTTACAAGCCACCGCACAAATAGTGGTCTGTCTTTTTTGTTTGGCAGATGGGCGTCCTGCCTGTATAACTCATAATATGGCGGTCTTGGGACCACCGGCGTGGCAGTCTTTTTAGAACCACCACATGGAAGTCAGGCAGTCGGACCGCCAAACTCATAATCACGCCCTAAGCCCACTCCCAGCTAGCGGGAGCATGAAAAATGCTTCCACTCACTGGGAGCAGACTTTTTATCTGTTTCCCTGCCCGCACTGAAGCTGACTGGGAAAAAGATGAAAAAACTGCTCCCACCAACAGGGAGCAGCATTTTTAGCTGCTGCTTGTTGGCGGGAGCAATGCCATCTGAGGCCACGAGGGCATTAGGGCTCCACCTTGGCCCCAAACAATGATGTAGCGGCTGCCCTGGGTGGGCTCAAGGGCACCAAATCTTTACTGGCGATGGGGATGGGGTCACCGGGGTTGAAAATGGCAAAGAGAGAGATGGCCATGTGGCCCCATTCCTCCATTTTTAAATGGTCTGGCCCTGGGAAATAGGGTCCCAAGGGCTAATATTGGCCCAGGGAGGGGGGTTGTGTTCCCCCTTCCACCTTCACAATATGGCCAGGCCCCGGGAGATAGGGTCCCTAGGGCTGTAAAATCGAGCCGTAGAGAGGGCTGCGTGCCTTCTCCCCAATCATAGTATGGCAAGGCCCTGGGAGGTGGGGTCCCTGAGGCCGAAGTCTGCCAGTGGAGAGGGGCTGCAATTATAACTGGTGCCCTAACATAACTATAACTTGTCCCATCGCCATACACTGCTAATTATCCCACATTTTACATCAATTATGACACCTTCATATGAACTCATTGATAATATCACTGCAACATTTGCAGGGAAATTATTGATGAGAATACTGCACATAGCGAGGCATGAGTTATAGTTACCTTAGGACATGAGTTATAGTTACTTGAGATAACTATAAGAGTTGAATTTCTGTGGTTTTGTATGTGGAAAATCTGAATCTAACTATAACATCTTTGTGACCTTTGATTTTTTAGTGAATACATATAAATATATTTATATATAAAATTAGTTTATAGAAAAGAGTAGGGTACAACCTCGTAAGTTGGAATTTCATGCACTGACCAACGACCTATGGAAGTAACATATTCACAAAAATAAAGAATATTTTCCCACTGTAAGAGAAAGAAAATTTATGAGATGTCCTATTTAGCAACATACGTTTTGGAAACCCAGAAAACATTAAATTTCTGCATTGCTGAGGTGGAACAGGCAGCACACAGAATGTGATTCCATGAGCACAATAATGAATGAAGTTAAAGATGAATACATTTGATTATGGTAATGAAGAGGGAGGCAAGTAAACTAAGATGTAATAGAGAAGGGAAAGTGGAAATTGAGAAGTGAAAAACAAATGAGGTGTGAGGACGCACGGCTGGGTGACATACTAGTTGTAAGTGAAGTAAGCCGAAACAAGCAGGATATGTTGTCAGACACATATCCCAGTACCTATGTAAGTCTTATATTGTTGGACTACCTCTACTGGCCCAGAAGGCCCTTCTCTAACGGGGCAGTGAAGATCATATAGTTTGCACACTAGTTTCCATAACTCCATCTTCCATATTTACGAAGCCCACACTCTTCAGATCTTACTTGTAGTTCAGAATCTCGGATACTGAACTTTATATACTACAGTCTCCTGATCTTCCTTCCCACTCCTGATACTGCTATGAAACAGGAAATCAAACACGATGATTTAAACAGAGGATTTGTTAAATGAGATGGGAAATGTCGATACACTGGAAAATGCTACAATGACTTCTAGCAGAAGGTGGCAAGGGTTACAGAAAATATAGGGAAACTACGTAAAAATATGTAACTTCTAGTAGGACAGATTGCACTTTACTTAAGAACACAACCAACGTTGCACACAGCCATTTCTCCAGCCCTTCACATGTATGCTACATGGAATAAGTGTCATTTAATAATATACAGCTGTTTTAAAAAGTTAAAACATATTAATAAAGAAGAGCCTGCCAGGGGATTGGAGAACCCTTCTCTATGTTTGAGGATAGCCAGGGCCACTGGAATAATAATACATGTCTGCAGCTGCAGCATTTTGCATTATCATTGATTTGCCTGCTTTGCAAAATACCCCAGGTTCAACACTCAATTGAAGAAACAATTATCAAGTTAATAAACAATTGTTGATTTCTATATGAGGACTCTTAGTAGATGGGATAAGGCCACCACAGAAGGGGTAATTATAAACTCTGGTTTTGACTCTTGTAGCGAATTGTATCGTGGGGCATAGGAAATGCTCCTCAGTCTCCGAAGGACTGGCATCCATACATGGTTTTAAGAGAAATGGTTTAGAGGAAGAACACTTTCAGTTGAGGAAACCAACTTTAGAGAGTGCTGCCCTCACAAGTTGGTCACTACTCGTGTCTCTGTAGTTTTGAAAAGAAACCCGAAATCCAACTGCTTTGCCATTGTATATCCGTGCATCATGATTACAGGGAATGCTGTGATATGGGAAGGTTTAGGCTCTATATAAAGGTTTGGATTGTGTGTGACAAAAGCTTGCACTAGTATGGCATTTGGGCAAAATATTGAATTACAAATTTGGCAATACATAAATAATGTGTCAACAATATCGTGGTGTCAAAAATATCATGGACAGGAATATTGTAGGTGAGAATATCATTTTAAGTGTTTTTAATATTATGAAAAATATTGTTCTGTAAAATACTGTTATATATAATATTGATTTCATGGGTTATTTATTTTTTGTACTACTTTATTAGAGGTGTATGTTAATTTTAGTGTTAATATTTCTTTTTTTTGTAATTTATAAAATTATAAAAACATTAATTTTTAACTATTAGTTCTAACAATTTATTAAATAAATAACATATATGTAGCTATCTTATAAGAGCAGGATGTTGGGCCTATAAGGGAAAAGGTTGTGGAGATTATAAAAAATATGTTAATAATTATAATGAATCATTTGTAAATTTATGTTTGTTTGATAAATTACACTTTATTTAAATATTAATTTGATTTTTTAAATGTGAAACATTAATGGTAAAAAATTAATGTATTCATTAAAATATTGTTTGTTTTATTTGTCATATGAATTTGCATTTAAATCGTAATATTGTCATTGTAACTGTAATACATTAGCTATGTTTATGTATAATAAATTAAACATTCTATTTTTTGGCAATAGATTTAATTGTGTATTTGTAGTTTTAAGTAATAATATTTTATTTTGTTTTACATTTTAATATTAATTTTATGTTTATGTTTCACAAATAAAATTTTTACTTTATTGCACTTATTTTGTCATTTATAATTTTTGGGTATTTTCTTAAATGTTAGTTATGGAATAAAGTAATATAATTGCATTTATGCTTTAGTTGTTGCAATAAAAATAATTTCATGTTCTGTTAATTACTCCTTGAAATTGTTTACATAATTATCAATTTGTAAATATAAAATTGACATAATGTTATTATAACTTGTAAATGATTTAATTATGTTCTATAAAATGTAATCATGTTAAATGTATTTAGATCATGTACAGTATTATCATCAAAATATGTTATTTTATTTAAAAAACGTAAAAAGGTGTACATAAATAAAACATACAATATCAAACAATTTATTATTGTAGCAATAACAATGTGCATTGTAGCACGAGGGTTCAAAAAAAGGAGAAACTCCACAGAGAATTTGTGTCAGAGCACACTCCAGTGGCAAGCACATACAAAGTTGGTCTGCTAAGTCGTACAACAGTGTTGGACCTGTAGATCTAGGTGGTCATTCCGAGTTTGGCGGTAACTGAACCGCCATGCCGGCGGCAGTCTTGTGACCACCAGCAGGATGGCGATGCAGACTGCCATATAACGAGTAAGGCGGTGAACCCAACTCAGACAACACAGACAACCCACCGCCAGCACCACCACCGCCGACAAGCAGCATCCGGCGGCAGAAGCCAACTCCATGCAGGCGGAAGCCAATGTCCTGCCCTCCATATCACGAGGATCCACTCCACCAGGATATCCTGTGCGGCACTGCCGCAATGAAAATCTGGTGGAAACAGAAAGTATAAAAGGAAATACCCACCTCCAGACACAGAGACGCTTCCACGGCTGCTATGGCAAATGAACTGCTAGTCTTCCCAGCATTGTATCTCGCCATACACCTTCAGGACCACCGACAATGACGAAGACGACAACCGTAAGTATACCTAGCACAGAGGGGAGGAAATGGCAGTGATACACTCGCACACATAACACACAAACCTCACACAGACAGCGAAGGCCACACACAGGCACACACAATATACGTCAATGCCAAGTACCCAATACACACACAAAGCCAAGCAGATACGTGCCAAGCATACAGCACAACACACACCAGCACCACCAACACACCCCATAACCACACAATGACAACTAGACCACAAACACCTCAACGCTAGCATAGACAGGCACATTGTGCGACACCACACATTCACACATGAACTCCATGTAGCATTGACACACAATCAATAGCTTTGAACACACATTCAAACAATGATACAGGTGACACGACATGTACAACCAATATACAAGGAAATCCACCCATGCAGCACTATACATGGACGCACACAACACCCTATACAATCACACCAGCAAGCAGTCAACACATCACAACATCCCCATGGCCCAAACCATCTAACAGTGCATGCAACAGCACAGACACAATCCACACACAGACCTCAGACACCTATGTACACAGATGTCACACCACCATGTAGAAGGAAACCAGGACAAGCATCTCATCTTGCTAACCACAGCAATGTGGACAGTTGTATTCAACAACAAAAGAAAGAAACTATATACAAAATGTGCCAATGGCAAGTCCAGTGTCCACAACTGCAGGACACATTGTCAATCAAACATGGGCCCAACTTGACTCCTGACTGCAAATAGGCCTCCATGTCATAGGGGCAGCAGTCGGACAGGCAGACACCTCAGGGGTGTGGGGGTGGTGGGGGAGGCTTGGATGTGGAAGGGGCATGTTTCAGTTCGGGCTTGGGAGGGGTGATTTTGGCACTGGGACGGCTGGAATCCTTGCTGGGTGTAGGAACAGGGGAAACACCAGAGGGGGCACCCGAGGAATGGGAGGTGGAAGGGCCTGAGAGGGGCAGGGGGACATGCCGTTTACGGGGAAGAATGGGAGGGAGAGGAGTAGGGAAGAGGTCAAGGGCGGCAAGGAAATCTTTCTTAGGTACACACGGCGGTCACAGGATTGAGGGTTGGGGGTGGAGCTAGAGGGAGTGCTTGTCTGACGTGTCTGTGTGCTGTACGTGGATGCTGGTGAGTGCAATGTCTGTATGTGTGTGGTGGCTGATTGTTGGGTGGGTGAGTGGGTACGTATGAATTTTTTGGGAGGGGGCAGAGGTGCAGGGAGAGGGAATGGGAGATGTGTGAGTGAATGTTGTAGTGGTGTGTGCAAGTGAGGTTAATGTGCTGCAGGTGGCAGAGACAGTAGTCGTGGTGAGTGCGGATGTGGTGTGTGGGGTGTGTGTCTGTGATGGCTACTGTGCTGCCTTCAAACACCCATCCAACTCAGGCTATGCCACCACCAGTATGCGGGCCATTAGGGGGGTCAGGGTTCGATGTGCACCCCTCCCACGTTGAGAGGCCATCCCCAGCTGGGCCTCTGCGGTCTTCTGGGCTCAGTGTCGCAGGTCCTCCCACCGCTTCCTGCACTGGGTGCTCCACCGGCAATGGACCACATGTGACTGGGGCCATTGACGGGACTCACATTGCCTTGGTACCTCCAAGGATCAATGAACAACTCTATATAAACCGGAAGAGTACATATTCGCTCAATGTACAAGTGGTGTGTCTTGCAGACAAATACATTACATATGTGAACTCTAAATTCCCTGGATCAGTACATGATTCCTACATCCTGAGGAACAGCAGTGTCCCTGCAATGATGTCACAGCTACAGGGAGAAAAGGCCTGGCTCATAAGTATGTGTAATGCTCTCCATGTCAGACATTTTTACCCCTCATAACACAGTCAGCTCTCCGCCTAGCATTGTTACCTATAGTTATGTTCCCTTTTCCACACAAGTGATTCCAGATATCCCAACCTGCCCTGGCTCCTAACACCTGTGAGACATCCAATTACATTAGGGGAGAACAGGTGCAATGAGGCACATGGCTGGACGAGGTGTGTGATTGAGTGGACCTTCGGTCTCTTGAATGCTAGATTTCGTTGTCTTCATGTGTCTGGTGGTACCCTACAGTACAAACCAGGGAAAGGCTGCAAGATCATTGTTGCATGCTGCGTGCTCCAAAATCTGGCCCTCAGAAGGCACATCCCATGGTTGGAGGAGGGGGACATTAATGCTGGAGCAGTGATTGTGGCCGGCTACTCTGATGCTGAGGGGAGGCTGATGAGTATGAGGCACATGACAACAGGACTGACATGATTCGTCACTACTTTCATTGATGTATAGGTATGTCTGCATTGTATATCATCTGCACATGGGAGATGTATTGAAGAAGCCAATCTGTAGCCAGTATTCGCATGCATCAAGGTATGTGTGGGAACTTGTGCCTTACATGTTGGTTAACAGCCTTAAAGGGTAGGTGACTTACCATGAGATATAGTGGAAATGAACAGCCGCTAAGTACATGTTTGGAATAATGGTGCCATTGCTGTACAGCCTTATATTTGTACTAAAGGTTTAGGGTCCTCAGTCTGCCTGTGTGGGGATATGTTAGGGGGACCTATCAGTCTTGTCCTGCTGCGTAGGCATGCCATGCTGCACTGTCATCTGCTGTGTGGCAAGTACATGTTCCTGACTACTCAGGGAGGTGTTCAATAGAGGATGTTACCTATGTTACATCTTTCCTGTCCTACACATGTGTGAATGCCTATGCAGGCCCTTACATATGGTGTATCATAGCTGCTAGGACATTCATCCTCTGTTTGTGTGCAACTGCTATTGACGTATGACTGTGGATTACATTCCTTACAATATTGTACCTCATTCCATTTATTTTCCCCTCTTCAGTTGACATCTCTTTGCAATATGCTTGCTGAGTTGCCAGTTGGCATAGTTGATAGTGGATGTTACAACAATATGGATGACCTGCTGGAGTATCCCACTACATCTGTAACTTTGACATTATTGTTGTGTAGACATGTGTATTCTTTTGTTGTTCTGTAACAAAATTGTCAATACGAACAATGAAGAGACATGCACCATGACTTGTGATAGTTGGTGTTTATTAAGTGTTGACTATCACAATCTTGACGAGTTGGGTAATGCTTTAGGTGATGATCAGAGTGTGCGGTACAGCTGTTTGGTTCACAGGTCCTTTATCCATTTGCCTTGGAAAGATGTGACCTTGGTATTGGACAGCCAACAGGGTTTAACCCCTTCGCTGCCAGGCCTTTTCCCCCTCCTGTGCCGAGCCTTTTTTTGGCTATTTGGAGCAGTTCGCGCTTAGGCCCTAATAATTTTTTGTTCACATAAGCTACCCACGCCAAATTTGCGTCCTTTTTTTCCAACATCCTAGGGATTCTAGAGGTACCCAGACTTTGTGGGTTCTCCAGAAGGAGGCCAAGAAATTAGCCAAAATACATTGAAAATTTCGTTTTTTTCAAAAAAATGGGAAAAAGGGGCTGCAGAAGAAGGCTTGTGTTTCTTCCCTGGAAAGGGCATCAACAAAGGGTTTGTGGTGCTAAAATCACCAGCTTCCCAGCTTTCATGAACAGGCAGACTTGAATCAGAAAACCCAATTTTTCAACACAATTTTGGCATTTTACTGGGACATACCCCATTTTCACGATTTTTTGTGCTTTCAGCCTCTTTCCAGTCAGTGACAGAAATGGGCATGAAACCAACGCTGGATCCCAGAAACCGCAACATTTCTGGAAAGTAGACATTATTCTGAATTCAGCAAGGGGTAATTTGTGTAGATCCTACAAGGGTTTCCTACAGAGAATAACAACTGAAAAAGAAAAATATTGAAATTGAGGTGAAAATAACATCAATTTTTCTCTATGTTTTACTCTGTAACTTTTTCCTGCAATGTCAGATTTTCTAAAGCAATATACCGTTACGTCTGCTGGACTCTTCTGGTTGCGGGGATATATAGGGCTTGTAGGTTCATCAAGAACTCTAGGTACCCAGAGCCAATAAATGACCTGCACCCTGCAGTGGGTTTTCATTCTATGCCGGGTATACAGCAATTCATTTGCTGAAATATAAAGAGTAAAAAATAGGTATCAAGAAAACCTTTGTATTTCCAAAATGAGCACAAGATAAGGTGTTGAGAAGCAGTGGTTATTTGCACATCTCTGAATTCCGGGGTGCCCATACTAGCATGTGAATTACAGGGCATTTCTCAAATAGACGTCTTTTTTACACACTGTCTTACATTTGGAAGGGAAAAATGTAGAGAAAGACAAGGGGCAATAACACTTGTTTTGCTATTCTATGTTCCACCAAGTCTCCCGATAAAAATGATACCTCACTTGTGTGGGTAGGCCTAGCGCCCGCAACAGGATATGCCCCAAAACACAACGTGGACACATCACAGAAAACAGAGCTGTTTTTAGCAAAGTGCCTACCTGTAGATTTTGGCCTGTAGCTCAGCCGGTACCTAGGGAAAACTACAAAACCTGTGCATTTCTGAAAACTAGAGACCTAGGGGAATCCAAGATGGGGTGACTTGTGTGGCTCGGACCAGGTTCTGTTACCCAGAATCCTTTGCAAACCTCAAAATTTGGCTAAAAAAACACATGTTCCTCACATTTCTGTGGCAGAAAGTTCTGGAATCTGAGAGGAGCCACAAATTTCCTTCCACCCAGCGTTCCCCCACGTCTCCCGATAAAAATGATACCTCACTTGTGTGGGTAGGCCTAGCGCCCGCGACAGGAAACGCCCCAAAGCGCAACGTGGACACATCCAAATTTTTGAAGGAAAACAGAGGTGTTTTTTGCAAAGTGCCTACCTGTAGATTTTGGCCTGTAGCTCAGCCGCCACCTAGGGAAACCTACCAAACCTGTGCATTTCTGAAAACTAGAGACCTAGGGGAATCCAAGATGGGGTGACTTGTGTGGCTCGGACCAGGTTCTGTTACCCAGAATCCTTTGCAAACCTCAAAATTTGGCTAAAAAAACACATGTTCCTCACATTTCTGTGGCAGAAAGTTCTGGAATCTGAGAGGAGCCACAAATTTCCTTCCACCCAGCGTTCCCCCACGTATCCCGATAAAAATGATACCTCACTTGTGTGGGTAGGCCTAGCGCCCGCGACAGGAAACGCCGCAAAGCGCAACGTGGACACATCCAAATTTTTGAAGGAAAACAGAGGTGTTTTTTGCAAAGTGCCTACCTGTAGATTTTGGCCTGTAGCTCAGCCGCCACCTAGGGAAACCTACCAAACCTGTGCATTTCTGAAAACTAGAGACCTAGGGGAATCCAAGAGGGGTGACTTGTGTGGCTCGGACCAGGTTCTGTTACCCAGAATCCTTTGCAAACCTCAAAATTTGGCTAAAAAAACACATGTTCCTCACATTTCTGTGGCAGAAAGTTCTGGAATCTGAGAGGAGCCACAAATTTCCTTCCACCCAGCGTTCCCCCTCGTCTCCCGATAAAAATGATACCTCACTTGTGTGGGTAGGCCTAGCGCTCGCGACAGGAAACGCCCCAAAGCGCAACGTGGACACATCCAAATTTTTGAACGAAAAACAGAGGTGTTTTTTGCAAAGTGCCTACCTGTAGATTTTGGCCTGTAGCTCAGCCGCCACCTAGGGAAACCTACCAAACCTGTGCATTTCTGAAAACTAGAGACCTAGGGGAATCCAAGATGGGGTGACTTGTGTGGCTCGGACCAGGTTCTGTTACCCAGAATCCTTTGCAAACCTCAAAATTTGGCTAAAAAAACACATGTTCCTCACATTTCTGTGGCAAAAAGTTCTGGAATCTGAGAGGAGCCACAAATTTCCTTCCACCCAGCGTTCCCCCACGTCTCCCGATAACAATGATACCTCACTTGTGTGGGTAGGCCTAGCGCCCGCGACGGGAAACGCCCCAAAGCGAAACGTGGACACATCCAAATTTTTGAAGGAAAACAGAGGTGTTTTTTGCAAAGTGCCTACCTGTAGATTTTGGCCTGTAGCTCAGCCGCCACCTAGGGAAACCTACCAAACCTGTGCATTTCTGTAAACTAGAGACCTAGGGGAATCCAAGATGGGGTGACTTGTGTGGCTCGGACCAGGTTCTGTTACCCAGAATCCTTTGCAAACCTCAAAATTTGGCTAAAAAACACATGTTCCTCACATTTCTGTGGCAGAAAGTTCTGGAATCTGAGAGGAGCCACAAATTTCCTTCCACCCAGCGTTCCCCCACGTCTCCCTTTAAAAATGATACCTCACTTGTGTGGGTAGGTCTAGCGCCCGCGACAGGAAACGCCCCAAAGCGCAACGTGGACACATCCAAATTTTTGAAGGAAAACAGAGGTGTTTTTTGCAAAGTGCCTACCTGTAGATTTTGGCCTGTAGCTCAGCCGCCACCTAGGGAAACCTACCAAACCTGTGCATTTCTGAAAACTAGAGACCTAGGGGAATCCAAGATGGGGTGACGTGTGTGGCTCGGACCAGGTTCTATTACCCAGAATCCTTTACAAACCTCAAAATTTGGCTAAAAAAACACATGTTCCTCACATTTCTGTGGCAGAAAGTTCTGGAATCTGAGAGGAGCCACAAATTTCCTTCCACCCAGCGTTCCCCCACGTCTCCCGATAAAAATGATACCTCACTTGTGTGGGTAGGCCTAGCGCCTGCGACAGGAAACGCCCCAAAGCGCAACGTGGACACATCCAAATTTTTGAAGGAAAACAGAGGTGTTTTTTGCAAAGTGCCTACCTGTAGATTTTGGCCTGTAGCTCAGCCGCCACCTAGGGAAACCTACCAAACCTGTGCATTTCTGAAAACTAGAGACCTAGCGGAATCCAAGATGGGGTGACTTGTGTGGCTCGGACCAGGTTCTGTTACCCAGAATCCTTTGCAAACCTCAAAATTTGGCTAAAAAAACACATGTTCCTCACATTTCTGTGGCAGAAAGTTCTGGAATCTGAGAGGAGCCACAATTTTTCTTCCACCCAACGTTCCCCCAAGTCTCCCGATAAAAATGATACCTCACTTGTGTGGGTAGGCCTAGCGCTCGCGACAGGAAATGGCCCAAAACACAACGTGGACACATCACATTTTTTCATAGAAAACAGTGCCTACCTGTGGATTTTGGCCTCTAGCTCAGCCGGCACCTGGGGAAACCTAGCAAACCAGCGCATTTTTGAAAACTAGAGACCTAGGGGAATCCAAGATGGGGTGACTTGCGGGGCTCTGACCAGGTTCTGTTACCCAGAATCCTTTGCAAACATCAAAATTTGGCCAAAAAACACTTTTTCCTCTCATTTCGGTGACAGAAAGTTCTGGAATCTGAGAGGAGCCACAAATTTCCTTCCACCCAGCATTCCCCTAAGTCTCTCGATAAAAATGGTACCTCACTTGTGTGGGTAGGCCTAGCGCCCACGAAAGAAAATGGCCCAAAACACAACATGGACACAACATGTTTTTTGCAAAGTGCCTACCTGTGGATTTTGGCCTCTAGCTCAGCCGACCCCGGGGGGGACAGAAATGCCCTAAAATAAATTTGACCCCCCACCCCCACAAATCCCCCCTGCCCAGGAGTGACCCTTGCCTACGGGGTCGGTCCCCCTACGTGACATTGGCGCCTAAAAACAAATCCCTGGTGCCTAGTAGTTTCTGCCCCCTTGGGGGAAGATTGACCTAAAATCGGCCAATCTGCCCCCGAGGGGGCAGATTGGCCTCATCAAAATAGGCCAATCTGCCCCCCAGGGGGGCAGAAATGGCCTAAATATAATTTGCTCCCTAGGGGAGCGACCCTTGCCTAAGGGGTTGCTCCCCACCTAAAAAAAAAAGAAAACATAACAAAAAGGAAAAAGAAAAAGAAATGATCCCTGGTGCCTAGAGGTTTCTGCCCCCAGGGGAGGCAGAAAAGGCCTTCCCAAAACAATGCCCCCCCTGGGAGCGACCCTTGCCCAAGGGGTCGCTCCCATTTGACAGTTTCAGAAAAAGAAAAAAAAATCCCTGGTGTCTAGTGGGGTTTCAAAAGCCGGATTGCAAGCAATCCGGCTTTTGAAACCCTGTGAGAGACTTCAAAGGGAAGGAAATACATTTCCTTCCCTTTGAAGCCTCTCGGGGCCTCCCCCATGGGATTGAAAGAGAAATGCAAAAGCATTTCTCTTTCAATCACGCTGGAAGCTCTGCTTCCAGCGCGATGGGGGAGACCCTGTGACTAATCAGCGCGCGCTGACGCGCTGACGTCAAAGGGTGGGTGTGGGGGGGGGCGGGGGTGGGAGGGGAAGGGCTTCCCCTTCCATCCCTGACTTGGGGGGGTGGGGAGGAACCCCACAGAGGGAGCGCTAGCGCTCCCTCTGGGCTCTGTGCACAGGACGTAATGGTTACTTCCTGGACACAGCAGCACTGTGCCTCAGGACGTAACCATTACGTCCTGGGCACAGAAGGGGTTAACAGTGGCACACAAGGGTGACACTTCAGAAGGGAGATCGCTTCCTGGTGGGGGGATTGGTCTTGGCCTGAGGTCCTGCAGGATGTCTGGATGGGTGACCTCTTTTGTGGGGGGTTCCTCAGCTGCAGGGGCAGGGGTGCTGGTGGCCTGTGGGTCCTCCTGCTGGGTCTCTATTCCAGTAGCAGGTTCTGATGTTGAGGGCAGTGATGTTGACTGACTACTGGATGGGGCATGCTGTTGGGCGGAGAATGTCCGCAGGATGTTATTGAGTTCCTTGAACTTCCCTAATATAGAGGCCATGGTTGCATTGTGTGCCTGCCACTGCTGTCTGGCCTCCTGGTGGTATTCCCCCTCTAGCCTTTTGGTGTCCGGCAAGAATGTGAGTATCTGGCCCATCTCCTGGCCTGTCGTGTCCTGTACCTGCCTCATCCCTGGGACCAAGTTTGGCCTCCCACTGGCCCTTGTCCCCTGTACCTGTGCCCCTGGTGCAGTGTGTCCCCTCCGACTGACACCAAATGGTCTCTTGTTTCACTGTAATTGTATGGGTTTGCACCGCTGACTCCTGCCCATTTCCTGCAGGGCACACTGATGATCGATGTGACCTTGGGACACAGGTATGGGAAGGTGGGCTAAGCTGTGCACTGGCTGCCACAGGGGAGGTGGTGTGAGGTGTGGGCAGGGTGAGGCTGGTGGTGGTGGACTGACCATTCATGCCTGATGGGCCAGGTTTGTCATCCAAATCCAGACCTCCAGGGGAGTCCTCTCCTATTGGACCTGCGTACAGGCCTGGGCTTTCTGTCACTGGGCTCCTCTGCTGTGTGTCAGTACTTGGGAAACCTGTATAATGAGAGGTATTGTGTCAGATGATGGTATTGTAGCAGTGACACACATGGTTGTATGCCGTCATTAACTGTATTTGCAGGGCAGTAATGGCATTGACAGTCACCAGTCCACGGCTTGTGTTACCATCAGTGGAAAGTTGTGGTAGTTGTTGCTGTGTGAGGCATACATGCACTAGGTGGAGTTGTGAGGGAATGGCGTCAGTGGGGAGCTGTGCCATGCAAGGGTGGGTATAGGGTTCATGGTGGGTTTGTGCACGTTAGGGTGGTGTGAGGAGGTGAGAGGGTGGTGGGGGTACATGCTGTGCACGGGGACATGTTGGCCGGTGAGTACTGCAGACTTACCAGTGTCCAGTCCAGTAGCTATTCCCGTCAGCCCTTCCAGGTGTAGTATGGCCAGGACCATCTCCTCCCCGAATATATTTCTGGGGTAGGTGGTAGGGATCCTCCAACAGTCCTCATGACGGCTACTCTATGCCTGGAAGCCATGGCCCTTACCTTCCCCCTAAGGTCGTTCCACCTCTTCCTTATGTCCTCTCTTGTGCGTGGATGGTTCCCCACTGCATTCATCCTATTGACTATCCTCTGCCATAAGTCGTTCTTCCGGCCTATGGATGTCTGCTGGACCTATGCTCTAAACAGTCGCTGCTCCTCTTTGACAATTTCTTCCACCATTACCCAGAGCTCCTCTTCTGTGAATTTGGGTTTTATTTGTGGTGCCATGGTGGTTGTGTTGTGGGTGGGGGTGTGTGGTGTGCAGGGATTCTGGGTGTGCTGTTTGTAGTTGTGACTTTGTGTAGTGGTATGTGCGTGTGCTCTCTGGTGTTTGTGTGCAGTGGTGTGTGTGCGATGCATGCTTAGTATGATGGTGCCTGTGATATCTAGGTGCAGTGCCTCCTTTCAGTGTGCTCTTCTCTCAGTCTGTCACAGTTTCTAGTTGCAATGGGTTCTGGGTATGTGTGGGCGGGGTGTTTTGTAGTACTGTGGACAGGTGTGTGTATGTGTCTCAGGTGTTAGGTATTGGTGTTGTCCAATCTGGTGCAGTGTTAATGCAGTGGCGCATTTTTTTTTCCCGCGGTGGTTTGGGCCTCCAATGGATTGCGGCTGTGTTGGGATCCGCGACTCGTTATTTGGATGGTGGTATATTCTCTGCGTGGCGGTGGTGGTGGTGCAGCTGCCTCCTTCACACCATTGTTTGGGCCGATGGTGTGTTTTTTTCCATCTATTTTTGGCAGTGTTGTGTGGGTTATTGGTAATGCAGCGGTCTTCACTCCGCCATCACTTGAGGTGTTTCGGCAGCCGTTTGCACGGCGGTCTTCGGTATTGACTGCCAAACTCAGAATGACCATCCTAGTGTCATAGAGGGTACCCCTCTCGTGCCCTAAAATAACTATATAATAATCAATAACGATACCTCAAGCTTCATAAATAACATACAATAAAAGACATCAGAAAAAAAGTACATAAATAATGTAAACAATTATGTACATGAAAACAATACTACGGATACGTCAACTTTTATACTTTAGTTGTAGCAATAATAATCATTTAATGTTCTATTAATCACTCATAAACATCGGTCCAAAGGCTCCAGCATATGCTAAAAAGATTTTTAAAAATTGCTTTTCATCTTTCTAACTAAGAATACAAAGTGCGAGAACCGGCTCAGGCCAAAAACAATAGAAGGTTAAGTATCAATTGAAAATAATCGAAGTGCTGGTTGAAAACTACAGAAACCCAAGTTAAGAGGTCTAATCCATTGAACATGCATTTGACCAAAAATTAAACATGTTCAATATTTTCAACAGCGCAATTGGTGCATAGATCACATAAAGCCCCATTATCAGGGACGTTTTTCCACTTGGCTGTATGCTTTTTGATTTTAAGGACACCAGAACGCAACTTCATAAACAAGGACCTGGACAACGGTGGTTGAACAGAATCTGTGTATGCTTCGTATCTAGGAAATAACTTATTAAGGATGAACCTATTAGCAAAAGTGGCCAGGGAGGTGCATCTGTTTGGGACAAGTTGGAGTTAGGACCCAACTTCTGACTGGGAGGTTGCCACCGTACTGGCTACCTCCTTGCTGGGCCGATTACGACTATCCTGCTGGGCTGACTGGCAGAAACCAAGGTTTCTGCCCATCAGCTCAACAGGAAAATTGTGGCAGCACCCTCACAGTGCTCACTGTGAGCATTGCAAGGGTGCTGGGCAGGGGGACCCCTGTAATGGCCATACCAAGTGCATGGGCAGTGCAGGTGCCCCCCTGGGATCCCTGCACTTGTTCTCTGCCAGCATTTTCATGTTGGTGGCCCTTGCTGATTGCGACCTGCAGCTGCTGTCAACCCGTTGGGATCACCAATCCCAGCTGAGACGGTGGCCAGACCACCACAGTAGCGGCGGTCCTGACTGCCACTGCGAATCTGGCACTCTGGTGACTGCTACACTCATAATCAGGACCATAGTCCCAAAATGCTGCTTTAACTATCCCTTTAGGGCTAAGGGGGTTGTGCCATGGATCATCTGGGCCCAATTTCTGATACCATTGACAAATAAGTTGGAACCAGTGCTTAATTTGTGCTTGTTGTTTCCGGTGTGAATCACCGCCCTTATTTTTGAGGGCCAGCACTTATTTTTCTGCCTCAAGTATTTACTGCGAGCAAAAGACACATATAGGGAAGGCGGAAGAAGAGAACAACTAAAAAACGTCACAATGGAAGAAAGCAGAAAGCTGCAAGAGTGTGCTGAAGGGGCAGGGAGTGGCTGTAAATGGATCAAAGATTCCCAAGATGGCCTCAGGATTACGCTGCCTTAGCATTCCATGTTCGAACATTTAATTGCAGCAGCTGCGTGTTTAAGAGGAAGGCTTTGGCCACTGGTACGTTATTTTTTACAAATTAAGCACTGGTTGGAACCCTGAAAGATTAGTGGTATTGTCCCAGAGACATGCAGATAACCTGATCCAAAATGAGAGGTCGCAGGGCAGCACATAACTCAACACATTTAAAGGGGGTGTTCGTAAATAGGGGAATTAAAATACCTTATTATTGTTTTTCATATAATATATAATTAATTTTTCAAAGATTAAAATAGTTTTTTTAAATAATATTTATAATTATTTATAATATTGTACAATTTAATTTGTATTATGCATATTCAGTTTTTTGTTAATTAAAAGTATTTGCATGTGTAATTCAACATGATTAATATATATATATGTTGTATTATTTGAAAATACATAATTTCTTATTGATTGTTTAGTCATTTTATTATTTATTGTTGTGTTATATAGCAAATATATTATTTTTTATATACAAATATAAACAAATATATCAAATATAAAAAGTATAAATATTAACAATAATTTAATTTTTCACATATCTATTTTTATTAGTTTAGGTTTTCATATTTTTAGTGTTAATTACATTAAAAAGACTTATTAGGTAGGAGTGGAAAAACTTAATTTCACCCATTTACTCATAAACACCTGCTCTTAGCAAGCTTAACATGGAGTGGGAACAGTAAATGTAACTCCTTTAGTGCCAAAAACCTTCCCCCAAAATGCTTTTGTTTGGAGTAGGAATAGTAAAATGTACCCCTTTAGTCTCCACCACCTTCACTTAAGTAGCTTAGATTGGATTGGGAACAGGAAATAGTACCCCTTGAGTGTCCAACACTGTCTCATGCATTGTTTAGATTGGAGTGAAACTACTAAACGTCACCCCTTTAGTGTCCAACACCTAACCATTCATAGTTTAGACTGGAGTTGGAATAGTAACTGGCACCCCTTTGTTTTCCAACACCTTCCCCCAATTGGTTTAGATTGTAGTGGAAATAGTAAATGTTATCGATTTAGTGCCAAAAACCTTCACCCAAATTGTTTATCTTAGAGTGGGGATAGTAAATGTTACTATTCCCACTCCAAGATAAACTTAGACCTTCCAAAACCTTCTAAGTGGTTTAGATTGGTGTGGGAATAGTAAGTGTCTCCTCTTTACAGTCCAATATCTTCCCCTAAATGGCGTAGATTGGAGTGGGAATACCCCTTTAGTGTTTAATGTCTTCACCAAAATAGTTGTGATTGGGGAGTGATTAAAAGGCTTCAGCTCTTTAATATACAATATATTTGGTTAAATGGGCCACATTGGAGTGGAAGTAGTAATGTTGGTCTCTGTGGTGCAGAACATATTTTTTAACATGGTCTCAATAGAGGTAGGAGTAATTTATGTAATTGTTTTATTATATAAAATGTTTGCTGCAATATTAAGGCCCTAATTACGAGTTTGGTGGACAGGAACACCAAGCTGCCAAACTCTCAACAGGGTGGCCACCACTGTAGTGGTGACCTCTCCGCCGGCACCATTATGCCTGTCCTTCTGGGCTGACTGGTGGTCTCCACCGGTCAGCCCAGCTGGAAAGTGGCAACAGTATTGTCGTTGGCTTGTAATCAAGCTGGCGGCAATGCTGCCACCCACATCGGGCACAGCAGGCAGTGCTCATTACAATGGTGCTGGGCAGGGGGCCCCCTGCACTGCCCAAGCAATGGCAATACAGGGGACACCCTTGGCCCCCTACTCCTGTTCTCTGCCAGCCTTTTCTGCCAGTAGGATGGTGTACTGCCCGCCAACCTCATATTGTGTCGATTGGACAGCAACAACTGCGGAGATCCGAAAGCCACCGGGAGTATGGCAGTCCTCATAATTAGGCACTAAGTATTAGATGCAACACTTTAAGTACTACATTTTTTACATACATTATTAATATCCACATTTATGTACTAGAAAAGTTGATGACAGTTTGTGATTTTTATTTGTTTCAACAATTGTTCATCAAATATGCATACATTTTTTAATAAATATATATTTTATACAAAAATTTGATTTGTTTTTAACAACATTTTTGGCCTCATTAGGAGCTTGCCGGTCCCAATGCATGGCAGCCAAACTCGCAGGGAGGGTGCCACCGTTATAAGGCCCTATGTCACTGCATGCTTCTCTGCACTAGTCTACTTTACACCACTCTACTGCACTTTATGCCAATGCTCCATATGCCACTCTCTGCCACTGCACTGCGAATCCTCTCTAAGCCACTCTCATCTACTCTGCACCAATGCACTCTACAACACTGCACTCTACGACACTCTAGTCTATGCCACGTCACTCTACTCTGAAACAATCTATTCTAGGCCACTTAATTCCACTGTGCACTATTCTGCACCATTCTACTCTACAACAGTCCACTCTATACCACTGCAATCTACCCTGAATCACTCCACTCTATCCTTTACCACTCTAATCTATGCCACTGAACTCTACACCACTGCACTGTAACCAATGTACTCTACACCACTTTACACCACTATACTCTACTCTGCAAAACTCTACTCTAAGCCATTGTACTCTACGCCACTGCACTCTACACCACTGCACTCAACGTCACTAAAGTCTACACCACTCTGTTCTATTCTGCGCCACTGCACTCTATACCACTGTTGTGGGTTCATTTTAGCACCTAGCCTGGGTACATTTATTTTAGCTCTGGAAGATGTCATTTTGCCCTCTTTCTAAGTCCTTGTTCCAGATGCAGTAGAAAAGGCTCATGCCACAGACTGGGCATTGGTGCAAGCCCCAGTGCTGTACCACAAACATATGGGGTGGTATATGGATTCCCCTTACCACATCATACCAATAAGATCCACTCCACAGATGGAACCACAGTACCCCATAAAACATGAAGTTAAATCACCAGTGAGGGAAATGATCTCACAATTGAGTACCAGGGAGTAATTAACCCTGTGTATCTCCAATGAATAACCCTTTGTTTCCCGTAGCTAAGCGGGACCATTCATATAGAATAGTCTGAGATTACAGACACTTGAAGAGCCATACATGCACATTTGCAAAACAGACTTCACATAGCACTTACTAATGACATAGGGGGTCATTCCGACCCCGGCGGGCGGCGGGCACCGCCCGCCGGGCGGAAACCTCCAAAAGACCGCACCGCGGTCAAATTACCGCGGGGGTCATTACAACTTTCCCGCTGGGCCGGCGGGCGATCTCCAAAAGATCGCCTGCTGGCCCAGCGGGAAAGCCCCTGCAAAGAGGAAGCCGGCTCCGAATGGAGCCGGCGATTTGCAGGGGTGCGACGGGTGCAGTGGCACCCGTCGCGATTTTCAGTGTCTGCAAAGCAGACACTGAAAATCTTTGTGGGGCCCTGTTAGGGGGCCCCTGCACTGCCCATGCCAATGGCATGGGCAGTGCAGGGGCCCCACGACACCCGTTCCCGCCAGCCTCTTCCTGGCGGTGTAAACCGCCAGGAACAGGCTGGCGGGAAGGGGGTCGGAATCCCGGAGGATTCCCTGGGCCAGGGGAAAACCGGCAGGAAACCGCAGGTTCCCCTTTTCTGACCGCGGCTTTACCGCTGCGGTCAGAATGGCCCGGGAAGCACCGCCAGCCTGTTGGCGGTGCTTCCTCTGCCCTCCACCCTGGCAGTTTGAAACCGCCAGGGTCGGAATGAGGGCCATAGTGTGCAAAAAATGCAAAACAGCTTTGGATATTTCTTACTTTTTGTTTTTACAAAATCTAGCACATAAAAGCAGGGATTTAAGTGGCTTCACTGCGCCTGGCTCTCAAAGAAAATTTTGTAGACTCCCTCAAGGGTATAAGAACAGTTCAAGATTGTTCTTAGACCGTGTAATATCAATACTACATGATGTTGATCCTGAGGTGTTGTCTTATGTCGATGACATCTATCTGATAGACGACGATCTCAACACACATCTAGCCAGGGCGGATTGCATCATTTTGGAAGTCGCCGCACAGGGCTACAAATTCAGTTTCAAGAAAACAAAAATTACTTTTATTAGTGTCCTATTCTTAGGGAATAAATTATCAAATGAGGAAAAGAGCCTGGCACCCCGCTTTCTAAAAAAATTTGCGCAATTACAACCTCCAAATACTGTTTTTTTTTCAATTTCGGCAGATCCTACATTCCAGAATATGCACAATTCATAAAACCACTCTACGATTTAATTTGTCCAGATTTCTCAAGTAAACATTGGACACTCAAACACACTTGCATTCTCAGACCATTAAAGATAGACATGCTTGAAGCAAAACACTTACACACACATGACAATTAAACAAACTTGGTAATCCAGGTAATTCCTGGTGCCATCGGGCTCACCTATGTCACATTCAATGACGGTGACACTGTACCCATAGCATACAAACCTCACTTGTACTCCTGCCCTGAGCAGCCCTTTGCACCCACAGAAAAAAATCTGACTGCTGACCTAATGGCTGTCATAAAGGAGAGACCACAAGCTAAAGGGAAATGCATTATTGTTGTTACCCGGATACCAGGCCTTGAGGCTGTCACCAAAGCAAGCGTTCCAAATACAAAAGCATTACATCCACATTGAATTCCAAAGGAAACACCATGAAACACAAATTCACGTGGGGGAAGATAGCAGATCTCAAAGACAAGCTACCGAGGGCTCATGTAGTACATACATTTGGTCATCAGCGTGTTGGAATAAACATTGCAGGAAATAATTTGGCTTATGAAGCTGCCAAATCTGCAGTAGTTATGGCTTCTATGTTGCAGTTACTCACTCCCAGAGGAGAAAGGATGATGAAACATTGGCTGCCTTGAAAGCTTTGGCTGATGTCATTGAGGTCCCTTACAATCAAATGGTGCATACAAATATATTCTAATCGCTGTTGATTCACACTCCAGATTTCTATAGGTGTTCAATTGTATTTCTCGTCTCCACATCATCACGAGGGAAACATGATTGTGGAGCAGAAAAAACATGACTTAAAGCAATCCTTAACAGCAAGAGTATTAGTTTCAGGTCGTAGTTGGCTTCATCACCTGTATTGAGTCCAGAGAACACTAAATAATATTCCAGAAGGGCTTTGGGAGGACATACCCCTTATGAAGTAAGTCCCATATCTTGATGGCCCTGGAACAGTGAGAGCAGAAAAACCGTTTGACAAAAATGAACATGCCACTATCTTGCAGGAATTACAATAAGTTATGTGATGAAAATTCATCACACATGCTGCCACCTTGGGAATGAGGGATTTGCCACCAGCACCCACAGGCTGGATTCCTAAAGTTTTTGTGAAAAAGGAGTTTGGCCCTTCATACAGAGCACCAGTTCCAGTCCTAAGAATACACAGTAACGGAATTGTCATTCTACCACTTCTGCCTGGTTTTGAAGCAACCGCTTTGTTTCAATTGACATCATCAAATTACACCATGTGGCTGATACTGCACAGTCGACCATGAGGACCCCTGAGTAGTTCATGTACCCCTGTTACTACCATTCACGATGTACCTCCAATCACTTCAGATTGCTGAAATTATTTCCGCGACCATGGGTAGGGCAGAGAGTGAACTTATGTTGATTCCTGTCACCACTTCATCAATAAGAAATGTTCAAAATTCAAATTTCCACTCTTCAAATGCATCACAAACCAATGGAACCATTTATTATGAACCACCAATGGATACATCTACCAGTTGCCTTTCACCTCCAGTGGCTCCCATTTTTGCACAGACTGCTTCTGGTTACTTTGCCGACATTGATGACTTTTCATCAAATTCTTCATCATCATCTACAGTACTTGTATCAAAAGTACATAAACTCTACATGTCTCTCAAACATAACTATTTGGTTCGTCCATGGTATTAACTGTGGATTCTTCTGACGTTGCTTGTCTTTCTTCTTTAGATTGATTTTGTCATTGTTTTCTTTCTGCTGATACATGGTCATTGTCTTCCTGAATGCTCTGCAGTTGAACTGGTGGATGAGGTTTTGAAACCTTATCTATCCTCACATACAGTCCGAAGAGACTTGTCCTTTGTGAATAATCCAGTTCAAGATGGGATTGTTTTATATCTTTGGCCCTACTGAAGTGATTCACATTTTATATATTTTTAAAGTATCTGTGAATTACATTTTTACACCGGGATTGTTTCTGATGACTGGGATGTCAAAACAGTTGATGCTATGCTTTCTGAGCTTGAATATTATACTGTACTTGAAAGTGAAGATGTTTATATGACCACAACAAATTATGGGGAAATGTTTTGTTGTCACCATTACAGACACCAATTTCTGCACTGAGCTGGTACCCCAAGAGTAGTTTACAATCACACACAATGAGTAAATTGTCTACCTCCACCAGTGGAGAGTTCAAAAATATGGCTGGAGTTCGAATGTGAAGCGTGATGAGTTTCTGGGAGGCTATTGGATGGGTCTCTCTTGCGAGGTTTAAGATTAGTTGTTCTCTCTGTGTTAGTTGACAGAATAATGGAGTTGGGACATGTCGGCCAGCAGGGATTGAGTAAAACAAAAGCCAGCATTCATCTCAATTATTGGTGGCCGGGCATGGGCCTAATGATAGAGAGACTAGTCAGAGAATGCCCTGACTGTTGTAATAGTGACAAAGTGTACAAAACTAGAGTACCTCCGATGTGTGTTACAGAGATTTCCAGCAGACCATGGGATGCAGTGGCAGTCAATATAGTAGGAACTATCCACGCAAAAGGTGGCCTCCAACTGTCTTCTGGTATTGATAGATCAGTTTTCTAGGTGGGCTGAAATGGGTGATGTCAGCAGTATTGAAACCAGGAGAGTAATAGAGTTTTTCAATTAGGTTTTTAGTCGTGAAGGTTAACAGAATAGTGACTGATAATGGTCTACAATTTGTTTCTCTAGAGATTGATGAATTTCTAAAGTGCAGAGGTATTGGGCACAAAGTGTGTTCTTTGTATCACCCTGAAGGGAATGGTACTGTTGAAAGATTCAACAAATGTTTTAAAGAATGTGTGCAGTTGGAAATTGTAGTTGGTAGAAGTTGAAAAGAAGGTTTGAAGACATTTTTGCATGCTTACAGGTTTACGCCACACACAACAACTGGTGAGGTCCCCTTTGAAGTCTTCACAGGTCATAAAGGAAACACACAGTTGGCTCCTGGTTGGGTATCCTGGCGTAAAGATGACTGTGTTTCCTGGTCCAGGATGAAAGGGGGGAACAAAAGCGAGAAAAGATGTATAGAAAGAAGAAAGGAATATTATGATGTCAGAAGGCGAGTAGCTGATGTTGGAATATCTGTGAGGGATAAAATTCTGGTTAAAAAAAACTATTCTCTGTAAGAGTGAAAGCAAGTTTATGGGTCCATTCAAAGTTATTAAACTTTTCAGGAATGCAGTCAAAATTAAGGATGGGAGAATATGGAACCTGAATCGAATTACGAAAATATGGAAATTGTTTATTTTTAGATTTACTAGTGTTATTCATTATATTGGGCCTGATTACGACTTCGGCGGAGGGATTACTCTGTCCCAAATGTGACAGATATCCCGCCTGCTGAATTACAAGTCCGTTATATCCTATGGAACTCGTAATTCGGTGGGTGGGATATCCATCACATTTGGGACAGAGTAATTCCCTGCACCGAAGTCATAATCAGGCTCATTGTCTTCTAAGTAATATTATATTTGTTTTGTGTTCAAATTTAATGGGGGGAAGGTCTGTGGTATAGGAGATGTATTACATCACACCTAGAATGTAAAATGTAAGGGGATTCTATTTCCCCAGGCTGAAGGTTGACAGAGCTGTTGACTCAGAGAGTGGATGGGTTGCTCATAATAAAACAACATGGAAAAGATTTACCTGAGTCCTGTACTCACTACTACACTTTATTAAGTCTGAAGGTTCTGGATTTGTAAACACTTTCCAGACCATTTTTGGAGTTATACCTTCAGCTATTCTTTCACTCTTTGGCATGTACTGGCAGTATCCTGCTGTTGCTATTTTTGATTCACAATAGCCGCCTCATCTCAACAACGAGAAATGATGGAGCTCCACCCTACCTGTGTCATTATCGCATGATGCAGTACTTTGAGCATATCTCTTAAAAGAACTGGGCAGACAGTGGTTGCTGGAACTCCACCCGTCTTTCATTGTGTGCAGCCTCTCTTTCGCTGCTTGTGCTACCCTTTCAAAACTACTGCACGAGAGGTGTGTCTTGCCTTACAACATATACCATCTATGGATGTAAATCTGGTGATGTTCTCAATGAGGGTTAATTGCACACTTGCCCACTGAGAATATGGTTGTAGCGGGATGCCTTCTATGAGCCGCCCTTTGTGGATTTAGTGGCTTCTGGCACTGTGAAAAATGCTGCCTCCTCGGCTGGAACTGTGGCTGAGGTGCTGGAAGATGTATGTTCCTCCCGTCTTTTGTCTTATGCGCTGGTCAACTTATCGGCTGCCGAAGTGGGGTCTTTCCTGGATTCCAAAATTCTTGATGACATCAGAGATTTCCTATGGGACCATAATTACGTTGAAATCAACATTTAGCATTTATTTATTCAAGTACATTTCTTATTCAAATTCTAAATTGCCGCTTTTAGATAGTAGTTTTAGTATAGGTATATTAGGTCTTGGACCCTGCACTCTTGTCCCTATAATGGGAAGGGAGTTGTGGGTTCATTTTAGAGGTTATCTTGGGTACATTTATTTTAGCTCCAGGCCTTGTGTCCTGCCTCCTTTTACCCAGATACAGATTGTTAGAAAGCATTCATTTCAGCATGGTTAGCCCCCATGTTTTGCCTGGTATCTGATGTGATTTCAACTGAAAGTGCACTGGGTCCCTGCTAACCTGGTTCCCAGTGCCAGAGCTCTTTCCCAAAACTGCACAGTTGTTCTCTCTAGCACCCTTTGTTAGTCCCTAGTAAATGGTGCCCCAGTTACCTAGAGCCTAGGGTACTAAGGAAGGACACTGAGGGCTGCAGCATCAGTGCAGCCCCAGGGACCCCTCACCAAACCCACAAAAGGCTGCCTTTGCAGACTGTGTGTGTTGATGTAGGAAAAATTGAAAACACAACCTGTCACACACCACTTTGTGCCAGGTCCTCTACCACTGCATTGTCCGGGTGTAAGTCATCCCTAAGGCAAGGTGCACCCATGTGAGGGCATATATCCTAGAGCAGACATGACCTTTCTATGTCTCTGTCGATTCTTCAACATAGTAAGTGAACAGGGAAGCCATTTTAAATGCATGTGCTGAACACTGGTCACTATGAGTTTCCCAGCTACATGATGGCTTTGCTGAACCCAGGGGTGTTTTCTATCACAAATCACAGATTAATAAACCCTCACTGATTCCAGTGAGTGATTTATTGATAAATGCACCCAGAGGGCTCATTAGAAGTGCCCCTGAAACACCCGCTAGCCTGCTAGTGTGTTTACTGACTGTTCCTGACCAGTTCAGCCACTGTAACCACATTTACCGCCCCCCTAAAGCGAGAGCTAGTGCTCTTGTAGGCCAGGGACAATCGCCTGCACTGGGCGAGGATGTTGACACCTCCTCCAGGCAGAATGGACATTCCAGAGCAGGAAGCTTAAAAGGCCTAGCCACCTTTGTAATGCGACCCAGGTCTTTCCAAATGGTGGAGATAACCAACCCCCGCTGTCCTGACCCCACTTTTGGTGGCAAGACAGGAGGGAAAAATAGTCAGATTAGGAGGTGTACCCACTTAGTGCCAGTCTCATCCTTAAGGTCGACAAGCTGAAATAGAAACCACTTTTTACATTCCTCAATCTTGGTTTGGAAGTAATTAGGCCACTAGGGTCAGGGTATTCCCACTTCCCAATAGAAGTAGTCATAGAAAGGGTGCAGTCACCCTAAAGGTGGTCAGCCCCTGGTAGTCCCCGTAATGCTACTAAAATTAGTATTTAGGTGGCCCCCCTGAACCTCAGAACTCAGATCCTGACAACCCAAGAAGAAAAGGACACAGGAATCGCACCTGAAGAAGAGGGAAAAAAGAAGCAGCTGACCAGGTACCAGCCCCACAGGCCTGTCTGCTACCCTCAACAGACTCTACCCACAAAGTTAACTCATTCTGCAGCTGAGCAGAGGGCTGCCTGCCTTCAATAAAGACTCTAGACTCCTGTGAACAGCGAACCTGCTGTTCAACAGTATCCCAGGAAAGGACTCTTCAGCCTCCAGAACTGCAAACACCTGATACCTGAAGTGACCACTGCACCTGCCGTCACCTACCGGAGTTGGAGTGGACCACTGGTGCCAAAAAGATTCCCCAGCTCCCCAGAGTATGAGTCCATTGTGGTTTCACCCCTTTGGACTCCCTGAAGTCGCCTGCAGCCTCTGTATGCAGGCCCCCTCTCCTGCGGCCTTGTGGTGAGAATAAACCCAACACCTCCAGCAACTACTACAACTGTCACCTACGACCCAATCTGAAGTAGGTCACTGGTGCAAACAATGTCTCCCAGCTCCCCTGAGCTTGAGTGCAATGTGATTTCACCCTTACTAAACTCCATAACGAAGCCTGCAGCCTCAACACAGAGGACCCCCATAATCAAGAGTGCTCCTGGACACAGAAACTCAACACCAAAGGACACCCCTGCATCCATCGCCCCTGGGCCTTAGAGAAGAGGACCAAAGGTGCACCTACATCCCGAGCACCCCACATTTGTGACCTACCTGTTTGTTGTACACAAATGACTTCCTAGCCAGAGTCTGCAACTTGTTTGCATGATGACCAATCCCAATAAGAAACCATGGGGTACCTGACGCCTAACTGTATTCCTGTACCCAGCCGCCCCAATGGTGCCTGGAGTGACCTGCTTGTATGGTTCTGATCTGTACCCAGTACTTACACTAACTCTCTGAGATTGGCCCGGTAAGTCAGTGATAACTGTGTGTTTACTGAGCATTGTTTTCCTTCCATAGGTTAACATTGACAAACTCAAAAATTGCACTGTCTACTTTTGTATTTGAAAAGTTATCTTACTTAAAAACGTACTTACCTTATGACAAAGTTCTTGGTTTCTAAAGTCATAGAAAAAGAAGCATAATTTTCATAAATTGATATTGGATTTATTCTTTGAGTGTGTCTCATTTATTGCCTCTGTGAGTACAACAAATGCTTAGCAATACCCTCAGATAAGCCTACCTTATCTTAGAGCATTTGTATTGTCTACTTTTGCCTCTGCATTCCAACTGGGGATCCACTGGACTCTCTTCATGGTGTACTTCTTTCCTAGATTGGTGGAACAGTTGTAGGATCTGCGACTTTGAATTTACTGATGCCATTTGGGCAATAAGTGACTACACAAATAAATCCAAAAATTGCCTTTAGTTAAATTGCATTTTTTAATTGGGTATTTTTTCCAAATTCTTAAAAGTAAATGTTGGGGCACTGGTTCTGTCCCTGTATTTTAACAGTTCAGAAATTTTAAAAACTTACTTTAGTTAGGACTGTAAAACCTGTGTTAGAACTTTTTTTGTAGCTCCAAAAAGGTCCCAACTGTAGTGAAATAATGAGTACCTCGGATGGTGTGGATATATAGCTCGAGTTTACCTTCAGCTTTCTTACAAGCAGTTAAGAACCCTCTGCAAATGGTACAAAATTAGAAACAGGCTCAAACTCAAACACTGTAAAGCTCCAGAAGCTGTTGGGGGAGTATGAGCAGGCCCATCCTACTGATGGAGCCACTGACCCTATGGATCAGGGCAGCCAAAATACCTGCAGTGATGGCGGCATCCCGACCGCCGTATCACAAGTCTCGTACTGAAGGCCTCCCAAAAAAAGCCACAAATGTGACATGCCAGTGTAGGAAAGTACCATCTTGCCTTGCATGTTACCCCCATTTCTACTGTATATATGTTTGTTTTTGCCTGTGCCACTGGGATCCTGCCAGCCAGGACCCCAGTGCTCATGAAGTATGCCCTGTATGTGTTCCCTGTGTGGTGCCTAACTGTATCACTGAGGTTCTGCTAATCAGAACCTCAGTGTTTATGCTCTCTCTGCTTTTAAAATTGTCACTGCAGGCTAGACTAATTTTACCAATTCTGATTGGCACACTGGAACACCCTTATAATTCCCTAGTATATGGTACCTAGGTACCCAGGGTATTGGGGTTCCAGGAGATCCCCATGGGCTGCAGCATTTCTTTTGCCACCCATAGGGAGCTCAGACAATTCTTACACAGGACTGCCACTGCAGCCTGAGTGAAATGACGTCCATGTTATTTTACAGCCATTTTACACTGCTCCTAAGTAACTTATAAGTCACCTATATGTCTAACCATCACTTAGTGAAGGTTAGGTGCAAAGTTGCTTAGTGTGAGGGCACCCTGGCACTAGCCAAGGAGCCCCCACATTGTTCAGGGCAATTTCCCCGGACTTTGTGAGTGCGGGGACACCATTACACATGTGCACTACATATAGGTCAATACCTATATGTAGCGTCACCATGGTAACTCCGAACATGGCCATGTAACATGTCTAGGATCATGGGATTGTCACCCCAATACCATTCTGGTATTGGGGTGACAATTCCATGCATCCCCGGGTCTCCAGCATAGAGCCCGGGTACTGCCAAACTAACTTTCCGGGGTTTTCTCTACAGCTACCGCTGCTGCCAACCCTCAGACAGGTTTCTGCCCCCCTGGGGCCTGGGCAGCCCAGTCCCAGGAAGGCATAACAAAGGATTTCCTCTGAGAGAGGGTGTTAGACACTCTCCCTTTGGAAATAGGTGTGAAGGGCCTGAGAGGATTAGCCTCTCCTGGCCTCTGGAAATGCTTTGAAGGGCACAGATGGTGCCCTTCTTGCATAAGCCAGTCTACACCGGTTCAGGGATCCCCCCAGCCCTGCTCTGGCGCGGAACTGGACAAAGGAAAGGGGAGTGACCACTCCCCTGACCAGCACCTCCCAGGGGAGGTTCCCAGAGCTCCTCCAGTGTGTCTCAGACCTTTGCCATCTTGGATGCAGAGGTGTGAGGGCACAATGGACACCTCTGAGTGGCCAGTGCCAGCAGGTGACGTCAGAGACCCATCCTGATAGGTGCTTACCTTTTTCTGTAGCCAATCCCCCTCTGTGGGCTATTTAGTGTCTCTCCTGTGGGTATCTCATTATATATCGAATGCAAGAGCTCACCAGAGTTCCTCTGCACTTCCCTCTTCGACTTCTGCCAAGGATCGACCACTGACTGCTCCAGGATGCCTGCAAAACCGCAACAAAGTAGAAAGAAGAATACCAGCAACATTGTAGCGCCTCATCCTGCTGGCTTTCTCGACTGTTTCCTGGTGGTGCATGCTCTGAGGGCTGTCTGCCTTCACCCTGCACTGGAAGCCAAGAAGAAATCTCCAGTGGGTCGACGGAATCTTCCCCCTGCCAATGCAGGCACCAAACATCTTCATCACCGGTCCTCTGGGTCCCCTTTCATCTTGAGGAGCGTGGTCCCTGGAACACAGGAGCTGGGTCCAAGTGTCCCAGACAGTCCAGTGGCCTTTCTGTCCAAATTTGGTGGAGGTAAGTCCTTGCCTCCCCACGCCAGACAGTAATCTTGTGTACTGTGTGAAATGCAGCAGCTAGGGCTTCTGTGCACTTTTGCAAGACTTCCTTTGTGCACAGCCTAGACCAGGTCCCCAGCACTACGTCCTGCACTGCCCAACTTGCTGAGTTGGACTCCGACTTCGTGGGTCTCCCTTTTGTTGTGTTGCGTCGACCGCCGTGCTCAGATCTTCTGAATGCCCGTTCAGGTGCTTCTGCGGGTGTTGTCTGCTTCTGCGTGGGCTCTCCGTATTGCTGTGTACCCCCTCTGTCTCCTCCTCCAATGGGCGACCTCCTGGTCCTTCCTGGGCCCTGGCAGCACCCAAAACCTTCAACCGCAACTCTTGCAGCTAGCAAGGCCTGTTTGCGGTCTTTTTGCATGGAAACAACTCTGCATCCTCCAGCACGCCGTGGGACATCTTCTGACCAAAGGAGAAGATCCTGGCGCCTTCCATTGTTGCAGAATCATTGGCTTCTTCCACCCAGAGGCAGCCATTTTGCACCTTCATCCCGGGTTTAGTGGGCTCCTGCCCCCCCTGGACACTTTTTGTGACTCTTGGACTTGGTCCCCTTCCTTTACAGGTCCTCGGGTCCAGGAATCAGTCTTCAGTGCTTAGCAGTCAGTTGTTGTCTTTTCAGAATCTCCTATCACAACTTTAGTGTGTTTCTGGGGAAGTAGGGTAACTTTACTCCTACTTTTCAGGGTCTTGTGGTGGGGTATCTTGGACACCCTTAGTGTTTTCTTATACTCCCAGCGACTCTCTACACACTACACTAGGCCTGCGGTCCCTAAGTGGTTAGCATTCCACTTTCTTAGTATATGGTTTGTGTTGCCCCTAGGCCTATTGCATCCTATTGTATTCTAGTGTTTGCACTACTTTTCTAACTGTTTACTTACCTGATTTTGGTGTTTGTGTATATTTTGTGTATATTACTTACCTCCTAAGGGAGTATATCCTCTGAGATACTTTTGGCATATTGTCACTAAAATAAAGTACCTTTATTTTTAGTAACTCTTAGTATTGTGTTTTCTCATGATATAGTGTTAAGTGATATAAGTGGTTTAGTAGGAGCTTTGCAAGTCTCTTAGTTCAGCCTAAGCTGCTATAGCTACCTCTATCAGCCTGAGCTGCTAGAACACTTCTAATCTACTAATAAGGGATAACTGGACCTGGCACAAGGTGTAAGTACCACAAGGTACCGACTATAAGCCAGGCCAGCCTCCTACAGCCAGGCTGACCGATGGCGGGAGAGAGGTGGTCCCACCACCAGCCCGCCATGCCGACAACATCCCGCCCTCCATATTATGACTCAAATTGTCACCTCCACCAGAACCCAACACCACATTGGACATACATACCCACACTACACACACCACTAGAAAACACCCCCCCACACAACCCACAATCCTTTGCAACTACAACCACAGACAGAAGTGAGGAGCCACACACCCATCACCTACCACTTATATACCATAGGCACATATACACTTCAAACAGAGCACACACTACACACCACACAACTACACCATCAACACCATATACACATAACAGCTGCACACAAACACCACAACAAACCAGCACACCAAACTAAGCACCCCCCACACCCTGTCAAGCCCCAAACTCCCCACCCTTGCACACGACACCCCCCCAAAACCACATAACTACAACCATGCCCCTTCAAAAGCACCCATGATTCACAGACGAAGAGTTGAGGGTCATGGTCAAGGAAAACGTCAGGGTAGAGCCACAACTGCTGGAAGCACACATCCAGAAAACATCCATAGCCAGTAAAATTGAGTTATGGCATAGGATAATTGACAGGGTCAACTCAGTGGGCACCCATCCATACACAAGGGAGGACATCAGGAAGGAGAGGAACGACCTTAGGGGAAAGATGCTTTCCATGGCGTCATGACACCATATTGACATCAACAAGACTGGCGGTGGACCCCCACCTCCTCCCCCAGAATTCACATCGTGGGAGGAGAAGGTCTTAGACATCATGCATCTAGAGGGTCTGACTGTAATAACTGGAGGGCTGGACTCTGGTAAATTAACAACACTCCCCGGCACCAACACCTCCTGTACAGCATGCGTCCCCACCACCCTATCACTCCCCAATTCACCCCATCTTATACTTCCTTCCCCCACCCAATCACCTAATGCCCCTCCCCTGCATGCCACACCACTTCACTGCCACTGTCCCCACACAGTCCCTCCATAGTGCATGGATAGCACTCACAATGGCAATCACTACAACTCCCACAATGCATTACTCCCTACACATGAAAAGCTGCAATTCCCACTTCAAAGTGGAAGACCTGCATGTAAAACCATTGCACCAGCAACATCAACTGGATGTTTTGACTGCGTACTACTACATGGCAATGACAGCAATGCTATCCACTATCCACAACCCTCAATGGAACATGGAACCAATGTCACAATCCATGTTCCACAAACAATGTCTGCAGTGCTGCATCTGCCATTGCCAACACTGGGAAGCAAGTCAATCCACTATATGCATCAGACTATGAAACTAACAATTACACCTCCACAATGTAACTCTCTTCCTCTACATCTACAGGTACCCCTGCCACTGCCAACCTGCAGAGGATACCAGAGACGGCCAGCCCTCCCCAGGATGAAGGCCTCAGTGGATGTCTGGACTATGACGACTTACCTGGCCCATCTAGAACAACTGGTCAGTCCACCACCACCAGCCCCACCCTGCCCACATTGGAGTCCCCCACCCAAATGGCAACAACAGCAGAGTCAACCCCTTATCCTCAAACCTGGGTCCCAAGGACTGTACAATCAGCAGTTTGCCCCACAGTACATGGACCAGAGTCAGCCCCTCACACCAAGTCTATGAAGGTCCTGGTGTAACTGGAAGTTGGCACACTGTGCCAGGGGCACAGGCACAGGGGGCCAGGGGCAGTTGGAGGGCACCTGTGGGCCAAAGGATGGGGCCCCCAAGGGAAACAACTGACCAGGAGTCCATCTCCAAAGTCCTGCAAGCATACTAGCAACCCCAAGACAAGATGGGCCAGATCCTCTCAACCTTGCAGGAGAACCAGAGGCTGCAGAGGGAATACCACCAGGAGGCCATGCAGCAGTGGCAGGCTCACAACGCCACCATGGCCTCCATTGCAGGGGTGCTCTAGGAACGTACTACCATCCTGCATGCGTCCTCCACACACCAGCAGGCCATCCACTTCTACCACAGCTAGTGGAATGTAGGCCCTGTCAGAGGACTCGCAGACCACTATCACCCCTCCCTCTGAGGCTGAAGACCCCCTGCGCCAACAAGATCGTCCATTCAGGCATTCTGCAGGACCTGATGCCAAGACCAAAATCACTGCCAGGAAGGGACCCTCTTCTGAACATTCTTCCGTGTGTGCCAATGAGACACCCTGTTGACAGTCCACTGTCATGTCTCCATTTTCCCATGGCCCCTTGGATACTGGACCTGGACAAATTACATCTGGTCCCACTATTCTGATGATGTCATCCACCATGACCCCACTCATCACCCATTGCATTTGTGAATCACAATAAACAGCATTGAGCACAGCTACTGCTTACTTGTCGTTATTGTAACAAGTAAGATTTACTGTTGTACAATATGTCATTACAGTTAACACATTTACCATTAAACGTCTGGAAGGTGGACAGAATGGGGTGCAATGTGCAGGGAATATGACAGTAGAACAGACATATTCTGAAATCTTGTGTCACGTGAGCCACCAGTCAGGCCAAGAATCAGAGTAGCACCACCCAACAGCCCTGCAAAAAGATGAAGACAGGGACAGCCATCACAATAAGAGTCAATGTTGCACACTCAACACACATGCAGTACATTGTCGAGCGTCGTAGTGCAAATACGCAAATAGAATGTTAACACATAAGTGTTTTAAAAGAGTACATGTTGTACAGCGCCCTTTAGGGGTTAGGACTATGGGTGCAATTATGGTAGCGTAACGGTTGTTAAAAAATGTACATGCTGTACAACGCCTTCTAGGAGTGAAGTTTATGGTTACAAATGATTTAAGGTAAAAAAAATGTAATGCCCTCTAGGGGCTATGTCTATAATTGTGTTTTCAATGTTGTGAGTATACAAAATGCACACAGACCCATGAGAAATGCATATTTAAATTGGTTGAAATTCTTTATTGAAAGAATGATGTTGACAAGAATTACTGATCAAAAGGTACATGCTTTGACATCCGTTTTTAAATGCTTTATTGAAAAAATGTATATACTTTATTAGTAGTAATGTGCATTTACACATGATTATTTTTTCATTACTTAATTTTCTACTAAAATAATGCCATTCTGGCTTGTTGTTTCTTGGCCTGGACCCTGTTAGATGGCCAGAGGTGATCATGCAATGTCATTACAAGGTATTTTCAGCAGCCTTATCCATATTTTAAAATTACTGCATAGTATTGCATAGTGAGTGTATAATAAATATACTTTTTTATAAGAAAAAGACTGGACAATCATTTATTGAGTGTTGTTATTGTGTGCCAGTGAATGGTGATTACTAGCCACACCACCTCCCTTGAGTAGGCCTTGGACTGCTTTGCTTCGCTACTCTGAGGCAGTCAAGTGCTACAATGGGATGTTTGGCTCACACTGGAGGACAAATGTGGAACCATTACTTGAGCGGGCTTCAAGTATACCTCATTCTACTCTCTCCACGGCATACCACAACACTCTACGCCACTCCATGACACTCCATGCTACTCAACTCTACAACACTCCATGCACTCCATAACACTCTACTGACCTCCTTGGGCCTGAACTCCTTGGGCCAAACACAGCTCTACAGCCGCTCCAAGGCCTTCCTGCCTTGTGCCAGCTCTGCCCGCATTCTTTTCATTGCCTCTTCTGATGCTAGTTTACAGCCTATGCAGCTCCCGCCCTCCTGCACCCACCCTTGCCCCTCCCACCTCCCAGGACATTTAATGCAGGCCACTGGGTGGCCGCGCGACCAGCGGGCATGAAGGCACACCAAAGTCAAGCCTGTATGTGCCCGTCCGTGCCTGGAACACACCCAGGACCCTTGGTCTTCTCTCCTTCCACTGATACACCACTTAGGAGCTCCAGGCCCTGAATATCGGACCCCGCAACAACAACTGCTTCACGGCCTCCACAGATCAACCAAAGGACCCTTCAGCTGCCAACACTGCCTGTTCTCCTGCAACTCAGGACCACCAGACCACACTGATGCCGACACCACACCCAATGCCGAGGGCAACAAACAGCCCGGAACCTCTCCAGTGCATCCTGCTCAACAACCACTCCCTCTGCAAACACGCCACAGAAATCTGGGACACCATCACTACCTATGACCTGCACATCGCCTTCATCATCGAAATATGGATTAACCCCTCTTCAAACCCCGACAGGGCCACGGCCACCCCCAACTCCTACAACATTATACACCAAGACCGCACCAACAAACACGGTGGGGGCATCGCCTTCATCTTCAAGGAAACTATCCAATGTACCATCACTGACGACGACCAAACACCCTTCATGGAACACCTCAACTTCCCAATACAGACCAATGCTATTGCATTGTTGTATGTAATGACCAATGCCAACACCACGATGTGAGGCTACCAAGTGCACAGACCCACAGGACCACACACAGCCTTCTGGGACGCCGTTGCCAACCTCATCACCCACCTTGCCATCGACTCCCTTCACTAAATCCTACTCTGTGATCTCAACTTTCACCACAATGATCCCAACGGCACCAACTCCACCTCCCTCCTGTAGATCCTCAGCAACATCAGCCTCACCCAACTGGTCAAGAAACCCACGCAGAAACCCAGGCACCAACTTAATGTCTGCTTCACTTCCGGTGATAGAATAAAATTCACCAACGTCATTGAACTTACCTGGACCGACCACGGCATCATCCACTGCACCATCTCTCACACCTAGCACATCTTCTCCAAACACCAGTGGATTCCCCAACAAAGCTGTGGTAAGGCAGACCTCAACCAGGCCGTTTGAAACTTCACCACCTGGATCACCAGATGCGCCGACAAAATCGCCCCACTGAAACCATCAAAAACCAACAACATCGCCAAGCAAGCAACATGGTTCACTCCACAGCTTAGAAACTCCAAAAGCAATTTCCACTGACTTAAGAAACAATGGCCCATAACCAAGGACCCCTCTGACAGAGCAGCTCACAAGGCAGCCCTCAACCACTACCACTGCTACATCAAGGCAGCCAAGAGAGCAGCAATCATCACCCGCATCGATACCGCAGCCAACCACACAAAGGAAGTCTTAAAAACCATCCAGTAATTCTCCAACACGACATCCATGGAAACCACCATCCACCCATTCCAGAAACTCTGCGACACCCTCTCAGACTACTTCATAGCAAGATCACCACCATCTACAACAACTTCGACCCCCCAACCCACCACTTCCAGCCTTGACAACCTCCTTCAAATACCACACCACGGATGACATCAGAACCCTCCTTGACCAAGAAGAGACGGCAGCTCTAATCCTCCTGGACCTCTTCACGGTGTTCGATACAGTCTCCCACTACACTCTCCTCAAAAAAACTTCACAACAAAGGTATTTAACAAAATGCCCACAAGTGTATTGTCTCTTTCCTCTCAGGCTACACTGAGAGCATCAGCCTTCTTCCCTTCACCTCTGCACCCAAGACCATCACCTGTAGCGTATCCCAAGGATCTTCCCTCAGCCCCACTCTTTTCAATATCAACATGACTCTCTCTCAAACATTATAAGAGCCCACGTACTCAACATAGTCTCCTACACCAACAACACCTAACTGAGTCTCTCGCTCAACGAGGATCCCTACAATGCTAAAGCCAACTTCCACAATGCCATGACCAGCATAGCAACATTGATGAAAGACAGCTGCCTCAAACTTAACATCGATAAAACGGAAGTCCTGATCTTCTGAAGGAACTCCTCCATAATGTACCCTTGCTGGTGGCCAACAGAATTCGGACCAACCCCTATTTCATCAGATCATGCATGAAACCTCAGCATTATCCTCAATAGCCCACGGTCCATGAATCACCAACTAAACTCAGTCGTCTCCACCTGCTTCTACATCCTCCAAATGCTCCATGGAATTTTCAAATGGATCCCCACAAACACCAGAAAAAACTGTCACACACTCACTGGTCACCAGCCACCTCAACTACGGTAATGCTGTTTATGCCAGAATTTCCATCCAGCAACTCAAAAGCCTCCAGACTGTACAGAACATTGCAGCCAGACTCATCCTGATCCTCCCCAAATGCTCCAGCATCACCTTTCACCTCAGAGTTTTCCACTGGCTCCCTATCCAGAAGAGATGCTAGTTCAAGATCCTCACATTTGCGTACAAAGCTCTTCACAATCAAGGGCTGTCTTCCATCAAACACTGACTAAGCTTCCATGTCCCTGCAAAACAGCTGCGCTCCGCCATGCTCAACCTCGCACACACACCCTGCATCCATCGCACCCACAGCGGTAGCCACTCCTTCTCCTACATTGCAGCCACGTTCTGAAACAACCCCCCTCCACCTCAGGATAGATCCCTCCTTGGTGTATTTCAGAAGAAGCCTCAAGGCATGGCTCTTTGACAAGTACATAGCACCCTCAGTGGCCAGATACCCTTAGGCGGGATAGTGCTGTGCTTTACAATTGATCGATTGATTGATCCACTCCACTGCACAAAACTCCTTTCCACTCCACACCACTGTCTCCAGTGTACTCCTTAATAAAGAATTTTACTTTGCATTGTAGCATATTGCACATTCTTTTGGTTTGTTTGCTAATATTCGGTTTAATTTGGGTTACTGAGTTCTTAATAGCTTTGTTCTTTTTGAGGATTTCTACGAGTTTGTATTCTGAAGGTTGGCTTCTCCCTAGTGTAGATTGGAAGGCACTGTTGTATCCTTCTACTGTATTGTTGGTTTTGACTTCTTGAGCCATTGTGCTGTTGCAGACATTTCATCATGATATTTGAAATTTGGGATGAAGTCTTTGTCCGGAGCGGTGCACTCGGCCAACCCAAGTGCCTTCAAAGTACTCCATTAGAGGACTTAGCTTGTGTTTGTTGGTAGAATGGCTGGACTTCCTATACGTAAGTAGCAGTGGTTAACTACCTGTAGAAAACTGGACTTCTTTGCAGATGTTCCCCGACTTTTTGTCCCCTTAAGAGCTATTTGATGCTAGTTTTGGACCCTGTATTCCACTGAATCCTGCTAATCAGACCTCAGTGCCAGTGCTCCTTCCCTTAAAACAATGTATGTATGATTGTTTCACAATTGGCACAGGACTTTAGCAGCCCTGTAAGTCCCTGGTAAATGGTGTCCCTGGTACCTAGAGCATGGGTAATAATGAGAGTCCCCTAAAGGCTGAAGTAAATCTTATACCTCCCTAAAGGACCCACACAAAAATTGCACACAGCCTGTCATTGCAGATTGTTTGTCAGCATGAAAGCCCTGAGGGAAAACCTGACATGGCACACTCATTGTGCCATGTGAAAGTCACTGCGTGCATTGTATGTAAGTCACCTGTACAGGAGGCTTTAAGAGCCCTAAGGTAGGCTGCATTATAATACATGCAAGTGACCGGACAGCCATCTTAGAATATGTACTGGACACTGGTCATCATAAGTGTCTCAGCTACATGATGGCTGCACGGAAAATAATGGTGTTTGGAATCAAACACCTCGTCTCAATAAACCCACATTGATGCCACTGTAAGATTTATTATGACATGCACCCAGAGGGCACTTTAGAGGTGCCACCTGAAACCTACTAGTCCTCTAGTGTGCTGGCTGACTGGTACTGACCAGCCTGCCACCACAGACGTGTTTCTGACACCCCTGGATGTGAGAGCCCTGCTCTCAGAGGCCAGAAACAATACCTGCTCTGGCAGGAGGTGTTATCACCTCAACCAACAGGATGGCTAATAAATCTGCATACCAAGGAGAGGGACTTCAAAATCCCTGCTGCCTTTGATATGCGACCCCAACTTACCCCAGACCTGAGTGAGGCAACCCCCTGCCTTGAGGCCCATTTGGCACCAGGACAGATGGGAAATTAGACAGTCAGGAGGCGTGTTGCACTTGCTATCGGGACACACTCCTAAAGGGGTCAGCCTGAAGTGAACCTGAAAAGGAGAATTCCACCATCTTATGTTGGTGGAATTAGGAACGCTGGGAAAGGGTGATGTCCACTCTCCACAGGAAGTGGTCATCTAGAGGGCATAGTGAACCTAAGGGTAAATAACCCATTGGCTACTACCCTTCACTCTCTTTGACGCCCCTAATTTGAGTATTTAAGGGCCCCCTGACACCAGGAAAAGAGATCAGATCAAGATTCTGGTGAACGAAGAGAGTGAGAACAGAAGACCTGCACCAAAGGAAGGCACAAAACCACACCAGGCTGCTTGTACTTCGACAATCACTGGGACCAACTTTGCAAAGCACTAGACAGCCTACCAAACCCTTAGAGAACTACCCAGCACCTCAACAACCAGGAAAGATCTCACTTTGAGTAGAGGAGCTACTTCCCTGCATCCACAGGTCCACAGAGGAAGCAAGCTGCCAGTGAGAGGTCACTGAGGCTCTACGAGGCCAGCCCCATCTCCCCACTGGGTTTTGAGACACTGACCCCTCCAGGAGGCCCACATCACCAGATCCTGGGTACCGGAGCAGTTGCAGCAGCCAAGCTTTGTTGTGTCCAGTCCGAACACCAACACCAAGGAAAACTGACCTGCATGTCAAGGGACTCCAGGGACAGTGAGACCCTGATAAATAGTGGCCCAGCTGACCTGTTTTGACCCTCTTCTGCAGAACTAAGATACAGAGGAGTCTCTGTCTGCCGCGACCCAACTCATCCACGCGACCACAGCTCAAGTCTGAGGGAGTCAATGATGCCCACGGGGTCCTGAGACCCTCTGAAGCTGAGCCCACTCGTGGGTTTGGCCAGACTGGTTTCCCACTTGCTGCCTGCAGCCTCTTTCTGCAGGACTCAAGGACCTCTAGCAGCATGACCTGACACCTCAAAGCCCCACTGCACACGAGCCCCACAGCCTGAGTTCAGTGGACTGATGGTGACCCCACATGCCCAAGAGCCTCAAAACCTGAGCCCCCTTTTGGCTCAACCGGACTGGTAATCCTGTAACCACTTACAGCCTTTTTTCAACAAGAGCGTTTCCCAATAAAGTGAATGAGACACAAACACTGTAAGGCGCCTCTTCACCCAGATGCCCCTTTGCTTCCCAAACTGACCTCTTTGTGTGGCCTCAGACCTTGCCCCATACTCACCTTAACTTCCAAAGACTGTTCCTGTAAGTAGTTGGTAAGGGCCCTTTTGTAGTATATGCCCGACTATTTTTTTCACAAAGGGGGGGGGCAGCATTAAAAAGTTTGAAGAGCACTGCTTTAGGATTACATTACCGCCTACAGTCTACAGAATTTATGTTTTATGTGACTTAAAAATTGATAACTCGAAAAGTACTTACCTGATTATGGTAATCTTGAGGTCTAAATTAATATAAAAAATTGTGTTACTTTTATAAACTGGTGTCATACTTCTTTATTGATTATGTGACTCGCTTACTGACTGTGTGTGCAATAAATGCTTAACACTATTTTCTGAGAAGCCTAACACTTGCACACGCTATCACAAAAGAGAGCTTACTCTAACCCCCTCAGCCAATAAGTGTTGCCCTGGACTATCAGTATAGTGTGACCTTACCTTGTACACTACATAGATAGCCAGCTTCCTACACTACCTCTGATATAGGGAGATAGGCTAGTGCAATAATTGTTTATTTCAAAGGCTGATTGGCTGTTTGTTGCATATTCTACACTTAGGGCCTCATGATGGCAGTCAGACCACCGCAGACAGGGAGGTCCAACCCCCCCATTATGATGTGGCGGAGCCTCCAAGGTCCAACAGCCTGGCAGTCCCAGTGCTTGTATTCAAGCAGCGCTGCCCTGGGGATTACGAGTACCCATCTGCCAGCCTTTCCATGGCGGTAAACACCACCATGGAAAGGCTGGCGGAATGAGGGCATCAGAGGGCCCCTGGGGCCCCTGCACTGCCCATGCACTTGGCCCAGTGGAATACTCCTAATATGGTGGGCAAAAGACCTCCGTTACTGGTGGTCTTTTGCCTGCAGCGGCTTCGACGGTCCTGTGAAAGGAACACCAAAGTTTTAATGAGGCCCTTAATGTAGGTTGTTGGAGGTTTCTCCAAATAGTTTTGTTAAAATGGTAGTAGCAGTATTGCAGTGTGTGGGTATAGTTTAAGTAAGCTTGTATAATGGCTTGTTCAAAGTCAATTGTATGTATGTGAGGAGTATCCGTTTGTTTAAATTTTAATGTGGTTTTGTAGTTTGTAGTAAGTGATACTTTGTTTATTAGGTAGCATTATGTACATGAATGGAATATTAGTGTTTTGATGTCCACCAGGTATGGTATATATCTGAGTGAATGGTTTGGGACACATTTTGAATGTCCCATCCACCATCCATGCTTGACAAATCGTCTGCTGTAGCAAAAATAAAAATGTATTTCTTATATTAAGGTTGTCATGCAGAATGAAGGGTTTTTCATTATGTGTGATGGTTAAGTGTTCTGGAATTTGTATACCTTCATATGTTCTAGGGGCAGGAGGAGTATCACTGGTGGCTTTTAAGGTTTGTGATATTAAGCTTCTAAAGAGGGGTATGGCTAGTACCTGCCCTTTGATGTGTGCAGGTACTGTAGGGAGTATAATCAACAAATGTCAAGGCACTCGTGATTTAGTAAAAGGTATGAAATAGAATAAAAAGAATAAAACAGAATAAAAGCCGATTAAAAAAGAGCTATAGTTGCCACGCTGATACGCGAACCGGAGAGTGCGACTTTACTCTCTGGACACGATATTCTGTGTACTCGTGGTACCCTTGAGTTAAGGAGGTGCACACACACACACCCCTTACGTGCATACGCAGACTCACTAGTACAGTGCTTTCTACTGGATAATTAGTATTTGGGATTTCAGGAGAGCAACTATAGCTCTTTTTGAATCGTCTTTTATTCTGTCCAAACATCGTGTTGAGCCCTGAGGAAGTCATTGAGATTATTTTCTCTTAAGACGAAACACGTGTTGGCTGTTATCTGTTTTACCAGTATATGAATATCACACCTCAAGAATAAATTGGATTCATGCTCACTTTTCACGGTCTACGTTGTACCTGACTGCTTGGAAGAGGACTTTACTGTATACGTACATGAACCACAGAACTTTCACTAATTCACGAGTGCCTTGACATTTGTTGATTATGCTGTGTTTTTCTTAGAGAAACATTGGAGGAGTGGGGAGGATCCTCCTGCCAGGAGCACCGTGCCTACGATTGATTGGATTTTATACTAACTTGGTGATTCACTGTGAGCGCCTAGTCCTATAAACCTTCTTCCCTTTGCTGTTCTTTCCTTTGTGACTGTAGAGAATATACCTTTTAGCATTTTAGTAGTGGGCTATTAGGAACTAGTGCTTGCCTCTCTTTAATCTTGTAGTACATGCCTTACTTCGATATTGGTGACATTTGGGAGTGGTTGTGTTCTCCCACGTTAATAGCAACATTATCTTTTGTAGCAGCCCTCCCATAACAAGTGTTAGAGTAATATTTGGTACATTTGCAATTAACATTGTCATTGCTTGTACTTTCTTGCCTGTAAGTGTAGCACATGTGAGAGAGTATGTTTTCCCTTTCTGTGATTTGATGTATTTGCTATTTCTGTCAAAGCCAGTTATTCATCATACAGCACACAAGTATAATGTCACCATGCTTAATAGATTCACAAAACACAAGTACAGTTCATATAGCATTGCAAAGTAGCAAGTCAGGTGCTATAATATCACTAACATGAATTCCAGTCATGGGAGGTGGCAGGGAAGGGAGGAAGAAGGAAACAATATGGCCTCAGTCCCTCAAGGAAGAGAGCCTGGTTAGTATAATGCATTGTGTGGCCATATAGTGCTAAGAGCAACAGTCGTGTTATTGATATGAGGAAGCAGGTACAGGTCACTGAGGTCCCCCTCACATGTAATTGCAATCCGGCGAAGGGCATGTGTTCTTGGGCCCCAGTCATCTCTTTTAAGGTGGGTGCATATCATTCTTAGCTTCAATGTTCATGACATACATGTTCCCGCCCCCCACTCTCCCCATTCCCCTGGCCTCCAAAAAAATGCAGTGCATTTGATTCTGCACATGCCCATATTAATAGTGTATTAAGTCATCTGCCAGTGTCCGGGGTTGCAGACGCCTTCCACTGCATTGAATATGCCATTTCAAAAGGACGAATGCTACGTCGATGAAGCAATACATGTGTTTAACACCCTTGGTTCTGTGACAAATACCAAGGAGACAACACTCTGACAGTTCATACACTGAATTTGTAACCTTGGTCCATGTCCACAGCAAAGGGGCAAAGGGGACAGTCCCAAACCATATGATAGAAGCAAGCCTCTCCTAATTTACACATTGGACATTCTGATGTGGAGTCGGGATGCAGACATTTGATATGCTGCGGACAAAGATATGTTTGGTGTATATAATTGAATTGTGTAAAACAGAACCTGGGATTCTGAAAGACTTCTTTTGTGCCCTTAAGTGTCTGTGTCCAGGCTTTATTGGATAAGGGATTAGGAGGCGCTTCACTCCATTGAGTCCTGGCTTTGCTAATATCTGCCATCAGTTCAACACATCCAATATATATGCATGCATCCATCTATCTATCCACCCATCCATCAATAAAGCTTTTCAGCCATCAAATGCACCTTTTGTACATTCATTCATCTATCCATTATACATCAATCCTCTCAGATTTTCATTTACTTTGTCATCCATCCATTCTCTTAGTTGTCCATGTACTATGCCATCCAACCATCTGCTCGGTTTCCATTTACGCTGCCGTCCTTTCACCCACCCATCTATCCTCTCAGATGTCCATCTACTCTACTATACCTTTACCCACCAATTCATTCATCCTTTCAGATTTCAATTTCCTCTGTCATACTTTTTCCCACCCAACCATTCTCTCAAATTTATTTCTGTCATTTTTTCAGTCCACCCAGCTACACATTAGTTCTCACACTCATCCACCTACCCAGCCCCACCCATCCTTTCACCCACACATTTTTCCAACTATTCATCCATTCATTCTTTCAGATTTCCAAATTACTCTTCCATCCTGTCATCCACCTATGTCCACATCGTTTCAGCTATTGATCCACCAACCCAGCCCAACACCCATCCTTTCACCCACCCATCTGTTTACCGACTCATCCATCCATCCTTTCACTCACCCGTCTTTTATTTACCACACTCATCCATCCATTCCTTCACACGTCCATCTTTTTACCCACCCACCCATCCATCCTTTCACCCACTTATCCATCCTTTTATTTATTCATCCTCCCGCCCTTTCATACACCCATACTTTTACCCTCTCATACATCCTTTAAACCTCTCAAGCATTCACTCGTACATCCTTCTCCTCCTTTTCTAGCAACCCACAGTTCTTTCTTCCCTTTACTTAATTATGATCACTTATCAGCCAAGTTGCAGATAAGAGGCCCATAAAAAAACACCCCCGCTGTTGATGGTAAAGTGGGGGGGTTCTCTAACCTACCTTCTTTTCTGTTGGGAAAAACGTTGTTTTACTTTTATTTTAAATGCTTTTTTTATTTTTGTTTTTAGTGTTTAAGGTTGTCTCGATATTTAGAACTGTTTTTAACTTACTTTCTTTTTATGTGCCATTTTCCAGGTATTTGATTGCTGGAGTTAGTTGGTTATCTGTAGTTTGTCGATTGGTTTAGTTATTTTTCTTTAGTTTCGAAATTTGATGAGATAAAAAAAGAGTGTTTTGTTATTTATAATGTAACATTTTCTAAATCAATTATTTTTAAGTTTATTTAATTGAATGTTTCACTTACTTTATAATGTAGTTATATGTTTTTTCCAATATGTTTTTCTGATTTTCTAAGGCTAATCCAGCAGAATATTGTCATCTTGTAGCTTTAGTAGTTTTTGTTGAAGTAAGTGATCACAGTGTGTTCCTTTTACATTATTAGTTTAATTGAGTACATAATGTTATTGGTTAGTTTGCTTTACAGTGGTTTTTATTGGTTAGTGTTTTTTTTTTATTTTGACTTTTTCAGTTATTGCCTTTTATAGTGGACACATTAGTGGTTTTAAAAAAATATTAACTATATATTTTATTAGTTGTATTGTCCGTTTAATCATAATTATACGTACTGAAGTGTATACTTATTTTATTTGGGTGTTGAAAGTTTATTCAGTTACATAAAATCATTATAATGTTTTTAGATTACTTATATATGTTTTTAGACTTTATTTTTATTTCTCGCTTAATGTATTATTTTATAATTAAATGGCTTTTTTGTGATATTAATGTAAATGATATTGTGTGTTGCAATATTTTGGGCAATTTATATGTGCATTTGGTGATAACAATATGTTTTTCTTTCCAATATTTGTTACCGATGTAGGTAAAAATAGATATTCTTAACAGCAATATTTTGTTTATTTCATAGTTAAGCCTAGGATAACAATTTTTTTTGCAACTGAAATTTTATTTCCAATATAGATATATACGATTCAATATTGTTTACATCAACATTATGTAGCTGATCCCAGCATTACAAATGCTGAATTTCTTCTGTCATAGAAAAGCCCAGGCAATACTCAGCAGGTGTCATACATTTCTCCTGCTCACTGTGCTAGCTGCAAGACACCGAGGCCGACAAGGATACAACCAGGATGAGATAGCTTGTTTTCATCTAGATGAGACCTGGTCTGGTAGTTCAAGCTGGACTGTTCCCACTGCAGCAGGACCAAGGATGATTTGCATCTGGCTGATCTCTCCATTGAGTGGCATGGTGGGTGAAAGAAAACAGGTCTGGGTTTCATACTGTAAAGTGTTGTGGGTAATTTTAGTTAGTCACTTGGGCACAGTGACAGCTTAGCTAAGGCTTGTGGCCTGTGCCTTTTTACCCAGTTCTTATGCTCTGTATTTCTGCATTCCCTTTTTTTCATTTTATTATTGCTTCTTATAGGGGCATTGTTTTAATATTATTATCAACTGCTACTCTGTGAAAGTGTCATTATCAGTGCTATTGATGACTTTCTTTGCATCATGTTCTTTCCTCGGAATTACAAGAACAGAATGCAAGGCACACAGAACAATATTTTGGATTTCCAGCTACAAAACGGAGTTAAAAGTCCAGCACTTAGGTACATACCCGCATCAGGCTTTTGTGCCTGAACATAAACATGTCCCTGATAAAAACATCTGGTAGGACAAAGGACATTAGAGGGGGTTCCAGCTAGAATTTCCATCCATGCTGCTTGCCTGTTTTCAGTAGACCTCAGCCTTTGTGTCTCCGCTAAAATGTATTTTATTGTAGATTGCAGTCTTTTCAATAAATGTATTGGAAACTGTCCTGCATCTTTTTTCTTGCTTATGTGTGTGTAAGAGACATTCATTGGACAGAAAAGGGTTATGCTTGTTTCACCAAGATTTCCATGAGGGGTCCTCACGGTTCCATACAAGGCTGCCACAAATCACCTCTACCGTTTGGGTTTGGGTGAGATGCTGCTAGAAAGCCGGGAGGGTTGCCAACTGGTGTGGTAGTGACTCAGTAGCGCTGGCTATTCGCCAAAGACTCTGAGAGATTCCTCAGCAGGAACAGGAGCATGAGCTGCCACAGGTTATTACCGACTCCTATACTAGTATAGGATGGGATAGTCTGGGGGGCCACACCAACTAAACCACAACATCAGAGTACCACCCATAAAGAAGGTACTAAAGAAGCACAAGAGGGTTCTAAAAAAGGCTGGGATTAGCAAAAACAAAACAAAGACAGAAGAGGTCAGGGGGGAGAATCTCCGCAACCTAAGACTTCTGAGAGAAGATACAATCTTCAAAATAGAGAAACTTTAAAAACTCCTGTTAGATACCAATATACTGATACATGCACCTCTCATTCCTTTCAGGACACACCAGACAGAGTGAGACAGTGGGACAGTCTGAAACACGATGTGACTACACAAAGCCGAAGAAGGACTTATAACGCTCCTCAGAAGCTTACCGTTAAAAAGAGGACAAATCCCCTCAACAGAAACCCCAATTTAAAAACAAAAACGTGACCGAAATTTCAATCAAAAATTCCAGCCTTGCTCAGAACACTGTTGAAGAAAAGGACATGGGCAGTGACTCTGGTAGACAGAGTGGCAGACGTCACGATTTGTCATCAGAATCTTATAGATCATCTGGATCTGCCAGCAACTAACAACTTTCTCATCACAGAGACAGCAGACAGGTGTGTCTGCCCACCCGACAGGGTTTATTAATTGAATATCAAAATAGAGAGAGACATAGAGCGCACTATTGAAGTAATATTCTTGGAGAATATAAACTATGATATTCTATTGGCAGAAAAAGACTGGCCACCTGAATTTGTCTACAAGCTCCCACATGGGGAAGATGTAATTTTGCCTTCTTCCTCAGTCCTGGTTCCAGATGTGATAAAGGAGGCCTATGCTGCAGATTGGGCTCTGGTGCAGACTCCTGCGCTGTACTGCAACCACATGGGATGGGATAAAGAATCGCCCTATCATGTAATACCAATGAGATCTTCATCGCAGCCTCAATATCCTATTAAATATGAGGACAAAGCTCCAGTGAGAGAGGTTCTCACACAACTTGAATACCAGGGAGTAACTGAACCCTGTGTCTCTGCAATGAATAACCCGTTATTCCCTGTTAGCAAACCAAATCATTCATATAGAATAGTGTTAAATTACAGACATTTAAACAGTCACAATCGCACATATGCAATACAAAGTGCACACAGGACTAATTAACATAGTGTGCAAAACATACAAAACAACCTTGAATATTTGCAACTTTTTTCTGCCAATTCTAGTGCCTGAAATTCAGGATCTAGGCGCTTTTAATTCATTAGGCTTGCAGCATTGCTTTTACCGATTAACTCGGGGTATAAAAACAGCCTTGGGTTATTTTCAAACCGAGTAGCATCAATACTACATGAGAATGATCCTGAGGCATTGTCTGATGTGAATGATATTTATCTCACAGATTACCTCAACATACATCTGGCCAGGGTGGATCAGATCGTATTGGGATTCGCCGCCTAGGACTATAAATTCAATTTCAAGAAAATTAAAGTAGCTTTCTTAAGTGTCCTATTTCTGGGATCCTAATTATCAGATGAAAGCAAGAGCCTTGCCCACACTTTCTAGAAAAGCATGCTCAACTTCAACCTTCTAATACCATTAAGAAATTGCACTCATTGTTGGGTTTCTTTAACTTTGGCAAAACATACATACCTCACTATGCACAATGCATAAAACTACTCTATGACTTTATATTCCAGATTTTGCAAACAAACACTGGACAATAAAACACTGGCATCCTCAGAGAACTGAAGCAGGCCATGCTAGAAACAAAACATTTACACACGTGACAACAAAAGAAACTTGGTCATCAGAATATATTCCAGTGCCATCAGCTTCACCTACATCACATTCAATGAAGGTGACACAGTACCCACAGCAAACGAATCACATTTGTATTATAATGCAGAACAATGTTTTGCACCAACAGAATGAATCCTGACTTCTGTTCAGGTGACCGTCATTAAAGAGAGGCCACTTGCCCAAGGGAAACGTATTATTGTCGTTACCCAGGTTCCAGCCCTGGAGGCGGTCACCAAAGTCAGTGTTCCCAACGCAAAAGCATTACATTCACATTGGATTAATTGGGCAACCTTCTTGAATGCCACTGATGTTGATTACATCTTGGTTCCAAAACTTCACACCCAGGAATTCCTCCAGTATGAACAAGAGTACCCCACACCTACTAATATATTACCATTAGACCAAACCGAACTGTCATTTACACTGATGGTTCAGCACAACCAGCTGTAGGTACTAAACATCAATACTCGTAATCAGAGTGATGAGGGATGGTACATTCCACCCTCAAAATACTTAGTCGCAGACCCTAGGGGACTGCACTGCACAATGGCAGAGCTTAAGGCTCTTGTTGTGGCACTGGAACATACAGATCTTGGCCAACCAAGACTGATTGTGTGTGATTTGTACTATTGCGTCTAGTCCATTAACGACTATGTAAATCATTGGCACCTGAATGGCTTCAGAGATTCCAAAGGGAACACCATCAAACACAGACACTGGTGGAGGAGGGTAGTTGACCTTCGGGGCAGACTACCAAAAGCTCGTGTAGTACATACATTGGCCCATCAACATGTAGGAGTACACGTTGTATGAAACACCTTAGCTGACGAAGCCGCCAAGTCTGCAGTTGCTGCTGCTTCTGTTACTTCAATAACTCGCTCACAGACGAGGTTGACTAATGAGACGCTGGCTGCTATGAAAGCTTCGGCTCACCAAAAGCATTACCTTCAAAATATTCCTACCATCTCAGTGCCAGAACATTGCCTTTCCAACCATTCCGGGGGTAGGAGATCATGTGCTCCCCAACCAAGACCACAGAATGGACCTTACCAAAGCAGTGCATGAGGGTGTCGCTTCTGCTCAAGCAGGTGTGGCAGCTACAGTATCACTATTACAAAAACGCTTGTGGTGGCCAGGTCTTTACAAGCAGACCAAGCAATATGTCCTTTGCTGTGACATTTGCCAGAAAATTCAAGGGTCCCCCATTAAATGCCCACCACAGCCATCCCTCCTAATTGCAAACAAACCACTACAATGTGTGTACCTGGACCATTGTGGTCCTGTACAACCTGATGGTTCATACAATATATCTAGTCGCTGTAGATTCTTGTTCTAGAATCCTGTGGGTATGGCCACAATAGTTGGCTGACACTCAAATATTTATTAAAGATTTGCTAGTCTTTATCGGTACATATGCTGTTGCAGAATTCCACTCAGACCACGGCCCTGTCTTTGCCTCTATGGCACCATGGGAACAATGAGTATTCAACTCTGTTATTCCTCCCCCATCATCCCAAGTGAAACACCATTGTAGAGAGGAAGAATCAGGATTGAAAGCAGTCCTTAATAGCAATACTTATAGGTTCAAGCCGTAGTTGGCTTCATCACCGACATTGGGTCCAGACAGCATAAATAATCAGCACAGATGGTCCTTGGGAGGTCACACCCCATAGGAGGTCCTTTTTGGGATACCTATGTATGTCCCTGATCTTGATGGTTCTGGCGCAGTGGTGGCATACACACCGTTTGGCATAAATGAACATGTCGCTTGTTACACAGGACCTACAGCAATTTTGTGATGAGAATTCATCTGCCTGTGCTGCCACCTTGGGAATGAGGGATTTGCCAGCAAGAGCTACTGGGGGATCTAGTATGTGAAAAGGTTGCTGTGAAAAAGGAATTTTGCCCATCCTACAGAGCACCGGTTTCAGTCCTGGGAATTCACTGTACCAGAACTGTTATCATACCGCCACTGCATGGTTCCAAAAAGAACAGATTTGTTTCTATTGAAAATGTCAAATTGCACTATGTGGCTGATCCTGCACAGTAGACCCAGAGGTTCTTTGGGTAGTACCCCTGTCACTACCCGAAAGGATATACCGCTACAAGCAGTAAACAACGTTTCTGCCAGCACAGGTGCTATAATTGCCTCCTTGAGCATGGGGAGGGCAGAGAATGAGCTTCTGTTGATTCCTGTCAACACTTCATTGGCAAACACTGCCTGAGATGTGGAATGCTATTATTACAACTCGACCCAGACGGATGCCATCATCTACTATGAACTACCACAAATGGTTCCATCTACAAGCTCTGCGCCAGCTCCTGTGTATGCACAGACTGCTTCTGGTTAGTTCATCGACATGGATTACTTTTCTTCTGACTCATCTGCTTCTGCAACTGAGATTACATCAAAGACATGTAAGCTGTACATTTGTCTTAAGAACAATCACTTAATTTATCCATAGTACTATCTGTGGATATTGTTGACATTGCTTGCTTTTGTGCTTTGGATTGGTTTCGTTATTGTCTTTTTCCTTCTGATAAATGGTCATTATCTTCCTGAACGCTCTGCCATTAAGACATGGATGAGGTTTTGACACTTTACCTATATCCCCATAAGGTCTGAAGAGACTTGTCCCTTGTGAACATGTCAGCAGTTCTGATTCCAAATGGCATTGTGCTGGACAAAGTACCATTTGACATGTACAGTTCTACTGAGGTAATTCAATTTCCATATGTGTTTAAAATTTCAATGGGTGATGTTATTTCACCTGGTATTGTTTCCAAAGACTAGGATGTTAAAACAGTTGATTCCATGCTTTCTGAGGTTGAATATTACACTATATTTGAAAGAGAAGAGGTGTATATGAACATGGGGAAATGTTTTGTTACCACCGTTACGGGCATACCTTTCTGCCCCGAACCAATGCTCCAAGATTAGTTTACATTTACACACAGTGGTAACATTGTTCAACACCACCTGTGAAGAGACCCAAAACATATGTAGATAAGTTTGCATACCTTATTGGGCATGACACCAGCAATGCGGTGTTGTATTATTTCAAATGACCACCTACAGAATGAGGAAATTATTGTTAAACAACACAAAATTAATCTATTAAGATTCCTGTATTTCCCATCTTGTTGTGGAAGGTTATGAGTATTGGGAAAACAGTAATGAATTAAAATGTGAGTGGGTAACAAAAGCTTGGCAAATACAGGGTGGGGAAGCTTTGTTTTAGAGCATGCCTTATTGCTTTACAAATTATATTTTTACATGACACAGTCCAACAAACATCTTGTTTAGGGTTAGCAAAAATCTAAGAATTGAACACACCCAGTATCCCCTCACCTGCGGAATTTCACAAATGGCAAACATTTTTAAATCTCACCGGAAAACAACTAAATACTTGGTCTCAGACTGGTAACTTAATTTCTCACTTTCAAGTTCCGGCAGGGGGGTTTGTGGCCAAGAGACATCAATGAGTACTAGACACGTTTTGTCAGTTCCTCTTCGGGTTTTAGAGCAAGCCAGCCAGATCCTAATTTTGTCTCAGCTAAACATTCAGGTACTGTTACTACATACATTGTGGGTAAACTGTGCCAACAACGCCTAAGTTCCTCTACTTTAAGATCTGTAAAAGAACACCTTAGTCTCCTGTATGAGGATGTCAATCTACAAGAGTTCCTGTTAGGACCCAGGAAGCCACACTCAAAGCGTTTCCTTTATGCCATATATAATGAGATCTGGAAACTTTCCCAGATGGAAGCTGCTGCACGTTTAAGGCAGATTGATAAGGAAAACATGGAAAAGGCTTTAGCTGTTGTCGATATTAGCATGAACACTGACCAACAGAAATTAGCCCTTAAATAATATTGTGTCATTTGCAATTGATATCAATCAGGATGATGTGTCCTTTTTATAACATGGACAAAGCCAGCTGTGTTCTATTATGCAGTTAAGTTTGACACTGCAGGTTCAAGTGGCTGCGACAGAGCCCTGGACTGGGTCACCTCCTATCTCATTGGTAGAACCCAGAGAGTCTGCCTCCCCCCATTCCGCTCAGAGGCCACCAAAATCATCTGCGGCATACCCCAGGGTTCGTCTCTCAGCCCGACCCTCTTCAATGTCTACATGGCCCTGCTCGCTAACATCGGCAGATCCCACAACATCAACATCATCTTATACGCTGACGACACCCAGCTGATCCTCTCCCTCACCAAGGACTCCGCCAAGGCCTACCTCCAAGAATGAATCGCCAAATGGATGAAGAGCAGCTGCCTCAAACTCAATTCTGACAAGACAGAAGTCCCCATCTGAGGCTCCACCTCCTCCGCATGGGATGACTCCTGGTGGCCTGCCACTCTCGGAGCCACTCCGACTCCCACCGACCACGCACGCAACCTAGGTTTCATCTTGGACTCCTCACGATCCATGACCCAGCAAGTCAATGCAATCTTTTCCTCCTGCTTTCAACACCCTCTGCATGCTCCGAATGATCTACAAATGGATGCCCATCAAAACCAGAAGAACAGTCACCCAAGCCCTCGTAAGCAGCAAACTGGACTACAGCAATGCCCTCTATGAAGGAACCATGGCCAAACTCCAGAAGAGGCTGAAATCCATTCAGAACGCCTCTGCATGCCTCATCCTGGACATCCCAGTCACTGCCACATCACCGACCACCTGAGAAAACTGCACAGGATCCCAGTCAACATGAGAACCACATTCAAACTCATCACCCATGCTCACAAAGCACTGCACAATACCGGACCAGAATACCTCAACAGACGGCTCTCCTTCTACACCCCGACCCGACATCTCCGCTCCGCCGACCTCGACTTTACAACCAGCCCACGCATCCACAGAACTACAACCGGCAGTACCTGCACCTCTCCGCCAAAACGTGGAACACTCTTCCCACCCACCTGCGCCAGACCAAAGACCTCCTTACCTTTAGGAAACTTCTCAAGACCTGGCTGTTCGAACAGTAGCAGCACCTCCCCTCCAGTTTCGCCCCACCCCCCCAGTGCCTTCAGACTCTCACGGGTGAAAAGTGCACTTTAAAAATTCCTGATTGATTGATTGATTAATGTTACTCAATTATTTGCTGCTTTTAATTTGTCCAGAGCACCACAGATAATGGCTAAAAAAGAAACGAGCTGCATCATGCTTAACATTGAGTAATTAGAAAAGTTGCTTTTCACAGTAGCAGAAATCCCCTGGCCAGTATGGTTAATACATGGAGTAATAAATCTGCCCATTTCATGAAATTCTTAAAGCACCTTGCAGTAGGCAGGTTCGAGTGGCTATGAGACAGCTACATACATGAGGTGTGGGAGTTGCCCCTCGATTACAAGTGTATGAATGGCGAAATGGAGGTCCTTCTCAGCAGAAGCAAATGTGAGACTACTGTTAGTCATTCTATGATTTGTAAGCAGGTGTCCTTGCACTGCCTTTGCAATGCAGAGGTCACAAAATTAGCATGCTACCTAAGGGGTACTCCAATCTCTTTGATTGATCCAGTATTTCAGATAGTTTCTAATGGAAGTTATGTGGTTCTGAAGGATCAAAGCTGTTATGGAATGAAGCCGGGAATCGCTTACGTGATTTCAGTTACTCAAATGGTAACTTGTTGCAGCCATGTTTTATTCCCCCAACACATGAGAGATAAAAGTGGCAGACTTGAGGCCCCACATTGCTACTTTTAATGTAAACTTTGACAAGCTCAGCAGTTTAAAGGCACAATTATTCCAAAAACATGTGGCCCTGACATCGGCCAGAGAGATGTCTGACCTCCATACAGCAAGATCATCAGCTGAGATACAATCCCTATTTAATAGCAACTTCCCAAAGCATTTTGGAGAATTGGTTAGCAGAAAATTCAATGCATCGAATACTGCAAGGATTGCACACTTTTTTAAGGCTGTCGGTTCTGTATTTGTTAGCAACTTCCAGACCATGTTTGGAGTAATACCTGCAGCCATACATTCACTCTTTTCAAGTGTCTTTGCCAGATTCCATATAACTTTGGCCTTGACTGGCAGAATTCTGGTACTGCTATTTTTGATACACAGTGGCTGTTCTCTCTCAGCAAAACTGAGTAATGGAACTACCATCAGCCCAGCTGTGTTGTGAATGCATAATGCAGTATTTCAGAGCTTCCTTGCTTTGGGGCGCTGGAGCTAGATTGGTTTCTGACATTCAGACCAGTTTTGATGTGTGTTCATCCAGTCTTCCATTGCATCTGGTGCCTGTTTGAATGTGCACCAATGGTATGTATTGCCATGCAGCCTGCGCCTCCTGTGGGCAAGTATCTGTTAATGGTCTCAAAGAGGGTTCATTCACAGACATGCTTCTTGAGACTGTAGTTGATTTGTGAACCATCCTATGAGCCACCGCTTGTGTATTTGCTGGCTTCATCGACAACTGGCACAACTGAGAGTGCTACCCATCTAGTTCAGTCTATGACAGAGGCTTTTGCATACATCTGCTCCGTGGATCCTTCTGCCAATACCTTGATCAACTTGCCACCTGGCGAAGTGGAGTCCTGCCTCGTCTCAATCTCCCTTGATGATATCGGAGATTTTTTGCAAGAACATGATTATTGTTAGGTTCTGCCATTGGCTTTTTCTCAAAAAAGTGCCAAATTGCCATTTACTTCGGCCTGTCTGTTGGCCTGCCCAGTTGTTAACTCGGACATTGTCTGTTTTAGCTATGCTTTTAGAGTTTTTACACTTTTATTACAGGATTTTTAACCTTAGGGCTTGGACTTTGCACCCTTGTTCTGTCAATAGGGGAGGGTGTCGTGGGTCCATTTTAGTTAGTCACTTGGGCATAGTGATAGCTTAGCTTGGGCTTGCGGCCTATGCCTTTTTACCCAGTTCTTATGCTCTGTATTTCTATATTCAATTTTATTTATGTTATTATTGCTTCTTTTAGTGGCATTGTTATAATGTCATTATGAGCTGCTTTTCAGCGAATGTGTAATTATCAATGCTATAGGTGACTTACTTTGCATCATGTTCTTTCCTCGGAATTATAAAAACAGAATGCAAGGCACACAGAATAATATTTTGTATTGCTGGCCCAAAGACTGAGTTAACAGTCCAGCACTTAGGTACATACCTGTGTCAGGCTTCTATGCCTGAAAAAACATGTCCCCTACAAAAACATCTTGTAGGACAACAGACATTAGAGGGGGTTCCAGACAGAATTTCCATCCATGCTGCATGCCAGTTTCGGTAGACCTCAGCCTTTGTGTCTCCACTGATCCTGATCTGGAGACTGGCAGCCTGACTTTGTACGAAGGTAATGGGGGAGGGGTGTTCTTCTCATGGACACTATATGGACAGATTTGGCTTACATCGCCATGCCCTCGCTTAGGGGCTAGAGATTAGGATTTGAGGTATGATCTGTATATGCATGTTACGACATCTCTAATTTTCACAGTCCTGATTTTGTTATTCCTCATTATCCTAATCATGACATCTCCTTTCTTTTATCGTAGATTGCAGTCTTTTCACTAAATGTATTGAAAACTGTCCTGCGTCTCTTTTCTTGCCTATGTGTGTGTAAGAGACTTGCATTTGGAGAGAAAAGGGTAAGGCTTGTTTCACCACGATTTCCCTAGGGGGTCTACAGAGTTCCATGGAAGGCTGCCACAAATCACTTCTACTGTTTGGGTTTGGGTGAGGTACTACTAGAAGGCCGGAAGGGTTGGGCTGACAGCTGCCAACTGGTGTGGGAGTGACTCAGTAACCTGCCACGCAGAGGTGCTGCTGCCCCAAATCCAACAGTCTCGTCAGAGAATAAGTTCATATGACAAAAGCATGTAAATATGACATGTACAAATGCTTCTGTAGTGGTAGTGGTCTTTAATAATGGTGGTGGTAAATGTGGTGATAGTAATGGCTCACACTTCAGTGCTAAAAACATTTTTTAAAAGCAAATGGAGGAGCAAAATACAAAGTGGATAAATTCTGTATAAATTGCTTGTAAGAGATCATTGACGGTTTGATGACTGGGTTTTCAGACAATAAATAGTCCCCTGTATTGCAAATCAAGCACTCCATAAGAAGTGGGATTATACTGCAAAGACTCAGTTGCATGAAGTAAGAAGTACTTCTCTGGATGAAGACAAATACCTCTTGCGGTAAATTTTAAATCTTTGGTAATCTTTGCTAACAAACAAAAAGGTGGTCATTACAACTTCGGTGGTCTTTTAAGAAGACCGCCAAGGGACCGCCTTGCGGAAGACCGCCAGTAGTGGCGGTTTGCCGCTCGGCGTATTATGACCGTTGGCTGCCCTCCGTCGTTTTTACGACGGAGAGCCGCCAACAGCCATACTTGCGGGCGGCGGGGAAGTGGAGGTTGCTCCACCTCCACCGCCATGCCAACAGAACAATGCCGAGCTAATCACGTCCTGTGATGCTGCGCGGCAGTGTTCTGTTGGCGGTGTGGTGTTGGCAGAGCTGCCCCCATGGCTCCCGTCCCCTCCCGGCGGATTGACGGAACAGGTAAGTCGATCGTCCGTTAAGGGAGGGGGGGTGTTATGTGTTGTGTGGGTGCATGGGAGTGTGCGTCTGTGTATGTAGGGGTGTGTGTGAGTGCGTGTATGCTTGCAGGGGTGTTGCGTGTTTCGGAAATGTGTGCGTGTCTGTCTGTATGTATGTCTGTATGGATGTGTGCGTGAATGTGTGAATGTGGGTGTACCTGTCTGAGTGTGTGTGTGGATGTTGGCATGTATGTTGGTGTGTGTGCGTGTATGTGTGTTGGTGGTGCCTGCATGCGTGTCGGGTGTGTATGTGTAAGGTAATGTCGGGGGTCAGGGTGGGGAGGGGGGCCCTGCCACCTTTGGGGGGTGGCAGGGGTGGTGGGGGGTGTAGGGGAGGGAGTCGGGTGGGGGTGGGGGGTGGGGGAGACCCCTATCAGTGCCAGGGAAGGAATTCCCTGGCACTGATAGTGCTTACCGCCATGGATTTCATGGTGGTTCCTACCGCTGGAAATCCACGGCAGTAAGCCGGGTCACAATACCGGCAGCGGTATTGTCTCGGCCGCCGGGCTGGAGACCCAGGTCTCCAGCCCAGCGGTCGTCTCCGCCCTGGCGGGCGGAACGGGGAAGCGGCGGATGACCATCTCATAATACTAAAAAAAATACTTTAACACCGTCCGCCAGGGTTGTAATGACCCCCAAAATCTTTTCAGATTGCTTTGTTTCCTATCTTGCTGTGGAAAGCTATGAGTATTGAGAAATTGGGAGTATTACACTGTCCAGCACAACCTAATGATGGACCAGCATGCAGCCCAAGGAGTTGCCAGTGAACGGGATTAATTAAAGAATTCCACCCATCACTTTTTTAATCTATTCATCGTGCAGTCAAAACAAACATACAGAATTCCAATCATATTACTAAGAAATGTAGTAAGAAGAATTCAACCTCATGTATCTTATAAGTCACAACTTGACACAACACTCCCAACATGTCTGCCAGAAACCAAGCTGAAATCTTCAATAATACTCTTACCAGTGACGTATAATGTTAAAGCTTTCTGTTTTGCTGTTGAACCTTGTCTCTGCACCCCAACACTACTCTTCCTCTCCCACAGGACCAAAGATATTATTTACCGGCTTTGAGGGCCATCCAATATTGGCACACCATAATGTACAATGCAGCGGGTAACATAGGTGGCCTGCACCAGCCCTGCAGGGTCCCTCATTCCTAATATGAAGACATATGTACAGACGTGGGACACAGGAATTTTCAGGGGTTGTTCATATCATTTAGCACGATTCCCATTAGAGTTCTATGACAAAGAAAACTTGCACTCCTGTTGCATTTTCAGTACCAGTCGTCTCTGTGCATTGAAATCTCAATGTGTGTAGGGGTGGGAACCAACAAAGTAGACAACGTTCTATGATGTCTTTGAGCTTCTCAGTTCCTTGACTGCATAAATTTATATCTCACAGAAAAGATCTTTACCAATACTACAATTAACTGGTCAATCTTCACTGATGGCTTCTTGTATCCAGGTTATGACACAAGCTTTGTCTTCACAGTGGCGCCCCTCGAAAGGAATAGAATAAGGTATGAGATGAGTAGGTGGGAAAACAAGGTTCAAATAAAACATTTCCATTTGTTCTCAGGAAGGTTTCCTATGTGTTTTATTTGTGAAGCTTGAGTTTGGAAGTTATCTTTCCTTTTTGGGCACATCAGGTAAGAGTAATGCAAATGTTTTTTATATGGATTAAAATTAGGTATGTATATTTATACCCATAAAATTAAGACAAAATCTAGAGGTAAATAAATGAAAGACAATTTCCCTGCAACTTTTATGTTTAATCTCGGGTGTCTGCAATTTCTACCTTTGCCTAACCTTTACAATTAATACTACTACTTTGTGTGTGAGTTCTCTTGAGTCTTAGCATAAGGAAGCCAGTCTCCTTGTGCATTTAGTGCCATCAGTAATTTGCCCTACTATTAGTCCATCAGGTGGGAGGTCTTGCTAGGTATTAGTGCTAGGGCTCAGGCTCCTTTTAGTGCTGGTGTCAGCAAGAAAGTACCCCGATATGCATCTGTCGGGCAGGAGGCTTAAGTTTTTCTGCTGCCACTGTAGGACACCTCAATATTCCTTCGTCCCCTCGGTCTGGCACCCACATGGGGAGGTCACAACCCTCCAGGATTCTGGTAGGCGTTTACATTCCTATCACGAGTGAATGAGTCCATCAATCTTTGGACTATGCACAGGCCCGGTTACATACATTTATATCTGCATGGGCCAAGGGTGCGTTTGGGTGGGCCAATGTGTGCCCAGTTTTCGACAACTCTGGAGGTGGCCTGCAAACATTAGATTTACATGATACTTTTTACCAAACAATCATACAGAGCATTTGGAGAGTTATTTGAGAGCAAAAGCTAATATCTATACCCGTCTGCCCCAACCCTTATAATTTTCAGCAGTATTCTTGATATCTGAGAGCAGTTTTCATGTCTGGCAATTGTAAAGAAAGGTAATTACAGTCAAAGAGGTAAACATCTAGGGTGTATCACACAGAGAGCCACAGGGACGTAAAGGCCCTCTTTGTGTGCCCCGGATCACTATGGTATTACAGAAGAGGGCTGCCTGTGCAGCCACGTCTGTAATACTTATAGCGCTGCACATGTAGAACCAGCTCTATCTTCAGAGTGCATTCCTTCGTTTTCATGGGAGCATGGCCCCATGCACATGAAGGCATGACTTTGCCTCAGTGCTTGCTCCATATGTGCTTACTCCATATCATGGATGCAGCCAGAGGGGTAACAATTCCTTCAGGATGAGAACTGACAATATGACAAAAAAATGGTGGTGCGCAGTCTGTGGGCTTCCTTAGGACAGCCCTCTGGAGGTTGCTTGAGGGCTACCAGGGGCCCCTAGACACTACCCTGCATGCAGGTGTAGTCACTTACTGCACCTGTCTGTAAGGAGATCTCTCTCCCTTCCTTAAATTGCAGGCAGCATGACTCCGGTATTGTGAAACACATGAGTTCTATACTTTTTCTGTATTTCACTGACAGTGCTGTCCCCATGGCAGACGTGGATCCTGAGCTATCCTGAGGGCAGCACATTAATTGTAACACAGTGCCCTGTCCCTGTTTGCACCCAGCACACCTGTTTAAAGGTGTGCAGTGATGCAAACAGGGGAAGTGCTCCATTTCTGTAATACAGGCTCTGTTGTTCTTTGAAAACTCTCTTATAAACTCAGCCATACATAAGTTTGCTATGAGCTCCATGTTATGTGCTAAAATGGTAACATTCTGTTTCCACTCATTGTGAAAAGGTAAGATGTGAGGACAGGAGATAGTATTGACAAGGTGCTCTCAAAGGCTGCATTTGCAATCCCTATAGCAACTGCAGATACATACATTTCATGAAGTAATGGAAAAGCTTAAGTATAATCATGAACCAGTTCACAAATGGTGCTAACATCTGCACCACTGTAGCTCCTTGAGGTTAGGTGAGATATAAGCCTTCAGGGTGTGGACGCATGAGGTGGTGACAGCTCTGAAGTGGGCTGTCATGTTGAGTTTGCAGTCAGTGATGATCTTGAGGTTCTTGGAATGGGAAATAGGAGTAGGTCCTAGCTCTGTTGATCACCATTGGAGTCGCACAGAGAAGGGCTCTCCCTAAAGATCACTACTTTAGTGTTCTCAGTGTTTATTTCAGGCAGTTGGAATTCATTCATCATTCGCTGGTCATTGTGATATATGTATTCTAGGCAGAATCAGTTAAGGTGAGAGAAGAGACTTACACTTTTTGAGGCCCTGTTTGTGCATACTGAAAGTTTGGGCTTGTGCATCTCTATTACATAGGAACTATATATGTACAAGTGCAGTTTGAGTGAGTTTTTTATGTGTGTGCATGCCTGTGGTGTTTTCGTTCAAGTTTGTTGCTTGGCCATTCTGGTGTAGGTGTTTCTGTGTGCAGCATTCGTTTGAGCCTGCTGTGAGTGAGCTTTTGTGTTGTGGGTGTATGGGTATAAATATGGTATTTAAGTATGTTGTGTGTTTTGCTTTCATTAAACACTGGATGTGTGTGCAAAATTATATTGATAAAATGACATAATAAATGATTTGAGGCAAGCAGACAGCATGTATTTTCTGAATGTCTACGTGATGCAGCTTTGAGTCCTGAAGGTTGAAGGACCACACGCCCTGCAACTTCTGTGCATGAATCATCAGCTGAATAATCTCTCATTGTAATAACAAACGTTATCAAACCTGGTGCTGTGCAGTGAAATGTAAAAAATAACCAAACATTTTTTAGGAAATGTGACCAACTAGAACAAATGAAATTTTGTCTTACAAATTGTCCAAATTTGGTTTTAACATAGCTGAATATAGTATATGCTGAGATGTACGCACAGACTACCCATTTATCTGAAAATCATGCTTTGTTCGTGGCAAAAGTTTAGCAATATCAATTTTAAAATATATCTGTGGAATGAGTTATTTAGTTTTGAGGTAAGTTTGATTAATTAGACTTAATGTCACCATGTGTATATCTGGCCATTTTGCATAACACTCGGTAGCTCTTTATTGAACTGAATTTTGATCAGTACCATTGCTAGTGCATGTGAAGAGTAATATCATTAGAAACAGGACCACTGAAATTATGTGGGAAGGGAGGGTCAAATTATGTGGCAGGATTGACTAAATTATGCAGCAAGGAAAGACAAATAATGTGACGCAATGAGGCACATTTTGTAATGGTATTACTTCATTACTTTGTTTTTTTTTACACTTGTTATATATATATATCAGCATAGGTTGCACCTCAGTAGTACATGTTTACCTTCCAAATATAGCAATAAGCAAAGGAAAAGTGGCCATGATGGGCCTTCAACTGTGCAGCAACATGTGTTGCAGTATTTTTAGCAACTTTTGATTCATTTGAAGTAGAAACTTTTTTTAAAAATCTGCAGATTATGCATCAGGTAATGGATTATGTGGCAAATGTGGCAAATCCTTAATTATGCAGAAAACACCATAGCCACAAAATTGCATAATTCCAGTGGCACCTACAATAACCTGGGAATGTGCCATATACTGTGACAAGATATCAGAATATAAAATGTGCACATTTGTAACCCTGCCACACTGGTGAGAATAAAACCAGCCCAGCACATTTTCCTACTTGAGAGAAAATGGTTATTTACTTTACCACAACATCTGACAGAGAACAGCAGACACACATATTATAGTAGGCAGTGTAATTCCACATTATGGCTGCTCATCCAGTGAGGCATGAACTGTCACTATCTGAATAATATAATGCACGCCCCATTCAACAGTACATTACTGCATGGATCCTCCACATACTAAACTACATAACACTCACAGAACCCCCAGACAGAAACAGCTGTTATTGGGGTGCAGAAGGGCGTTCATAGCGCTAGGCTCTGGTGCCACTGCGCAGGCTGCATCGTTGGCAGGTAAACCCCTGCCTCCCCTCCCCCAACACACAACTCCCTACTGCAGCTTGCTTCAGGCATGAGCTAGGGTTGCCACCAGGCTGTTTTCTTTTTACCAGCATGCCCAGTATTTTAATGTCTCAGCCAGTAGAAAAATAGGGATAATCAGCTAAAGCTGTTATTTTTCTCCCTGTTAATGCATAATTAAAACTCTACGTCCGTGTCGCTCTCTGTGCTCTCATTTCTTTCTTGTCTTCTTCCTTCTTGTCGCATCTCTCTGCATTTGTCCTTTGGCTGCTGCTCTTCCTAGTTGTATAATGTATCCCTCTTTAGTCTCTTTTCCTTGTTTTCCTTTCATGTCTGTATCCCTCCTCTCGTCCTCCTTCCCTCTCTATCCTGATCTGGCTTTGTCCAATTTTCATTTCTACCTTCTTTGGACCTCCAAGAGCTCCACCTTCAAAGGACCTTTCTGTGGTAAGTATATCCCTCTCCCGTCCTTCCCCTTACAGCATGATGTACTCATGCATGCCAATAGACCCGAGTCAGGCCGGACACTCTCAATTTCTAAAGCCAAAATGGTATAATCCTAACTGTCTCCCATCTGAAATTGCCTCTGCTCCCGTAGAAGTCAGTGGGAGAAATGCTTTCTCCTGATTATATTTCTAAATCTCCCACTTGCCGCTTCTGGCAAGTATGTTACTATTTCTGTGTACACACAGATAGGTTGCACTTCTGCTTGTGGCTGCCTATGCTGTGTGTGAAGAAAGGTTACACTGTTGTATCAGGAGCGCAACGAGGCAAACTTCGGATAGTGCTAACAATTAGCACAATGGTGGTGGGGTCGTCATCCAAACCAGGGTCAAAAAGCCTTATTGGTGTACCCTTCTCTATATATTACAGTGAGAGGTCGTACAGCTGATGATTCATGCACAGAAAGCTGCAGGGCGTGTGGTCCTTCAACCTTCAGGACCCAGCGTCACATACACATTCAGAAAATGGACAACATGACAGGCCTTTTTCTGTCAATTTTTGCCCAATGGTACATTTCAAAACACTCTGGATCTACAATGTTAGTCTCAGTTAAATATTTTTAGTGTAGTTAAAGGTTCTCTCTTAAGGAATTTCAGCAGAATGAAGGGTGAATGCTACATTTGAATACCCATTATGTCAGTAGATCGAGTACGATGTAGAACTTCAAGTTTGAGTTCAGGAACAATCAGTGGCAAATAGTGCATTCAAAAACGTACGGAGCCAGTTGCATTACTCTCCTCCTAATAGGACTTAAAAAATATTTACAAGATTTTTAGGCATTCTTCCCCAAATTAAGTTTTGCAAAATTGGCAGCATACAGTGCAGATTCAGAACATTTGTTTAGTCATTGTTCGTTCCATAATGGATTTGCTAGCACACAATAGGTTCATGTTATCTGCAGGCCACAACCTTGTTACAATGAACAAATGTCTTGCTGCTGTTAGGATGCCTCATTCTATTACCGGACACTTTAACACACAGAATGTTAAAGCTATCTTCCGTTGTACTATATTGCATTCTTGAGTTCGAGCTACACTGTATATTTATCAATTGGATATGCTTCGCTAGTATCATAGCTTGAAATGCAACTCTTGTTTGTAAAGAATTTGCTGCTAACAGTACATGATGTGCAGAAACTGAGAATAAAGGGCGATTAGCTCTGGTGCCTCTTCATCATACACATTAGGTAACTAAGGGTATTAATTGGTACACATGTTAGGCCATTTCCTAACACTGGTGCTGTCCTTGCTAATGCACGGTTTGGGGTTTATCAGTGCAGTAAGGGGCATCACCCCGAAGAGACCAGCAGAGGCTCAGGCATAAAAGTCAGCTCAAAGGTCCTTTCTTTCTTTAGTTCACACTCCATTGCTTCAAGCTAGACCCTGAACAGTCAATGTGAGGCTGCTGAGAGACTCAAGGTGGGTCAGGAAGTCAACCATTTATTGCCATTTGTTATCAAAAGGTGTATGCTGTTAGTCCCACTTTGTTATTTTAGGGCCAGTTGTAGCAACCAGTTTGCGACTCGCAAACGGCAAAAATCGCCGTTTGCGAGTCACAAACCAGAGTTTGCTATGCAGAAATGCATTTTGCGAGTTGGGACCGACTCGCAAAAGGCATTTCAGAGTCGCAAATAAGAAGGGGTGTTCCCTTCCTATTTGCGAGTCGCAGTGGTATGCAACTCCATTTGCGACTGCGTACGCGGTCGCAAATGGAGTCGCAGTTACCATCCACTTGAAGTGGATGGTAACCCACTCGCAAACGGGAAGGGGTCCCCATTGGACCCCTTCCCCTTTGTGACTGGACCCCATATTATTTTTTCAGGGCAGGTAGTGGTCCAAGGGACCACTACCTGCCCTGAAAAAATTCTGAAACAAAAGGTTTTGGATTTTTTTTTAAGTGCAGCTCGTTTTCCTTTAAGGAAAACGGGCTACACTTGAAAAAAATAAACTGCTTTATTTACAAGCAGTCACGGACATGGAGGTCTGCTGACTACAGCAGGCCTCCATATCAGTGAGTGCCCATAGTCGCTATGGGGCCGCAATTTGAGACCCACCTCATTAATATTAATGAGGTGGGTCTTTGCGACCCCATAGCGACTCGCAGAAGGTGTCTGAGACACCTTTCTGCATATGGTTTTGCGACTCGGAAATTGCGAGTCGCTCGGAGTCGCAATTTCCGAGTCGCAAAACCAAGTTTTGCTACATCTGGCCCTTAGTTACTTGAAGTTCGTGGCAGCACAGAATCAATACCCGAGGACAGGTCATATACATGGATGTTAGTAATAGGAAAGTTCTTAATAGTAATGCTACAACTTAAGTGTGTGGTTTTCTCACAATGTTTTACAAATGGCATGGTAGTTATACCTAATTGGAATTCATGACTGGGGTGAAAAGATCATGGAATATGACCGCTTGGGGTAATAGTATTAGTAGAACAATGATAGACTGGCTTCCAACACCAGTGATGGGCGCTAAATCAGAACAGTTTAGAAAACGGTTTTGGATAAACAGACGTAACGTGCACTGCTCCTTCTCCTAACCTAACCCTCTTCCACCTACCCCTCAAACAACTGTAAAATCGCCTAAAAAATAACCGTCACGGCCTAAGTTCTGCCAAAATATCTGGTATTTCTACAAAACTCCATTGTCAGCAGTGGGCACACAGTGAAATGGAGGAAGCTCATGAGGGGTGGGACTTTAGATACTGTGGAGCAGTTGATCAATTTCCTGTTTGAATAGGTCTCTTTAACACTTAGTAATGACCTTCCACGTTGCAAGCCTTTTAAAAGACATTGAAAAGAGCAAATTACAGCTCTGCCACCTTGCTAGGGAAACTGGCAGACAAATTTGGTTGGCATCACAAAGCAGACTCTATGAGTCTGAGGATAAATCAGACAGGTTACTGCACTGGTTGGTGACCAGGGATCATGCTGCCAGGATCACACCCGGCTTCAGAAGCTCAGAGATTCAGAGGGCACTGGAGGTCAAGGATGTTACTGCAACCTTTGCATCTTACCATATTATCAAACCAAATATTCCATTCCATTAACTGAGACACAAATCCCTATAATCTCTGGCCTCCCAGTCAGACGACTAGATAATTGAGAACGAGACAGTTTGGACTTTTCACTTACATTGGAAGAAGTCAGTGCACCCATTACAGCCATACAATCGAGAAATCCCCTGCCTCAAATTGCTTCCCAGTTAATTTTTTTTAGAAATATGCACCAATAGTTACTTCCAATTTACTCCTCCTTTTTTTTTTAGCAAAGTGGCCACCATGAGCCAGTTGCCTAGAGGCTTATGGAGGGCAAGCAAAGCTATGATCCTGAAACCGGGGAAAGACCCAGACCACTGTTTGTCATACAGGCCTATTTCATTACTAAAAACTGAGACGACACTACTAGCCAAAATCCTTTTGAGCAGACTGATTTAGGTTATACTTTCTTTAATAGATAGCGACCATAATGGTTTATGCCAGTCATTGAAGTAAATGACTGCAGCTTGCCTTGGCTAGACATAAGGAACTTGAAGGCCCCTTGGCCTCGATCCTCCTTGACTTCGAGAAGGCTTTTGGCTCCATTAGCTGGGAATTTCTGCTCTATAGCTTAACCAAAATGAAATTTAAAATGCACTGGAAGGTACAAGAAACTCACAATGGAAATGCTATTATGGATGGACGATATGTTGGAGCGATGGAGCTCAGTAAATGGAATTATACTGGAATATCGAAGCTGAGAGACATTTGGGAAGGGGACTACATGAAATGCTTTAACGACCTCAGTAAATAAATATCTATACACATATCCCATTTTATTTTTACTTTTTACAAGTAAGACAAATGCTGGACTCAATCCGAGAACAACTATTATCTCCTCCTGAGTTTAACTGTTAGAGGCCAAGGTGGTGGTAGAATTGATTGGAGATCATGATATCTCCCGATTGTATTGTTCCCTTATGACCAATGCTCCCGTTGGTGGGAGGATTTTGGGGTCTTAGATGATGATGAAGAATGGCAAGAAGCCAAAATGGTTCCACGACAATTAGTGCTTTCAGCCTGCCTTCGCCTAGTCCAATTCAATTACTTACAGAAAACCTATTTTTCCCCTGAATGACTGGTGAATGGACAGGGGGAATCATTCACTGTTCATTTGCTGTGTGACTGAAGTGGGCACCTTCCTACACAAGACATGGTTCTCTCCCAGTCTTCTAGACTTCTGGTCCACTATTGAACATACAGTGGCTGCAATCGTGAACAGGCCTGCATCCCTTACACCTAACATAACACTATTAGGCTTGTCGGAGGAATAGGGTAGTCATAGAATGAATAACATTTTATTAGGGCTGGGTTGTATGGTTGCAAAGAGGCTCACAACTGAAGATCTAGAACCTCACAGTTACCAAGGGAATGGGAGCAGGGTATGGATCACTGCACACGTAGAGAAAGAGAGGTTTACACCACCAAGGGAGCACCTGAAAATACAAAACGATTCGAGACCATGATGGGAACATTTCCAATCCTCAGACACCTGTGGTGGTACATCGTCAGTCGTTCCCGACCCATCTCAGAACAATCGATACGTAATGTCTGGTTGTGCCTTAATATATTTAATGTTGATCTTGTGAGAAATGTAATTCCAATGATGTATTGTTTCTGGATGGTTAAGGGGAACAATATCCCTGCGTGTGATTGTACTCAAAATCTGCCTTTTGTTTTTATTGTGCTGTATATTAAAAGGAAATAATAATAAATATGTTATGAAAAAACAACAGGACTCTTTCGTAACTACCTTAATAGTATACTATAATTTACACAGCACTGTCATCATCTTGTTCTCCTCACTGTCGTCCAAAAGGCTCTTTCCCTCTCCTCATCCTTCCTACCACTGATTGTTTCTCCTTTTTTCTGTTCCATACCTGCGGTCAGATGCCTAAGGCTGGTTATCCTTAAAGCACTGCTACCAATCCGGTGACATACCAATCTCTTGGATAATAGCAATACCATCCAAAAGTATTGCATACCATTCTATGCAAGGTTTACAGTTACCAGATGCAGCTGTAGCTAATCTATTATCTGCCAATGTACCAGTACCTATACAACCTCCATCTGACTCAAAGGGAACTGGGCATAGAGGGTGTGTGAATCCAACAACCTTGAGCCTGGCTATGGCCTCAGGAGCAGATGTGAATCCTGTGTCCCAGGGCGCTGGGACCCAGTCTCTTCCCGGCAGTCAGCCATAAACATATCAACCAAAGCCAGTCACTCTCTCTGTGATTGACCATCCTCTGGAATCCTGCCCGAATGTGATTCTTCTAGTTAACGTTCCTAGCCTTCATACCGACTCACCTGAATCAATGTGGGCCTTAAGAACTAAGTTACCCATTGGTTGAACACTAATGTGAGTCGCAACTGGGACTTCTGTCCTTATGTTTGGCGGGTGGGAGGCAAAGGCCATCTGGAGAGACAATTTTCAGGAGGCATTATTGTCATTAATGTTCGCAACCCTGCGGTTGCAGGGGACGTATTGGCTCTAGCAAGAGCTGGCATGGTCAAACTAAATCTAAACAGAATCTTGCCACTTGCATTCTTCTACAGATACTCAGTCCAGCCAAACACTAGGAGTAATAGGTCTATTTCATTTTGAGCTCCCTCTCCAAAATAGATTCCAGGTCCTTTCAGGTCTGGAGGACAATGACTGCTATCTGAATTAGAGGATGGCTGCAATGAAGACGTCGACGCAAAGGTGATTAATTGCTGTGAGACTGAAAGTCCATCTCTCCCGTGGTTGACATTTCCGGGCCCTCCATATATTGATCCTGGTTTCTATCCCCCCAATTCGAGTTGTGATGTTCAAAATAAGGATTTGTTCAGAGTCTTGATGGATGGGAGCCCTTAATAAATCAATGTATTAAGGGATGATGACCTGGAAGGGACTGAGTTCACCACTATTCAAGTTGATGATAGCACCAGTCTACCCCCTTGCGGTACCTGGGTCTACAATTTGTCAGGATGTTACTAGGGATAAATGCATATGGATGGAGCTCTAGCTAAGGTCAAGGGTGTGGGTGCGGTGGGGGGTCTACCCTAACATGATTACTAGGTTGTTATCCTGGAACGTACCTGGTTTGTTGTCCAAGATGTCCTGTCCTGACCAGTGTGCTTTTATTGCTATGTACGATATATGAATATTCCAGGAAACTTGGTTGACTATGCCAGTGTACCGATCTGGGTTTGTGGCATTTAGTAAGGAGGGCATCCTACACTGTAGGGGCCAGCCAGTAGGGGGTGTAACAATCTGGGTCGAAACAACACTGATGTGTAGTATCAATGAAATCACGTTGGATTCCCCAGACTTGTTGTGTATTTCTGCAACCTCCCTGGCCACATGTTATATTTACATTTACTGCAGGACAATAGCAAATAAAATTGAGTGTGGAGTACTCCAAATCTTATCCACCCACATGGCCAAGCTTTCGGGTGAGGTTTTTAGGATCTGGGGGGGGGGGTGTAATTGTCACTTTGAGCCTCTGGACACACATGTGGAATTCCATTTGAATGAGGAAGATCAACAGTATGACATCCCCACACTAACTTTTCCCCCATAAAAAGATGGAACCCTTTGGACCTTAAACTCAGTTCTCTAGTATTGAATGCGGGCTTAAGAGTGTGTAATGGTAGCTCTAGGTCAGATAAAGAAGCAAAACATAGCTATAATAGACCACAGTGTGCAAGTCTGATTGACTACTTTCTACTTGACTTCCGGCTTTGGCCTAAATTAATTGATATGGCTGTCCTGTCCTACCAAGATAGTGACCACAATGTGCTTGCCCTAGAATTTAAGAATATAACCGCAACCATACAGATAGATGATAACAAACCCTTTCACAGAAGGTTAACAGTAGCCTCCAATAGAAGAAGTGTTAAATGGAGTGTGTTATCTTGTTCTAGAGAATCAATTACTGAAGTTTACAAAGCGGTCACTGAAGCGATAGGGGAGTTGCTGCCACTGCTAGATATGCTTATGGTTCATAGTGTGACTTTGGACAAGTACAGTGATATACACTCCCAAGTGTTCTTCAAATTACAATGACACTTTCTCACAGAGGCTGGCTGGCTTACTAGGAAATATAGTGTACCAACCTGTTACAATACAAAATGCAGTGGAGCTCGGAGGGCGCTAACAGGGCACAATTAAATCAAGCAATAAGTCAGCAATTCAAGCAACTAGACGGGCACATAAAGAAATCATATGTGCTGCCAAGAGAGAATGGGAAGTTAAGAAATGTCTCCTTGCAGCAGTTAAGAGAAAAGATTCCTCCTCTTTTTGGAATATTGTAGCAACTGGCTCGCGCGATGGGCTTATCCCAGTTGAAAATCATATTACATTGATGGAAAGGGTTGCTCATTTCTTACCTGTACTCTCCTGAGGAGCAGCCTGAACACTTTGGGTCAGGCACCTGTGATGTTAGCACAGGCAGCAGTGACGGCATGCAGCCCACCACCAGAGCTTCCCCTCTGATTTGTGACCCCCCCAAGGGAATATTAGTTTTGGTTTCGAAGAAATCAACAGGCCATTACTAAGATCGTGTGACATAAAGTCCCTGGGCTTGACAAGATACCTGGGAACCTTTTTATGGATGAGATCAAAGTATGGACCCCTTATTTCACCATTTTATTCAATTCCATATTGAATGCACCCCCTATTCCGTCAAGCTGGGCTGGAGCCGAGATTGTACAAGTCTATAAGAAGGGTTCTAGAGATATCGTCTCTAATTATAGGCAGATAAGCCTAAATGACAGTGCCTAATAACTCTTCTCTAGGGTCATCATGTGTAGACTTCAAGATTGGATAACCCTCTCCGGCATCATGATCCCACTGCAAGCAGGCTTCAGAGAGTGCACTAGAACACTGTACCAGGTCTTTCGTCTTCTACTATTATACTGGAAGTTTGTACACTTGTAGGACAGGCGATTATACGTTGTATTTGTTGACCATAGGTCAGCATTCAACCTCATTCCCCACTTTAAGTTTTGGCAGACCTTGGCATGTTGTGTAGCCATTTTAGTTATAGCTCCATGCACGTTATTTTAGCACACTAGGCCTGCCGTTATGCACTTTAACCTAGATATATTTTATTCAGCTTTGTTTATTATTTTAACAATAGCCACATTTGCGGTCTTGTTTTATTTCTCTCTATCTAGCTGTTCTTTGCTTAGGCCAGCACTGTGTTCTTCAACAAGCCCTCTGTGCTTCTCTCAAGGCTACAGTAAGATAGGTTGCCGGGAAAACATGGTAACGCTTTGTCTCTGGTATTCATAGAAACATACACATCCTTACGAAGGGACATTTTCTCAGAATATCAGCTGTGTTATTATAAAATCACTTCCCTGTCCCATACACGTTAGAGGGAGATTCCAGGCAGATGACCACGACTGTATGCTGATTGCTGAATGCTTTGCTACAGCTGCTTATGCAGACTTCAGGCCTTTGCTCAGGTATGGGGGATGATGTCTTCCCAGGGGAACCTGAAGGGCAGAACTAGAGCTGAACACACTGTGCTCTATAATAGCCTAGTTGGGAATTAGTCTATCGACTCTAGTGACAATATGGTAGCGTTATTTCTATGCTTCACTCTCCTTGTCACAATTTTAATCCTATCATGCTTTATCGTCCTGGTTATTGAGGTACATGCTTTATTATCTAAGATGCAGTTGCTTCATTAAAACCTTACTGAAACATTTACTGCCTATATTTGTCATTGTATATGTGAGATTAATGTAACTGAGAGAAACTGATGAGATCTGAGTGACCAGGATTTCCCTGAGGAGTCAATTGTGTCTTGCGCTCGGCTGCCCAATCATCCCTGCTCTTGGGTAGAGATGGTGCACTGCTAGTTGGCCGGAGCAAAACCCAGATTGGGGCGACAGGTGTCATCTGTAGTGGGTTAATACTCAGTCTCCCACACCGCAGGTGATTCTGCTGCTCAAATCCAGCAGTCTCATTAGAACAATGAGAGCCTACGCGACAGGCAGATATGGGGGCCCCACTCTATCTTTTAAACATGATTATAAGGCTCCATGATAATAATTTGGCACAAGTTAGATGTGGACAGTTGGGGGAGCTGACTGATAGATTTCCAGTGAACAGGGAAGTCACGCAGGGGTGCGTCCTCAAACCTACCTTATTTTCACTGTTCGTAAATGATCTGGTAAATTATGTACATCATTGCGAGTCGGATGCTCCGCGCCTGGCAAACATCAGGGTTCGGTTCCTGCCTTTATGTTTGCAGTCGATATGTTGCTCCTCTCCAAAACCTCTATACACCTGCAAAAAATTCTTGACAGGTTCAATATGTTTTGTAGAGTGAGAATGTAGGATGCTGGCCTGGTTTGTAGTGGGTACCTAAGGCACTTACACCTTATACCAGGTCTAGTTATCCCTTATTAGTGAAATGTAGTCATTGTCTAAAAGCCAGGCTGTCTAGAGGTAGCTGTAGCCAGAGTAGCCAAGGCTGAACTCGGAAACATGCAAAGCTCTTGCAATACCAGTGTAGTCACATAGTACTTACACCCAAGAAAGTCAATACTCAGTGTTACCAAAAATAAAGGTACTTTATTTTAGTGACACAAGGCCAAAAATATCTTAGAGGCTATACTCCCTTAGGAGGTAAGTATACACTAGTAACCAAAAACAGGTAAGTAAACAGTCAGAAAATAGTGCACATAGTGAAGATCACAATAGTTTGTAAAGGGCCTGGGGGAACACAAACCATATACTAAAATAGTGGAATGTGAAAGTCTGTTTCCCACCTAGGCAAGTGTAGTGTGTGAAGGGGCGCTGGGAGTGTAAAAAAACACCAATGGTAAGTAAAATACCTCACCCCAGAGCCCAGGAAAGAAGGAGTAAAACACACCAAGTTTCCTAAAACACACTAGAAGTTGTGGTAGAAGACAGTGCAAAGAACCAGAAGAGACTGCAAGACGCCAATGATGGATTCCTGGACCTGAAGAACTGTGGAAGAAGGGAACCAAGTCCAAGAAGCACTGAAGAGTCCAGGGAGAACAGGAGCCCCTGCTAACCAGGATGAAGGTGCAAAAGAGGAACCTCCGGTGAGAAGACAAAGTCAGTATTGCACCAAAGAAGATCAATACGGGTTCCTGGTTGGTGCAGAAGATGTCCCACGCCAGATGGATGAATGCAGTCTGGTTTGTGTCACAGGGTTCTGCCAACAAGCCTTGGTAAATGCAAAACTCGTATTTCACAAAAAATTGCACTGCCTGGGCCCAGGAAGAGCAAGGTTGACTCTACTCAGGAGGAAGAGACAGAGGGGGCTGTCAGCAAGTCAGAGAACCCTCAGAAGACCAGGCAGCATGCACAGGAGTCCCACAGCACGGGGACAAAGGAGTTGCAAATGGCGGTCATCGCAGCACTACACAAAGGGATCCCACGCCACCGGGGAACAACTAACCGAGCTGAGCGCCACAGGATAGAGTGCTGGGGACCTGGGCTTCACTGTGCATGAAGGATTTCTTGGAGAAGCACACAGAGGCCCTACGAGCTGCAAAACACTTGGTGAACCCGGGTACTGTCTGGCATGGGGAAGTAAGCTCTTACCTCCACCAAATTTTGACAGCTGGACCTTTGGACAGTTAAGGTCACTTTAGTCTACCACCTGTGTTCCAGTATCCAGGCGAATCATTGGGAGAGGGGACCAAGAGTACCGGTCTTCGCTGCAGAGAGGTGCCTGCTGAAACAGGGACGTGACTCCGTCACCCCACGGGAAATTCCTTCAGTTCTTCTGCTGCAGGATGAAGACAGGCAGTCCTTGGAGTGTGCACAACCTGGAAACTGTTGCAGTTGCTGGCAGGAGCTGAAGTTACAGAGTTGCAGTAGCCTTCTTGCATACTTTGTTGCAGTTGTAGAGTTCCTGGAGCAGTTCTGCTGTTGATCCGACAGTCAGAAGCTGAAGCAGTGGATGCAGAGCAGTCCTGGAGGAGTCTTGCACACTGAATCTGAGGAAACACCCAGAGGAGAGACCTTAAATACCCCCTGAAAGGGGGACTGGCTACATACCCCGGTATGTACCTATCGGGAGGGGTCTCTGACATCACCTGCTGGCACTGGCCACTCAGAGTTTCCCAAAGGATCCCCACACCTTGGAATCCAAGATGGCTAACACCAGGGACACTCTGAAGGAGCTCTGGGCACCACCCCTGGGGTGGTGATGGACAGGGGAGTGGCCACTTCCCTTTCCTTTGTCCAGTTTCACGCCAGAGCAGGGACTGGGGGTCCCTTAACTGGTATAGACTGGATTATACAAGGAGGGCACCATTTGTGCCCTTCAAGTCATTTCCAGAGGCTCTGGGAGGATACCTCTCCCATGCCTGTAACACCTGTTTCCAATGGGAGAGGATGTAACATCCCTCTCCTAAAGGAAAGGTATTGTTCAGCCTTCCTGGTATTGAGCTGCTCAGTCCCCAGGAGGGCAGGAACCTGTCTGTTAGGTGGCAGCAGCTGGGGCTGCAGTGGAAACCTCAGATAGCTGGTTTGGCAGTACTGGGGTCCATTGTGAAGCCCCCAGGGTGCATAGAATTGTCCCCCCCATTACCAGATTCGGATTGAGGGTTCAATTTCACAATCTTAGACACCTCACATGGCCATATTCGGGGTTACCATTGTGAAGTTACATATATGTATTGGCATATATGTAGTGCACGATTATAATGGTGTCCCCGCACTAACGAAGTCCAGGAAATTGGTCTTGGACAACATGGGGCCACCTTTGATAGTGCAAGGGTGCCCTCACACACAGTAACTTTGCACCTAGCCTTCAGTAAATGAACGTTAGACATATAGGTGACTTATAAGTTACCTGGTGCAGTGAAATGGCTGTGAAATAGTGTGTGCACTATTTCACTCAGGCTGCAATGGTGGTCCTGAAGGAGTATTTGTATGAGCTCCTTATGGGTGGCAAAAGAAATGCTGCAGCTCATAAGCAACTCCTGGAACCCCAAGGCCCAGGGTACCTAGGTACCATATACTAGGGACTTATAGGGGGGGGTCCAATGTGCCAATCAGAATTGGAATATGGGGTCACTAAACTATAGCAACAAATTTGGTACACAGAGAGAGCATAGGCACTGGAGTTCTAGTTAGCAGAACTCCAGTGACACAGTCAAACATTCTGGCAACACATATAGGCCACAAACTATGAGCACTGGGGTCCTGGCTAGCAGGATCCCAGTGAGACAGTAAAAACACACTGACAAATAGGTCTCAAACTATGAGCACTGGGGTCCTGGCTAGCAGGACCCCAGTGAGACAGTAAAAACACACTGACAAACAATGACAAACAGGCCAAAAATGGGGGTAACCATGCTAGAAAGAGGCTATTTTCTCACAGAGAGGCCTAGGTATCAACCTTGAAAAAACAAAATTTATGGTTTTTAATCCTTGCCACTCCACCGACTCACTAGAGCGAGTCCATACCTTTGAAAATGTGGGTGTAATTTTGACTGAGCACTTCAAATGGCACCCCCACACAAGGTGTGGTCTAAAATTAACTCAAACTGTTAAAGACAATTGGGACCTCACAGTGCTGCCCTGTTTCCCCAGTCCTGCAGGTTTACAAACATCAGTTTCTGGGATCTGCTCTGTATGGAGATGAATTATGGGGACACAGGGTGGTACAATCTTTGATTGCAGCAGAGAACCACTTTATGCAGCAATTGTTTGGTCTACCAATCAGTATACCACTGCTCCCTTTGTGGGTGAATCTGGGACTCAAAAATGTGTCCCATATAGTGAGGTTACGGCTTCTTTTGTTCTGGAGGAGGATTTGGGCAACTACGGAACTGAGTTCTTATCAACAGGAATTGGCAAAGGTGCTGCGTCTGCCAGGGGCAGGTACTATCCCATGGGTTAAGTGTGTGAGGGCTGCACTGACGTCCAACGACCTCGAGTACCTCTCAACTAATCCAGAAGAGGTGCGTGCGATCTCTAAAGGGCAAATTAAGAGAGGCTATTGGTCTCTTCAAATGGGCCTATTGCATCGCCGCCCCAATTTTAGGTCAATGACACAGGCCTTCCTTTAATAGAAAGGTGAATTTGAATAAGAGCAGTTCATGTATAAAATTGAGCCCAGCACTGCGAGAAAGCTTTATTTCCAATTTAGATACAGGAATCTTCCCTTTGCTTTGTACATTATTAGGTGGAATCGGCCGGCAAATTTAAACTAAAGCCATTGTCTAATCTGCAATACATAGCAGGAAACTATAGAGCACATTTTATTATTTTGCCCTACATACTATAGTTTAAGGATGAGATAGGTTGATCCTCTATGTCTCAATCTTGGGGAAAGAGAATTTAAAGAAGCTTTGAGAATTATTTAAACACACAATAGGCAAATTTGTTCCTTTTGTGGTTTCAAATATATTTTATATGGTCGCTCCTTATTTGATGCACTTAGTTTTAACTGCTTTGTATTTATTATCATGTTTTCTTATTTATTCATTTAATGTTTTATTCATTTTATCACATATATGACTTTTTTTATTCCTGTTTTTCGATTAACATTTTGTGTATGTACATGTTTGAATTCTTTTGACTTTTGATGGTGAGATTTGCCAGATAAAGATTTGACTTGACTTAACTTAACATGCCCCTTCCTAATAGCGATTTGCAAACTATTTAGCAGTCACAAACAGACTGATTCTCCAATTGCAACCGCTGAAACCTTTTGTACACGTGGCCCGATATTCTCTGCCAGCAGTCCATTAAGAGGAGTGTGGTAATTGGCTGATGGGGCTCAGGGGCCACAGGGTTTGTCAGTAGCCTGCTACTTCTTTGCCAGTGCTGTCCAAAAGCATGTGATTAAGAATGTTTTAGAGTGGCCAAAGGAACACATTCTAATGCAGTGTTCTTCATTTTTTTAATGCCAAGTCCCCTTGAGTCAAAGACAATTTGGTCCCTACCACCGCTTAATGAAACCTGCTATAAGTTTATCAGTGAACATTAAATTCTGTTGGTGTTTCACATTAGACATAAAGGGGTACTTCTTTGGACCAAAATCTAAGATTTCAGAACAAACCTCATTTTCTATAGTTCTTTTAAACACTTCACTCTCCAAACATGAAATGTTACTTCAAACGCAGCACTTCAATCTTCCTGCATGCACACACTAAACTGTCACACCATAAACAGTGCATATACATATTTTTCTCACACACAAAACATGTACATCTTTAGCAACAGCAATACATGCTGACTTCCGACAGAACACACATAACATGAGAGCCCAAAGCAGAACCTGAGGGCTACCTGACACTAACAGCATATGTAGGCTGGTGTGAGAGGCAGGGTTCTGTTATGATGAGCATCCTGGCATTGAAGTGCGTGCCCGGAGGTAGAGTAGGTACAGAGTCTTCTCCGAGGTCCCCACAATGTATGTAGAAAGGAGGGAGTTGGTAGACACTGGCTCGGATTCGTGGGTCAGTGTCCTGCTAATGACACCTCTGTCATCCCCCAGAACTCCCCAGTCTTCCCTCGATGCTAATCTTCAGGCTACCCAGTCTCTCACATTTTTTCTTCTTACCCATAGGAAGTCCTCAGCCAGCTGTTTAGAGAGCGCCTTGTCTACCTTCATTGGCTGTTTGCTGGCTTTAAGAGACCTTGAATTGGTCCTTGCATTAAATTGTTGCCCATATCTTATGCACTCTCTCATCGGATCATTTGTCTGGAAACCTGTTGCTCTTAGGAAGCTGTGATGGGTGCAATGCTTGAATTAGTCACTGGTAATTACTTGGAAAAACAATCCAGTCCATTATGTTTTTAGTCCACTGCGCCAACTCAGACAGAAACCAGAGAGTTGCATATCAGCCTTGGTCCTGCTCTAATTTTGCATCACTGTAAATCACATGTACTGGCCTTAACTCAGCGGTATATATAGTTTATCAATCTTGAAATTATAAACTTTTGAGACACACATGCTAGAATTAAAAATGTCTACAGGTTGTGCTTTGATGTATGCAGACGGCCCAATAATGGTACGTATCACTACCTATACTCAGTTGTATATAACAAATTGCTAGAACAATCTGATTTCCTTGACTTCAAAATCTAATATTTATTTTGTGTGCTTTGTGTTCCAACAGTGATGCACACTATTAATGGCTTCTCAGCTCCAAGAAAATGAAACAAAGCACTATTAAAATGTATGTTGTAAGTTGTACTTTAATACAAAGGGCTAATGTTATAGACTTTTTTGGAAGGTGAAAGTCTTCTGGCACAGCACGGTCATTTAGCTGCCATTTGAAGGATACTCATTCTAGCTCTTTGGCTTAAATTACAGTTTTGATGGGTACCCTTGCTGTTTGTTGTGGGATGCGAAAAATTGCAGTTTTGACCCCTGATGACTCCCATCTCTCTACTACGAGGTAAGGTGGATGCTGGAGGGTCAAGGTCATCTCAGACACACTCACTCTGTAGGACATGATGTCTGTTCTCTGGGGGTGCTTTGCAGGCGAGCAATGGGGAAAGGACCTTCTGAACCAGGTAGTGAATGGGTCCCATAAACATGCACTAGATTTACTAGTGACTATTCCTACAATGTGTTTATCAACTGCCCTGTTATTTTGTAAGTTGTGGGTGTTTATATAACTTGTTTATGTCGTAAGAGTAGTTTACAAATGGTGTAAAACGATTTGCATGTATAGTAATTATAGCTTGTGGTACTGGGTGTACTGCTGTAATAGGCACACATAGGAGTCTTTCTGGGTTTAGAAGTATTGCTTGCATTACAAAAGTGGGGTGATTGTGGTGTTGTCAATTGCATTTACAGATAATGGGATGTGCTTAAATGTCACACTCCTTGATAATCGCTTGTAAAGTGAAGCACTGGGTTTCCTTTTTGTAGTGAGGTAAGTATCTGTGCCACCTCTTTAAAAGGTAAATGTCTCTCAATCAATCAATCAATCAATCATTGAATTTATAAAGCGCGCTACGTACCCGTAAGGGTTTCAAGGTGCTGGGGGGGGGGGAGAGCTGGTGTTACTGGTCGAAGAGCCAGGTCTTGAGGAGTCTTCTGAAGGTGAGTAGGTCTTGAGTCTGTTGCAGGTTGATGGGGAGGGTGTTCCAGGTTTTGGCGGCGAGGTATGAGAAGGATCTGCCACCGGTGGTCTTTCTTCAAATGCGGGGGACGACGGCGAGGGCGAGGAGTTAGTGGAGCGGAGCTAACGGGTGGGGGTGTAAAAGCTGAGTCTGTTGTTTAGGTAGGATGGTCCGGTGTCGTGGAGCGCTTTGTGAGTGTGGGTAAGAAGCTTGAAAGTGATCCTTTTGTCCACAGGGAGCCAGTGAAGGTTTCTCAGGTGGTGGGAGATGTGGCTGTGGCGGGGTACGTTGAGGATCAGCCGGGCGGAGGCGTTTTGGATACGGTGGAGGCGTAGTAGGTCTTTTGCTGGGATGCCTGTATAGAGTGCGTTGCCGTAGTCCAGCCTGCTGCTGACGAGGGCCTGAGTGACTGTTCTTCTTGTTTCTGTCGGGATCCACTTGTAAATTCTGCGGAGCATGCAGAGTGTGTTGTAGCAGGAGGAGGAAACTGCATTGACCTGTTTAGACAAGGTGAGGGAGGAGTCGAGGATGAAGCCCAGGTTGCGAGTGTGGTCGGACGGTGTCGGCGGGGTTCCTAGTGCGGTGGGCCACCAGGAGTCGTCCCAGGCGGAGGGGGTGGGTCCGAGGATGAGGACCTCCGTTTTGTCCGAGTTCAGTTTCAGACGGCTGTTTCTCATCCATTCGGCGATGGATTTCATTCCCTCGTGGAGGTTGGTTTTGGCGGTGTGGGGGTCTTTGGTGAGTGAGAGGATGAGCTGGGTGTCGTCGGCGTAGGTGAGAATGTTGAGGTTGTGTTGTCGGGCCACTTGAGCGAGGGGGGCCATGTAGATGTTGAACAGCGTCGGGCTGAGGGATGAGCCTTGGGGGACGCCGCAGATGATGTCGGTGGCTTCGGAGCGGAAGGGGGGAGGCGGACTCTCTGGGTTCTGCCGGAGAGGAATTAGACGATCCAGTCGAGGGCTTTACCTTGAATTCCGGTTTCGTGGAGGCTGATTTCAGGGTGCGGTGGCAGACTGTGTCGAAGGCGGCAGATAGGTCCAGGAGGATGAGGGCTGATGTTTCGCCGTTGTCCATTTGGCGTCTGGTGTTGTCTGTGGCGGCGAGGAGGGCGGTTTCGGTGCTGTGGTTTCGTCTGAAGCCGGACTGGGAGGGGTCTAGGATGCCGTTGTATTCGAGGTGGCTGGTTAGTTGTGTGTTTGTGATTTTTTCAATCACCTTTGCTGGGAAAGGGAGCAGGGAGATGGGTCGTAAGTTCTTGAGGTCGTTGGGGTCTGCTTTGGGCTTCTTGAGGAAGGCGCAGATTTCGGCGTGTTTCCATTTTTCAGGGAATGTCGCTGTTTCGAAGGAAATGCTGATGACCTTCCGTAGTTGGGGGGCGATGGTGGAGTCGGCTTTGTTGTATACGTGGTGGGGGCAGGGGTCTGACGGAGATCCTGAGTGGATGGAGTTCATGACCTTGCGTGTCTCTGTGTTGTTCACGTTGATCCAGGAGGTCAGGTGGTTTGCACAGGTGGAGTGTTCAGGGGTGGGGTCTGGCGTGGGAGTGGCGTCAAAGCTGTCGTGGATGTCGGTGATCTTCCGGTGGAAGAAGGTGGACACTGCGTTGCAGAGTTCTTGGGATGGAGGGATGTCGTTGATGTTGGCGCTGGGGTTGGAGAGTTCTTTCACGATGCTGAAGAGCTCTTTGCTGTTGTGTGCGTTGTTGTCCAGACGGTCTTTGAAGTGGGATCGTTTGGCTTCTCTGATGAGTTGGTGGTGTTTGCGGGTGGCGTCCTTGTGGACTGTGAGGCTGTCAGGTGTGCATTTGAGGAGCCATTCCTTTTTTAGCTTCCGACAGTCGTGTTTGGAATTTAGGAGCTTGTCGGTGAACCAGGCGGCTTTTCTTCTGGCTTGGTTGTCGTGGCACGAGGGTGTTGGCGCAGTCGTTGATCCACAGGATGAGGTTGTTGGCGGCGGTGTCCGGGTCAGTGGAGTCGTGGGGTGGGTTCTGGGCGAGGGTGTTGGTAAGCTGGTCTTCCGTAACTTTGCTCCAGCATCGGCGGGGTGGTTGTTGGGTGCGGTGGTACTCGGTAGGTTTCTTGTAGGTGAAGTGGATGCAGTGGTGGTCGGTCCAGTGAAGTACGGTGGTATGGTTGAAGGTGACCTGGGCGCTTGAGGAGAAGATGGGATCAAGCGTATGGCCGGCGATGTGGGTTGGTGTGTTGATGAGTTGTCTGAGGCCGTGGTTGGTGAGGTTGTTGATCAGGGTAGTGGAGTTGGTGTCCTTGTTGTTCTCCAGGTGGAAATTTAGGTCCCCAAGGAGGATGTAATCCGTTGAGGTGAGTGCGTGGGTGCTGGTGAGGTCGGCGAGGGATTCGCTGAATGGTGCTCGTGGTCCGGGGGGTCTGTAGATGAGCGTTCCTCTGAGAGTGGTGTTGGGGTCGGTGTGGATGCGGACGTGTAGGTGTTCGGCGGTCTTGAGGGAGTCGTCAGTGTGGGTGTCGACCTTGAGGGAGGATTTGTGGGCGATGGCTATGCCTCCTCCGATTCAGTTTTTGCGGTCCCTGCGGATGATCTTGTAGCCGCCCGGGATGGCTATTGCGATGTCGGGCGCCGAGGAGTCGTTCCACCAGATTTCGGTAAGGAAGGTTACGTCTGGGGCGGTGGAGTCGAGCAGGTCCCAGAGCTCGATGGCGTGCTTGCGTGCGGAGCGGGTGTTGAGGAGTATGCAGTGGAGGTGGTTAGTTTCGGTCTTTGTTGGTTTTGTTGTTCTGTCACAGGTAAATCTGCAGGTGCGGCATGTGAAGGGTCCGTGGGTGTTCCTTGGTGAGGACTGGGAGCATGCTGCGATGCAGCCGGGTTGAGGGCGTTGAGTTGATCGGACGTGTAGCGGCGTCTGGAGGTGCAGGGGTCTCGCGGACCAGGGGGTGTGGCGCTGGGCGCGGTCCAGGCGCGGACGGGCGCAGATGGGCTTGCCTTTGGCAATCCTTAACAAAGATTGTTAAAAGCCACATTCCTTCAGATCAGAATTTTAAAATGTTTCCTTCCACATGATTACATCTACGATTGCATATCATTGCAAAAAGTATCCACCTGCTATCTTCCTTAAAATCCTGCATGAGCAACTGACCTTGAATTAAATGTAATTGCTCCCTCTCTTATCTATTTTGAACGCACCCCTGCTTCCACTGAATCTTCTGCATGCCTCTTCTGTGTGTAAACTACTTATGCCTGTCTTAAGCTCCTTTTTTTAAACCATAACAATATTTGTTCCAGAAAGCATTAGTGTTGTGTGTTGCTTATGTCATTGTCATGACATAATGGGGTTCCAAGTTCCAAGGATAGCGAGGCTCGACTGGGAGACAGTTGGGACTCTCAGTGTCTGAGAAGTGTGGTGCCCTGTTTCCTGTATTGATGCAACTTACATTAAGGAAGAATCCACATGTACTTACCGTCTGGTATCTGTTTGTGGAACTAGCATACTGCAATTTGGCATCCAGCTGGTTGATGGGCCGGAAATAACCTTCTTTGTGGAGAATCTGTGATGGTGTTACCAAGACCAGCGTGTGTTCTCAAGTCTCAGTCTGGCGAGTCATTGGACCCCAACGGTCGGAGTTTGCAATTGTGGTAAGAAGGGAGGTTGGTAGGATTTGGGGCCACGTAAACTGGATTTTGGTGCCACGTAGTTCACCATTACACCATAGGTTGGAGTTTGCAATTGCAGTAAGAAGGGAGGTTGGCAGGATTTGGGGCCACGTAAACTGGGTTTTGGTGCCACGTAGTTCACCATTACACGGCGCGAGAAGGTGCGTGTGTTATGCACTTCTTACGTCTTGCGACATCATCGTTGAGGTCACGGGGCATCGCTGCCTACGTTACGTGGTGGCCATCTTGGTTGCCAGGACAACAGAGACGCTTTTCAATGCTGCCTACGTTACGTGGCAGCCATCTCGGTTGCCAAGACAACGGAGGCGCTTTTCAAGCCGTGTTCGGAGTATCGTGTATACGTGTTGCTTGAATTAGGTGGGTTGTTGTATGTTTTAAGACGCTTAGCTGAAAATGTGATAGGCGTCTTGGCATCATAAAATGTACAGGAAACAGGGGTAACTGGAAAAAAAGTAATGGAATAAAAAGGATCTTTAGTTACAGGGAAACAGAATATACTGATTGTGTCTCTCCCTGCATAGTGCAATATGGCTCAGCAGAATTTCACTATTAAACTGCCACAAGCATTTTGGTCCACAGGGAATTAACCAATACTAAAATGGGTAGAGTGGAAAGACTATTTTTGAAATTATATTTAATGCAATAGATGAAGAGAATAAAATGACATCAGAACAGAAAAAAATCATTCTTCTGCACTCGTTAGGTCCTCTTGGCCTAAAAACGTACAACAAAATGTCAAAAGTCCTGCATGCGGGGAGTTCAGTGTGTTTAATGCCGCTCTACAGAAGCTTGATAAATATTTTGCACTAAAGGTCTGCATAGGTATCGTCAGATATAAAAAAAATCAGCAGAAACAAAGTAAGGAAGAGTCCGCAGATGATTATGTGTCTGATTTAAAAAGGCTAGCAATTGATTGTAAGTTTGGTGCAATTCAAGATGATTTGATAAGGGACCAACTAGTTATGCATACTTGTCACCCAACCATACAAGAAAGGTTGTAGATTAATGGAGATTCACCTTTGGAGGATGTCCTAGCAATGGTACGGAAGCCAAAGATATCCAGAAGGTATGCCTTGGAACTTAAGCAATCTGAAAAAGGAAGTGAATGTGTTTATAAGGTGACAAACCGGAAACAAGTGAAGGAACAGAGAACAAGTCACAAAGAAAAGAATGATAATGGTGAGAGAAGATGTTATAGGTGCAACAGCAAAGAACATTTAGCATACGCTAAAACATGCCCTGCGTCGAAACAGAGATGTACTAATTGTGGCATCAGTGGGCATTTTGCAAGAGTGTGTAGAAAGAAAAATAAATCTGTTAAGTACATATATGATGGCAAGAGTCAGAGTGGAAATGATGAGGAGGAGAAAAATACGTACTCAGGAGATGCTGGAAATGGACCAGGGAAGTTTATGCTAAATATAAATGACAACAGTACGAGGGACAAACCTGTATGTGAAATGGAAACTGGTGGTGTACCTATTATGATATATGCGGATTCAGGTCACCTTTTACCATAATCAACGAAGAAGTGTGGAGGAGGAATTTTGTGGAGAAGATTGGTACATAATTGTTGGAACTGTATATAAGTCCTGAAAGTTATACCGGCGAGAAGATCGACCTTTTGGGGTTCAGATGGTTACTATTTTCATTTAAGAATAGGAATGCTAGAGGAAAACTTTATGCAGCTAAAGGTGGACCATTGGTCCTTGGATGGAAGGACCAAGGAAATTTACATATGGTCTTGGATCCTTATAGTGAAGAGAACGTTTTGGTGGTGAACGACGGTACTGTGTTGATCAAGGAAATGGAAGAAAAATTCCCAAAAGTGTTTAGTAAACAATTGGGGAACTTGAAGAAATTTGAACATGACATTGTGCTAAAGTATGATGCTGTTCCGAAAATACACAAATTGAGGACTGTATAGATAATGATAAGGGACGATGTGTCTAGGGAACTAGAAAAACTAGTACAAATGGATGTTATCGAACCCATAGAGAGCTCAGAATGGATTTCACCAATGGTAGGAGCTCGACGCAGCAATGGAAAAATGTGTCTATGTATAGTCTTGCGTCATTTGAACAATAACATTGTTGTTGATTGTTTTCCATTACCTAGGATCACAGAAATGGCCTCAAGTCTTCAGGGGCCAAAATGGTTCTCAACTATAGACTTATCTGCAGTCTACCACCAAATTTCGCTCTTCCCTAGGTCAAGGAAACTCACAGCTTTCATAACCCCTTTTGGGTGCTTCCAATTTAAAAGGATGACGTTTGGACTAGCATCGGCTGCTGCTGTGTTTCAGAGTTTAATGCATAAGCTTTTTGGGAAAGTGAAGGGTGTGATGTTCTTTCAGGACGATATATTGGTGTTTGGGGAGAAGAGGGAAGCACATGATGAGAGATTACAGAAAGTGCTACGAGTGTTAGAGGACAAGGGTTTAACAGTGGAATTGAGTAAGTGTAAATTTGCCGAAAGGAGTGTGAATTATCTTGGACATTAAATCAATGATGAAGGAGTGAACCCTAAATCATCTTTGATTAACCCCATTGTTAGCGCACCATCGCCTATCAGCAAAGATTATGTTAGGTCATTCCTCGGAATGGCTGAATATTGTGCAAAATTAATTCAAAATGTTACGGAAAAGGTTTATAACATATGACTTTTACTAAAAAAGAATGTGCAATTTGTATGGAATTCAGAATGTGAGGAGGAATTTGTGAGAATTAAGAAAGAACTTAGTAAAGTAGCTCATCTAGGGAGTTTTGATGCTATGTTGGACTGTTTTTTGACGACAGATGCTAGTAACAGGGGTCTAGGTGCAGTTCTGTCACAAAAAGATGACAAAGGTAAAGAAACTATTATTATGTTTGCCTCCAGGTCCTTATCACCGTCGGAGGAGGCATTCGCTTGTGCATGGGCATTGGAGCAATTCCGTACGTTTGTGTGGGGTAAGACTGTCACCATCCAGTGTGATCATAAACCTCTTTTCAAATTACTTACGAGTGAAGGAAGTGTGGGCGCTTCAGCGAGAATTGCTAGGTTATCCATGAGAATGAAGGATTACTTGTACTGCATGGTGTATGTACAGGGTAAAAATAATTGTGTTGCTGACTGTTTGTCTAGAATGCCTTGTTTGTTAGAAAAATGTGAGAAGGACAGGTGGAATGATTGTAAAGTGGCTTTAAAACATGACTCTGGTAAACCCGCCATCAAGGAAGAGTGTTGGAAGAGGGAGATGGGAAAAGATACTGGGCCACATGTACGAAGATCCGATTTTGCGAGTTGCAAATTGCGAGTCGCAAAACCGGATGTACAACAGTGTCAATGACACTGTCTGCGATTCGTAATGGGGTTGCAAATGACCTACCTCATGAATATTCATGAGGTAAGTCGCAATTTGCGACCCCCTTGGGAATGGCGGCACCACTGTGTCTGTGATTGCTTTTAAATAAAGCAGTATTTTTTTTAAAATGCAGCCCGTTTTCCTTAAAGGAAAATGGAATGCATTTCGGAAAAAAAAAGAGAAGTTTTCTTTTCATTCACTGCCTGCTCTGAAAAAAAGTTTTTGCATGCATTCACAAAGGGGAAAGGGTCCCATGGGCTTCTCACAGACACCCCCTCCCCCACCACAAAGGTAACTAATGTAGCACAAGGAAACTGGCATGGATTGGTTTCCTTTAGTATGCAAAAGTAACCCAAGTAACCAATGGCCTGACCACTTACTGGTGCTCCCGCATAACTCACTGTAATGAGGGGACCCGCAGAGAGAGAGACGCAGTCTAGTCTCTCCGCGGGTTGATTCGGGACGGGGGAAGTGGCGCGCAAGGCGCCCGATTGGACATAAGGTAAGTGGGGGCGGGTTTCTCTAGCTAGGTTTATAAGGGGGGTGGAGGGTGGGGTCGGCCCTTTTGCGCGCCGACTAGGAGGGAAGAAGGTGTAATTTAGGTAGGTTTAATTTAGGTAGTTTTAGGCCAGCTAGGCCCCGAAGCAGCGTGGGTGTTGCCCGGTTGCCAAAGAACCGAGGCGCGGCCGGGAGGAAACAGGTGAGCGCCGGAGAAAAGGGGGGGCGGCCCCGCGGGCAAGTTTCTCGGCGTTTTTTTACCAGCCGGGAGGGGGGGAAGCCACTCCTTGGGCTGCAGCAGAGGGAGCTGGCCCCTCGGGCAATTTCAAAGTTATTTTAACGCGCGGAGAGCGCGCGGGGCAGCACGAGGCGGCCCCCTGGATCGAGGCCAACTCCAGGAGGCCGCGTTAATTTGTGGGAAGGCCGGCTGAGGCAGGCCCAGCGGCGCCAGCGGCCCCCACACCCCCGAGGGGGCCCCCCAGAAGGGGAAAAAAGCGAATAAGGCGGCGTGGGGCCCCAAAAAAAAAAAAGGAGAAAAATACATATATTTTTGTAAGGCCTTGGGAAAGGCAGATTCAGCCCCCACCCCCCCCCCCAAGCGAGGGGCCACTGGGAGTAGAATTGAGGGCAGGACAGCTACAAAAATATATATATATATATATATATACACATATTAAAAATAAAAAATAAAAAATAATAGCTGTTAAAAACTCACCCAAGTTTATTTATAAAAGTCATCAGATACATCCCCCCAGAGCCCGGGGAAGGGAGAACACGACCATATTAGGACGGCGTTGGGCCGGGTCTGCGGGCGGTATGGCCACAGGTCACGACGCAGAGGCAGTGAGGGCTGCGCTGCGCATACTCGGCGAAGCAGGGAGGGCAGATTTGCTCAGGCCAGGGGTTTTAGACCAGGCTTGGGTCGGGATGGCACGCCCCACCAGGGCGGCATCGGGCAGGGTCGCGCCCGCAGTTGCGGCCTGTGAGTCTCTGGAATCCGAAGGGGAAAAGGATGAAGGGCAGATACCCCCCGGACAGGGCACGTCGGAACAATCACTTCACGGTGCACAGAGCCCGCTGATGTTTGGAGAGGGGACACAAGCCCCCCAGGCTAAGGGCACAGACAGCGCATAGGCAGATTTGGACCCCGCTGGCCCGGGCGGGCAGGCAGCGGGGGGGGCCGGGTTTGAAAGGCAAGGCAGAGAGGCAGAGCAGCCCATACCAGGGACTAGCGGGGTTTGCGCCCCCCTAGATTTGTCATACCACAGAGGGGAGGCCCCCAACACAGGTTGGTCCGGGGCGCCAGTCAAGAAAAGAGGCAAGTACGCCGGGAAAAACAGGGGAGGGCCGGGGAGGGCCAAGACGGCGCCCCGCCAGGCTAGGGGGGGAAAGTTAAGTCACCACAGGAACCAAGGGCCGTGGTGAGCCAGAGTTCGCACACACAGGGGAACTGGGACCAGGCAGATACATGGGACCTAGAAGCCAGAATCAGGGAACAGCGTAGGGCGGTATTGGAGACAGAGGCCAGGTGGGCACAGCTGTGCAAAGACAGGGAAGAGGTGTGTGCCCACAGCGAGACAACTCCTAATACTAGAGAGGCCAGCGGGCAACCAGGTATGCGGCAGCCAGGGCAAGAGAGAGGGACCTGGGAATGGGTGCCGCAGGTAAGAGGAGAACAGGGCCAGGAGGCTAGAGCGGCCGAAGGGTTAGTCGGCGCGGGGAAGCCCGGTGACGCAGACGGTCACAGGGTCAGCAAGGCAGCAATGCTAACGACAGAGGTTGGCAAGAGGAGGTACACGCCGACTGGGCGCAAGACGGCCCAAACGCGTTGGCATGAAGCGCTGGAGGGGTCTACAGCGGCCTTCTCCACACCGAGGGACCGAGGACAACGTCAAGAGGACACGCTTTATGCGGGCAGGGAGGCAAACGAGAGTGCCTCAACCAATGTGAGAGATGTGGGTCAAAGCAAAGGCCAGTGGGAAGGCGAAGATGAGTTGGAATTGGATTGCGAGGAGGAAGGGGATGAATGGGAGGACGGTGAAATACGCGATTGGGAGGTGAGCGCTGTGAAAAAGGGTGGCGGGCGAGGGCGCAAGAGCGGCGCAACCTCTTCTTCGTGCTCTGTTTTGCAGGTTACGGCTCCGCTGGAAGGCCCCACTGGTGTTCGGCAATTTACGCCACGTGGCAGAAGCCAAAAAAGAATACCAAGGAGTTTTGGAGACACCGCTGGAGGTAAGAATTGGTGGTCAGTGTGGGGTGAAGGGAGCGGGACAACAAGGGAGACTAACACGAAAAGGTCCATTGGGGTGGGAGAAGGGTCAGTAGTAGAGAAGGCAGGTGACAGCGACATTCAGAAGACTGTAGAGAACAAAGATAAAGAAGGCACCGCCACGAGTGGGACGGACACAACAGGGAAGGTGGATACAGGAGAAAAGACGGGAGACGACAAGGAAGGGGGAGGACACAGAAAGAGATTGCCGTACATGGGTTTAGCCATGCCACTAGGCTTGCATGTGGCCGAGAAAACAAAAAACAAAATATGGAAACACGAATATGTAGATGTGTTTAAACTGTTACACAGGGACATACAGGCAAAGGAAGGGTCCAAAGAGGAAGAATGGGAATTAGCACGTAGGCCCCGGGTACCGATAACAATGGACAACTGGACATCGGCCTTTTTGATATTCGCCAGTATATACTGCGAGAAATACCCGGACAGGGCCATTGCACTTTTTAAATACATGGATATAATTAGGAAGGCCCAAATGCATTTCGGAGGTTTCGCATGGCTCAGTTACGATGAGGAATTCAGGGCCCGGGTGAGTGTCAATCCGGAAAAACCATGGGGTGACGTGGACCCCGAATTGTGGATGCAATGGATGGCATCGGCACAGACAGCGGCGTCCACTCACACCGCGAGTGGCCTGCCAGTGACTTACAAGCCCTTTCAAGCTCGCCCCGCCCAGGGTGGGGCGGGCAATGCCACTAAGACAACAGGGACAACGGCAGGGGCTTGTTGGAACTTTAACAAAGGTTTTTGTTCCCGGGCACAATGCAGGTTCAAGCACGACTGCTCCAAGTGCGGGGGCCGTCACCCAGTCACCCAATGTTTCTCCTTGTCCAGCCCAGCTGAACAGTGGAGGGCCGCCAGAGGGAGAGGGGGACATGGCACTCCTGAGCAAAAAGGGGCCTACACCAGTTAGACTGGAATTCCTGTTACCATGGTTACATAGATACCCAGACAGGGAAAAAGCGCGTCTACTCGAATGGGGTTTTAGAGAGGGTTTTAGAATAGGTTACCAGGGCCCTCGGCAACGGAGATGGGCTGACAATTTGCAGTCAGCCAAAGCCCTGTGCCGATTTTGACTTTTTTGGGCATTGAATTGGATACGAAAGACCTGGTCGCCCGGTTGCCAGCGGCAAAGGTGGGAGAAATGCTGTTTTGCCTAGCGGAGGTACGCACCTTGCATAAAATGGACTTGAGAACGGCTCAGAAGCTATTAGGCTACCTGAATTTTGCGTGCAGAGTAGTTAGGGGAGGTAGAACTTTTTGTAGGCGTTTGGGACTTTCCATGTCAGGTGCTGTACTTCCGCACCACAGGATAAGAGTATCATTGACATTACGAGAAGACATTAGAATATGGGAGATTTTTCTGAGACATTTCAATGGAGTGCCGATGTCTTTTGGGGAGTCAGACACGGTATGGCAAGTACAAATATTTTCAGACGCGGCAGGTGCAGCAGGTTTTGGTTTGTATTGGGACGGGAGGTGGTGTGCGGAGACATGGCCGGCATCTTGGATGCATCAAGGAAGAAGCATTGCGTTTTTGGAGTTTTTTCCCCTGTTAGTTGCGCTGGCAGTGTGGGGACAAGAATTAGCTAACAGGAGAGTGATTTTTCAGATAGACAACATGGCAGTGGTAGAACTAGTCAATAGACAGAGAGCAAGGGACCTCAGAGTTTTGCGCTTGTTGCGCCAGTTCATGTTGTTATGCCTGTCTCTGAATGTTATTTTTAAAGCTGCGCATATACCAGGGATTTACAACGAGATTGCAGACTCACTATCTCGTTCACAGTGTGGGCGTTTCCGCAAATTGGCACCTGGAGCGGATCAGATCAAGACTGTGGTCCCGGCAGACATCTGGGAATGGGGGGCATGATGATCACGGGGCTGGTGGAGATGTCATTAGCAGTATCCACGCGGCGTAATTACAGAATGGCATGGTTGGAGTTTCAATCTTTTGAACAGTTTTGGGGCAATTTTTGGGCACAAAGCCTGCCAATGCTGGAAGCCAGGACTAGACGTTTCGTGCTGTTTCTGATCGGGGAGGGTTTATCTCCAGCCACAATTGGGGGGAAATTGGCGGGCGTGTCTTTTTATGGCAAATTGTTTTTCAGTTATGACCCAGCGCGCAATGATTTATTGGGTAAAATGCTGAAAGGATGGAGCAGGGTTAGAGCGAGCGGTGACAAGCCAGCAAGGGAACCCATTACGTTCGAAATGTTGGTAGAGATGGTACAGGTGCTACCAGTTTGTTGTAGGGATGACTACGAGGTGAGTTTATTTAGGCTATGTATGTTGTGGATGTTTTTTGGAGCATTTAGAGTATCAGAATTGTTGGGGGTGGGGAAAGAAATCGGGGTACGAAGGAAAGAGGTATGCGTGCATAGAGACAGGCTGGGGATATGGCTAAGACGGTCAAAAACCGACCAGCTGGGGAAAGGCAAGTGGATATGGTTGAGAAAAGGGGGTGTGGAGTTAGCTTGCCCGAATGGGTCATTTTCAAAGAGAGATGGCCAGGGGCAGGTGAAACAGGGGTTTTTATACATGCGTCAGGGAAGAAGCTAACGAGTTATCAACTTTTACAAGTTATGAGGATGGCCTTAGGAAGGATAGGGCGGCGCGCAGGTGACTATGGAACACACTCATTTAGGATTGGCGCAGCAACTGAGGCAGCACATTTGGGATGGGATTGGGCAAAGATCAAGGCTATAGGGAGATGGAAGTCTAGGTGCTGTGAGAGATATGTTAGGCCTTGAAGATCACGGAGCGGATAGAAGGAAGAGAAAAGGGGGGGGGGTTTGTATATTTCAGGCATTTGTTACAATGTTTTTTCTTTCCAGGCTGTGTGGCCGGGCCGGAGACGGGGAAGATGACGACATGGTTGGTCGGCCATTCGTTTGTGCACTCGGCAGCGAAATTCGCAGAGAAGCAGGTTTACGGCAGATCATTGGGACTGCCCAGCAGAAGCCATGAAGTGCGTTGGTGGGGCAAGAGCGGTATGAGGTGGGGGAGCCTGCTTCCATTTATCACGAGTAACTTGCCTCAGTGGGGATGCCCAGATTTGTTATTGATACATCTGGGGGAGAATGATCTGGTGAAGCTATTGGGGCTCACTTTGATTCAATTGATGCAGAGGGATTTGGAACTGTTAAAACAAAAGCTATATGGAACATGCTTGATATGGACGGAATTTGTGCCGAGAAGGGTATGGAGAGGGGCGATCAATCACGGAGCCATAGAGCGGGCTCTGAAAAAATTGAACAGAGCTATGAGAGTCTTCTGCTGGGCCCAGGGGATTAAAGTTTTGAGACATCGGGACATAAAAGAACAAGAACAAGTGTTGTTTTGAGACGATGGGGTCCATTTATCTCAGTATGGTATGGTATATTATATCACAGAGTTGAGACTGATGCTAGAAAGCGCATGGGGTACAAATTTGTGTACCCGGAAATAGGGGGGGTGGGGCAGCGAAACGCCTCACGGGTTTCTCTGGTTGGCAGGAGATGGGGGAGGGTGGAGAGCCAGGTGCGGGCTTGTCCACCCTTCCAGGGGGAAAACAAGGAGGTGAAGCATCAGAGCGGGGAGGGGTAGGCTACAGGCAAGGAAGGCATGGGCGGAATAGGGGAGCATATACGGCAGGAAAATTGAAGGGAGACATTTGAGGAGAAAATGAAGGCGAGGGAGTTTTGTAAAAGTTAAAGTCTGCTTTAAAGATATGCAGTTAAAAGGTTTAAAGTATTGTTTGTGTTTAAATCCTGTTCTAATAAAATGACCTTTTACACCAACAAGAGCGTCACGTATGTATGTCCCGATGAGGGGACCCGCGGAGAGAGAGACGCAGTCTAGTCTCTCCGCGGGTTGATTCGGGACGGGGGAAGTGGCGCGCAAGGCGCCCGATTGGACATAAGGTAAGTGGGGGAGGGTTTCTCTAGCTAGGTTTATAAGGGGGGTGGAGGGTGGGGTCGGCCCTTTTGCGCGCCGACTAGGAGGGAAGAAGGTGTAATTTAGGTACCACCCACCCACCCAGCTAGGAAGACAGGGGGAGAAAGGGTTTTTAGTTAGGTATATTAGTTATGTCAGGTAGGGGGGGTCAACAGTCATTTAGGACAGGTGAGTTGTAAAGAGGTAGCAGGAGATGGGGGAGGGTGGAGAGCCAGGTGCGGGCTTGTCCACCCTTCCAGGGGGAAAACAAGGAGGTGAAGCATCAGAGCGGGGAGGGGTAGGCTACAGGCAAGGAAGGCATGGGCGAAATAGGGGAGCATATACGGCAGGAAAATTGAAGGGAGACATTTGAGGAGAAAATGAAGGCGAGGGAGTTTTGTAAAAGTTAAAGTCTGCTTTAAAGATATGCAGTTAAAAGGTTTAAAGTATTGTTTGTGTTTAAATCCTGTTCTAATAAAATGACCTTTTACACCAACAAGAGCGTCACGTATGTATGTCCCGAAGGGTTTCGCTGCCTCGCTAGGAGTAGTAAGCGCTATATAAGTGCAATTTTAATATTAACTAGCCCAAGCCACAGCTTTTAATCGTGAAACTGAAATAATCATGCTCTGTAATAGTCGTTGAGCACCAGTGTACCGCGCATTACTATGACATATCGAGCGCATAAACTGTACTACGTGGTTTAGTGAAATTTGATATATAATTTTCACTAACTTAAGTAGGACAGTATAAACGAAATTGCTTATTTCCCCTCGCCTCTTATGAAGACTGAGCCCAAAGCGATTGGCTGACCGCACACCCCACCTTTAATCGCGCACATCAAAGGTTTGAGCTTTTTCTTTAAATATGACCGCCAAAACTTCGCCCCTCTTCCTGGTCTCCCGCCTTGGCCCAAGTTCTGTGTCATAAGCGCGACTAAAAATCTGCAATTCAAAGCCTCGCCATATATGGTCCGAGTCAGCTTTCTTGTGCAAAGCGTAGCATTCTTCGGGCGGTTTTTCGGTTCTTTCCTTGCGCTCTCGCTCTGTCAGCCCTTTTTTCTGCTGCAAATATTGCACATATCCTGGAAGCCGCCTGGCCGAGGGCCACTAAATCCCGGAGTGTTCCTGTGCTGGAGGTGCCGGCGGCCTACTCATCCTCGTCTGATTCAGCCAGAGGAAGTGATGGGGCTGCCACGCAGAAACCGCCAATTACCTCCTTCCCTTCCTAAATATACCTGTCTCTGTTTACCCGGAAAGAATTAAGCCCACGATGTTTGTCGAAGTTCTATAACCCCCCCACTCCCCGTTGTTTACAAACTTTGAAGGACTGTTTTGGCAGCCCTGGCCTGTAAACAGCCAGGGGTGAGTTTATATGGTTATTTATCACATTTCTGCCGCCCCTCGAGACAGCGGAGACTGCTTTGTAGGTAACCTGTGGGTCACCTGTTCGAATAGATATGTGAGGTAACGGCGCATTTATAACGCTTGACAAACACTTCTTCAAACTAAAGCACTTTCATTTCCCGACGTTGCAATTTATAGCTTTTTTGACCGAACTCGGAAGGATGGAAAGCTAGTATGTTTCCCAGGGATTCGAACTAAACACAGGTCACCGCGGGCAACTTTCTGCTGCACTTGCCCTCAGAGAGTGGTGCTCAGCCTTTAGGGCAACTCTGAATCCATACGGAAACCACATATGTTCTTGGGTAACAAGTAGTCTGCTAAAAAAAAAGCAGTGATTGAACTGTGTTCATTAAAGTACACGTGGGTATCCAGAAATCCGTTTTGGTGCATTGTTGGGACCTATTGTGTTGTGTGGTTAGGGCCCAGGGTAACCAGGGAAACAAGGAGACACATACAGAATGGGTCGTGATTACTAACTGGCTCGCCGGACCATGGTGGCCATTTTCTTGTTAACCTCACATCACTTGTGGGTCCTATCAGTACACCCCCATCCTTCAGGCGTAGACCTTCAGGACCCCATATACATGGGAATTCATGTTACGTGTCAAAGGGACATTATATTCCTCCCCAAAATACATGTTAGAAATTCACCATCACATGAACGCCATAATCATGTCACAACAGCTAAAAAAACTCCCGCCACAAAATCCCGGAGGCGAGTAGATGCAGCTGAATTCACACACACATTGTATCAATGGTGTCCCCTTGATTACCGGTCATCTGGGACTTCGTCTGACCGCTTGGAGCACCACAGCCTCTCCGCTGCAGGGCACTGCCCCAAAGGGTGAAGGAGGCACCTGACATCCAATTCAGCATTATCATCTATAGCACTCTAAGCAAAGTTATCTCTCCCTCATGAAGCTCAAGCACCGTGCCCGGAAGATCCTGAAGAATATACATTTTTCGTGACTCCCTCTCCACGGAGTGCCATCACCATGGTGCCTTCTCAGCAGGTCACCTGCCAGGGGATCAGTTCAAACCCAGTCAGAACTTACTTCAGGAGGAAACAAGCCTTCATAAGGACCACATCACAGACTCCCAGGTCAGAGGATTTGGTTGCCTCTTCCTTCTGAGCTGAGGATTACATTTTTTCTGATTCCGTAGCCCTTGCTCCATGTCTGTGGAACCAAGCACCTAACTCACATGATGTGTGAAAGCCCCTTTGACAACTTGCATCATGCATATCTGGCTCAGCACCTGCCCAGTCCTCGCATGAAGAGCTAGTCGTTACTAATGAAGGATCGACCAGATGGCCCACTGTAGAGGCTGGGAATTGGCAAGGGCAATTCAAATCACCTCGTTCATTGTTCTCATACAACGTTCAACCTCTCTCAGTGTTATAGGATTTTAGGTAGTCTGCCATTTCCAGGCCATGGAATGGGACACTGCTGTCAGTCTGAACCGCTGGTAAAAGGGCATGGGTGGACATGATCTTTTCCAGCTCGGGTAATCCTTTCGTGGTGCCGGTCGTGAATACTATTTCCACTTTAGTGTATTTTCAATAGTCATCCATTTCTTTCAACATGTTCTGCCCATCACAGCTCCCTGGTTGTCTCAGGCCCTTTTCAGTTATAACACAAGCTGGTGGATCAGCTTTTTCTGCAGCCTGACACGTGGCAGACTCCCACCGCCATCTCCACCTGCTCGTCCAGTTGGGGAACCAACACCTTGTTCCATATACGATTTTCAGTTTTCACTATTCCTTGGGGTCCCACATTGGCCAAATGAATCACATGGGCCCCAAGGCTACTTTGAATGACCAGTCAGTAGTCTCTGAGGAGTCAGCAATCAATACCTGCCGGCAATGCATGCTGCACATTGTATGGTACTCTAGTGTTCTCATGGCTTTGGTGGACCGTTGTGACCAATGAGACTTCAGGATCCCCCATTACTCAGTCTTCAAGAAGTCTAACGCCTCCTGCACACAGTCATTTTTGTGACAGGCTTCCTTTAAAGCATCTAACAAGATGGGCACTGATCATGACCATTCGGACCACATACCATACACTTTCTTCTGTTTCGTGAGCTGTTTGTTCTGTATTATGAGTGGCTAGTTGGGGACACCTGGATAAGTAATCCTCTGGATTCTGAAGTTTATATTCTACCCGGGAGGAGAATTTTTGTAATTGAAACACCTGTTTATCTATACAGGATCAGGGTTTAGATGATGACCCTTGGAACAGTGGGATTAAGGGTGTGTGGACAGTATGGACTACAAACAGATGCCTGTACACATACCAGTGGAAGTGGCAGCACCCCCTATGGATGTCTATTGCTTGATGCTCTATTTGTGAGTACCGCTACTCCATGGGAGTAAGCCCATGGCTGGAATAAGCTATGGGGACCACTCTCCACAGTCTTACTTTTGAAACAGCACTACCCTCAACCCTATGGGAATGGCATCCATCAACAACTCAGTGACTCTTGCCTGGCTGAAGTACGCTAGGGTGGTATCAGTAGATAGGGCTTCCCTGGTGCTTTGGTAGGCCTCTTCATGTTCTTCACCACATAACCATAGAGTCGACATCTTGATAATTTCACGTAGGAGTTTGGTAAAAAAATGTATAGTCTTTAATGAACTGGCCACAATAATTTATCATTCATAGAAAGCTTTGTAGAGTGTGAACTGGGGTTGGAGGTAGAGCTATCATAATGTCTTGTACTTTACCTGGTTTAGGGCCTACCTCTTATGCTGAAAATCTGTATCTGAAGAAACTAATCAGGATTAGCATGAACTTGTACCTCTTCGTGTATGGGGTAAGGCCACACTCCTACAGTCTCTGCAGCACCTATCACAGCCAGACATGGTATTCTTTGATGGACAATGCGTATACCATGATGTCATCACTCACTTTGATGACACCAGGCAGTCCAGATAATGCATCTTGGTTCACATTTTGAAAAACGTCAACTGTGGTGAATACCCCAAAGTTGAGATGTTTATAGCGACGGAGACCCAGGTGCATAGAGAATGTCATGGCAAATCAGGATATGGGACCAACAGTATCTGATGATAGCCTGACTGGAGCTCCATCTGGGGATCCACCCAGCCCTGTTCAGTTTACCGACTGTGTCATCCACAGTAAGGCTCATATGCCGTTCCCTCTAAATCATGTAATTCAGGAAGTGTATGTCTATGCATAACCTCACCTCCCCTTGTTCTCTTCCAGATGACAATGATGGGAGGCATCCACGGGATGAGGCCTTGAACTCTCTCAGTTATGTCTGCCTCTTCCATCTCTCTCAGCTGAGCTTTGACGTTTGACCTCAGATGTAAAACCATTTGTCTGACTCTGGGAAAGGGCTAAACTGAGTTGGGCTATGTTTAATGTGATGGTTTTCCCTTTAAAGTACCCTATGCTTCTGAATAAACCCTGGAATTTTTCTAGGATGCCATCTATCTCACCAGCATGTAGTCTTCTGGGTGTCTGGCAGCTCAGCAGCATGCCTGTGCCATCTTGAGTGACAAACACTTTGGCTGTCACTGTTACCTGGTTGTGCTATATGTCTGCCACAGACATCCATAATGGGCAGTGGCTGTGTCTGCTCATAGACATACTATTTGACTTTTGCAGACTGGAGGGCAAGTTGGTCATTCAGAGTCTCGGATGTTTCTTTGACCATGATATTAAATTAATGGAAGTCCCGGTGTCTACAATGGCTGCCACTTGCTAGGTTTCCACTTTGGCCTGTCATTTTAGGGGCAGAGTGAGTTTCTGTGTGGAGCTGGCTAATGGCAAAACAAGTGTGTACCATGCCTTCTGTTTCACCATTGTCCATGGCACCTTATCTCCTTCCCCTTGGGAGTTGGGGACCACAATGACTGATGAGGACATGGTAAGCTTCAGATCACAATATCATGCATGTCACTGCATCTATAAATTGCTTTTTTTGTTTTAAGTTTTAGACTATATCTTTAATATGTTCTTATTTTGTTCATATGAAAAGTCCCTCTAAGATGGGGCTCCTTTTGATTGCATTATGTTTTTATCCCATTTCAAGTAATTCCCTTGCAATTGGATAGGGGACTACATTTCCAAGCCTAGACCCCCTTTCAACCAATAGGGTTCTTAGAAGGCCGGACCACAATTCCCTGCTTCCCCTCTCTCTGTGATGCCAGTATTCAATAGGAAATGTGATCGTCATACCAGGATCACGTGACCTGGATCATATGACTAGAGCCTCATTTCCTCACGCAGCTTAAAAGACAGCCTGACTCAGGGCAGGCTGGAGTCGGAGGAGTACGGGGAGCCAAATAGATGATTAGGAGGACGATATCCCTTGGTGTAGTAGGTGCAGGGAGTACCATGACATTCAAGTTCCTTCCTCTTGGAACAATTAGGTAAACATTATGTTTTCTACCTCTGTCGAGTGTGACTACAGGGATCCCCTACTGCCTCATGGACCCTGAATTCTTAAGGATTACGAAGGTGTCTTAGACATGATGTATGATTTGATTTAACTAGCTTGTGCATGCTTAACACTACTGGCTATTTTTTTCATTTGTGTTATTGTTTTATGTGTGTGTTTATTTGCATATACTTGTTGAGTCTATCACCTAGGGAAACTCATGTGACAGCATGTTTTTTTTGCACACAAGAACTGCAGTGTGCATAAGCATGAGACAACTACATGAACATGGGCGGTAACCACCCATTAATAATACTTTTTTTGTGTTTTTGTGTTTTTGTGTTTCAGAGACCATTAACCGGAAAAGGTCCTAATGGTCTGTATGATTGCATGCTTCCTGTTTAGCACACTTTGTAGGCCAGCATTAGGAGTTGGTATATATTATAATCTGTAGAATTTCTACTGATGTAGTCGGTCCTGAAGAAAGCATGCTGACCCTAAGTGGAACTTGAGATAGGCTAAAACATGTCGACCTTATTGAATTATAAATGTTAGGGGGTCGTTGCACCCTTTATACATCACACCGTTTTTATCCCAGCTTAAGGACCTTATTAATAAACAAGAAGTAGGATCCTAAAGGCTTTTTTAAATTGCACTTAGGTTTAGAGCTCATCTTACAAACTACATTGAGCACACCCACGCACACTAGGTGAAGTGGGTGAGAATCCAATGATGAAGCATGCCACTGGTGGTACTAGTGGGTGAGGATCCTAGGTTTAATTATGTTTTGTTGTGTATATCTTTTTCTTTTTTCAGTTTCCGTTTATTGGGGAAGAGGACTGGAACAGGGCTCAGAATGGCTAGAAAGGTCTTAAGTACTTTGAGAAATTAGGACAGAGCAGCGAGGTTAAGTAATCCAGCCCACTTGGGCAATAGTTTGAGGAATGGGATTGTATATTTTATACTTTACACCTTATTATACATTTTTCTTTTTATATTGTGGCAGATTGTGTTTCCATTGTGAGGTTATAATGAATCAAATTAAAAACTATATATGATGTACCAGAGATTATTATGGAACCTACACAGTAATTATGCTTGTTATGTGGACATTTATATGATTAGAACCTTATAAGATGGCTGCCATCATTACAATTCTTCCTGTACCAGTCCTCTCTCTAGATCAATTTAAGTATGGTATTTAAATGAGAAATGGAAAATGCACTCTACCCGTGAACAAGGCCTAGTGCCGAAACTCGTTGGACTGGTTTTTGTTTTGCTGTTCAATAAATCAGAGAAATATTTTTACGGAGGTGTCCTGGCTCTCTTGCAATTTTAAGAGTGTTTTTTTCTATATTGGGCGACTCGGAGCCCTGGCCAGGACCGCTGTGTTGCTAGCGGCCGCACTCCGAGTTCAAGTTTGTGGATTATTATTATTTTCGTAAGTGCGGCAGCCGTTGCAGTATTGGATTGTTGGTGAATAGGGAGTTCAATATACGAGCTTACGGCATTATTCATAATAGTGTGGAACATCGATATTGTTTGTTTGCGGTCGGAAACGTTCAGAGGAGGACCGCTGTTGAGTACGGAAGTCAATTTCAACATGCATGGAATGCGCAATTCAATTCACTAATGGGAACCCACCACGGGACGTGTAATAAATTGAAGTGTGCCGATTGAAGTTGAGGGGTGCGAGACAGCGCCTCCTTTGTTGATGGACCGGAGAGTGAAGACTGCAATGTGAGACCGAAGGAAATTCCAAACGCACATGGTACACGCGTGTTGAAATGCAAATTAAAAACAATGGAGTACAACTTGTGAGTAACCCTGCAAGTTTACGCTGTGTAAAAGCGGCGCACTGCAGAGATAACTCCTTTTGAATATTGTTCGACGAGTTGTGATGGTTAAACAACGTTGGCAGCGTCCCCGAAGCATGAGCAATACGAGGTAAACTAATTATAACTGTTATGCAATATAGCTGGGGATGTGCTTGAAATGGAATTCCTTGGTATGCAGCACGAAGATATATATATATATCACAGTTAAGTAAGAGGAATGCAAAGCTTGTGATACTATAGGCATATTCTGGTGTGTAAAGACTCCCTTTGGTATTTTGACAAACTCACCATTTACAATAAGGGTTACTGCAACAACAGAGTGGATGATGGAGAATTGGTACTATTAATTGTTGTCCATATCCGTAAAGAGTCTGAAAAGTGTGTTGAGACTGTTATAGCAAAACATGGCTTCTACGTGGGAAGCACGACGCAAAGAGAAATCTAGTAAATTGATTTTTTCCCAAATGGAAGGAATACAATCCACCCAATCTGGTCAAAGCAATTTAGGAATGGAAGTAAGAATACAGATCTTATACGATAAATTGGAGAAATTACATAAAAAAGAGCTTTCCAAATGGTGGGAGGTAGAGTCACTACAAAAATATATAGATGTGGAACGAGTCCATAGGGGACTGAGTATCTATACTATACCAACATATGAAGACCCAGACCGGAGATGTTGGAAGAATGGGCAGAGAATTCTAAACAAAGCTCATTAAATATGATGCGGATACTTACGAAGTACGCAGCTAAGGACAGGAACCGAATTCTAGAGGACATTGAAAAAACTCGCTTGGAATTATTAACTATTACCACACAAGAGTCAGTAGATGAGTTTATGAAGGGCCTGGAGAGGAAATTGATGAAATTGGAGGAAGATATTACGAACAAGAAACAAAGGAAATTGATAAGAGACTTCAAGGATTATCAGTCAGGTCGTATTCTAACCTTCCATCGTAAATATGATCATATGTATAAGGATGAAGGGTCTGGTGTGAAGGCGAAAAATGTGGATGTGACAACTACCTCCACAGAGGAACAAGTGGAAAGTGATGTTTCTGATGGCAATCTATCTGATGTTTTGGACACGACATTGTCCAAAGGTTTGTTCCTTGACAAGGGGATTGAGAGATCCAATTTTTTAAAACAGTTTCGACTTTTAAATCAGGGTGGGACAGACCAGTACAAGGACTCTCAATCCCAGAGGGGCAGGGGTGGTGGATCCAGAGGAAGAAGAAGAGGAACAGACAGGCAAAGAACAGGAGACGGAGAAGGAAACGCAAGATCAGTGGGAGTGGTGACTCGGGCTCGAAAGTAAACACCATGAATGTCATCAACCTATCCAATAGAATGTTGTCTGTTGTGGAAGAAAGGCTCCTGGCATTGGGTCTATTCTTCTGCCCCACAAGCTGCTTTAATTATGTTCAAACTAGGATAGATATGTTTAAATTTGTACGGAAATTGAGACTGAAGAAGTGGCATGAAAGCAAAGCCAAAACTGATAGGATGATGAAAACAGGAGCACGTGAATATAGTAATCTTTGTATTTCAGACATTGAAACTTTACATACACTTTCAGATCTATATGATGGGACATCTGCACATGAAGATCCAATTTTGAATTTGGAAGGGTGTGGCATCCCTCTGGACGATGCATGTCCCAGTAATTTCAAACCTAAATCTACATTCCTGCCCATGATTCATTGTGATGCTATTGATGTGTTTGAACGTGAGGTCATAAAACAATTGAAAAAGATGAGATATGAGGGTAAAAACAACACTAAGAATCTAACGGGAGCTCAATGGAAAGTTCTCCAGGAGTTGAAAGAAGATTGCTCTATAGTTATTCGACAGTCAGACAAGGGGAGCAATGTAGTGGTGCAGGATGTCAACAAATATGTGGCCAAAGGGTTAAGGCAATTGAGTCAAAGTGAATGTTATAAACAAGTTCACTATGAGGATGTCAAATCAATGAATGATGAATACTATAACATGTTGATTGATTGGAGGGAGAAGGGTTTATTAGAGTGGGAGGAATTAATGTTTCTTAGATGTGACTATCCTAGAATCCCGATATTATACCTTCTACCAAAAATTCATAAGGACAGGTTCAATCCGCCAGGCAGGCCTATCTTGTCCGCCATGGGCTCTCTCCTAGAAAACACGTCTAAGTACATTGATTATTACTTACGCCCTTTTGTAGAGGCACTACCATCTTATTTGAAGGATACCACACATTTTTTGAAGATCATTGAGTGCATCCAGTGGGAGGATGATTATCTCCTTGTAACATTGGATGTCACCAGTCTATACACCTGTATAGATCATGATTTAGGTTTGAATGCCACGAAACACTTTTTAAGGGCAAGATCCTTATCGTTGTTCTTCTTTTCAGAAATGCTGTGTGATATGATGAACTTTTGTCTCAGAAACAATTTGTTTATTTTTTATAACAAACTGTACAGGCAGTTACAAGGTACAGCTATGGGTACCTGTTTTGCCCCCAGCTACGCAAATCTATTCATGGGCTGGTGGGAGGAACAGGTATCGGAGTCTATGATTGAATTTGAGAGGCATGTGATTCTGTGGTGTCGTTTCATTGACGACATCTTTGTGATCTGGAAAGGGAATCAGGTGTCAGCAGTGCAGTTTATACAGAAACTAAATGTGAATGAGTATAATTTGAGATTTACAGAACATATACATTCCAGTTATGTAGAATTTTTGGATGTAGAAGTGACAGTGAGCAAGGAGGGCCTAATTCCAAAACTACACAGGAAAGAGACAGTAGGCAACAGCCTACTGGATGCACGGAGTGCACACCCTGCAAATTTAATTCAGAGTATTCCCTATGGCGAGCTCTTAAGAGCTCGGAGAAATTGTGGTAATGTGGTGGATTTCCATCAAGAGTGTGACAGGATGTGTGAAAGATTTAAGGAGAGGGGGTATGGAACAAGGACCATTGAACAAGCAAGAAGGAAAGTTGAAAAATTGAGGAGAGATGATTTATTATATCTTGTTAACAAGAATAAGAGCGAAAATGAAGACACAGTTAGATTTGTGACTACCTTCAGTAATCAAGCATATGGAGTACGCAACATATTAAGCAAGAGTTGGCATATTTTGCAAACCGACTCAGTGCTTAATGATTGTATCTATGAGAGACCTCAGATAACGTTGAAAAGGAGTAGATCACTGAGGGATGAGTTGTGACACAATGACGTATCAAGTTTGAGAGTGATTAGAGATGATCGAGACAGCGGCTTCTCGTGCTGTATGAAATGTAAAGCATGCAGAACGAGCAATAATGTAAAAAACTGAGGATACCAGGGAGAGATCAGGATTTTAACATCAAGGGGAAATACGACTGTATGACAACATATTGTGTGTATTTTTTAATATGCCCATGTGAGAAACTATACAGAGGGAGCACGATTCACTGTGCTAAGAAACGAGTGTTAGAACATAGACGTGCAATCAAAAATAACAATAAAAGTTATCCAGTAGCGAGACACTTTGCTAAACAACATCATGGCAACGGAAATCTCCTAAGGATTGTAGTGATTGACCAGGTTGCAAATAATAAACTGGGTGGTAACAGAGAAAAGGCATTGAGAATTATGGAATCATGTTATATTATAAATTTTGAAACATTGGATACAATAGGGTTCGACTCTAGTGAGGAGTTAAATACACATTTGGGATAAACATGAAAAAATGAAAATGAATGAAAGAATGAAAAAATATTAAAAAAAAGAAATGTACAAGTAATATAAACAATACATGTAGTGTGCTTGGTAGTTTTTATAAGCAGATTGGAATTTTAGGTTTCATTATGTTTTGTTGTGTATATCTTTTTCTTTTTTCAGTTTCTGTTTATTGGGGAAGAGGACTGGAACAGGGCTCAGAATGGCTAGAAAGGTCTTAAGTACTTTGAGAAAATTAGAAGGACAGAGCAGCGAGGTTAAGTAATCCAGCCCACTTGGGCAATAGTTTGAGGAATGGGATTGTATATTTTAGACTTTACACCTTATTATACATTTTTCTTTTTATATTGTGGCAGATTGTGTTTCCATTGTGAGATTATAATGAATCAAATTAAAAACTATATATGATGTACTAGAGATTATTATGGAACCTACGCAGTAATTGTGCTTGTTATGTGGACATTTATATGGTTAGAACCTTATAAGATGGCTGCCATAGTTACGATTCTTCCTGTACCAGTCCTCTCTCTAGATCAATTTAAGTGTGGTATTTAAAAGAGAAATGGAAAATGCACTCTACTCGTGAACAAGGCTTAGTTCCGAAACGCGTTGGAGAGGTTTTTGTTTTGCTGTTCAATAAATCAGAGACATTTTTTTACGGAGGTGTCCTGGCTCTCTTGGAATTTTAAGAGTGTGTTTTTCTATACTGGGCGACTCGGAGCCCTGGCCAGGACCGCTGTGTTGCTAGCAGCCACACTCTGAGTTCAAGTTTGTGGATTATAATTAATATATATATATATATATATATATATATATATATATATATATATATATATATATATATATGTGTGTGATGCAAGGGTCATACTGCTTTACCTGGGCGCAGATCCTTTTCAAATTGGTATATATTTAGACCAGTGATTTTGAAACTCTTAAAACATTTAGAGTTTACTAGCTGCAAGTTTCCCCTCTCTTGTGTAAAACATGCTCTACTTAACCCTTTAATCAATATGGCACTTCATTAATCAGCAGACACTGCTGTTTTCTTAACATCTGCAGTGTGTACTCATATATCCAACACTTTATATTTCATTGGTATAATTTAATCTCTGTGCAAACATACTATGCCTTTGATGAAGTGGACTATTTCACTTTTGTGAAAGAAGCACAGGTTCTTAGCATTTTAATTTCTAATGCTGCACATACATTTTGAACCTTTTTTCGGCAGACCCATATGTCTTATTACAAAGTAAAAAAAGATGCATTAAAAAACTTCCACGGATCTGCCTGCCCAGAGCATCACAACAACCTTAATACAACCATCTGAGCAGCTCTGTTGAAATGTGACATATATAGTACAATTTAGATGGGAGAGAGAGTGAGGGTGACAGAGATTTGTGTGCATGGCACACAATTCCACTCTACACTACACAATGCCACACAATTCCACCGTACACCACACAGTTCTACTCCACTCAATGTCTCACAATCCCACTCCACTCCACACAATTCCACACCACTCCACACAATCCCGCACAATTCCACCACACTCTGCTCCACGCCACACAATATCTCTCTACTCCACATCACACAATGTCATTCAGCCCTAGTCCTTTCCACTCAATCCAGGCAATTCCACGCCACACAATTCCATTGCATACAATGCCACTCCACACAATTCCCCTTCACTCCACTTCACACAATGCCACTCTTCTCAACACAATTCTACTCCGTTCCACACAATTGTATTCCATACAATGCTACACAATTCCATTACACGCCAAACAATGCCACATAATTCCACCACAAGTCACAGAAATCCACTCCATGCCACACAATGCCACTCCATGTCACACAATGCCACTCCATTCCATGCCATATACCACTCCCATCCATGCCACACAATACCACTCCACACCACAAAATGTCTCTCCACTCTATGCTATACAATGCTGCTCCTCTCAAGCCACGCAGTGCCACTCTACTAAAGCCAATAGGTCTCACAAAGGCAAGACATATTGGCCCCAATGATTGTTATTCAGCTCCTCACATCATGTATGTCTTACCATTAAAACCCAACCCCTTGGGTGTTGACCTTCTGGATCCTACCTACATGTGACACCACGTTACGCATCACAGGGACATTACACATTATTGCTCGAAATCGCATCCCTGTGCCTGTGAATGTCGAGCCTGATATATCCATAATTTGGGGTAATATGTCACCCTTTGACTTTTCATGACTTTAGCACTAGTGCTATTCTAGTGTAAAATGAAGACTGTAGTCGTCTTCCAGGTCTCTGGCTATACTGCAGGTAAAAATGAGTTTTTACAGATAACCCTATATACAGACATCAACAAAAGACAAAACCATTCAGGGTTCAAAAGACAGGAGCAAGGATGGTCCTGAGAAACTGAAGATGAAGCTGGCCAAGTGTACAGCCTCCACTGGCGCAGCAGGTGTAGTGGCACCATGATCCAGAGAGTTGAGAGGCCAACTGAAGCCTAATTTCTGTATGTTATAATTCAAGCAGCAGTGAGGGTCCCATTGCCTTACTTGCACTACTGATGCTGGTATTTGTGTTGCTAGCAGGCATGAAACAGCTAAGTAAAGCAGGTCTCTGTTTCTGTGTTATCTAGTGTGCCCTGAATGAAAAATGCCTGATGGTGTATTGGTGGTTTCCAGTTGAAGTGGTTTTGATCAACAATTATGTAATGTTAAAGGTAATCAGATCAGAAGCTGGTACAGTAGATGCTGGTGAAAATTATGATGTGATGTTAGTGATACACAGTGAGGATTTTTTTTTTTTTTTAAAAAGGTGATGCTTGCACTTTCACATCAGCACTCAAAAGCTACACAGGTATTGACATCCCAGCGTGAACCAGTGCATTCCGGTGTGTACATAGGGGGTCATTACAACATTGGCGTTAAAAGGCGCTTACTGCCGTGCAGTAGACCGCCAATACACCGCGGTAGTCCACCACAGCTATTATGACACACATCTCGGAATCCGCCGAAATTCAGACACCCACACAACTCCGCCACACCAAAGGTCAGTGTTAAAGTGGCGAAAACAAAACCTCCACCTCCAAGCCAACAGAAACACGCCCATGCTATTACGACCCACGAATCCACGCAGCGGTCTTTCAAACGCGGTATTCCATTGGCGGTATACACCGCTGCGCTCAAAATACACACACATCTCCAAAACACCACCACATTGGACAATTCAAAACACACACACCTGATACACATACAAACACCACTCCCACACACCCAACTCAATATAAAACACACCCCCACATCACCCACAAACCCCTACGACCACAATTCACGGACGAAGGCCAGAGAGACAGCACAGCCAAGACAACACCACCATACAGAGGCACACAACACCATCACCCACACCACATCCACGCACAAAACACCACACACCACTACACATCACCACACACATCAACACTCACACTGCCCCACACATCACACACACCACCCCATGTCACACCAAAGACACCCCCGCTTTTCCGAGGAGGAGCTCAGGGTCATGGTGGAGGAAACCACCTGGGTAGAGCTCACAGGTACAGCACACCTCCATAGCCAGGAAGATGGAGCTATGGTGAAGAATCGTGGACAGGGTCAACGCTGTGGGACAGCACCCAAGAAATAGGGAGGACATCAGGAAGAGGTGGAATGACCTACGGGGGAAGAAGCGTTCAACGGTCTCCAGGTACAACATCACGGTTCAGTGGACTAGCGGCGGACCCCCACCTCCTCCCCCACAACTAACAACATGGGAGGAGCAAGTCTTGACCATCATGCATCCAGAGGGCCTCGGAGGAGTCGGTGGAGGATGGGACACTGGTAAGTCAAATCTTAACTATCATATCCCCCACCCTACCTGCATGCTATCACAAACCCCCACCCTCATCCCCTCCCCTATCACCCAAAATCCTCACTAATGTACTAATAACACAAACCACCCATCCCAACACCAAGCCCTGCATGACACAACTAAGCATGGGCCCCCAGCACTAAATCATGCCCACTGCACATACCCATAACACCCCCCAGCCATCATCACACAAGCCCCCACACAGGAATGCCTGCACTGGGGTACACAGACACCCACCCATTGCACACCATCACACACACAAATGCATTAATCATGCTTTTATGCCCCTGTAGGAACCCGAAGGACCGTCACCACACCAGACGGTCCAGACAACACCACTCCACCCCCGGAAGAGGCCCACAGTGACGATAGCAGCTCTGCCCTACTGGATCCTGATGACCAGCCCGGACCATCGTGGGCCTCGGGACAGTCGGTTCCCCTTGCACAGGCACAGCCCAACACTGACCTTCCACCCTCTGGTAACACCAGCACAGCACCCACCCAGCGGGCCCAAACCTCCGTACCCAGGACAGGTCAATCAGTGGTGTGTCCCCCACTACAGGGAACCCAGGGTAACCCACCACCCAAAAAACAACAACAGGGACCTGGGGGCAGTGGTAGTGGGCACACAGTCCAGGGGACGGAGGCCCAGGAACACAGGGGAACTGGGAGGGCTGCTGTGCGACAGGAGGCGGACAGGCCAAGGGAACCCACTCTCCACGAGGCCCTATCCTCCATCATGGGAGCATACCACCACTCCCAGGAGACAATGGCAACGGTCCTGGACAAGTTGCAGGAGACCCTGCGTCTGCAGGAGGAACAGTATTTGGGGTTCAGGGAGGAGCTCAGGACCATCAGCTCCGCCCTGGGCACCATCGTAGGGGTGCTGAAGGACGTACACCAGACCTTGAGGGACACCGTGGCACTCCAAGGGGCCCCTGACACTAGCCAGGACGATGAAATGCCCACCACCTCCGCCGGCGCTAGTGGACAGGACGCCCCGCCACAGGACCACCACACCAGCACCCCACCCCCTGCAGACGGACAACCACCACGCAAGCTGTCCCTGAGATCCAGGAACAGGACAGAGCAAGATGGCAAGACCCCCGCCAGGAAATGAGACCACCCTGATTGTCCTCCCACTGTCCCACTTTGTTACCCTGTCCATACTTAAACTGCCCCAGCTCCACTTCCTATGCCCAGATGGGCAGTGCACCTGTGAGACTAATAGACTGGACTCTGCCATGGACATTCCTCCACCATCACCCATCCTCATTTAACAACCCCCTCCCATTTCTGAGCACTTCAATAAACATCCTTGAAACACAAAACAATCTGGAGTCAGTCTATGATATTGTAAATATGTATTATCAATTACAGAGTCATAATGTGTTTCCCATTGTAAAGCCAACATACCTATGTCACACATCACAAGTCCTTGAAGGATGCAAGCAGATGACACACGTTGGTAACCACACCTGTGAAACCGTAATGGAAAGGTACAACTCAGTTACCAGATACTGGTTGAAATCGACAGACAGGATAGAGGTAGACGTGTGAAAGTTAATGTAATGGTAAAAATTAAAATGTTCTCACCTGTGTCTCACTGGAAATATTGCTGTATGACTGACTCCCTCTTGTCGTTGTCTTCTTCCTCAGCTTCCTCCTCATCACTGTCCACAGGCTCCACAGGCTCCACAGCTGCTACAACACCATCATCTGGACCATCCTCCTGCAGAAAAGGCACCTGGCGTCGCAAAGCCAAATTATGAAGCATCGAGCAGGCGATGATGATCTGGGACACCTTCTTCGGTGAGTAGAATAGGGAACCACCTGTCATATGGAGGCACCTGAACCTGGCCTTCAGGAGGCGAAGGTGCGTTCGATCACCCTCCTAGTCCGCCCATGGGCCTCATTGTACCGTTCCTCTGCCCTGGTCCTGGGATTCCTCACTGGGGTCAGTAGCCATGACAGGTTGGGGTAACCAGAGTCCCCCAATAGCCATACACGGTGCCTCTGGAGTTGAGCCATCATATCAGGGATGCTGCTATTCCGCAGGATGTAGGCGTCATGCACTGAGCCAGGGAACATAGCATTTACCTGGGAGATGTACTGGTCTGCCAAACAGACCATCTGAACCTTCATAGAATGATAACTCTTCCTGTTCCTGTACACCTGTTCACTCCTGTGGGGGGGGACCAGAGCTACATGGGTCCCATCAATGGCACCTATGACGTTGGGGATATGTCCAAGGGCATAGAAGTCACCTTTAACTGTAGGCAAATCTTCCGCCTCAGGGAAAATGATGTATCTCCTTACGTGTTTAAGCAGGGCAGACAACACTCAGGACAAAACGTTGGAAAACATAGGCTGGGACATCCCTGATGCCATGGCCACTGTTGTCTGGAATGACCCACTTGCAAGGAAATGAAGCACTGACAGCACCTGCACGTCAGGGGGGATTCCAGTCGGATGGCGGATTGGTGACATCAGGTCTGGCTCCAACTGGGTACATAGTTCCTGGATTGTGGCACGGTCAAACCGGTAGGTGACGATGACATGTCGCTCTTCCATTGTCAACAGGTCCACCAGCGGTCGGTACACAGGAGGATTCCACCATCTTCTCACATTTCCCAGCTGACGGTGCCTACGAAGGACAACATCGACGAATCAGTCATTTTTCATCCAGGTATGTACCCACACTTACACACAAGACTACACCAATCACAAAACCCTTCCTGTATGTGTGTTGAGTGTAGGCCTAGCTATGTGTGACGCAGAGGTAAATGAAACCATGTGGACCCCTGAAATGGCGGCTGCCTGACCTCTAAAGTGGGATAATGGGATTGTGGGGTAACAGCGCTGGCGTTGCACACCGCTGCGGTAGGCGGTCGTAGACCGCGGCGCAATGCTGCATTGGTTAACATAGGACCGTATGGGTCCCAGGAGCCAATGAACAGGTGCGCCGGCGGTGATGATGCGCACCGCCGCGGACGTCACCGCCATTTTATATCTGTTCAATCACTAGATACCTGACCTTCGACAGGAGAGGACCTACACTGCAAGTGCTGCTGTGACCTCGGTCTGGAAGCGACGATGGCTGCTGCGTCTGGGGAAAGGGCCCCTGCCTTCACTGCTCAGGAGTTGGAGAAACTGGTAGACGGGGTCCTCCCCCAGTACACGCTACTCTACGGTCCTCCAGACCAACAGGTTAGTACACAGGGAGCACGTTGTATGGGCTAGGCCTGGGTGGAGAGGGCTGGTTGGAAGAGGGAAGGGGGCAGAGTTCATAGAACAATAATGCATGTGAATGAATGGGTCACATGGCCAGAGTAGGGAGGGGGCCACTCACATCGACGGTGCAGTTGGTAATGACTGTTCCTCTTCACTTGTGACTGTCATGTAGGTCAGCGCCCACCAGAAGAGGGACATTTGGCGTGCCATCGCCAAGGAGGTCCGGACCCTGGGGGCCCACCAGAGACGGGGCACCCACTGCCGGAAAAGATGGGAGGACATTCGCCGCTGCAGCAAGAAGACGGCGGAGGCTCAGCTGGGGATGGCCTCCCAACGTGGGAGGGGTGCCCGTCGCACCATGACCCCCCTGATGTTCCGGATCCTGGTGGTGGCCTACCCGGAGTTGGATGGGCCCTTGAGGGCATCACAGCAGACACAAGGGGGTGAGTACAACCTCATTCTGCGGACTTTGCGTGCAGTAGAGGGGTCTGGGTGGGGGAGGAGGCCTGTGGGTGTACCTAGGCCAGCCAGAAACACGAAGACTAGGCCCCTCTGTAATGCAGCCCATGTGGCACTCTACCCCCCTCAGTAGAGTGCCAAGTACAGGTATAGTTGCCCCTGTGGCATCCATGTGTGCAGATGTCCACCATTGCCATGTAGGCCATATCCCAGAAATTGCATGTGCAGAGGGCAGGAGCACGGCGTAATGCAGGGGGCTGCTGTGTCTGTCTTGTCCGCCAACGGTAGCGGTATGCCATGTACTCAACCTGTCTTTCTTCTGTCCCCCCACCCTTTTTCTGCTCTCCCTGTTCTTTTGTACATCAGCATCATCAGGCGGAGGTACAGTGGCACCAGAGCACGAGGGAGCTGCATCCCACATGGCCATGGAGGGCCACACCACGGACTCAGAATGCACCAGTGGGATGGAGGGTGAGGGAAGCTTCACGTCGGCCACCGGATCACCAACCAGCGACACAGACTCGTCCGCCGATGGGGGCTCCCTTGTGGGGGCGGCATCATCTGTGCACCCCACTTCTACAGGTACAGCCGCCACCTCCCCTACCAGCACCGCCCTCCCAGCAGCCCCTCAGCGTTCGCCCCGTGCCCGCTCACCCAGGAGGGTGGGCATCACCTTCGCTCCAGGCACCTCAGGCTCTGCCCCAGTCACCCCTGCTGCCCTCAGTGAGGAGGCCATTGACCTCCTCAGGTCACTCACTGTTGGGCAGTCTACCATTGTGAATGCCATCCAGGGTGTAGAACGAGAGTTGCAACACAGTAATGCATTCCTGGAGGGCATTCATTCTGGTCAGGCTGTCCTTCAGCGAACCCTGCAATCTCTGGCCTCACCACTGATGGCAGCCATTGCCCCTGTGTCTAGCCTCCCCCCTCCAACTCCCTCCACCCAGACCCAATCCCCTGTACCCCAGCCCATCCCAAGCACACCTACAGACCAGCATGCACACAAGTAAGCACACACAAGTAGCTCAAGCAAACATAGGCACCACACAACCCACAGGCACTCACACAAGCCTCACCCACATACAGACACAGCAACATCCACTGACTCCACCATGTCCCCCTCCTCCTCTTCTCCCTCCTCCCTCCCAGTCTCGTCTACACACACACCTGCATGCACCACATCTACAGGCACCATGAATCGCACAAGGACACCCAGCACCCAAAGCCGCTCACCTGCACTCACCACCTCCACTGCCATTTACACGTCCCCTGTGTCCTCTCCCAGTGTGTCTGTGACGCCCCCTCCCAAAGTACACAAACGCCGGCAATCACACACCCAACATCCATCCATCTCACGACAGCCTCCAGTACCTGCACCTGCACCCAAAACACCTAAAGTGACACCTCCTACAACCACCTTTCTCCACTCCCAGACCCCCTCCAACTACCCATCCCAGTGTTCGTCAGAAAATGTCCCTCTGTAAAGTTGACCTTTTTGCCCCCATCCAATTAATCAGTCCCGTCGTAGCGCCTCAGCCACAAAGCCTCCAATACCAGTGGTGCCTGTTCAAGGTTTGTGGAGTGCACCGGCCTCCAGGGCAGGCAGTGTGACCCGGAGCCAAGGCACTGGCAGCCCACCCCCTGTAAAGGCTCTGAAATTGGAGAGTGGACGACGGGACCGTGTGAAGACTCCTGGTGGGAAAACAACTCACATGGGTTCCAAGGGGATTGGAGAGTCAGCTGTGACTCCACCAAAGGTGGGGAAGGGCCAGAGGAAGTCTGCCCAGAGTGTTGTGAGTATCACGGCGGAGAAGGGCGGCATCATTCCCGGCGGTCGAGACACAACCGCCAGCACCGTCGTCACTGGTCAGGAGACCACCGCCACCACCGGAGTCATTGCCCAGGAGGGCCCAAGTATCGTCACTGGTCAGGAGACCACCGCCGGAGTCATAGCCCGGGAGGGCCCAAGTATCGTCACTGGTCAGGAGACCACCGCCGGAGTCATAGCCCAGGAGGGCCCAAGTATCGTCACTGGTCAGGAGACCACCGCCGGAGTCATAGCCCAAGAGGGCCCAAGTATCGTCACTGGTCAGGAGACCACCGCCGGAGTCATAGCCCAGGAGGGCCCAAGTATTGTCACTGGTCAGGAGACCACCGCCGGAGTCAGTGCCCAGGAGGGCCCAAGTATCGTCACTGGTCAGGAGACCAACGCCGGAGTCATAGCCCAGGAGGGCCCAAGTATCGTCACTGGTCAGGAGACCACCGCCGGAGTCAGTGCCCAGGAGGGCCCTGGCTGCCACAGCCCAGGTGGGCTATGAGGGAACGTCATGCCACACACCAATGCCCAGTCTAGGGAACGTCATGCCACACACCAATGTCCGTACCAGAACCGCCATGGCAAAGCACCGCTGAACAGTCCAGAACCGCCATGGCAAAGCACCGCTGAACAGGGCAAAGACCGCCATGGTGAAGACCGCTGAACAGTGCAAGCACCGCCATGGCAAAGCACCGCTGAACAGTCCAGAACCGCCATGGCAGAGCACCGCTGAACAGGGCAAAGACCCCCATGGTGAAGACAGCTGAACAGGACAAGCACCGCCATGGCAAAGCACCGCTGAACAGTCCAGAACCGCCATGGCAGAGCTCCGCTGTACAGGGCATGCACCGGGTAAGAATGAATAGACCGCCACTTCAAGGATCCTTATCCCATGTGCAGCTGGGACAGTGACAGGACAGGAACTTGCACGGGGAGACTAATCCAGTCTGGGCACCAGTCCCCCTCACGAGCCACTGGCCGATGTTATCTACTTGCAAAATTGAGGCTTTGCACTCCCCAGGATGGAACAGTGGCAAGCCACCCACTTGTGAGACTTGAGAGACTGTGGCTTTGCACTCCCCAGGATGGCACAGTGGGCAAGCCACCCACTTGTGAGAATTGAGAGACTGTGGCTTTGCACTCCCCAGGATGGCACAGTGGGCAAGCCACCCACTGTAGGGACTTGAGAGACTGTGGCTTTGCACTCCCCAGGATGGCACAGTGGGCAAGCCACCCACTTGTGAGACTTGAGAGACTGTGGCTTTGCACTCCCCAGGATGGCACAGTGGGCAAGCCACCCACTGTAGGGACTTAAGAGACTGTGGCTTTGCACTCCCCAGGATGGCACAGTGGGCAAGTCACCCACTGTAGGGACTTGAGAGACTGTGGCTTTGCACTCCCCAGGATGGCACAGTGGGCATGGAGCCCCGTCGTGGATCTGGCTTTGCAGTCATCCGGCTGAGGTGCCCCCCCTTCCCCCTGAGGTGCCTGTAGTATTTCTATCTGATGCCCCGGCAGTGTTCTCTCTGATTGTGGTCAGGTATCTTTTGTGGGCCTCGCCCATGCATTTTTGGACTGTTGGTGCACGGACATTGTTATGTACATATCTGCACTACTTCTCCTAATGTATATATTTCTGCCTGATTTTCGTATATATCTGTATATTTTTGCAAGACATGTATATTGCAACATTACAATGTTTGAACGGATTTCGCTTTGTCTTTTCATTCTTCCAGGGGGATTGTGGGTTGTTACTGTGATTTTTGTGGATGCATTGGTGTGTACGTTGTAATATGTGAGGGTGGGGGTGTTTCGTGGGTGTCCCCCTAACTTTTGCCTCCCCCATGTCGCAGGTGCAGTACTCACCGTTGTCTTCGGCGCCTACGTAAATGGTGGTCGTAGAGCAGCAGAAAGACAAGCGCAGGGAGTATTTGGAGTTCCGGCTCCATGGAGTCCTCGTTCCTCGCGGGATGTGATCAGGTGAGCGTTTTCCATTGCAGCAACTGTTTTCGCCGTGTTTTTATCCACGGTGAATCCGCCCCGGAAAAGGTGGCGGATTGGCGGGTTGTGATACTATGGGTGGTACATTGTCTTCCGCCTGTCTGTTGGCGGTGACCGCCGCTCTGCTTGTCCGTACCACTGTGGCGGGCGGTGTGTTAAAGTGGCTGTCTTTGTTGGTGGTTTCCGCCTGGGTCATAATTCCCTTTTTTTGTCCGCCGGCCTGTTTGCGGTATTACCGCAGCTTTAACACCGTCTGCCAGGGTTGTAATGACCACCATAGTCTTCTAATTTGCATGGCAGGTTTTCATTTTAGCATTGCCATAACAGTAATTGTTCGCACTATTAATGATTAATTTCTTCAGTTCACAGTTATTACTGGTCATACGAGGAGCTGAAATGTATGTTTGTCATGATATGCAGACATGTTACTTGATAATCAAATTGGCTCCAGTACTGCCAGGAGTGTGGTGCATGTCAGACCCAAGTAAACCAGCACAAGTTATTTTGGAAACGGGTCTGGTTCACCCTAACACAAGAGCACACATTGTGCATTCTGGGACATGCAGTCCAATAAGTTGGATTTTAGATTGATCAATTTAGTATTTTCGTCACAGCTATTGCACTGTATTTTAACATGTACATAGGATTTAATTCCCCTGCCTAAGGCCCTGCTGTGCTTCTGGGTTTTAGTTAAGACGCTACTTTTTTATGGTTGGTAGAGAGTGACTTGTAGTATGTGAGAAGGGTTGATTGTGGGTGAGGTTCATAAAGGCAGTCCAGTTGTGTAGCAGCAAACGTGTAGTTCCTGAAAGCATGGACTGTAGCAGAGAAGAGTAAGCTGGAGTACTTCCTACCCCCTGAACTGTTTAGAAACCGATCATGTTTTGGGGAACCGGCAGGTTTTTACTGTTTTGCGGAATATGGGATCGTTGTGGATGAACATCATTTTTTTCAGCTAGTGTTCGACAATTTGGCTGCATTTGCATTGGCATATTTGCATTTTAACATAGCCACAATTATTCAAAGGGATGCTGCTGGATGAAAGCAGGTACAGCAGTATGCACTTCCCAGATTTAATTTTGCAAGGAGTTTGGGTTCTGCTCGGTCTAGGCCCCCACTTTTTTTTAGGTCTTGCCTGATGCTTCGTCATCACTGTCATTTCCTTGCTTCTCTTTAGTCTGCGCATGCTGGCTTCACTTCTTCCAGTGTTTGCCGGCCCCTGAAAATGGCCCAAGTACTGCTTCCTTGTCTACTGTGTGCCCTTCTACTGCACATTGAACTAAGGAGGTATGTTTTTTTCCCTTTTAGTTGCAGCGGGGCATGTTTTTGCAGGCCACCCACCCCCCACTCTCCCATCCGCATGTTGCTTGCCCTGTTGTTTGTTGCTTGCCCTATGTTTATTGGTTTATTGTTGCTTGGTCCTTCATTTGTTGCACCTCCCATCGTTTGCTGCTTGTCCCGTTGTTTGTTGCTTGCCTCATTGTTTCTTCCTTGCCCCGGGGTCTTTGCTTACCCTCATCACTGTTGCCTGCCCCCTCCTGCCCCAACCACCACTCCAGCATTGTTGTTTGCTTCCTCCTGCCCCCCTCCAGGATGCCAGATGAAAAATCATTAGCAAGGCCAATAGGTCTCACCTACGTGAGAGCTATTGGGTTTGTCAATGCTTTTATGTTGTACAACACTGTAGCTGTTAAAAATGTTTTACAAAAAAGTAAAAACAAAAAAGTGTTATGACGCGGACAACAATAACTGCATCATAGCTTTTCTGTTTTTTTACTTTAAGCTGCTATAAAACAGGGCTAAAACATTGACAAAACAATAGCTCTTGTGTAGGTGAGACCTATTGTCTTTGCCAGTCCTTGTTCTCCTTTGTGGTGTACATTCCTTTATCTCCTCCCATGCAATATCAACAAGTAATTTACAGATTAGAAGATTACATGTCCTAGAATGATTGGAATCTTACTGACCTACCAAGACATGTTATCTGTGTGGTATCTTCAGAGAATTTGACCAGCTATATATATATACATCCACTAAAAAAAACAAAGATTACAGGGAAGTTATAGTAAGGAAATAGAATTTAAAAAACATAGAAATTCACTTTAAAAACTAAAGGTTACAGGGACGTTATAGTTAGGCTCACATTCTCACATTTTAAACTTACGAAACCATAGAAATGTACCAGTTATAGTTAAAGTTACTTCAAGTAACTATAACTCGTGCACTAAGGTAACTATAACTCGCGCCCTCGCTATGCACAGTTTTTTCATCAAACATTTGACATTGATATTATCAATGATGTTATCAAAGATGTCATGAGTGCTGTACTTTGTGGGGCAATTAGCAGTGCATGGCAAGGGTGTGAGTTAAAGTTACCTTAGGGCATACCCTGTCTCCCATTGGATGTTCAGGATGGTTGGAGGGCAAACTAATGAGGTTTGGAGGCAGCGGTTGCCAGGAAAGTCCACTGGCTTCCTGTCTCATTGGACCTGCGCCCTCCACCATGAAGAGGCTGGGAAGCCTGTTGGCTGTTGTGGCTATTGTTGCAGTTGGAGATTCCTTCTGTGGCCCGGAAAGAGGCAATTGCAAATTTGGTGTTGGCGAGGGGCCATAGACAGGCCCAAGGACCTGGCTATAGCTTTGCTGTCCTTAAAGCGGTCAGCACTGAATCCGCCTCTTCTCCAAAGAACAACAGCCATTAAAGGGCATGTCGATGAAGGAAGCCTGGACATCCCCCCAAAAAACTGCTATTCTCAGCCAGGCGTGGTGTTGCAAGGCCACGGACGAAGAAATCGCGCTCCCTAGCGAGCCATTGGTTTCGAGCCCACACCTTATGGTGGACTTTGCTGTATCTTGCCCGTCAGCTTTAGCCTGGGCAAGTATGGCTCAGGCCTCCTCCAAGATAATGGGCAGTACTTGTTCAACCGACTTCCTTATCGTAAGGGAATAATGGCCCAAAAGCCACACAGTGTTCACTGACCGCAGTGTTAAAATGGAGGAAGAGACCATTCTCTTATCAAAGTCCAGCCTCTTGGATTCCCTCTCTGGTGGGGTGGTAGGGAATGCACCCGGGTTAATCCTGGGCATGGAGACTTGGACCATCAAGCTGTTTGGGGTGGGGTGCTGGTGAGGAAACTGAGATCCCCAGGAGTGGGGCAATGGCGGCAGGCAATTGTCCTGTGCAAAGAAACCCCTCTCTCTGCAGGGCTTGGACCAGGCCTCGAGTAGTAAGGGCTTCATTGAAGGCGAGAAAGGGTTCCGAAGGGGATACTCCTGGCTGAAGCAGCTCAATCAATAGTACCACTGTAGGCAAAAAAAGGTCCAAAACCTCATCCGCCCTACTCACCACGATTGCAAAACAAGCACCCTCCTCCATAGCCAGGGTAAGAGGAGAGACCAGGCCATTGTCGGGTTAGGTGTCTAACCCTCTGGCCTCTGCCAGTTCCCCATTCCAGTTGTCCTTTTCCTGTTCTTCTTCAGGGATCTGGTGACCATAAGTGTCCATAGACTCCTTCTACTCATCTTCCTCTCAAGGTCTGTCAAATAAATAAGGCATTGGCTCTGCTCCGGGAAGCTTGGTCCCAGTTGGTGCCTCAGTCAGCATTAGATGACATTGCTCTGACTCCGTGTCGGAATCAGGACTAGCGATAGGGGCGGTGCCACCTGGGGGTGTTAGCGACACCTAGGGTGTCAGCATTGGAGCAGGCATCAAGGAAGGTCACGGCCTCTCTGACGGCACAGCTCCAGATCCAGCAAGGAATCTGTGGGGCACAACTGGTGCGGAGGACGAACCCGCCGGTGTGGATCCAGAAAAGATCTATTCCATGCCCAAGGGGCACAAAAGCACTCCAGAGAGCCAGGGCCATCCAAGTATGGGGCTCATGGCCTCATAAAACTCTTTCAGCTAAGCAAGAGTCACTCCAGTTCTGGGAAAATCAGGGAAGCATACAAAGCAGACTCAGGTCCAGGTTCCACTGACTTGGGGGGCCTGGAGTGCCGACGCTCCCTTATCTTGTCGGAAGACTACAATGGATGTGGCAAAATCAAAGACCTCTTCGACTTCTTTGATTTCTTATGCCTGTAGGACTCACCCGATGACTTGGAATGTGTCAACAAATGCCGGGAAGGGCTCCGCGAATGAGCCTGGGACCTTCCACAAAAACAAGACCTGGACCATCGCAGAGTCGACCAACTTCGGGGATGAGGAGCTTGATTGACCGCTCCCTCAATGCCTTGGGATGCATGGCACTTCAGTCCTCACAGGTCTTGGAGCTGGGGTCCCGCTCCAAGCACCACAAGCACACCAAGTGGGTGGTCTATCACTAACATTTGCCTGTGACAGGCCTCACATGGTTTGAAACCAGCCAGTGTCTTGTGTGACATACCTTTGCACTAGGAGGAAAATCTCAAAATAGATAAACAAAATATAAAAAAAGGCAGTCAAAAATTGTCTGAGGGGTAGCACAGACCAGCTCAGCACTATTTGGTGAAGAAAGGAAAGAACTGACATCAGAGCGCCGAGGTGGCACCTAAATAGGTACAGTGCACATCACTTCTGCCACAGGCGACGCCACATAGAGCCGAATAATGCTACCTACCGGTGCACAGTGGTACTGCTGAAAAATCTTCCAGATCTAGTCTGACACTTGTGGATTATTCTAAAGTAAAGAATCTGCAGCTAGAAGTCTCTATCAGATAAAGAAATGTGCTAAAGTTGAAACCCTATACTTTGTACTAACCTGGCTGGAAAAGACTGTGTGGTAAGGTTCTGTGTGGTAAACTCTGGGTGGCAAAGGTTGCTTTCCGAAAGATAATTTTAAAGCAGCATGGTAATGTGCTTTGACAAAGGAACATTTCCTCTGGTGATTTCACAGTATATGTTGGTGAGGATTGTATAAAGGTTGCCTTTACTGGGTGGTCACAATAGTTTTTTGCCTTTTTTCAGGGCCTATTTTTGCTGGCATGAGGACTAAAATTCACTGCCACCTAAAATGGCACTGTTAAAATTGTTTTCTTCCAGTTGGTTTATTTAACTTTTCTAGAAGGCCATGGCAGGTGACGCAGAAAATGTACAAAGGCATTAGAGTTAAATGTAATATGTGGGCTGCAGTGTGTATTTAGATAATCCTGAATTTTACAAAACAAATATGGTTGACAGCAGCACCACTGTCCTCTGGCTAAGCTGCAGTTTAAAAGTTTAAAAGCATTGCAGTTACATATGAAAATGAAAAGTGCCTTTGCTAAGTATGAAAGCCTATTTCACATTGTCAGGTTATACGTCTTCCTGAAATAAGAAACCAACAGCTTGATGGAGGTTTCTTAAAGTTATTATGGTTATTATTATTGTTATTTCTATATGAGGTATTGGGTCTCTTTGTAACTCTTTATTCTTTTTCAGCCAGCGTCTCCAGTTGGGGAATTACCACACCGGGTACCTCGGGAGGGAAGACGAAGAATGGCACAGGCAAGCCTTTCTATTAGGGTAAGTAATAGTTTCAAGTTTATGTTTATTTATGTTAAGGAACTCTCAAAGAGATCCACATAAAAAATAGATAAATAGCCCCCCTACAAACATTACACACATGTAAGTTTAAAAATCACAATAATCAAATTCATTGCAGGTAATACAAATATAAAAAAAAACGTAAACATGTCAAAAATCCTGTAACAAAACATTTCTTTAGGAGGTGCATACAATGATTGTAGTAACTCTGAGGCAGAGAGAACCGACAACTGAAGGTAAATGGGTCTCAACCATTTGCGTTGAAATGGCGAAAGTGCAGGACAAATAAATAACACATGATTAGATCTTGGACTTTAGATTGACAAGGGTGGCAATCCGCTGCAGATCCAGAACCATCTAACCCCATGCAGCACATTCTGTATAATATAGGGTTGCTGGGCTGGACAGAGCCTACACAGGCTCCCAGTCTGCCTGGGAGCGCCCAGCCAGGGCACTCCCAGCCAATCCTGGTGATGCTCTGAGCAGCGTCAGGATTGGCCTCAGGGCAGGCTGGGAGCTTGTTTCTGCCTGCAGCCTGAGGAGACGGAGGAGAGGTGCGGCGAGGAGCAGGTAAGTTTTTATTTTATTTTAATAAATTTTTTGACACGCTTCTGCACGATGCCCAACCCCTCAGCACCCGCGTACCGTCCCGCCCCCCTCCTCATTAAAGATGTGAGCCGCAACTGCATCTGCGTATAATAGACACACTATAGATTTACCACCAACTATCAGGGCAAAGCCTCTATCACCAACTAATAATACTCTGCGCCAGGTGGAAGAATGTAGAGCGATAACTAGATCTAATAGGGTGCTCGGCATAACCAGGTTAGCGAGCTTTTCCGACAGCAAGGCCTGATCTGCTTTATCAAATGTAGTCAAGAAAACTATGAAGGCTGCATAAACCACTCCTCCTTTTGCTTTCACATATTTTTCACTAATCACTTGAAGAGCTACTATGTTGTCGTAGTTTGACTCTTGCTCTAGGCAAGACTTTTGGTTTAAGGATAACAGTACTTATGTTTGTAGGCAACTATGCCAATCCTACAATAACTCGCAACTGTCGTCCCAACCCTCCCGCTCACAAGCAGCACCTCACCAAAAACCCAAACAGTAAAAGGTGATTTGTGGCAGCCTTTTTCTCATGGACTCAAGAGTGTGACATCTCAGGAAGTGTCGTGGTTGAACGGAGATTACCACTTTCTCACATAAACACCATGTCTTAATCAAACACAGTCAATGAAGAAGATGCAGTATAGTTTCAATAGGTTTTATTTAGCACAGCTGCAATCCGTGATAAGTTGCATGGGCTGCAATGATTAGGATAATGAACAGTGCAAGAAACAGAATGGTAAAGACAAGAGTCATTAATACAAAGACCCCCCACCATCTTGCAATAACATGAAATTATATGAAATGTGAAATATTTCCTAATACCCTAGCATAATGAGCCTAACCTCTAACCTAAAAGAGAGCTAGGTATGTTAAACCTAATCTGCCAATGCCATGTCCATGAGAAGAGCCCCCAACCCTCGTTACCTTGGAATGAGGTCTCTAGTTTAGACTCTGTAGGGACACAAAGACTGGGTCAGTGCCAAGGCGACGTGCAGCATCAATAGCAGCGATGGCATCTGATTGGAATCCCTCTGACTATATGTTTAAGTGAGGAGTATTTATACACAGATCTGCTTGGACCCCTGACGTAGGTCTGTTCCCAAACAATAGATAACAAGACATGCTTGGAAAGGTAATTTATGTAAACAATTGCCTCGAAAGCGTGAAGAGGGAAAGTACCTAATGTGAACACCTACAGTTTGTTTATCTTTGTCGCTTGATATTGACTCGTATTGGAATCCTTTTTAATATACATTTACCTGCCATGGCTTTCCTTTAGTTCTTCGCCCTTTTATGTTTTATGCTCCGTCTTTCCCACAGAGTGTGACTATAAGGGGCAACCCCACTTCGTTATCTTCCAGACCAGAGGCTAACCGCCTTTTCTCGCAGGGTAAGTCCAATTCTTTAGGCTCCCCTGTCTTTTGGTCCCCAGTTTTTCCTGCATGTGTTTGATTGTGACATCCATGCCATGTTTCTGACATCCCTGTGTGCTGTGTTTTTGATTGAAGTTGCACTTTCATTTCACCACTGTTTACTTTATTTTCCCTTTAGGCCTCCCCCATAACAAAATGTTCAGGTAGGCCCGACATATATTTATTCAGTTTGAGCACTTTCCATATTATCGAGCATGCATCCGTGCTCCTTGTCCTATAGGGATCCCCAACCCTGATGAATGCCCTAGACCTTCCAGCTCTTAGTGCGGGCTGAAACATGTTGGTCCCTTACTTTTAGACTCCATGAGTCATCGTTCGCACCGGAGTTCCTACCCTGGTTTTTATTCTTACCTACCAACACCTATATTAAAAAATCCCCAAGCGAAACAGGTGATTTGTAAGGTAATCTTATTATTATTCACCAATTCTTTATCTGGATCCCTTGTACTATTCAGCTAGATCTAATTTCAGCACTCCCTCTGCAGTTCTTTTAACAACGAGGTTGATTCCGCCCAGGTAGTATCATCCTACCTGGGTGGGGCTAGGTGGTCAAATGATGAAGCATAACACTATAATGTGTGTGAGACCACCTAGTCCGTAAAGGGAACTCCCTCTAAGGCACAGTCACTCTCCACACCCATTCCCTACCTGGACAATACGCGCCCAACTAGCGCTTCCTGAACAGGACCTAATAGTCCAGTTTCCTCCAACTACAGCCCACACCTTTTGTGTATTTACGCTTGTGACCCCTTAGCCTGGTGGTACTGATAACACAAAACTAAAACATAGGCCTAACTAAAAACAAGGCAGTCATCTTAAAAGATTTTATTAAATAAATGCACTAAAACAGAGCAAGCTAAGTAGGGAAAAAATGTCACTAGGTGACTGTGGCACAAGTCTGCAAGCCAAAGGCTAAGCTAACTCCTGTATCCCATTAAAATAAACTAGGATTCACTTCAATGTTATCCATAGTGCTATGTTTGCTCCTAAACCCTGTTTACTCCAGGGAAATGATTTTAGTTTCTTCCACCCACTCACTTAACCGGGACAGTAGACATTTAGCAATAACTTTGCCCATCGCCTCTAAGAGAGCAATCTGGAGGTAACTCCCTGGAGAGTTTAGATCACACTTCTTGAACAGTGGTACTATAATACTTCCTGTCCAAAAGGGGGGAACTTTTTTTTTTCGTAACAACTTTTAAAAACCAAATATAGTATCTTGCTCCAGGAGTGGGTGTCTTGCTTTATCACCGAAATTGGTAATTCATCTGGGCTCATCGTGGCGAAGGAACACATTCCTTGAATAGCCAACTATCTCTTTTTCAGACGGGAAATCATAAGGGGGTAAATCCCCTTCTGCAATGGGCCATTTCACCTCATCCCCATTATGAGCATAAAGGTTGGAAATAAACTCAATCCAGCAAACATCGTCGATAGCTATGGGAGATGAACGCACTCTAGACTCGCATCCTTCTGCGACCAAGGACCAGAAACACCTTCCCTGCCCTTTTACTGCAGCTTTCCTTAGGATGAACTAAAGCCTGTCCCATGCTTCCCTGTTCAGATGGGACTTCGAAGACCTCATTCTCATCTTTAATAGAGACAGTCTTGTTTTCCTGTCAGAACAGTATACAATTTATTGATTCCTAACTAAGGCATTTAGGGCCAGATGTATGAAAGCATTTTGCATTCGCAAACGGTACAAATGCCCGTTTGCGAATGCAAAATGCTATTTCAGAATGTATGAAATACATTCTGAACGCAATTTTAAGGAATCCCTAAAATAGCGATTCCTTAAAATGCGACCCTGTTTAGAGAGTCGCAAATTGCGACTCTCTAAATTAGAAATCGCAAATAAGGATTCCTTATTTGCGATTTCTTAGCACATATATGAAGCAATTCCTGAATGCAATTTTGGCATTTAGGAGTCGCTAATTACCATCAAGTTGAACTTGGGGGTAACCATGTGCAAAATTTAAAAATGCATTTTTAAATTGTACATGTAAAGCACACATGCCCTTTTGGCATGTGTGCACCTTACGTGTCCCCCAATTTTTTGGGGGGGTGCAGCAGAGGGGGCCTTAGCCCCCCCCAGCACCCTGGGGTTTTGCATTTCCAAAATTGCGATTTCTGGTTCAGAAATCACAATTTTGGAAATGCAAAAAATTCGCAGATATGGGCCAACAGGCCCATAGCTGCGAATGGGGCCGGTATCGCAATTTGCGATTCGGTAATAGCATTTGCGATTTTTAAGAAATCGCTATTACCGAATCGCAAATGTGATACATGGCACTTTGCGAGTCGGAAATAACGATTTCTTAAAAATCGCTATTTCCGAATCGCAAAGGGCCGTGATGATACATCTGGCCCCTTGTTTCTACATGGTGCCAAAGATTCATAAGGATAGTCAGAATCCTCTGGGCAGACCTATAGTGTCAGCGAAAGGCAGCCTTCTGGAGAATGCTTCAATTTATTTAGACTATTTTTTATGTCTATATGTATTAAGTTTGGCTTCTTACTGTAGAGACACTATGGACCTTATTACAAAAATACAAGGTATTCCGTGGAAACCCCACTATATTATGGTGACCATAGATGTAGTATCGTTATATACATGCATCCCACATGACCTAGGAATTAGGGCATGTAAGCATTTCTTTAGGGACAAACCTATTAGGTTATATGAACATTCTGAATTGCTCCTAAGAATGCTAAGATTTTGCCTGGAGAATAATGTTTTCCTTTTTGAGGATCAATGGTTTCGACAGGTTACTGGGACTGCAGTTGGGAGTTCCTTTGCTCCAAGCTATGCCTGCCTCTATATGGGTTGGTGGGAGACACAGCAAGTTATGTCAGATGAGAATGAGCAATGCTGTAATCATATAGTTTTTGGGACAAGATACATTGATGACATTTTTGCAATTTGGGATGGCCCAGAGGCATTACTATATGATTTCTTGAACTGCTTACCTACTAAGGATTTGAACCTCAAATTTACATATAAGATACACACACAAGTTATTGAATTCTTGGATGTTGAGGTTACAGTTAATGGAGACACACTTCAGACCAATCTCTTTAGGAAGAGTACGGCGGGAAACAGTATTTTGCATGCTCGCAGCCATCACCCACCCAAGCTCAAGTGGAGCATACCATATGGGGAATTACTTAGGGCAAAAAGAAATTGCAGTGCATCTCACAGTTTCCTAAATGAACGAGCAAATATGATTAGGAGGTTCAGATCTAGGGGATATCTGACTAGAGTAATCAAAAATGCTTGTCAAAAGGTGGACGAGGTTCAGAGGAATGCCCTTTTAATTCCAAGGAAAAATAATAAAGATAGTGATAATACTTTGAGATTAATAACTAGCTTTAATGCCTATTCGCCTGAGGTAAAGAAAATTATATCTCAATATTGGCATTTGATAAAGGCAGATAAGGTAATTGGTCAAAAGGTCAGTTCCCAGCCAAGAAAGAGCAACTTTTTACAGGATCTGCTAGTACATAGTTATCAACTTAAAAGCAGGGAGACTTTCCTAGGCAAACAATATGGCTTTTACAAATGTGCCAGATGTAAGGCCTGCAGATACAGCGTTAACTGTAAAGGATATCTCCTACCGACAGGGAAGGAAGCAAAGATCAAAAAATTCCTCAACTGCAATTCAGACTTTGCCATCTATGTATCATTTGTCCTTGTGGATTGCGATATGTGGGTAGTACGATTTTCCCCATGAAAAAACGGACTTTGGAACATTGGCGCGCCATCAAAAACAATGATATAACCTATCCGGTGGCCCGCTATTGTAATTTGGTACAGAGAGGTAAAATCGAGGCAATGTCGTTCTTTGGAATTGATAGGGTATCTCCAACCCCGAGGGGAGTTGATAGGGAGCTTAGACTAAGAAGGATGGAATCCCAGTACATAATCCGACTTAACAGTAAGCACCCGTGGGGTTTAAACCAGGATGAGGAACTTTTTGTGCACATTGGGTAATTTTGACCTTGCATGGACAATAGTGTAAATTACAATTGAACCATTCAGAATCTGTTAACTCAATTGGTGTTTTAATATTGGTCATTCCCCAGGAATTATATACCATCTGGATGTGTATTGTTCATTTATTAGGTTTCAACAGGACTGTCATTGAGTATGTTGCTTGGAAGTTTGACAGCAACAACTGACTATTATTTGCTAATTTTAATTGTTTCTTAGTTGGGCATAATTGTCCCCATTTGTGAAAAGATTGAAGATGGAATTTTGAATGCATGTGCTTAAAATGTGTTAGCTGAATTATGTCAAATTGGGGTAGTTCAAATTTACTTTTAGGATTTACTGAAGATTTCTTTTATGTCTATGATGACGAATGGTATTTAATACATGGGAGGGGGGCCTCTGTAATGACTTGGGACAAAGTATATATATATATATTCAATGAAAACAAAACAAAGGTTACAGGGACGTTATAGTTAAGAAATAGAATTAAAAAGCCTTAGAAATTCACTGGAAAACAACAAAGGTTACAGGGACGTTATAGTTAGGTTCTGAATTTACTCGTACAAAACCATAGAAATTCAGCAGTTATACTTAGGGGGTTGGTATGACCGGGTCACTTTCTGAACGAAACCAAAGCGGTGGTCTGACCACTTTGGTGGCGGTCTGACTGCCACATTACCACGTGGCACTACCGCCAGTTTCCCTCCACAGGAGACAGTGGAGACGGGCCCCAGGGAGGCCCCTGCACTGCCTGTGCACTTGGCATGGGCAGTGCAGAGGCCCCCATGCTTAGCTCCGTTGAACTGTATACATTGAAATGCACAACGGGTGCTGGTGCACCCTACGCACTGCAGCATTGCTGCAAGCTCAGTTATGAGCTGATGTCAATGTTGTAGGCTGTTCCCCACTGGGCCAGCAGGCGTAAACACTGTTTCCGCCCGCTGACCCAGCTGGGAACGCGTAATGAGGCCGGTGGAAAGCCGGCCGCACTGACAACAATCTGACCGCAGGAGTTTTGCGGACAGCCTTTTCCGTCCGCCAAACTCAAAATAACCCCCTTAGAGTTATTTCAAGTAACTATAACTCGTGCCCTAAGGTAACTATAACTCGCTCCCTTGCCATGCACTGCTAATTACCCCAGATTTTACAGCAATTATGACAAATTCTATACCCTCCTTAAAACTATAAATGAAACATTAGCATTTTTGAAGCTAAAGCTTTGCATGGCAAGGGTGCGAGTTATAGTTACCTTAGGGCACAAGTTATAGTTACTTGAAAGAAAGTCCCTGGGGTCTGAATACAGATGCCGATCTGCACGTGCACCTGTAATAAACATTAGACAATTTGATGAAGAACTGATGGGCAGACTCTGTAGCAAAAATAGACTTGTTTGCTTTGCAGACAGTAAACATTGTGAGGGTCCTAGTCCACCCTACTGGCTGCAGCATTGCCACTGGCTTGATTACGAGCCAGATGTAATGCTGTAGCTGTTTTCCCACTAGGCCAGTGGGCAGAAACTTAGGTTTATGCCCGCCGAACTAGTGTAAACCCTTAATAAATCCAGCAGGGAGGTCACCAGCTAGGCAATGGTCACCCTGTCTGGAGCTTGGCGGACGGAGTTTGCTGTCCCCCAAACTCATAATGACCTCCTTTGTGTCATTCCGTCCAGCGGTCCAGACTATAGTCGTGTTCTAAACTCCCATGGGAATTAACATAGGAAATAAAAAAAAATTGCTCCCCCCTTTCTCTTGGTCCCCGCTTGACGGATCATCCTAAAACATATCATGTGCAACAAAAATCACTGGCACACTTGTTTTAGAAGGGTTGTGAAGTTTTGCCAAACGATGCCAAAGATATAAGCAAGTCAGAAAATGCTTTTTCTATGGAAACATGGTCCTAACTATAACTACCTACTGACGACCACCAGCAGCAAGTATATATATATATATATATATATATATATATATATATATTATGCAGAATTCCTTCGCATTAAACTCCAGAAAGAAGCCCGCACTCCAGGAAACTGTTACAAAAATGTATAAACGGGCAATCCAGAAAGTAGAACCAACCTGCAGAGAGAGCCTTTTAGCAATTGGAGACAGTATAAAGAAGGTGAAGAAAGAGAATAATGATGTGATCAGAATGATTATTACTTTTAATAATGAATCAGAGAATGTCAGAAATATCCTGAACAAACACTGGTACTTGGTGAGATCGGATCAGGTGATTGGGAATCTAGTGACACCACGTCCTAACATTACTCATAGGAAATGTAGTTCTATGAAGGACATTCTGGTTCGTAGTCATTTTAGTAAAGGTAGTAAGAGCACATGGCTGCAGGAACAAAAAGGTTTTTTCGAATGTCGAAAATGTAAAGCCTGTAGATACAGTACCAATAAGAAAACATTCACATTGCTCACGGGTAGGAATGTAAGGATAAATACATTTATCAACTGTAACAGTGATTATGTGATTTATGTTCTGGTTTGCCCTTGTGGTTTGATGTATGTAGGTAGTAAGATTTTTCTAGTTAAAATTTTTGGAACATTATCGAGCCATTGCTTGGTATTACTGGTAAGGGAATCAAGTGCTTTTTTTCTGCTTAAAGGTTAAATTACAGGCATACTTGTTCTTACTATCTTTCCACAATTTCATAAGTTCTGAGGTAACAACCTCCTGGAAACAATCAATAAAGTCATGGGATGTCACAGGGTTACACTTCTATTTTTCTTTGAAATGATTCGAGCTAGGCCTATCCATTTCTATTCCTAAATTCGAGAGTAACTCACTTTCTGATATCCAATCCTTTTCCCCAATGTACAATTCTCTTAACAAAGCCAAACCCTCAATGTCTCCCATATTCACATTATCGAAGGTATGATCATATTCAGTCACAATATTAGGTGGCATATAGCCTTTCTGTTTCTCTTTCTGTGAGGTAAATACCTTTAACAGCTTGAGCTTTCCTATGAAATTAAACAAATCGATACGCGTCTTAGGATAATCAAATCCAGCAGTAGGACAGAATGATAGTCCTAGTTGTAACAAAGAACGTTCATCTTCACTAAGTACATAGTCTGAAAGATTCACAACAGGTAAAATATCCTCATTCATTATTTGTTTTTCTTGTTTTGCCGAGTGTTCCTCCCATGCGGCACATTTCCTTTTGTCAACATATCTACCCCTCCTGATTCTATTTCTCCTCCGCTGCCTCCTCCTCTTCCTTTTGGAGGCCTGCGAGGGGAAGCTTTGTTCATCTGTAAAAAACGGTATTCCTCAACTGTGGTAAAAGACAATGCATCAGTATCCCTTGTGTCACCTGACTCTGAAAGGTTTTCCGAACTTGACTCACTAGTTAACAATTCTTGTTTCCGTAGATAGTCCATGTGTCTAAACTTCTGTTGTGCTGAATCATATTTCTTTCCAAAGGTCAAGATTCTCCCTGTTGTATAATCAATTTTATCTCGTAAAATTTATTTTTCTTTTTAGACTTGATCTCCTCCTCATATTTCGACAATCTCTTTTCCAGACCAACCAAAAATTGTTCAATCTCTTCCTTGGACTCATGTTCATCAAACAAAGCCTTCATTTCACCTATTTCCTCAGTAATTTCCTCGAGTTCAATAGCTGCACATTTAGATAACAGGCCCAACATTTTCTTACACATTGTTGCCATAAGAGTAGATCATTCTTCAGGAAGTTTGGGATGCGGGTTTTGATAGGTAGGTGTAATTAATATTCTTAAACCCAAGCTAATTGTTTAAAGAAATCACCTCCCAGCATCGATTAATTTCCTTTTTGCTTAGTCTCTCATACCTAAATAGATCTAGTCTGTGTTCTGGATCCCTCCAAATCTGTCCTAACAATGCCTCCATCATCCACATTATATCCCCCATCATTCTCATCAAACAGACTGCGTGCTGCCTCCAAGCGTTTATGTATCGCCTCACGCATTTAGATTCCTTCCAAAAAGATATCCTTCTTTGAGATATTCTTTCTAAATACAGCTCCTGCTGTCTTACATCGAAGAACTACTCGGAAAACGGAACCCTGCCGCGTATTTCACATTCCTAATCAGACACGACAACAGAGAAAAATTAAATCCGAAGCCCCTTCTGAGATGCGGAAAACAACACTCCACAGGCCACAGTCCGACTCAAGAAAATACTCGATAGACCCAAAACGTGGCAGCGGGAATCAGAAAAGAAACGTATTTTTGATGCTCCTGCATTAATCCGATTACTTGCACCAGCCGGCCAGTGCCCGGCAAGCGGGTGCAGGACCCGCTACAGATTATGCAGAATTCCTTTGCATTAAACTCCAGAAAGAAGCCTACACTCTAGGAAACTGTTATAAAATGTACTAAACGCTCACGCTTGTCGACCACCCTGTCTTCATCAGAGCAAATATAGTGGAAACAATGTCACCACATTTAAAGACACATCAGCACATTTTCAACATAAACATAACAGAAATACTTCAAACACTTCAAACACTGTTAATGTGTTTCCCTTACCCCAATTGTTACGGCACAGCAATTGTATACAATATTACATCCCCACATCAACACATCTTATGAAACTAACGAAGGTGGCTAATATTTTGTTTACAGCTGTCCGATCAGCATTTTCCATTCTCCTATAACCATTAACTTCAATTGTCTAAATACTGATCGTTATTACAACGTATATGTAAACAAAACAAGAAAAAGAAAGCTTGCTATCTAGTCTATTTCGACGGCGTTTATATAAAACTATCAAAAATATAATCTATTTTCCTTTGCTAATCAAAGCTTATCAAACCCACCCAAGTGTCTGAGTATCAATTACCCGTTCTAATTGACTGCAAGCTAAACAATTTATATAAGCCACCTAACTAACTTTTCGACAAAAGAGTATAAAAAGCCACAGAATGTGCAAGAAATTACTTCAGAAAAATCCAACACTGCAAGAAATCAATACAGCCAATCTGCTGAGATATAACTAAAGAAAACGTCTCCTCTAAAGAAGAGGAACAGCTTATTTAAAAGTATGTTCAATAAAAATACATGAATTACAGCTATACTACAACACAAGACTAAACTTTTACTTTAACAAAACAAAATATACCTTTCTCTTCAGCACTCCTACATACAGATAACATAAACAGACCCTGACTGAAAACTACAACAACAGAAAAAGACAAGATCTTTCCTACACACTGTATTTGGCAACCCAAATTAACAAGTCAGGGATAACAAAATATTTTAAAAAATGTATGACCGAATTGTAGTTTAAAATTAAAATTAAACCAAAGGACCCCAAAAGTAAATAACATGTTAAAATACGTAACACTAAAAATGCTCTTTTTTTCAACAGACAATATAAAAAACCCATTAAAAAAACTTCCACCATAAAGCAAAAGCGCAAAAAACATCACAGAAAAATTACCACAACATCAAAACTTTAAGGATACATGTGCAAAGATATGTAATATCTGTTTAAAGATATTAGATAAAAATATTATTTTAATTTAATATTTTAAAATCTACTAATAAATGTCAGAAGAGCCATATACGTCAATTCTTAGAAATGGAAATTGTTATTAAGTTATATGAAATATATTTATAATAAAGAAAGTTCAAGCAGTGAGGAAACATGCTGGAAGTGTAAGATACACTATTGTAATGCATGTTGTGGCAGGACTGCTTCAAAGAAAGCACAATAATCCCCTACCATTACAAAAACTGAACTTAGAGATGTATTTGTAGGTACAGTTTTAGAAATATAATACCCAATGTTCCTGATTATACTGCAGGCCAACCCTCAAGCCTAACCTAATTTAAACAAACTCATAGCCAGAACTAGATGAGCAAGCAGAGAAACCCCTCCTGCTCCAAGAAGATTCCAGGATATAAATATCCCTGAAAACTTAACTGTTACTCACACCAAAGAAACTTTCCTTTTTTATCTGCATAAACAACAATCTACTAACATTAACGCAGAACAACACATGGATGATGGATAGCATATTTAGTCGTGTCCTCCACAATTCAGACACATCTACACAATCCCTGAGGAATACTACAACACAAATATACTATTAGTCTATGCACTTCAAGGAGTGCAACATTACAGAAATAATTAAATAAATGCAAAATCTACAATTACTATCCACAGAAAATTATCATTGACTTTGAAAATCAATGACTTCAAGTATATTTAAATAAATAATAACAAAATGAATACATTAAATGTATCCAGTTAAATAATAAAAACAATAATTCAGTGTATAAAATTAAGTTAATTACCATTTTTATAAATTGTAAATGTATATAATTTAAATGTATTCTAAAATGTTAAGTGTTCACACTTTCCTAAACATTATTAAAAAAGCACTTTTGTAAAACAATAATTAAGATCAAAAGCCTAAAAAAAAATTAAAAATGATTTGGATAAAACATATTTCTAAGTAAAATTACAATTATGTAAACCTTATTACTATTCTCACAAAAATATAAACATTTACATGTAAACATAAATATACATAAACAAATTATTATCAATAAATCCTAATAATAACTTTAATTATAAAGTTATATGAAGACATTTCTTAGACTAGCTTGTAATACATACAATTAAAAATAAAGAATAAATATACATTAAAATATTAGATTGCATTGTATTGTTTTAAAAAAAACTAAAAACATTAACATTTTTGATTAAATATTTCACATAAAGTACAAATTGTTTTTTAAAATAAACAAATCCAATTAAAAGACTTCCACCCACACTATTCCTCTATAAACCACACATTTCATCCTAAAACATTTTCAATAACATAAAAACTAAAATAAACATTTCCAAAAAATACACAAACTATAGAAAATAATTGTATATCTGATGAATTACATTAAACACTATAAAAAAATATTCTGTTACCAGCTAACTTTGAAATAATGATATTTGTGTCACCGCAATACAAATACCAATGTATTAATGAATCACAACATTCTTTTACCAATATTTTGGTAAAACACCTCTGTAACATCTATATAAGTGAAACCTTTTTGCCCTCTATTCCAGGTGGACCTTAAACAGCGAGCAACCATCTGGGTGCATGTGCTTTGGCAGAAAAGGCTGGTTTATTAAAAAGGTCACTGGGATAAGACTGGAGTTCAGGGCTCCGTGTGGAATGCAGAAGTGCATTCCAGTGACACAGCATCAAGTCGCCGTAGCAGTGGAACTCAGACATGCTCTCCTTTGATGTGCTGCATAAGCAACAGAGGAAGCCATGTTAAGATGGTGGTTTGTGGAAGGCAACACTGTGCACCATTGATCAAGTCAACCTTTGTCACTGTGGAAGGACCTGTAAACCAAGGAAAGAATAATCTCTGCATCAGGACAATCTGCTGACAGCAGCACGGTGTGTTTTCAACCTGCAAACAAACTGTTCATGCTGGCATATACTGCCAAACCAGCTACGTTTAGCATTTGGTAGAAGGAATTTTCTGCCTCCATGTTGGGTAAGGCTTGTTAACTTCCTTCCTTTACAGTGTGGGTGAAATCTATTCCCCTTTGACTCAGGATTGGAAACTAAGAACCATTCGGTGATGGGCACACCTACACAACACGAGTCAAAAGCATGCATAACTAATCACAACTAATCAGTGACAGTCACAGGTTTGGGTGTAATTCAGTCCAACACAGCTAGCCAGTGTTTGCAACACAATTCCATCTTTTGGGGTGACATGTGCAATGCAACACCCAATTCAAGGCTATTCCACTCTACATTGTACACAGGACTTATCTCACACCTGCCAAAATCAACAGGTTTTACCACAGGGAGGATGCAGCTTGTCCACGCTGTTGCTATGTAGATGCTGAATTACTGTACAAGCTTTTGTCCTGCCACTACTTACATAGATACTAGACCAGTGTCACCGCAAGATTGTCTGCCTACACTGGGCACCCTGAACCTCATAAATGGGAGGTATGTCTTTTGGGACTGTTTTGTAGGGAAAAGAAACATAGTGCTACATCCTGCTTTCTAAATCTGAGCTTCATAGTGGCTATCAACGTTGTTACCCATAGATGGAAAGCTCCAGACCCCCATTGATCACAGCTTGGGAGCATTTGATGCTCAGGTAGGCTCAAGCCGAAGGTGTAGTCCTGCACAGGGAAGACACGCTTGGACTGAAAAAATACTCCATTGCTACTTACTGGGACACCGTATTATCTGACCTGCAGTCTAATCACCCTTCCACAATGGGCAGTAGCCCTGGCACAGTGGAGGAGACACCAGATGAGCAGACAACGGTTATGGGCTGATGTTGCTTGTAGCACTTATGACACCCCTCACACACAGTCCTTTTCTCTAGGGTCTAGGGTGGTGCCTTATTTGCACAGCATTTGTCGAAGACGACAAACAGGGAGAATAATGGTAGAATGTTAAGTCATGGGAACGGTTATGATGTTTTTGTTTGGGTATTATTGTTCCACATTTATCAAAATACATGATTCTGTTTCCAATGTGAGTTATGACTCCATTGGCGCTCCGCTTCTCCTATTCCTTACTGCAGGTGTTGCTGTATAGGAGTCCCATTACTTGTGCAAGTATAAAGATCTTGGTTGCATATTCTACTCTGAAGCTCGCCTCTAAGGTTTTTCATTTTACATTGACTTACCGGTGCACACTCACCACTAGGACTCAACTGTAATTTTTCCCTCCATAACATTACAGAGATCTCTCTTGTGTTGCGAGATAAACATTTTACCACACACAACATTACCTCTGCTTATCACCAGATCAGATGTAAGATCTTACTGCACTTATCACACTCATGAGATCATTTGTTGGAATCATTAAGTTTTGAATAATACTTTCCTGACTAGTTTAAGCAGAATCAGCCATCCAAAAGATTATGAGTTCCTTACTGCGTGATTTAGCAGGAATGAAGTGTTTCCAAACTGATATGCTGATATTTGGTGATACCCTGGGAAAGCATGACAGGGTGCAGGTGTATTTTTGAAAGAGTGCTAAAGAATGGTTTGACCAGAAAGGCAGATAAGTTCAAGTCTGGTGAGAACATACTATAGTTTCTGGGGCATAAATTCTCTGCTGATGGGTGTGAAACCAAAAAAGATTTAATTAATGCTGTTTACAAATTGGAAGCATCAAAGGAAGAAATGTCAAGTTACTGTCTTTCTTTGGAATGATGAGTACTACAATAGATTTGTCAATAACCAGCTGGGGAGATGAGGACTATGAGGAAATTACTTTAAAAATAGAGAATTCCACTAGAGTGTATAGTGTAAAACTGAGTAAAACATTTCATTCATTTCAAGGCAAGGAAGCAGCAGTTGTTGCTGACATTAGTTGGAAGGATTTAGAGGCTTTGCTTTTGCAAGTGAGAGATAGATCTGGAAAACCACAGAATAATGTATAGGGTGCTAAATGCAGCTGCTCAGTAACTGGGAACGAGGCATTATTTCTGACTTAGGCATTCAAGAAATTCAGGATTTTTTGTGGCACAACATTTACTCCGTAAGATGTAACCATAAACCAGTGATGAGGCAATGGGTGAGCCCACTTTAGCCAATGATCAATTACTGTGCCATCCACATTTTACTTCCGCCCATCGCAGCATATATTGTGGGTCAATGGGTGAGCCCACTTCAGCCACTGATCAGTTAGCCAGCTGTTCACATTTTACTTCCACTCACCACAGAACAGGGCAAAGTGTCACTGATCAGTTATGGTGCCACTCACATTTCGTTTGCACCCATCACATTCATCCCCCTCTTTATTTAGTGTATTGCCAGGAAGAGAGGACAGAACGGTCATAAACTTTTCCTTCATGGGGGATGGGGGATGGGGTTCGGGATTAACCAGTTTTGTGGAGGTATTTACTCATATCTGCAGGGCTGAGCTCTGACCCTCAAAAATTGTTTTAATAAATAAACAGATCCCTGGTTTCTAGTGGGATCTAGGCTCGTGGTTCATGTGCACCCGCCATCTATGAGCAAGGGCGTGTCTGAAAGAGGCATTTCTTAAAAGGGCAGACACTCCCCTTTCTTGTGATGCCCCCCTCAAGGCATGTGCAGCCCACTGGGAGCCAGAAAATCCCTGGGAAGGAGAAGTAAAACATAAAAATGACCACCCAAGTTTCCCTTCCCTGGGGGAGCTGATTTCGTGCCATTGGGTGCCAAACCCACACACCCAGGGAAGGGAAAATTGTTCACTTAAGTCTGGGCAGTCGAACCATGCCTGTACCCCCCATAACACACACACAAAACATATATCCCTGGCCTCTAGTGGGATCCCTGCTTGTGGATCACAGTGGTGCACTCTTGATCTGCAAGCAGAGATTTGTTTGAAAAGGGCTTCCTTTCCAGCAGTGGCTCCCTCAGATTGAGAAGCAGAGGTAGGGGGTAGATATCCTACTCGACCTATGCGGAGCTCCCCTTACCTGCTCCTAGTGGTGCAGTTTGCTGTGATTTGTAACATCTTCACTTGAGGTTACTGATGGATGAGGGGAGAGAGGGGTTGACCTGTCAGTCCCCAAAGGTGCCTACATGTGGGGAAGCCTCCAGTGCAAGCACTGGAGGTTCCACCAGGCTCTCTTCTCTGGACCCAATGACATCCTATGCACAGTCAGTAGATTGTCCTCTGCAGTAGAGGGGTTAACTGGCATGCAATGCCAAATAATGGTCTGCCACAGAAAGAATCTCGCCTGAGGAAAAAAACATTTGTTTGCTAGCTTATAGCCATTTAACTGCAATGTGAGGAGGAACAGGTTGAGACAATAGAGATTTCTCAGAGTAATAAAAATCAATGCACAAAGCAGGGAGTTTTGAAGATGATGCCTTGTTTTATTGTAAGTCAGTAGAGCCTACTGTGATGTAAGATGATCAAATCTGTGGAGTTTAAAAACCACAAAAACTGACAAATTTTGAATTCTTAGCAGTTTCAAAAGGAAGGAGTCTGGAATGCCCAAGTAGAGGGTGTTACAATAGTAAGGTCTTGTGAAAACACACAGTGAGATCATCTGAGCATACATGTGGACAGGCAAAAGTGGAAGGATCTTTTTCAGAAGTTTTAGTAAGCAGAAGATGGCAAAACTGAACTGGTTTGAGCTGAGAGTGGCATGTCATTATCAAACACCTTCCAGAGATTTTCTTTTGGGTGTGAGGGAAGAGGAGTCATGGCTTTCAGCAACTCATGTGGCATCCACAAAGTAGTATTCGTATAGCGCTGAAACCTTGTCTGTTCTCTTGCCCCCTTTTAGTACTGTGCTTTTAATCTTGGTACACCCCTGACTTTTTAATGCCAAGACACCCTCAGGTACTCGCACACTCTACAAATTAAAATTCAAATATTACCAATTTGGTATAATTAAGCTTTAGACAGTTAGACAACATATAGCTGTAAACTTTTAGGAGACAAGCTGATGAGCAAGTTACTTACCTTCGATAATGCTTTATCTGGTAGAGATTCTATCTAGCTGCAGATTCTTTACCTTAGAATTTTCCCCAGGCGTCAGACTTGATCAGTAAATCTTTTCGTGAGCAGTACACCTGTGCACAGGTAGGAGGCATTGTTCAGCTCCATGTGGAATCGTTGCACCAAATTCACGTGTGCGATGCCTATGTTGGCACTACCCCAGCGGGCTGACGCTAGTTTCTTTTAACGAGTTTCCATACCAGAAGCACTGAGCCACAAAGAACACTGATCACTAGTGTGTGAAACTAGAGCCATGAAAGGGGAAAGCCCTGTACCTGAAAATCTGTGTGCAAAGCGGGGGGGATGGATGGGTCAGTAAGGAATATACAGCTAGATAGAGTCTCTACCAGAGAAAGGCATTACCGAAGGTAACTATCTTGTTCATCTGACAGTGACTTCTAGCCGCAGATTCCTTACGAATAGATACCCAAGCAATACCACCCCAGAAGTGGGTCTGCTAACCCGATTTAGAATAGAAAGTCCTGCAGGACCGAATGGGCAAAGTGCCCATCCCAGTGGACCTGACTGTCCAGGAGGTAGTGCTTGGTGTACATGTGCAACAAAGCCCTCGCTGCAGCCTGACAGATGTCCAGGACCAGAACTCGGCATGTTATACAGTGGTCACAGCCTTTACTCTGGTGGAATGAGTATGCAAGCCCCCTGGGGATTGCTTCTCTGCCAGTGCATAGCAGATCTTAAGGCAGAGCACAATCTATCAGTAGATGGTTCATTTCTGAACAGCCTTTGCTTTCTTGACTCCGACATACCCCACAAAGACTTGATCTTCCACCCTGAACAGTTTTGTGTGGTCATTGTAGAATGAAAATGCTCTTTTTGGGTTCACTCTTTTTCCTTAGAGGGATGAGGTGGAGCACAAAAGGTAGGCAAAGTGATGGACTGGCCTACGTGGAACGGCAAAAAGGATACTCGAGTCCGAAGAACTAGAATGTCCGGGTAAAAGGGAAGGTACAGAGGCTGAGATGTTAGCAGCTGCAGTTCAACGACCCTTTGGGCATAAGTAATTGCCACCAGAAAGGCTGCCGTGACAGTGAGGAGCCTCAGAGGACAGTTATGAAGTAAATTAAAGGGAGCACACTTTAAAAAAGTCTGAATCAAGTTGAGGTCCCATTGAGGCATAACCAAGAGAGATGAAGGAAACATGCTGAAGAACTTTAGGGAACCTATTTTACAATAGGGCACTTGAAAAAGGAGGGTTGATCTGGCAACAGCAGAAAAGCTGAGATAGCAGACAAATAACCCTTCAATGTGCCCAATGCAATGCCATGCTGGGCCAGGGTAAGAATAAACAAAAGAACTTGGGCAAAATGTGCAGATAAAGGGTCAACCTGTTTATCTGTGCCTTGTGGGAAACAGGCTACAGCATCGTCTCTGGCTCGTAATCAAGCCGTCGGCAATGCTGTAGCCTGCAGGGTGCACCAGCACCCTTGCAATGTTCACTGTCTGCAAAGCACATAGTGAACACTGCAAGGGTGCTGGCCGGGGAGGGGTCCCTGCACTGCCCATGCCAAGTTCAAGGGCAGTGCAGCCCCGCCCCCCCCCCCCCGGGCCTGCTGCACCCATTCTCTGCCAGCATTTTTGTGGCGGTGGTACCACCATGAAACTGCTGGTAGAGAAAAGGGTCGTAATCCCCAGGGCAGCGCTGCCATGGCGAATTAGAACCGCCACCACATCTAGACTGCCAGGATCTCTGATCCTGGATGGAGCTGGAGGTTTCCTGGCGATCCGATCGTCAGGGTTGTAATGTGGCGATCGGGCCGCCGTCCTACTGGTGACCGTCAGGTTCGTAATGAGGTCCAAAGTCTCAAAAATGTATTGACAAAAAGTCGAAAAAGTGTCAGTCAAAAAAGACTGGGGTAGCACTTCTCCAGATATGCACTGTCTTGCATGGAAAGAAAAGAACTTATGTCAGCATGCCGGGGTGGCACCTATATAGGTACTGCACGTCACTTCCGGTGCAGATGATGCCATGCAGAGCCGAATGACACCACCTACCAGTGCAGAGCGGTTTTGCTCATAAAAAAATACTGGATCCAGTCTGATGCCTGGCAAAAATGTTAAGTTAAGCAATCTGCGGCTAGACAACTCTCTCAGATATGTCAGCTGTTGAAGAAGAAGCATAGGAGGTGAGCTTGATGATAATTTGGGTATCACTGGCGTACAGTCAAAGGAATGAATCAAGAAGATCAAAGGATAGATATAAACAGTAAAACGCATAGGTGAAATTGCGGAACATTGGGGGAACTTTCACTACCCACAAAAACTAACAACAGATTGGACTGAAAAGGCTGAAGAGACACAAATAGGGTGCAATTAGAGGGAAAGCACATCAGTTCCTCAAGCGCTACGGCTAAAACTGTTTATGTGTGGTGCAGAAACTCAAGATGGCGCTGCAAGTGATTAAAGGTGTTATTGTCTTTCGAATACATGGAATGCTGTACAGCAGAATATTTCTGAGGCATCTTTCTTCGGTTGGCCTTTTTTGTGCATTTCGCCCTTACATTCAGGACAGTGCACTGCTCTCACTTCACCCCAAATCTGCACCAGTTTGGACATAACCGTAAAATTGTCAATCCACTCATAAGTAACTGAAAAATGTGCATCCCTATGGTGTTATGGGACATTTAAATTCTCTGCTGATTTATGGACACAGAGGTAACCAATGCCAGAGCCTTCGGAAATTCAGACCAGCTCATTCTTGGTGTAAACATTGAATGGAGGTGATGTAATACATTGCTCAGAAAAGATGGACTTGATAGGTTGCTTTTATTATCAGATATGAATTTTGCTGGCTGCGAAGGTAGCCCACTTAGGCAAACAGTCCAAAGCCGATAAAGAGCATGTATACCACACGGAGGATCTGGGGATGAATGTCAGTGTTGTGTTCCACCATTCCACGACTTGGCCCTCTTTCTTTAAACATAGCTCTTGCAGTGTTCAACACTGAGAGGGGTTTACAGACGCACAATGCGCGCGGAGTACTCTAAAGATAGAGGAGTGTGTGATCGCTTTCCGCCACTTCTCGGAAAGTAGACGGAAAAGTATGTGGTCACCCCGACTACATTATTTCCCAAAGGCGGCTAGGACGAGAAGCAGATGCATCAGTCCTAGGTAGGGGATTTTTGTGATTACTATGGTAAGGGTGCGTTGTGCACCAGCCATGCCTGACGCACCGCCGACGTGTGGGCAGCAACCCGGACAACCGACATGAGGGCCCGGGGAACGTTCTGTCTCTATGGCAGCAGCGTAGACCGGCTTCGTAGCGTGGAGCCATCTGCGTGAGGCTCGAAAGTCCTACTGGTGAGATAAAGCGCTCGAACACCAGGGGACGTCCGCAGCGATGGCGTGGGGTGCCACAGGACCTCCCACTCCCCCCCAACATTATACGGCGCCTTCCCAGCCTAGCACCCGTGCTATTTCTGCTTCCCGTTTTTTACGACTATGTCATCTATGTGCCTTGTGTAACCTACGGTGACACTATACAGCGATTTAAAGCCTTGGGTAATGGCCACGCTATGTGAAAGTGCATAAGTACAGCAATAAAACGGACACCGTTGTCCTTTGGCTGTACCATCCTCAAATCCATTAGCTCTTCTAGCCCGTGGTCGCCCGCCTAGTACTTGGTGACTGTTTGCCTGTTTCGGTCCTCGGCGCAGTCTGTGGCGGTTTGCGTTTACAGGTCACCTCTGTGACACTGACCCTATAATACTGTGCGTTACTTTGCTGCATTTGACATTTGCGCGTGACTGCGACCGACGACTATGTCCAAGCCCTTTTCAGTATGCGGTATATTAACACCGCCTGCAGTGTCGGTTTCAGTCTCTCTCCTGTGGCCACTAACTCTGAGTGGTCATTATTTAATAAACATGTTTGGGATCCCCGTGTCTCTGGGATCAGTCTCCAGCCTGTGCCCTCGAACCTTGTACCCGGCTTCAGACTCTCTCCTGAAGCCCCTGACCCTGGCGGGCCTCTGTATCGGTTCCAGACACCAGCTTGTGGTCACTGACCATGAACATGGTCATCCAGTGCCTGTGTCTGGAACCACCTACTTAGCGGCGGTGTAAGTCTCCATCCTGTGGTCTTCTGCACTGTACCTACTCATTAAGAGTCAGTGCGCGACGTGCGGCTCGCGTCAGACCCCTCCCGCTGCGCCCCGTGCATCTGGTGCGACACATCACAGGCCCGACGGAATGAAGAGGGAAGTGGCTCACAGGAGCCCTGCTGAGAGCAGCCATATGGCAGCCAGATGTGGGCAGCGTCTGCAATCATAAGCCAGGAAACCCGTGGGGGAAAAGGTGTAGAGGAGGGGTGGGAGGCAGGGGGCATGGGCGGCTTAGGGGTGGGACGGTGATCAGAAACCAGTGATTGGAGAAGGCTAGTCACAGGACAAGTGCTCAAAGATGCACAAACGTATATGCTACGCAGACACACAATAACAAAACACTGACACTGGGATAAAAAAAACACACCCACAACACCCCGTACATGAGTGTACAACCAAAGAACACCCTTCTAGACAAGCATACACACATACAAACCTGGAGTGGAGACACCCCCGCCGGTGGTGCCTTCCGTGGACTAGTACGCGTCCACCATGGTACCACCTATGTGATGGAGAAGATGAGAGCCAGGCATGTGAACTCTCCCCACTACAGGAGGTGAAGCTGAACCACAGCATCCCCTCCCTGCTGGTGGTAATCCTGCCCCACAGCTACAGGTGGGTTATGCTGATTTTCACAAAGACACCGCTTTCACTGTGGAATTTGGTTTATTGAAGATGAAGTACATAAATAATACAAACAGCCAACCCCTGGCAGATTGACACTTCGTCTGGCTCAAGTTCCATTCCAACCCCTTAGTAACCATGGAACACAATGATTTAATGGCTTGCCATAGTTAACTACAGAATGTAACAACCACCCCCTTCCTATACGAACAAAATACATAAAGTAATGAAATAACACGGAGAACATGAACAATACAACTATAAAAATATATGAATGAACAACTCAAATTGCCTAATATACATTAATGAAGTTGGGTCTCATAGTCATCAGATTTGACTGTTTTTTATTACTCTTTTACCCACACTACTCATAGGTATCTGGGGATCCTCACGTTTACTTTCCTTCTCACACAACTTCTTGTGCAAACATGTATATTCCAGTTTGCCACACTTGGTTATTTTTCTCATATTCCATTTTTTCCCATCTTTCAACCAGACATTGTTTTCATTGACCTTTTCAACTCTTTGGGGATTTGACCACCTGGACAATTTACCATCACTCCGAGTTCTTACCCAATCACCATCTTGAATTTCGGGTACACCTTTACTTAGCCTTCCATTGTGCCTGGCCACATATTTATCCTGATACTCACTTACTCGCCTCCTAAATTTGTCACGATCTACCCACAACTTGTTCATTCTCTCCATCCAATGAGGTGCAACCTTGGTGCATGCTTCTTTACCTCTTAGTAAACTAAATGGTGTTTCATTAGTAGCAGTGTGGAGTGTGTTGTGATAACTCCATAATGTGTTTTTAATCTCATTTCTACAGTCTATTTCCGATTCCATGGTCAATTGCACACATTCTTTTAACACCCTATTAAAGCTCTCCACAAGACCATTTTCTGGTCGGTTATATACACCTGTCTTGTGGTGGCTAATACCATGATTTTGGAGAAATTTCTGGAACTTATCAGCTACAAACTGTGGTCCATTATCCGACACCAACCATTCTGGATAACCTTCTCTTCTAAACACCTAATCACAAATTGCTATTATGTCTGGAGATCTTATTTCCTTGGTAACCTTCCGGCCACTTGGAATGATAATCCACAAGTACTACACTGTACTTGCCCTCAAGCCCCTTTGGATGGAATGGACCTCAAATGTCAATTCCAACCTGTTCCCATGCCCTTGATAGAAACTCCATAGCTTTGATGGGGGTATCAACTGGACTTGACACAACAATTCCTCACACATCTTTCAATCTCTCTGTCCATACCTGGCCACCAGAAATCCATCATGCCCTCCTCTTCGTGGCAGACATACCACCATGCCTTTCATGTATAAGTTCCATGAGTCTTAAAAACAATTAGCTAGGAACCACAAACCTACCACCCCTTCTGACAATACCATTCTCCACAGATAATTCAGACCATATTTTAGCATAATCACACAACTCCGGCCATTCCTCTTTGTTGACTTTGGGATGTGATATGTTCAAGAATATCAATTGTAAAACCGTGTCTTTAAACACAGCCTGTTGCTACTCTAGTTGCGAAATTGCCCATTTGACACATCCTTAATGCTAGCTACTAACTATTCTTCTTCATTACCTGGTTCCCACTCACTCTGTAAGGGTGAACGTGACAAACAATCTGCATTTACATTTTTAGTCCCAGGAACATATTTGACTTTGAAATTATACTCTTGTAACCGGAATAACCATTTAGCAATTCTGGGAGTTGCTCGAGTTGCACCTCCTGTGGAAAACAAATCCACTAAGGGTTTATGATCCATCTGTAGTTCAAATGGTGTACCTCGAATATACGTTCTAAAGTGTTGTACTCGCCACCAAGCTAAGGCTTCTTTCTCAATGGTGTAGTACGTTTCCTCTGCTCCTTTTAAAGTATGAGATGCAAAAGCAACCACCCTCTCTTGATTGCCTCTCTGCTGCATCAATACAGCCCCTAAACCATACCTGCAAGCATCTGTAACAACTAACATCTTATCTTGAGGATTGAAAGGTTTCAAGACAACAGCCTAATTGATGGCTTTTTTATATCTTCAAAAGCAGTTTGAAACTCCTTGGTGCAGGCATAGCGCACTCCCTTCTTCATCAACGCTCGCAAAACATGCACTCTGTCAGAAAAACGTTCCACTAATTTTGAATAATACTCGGCCAAACCTAAAAAGGATCAAAGCTGTTCCATATTTGTTGGTGGAGATGCCTTCTCAATAGCTTCCACCAATTTTAGCTTAGGTCGAATCCCTTCACAAAATAAAGTATGCCGAAAGTATTCTGCTTCCTGAACACAAAATTTACACTTTTCCTTGCTCAGAGTCAATCCAGTCCTTTCAACTCTTTGTAACACAGTACACAACACCTAATTGTGTTTTGTTTTGTCAGAGCCCCATACCAAAACATCATCTTGAAAATGCAATACCCCAGTTATGCCCGATAAAATGTTCTGCATCACAAGCTTGAATACAGCTGACACAGAAGCTATACCAAATGACATGTGTACAAACTGAAAAGTACCTTCAGGAGTGATAAGTGATGTGAGAGGTTTTGACTCCGCATGTAGTTTCACTTGATAAGCGCTAGAAAGATCTTGCGAGGAAAAATATTTAGCATCTCTTATGTTCATCAACATTTCATTTATGCATGGAAGAGGATGTCGGTCTACCCATATGCATTCATTTAGGTCCTTAGGTTGACGCACATTCTAAGTTTGCAATTAGCCTTGTTTGCCAAAACCACTGGACTTAACCACTCAGATGATTCTATAGGTTCAGTTACCCCCGCATTACATAATCGATCAAGCTCCTCTTTCAGTTGACCCCTCAAGGCTATAGGTACATTCCTCACTTTGTGTACTTTTGGAATGCTATTCTTCTTCAACACAATTTTGTGTACAAATTTTTCCAAACACCCCAAATGATTTGAAAAGAGATTGGGGAACTTGTTACTCCTCAACTCTTCTATTGAAATCTCTTCGTTCACTGTCAAAAGTACTTCATCAGGATGATTTGGATCTACAATTATGCCTAAACTTCTCCGCTCTTTCCATCCTTACAGTTCTCTCCCATGTACCACCATATATACTATAGCTTCAGAAACTCGTCCTTTATATTCTAGACTGGCTTTGAAAACCCTGATCAAAGGTATTTTAACTCCAGAATAGCCTTCTGGTTGGACATCAGGTGTAACAAGATCAGCATTCAACATTCCTTCCCACATATCACGGTTGATGATGGTAAAGGGAGACCATGAATCAGCTCACATGTGCATCCCTTTGCCATTCACATTCAGCCGGCACACAGGGGGGATGATAATCCACTTTGTAATTTCCAATAAGGTCGTCATGGTGTCTATTATCATTTACCACCAATATTTCCACTTCACTATCATCTGACGAATTCACGTTCAAAACTGGAATTCAATTTACATGCCACATCTTGTACAATATTCACATTCATGTTATCATTATGCATACTTTGTCTACACATCCTCCTGGAAAAATGTCAATTTTTCTTGCACTTAAAATATCTGGCTTTGATAGAAGGACAAGAATCAGATTTTGCTAAATGCCTAGTGCTTCCACACCGATAACATTGGCGTCTGGAAGATTGCCCTTTATATGATGATTGAGTGCTAACATTGCCTCTGAGTCAATCAGGCAGGTTCTTCGTTCTCTGTACTAGATGAACATTGTCAGTTTTGATACCATCCTTTGCCTGTTCCACATTTAACTCCTTCACATACCTGGAGGTATTTTCTTTATGTGTCTAGCTATCATTATAGTGTTGTCAAGTGATGGATTCTTCAACCCTAGAAGTTTTTCTTGTATCTTGGCACAATTTGTAATAAATTGATATCACTATTTTATTTTGCAAGTCTTTAAATTTACAAATGCTTGCTAATATTCTTCAAACCAATATATACTGTTCCACACTTTCCCCAGACTGCTGTGCTGTTAAAAACATATCTGTGACGTTCAACCACTATACTGGTTTTTGTTCCAAAGTTGTCCTCCAAGGCTTTAATTATTTTCCCATATTCATCCTCCATTGCCTCATCATGCTCTGAGGATTCATCATCCTCATTGTTTTCATTGTTGACTTGGATAGGTAAAGTTCTCAAAACGTTCCTGCCTTCCACACCCAAACTAAGTCTTAAAATTGCTAATTTCCATTTAGAATTAAATACTTCTTATCCTACAGCCTCCAAATATGTTTCAAAAGCTTCTTTCCATTCTTCCCATGGCATTATTGGATGGCCTGGATTCTGTACAAATTTTGGAGGAGGTGTAATTGATCGAATATCCATGCTGTATTATATACTCTAAGATAATGTTTCAGAATAACTAACAAAAATATATTATTTCTTTTCTTTTTTTATATAATAACAAAACAAAAGTAGTCACCGTAGTCTAGCAGTTGATAATAAATTCTTTACAATGATCGACTATTTCCTGAAAATGAAATGGTCCCTTTTTAATTTCCATGAACGTCCTGGAGTTGGTCCTTCTTTACTTGCTGATATTTATAATAGGGAGGAACTTCCCGCTGTCAAACTACCTGCTGCAGTCAATAAGGCTTCATTTCCGGTTTGCTGCTACACAGGCAATTAAACATTGAGGGGTAAGTCACATTTACTATGTTTATGTTTATACGCGCTGCCTTTGATTCGCGATGAGGGCTTGGGGAGAGTAAATGGCTAGCCCTGTCTCCCCCCGGGCTTATTGGGCTGTTGTGGAATGATCCACAAGCCCGAAATGGGATTGGTTGGGGATACGGATAGGACGGTGCTTTGGGCAGGGGGATAAAAGGTAGGGGCTGGGTGTGGGCTGCCTCTTTGGCCGTTATCACACCCAGTGGGCGTTTTGTCTTCGTGCCAAGGTTTGTAGGGAGGCGTGTTAGAGGCAAGAGTAGATGGTTTTGAGTTGTGTGGGCAGAGTTTTTTGTATTTGGAGGATAGTTTAAATAGTATCTGTTATGGAGCCGAACAGGGTGGTTAAAGCGCTAAAAGTCCTTCAAGATGAAGGGAGGGAACATTTAATAAAAGAGGGTGTGCTGGAAGAGGCGTGGGTGGGTTTAAGGAGACCGAAACGGCTTTCGGCTGAAGGGGTGTCGGCCGCTGTAGCGGCTTGTTCTTCGGCGTTAAAGGCATATAAGAAATTTAAAACTAAGAGCGCCGCCGGGAGGAAAGTTTCACGCTCACCTGAGCTTGTGGAGGTGCTGGATGACTCAAGCTTGGCTCCGCAGTCTGTGGCGGGGATGCGGGGGAGGCGCGGGGTTTCTTTGCCCTGGCGTCAGGGCTCGTCTTTATTGCAGCGGGTCTCGGCGGGCGGGAGAGGCGCTGGCCTCATGCCTACGGTGACGGGAGGCGGCCGCATGGGGGCTCGGGCAAGAGGCGCGCATGCGCGTTTGGTTACGCGTGCGCAAACTCGATCGCCTTTAGAAAGAGGCGAAGAGCCTAAAATGAGTGAAGTTGAGGAAAGGCCCTTAGGAGGCGTTTCCAATATGGCGGCACCTACAAATTTTTCTCGGATGATGTCGGCTTCGGCAAAAAGTGAAGTGGGCACGCCAGTTAAGAGGGTGGCGCCCGGTCCTAAGGTGATTGAGGAGGTCGTTGTTATTTCTGATGAGGAGGAGGATCTGCAGGCGAGCACAGAAGGTGGTTTAGTTAAGGATTCAAGAGGTAGGTTGGGTTTTCATGGTCAGAGGTGTAGCAGATTTATGCAGTGGATACCTAGGGTGGTCAGTCCGATGCTGCACAGGGTGCAGTCTTGGGAGGTAGGTAAGCAGGCTGTTTTTCAGTTAGGTGAGCAGATTGAGTTAGTGGACAATAGTGGGGCTGTGTTTAAAGTTACGTGATGAGGCGAGTAGTTCTGGTGCAATAGGTAGGGCCTACGTTAGTCTAGATCTTTGGCAGCCTGATAGTGGTGAGGGAACCTCTGGGTGTGACACGTCCCATGCTTCGAGCGGACATGGGGTGCAGGTGAGTCACTGGCGATCTGGGCGGATGGTTGGTGATCAGAGCCTGCCGGTGAAGGTCAGGGCGCCTTCAGAAGACTGGCCTGAAGGGAGGGTTAGACCCGGAGCGGTCTACCCGACTTCGGGGGAGACAGCTGGAGCTGACGATGCACAGCCATCCACTAGCCAGGGCGCTGGTGTTGGATGGGCTTCTATGGACGAAGAATTACTTGATTATGAAGAGGACATGGAAGAACCAGTTACGTCACAAAAGTGGGTTGTGATGGCAGGTGACGTGCCTGGGGTGGTCCAGGGCGGCCATACTAAGGCTCACCGCCAAGATGTGTCGACTGGCAATTTGCCTAGAGGTGAGGATGGGTTTGTTGGGTCTTTGAGAGTGCATGAGTTGCAGGAGAATTTTGGGGGTTTGAGTCGGACAAGGGCCTTGAATGTTATTGGTGGTTCAAGGGAGTTAAGGATGGGTAAGGTGGATGCATCCATTCAGGTGAGTTCGGTCACGGAGGTAGATGGTAAGTTGGAGGTAAGTGGTGGTAATGGTGATGTGTCAGTTAAAAAGGTCGAATCGGGTGAAGGTGGTAAGACGGCTACAGGCGCTAATACGGGTGGTGATAAAGTGGGGGTTGGGATTAAGTCCAAGAAGCTACCTTATATGGGAGTGTCGATGCCTTTGGGGGCACATCTCACTCTGAATTTGAAAGAGAAAATTTGGAAAGGGGAGTTCATTGATGTTTTTAAATTGCTTCATAGGGAGGTTCAGGCGAAAGAAGGGTCAAAGGAAGAAGAATGGGAATTACCTAGGAGGCCTAGAGTCCCAACTACGATAGAGAATTGGACGTCGGCCTTTTTGATCTACGCTAGTGTTTATTGTGAGAAACATCAGGATTCTTCTGTGGCCTTGTTAAAGTATATGGACGTTGTGCGGAGAGCTCAAATGGATTTCGGTGGTTTTGGATGGTTTAGGTATGATGAAGAATTCAGGGCAAGGAAGGCAATGGACTCGACTAAAATGTGGGGCGAAATTGATAACGAGTTATGGATGCAGTGGTTACGAACTGCAAGGAATGCGCCCACAACGCATACGACGAGTGGATTACCGGTTCAATATAAGCCCTGCCAGGGTCCTCCCACCCAAGTTGGGGTGGGTTTCGGGCATAGAGGACAATTTCAAGCTAATGGGGCGTGCTGGTCCTTCAACAGCGGTCTCTGTAACAGACAGCAATGTAAGTTTAGGCATGATTGCTCCAATTGTGGTGGGAGACACCCAGCGTACCAATGCTTCGGTGGGCTACAGTGGTCTTGGCATGGGCCATCGTCAAGAGGTGGCGACAGAGATAGAGGTCATTTGTAGCAAGTGGCAGGAAAAGGGCCCTACACCTATTAAATTTGATGTGATTGCGTATTGGTTACAGTTTTATCCATTTTCTGAGGAGGCCAAGGTTCTTTTTAGTGGTTTTTCAGAAGGTTTTAGGCCGTGTTATCAAGGCCTGAGGTTGAGGAGATGGGCTAATAATTTGAAGTCGGCAAGGGAACATCCTGAGGTGGTGAGGGCTAAGTTAAAAAAAGAACTGGAATTGGGCAGGATTGTGGGGGCTTTTCTCGAATGGCCATTGCCGAATTTGACTATTTCCCCTTTGGGTGTTGTCCCTAAAAAACAGGCTTGTGAGTTTAGGCTGATCCATCACTTGTCTTGGCTGGCGGGTGCTTCAGTTAAGGATTTCATTGCAGCGGAAGATTCGATGGTGCATTATGCATCGGTTGATGAAGCTATTGCGTTGGTACGGAAGTGTGGGAAAGGTGCAGAAATGGCGAAATCAGACGTTGAGTCAGCTTTCAGACTGTTGCCGGTCCACCAGGGCGATTTTTCATTATTGGGAATGCAATTCGAGGAGGCAATATATGTTGATCGGATGTTGCCTATGGGTTGTTCAGTGTCATGTTCTTTGTTTGAGATGTTTAGTTCATTTTTGGAATGTTGTTTTAAATTTCCGGGTGGTGGCAGATTAGTGACTCATTACTTGCATGATTTTTTCTTTGTTGGGAGAGCCAAGTCGGGGGAGTGTGGCAGAGCATTGAGCGAATTTGAGCGTTTGATGTCTCTTTTTGGGGTTCCGTTGGCAAGAGACAAGACTGAAGGGCCTGCAAGATACCTCAATTTCTTGGGTATTGAATTGGACTCTGACAGAATGGAAGTGAGGTTGCCTAGGAATAAAGTACAGCAGTTGATTTCTATGTTGGACGAGGCTGTGAGAAAACCCAAGCTGGAGTTACGTCAGGCACAATCGTTGCTTGGGCATCTGAATTTTGCTTGCAAGGTGGTAAGGGGAGGCAGGGCGTTTTGCTGCAGGCTCGGTTTCGCGATGCGTGGTGCCTTTTTGCCACATCACCATATTCGCCTTCGGGCATGTGTTAAAGAAGATTTACGGATGTGGATTATGTTCCTGAGGGAGTTTAATGGTGTGTCAATGCTGGTGGAGGACGAGGACTGGTTTTGGCACATTCAGATATTTTCGGATGCGTCCGGTGCTCATGGATTTGGATTGTTCTGGGACGGTCATTGGGCGGCAGAGGCCTGGCCTGTGAGTTGGAAGCGAGCTAAATTTAGCATTGCATTTTTTGAATTTTTTCCTTTAGTGGTTGCTTTGACAATTTGGGGTCGGTTTTTGGCCAATAGGAATGTCGTTTTCAATGTGGACAATCAGACTGTGGTACATTTAGTTAATTCCCAGAAGTCAAAAGATAAGAAGGTGCTTAAGTTGTTGAGGACTTTCTTGCTGAATTGTTTGAAGTTCAATATTTTGTTCAAGGCTCGACATGTGCCTGGCATTAATAATGACATCGCTGATGCCCTATCTCGTTTTCAGTGGCAGAGATTCCGTGGTTTGGCGCCGGGAGCAGATGTTCAGAAGACGGTCATACCTGGGGAGTTGTGGGAGATAGGAGATTGAGGATGTTGAAGCTAGTTCAGCAGTCTATAGCTCTGTCGATGAGGAGGACTTATTTTCAGGCTTGGTTGGAGTTTCTGAACTCAGGTGCGGTACAAAGATCGGGTGGGTTTGATGTGATCTCTAGGAGATAGGATGATGCTGTCCGTTTTGTTATGCAACAGATTGAGGCTGGTTTAGCGGCGGTCACCATTTCGGGTAAGTTATCGGGGATTTCTTTTTATGGTAAGTATTTTTGGGGTTACGATCCTGTGGAAGATGAGTTATGTAGAAGGATTTTGGCAGGTTGGGATCGGTCAGGTGGTGTGAGGTGTGATCGGAGGCACCCCATCACGTCTCATATTTTGAGGGCCTCCTTGGGGATTTTGGGCGACATTTGTTTTTCGGATTGGGAAGTATGGGCCATATGTACAAACACATTTTCCCATAGACACAGAATTGGCAAAACTGCTTGCTACATCTGGCCCTATGTTTGTTTCCTCTATGTATGTCTTGGCTTTTTCATGGGGCATTTCGTATTTCTGAGCTTTTGGGTGTGAAAGGGAGAGACAGGCTTACACATGAGCATGTTCAAGTTGGAACCAAAGGTATTTGTATATGGTTGCCCTTTTCCAAAGGGGACCAGCTGGGGAGGGGTCAGGCGGTGATATTAAAAGCTAAACAATCAATTGATTGTCCAGTGCAATGTTGGTTTTCCTTTGCAGCGCTGTTGCCACACGCGTCAAGGTTTGTATTTGTCCATCAGGATGAGACGCATTTGTCAGCATCGCAGTTATTAGCTGTATTGAGGATGTCTGTCAGGAGGTTGGGCTTGGATCCCAGTAGCTACGGTACTCATTTATTTAGGATTGGGGCGGCTACTGAAGCGAGAAGTCAAGGTAAATCAGACCAGTCGATTAATCAATTGGGTAGGTGGAAATCGAGATGTTTTCAGAGGTATGTGCGCTCTTTTAAACAGTAGGATTTCTTTATGGGGTTCTTCAGATTGTTGTATTTTTTCCGTTTCATGCTCTTATCAGTCTTTTCTATACCCTTTACCCCTTTGCTATGTACTATTCCTTTTTCTTTCTTAGGGGCTTTGGTATACATGAATGCAAAATGGGTTACTCAACATATTTGTTCTTGTAGGTTGCGTCGGGGGCCCAGATAAGGCATGCGCCGTGTGGATTGTAGGACACTCCTTTGTTCGCTGGGCGGAGAAACAAGCTTCATCGAGGCATTTTGGGAGGCAATTGGGGCTTTATTGGACAAGGATAAAGATTAGTTGGGTGGGAAAGAGTGGTACGCGATGGGGTGAGTTACTTTATGTGTTGGCTAAAAGGATGGAACAGGGGGTTTGTCCAGATTTATTGGTATTACACTTGGGGGAGAATGACTTGGTCGCATTGTCAGGTATTGGTTTGTTAAAGGTCATGAAGTTAGATTTATGCAGGATTAAAGAACATTGGTCAGGGACGCATATCGTTTGGATGAGTTTGGTGCTGAGAAGGAGGTGGAGGGGCGCTAATTCCTTTAAAGGGATAGAGAAGCAGCATAGGAAAATTAACAGGGAAATGAGGAGTTTTTGTAAGTCTCAGGGGTTTTCGGTTCTTACACATGAGAATATTGTGGTTTCTGATGTGGAATTATTTCGGCAAGATGGTGTGCACTTATCGTTTTTGGGTAATGAGCTTTATTTGTTGGAGCTTCGGCTATTGATTGCTGAATTATTGGGGGAACGTTTATGGGACAGGTAGATGGGTTTTTGGGTGGGGCAGGAAAACGCCTGTTCGGGTTTTCCTGTGTGGCCTTTCGGGGGGAAGGGGTACATCAGAAAAGATGAGAGGGCAGGGAGTTTTCACAGACAAGGGTAACTGGAGAAGGTTACTGCAGGACAGATGGGTTAATGGGTTGGTGGTGTCAAGGTGGGGATGGGACAAAGAGTAGTGCGGTGGGGTCAGTTAGGAGGGAGGGGGAGGGGTTAGGTGATGAATTTGTATTAGTGAGGTTTGGGTAGTTTTGTGAGGCTTTTATGCCAAGGTTGTATTTTTTGCCAGACCTGTTCTATTAAAGCGGCCTTTTACCCCTTTTAAGGAGTGTCGTGGTCATTTCACTGTTTCAGCCCGATGGGGGCTTGGGGGGAGCAAAGGGCTAGTCCTGTCTCCCCCGGGCTTATCGGGCTGTTGTGGAATGATCCACAAGCCCGAAATGGGATTGGTTGGGGATACGGATAGGACGGTGCTTTGGGCAGGGGGATAAAAGGTAGGGGCTGGGTGTGGGCGGCCTCTTTTGCCGTTGTCACACCCAGTGGGCATTTTGTCTTCGCGCCTTCCCGTGAGAAATGTTTCCTTCCTTTTTGGTGTTTTCCTTGGGGAAGGGGGGGGTGGGGGGATGGGGTAGGTTTGTTGGTTATTCCCAGTTCCTTTTGGTTCCTTTCCCTGGGTCAGTTTTTCAAGTTTTAACAGGGCAGGTCTAATTGTTGTCTGTTTTTTTGCTTGTGTTGACTACGGTGTAGTGGGAATATGGAATTATTGGGGGGGGGTTTGTTGTTTTTGCCGCTGATAGTCAGGTCTGGTATGGGTAGGGTGGGTTAACTCTTCATTGAGGCCTTTTGGGGGGGAAGGGGTACATCAGAAAATATGAGAGGGCATGGAGTTTTCACAGACAAGGGTAACTGGAGAAGGTGACTGCAGGACAGATGGGTTAATGGGTTGGTCGGGTGAAGGTGGGGATGGGACAAGGGGTAGCGCGGTGGGGTCAGTTTAGAGGGGGGGGAGGGGTTAGGTGATGAATTTGTATTAGTGAGGTTTGGGTAGTTTTGTGAGGCTTTTATGCCAAGGTTGTATTTTTTGCCAGACCTGTTCTATTAAAGCGGCCTTTTAACTCTTTTAAGGAGTGTCGTGGTCATTTCACTGTTTCAGCCCGATGATTATATAAAAGTCTGGACACACGCTGTTCCCAGCTCGCGACGCACTGCTTCTTGCAAGCAATGTCCCAGCAGCGTGCCAAACTATTCGGTTGCTAGCTGTGATGAACATGTGCTGCTGCTTGCGACGCGCTGCTTCCTGCACACAATGTCACAGTGGTGTGTTAACAGAAGAGTAACTGGTGCAAGTAACGGTTACTCAAGCATTACTGTACTTGCCCATACATCAATAAATACATCGCCCAAAGTTCTTCCATCGTCCACAGACAGTAAATCAATACAAATCTGTCAGAGCGATGTGAGGAAAAAGGAGAATATCCTCCTGTTGGCTTTTAGGCAATACTAACGTGTATTCGCCCGTTCCTTTGACACAGTCCTTCAGGGGTTGAACTTCGCAGGTCCGTTGCTATGTACTAGCAACCCTTTTCTTGTATGTACAGTGATCACTGTTGGGAGGTTAGGTGCACATAAGTTAACTTAAACAGTACTGGCGTTTTTGTATGGATATTGCAAATTGTGTAGTTATATATATATATATATATATATATATATATATATATATATATAAACATATATATATATTTCTCTCTCTCTCTCTCTCTATATATATATATATATATATATATATATATATAAAACAGAGTTGACCCCATTCTTGTGTTTCTTAAGAAAATAGCAATTTCTTTCTTTAACCCACATTAAAACTTGAACTGAGGGCCCTGTACCACCTAGAGACCTACTCCTTAAAGAATGTCCTTGCCCACAAACTCTTAGTATGAATTCCACAGTTCTAGCCACTGCTGAATTCTCCTAGAAATAAATCTGACTCCCCACCATCAACCTTTGTGAATTCAGCCTCCATGTTAGGCTACACCTGAGGTTGTGATGCCTCCTGGTGGTGAATTTCATGCATCTAGGTGCTAAACTGGACAGCACTTTGATGTGTCAATCTTGGAGGGTAGTCACATAGACCAACCCACCCAATATAGCTAGCTTTTTGCTAAGAGAAAACACCTGCTAGGCATTGAATGTGGCTGTATAGGAACGTGAGCAAGCACACTGAATGTTTTCCTCAAGAACGCAAGACGCAGGGCAGTCGAGTGCAGTTCATACAGGCTGCACAGACAGGCTACATAGACTTACCATCTTACTGCTTGACGCTCTTACCCTCTGATGTGACTGCTGTGGGTTTTGCCCATGGCCCTGTGGTGTACAAGTACACAGCAATGACACCATCAATCACTAACTGAACAGGCTGGGAATAAGAGATGTACCACATGCTGATGGCCAATGGAGGAATGACATGTACTCCTCCACTGTAGATCTCAACAAGCTATATACCAAAATCATGTATTTTAACATCTCACAATGACAATCAGACATGGAATAATAATAACAAAGTCCATCCAAGCAGAACTCACCAACAATTCTTCGCCCAACCTATGCCTGCTCAGGACCATAAACTTTAAACAAAATATCTCAGAATGGGCACAAAATAGTGCTGTAACCAGCTAATTGAACTATGATCATACGAAATGCCATAAAGGGACCTTAAGAGCTGCTCGCTTAGTGAAAAACATAAACTGTGCACGTCTTCATCCAACACACTGCTAAGGGCTGCATACCGTAACATGATAACCACACCTCGGTGGACATAACGCACATCATGGAAACACTTCCCATGTAGGATGAAGACAAACCTTCCACCTACACACCCTACAAAGTGTAACATGCTATCCATGTAGGCAAGTGCTTCAGCTCCCAAAATGCGATTTTAAGAGCTATATAAATGCTGTAATACAATACAATACAAATAGTGTTAAGGGATACTCTTAGATGATTCAGGCACGCACAGATACACAAATTGGTATCCTCACATACAATAAACAGCACAGTTCAAAATACTTGGGATATATAATAAGCACTGGCAAAGCCAATAGATCTTGCCTTGTACATCTTTTTCATATGCAAGTGTTTTTTTGCTGATGCTATGCTGCATCAGCAAAAAACAAACAAACACAAAAAAAACACAATGATGTGGCCGCTGTTGCCAACTGTGTCATTCTGTAGGTGCATATGTGATGTGGTCACCATTTTTTCTAATTGAGCAATCTAATACGGCAAATACCACCCACATAGGTAAATAAAAAACACAGCACTGTAAAAAAAAAGGTAAAAAAGGCACATTGACACAACCACCTATGGTCATTCGTCATTTCAGTGCTGGCAGTCGAGACATTCCACTGGCGCATCCATGCTTGATGTATTGGTGCCAGAGCAATGATGCAGGTGGCATTTTCTTAAATTTTGTATTTACTGTTCCAAGATTGCTGACACTATTTGGATCAGTAAATAACATTTCTTTAAGCAAAAGTGCATTTTTGTAAATAAAAAGAGTGCAGGAGAGAATAGGGGGAGTGGGTGGGACTGATGAAGGAAAAAACACCACAGGAGGGAGAGGGAACTCTGGGGGAAAAGCACACATTGGGAGAAGAATGCAAAGCACAAGATAGAAGCACACAGGAGAGCGAGAAGCACACAAAAGTAACAGCTACATGGTAAGCGGGTAAAGCACACAAGGGTGAGAACAACACGGAAAAAGAGGAGGGTGAGGGTCAGGTACACAAGAGAGAAACACAGTTCAAGGGGAAAGCATTTCAGAGGAGCTCAAAGGGAAGACAGAGGAAAGAGCTAAAAAACAAGAAGGAGAGAGCTAAAAATGTGCACTCTCATGTAGTAGTTAACCAGAAAGATGATACTGGGGCAATACTCCAAGCTGGGACAAGGAAAGCCATCAAATGAGTGAGCAAGCGACAGTGAGAATGAAGCCAACCTAAGGTAAAAGAGGGGCAGGCTGCAATCCCCTGTAAGCCCACAACAGGCATTTTACAATTAGCTTGCGGTGTCTTATGGGCTCAGCCTAAAAGGTAGTTTCCCAAATGTGAGTTCTGGAAGATTACAAGTCACCCATTCAAAAGGATGATAAAGAGGATACGCTCCAGGGAGGTACAACCACAAGACAGACAAGGGAAGCCATTGAATAGAGAACAAGCCAACAAGTGTGACAAGAACAGCAAACAATGTTAAGCAATGGATTGGGTTTTTGATTGAGAAATAAAGAAAGGATTCCCACATAAGAGTGTGTATGTTTCTAGGAACACCAGAGACAAATCATTACCACGTTTGCCGGCAACCTATCTTACTGCAGCCTTGAGAAAAGCACAGAGTGAAAGAAATGTCTTGTTTAATAACGCAGTGCTGGCTTAGGCAAAGAACAGCTAGATAGAGAAAATAAAACAAGACAGCAAATGTAGCTATTGTTAAAATAATAAAACAAAGCTGAATAAAATATTTCTAGGTTAAAGTGAACAGCGGCAGGCCTGGTTCGCTAAAATAATGTGTATGAAGCTATAACTAAAATGGCTACACAACACCCTCCCCTTGATGGTTCATAGGTATCTCAAAGCCTAATTATGTATAAAAGCTACTAAAATTCAACCAAAGACATATATATATAAGAATGTCAATAATGACAAGTTGAAAGACACTTGAGCATGTATCAAAAGGACAATTTAAAAATGTTAACTGTGGCATTAAAAAGGCTGAATCATTTTAGAAGTTGCCAATCGAATCCGAGATAATTGAAGACAGGAAATCTTCCACTTCAGCAGGTGGTAATGTAGGAAATTAATCGCCAAGGAAAACCAAGGAGCATTCATGTTCCAAAGCCTGAGCTCTAGAACAAGGCAGCAGCATTCCGTGGTGGGCCCAACAATGAGTTTAGAGCTGCATCCTCCACGAAGGGCAACTCATAAGCAGCTTTCGGTAGCAAATGCACCCTCAACACGTATGTCTGGTAATAAGCCCTCAGCCAGAACATCAACAGATCAGCGTTCAATGAACGCAAGTGCTGCGTAGAAAGACAAACTTTCGGTGCATGTTCGAACGAGCACCACAGGCACAGGCTGCACACAATACAAAACCGGTCTAAATGACAGAAACCAGTCACATTCCAATTGCTCCAGGAGTGATGCTCCAAAGTACTGCATCATGCGTTCACGACACAGCTGCGCTGGTGGAAGCCCTTTCAGTCCTCCTTGTTGCTGCGGGACAGCCATTGCGCGGAAAAAGTAGCAACAGCAAAATGCCACCTATTTTAGCCAAAGTTATCGGAAATCCCCCGAAAATGCTGGAGAATATTGAGTGGATGGTTGATGGTATTAAGCCGAAAATGGAGGAGAAGGTGTGAATGAAACTAGAACCAACAGCCTTAAAGAAATTTCCGATTCCAGTAATACTGGAGGCATTACATATTCGTCCCACAAGCTCACCAAAGTGTCGCGGAAAGTTGGTACTTAAAAGGGACTGTATCTTTGCTGATGACCTTGCCACCTGAAGCGCATAGGTCTCAAGTGAAGATGTGAGCGCCACGTGTTTTTGAAACAATAAAGCCTTGAGTCTGCTCAACTTGTCAAAATTCGCATTTGAAGTAGCGATATGGGGCCAAATCTCAGCTACTTTCCTCTGTTGTGTAGGAGGAAAAAGTACGTTCCCGCAGCATATAACAATCTTAGAGACCGAAATTACATAAACTATTCCAGCTCACATCCCACAACAGTTTTCACTATTGAGGAGGACGTAGCTGCCATTCAAGAGCACCTGGAACACAGTTCTAATCAAGGGGACTGGAACTCCCTTCAGATAACAATCCAAGTTCGCTGCCGAAGCGTTACACGCCCTATGCAAGGACAGCTGTTTACAAACCATTAAATGGCCGACAGACGTCTCACATTCACTACTGCTAAGAAAAACCTCTTTACTGCCACTGAGACATTTGTACGAGAAGGGTAGCTCCAACACCTCATGGATGTAACTACCTCCTAGCCTTTCATATCTGCCTACTGGAATGTGTTTTAAGCAGGACATGAACTGAGGTGCTGAAATAGGCAGGTTAATGACCCCGTGTATTAACCACTCAGAAGATGGTATTACAGTGTAGGAGGCTGGCCTGGCTTATAGTGGGTACCCAGTGGTACTTACACCTTGTGCCAGGTCCAGGTATCCCTTATTAGTAGAATAGAAGTGTTTCAAGCAGCTTAAGCTGTTAGAGGTAGCTATGGCAAAACAGCTTAGGCTGAACTAGGAGACATGCAAAGCTCCTACAATACCACTTATATCATATAGCACAATATCATAGGAAAACACAATACTCAGAGTTACTAAAAATAAAGCTACTTTATTTTAGTGACAATATGCCAAAAGTATCTCAGAGGATACCCTCACTTAGGAGGTAAGTAATATACACAAATTATATGCACACAAACCAAAATCAGGTAAGTAACAGTAAGTAACAGTAAGAACAGTAGTGCAAACAATGTAGAATCACAATAGGATGCAATAGGTAGACATAGGTCTAGGGGCAACACAAACCATATACTCCAAAGGTGGAATGCAAATCACAAATGGACCCCAGACCTATGGGAGGTTGTAGAGGGATGCTGGGACTGTAAGAAAACAGTAAGGGTGTCCAATAAACCCCACCCCAAGACCCTAAAAAGTAGGAGTAAAGTTACCCTACTACCCCAGAAAGACAGTATAGTCGCGATAGGGGTTTCTGCAAGAACCACAAGCACCAGCAAAACACTGAAGACGGATTCCTGGACCTGGGGACCTGTAAAGGAAGAGGACCAAGTCCAAGAGTCACGCAATTGTCCAGGAGGGGCAGGAGCCCACTAAACCTCAGATGAAGGTGCAAAGGGGCTGCCTCTGGGTGGAAGAAGCCGATGATTCTGCAACGACAGAAGGGGCCAGGAACATCTCCCTTGGATGGAAGATGTCCCACGGCATGCTGAAGGTTGCAGAAGTGTTTCCACACAGAAGTACCGCAAACAAGCCTTGCTAGCTGCAAGAGTCACGGGTGAGGAGTTTGGGTGCTGCTGGGGACCAGGAAGGACCAGGATGTCACCCCTTGGAAGAGGGGACGGAGAGGGTGCTCAGCAACTCAGAGAGCCCCTGCAGAAGCAGGCAGCACCTGCAGAAGTACTGGAACAGGCACTTAGAAGATCTGAGGACAGTGGACGACTCAGAGTCACAAAGGAGGGCCCCACGATGTTGGAGTCCAACTCAGCGAGTTGGGCAATGCAGAACGGAGTGCTGGGGACCCAGGCTTGGCTGTGCACAAAGGAAGTCCTGGAAAAGTGCACAGAAGCCGGAGCAGCAGCAAATCACGCAGTACACAGGTTTGCTGTCTGGCGTGGGGAGGCAAGGACTTAACTCCACCAAATGTGGACAGAAGGGCCACTGGACTGTGGGAGACACTTGGACCCAACTCCTGTGTTCCAGGGACCATGCCCGTCAGGATGAGAGGGGACCCAGAGGACCGGTGATGGAGAATTTTGGTGCCTGTGTTGGCAGGGGGAAGATTCCGTCGACCCACAGGAGATTTCTTCTTCTTACCTTCCAGTGCAGGGTGAAGGCAGGCAGCCCTCAGAGCATGCACCACCAGGCAACAGTCGAGAAAGCCAGCAGGATGAGGTGCTACAATGTTGCTGGTAGTCGTCTTGCTACTTTCTTGCGGTTTTGCAGGTGTCCTGGAGCAGTCAGCGGTCGCTCCTTGGCAGAAGTAGAAGAGGGAAGTGCAGAGGAACTCTGGTGAGCTCTTGCATTCGTTATCTGAGGAACAGCCCAGAGGAGAGACCCTAAATAGCCAAAAAAAGGTGGTTTGGCTACTAAGAAAGGAGGTTTGGCTACTGAAAGAGGTAAGCACCTATCAGGAGGGGTCTCTGATGTCACCTGCTGGCACTGGCCACTCAGAGCAGTCCACTGTGCCCCAACACCTCTGTATCCAAGATGGCAGAGGTCTGGGACACTCTGGAGGAGCTCTGGGCACCACCCCCTGGGAGGTGCTGGTCAGGGGAGTGGTCACTCCTCTTTCCTTTGTCCAGTTTCGTGCCAGAGCAGGGCTGGGGGATCCCTGAACCGGTGTAGACTGGCTTATGCAGAGATGGGCACCATCTGTGCCCATCAAAGCATTTCCAGAGGCTGGGGGAGGCTACTCCTTCCCAGCCCTTCACACCTATTTCCAAAGGGAGAGGGTGTAACACCCTCTCTCAGAGGAAATCCTTTGTTCTGCCTTCCTGGGACTGGACTGCCCAGGCACCAGTGGGGCAGAAACCTGTCTGAGGGGTTGGCAGGAGCAGCAGCTGCAGTGGAAATTCTGAAAGGCAGTTTGGCAGTACCTGGGTTCTGTGCTAGAGACCCGGGGATGCATGGAATTGTCACCCCAATACCAGAAGGTATTGGGGTGACAATTCCATGATCCTATACATGTTACATGGCCATGTTCGGAGTTACCATTGTGACGCCACACATAGGTAGTGACCTATGTGTAGTGCATGTGTGTAATGGTGTCCCCGCACTCACAAAGTTCAGGGAATTTGCCCTGAACAATGTGGGGGCAGCCTGGCTAGTGCCGGGTGCCCACACACTAAGTAACTTGGCACCTAACCTTCACCAAGTGAGGGTGAGACATATAGGTGACATATAAGTTACTTATGTGCAGTGAAAAATGGCTGTGAAATAACATGGACATTATTTCACTCAGGCTGCAGTGGCAGTCCTGTGTAAGAATTGTCGGAGCTCCCTATGGATGGCAAAAGAAATGCTGCAGCCCATAGGGATCTCCTGGAACCCCAATACCCTGGGTACCTAGGTACCATATACAAGGGAATTATAAGGGTGTTCCAGTGTGCCAATGAGAATTGGTAAAATGAGTTACTAGCCTTCAGTGACAATTTTAGAAAGCAGAGAGAGCATAAACACTGAGGTTCTGGTTAGCAGAGTCTCAGTGATACAGTTAGGCACCACACAGGGAACACATATACGCCACAAACTTATGAGCACTGGGATCCTGGCTAGAAGGGTCCCAGTGACACATATCAAACATACTGACAACATAGGGTTTTCACCATGAGCACTGGGCCCTGGCTAGCAGGATCCCAGTGAGACAGTAAAAACACCCTGATATATACTCACAAACAAGCCAAAAGTGGGGGTAAGAAGGCTAGAAAGAGGCTACTTCCTACACACAGCCACAGTAAAAGGCAACTTTTCTAATTTTTCAATATTTAACATGACATAAGTTGCTTCCTTCTTAGCCATTAATTGTTGTTGTCTCATTAAATAAAATGTGGAAAATATGTCCCTTGCGCTGGCGTGTTGCCAAGGAACGCAACCTGCCTTCAATGTTTGTAGTGTCCAACCCAACTGCATAATCGATCTTAGTTGACTCTGTCCATGATGTAAAGAGGACATATCACTTTGTATTATGTCTATTGCAGAAGAAACAATGTTGTTTAAGGTGTATATTCTGTCGGACAGGGGTTTAATCCCATTATCTACAACAGCTAATGACTTTTGTAAGTTTTCCTGATCTATTTGCCTTAACCGGGCAGCAGCTTCTTGTTGAGAAAGCTTCCAAATTTCATTATAAACTGCGTATAAGAAGCTCTTTCTGCAATGTTTTCTGGGGCCTAACAGGAAATCCTGTAAGTCAGTGTTATTAGACAGGAGACTGGGGTGTTCTTTAACAGCATCTAGTGAGGAACTCTTCAACCATTGCTGGCATAGTTTCCCTACACTGTATGTTGTTACTATTCCCGTATGTTCAGATGACACATAGCGAGGGTCAGGCCTACTTGTTCTAAAACCCCCGTGGGGTTTATAAAACGTTTATGACACCCATTGGTATGTACTGACCACAATAACCACATGCCAGGACATGAAAGTGAAGCGTTAAAAGTGCCATTCTGGACCCAGTCATCAAGCTGATCTTCAGTTGCATTTATATACTTTTGCCATTTGTAAAATGTTGCTGGGGCAGGAATTCTGGGCGCATTAAATTCCTTAATTTTTGCTAAGCCTAAATAGCTTGCCTGTTGTACAGTTTAATTTAAAAATATCATTTGAACAGCTATCAGGCATGCTCTAAATAAAGCTTCCTTTCCCCTTATTTGCCAATTTTTTGTTCCCCATACACTTTTAAAGTCAATCGACTTAAGCCAATATTCATAGCCTTCTATAGCCAACCGAGAAACAAAGGAATCCGAATAAATTAACTTTGTATCAGTCAATAATATATGTACATTTTCCATCAATGGCAATTTGAAAATAATATGACTCAGCATTTTTAACATTGTGCCCAGAAAAATATGCACATTTTTCAGAATATGTTTTAGAACTCACTTGTGGTGGAGGTGGACAATGTTCCCATTGCGTGTAATTAAAATTAGTCTTTGGGTACTTGCTCTATGAATTAAATGGTGTCCATAATAATTATAGATAAATATGTCACCATAATTCTCTTTGGATTGATAAACATCCTCACTTTCAAATACAGTAAAATACTGCAATTCAGTCATCATAGAATCAACTGTTTTCACATCCCAGTCATCAGAAACAACTCCGGGTATTATTACATCGTTCATAGAAAGTTTAAACACATATGGTATTTGAATGACCTCTGTAGGGCCGTATATATCAAATGTGACTTTGTCCCAAACAATCCCATCAGGAATTCGTATAGCAGAAATGTTCACGAAAGACAAGTCTCTGCTGACCTTGTGAGAAGGAAAATGGGGTTTTAGGACCTCCGCCACCAGTTCAACTGTCGATCTTTCAGGAATGTTATGACAAATCCAAGCCAAAGGAGGAAAGCTAATACAGTCAAGAAAAGCCACAGCTAGTTCCATGGGAAAATAAAGTAATTTGTTTTAAGCCAGTTTATCACCTTACGTGTTTTTGGCAGTTCAGATATAGAAGAGGCAAATGAGTCTGAGAAAGTGTTGTTGATGTCGGCAAAGTGTCCAGAAGCAGTTTGTGCAAAAGCTGGAGCCGTATTTGTAGGAGGAGAATTGGTAGGGGTCTCCCGTGGTGGTTCACAGTAAATCTGTCTGTGTAGAAGTTGCGTCAAATAAATCAGTAATCTCTATATCGTTTGTTGTAACAGATGTTAGTGGAACTAATGCAAGATCATTTTCCACCCTCCCGAAGCTCAGAGAGGTGTCAGCGTTGCTGCTCAAAACTTATAGAGGGACATCTCGGCCAGTAGTGAGAGGGATTCGGGAACTACTGGCTGCTCCTCTTGGTCTGCTGTGCAGGATCGGCCACATGGTGTAACTTGACATTGTCGATAGATACAAAGCGGTTTCCTTTAGCGCCGGGCAACGGTGGTAGAATGACAGTTCTGGTGCTGTGTATTCCCAGGACTGGGACTCGTGCACGATAAAAAGGACCAAACTCCTTTTTCACAGCAACTTTTTCACGTATTGGAATCCAGCTGGTAGATGTTATTGGTACATCCTTAATTCCTGCGGAGACAGCACTGGCAGAAGCGTTGTCATCACGGAATTGTTGTAATTCCTGCAAGACAGTGACACGTTCATTTATGTCAAAAGGTGTTTCTGCCGCCTCCACGCCAGGACCATCAAGATCTGGAACATACCTTTGAGTTCCAAACTGGCACTCGTATGAAGTACGACCCTCCAGGGACCTTCTAGGCAGAATATTAAGTGCTCTCTGAACTCCACATAGGTGATTAAGCCAACTACGACCTATACCTAATACTCTGGCTGTTAAGGATTGCTTTAAATCACGGTTTTGTTGCTCCACAACACAATTTCCCTGGGGATGAAATGGAGACGAGTAATGGAGTTGGACCCCTAACAAAGTCATGGCGTCCCTGAATGCCCTTGAGGCAAAAGCAGAACCCTGGTCCGAGTGGAAAGCCGCAACTCCATATGTGCCATTAAAGACATGCAAATCTTTCATAACAGTCTGAGCGTCAGCTGAGCATTGTGGCCACACCCATAGAAATCTGGAGCAAGAGTCAACAGCGACTAAAATGTATTTGTTGCACTGTCCGGTGTTAGGGTGCCACAATGGTCCAAGTGCACACATTGTAAAGATTTGTTTGAAATTAGGAAGAGGTATCTGCAGTGGGTGTTTGACAGTGGAAGCCTTAATTTGTTGGCAGATGTCACAACAAAGTATATCCTGCTTGGTCTGTATAGACCTGGCCACCAATAACGTGCTTGCAATAATGATATAGTAGCCGCCACACAAGCTTGGACAGATGCGACCCCCTCATGCGCTGCTTTAATCAACTCTGGTCTTTATTTGGAATTATCCAAACCCCCACGCCTGGTATTTTTACTTCTGCGTCAAGGAATCCTCCCATGCAGTAGGAATATTTAGCAGGAAATGCTTTTGGATAGGGCGTCCCTTCAGCCGTGGCTTTCACGGGAGCCCAAACGTCATCATCCAGTTTTGTTCCAGAACGAGTTACTGCAGCAAACAGCAGCCGTGGCTACGGCTGATGTGGCTGCTTCATCAGCCAGTGTACTTCCAGCAACATGTGTTACAACATGCTGGTGTCCAAGTGTATGTACAACATGGACGTTTGGTAGCATTTCCTTCAGATCCGCTACTTTCCCCCACAGAAGTCTGTGTTTGATGGTGTTGCCTTTGGAATCTCTGAACCCATTCTGGCACCAGTAATGCAGGTATTCATTGAAGGACTGGACACAATAGTACGAATCACAGACAATCAGTGTTAGCTATGCAGGATCCGTATGTTCCAGTGCCATCACCAGAGCCTTGAGCTTTGCTAGTTGCGCTGTGCAATCCTCCATGGTTTGTCTGAATGTATGTTGTGGAAATGTATTACTCTCCATATAGCCACTTACGACTGCGGAAGCAACGGAGTATTGATGCTTTGTGCCTATTGCACACTGTGCTGAGCTATCGGTGTACATTACTCTTTGATATTGACCAATAGGCAGTGTATTTACCGGAACTGGATATTCTAGTTCACATTGCAAAAATTCTTGAGTTTATAATTTTGGGTCGAAGATATAGTCAACATCGGTGGCTGTCAACGACGTTGCCCATTGAATCCAACATGGATGTAATGCTTTAGCGTGTGGAATGCTGGCTTTAGTAACAGCCTCAAGGGCTGGAATTGGAGTTATCACAATAATGCGTTTCCCCTGGGGCAGTGGTCTTTCCTTAATGACAGCCATCTGAACAGTAGTGTTGGAAAATGGGTTATTGGTAAGGGCAGGTAAGTACCTACACTTAGCAATAGGCCACTAACCTCCACTTAGGTCCAGTCAGGTCTCAGTAAATTAAACCCAGCTCAACCCTTGGTAGCTTGGCAACGAGCGACAAGGCTTAACTTAGAAGACAAAGCGTGAAGCATTCAAATATCACAAAACAGTAATTAAATAAAACACAGTAAACCGTTTAAAAATCCAAAACCAATTTATAGAAATAGATTATATTGTTATCTTTAAAATGACACCAAAACGAATAAACTCGGATAAGGGGAACCGGAGATATGAATTTTTAAAGAATTAATGCTTTCTAGTGCATAGAAGCAACTAGCGCTCAAAGAGTTAAAAAAAGGTCACACTGGAAAGGAACAAAGTCCAGAGGTCAGGCCACCCACGAGGTAGTACTGTCACACCTACTTTCAGAAGTGTTTGATTCAGGAAAGAGGTCCACAGCACCAGCCAAGGGTTCAGAGGCTCTGGTGTGACTCTTGGGGTCTGGGACTACAACTCCCACAATGCACCTCTTCAACTTATGGAGTTGCTCCAAACATCTCCAAACTTCTGGATCTTCTTCCAGAGGTCCTTTTTGGGTCCTTGAAGTGTCCACAACTTGATCCAAGGTTCCAGAAGCTCTGAGTTGCTCCTTGGGAGTTGGGACTACAATTCCTAGAATGCACCTGGTCAGAATCCTCAAATGGCCACTAGACACTAGTCAGCTGGGCTCTGCTTGTAGGACTTGATGCAGGGGACTCTGGGCAGCTCCTTTGTACCTGTAGCAAACAGAGAGTCCCTTCTTGAAGCAGTAGAAGACAGGTAAAGTCCTTTTAGTGGTGAAGCCCAAGTGTGCAGCTGGTGCAGTCCTCTAGAGTGCAGTGTCCAGGTGCAGGTCAGGGGCCCAGCAGGTCAGTCCTTCTTCTCCTGTAGTTCTTCTTTGTTGGAATCTGATAGGGATCTGAGGTGTGGGTGCAGGTCTGCCAGTTTTATCCTTGCTCCTGGGTGAAAAACGGGGGGGAGGGGGTCCTGGTTCTCTAGTCAGGAGCCGGGTCCTTCCCCCTGTGATGACCACTTCCTGGGAAGTGTGTCAAAAATCAATCCCAGGGAGCAACATTCCTCAAACATCTGTCATGGCTGAAAGTGATTTTTGGAGGTTACCCACTGGTGTAGCTAAACATCCTAAACATAACCCTCTCCTGCCCTCTCCTAATCTAATCAAGGGGGCACCTAATTGTCTGGGTTTGCAGGATGTGAGGGTGTTGCTGGGTTGCTCCAAATATCCTTCTCTGCCTTTGAAGACCAGTTTGGCAGCCCTCCCCCTTCCTGCTTCCTCATCTGCTGAGGGGAGATCTCCTCCTCCAGGCACATCTCTTTGTGTGGAGCCAGGCCACTTCACACCTCATCAAGGCAGGCTGGCCAATCAGAGCACAGCAGCAACAACACTGCAGGGCTGAAGTTGGCAACTTTTAAGGTAAAGTTTAAAACTCTTTACCTGAACAAGTTATATTAAATCCCACAACTGGAAGTTGTGGGATTTATTAAAACAAATAATTTGAATACCAAACTTCTGGTATCTGTTACTTAAGGAGATTTTTAAAATTAAAATAAAGTCTCCCCATTCTAGCCAATGAAGGCCATTCACTACAATGAGGTAAAAACGAACTTAGCTGTTTTACCTCACCAGGGCTTATAAAACTATTTTTATAAGGTCCCTGCTTATAGTTACATGGCACCCAGCCCTAGGGGCACATAGGGCACACCTTAGGGGTGACATATGTAAAAATAAGGTAGTTTAAGACTTTGGAACTGCTTTTAATTCCAAAGTCGAATTTGCATGTAACTTTTATTTAAAAGCAGCCAGCAAGGCAGGCCTGCCTTTAGAATGACACTGGGCACCTCAGAAGTGCACCTATGGAGGCAATACCTATGCTGGGGTCCCTAAACCTCCATGCCCAACCATATACTAGGGACTTATAGGTAGGTTAATTTTGCCAATTATAATGAGCCTAATTTGCATACTGATTTTACACAGAGCACAGGCCCTGGGACTGGTTAGCAGTACCCAGGGCCCATCAGAGTCAGGAAAACACCAGCAAAAAGTAGAGAATGGGAAAAAACGTTAGGGGGCCTCTGCAATCAGCCCTGTTCTCTCACAAGTAGTGAGAATTTTCTCAGTGGGAGCAAAGCGTTGTTCTGCTGCAGAATACAAATGTGATTTGTATGCAATCGGGACTGCCTCACCCTAATTGAAAGTTACATAGGTGAAACCAATGGCACCAGCAATTACTATGATGACCAGATGTTTTTTATTGTGCTTTGTGTGTTAGTGTTGTGCTGCAAGCATGTCTGTTTTGCAAAGCTCTGAGAATGCATTTGTTTGACTGTCCAAAATTTACTGGAAACGTCAGGACGTACTAAGTCATATAATGGTTTTATACGTGATGCATAATCTGGAATGTAAGTTCTGACAATATTTAGGAAACCCAATAGTGATTGGAGTTTTTTTATGGTATTTGGAGGTTGTAAATGCACATATTTTTCTAAGAATTGTGGCTTAAGGCTCTTTCCTTCACTTGATAATTCGTATCCCAGAAACAGGACACTAAGGAAGGCTATTTTTTTTTTTATTGAATTTATAGCCGCATTTGGCAAATCCCACAACAGTGTGGGCTACCCGTCTTAGATGTTGCAGTCATTCATCATCTGTGATATAAATGTCATGTACATAGGACAATGCTCCAGGGTCAATGTCGTGCAATATTGAAGTCACACGAGCCGTGAACAGTACTGGACTGTTCTTGTACCTCTGGGTAAACTACTGAAGTTTTTCTGGGAGTCTAGTTCGCTGAAACTTGTTAAGTCTCTACTCTCAGGCACTATGTTTTGCCAGAAGAAACCATTGGAAATATCCAGTGTTGTTCTGTATTTCTTGCACACTATGTTGTTCATGAGTGCTGTGCTGTGAGAGTTTTGTATAGCATATGTATGTGTATGATTGTTTAAATGTCTGTAGTCTAAGACTATTCTGTACGAATGGTCCGGTTTAGCTACTGAGAATAAGGGATTATTCATTGGTGAGACACAAGGTTCGATTACACCCTGGTACTCCAGTTGTGTGAGGATTTCCCTCACAGGAGCTTTAGCATCATGTTTTATTGGATATTGTGATTGAGGTTGAGGTTGATTTTTTATTGGAATTACATGATAGGGGGAATCTTTCTCCCCCTCGGGTGCCTGCGCCAATGCCCAATTGATGGCATAGAATTCTGTGAGCTCATCGGGAACAAGGGCTGAGAACGAAGGTTTGATAACCTTTTCCCCATATGGGCAAGTACTCACAAATTCTGGTGGTCAATCCCTTTCGGCCGGTAGAATATCATATATATTTATGACAGGGTCCCAAAAGATTGCCTCTATTGTGTGTTCAATGTCTTCTTCTAACTGTAACATTACTTTGTACACCCTATCAGGCGTGGATACATGCATGTCCACAGTTTCAACTTGTTAGAAGTCATCAGTTGCTTTTACCTCCAGATGCTCTTGAAGATCCCGGTGAACTATTATGACCTCTGCCGCGCTAATAGCGCTAATGCCCACTTCTTGTTCTTCAATAGAGCCCTCTTCTTGAGTGGTATGATGGACTGCAACTGCTGCCTCTATTGTCTTTTTAAATTGGGGTTTTTGTTGTGGAAGTTTCTCTTCTTTTTTAACAGAAACTTCTGTGGAGCGTTGTGATTCCTGTCTCGGTTTCACATACTCATTTCTTCGCTCTGACCGCCCACCTCTCTCACTGTGTTTTTCCGGTGAGTCCTGAAAGGAACAAGATTAGGCGTGTATCAGTATGTTGATATCTGTCAGGCATTTTTATATTATCTCTATTTCTGAGATTATATCTATTCTGTGGGGTCTCCATATGTGGAGATTCTCCCTTTTCTTTTTTAGGTGTTTGTTGTTTTTTTATCCCAGCATTTCTTAGTACCCTCAGGAGCTTGCTTGGTAGAATCTTTATTAGATGTATCCTGAAATTGTGGTTTTGTAGGTCTGGCCCCCAGACTATCTTGACCAATACTAGAGTAGGTCTCCGCGATAATCTTTGGCAGCTCACATTCTAGATCATGTGAAGGAAGATCCCAGAGCCACATGTGCACTACTAGTGCAACTGCTCCCCCTTTAAGGTTACTTAATATTATTGAGGATACTGTGGCAAAATTGCCCATTAGTTGTATCCCTAAATCCAGGACTGGAGCAGCCCTGTATTCATCTTGAATTTGTTTTAACACTTTTGGTAAATTGGCAAGTGTTGGTGTATCATGTGCTGTAATATAGAGCGTGGCAAATACCGTGCCCCATGTATTGAAGTTATCTACTGTGGGAACCATCCAAAATGGCAAGCACATAGTTAATATTCTATGGTTATCCTGAGGCCCCATATCGGGAAATACTGCTTCCAGTGCATTTATTTTTTGAACTAACCAAAACAGAATCTCTTCTCGTTTGGTGGGTACTTCACCCATGATCGAATGTACGGTCGCAGGATTGAAGCCTGGCGCTACTGCATGTGGTTGCTTCGGAGCAGCACATGCTGGGTTTGTGTTTATTGTTAGCATTACAAACTGTACTAATCGTCTGTATATTGCAGTAAACTTAGCATATAAGTTACGGACTTCAGCTACCGTTAGGTTCGCTGCAGCAGGGTGAGGTGCATATGTGGTCAATAAAGGCCAGGTAGGACCATCTTTACTTAGAGGACCTAACCTAACATGTAGAATTGTATTGTGTTCCCATTAGCTGCTGGAAATGTGACACAGGAATAAAAAATGTCTGTTGTATAGGCTGCATGAGCCTAAAAAACAAATGTAACTAGACCCCCCTGGGCCGTTAGGCCATGTGCCAATAAATGTGCAGTAAGGGGTGGTCGCATATTGTTAGAAATGGGGTTTTTGGTTGGCAGTCAGGTTACCCTCTGTCCAAGCAAGAACCCTCACTCTAGTCAGGGCAAGCCACACACAATCCAAACTATCCTGTGCCCACCCTCTGGTAGCTTGGCACGAGCAGTCAGGCTTAACTTAGAAGGCAATGTGTAAAGCGTTCGTGCAATAAATCATACAATGACACAATATAGCACCACAAAAATACACCACACAGTGTTTAGAAAAATATATAATATTTATCTGGGTATTTGCAGGTCAAAACAATCAAAGATGCAATATGAATTTGTAAAGATATCACTAAAAAGTGATATGAAGTGCCTTAAGTCTTTAAAAAGTAAACAAAGTCTCTTTCAAGCACAAAGTACCTGGTTTAAAGTGGAAAATCTCTGCAAAGGGCCACAGGGGAGGAGATACGTGGAAAAATGGTGTGTGCGTCGGTTTTTCCCATTCACACACGGACTTGCATCGTTATTTTTCACGCGGGGAAGTCGTGCGTCGTTTTCCGGCACGCGGACAGTCTCCTTCTGTGGTTCGCAGGATTACCAGATGTCCCAGGGTCTGTGCGTGGAATCCTAGGCTTGTTTTCCGGCTGCGCGATGTTACGGTGGGCTGTGCGTGGAATCTTCTTCCTCATGGCCGGTGTCGCATACGATTTCCTTTCTGAAGTCGGGCGGCGTTGTCCAGGCGAGGCCGTGCGTCGAAGTTCCTGTCGCACCGCAGGCGGCGCATCGAGCGGCATCTTTGCAGATCGGCGTGCAGTGAATTTTTCACCGCGGAGCAAGCTGTGCGTCAAATTTTTCACCGCACTAGGAATCCAAATGAAAAAGAGAAGTCTTTTTGGTCCTGAGACTTCAGGGAACAGGAGGCAAGCTCTATCCAAGCCCTTGGAGAGCACTTTTGCAGCCAGAAAAGAGTTCAGCAAGGCAGCAGGCCAACAGCAAGGCAGCAGTCCTTTGTAGAAAGCAGACAGGTGAGTCCTTTGAGCAGCCAGGCAGTTGTTCTTGGCAGGATGCAGGTTCTGGTTCAGGTTTCTTCTCCAGCAAGTGTCTGAGGTGGTGGGGCAGAGGACCTGTTTTATACCCAAATGTGCCTTTGAAGTGGGGGAGACTTCAAAGAGTGGCTATAAAGTGCACCAGGTCCCCTTTCAGTTCAATCCTGTCTGCCAGAGTCCCAGTAGGGGGTGTGGCAGTCCTTTGTGTGAGGGCAGGCCCTCCACCCTCCCAGCCCAAGAAGACCCATTCAAAAAGCAGATGTATGCAAGTGAGGCTGAGTACCCTGTGTTTGGGGTGTGTCTGAGTGAATGCACAAGGAGCTGTCAACTAAACCCAGCCAGACGTGAATTGTAAGGCACAGAAAGATTTAAGTGCAAAGAAATGCTCACTTTCTAAAAGTGGCATTTCTAGAATAGTAATATTAAATCGAACTTCACCAGTCAGCAGGATTTGTATTACCATTCTGGCCATACTAAATATGACCTTCCTACTCCTTTCAGATCAGCAGCTACCACTTCAACAATGTACGCCTTTCTGAACTCAGTGAGGCTTCTTTGTCTATACTCTCTGGGGCCACTGATCTGGCCCATGGGGAACCCTTCTCATCACCTGAGGACCCCATCTGTAAAGCACCTAACCTTAATTTGCTTACAGATGCATCCCAGTATGCAGACAGTACCACCATGGCCAAAAAAGTGATGTGGCCCATTCCATTCCTTGGGTCTGACTTCTGTCCCCAACCCAGGGAAAACTCTGCCCACAAGGACAGAAACCAACAGATGCCACTGACAGCTGTCAGTGTCATGAGCCAGGCCCCAGGCCGTCCGCCGCTAAGTGGAGACCCTGAGGGGGGGCGTTAGATGAGCTTCTCCTCCAGCTGGGTGGCTGGTGGGGAGCTCCCAAGGGGCTCCTGAAGCATCCCAGAATGGGGGGCAGTAGCCCCAGAGGTCTTGCACCCCTTCTCCATTCTCACCAGGTCAGGGGTGGGTCCCTGATACTGGTCACTCAGCCCAGGGTCTGTACCCTGAGGCTGAACAGAGGACAGGGGTGAGTCCTTCCTCACCGTGCCTCCCCATCTGGGCTCACATACCCTCCTCTGGGGAGTGGTACTGCCAGACATCTGAACTGTCAGGGCACCCTTAGGGATCAACCCTCTCAGCTCTCCTGACACTAAGGGAAACTCATTCCCTAGAAAGCAGTCAATGGGCAGCTGGGGACTAACTATGACCCGCCTCTGGGTCACCTCCCCACCCCACTCTAGGGACACCCGGCCCAGTGGGGCGGAAGAAATCTCCCCCAATGGCTGGAGTCACTGTACACACATGTCCGGTGTACTGCTCTGGTGACAGTAGTCTCTCCACAATCATGGTAAGACTAGCCCCTGTGTCTCTCAGAGCGGTGACTGGGACCCCATTCACTCCCATCTGGTGGAAGTGACGACTCCCACCCTCAGGGATCACCAGTTTACCCTCTGAGTCCACCTCCCAACTAAAGGAGATGAAGGCATGGTCTACGACCGGCCCCTGGGGACTACTTTCCCCTAAGGCCACATGGGCCACCCCTGTAGAGGTCCCAATACTGGGTGAGTTCTTTGGACAGACAGAGTCCCCCTTCCTGTGTGCTAGCTGGGAACACTCAAAGCAGCAGGGTTGGGAATGGGATGCTTTGGGCTACTGCCCACCAGAACCACCACCCTGTTTCTCAGATGAGGCATGGGAACCCTTTCCTCCCCCCTTACTCTGGGACTCGTCTGGGTCATCTCTAACCTCCCCCTCACTCTGTCAGGGGGAACTGGAACCACCCTTCTTGGGGTCACTCCCAGATACCTTTTTGGACACTCTGGTGCTAGCCCAGCGGTCCGCCTCCTCAGAAAGCTTCCTGGGATCAGTCAGCTTACTGTCTACTAGGTGCTGGCGCAACTCTGTAAAACAAATACTGAGCATATGCTCTCTCAGAATCAAATTATATAATCCTGTGTAATCATCTACTTTGCAGCCCCGCACCCATCTATTACTGGAAAAGTCAAAGAAATCTACCCATGTTTGTGTGGATAGTTTGGTGCTGTCCCTGAACCTCTGACGGTATTTCTCAGGGGTCAGCCCAAACTTGGCAAGTAAAATTGCTTTCTGAAGTGGGTATGTGTTTTGATCCTTTATATCCAAGGTGAGAAGTGTGTCCCTCCCCAAAGGTGGCACATAACTCCACATAGCTGTACCCCATTGCCCTTCAGGAACCTCATGAGCCCTTAGTGCAACTTCATAAGCAGCTAACCATTTATCTATGTCATCTCCTACCACAATACTGGACACCACATTTTTGGGTATACGAACCTTCTTTTCTCCAGCAGGTCCTGTCTGTATGCTGCCACCATTACTGCTGGATTCAGACTGCTTTGCCTCGAGATCCAGCTCCTTGAGACTCAATTCATAAGCCAACAAAAGTTTATTTTCAGCCAAGGCTCTCTCAGCTGCAGCTTCAGCTCTTTCAACTTCAATCTGTTTGGCTGCTCTTTCAGCCTCAGCTTGCTTGGCTTCTCTCTCTGCCCTTCTTTCCTCCTGTTGAGCCTCAATTTTCAGTCTTGCCATTTGCAATTGGAACTCCCTTTCTTCTCTCCTTTCCTCTGCAGTCAGGCTTTGCACAGAGACATTGCTCCCTGGTCTGGAAGGGGGCACAATTGCAGTGGTAACATCACCCACGGATAGCAACAAATCCTCTGAGGGGCCATTTTCTGGCTCCTCTTCCTCATCATCCTCCTCTAAATGGGCTTCTGCCTAGGCCCTCAGGGTCACTGGAAATTCCTCCTTTTTGGAGGCCCCTTGGGTGTGTACTCTCATCACCTTGCAGAACCCTCTTAGCTGTTTGACAGTATCTGTATCCAACAGGGCTAGGTCAAAATCTCCTGCTTGAGACTCAGCCAGAGACATGTTGAGTGAGGATTTAGATTTAGAAAAGTTTCAGGAAAAAACTAATTTGAAAAAGAGATAAAAATCAATTTGACCCTCAACTGTGGGTAGGTAGTGAAATACTTAGCTACTGTATGTCACTGCACAAATACAAGTCCTATCCTCACTGCTGATCACCAATGTTAGAAATGGGGTTTTTGGTTGGCAGTCAGGTTACCCTCTGTCCAAGCAAGAACCTTCACTCTAGTCAGGGCAAGCCACACACAATCCAAACTATCCTGTGCCCACCCTCTGGTAGCTTGGCACGAGCAGTCAGGCTTAACTTAGAAGGCAATGTGTAAAGCGTTTGTGCAATAAATCATACAATAACACAATATAGCACCACAAAAATACACCACACAGGGCTTAGAAAAATACATAATATTTATCTGGGTATTTGCAGGTCAAAACAATCAAAGATGCAATATGAATTTATAAAGATATCACTAAAAAGTGATATGAAGTGCCTTAAGTCTTTAAAAAGTAAACAAAGTTTCTTTCAAGCACAAACTACCTGGTTTAAAGTGGAAAATCTCTGCAAAGGGCAGCAGGGGAGGAAATAAGTGGAAAAATGGTGTGTGCGTTGGTTTTTCCCCTTCCCACACGGACTTGCGTCGTTATTTTTCACGCGGGGAAGTCGTGCGTCGTTTTCCGGCACGCGGACAGTCTCCTTCTGTGGTTCGTGGGATTACCAGATGTCCCGGGGTCTGTGCGTGGAATCCTAGGCTTGTTTTCCGGCTGCGCGTCGTTCCGGTGGGCTGTGCGTGGAATCTTCTTCCTCACGGCCGGCGTTGCGTCGATTTCCTTTCTGAAGTCGGGCGGCGTTGTACAGGCGAGCCCGTGCGTCGAAGTTCCAGTCGCACCGAAGGCGGCGCGTCGAGCGGCATCTTTCCGGATCGGCGTGCAGTGAATTTTTCACCGCGGAGCAAGCTGTGCGTCTAATGTTTCGGCGCACGAGGAGTCCAAATGAAAAAGAGAAGTCTTTTTGGTCCTGAGACTTCAGGGAACAGGAGGCAAGCTCTATCTAAGCCCTTGGAGAGCACTTTTGCAACCAGACAAGAGTTCAGCAAGGCAGCAGGCCAACAGCAAGGCAGCAGTCCTTTGTAGAAAGCAGACAGGTGAGTCCTTTGAGCAGCCAGGCAGTTCTTCTTGGCACAATGCAGGTTCTGGTGGCACAAACAGTGCTGCAGGCCCACTAGTAGCATTTAATCTACAGGCCCTAGGCACATACAGTGCACATTACTAGGGACTTATAGGTAAATTAAATAGTCCAATTGGGTATGAACCAATGTTACCATGTTTAAAGGGAGAGAGCATATGCACTTTAGCACTGGTTAGCAGTGGTAAAGTGCGCAGAGTCTAGAAACCAGCAACAATGAGGTCAGAAAAAGAGAAGGAGGAAGGCAAAAAGTCTGGGGATAACCATGCAGAAGGGCCATTTCCAACACATATTGACTGCAATTGCTACCTGTTGTGGGTTTACCATAATGAATGGTGATGTTTGTTCGGAGATAAGCATACCAAATGGGGATTATCCTTTTAGGGTTCAGGATTGAATAACCTACAGCGTTAGTTTGGTATTCCCTACTTAGCTGAAAAGGAAAATCCTCAATACCACGGACGTCTCCATATCTAGTACTGAAGTGCCTTTGTATGTTTTGAGACAGAGATACTCAGGAGCTCCCGAAAATTAGAGCCTGACCAAACATTGGTAACCAAGAGACGTATTTGGTCGGAGTACTGGTAGCCTGGAGTTGACAGAGATGTAAAGCACCATATCAGAGAGTGTCTTTTGCGAAGTGACAAATCTCAGAAGGTGGTGAAAAAGCCTCTTATTGAATAGAACAAGTCTGATGGACCCTGGAAGAAAATATCCATTGATGTCATGGGGCCATTATATGCTTTGGGTAAGATATCTAAGTATGCTCTGGTGGTGGTTGACTATTTTTCAGGATGGCCAGTGGTAAAGTTTGTTGAAAATGTCACTAGTGAGTTAGTGGTAGAGTTCTTAAGCATATTATTTGAGTCAGAAGGTGTACCTGAAGCCACTGTTTCCGACAACGGGTTACAATTTTTGTCTACGGTCATGAATTATGTTTTTTAATTGTATGACATTGAACATATAAGAGCGTTGGTATACTACGCACAGAGTAACGGACTGGTTGAGAGGTCGAACAGAAATTTAAAGAAAGGCTTACAGTTGGCAATAAGCAATGGTGTGGGTTGGCGTAAACCAGTTAAGGAACTTATATGGTCATACCGCACAACTCCCCATAGTTTGATGAGAAAGTCTCCTTTTGAAGTGATGAGAGGCGGAAGTATAGAGCTTTGATTTTGAAAGGGGTAGAGAGGAAGAAAGTGGTGAGTGAAAATGTGGATGGGGGATTATGACATTAGTGATTGGGTACTCATTTTGAAAAGGGGTATGGTCAACAAGTGTGGGTCTATCTTCTCTGAATCTTTGAAGGCTGTGAAAGTATACAAATACTCTTTGTTGTTAACTGGTGGAAATGTGTGGAATCATAGAAAGATTGTGAAAATTCCAGAGTGTATTGATTAAAAGGCAATAACTCAAGATAACTCAAAGTCAACCATATTGGGAAGGAGTGGACATATCCCACATCTCCTAAACAAGGCAATTATAAGGTTGCCCAATAGATTAGAAGATTTTGAAATGTAATAAGTTTCCTTTAAGAAAAAATAATGGGGCATTGATCAAACCTCAATTTTGATAATGTGATATCTTATGCAGACAATGCAAGTGTAGTAATGTTTTCATTTGAGGTTAGTGCTGAACCTCTAAAAATGAATAATTGTTAGCACGTTCTAATTATTTCATAACAAGTTTCTTAAATGCTGTTGTGCACATTCATGAGGGAAGGGGGTGTGTTATGTTCCATGTGTTGGGTTCCATGTGCAAGCAGCTGTGTGCTGCTGAGTGTTGATGGATGAAAGATCACTCTTGGAACTATCAGGGGACAGTTGTTGGCGAGTCCGACGTATAAAATAAACTTGCCCTTTTTTTACCTGCCTATGGTGTACAGCAAGTTATTTCAATAAGCTTCGAGGAAGTGAGTAGAGTAATCAAAGGGCTGAAAAGGGGGAAGGCTTCAGGCCTAGATTGTTTACCTAACAAATTATATAGGATATTAAAGGGTGAGCTAATGCCGGTCCAGACTAGGCTGCTAAATGCTATATATATGTAGACAGTTGTGCACAACCTGGTTCATGGGATGAAGAGGTAATCAATATACTTTTAAAACCAAACAAAGATCCCAAAGCTTGTCACTCATATTGAAATATATTTTTGTTAAATAATAACTATACAATTTACACACAGGTCATAGCTAGAAGATTGGAAGAAGTGATGAGAGGGTTGGTGCATGAAAATCAGAAGGCTTTAAGAGAGGCAGACAATTACATGGGCTAAAGATGTAGCAATAGAAGGAAACATACCTCTCACTGTAATGACATTCGATGCTGCAAAGGCCTTTGACAGATTAAGTTGGCCTTTCATGTATGCAGTAATTAAGCACTACGGACTGGGGTATAGGTTCCTCAGAGCAATCAAGGCTATCTATAGGAAACAATCAGCAAGGAAAAAAGTTCATTTGAACCTAACTACTCAAATTCAGATACAGAGAGGAACACAGCAGTGGTGCCCCTTATTGCCACTTCTTTTCAATTTACATATTGAACCCTTAGCTATTCGGTTGAGGGGTGACCAGAAGATTGTCCCTTTTAAACATCATGAGTGGGTAATAAAGTGGCATTATATGAGGATGACCTGATGATTTATACACACAATTGTATAGGATACCTGCCCACCATTTTAAACATCGTACCTGATTTCAGGAGAGTAGCACAGTATTTAGTGAACCAACAGAAAACAGAACTAATGACCTGGAACACCCCCGCAATCAGCTCCTTTGATAGAAATGAGATTAGACATTTAGGGGGCCAGCTTGCTAACTGCCAAGCTTTTTCCTCAAGAGATCGTCAAGATAATCTGGCAGTTCTTCCGTGCCTCTCTAAGTTTATTATTGTGGTTAGTCTGCTCTCCATTGTTCCACTAGATTCTAGATCCCTTTGCTGGATCTCTATCTTCAATTGGAGCCCTCTTGTGCAGAAGGATCTCATGTTTGACTGCAGAGTGATTGGATTGGTGTTCCGGTTGATGCGCTACCTCTTTTATCAATCCGAGAGAACTCCACATATCCTCCAATCTCTCATCAAACAATGGACACAATCCCTCATCTTAGGGAAGTTAATCATTGGTCTCGATGATTATTTAGCTTGAGTGGGGTATATTAAAATTAAAATCCCCCCTCCACAAAATAATGTCCCACCTCCATTAGTTGTCTGTACAGCTCCTCGAGAGGGTGTTGGGTCATCGGTATTAGGACAGCAGTACTCTATAAATGAAACTTGGGCCCATATTTATACTTTTTGATGCACAACTGCGCCAACGCAGTTGTGCGTCAAAAAGTTTACCGCGGCTAACGCCATTCCAACGCACCATGCGGGCGCCTTATTTATGGAATGACGTTAGCCGGTGCTGCGGACTGGTGTGCGTCAAAAAAAATGACTCACGCCAGGCAGCGCCTGCGTATGGGAAAATGGGGGTTGTGCGTCAAAAAATGGGGCAAGTCAGGTCTGAGGCAAAATTCAGGCCTCAAACCGGATTTGCGCCATTCTTTTTTACGCCCAACCTCCATTTACATAACTCCTGTCTTAGCAAAGACAGGAGTCATGCCCCCTTGCCCAATGGCCATGCCCAGGGGACTTATATCCCCTGGGCATGGTCATTGGGCATAGTGGCATGTAGGGGGGCCCAAATCAGGCCCCCCTATGCCACAAAAAAGATCGGGAAAAAATACTTACCTGAACTTACCTTTACTTCCCTGGGATGGGTCCCTCCATCCTTGGGTGTCCTCCTGGGGTGGGCAAGGGTGGCAGGGGGTATCCCTGGGGGCAGGGGAGGGCACCTCTGGGCTCCTTCCGAGCCCACAGGTCCCTTAACGCCTGCCCTGACCCAGGCGTTAAAAAACGGCGCCCATCAGGCTGTACGCCGTTTTTTAAGGCCCACCCCCTCCTGTGCGTCAAAATGACATCAGAGTATAAATATGGGGCACAGGCCTTAAAGTCATTTTTTGGAAGGGAACGCCTACCTTGCATATAATTAACGTAAGGCAGGTTCCCCCTTCCAAAAAATGATGCACATGGTGGAATTTTGACGCCCGCGGGGTCGGACGTCAAAGTATAAATATGGGGCAGAGTTTGCGCCGATTGTGCGTCAAAATTTTTGACGCACATTCGGCACAAACAGAGTATAAATATGCCCCTTGGTCTTTACTATCAGTCATATCCCTCCTGGATCCACTGCATAATTTTCTACCTTGTCTGCACTGAGTTATTCAGCAGGATAGCTACCCCCTTTCCAGTACACCGCTGAGTTGTACATGGAAATTGACTGATCCATTTCTGCCCTTTTAGACTTTTTATACTGTTATCCTTGGAGTAAATGTGTTTCCTCCAGTATTATGACCTCATAGTCTGAATGTTTTAAATATTCTAAGATTCTTCTCCTTCTACATGTACCCTAAACCTGTTTACATTCCAAGACAGGAGCCTAATCTTGTTTTGTTCTTCATGTTAACTTTAGGCCCCTAGTTTTTATATCACTTGTCTCATATGAGGAAATCATTTTTCTTTTTTTTCCACATGCTCCCCACCTCATGAAACACCTCTGACCCCTAAACCTGCTTGTGTGTCCCTCCACCCCTTCCCCACCTCTCCACTCTCCCTAGGGAACCCTCTAAACCTCCTTATTGGGTATCTCTGATACCCTAATATGTCTTAAAGTTGACCAATATTTTCCTGGGTTTTTCCTTTTGTGGATTTCTCTTAAAAGGATCCCTGTGAACCCTCTGTATATCAACCCCAAATCCTCTAAGGCTACTTGGGATACATATTTCGGTACCACATTTATTCACAAAACGTTTTAGGCCTCCTCCTTCCATATCCCCCGAAATGTTTAACAGTCTAATATTATTCCCTCTGGCATTACTCTCCAGGGACTCTATCTTGTCATGTAACTCCTTTTCCCCAGATTTTATCGTTTGACTCTCTATGGCTCGTGTCAATCTCCTTATTCAAGGCCTCAATAGAAGCTTCCATGTTACACATCATCTCCGAGATGTCCTTCATTTTAATCTCCAGACTCTCACAGACACCCTGGAATTTTGCCTGGTTCTTCTCAGAAAGTGTGAATTTCTGTTTAATCTGCTCTGTGAGTACTGCTAGTAATGATAGCGAGGTTGACCTACAGTACTCTGCATGTGATTGCCCATTTCAGGAGGCACCGTTTAAGTTCCCCCTCTCTGTCCTCTCCTGTAAATCCTTGAGAGAGGGCATGAAACGTATTTGTGAGTGCTAGCTCTGGCCTTCGCCCCAGTCAAATTCTGTCTTGAATCCATAATTCTGGGGGCAGCTGTTATTTGTGGAGAATCTCCCCTCAGTAGGTTCTTCTTCTCTCCTACCCCATGTCTGGCTTGTACTTTAAACAGCATTTGCAATGCAACGGGTCTCGTGTTTGCTCGAGTTTGAGCTATTAGCGTTGTGAATTCCTAGCTGGACTTTTCTTGCAACATAAATTGAAAATGAAAAGTAAAACAGTTGACATAAGCAAGTCATTGCCAAGCGCCATAGCTGCCATGAGTGTGAGCACGAAGGAGAGACAAAAGGAAAAAGAAGTTTGCTCACAGTCAAATATATTGGCAAATGTGCAATTATCTATGTAACAGGGTCGGTCCCCAAGGAGGTAACAAAACCGCCTCAAGGGGGGACAAACGTAAAGCATTTACCAATGTCATCAAAGGATTTTTGAAAGGGCAAGCCCATGAACGAGTGAAAGTGATGGGTGTGCGGTCGGCGTGGTTGAAAGCCCAAATAGATACCAACACGTCAGAAAAGCAGTGATTGCACGCTGCTATGCTCAACCTAAAACAACCTAAAAAGGAGCACAGCGAAGGAGTGATTTTTAATCTATCCCCTTGATTTACTGGGGTACCACAGGTTTCCTTACTGTTTGTGCTTTTAATGGGTTGGACCAAAATCACAGGAGTACCAGCCTCACCTTCTGAAACATGTGAGGTAAGACCGAGGGCCAAAGGTGAAGCTACTGTTCTACCCAACTGAGTCTTATCACTGTTTCCCTTCCCACTTAAACATGAAGCAGCCCTTTCACTCTTATTTCTTAGCACATACATGTTTCCCTTCCCTCCATTTACTCCAGTCTTCACCCAGTCCATATTCTCCTTAATTTCTGTAGCTAGATGTGTTGTTTTCTTTATTTGAAATGTTTTTGGGGGATTGGTACTGCAGCAGTCTCTCCGAATCTCCTTTCACTGCCAACAACTGCCCCCTTCCTTGGAGACATTGAATGCTGCTTAGAGCATTCTTGAGTGCCCAACTCCCATTCAGCCGGTCAGACTTCCTTACTCTATGTGTCCCGTGTGCAGCCACTGTTAGCACGACTGATCTTAATAAGTAAACTTACAAGGGAACGCGAATAGGTCGATGAACCTTTGGACTCGCAATTAAGATGATCCCACCATAATTCCCGTACATACAGATCAATAATCAATAATCAACAATAATCAATGACATTAATAATCAATAGAGTCAGTAATTGTCACACACCATGACCTTTCAGTCTTGAATAACCACACCTTTTAGTAACAGTTAGAATATTTATTTCCCTATATTAACAATGCTAAAGTCATGTAAATGAATCTCAAAATAAAATGACACACATACAGAAACAACACTTGCTGTCCAAAGCGACAGAAGGAGCGTAATCTAATCAAAGCTTGAACTACGACACGTTCTAAGGTTATAGTGCAAATTAATAACAAGAAAAATTGCGCAAACGATATCACATACATTTAGGTTCAGCAGAGAAATTCATCAAGCGTTATTCCCTATTAGCAGAGTGAGGAACCTTAACTAACACCAGATTAGCATTGGCATGTGGGCTTCATGCAAAACAATTCAGTAACACAAATTTGGAAAAACATCTAACTATGGCTCTAAAAACATGCGGTTGGTACTTAAAAAAAAAGCAAATATGCATGACATTCACATAGTACAATAATACCTCTCCTCAATTGGATCAGCAAGCTAAGATAGTCATCAGGACATCAGTCGATCAGCAAGGCATCAGGATTCAGCATCAAAGTTCAGAAAACGCAAAGTCTTTAAGCAAAAAAGTTAAGCATGTGGTCTTGTCAAGATGGAAAATGGGCAAGAATGGGCTCAATTAGAAATGGCAAAATTCTTGTTTCTTCTCAGTGCAGTCCTGTTAAGTTAAATTCCCTAAAATTACTTCCCAAATCCCTATTTGTCAAGGGATCGCATGTTCACACTTTGTCCAATAAAACAAAAACTCCAAATCTATTAATTCTACCACTACTCCATTCACATGTCGCTGATTGGTTTTTCCTGCAATGTTCTCATCATCTGGCTCTTCAGGTAACAATATTGTTGCAGCTTCTTCTCAAGTCAGTGTCTCCATTGTTCTCCTCCTGGAAAAGTCAATCTTACACACATTACACACATAGGGGGTCATTCTGACCCCGGCGGGCGGCAGGAGCCGCCCGCCTGGAGGGAGGCGCCATATGGCCGCTCCGCGGTCGAAAGACCGCGGAGGCCATTCTGGCTTTCCCGCTGGGCTGGCGGGCGACCGCCAGAAGGCCGCCCGCCAGCCCAGCGGGAAACCCCTCCCCACGAGGAAGCCGGCTCCGAATGGAGCCGGCGGAGTGGAGGATGTGCGACGGGTGCAGTGGCACCCGTCACGAATTCCAGTGTCTGCAAAGCAGACACTGGAATTCAAAGTGGGGCCCTCTTATGGGGGCCCCTGCAGTGCCCATGCCGTTGGCATGGGCACTGCAGGGGCCCCCAGGGGCCCCACGACACCCCTCACCGCCATCCTGTTCCTGGCGGTCGGAACCGCCAGGAACAGGATGGCGGTGAGGGGGTCGGAATCCCCCATGGCGGCGCAGCAAGCTGCGCCGCCATGGGGGACTCCCAGGGCAGCGGAAAACCGGCGGGAGACCGCCGATTTTCCTGGTCTGACTGCAGCCAAACCGCCGCGGTCAGAATGCCCTGCGGGGCACCGCCAGCCTGTTGGCGGTGCTCCCGCATCCCCGGGTCGGAATGACCCCCATAATGTTACATTTAGCAGGAACAGCATCTTCTAGCAGTCGGTTCTCATGAGAAAAGATTCTCAGCTATGAGCACTTTTACACAATACAATGGAAAATCACAGTTTAACTCTCTAGGACAGCCATTGATTAAACATTAAGAAATACAGCTTGACATGAGGCCTGGCAAATCAACCAGCAAATAACCTTTGTTAAGTTAAGGCCTACAATTAATAAAACTAATACATAATGCATAACCTTTAATGTGACATATTACTACATTAATCAAACATATGCTCAACATTTCATATTAATACTATTAATAAGTACGCTTTGTGAACATTGGTGGCCACTCATCGTGATCACATTTTCAAATGCGTGCATTCATTTTCTATGTTATTATATTTTCTACACAAATCCACTACTCAGAATACATAGACACCTGTTAATAATTTTTATTAAAACACCTGCGCTAGCACCACCAACCTGTGCTGCTGCAGCCAGTGTGCCCCCCCTGCTATGCCACTCTCTACTGACCCCCTGGGCCGCACGCCTCCACACCTCCACTCTTCCCTGAGCTCCCCTGCTGCCGCCATCACTGCCTCCAAAATACTGCTTGGCTGCCAGAACATCCAGCTCCCCACCGGCGCGATTCCACAGAACAAGAGAAGACTGTTAAACCCAGAAGTCCACCGAGGTAAGTATCATAAAGCATTACATCTGCTCATAACCTGCTCAACCTGTGGCTACTGGAGGAAGCGTGAGCCTGCAGCCGGCTCCTCAGCAAGCCACCATGTTCCCCACAACACCCAAGTACAATCTTTATGTTATTGTGATTGGATACAACAAACACTGCACTAAAGGAGAATACAAGCTGAACTTCATCACAATATATATATCAAAGAGATGCCTTCATAACCATTTACTGCCTTGGTGTCACAAGCTTTTAGAGACTGGCCATTTTAGTGCAAAGAAGGCATAAGGCCTGCTCGCTAGGCACATCTAATGGCAAATATTTAATATGGAAATTAAATATATCAGAGCATGCACTTATTGCATGCAGATGCAGACCCCACATACTTTGCTAGCTAGTTTATTGAATGACCTACAAACACCCAAAATATTATGGAAAATGGTTTCATCTTTCTCACACCATGAACAATCAGGGATATTGTATGACTTGGATTCCGACAGGAGGATTTTTGTACAACAACTCCTTGTCTTCTCTTTTGGGCAGTCTCTTTTTTTTTGCACCAAGGGCTACCACCCACAGCTGCTACCTGATTCTGCCCCAGCTGCTCTGATGTCTTTGGTTTGCTTTTGGTTGCTCTTCAGCTCCCTGCTTGCTCCCATTCAGACTTCTTGGTTTTTCTCTCTACCCCACTGTTCGAAATTGGGTTACAAGTTGACTGGGGTGTGAGCCCTGGTCAAGCTGCAACCACAATCCTAGTAAGGAGAAGGAAAAAGCAACCCCAAATTAACCTGTGCTTAACCCCCTGGTAGCTTGGCACAGAGCATTCAGGCTTAACTTAGAGGCAATGTGTAAGTATTTGTGCAACACTTTAAACAGTAAAACCATTGAAACACCACACAAAAAGATGCCACACCACCAGTTGGAAAAACAGAGCAGAATTTAATGAATAAAAGAAGACTAAAACAACAAAAATCCAATCAGTAGAACCAGAGTTAATGATTTTTATATAATAAATTGCAACATAGCACATAAAGTATAAAGTGCCAACCGCGGCCATCTGGTCGTGCTAAACCAGGTCAAAGTCACAAGTTCAAGACAACTGCGAAGGAGCGTGAGTCGCATACAGTCCCCGATTAGTCCAGTTGAAGTTTTTGCCTTCTCAAGAATTATGCTAAGAGTCCTGTTCACGGGGAAGAAGTTCACCACCAGCAACGTGGGCGTCTCTGGGGATGGTCGGGGGAACCACAGACAGATGGGCAGCAGTCTTGCAGTTGTGGGAGGCGATACTTGCTGTGCAAAGAGACAAACTTGCAGCTACTTGCCCTAGATTTCCAGGTGAGCAACAAGGTTCTGAAGCAAATGGGATAAATTCTCTGGAGTATTGCCTGTACCTAGGGAGGACAAAGAAGATCAAATGCAGGAAGAGCAGAGCTCACAGATGGTGAGTGAGTACAACACAACAGAAGATTTAAAAACAAAATTAAAAAACAGTTAGCCTGTGCAAATTTGCCGTCAAAGGAATTCAATGATCCCTACAGGTAGTGTATGACAATGCAGAAACATACCTAAATATTTTGAAAACATTTCATCTCCACAGGCCTAAGAGAAGGAGAAAAGGTAACACGCTATTTACCTGGTTGTAATAATTGTTACTGCAAGCCAGGAACATGAAAAGATTACTAAGTGAGAAAATAAACTCCTCCAGGATACACAGGATCCTGATAGGGGTCTAGTCGGTTTCTTAGATGGAATTACTGCAAACGTGGAGTGCATTAACACTATCCTTCATCAAGTTTGTACAAGACCTCAGAGTACCACGTGAATGTCTCTTTCCAAAAGTCATCTCCATTTTGTTTGAGAAAATACACAAGTCTGAAGGAAATGTATCTGCCACTGTAAAACAACATACAGTAGAACTGAAGCAAGTAATGAATTAACTATGCAGAGGTAGCATAGCAAATAATTCACCTTTGCAAAACCAACAAAAAGAAAGATGGTCAACCTTTTTACCTAGACAAGAGGAACACCAACAGTTTGTATGGTCACAGGAAGCAATGGAATTGTCTGTTACTGAGAAGAAAGCTAAGAGGACATGTTCATGGTAAATTTGTCAAACAAAGTTTAAAGAATCTATCCCAAAAAGTGCATGAAGGTCCACCACTACTGCAATGTAACATAAAGATAACGTTTCTGGGAAAGAAGGAAAGTAAGTCATCAAGAAACATCACTGAGGTAAGTAGGAGCACCACTCAGAACCTCAAACAGGAATACCTGACATGCCAAAAGAAATGCTGAATTAAGAGCTGAAATTTGATTCAGGCCAACAACTCAGACAACTGACTTTGAGAGGTAGTCATACCCAGCTAGAGAGCTGGATAATTCGTATCTCATACTTTGCTGATTGGCCTAAAAGGACCAAAACTGGAATATACTGAATGATAGGAAACCAAAGCCCTTTTGGACCGTGGAATTCAAGAAACCATAATTTATAAAACTGCATCATAAATATGTGGTTCATTTGAGACCATAAATACTAACAGAGTAATTTTGAGTATGTGGGCCAGCAGACATATAGCTGGGTAAGCCAAATCGAAATGCCTCATTATGTTTTTGATTTCCACCAGTGTGACCCATGCGTCCATTCCTAGAATTACTTTGGTGATAGATTCCCAATCCATCATGGCATAATGAACCTTTTCAAATATTTTTTTATTTTCCAAACAGAGATCCCAAAAACGAAGGTTTGACTTAGGAAAAAAATGATATCTCTGATGTGCTGGGAGTTTTAATCCAATGTGTGGGAGACATGTATGTCTTTTTCCGGTCCAGGGCCACCATGATGCACATGGTGGCCCGAGACAGGAAAAAGGACGGCTGGTATTGCTGGAGAGAGGCAGTACTAAATAATGTGGACTTTCGAATGCCAGGTACACTGGAGGGTGCCTCTCCAAATGGTTGTCCTGATACTAGAGCCAGCAATGCCTCTGCCGTCTCAACAGACACGACCCCCAGCCTTGTACATAAGGTAGAGGATGCAAATGGTGGGCCAGTTTTTGGCATATGATCCCTTACTTCTCCCTTCACATGTCTATGACCTCTGCGTTAACTCAACAGACACTACCAATACAGCAAAATGTATGTTTAACACGGAGCAGTAAGCGAACGTTAGTCAAAAGCCAGACAGCACATCAGGTAAAGGAAACTGACGTTTTTTACTGACATTCCTCTGGGTAACTGCCTCAGAGAAATGCTGAAACCAACGAATAACTATAGAAATCAATACACAAACAAAGCCACCAGAGGCTAAGGAATGTTGATGCAGTGTGAACTCCACTGAGCACCAGCATGTCTAGACACAGAAGATAAATGTACCGAACATTGTACATTACAACAAAGCCTTTCCTTGTAAAATATTTTATAAATAAATAAAGGTAAGAAAGAGGAACATCTTGAAAGTAAGAAAGTAACAATGAACAACATATTAGTACAAAATATAATGATGTGATATGGGAGTTTAACACGTACCAAATTCTCGAGAGTTAACATATTCTCACAAGCACCAATTTTCCAGGCACAAACATATTCACTAAATCACTGTTATCATCATTATACCAAATTTTACTATATGATGATTTTTCTGAATTCTCTTTTCTCTGGTTGCCTTCATGCTTGGTAGATGAATATCCTTGCAAAAACACCATTTTATCTAAGTAGGATACTGATTTTTCTTTTAAAATATTATATTAGGATTTTAACATTACAGACAATAAAGATTGGCGAATCATAGGCGTGGCGCTGACCAAACATGCATAAGCAGTTCTAGTGGTGTAGGACCTGAGCGTATAGTCAGAGGGTGGAGTCGTACAATAAAGGGGGCAAAACCACACAGCTGCAGGAGTAATATTCTGTACTGCCCCTAAAGGGGTCTTCTCCACATGCCAAAGGAAACACGCACACAAACTGCTAATCTCTGGCTGTGGTCGCTGCTCCTACTGCCTGAGAGGTGGCAACCTCTCAGGCAGTAGGAGCAGCGACCACAGCCAGAGATTAGCAGTTTCTTCGCAAAACATATATCTTGGTGGGCAACACACATGCTAAATAGCGCTCACATTTTGCGCCATCTGCCGTGGGTCCACTTCTGAGTCCAACGGTGCACCTTCTGTCACATCCCCAGTCACCCTCTCACTCGGATAAATCAACAAAGCCTGATAGGGTCCCCAAATATCTTTCTGACTGCTGGAAACTGGTAACAGTTCACAGTAAGCACCCAACTGTATGTTGCAGTATGCCATTTCTACATGCTAGTCCTCTGGCCCAGTGCAGCGCAATTCGATGCCTCCCCAACAGCAGACCGATGGCCATTAAGCTCCTGGAAGCTGCAGGGATATCTCTGTCATATCCCAGCAGTTCCAAAACGGGGCCAATGACAGTTGATCGTCCATTATCATCCTAAATTGTTCAAACACCATTTCACAAAACCGCTGTATTCCCGGACAACCAGGCCATGTGAGTGAACTCCGCACCTTCCTCGCCACAGAAGACAACTAGAGTCTGCAGGTAGGCCATACCGGTAGAGACAAGCTGGTGTGTAGTACATTCTGTTGAGGAATTCGAACTGGAGTTGCCGGTGTCTGCTATTCAGGGACACGGATTTTACAAAGAAGCCCAATAGTTCCATTGTTTGTGGTTAATGGTAATGTCCAGATCCCTTTGCCAATCCACCCTCACCTTTGTGATGCCCGGTCGCCGCACTTCCTGGGTATACGCATAAAGTGTTGCAATAATGCGGGCATGGAGTAGCCACTTGGAGCAGATGTGTTAGAGCTGGCAGCTAGGGGTTTCCAGTAAGTCATCCCCCAAAAGGATTTGTGTCATATGGCGCGCTCAAAAATAATGGAATTGAGCCATGACAGTAGGCGCATCACTCCGCTCGCAGACCTGTTCCGAGCTGCACAGCACGCTATTGCAGAATAGGTTTCCTATAGTCATCATTCCCAGGTAATTGAGTGCTCTCACTGCCCCTTCCTCTTGTCCAAGGTGGAAACGTGCACAAATCGAGGGGCGCTGTGGGCGAGTAAAGCCATGATCCGGCCTACCACTCAAGGAGCCGCTGCCAGGAAAAGGCCGTTGTATTCAGCAGGTCAAAAACCTTGTAACGCTGTACTGGCATCACAAACAGTATCTGAGGGAGCAACAGTGTAGAGGCAGCATTAAGCTCTAACCACAAATGTGGTAGATCCCTCGGGCTGTGGGCGAACATACCCTGTGCGGCCCTATGATATGTCTCCAAATTCAGCACATTCAGTCCTCCCATATCATAAGGCAAAGTTAGTGTGCCCCAGCTCACCCGCGGCTGCTTCCCAGTTCATGCCAGATGAGCCAGAAGGGTCCGTAAGTTGTCAAACACCACTAGAGGCGGAAGGATAGGGATATTTTTAAAAAAGATATAGAAACCGGTGCAACACTACCATTTCATGATGGCTATACGGCCAGTGACTGATAGCGGGAGCCGTATCCAGTGGACTATGCCGTCTGAGAGCTTCTGCACTGCTTTACCATAATTGTTTTACAGTACCACAGACGGATCTGTGTGGATCTGTATCTCCAATGGACTGATTCAGTCGCCCATTTTAATGGGGATTCGAGTTGTACTGGAGTGGTGGCCGCCATGAGCTGAAATATCAGGGACTTCTCCTAGTTAATGCACAGACTGGAAAGCCCTCCCACAGGACCGCACAACCTCCTGGAAAACTGGGGACACGTTATGTTCCAGATTGCCCACGTACAGCAATAGGTCATCTGCGTATGCAGAGATTATCAGGTTATATTGCAGGAATCAGAGTCCTCTGAGGGTACTCACAGAGTGCACTTGCCTGCATCTCAGCTACCAGGGCATACAACAATGCCGATAGCGGGCAGCCCTATCTTGTGCCCCTTTAGATAGCTCTGATATCTGTGACCATGCCGTTGGTCCCGTGTAAAGTACCCACACCTGTTGCAATAAGTCATCCCCTACCTCGATACGCTTCAGCACCGCCAGCATGAACCCCCACTCCACTGAGTTGAACGCTTTTTCTGCATCTAAAAAGACAGCTGTGCCACGCACCTCTGGGTCCACTCGGGAGATTGCACCAAAACGTGCTTAAAGGTTGTATTACAGGGATTGGCCAGGGATAAAACCGACCTGTTCTGGACCCACCACCTCTAGGAGTAACAGTGGCAGCCGACTGGCAAAGGTTTTCGCAACAATGTTTTTGTCTACATTCAGTAGTGACTGCAGTCTGTAGGATGAGCAACGATCTGCTGGCTTACCTGGCTTCAACAGCGTGACCAGTAGAGCCTCACGCATCGTGGGCACCATACAGCCGCCCTTCACCATCTCTTCATATAAGGTGATCGGGGGGGGGTGAGTTTCTTCTAGTAGGCCTTAAAGAAGGACAATGTTAGCCAATCAGTACCAGGCGCTATCATCCCTAGCATGGTCTTCAGTGCTGCCATTATCTCTGCAGTGCACAGAGGGGCCATGGGGAGTTTCCTATGGGACACAGTGTGCCTCTTCATGGTTATTTGTCTGAGATAGTCTGCCATTGCCTTGTTGTCAAAAGAGAGTTGCAGCGTTTAGAGATCCGTATAATAACAGCAGAACTTTTCCATTATATGCCCAGTCGTACACAGGGGGACCCCTCGCTCATCTCACACCTCCAGGATTGCAGCATCCTCTCACCGAGACCACAGGAACAATGCCAGAGTGGCACCCGGGCGCTCTCCTTCACAGTACACCCTTGCAGTCGCGTATTTCCCTAAGTGGTTAACTTCGCTTTGTGCCACCTCATAAAATTCTTCCATCTTAATTTGTATGTCACTCTTGAGGCCTATCCTTCTGTCACTCTATGTCGCCATTAAAAGTGGGTGATTACAGCCTTACTCCTGCATGTTTGGAAATGGTGACCCCTCAGAAATAAACCTTAAAGGCTTCCCAAACTGTTGTGAAGAGTTCCATGGACCTAATATTATTGTGGAAATACTCATCTATGGGCTGTGCTAACTCATCGCAAAACACTGCATCTGTGAGAGAGTACGCTGGGAACTGCCATTTGAGTGTGTGGTAGGTGCTCACAGCGTTGTACGTGCAACACCAAGCACTGAGACACCAAACAAAAATCAATGTGTGTGTGAATGTCATGCACAGAGGAGTAGTGAGTGTAACCTGCGCCCATGGGGAACCTATAGTCCAATGCATCCAGCAGGCCATACTGGTTGGCAATCTGGCTGAAATTGCCTCCCCACATCTAAGGCAAGTCCTCCCAGTGGGCCAGTTGAGCACGCAAATCATGGTAAAACTGAGATCACCATAATCTGCATCATACACCCCCACCAGCAGCACTGGCAGATCATCTCACATGGGCCCACACATTCCTCCTGAATCCTAACACTGGAGCCCCTTGGAGCCCACACCCTGGCATGTGAAAAAATGCCAGCCACACAGCAAACTCCCTCCATAACGGTGAGTGATCAGACCACTCCTGGGTGGCAGATGCATCTCCTATAGTATATCCACATCTACGGCATTCCTCTGTAAGTATGCCACCACTTTCTGTACCTTTGACAATCATTCAAACCCCTGACATTCCAAGTGAGGAGCTTCAGCAGTGAGAATCTTTCAACATCCCTCATGGCATCCGCCAGTCCATCATCCATCAAGATGCAAAACACATCATATAGACAAGCCAATTGACAAAGCATGCAGAGTCTGAAACCAATGCCAACACCCAATAAACAGTTGCTACACATAAACCCTACCCACACTGTGTACTCCAGCAACAGACACAGCAACAACTCACTATCCCCAATCCCAGCCAAAACCAAACCAACAGAACCCCGAACAAAACCAGGTAGTACACACATGGGGACGGATGTAACCAAGCCAGTCTCCCCACCTCCACGCCGTGCTGCAGGGAACTGTACCACAAACATAATGTGTGCTTCAAAATGTGGATAATTGCCATACTGGACTGTGGACGCTAACCACATACGCTGCCCACACATGCAACTACATGCAAACACCCACAGTATTCCAGACACAATTCAGAAACATGTCCATACCACAGCAGCCCCAGAAAGCAGCCGACAGGTTCAGTATCCGATCACCTGCTATGGCGGTTCTGCACCAGTCCACAGAAAACCTGCTTCTTATGCAGCGGGCCGCCACATCATCCAGTATTTAAAGTTAAACTGCACCCACAATTATGGTAGTACAGTGAACTGCTATACTCGCAAGGCCACAAAGACACACGACCAAGGCAAGGAGCTTATGGGTAAAGAAGTGTCAATCCTGCTCCTCTAGGTTCTGGGATACCGCAGTATCCCCATCCTCCGATTTGGGAGAGCATCGCCATGCTCCCACTATCCCACGCTGCTTAAGAAACTGTTGTACTTGTTTGGGGTCATTTAAGATTGTCGCCTTCCCTTCCACCATTACCCGCAGATGTGCGGGATAGAGCATGCTATACTACATCTGCAGCTCCTGCAGCTTGCGCTTGGACAGAATGAACTGTCTCGAGGCCTCCTGGAGCTGTTGTGTAAAGTCTAGGAAGATCAACAGCTCAGCACCCTCAAGGCGCAGCACTTTCAGTTCACAAGATTTGTGGAGTGCAGCGTCTCGGTCTCTAAAGTTCAGAGGCCTCGCAATGATCGAACAAGGCCTCACTCCCAGCATGGGTCATACTGTGAGGGAGTGGTGGGCATGTTCCACAACAAAAATATCAAAAAGTTTCACGCCCCAGCAGATCAGATAGGAGTTGTTTTACAAACCGCTCCCTGTTGTCTGCATTAGTGGATTACGCCAATCCCACAAATGTGAGGTTGTTGCGCCACAATCTGGCTTCAAGGTCCTCTGCTCTAGCCTGCAGGTGAGGAGCATCTTATACAGCTTTTTTTTGAGCTGTGGAGGCTGTGACCTGTTCTTTCTCCACTTCTAAGCAACGTCTCTCCACCAGGTTCAGCTGTTCCACGTGTTTGTCAAGTCTCTCCAACACGTAGTGCATGATTAATGTCACAGCATCAATCTTGCCGTCTGTTTTCGTTAGACTGCATTGCTGCATTTTGATCACCTCTGGGTCAGCATCCTCCTGCCCAGGCGTCAACGCCACTGCGCCATCCTGAGAAGTTTTATGGGTCTTTCGGAGTTTAAATTTGGATTGTGACTTGGCAATTTCATACTGGGCACTCAGCTACTCCAAGTTTCTCAGATGGCAGCATGGGACACGGTCCTCCCCTCTACACTGCAGCCCCGCAGCAAAGGCAGATAGCCCACCATCACGGCGGGTCTAACTGCACCCGGGGCAACAATGGGAGGGGGGGCGAGTACACCAGTGTTCAGTGAGTCACAACAGTCTTCACTATTGAGAAGGACGTAGCTGCTGTTTGAAAGCACCTGGAACGTAGGTCTATTCAAGGGGACTGGGACTCCCTTAAGCCAAGTTTGCAGCCGAGGCGTTACACGCCCATGCAAGGACAGCTGTTTACAAATCATCGAATGGCTTTCTGAAGTCTCACATTCACTGCCGCTAAGAAAGACCTCTTTCATGCCATTGAAGCATTTGTACGAGAAGGGAAGCTCCCACACCTCATGGATGTAACTATCTCCCAGCTCTTCATATCTGCCTACTGGAATGTGTTTTAAACAGGAGGTGAATTGTAGTGTTGAAATAGGCAGATTAATAACCCCATGTATTAACCACTCAGCCGATGGTATTTCGGCCACGGTAAAGGGCAACTTTTCTAATTTCTCAATGTTAAGCATGACATAAGTCGCTTCTTTCTTAGCCATTAGTTGTTGTTGTCGCGTTAGATTAAAAGAAGAAAATATCTCCCTTGCACTGACGTGCTGCCATGGAACGCGACTCGCCTTCAGTGTTTGAAGCGTCCAACCCAACTGCATAATGGGCCTGATCTGACTCTGTCCATGGTATAAAGAAGACATATCAGATTGTATAATGTCTATAGCAGAAGAGACAATGTTGTTAATTGTATATATCCGGTCGTACAAGGTGTTAATCCCAATATCCACAACAGCTAATGCCTTTTTTAAATTTTCCTGATCTATTTGCCTTAACCGGGCAGCAGCATCTTGTTGGGAAAGTTTCCATATTTCATTATATACTGCATATAAGAAACGCTTCCTACGTGGTGTTCTGGGGCCTGGCAAGAAATCTTGTAAGTCAGTGGAGTTAGACAGGAGATTGAGGTGTTCTCTAACCGCGTTCAGTGAGGATAATTTTAGCCACTGTTGGCATAATTTTCCTACACTATATGTTGTAATGATATCTGCATGCTCTGGAGATATATAGCGAGGGTCTGGCCTACTCGTCCTAAAACCCCCAGAGGAGTTAATAAAACGTTGATGACACCCATTGGTATCTATTGGCCACAATAACCACCCGCCTGGACGTGTCAGTGAAGCATTAAACGTACCATTCTGGACCCACTCATCGAGCTCATCTTTAGTTGCATTCATATATTTTTGCCATTTGTAAAATTTTGCAGGGGCAGGTATACTGGGCATGTTTAATTCCCTGATTGTTGCTAAGCCTAAACAACTTGTTTGTTGCACTGTTTCATTTAAGAAGATCTTTTGAACAGGAATAAGACATGCTCTAAACAATGTTTCTTTTCCCTTAATTTGCCATTTTTTTTTTCCCCAGACACTTTTCAGATCAATTGATTTGGACCAATATTCATAGCCTTCTATCGATAGCCGGGAAACAAAGGATTCCGAATATAAAAATTTCGTATTGGTCAATAACATGTGTATATCCTTAGTAGGTGGTACCTTAAAGTAATATGACTCAGCATTCTTTTGGCTGTGCCCAGAAAAATATGCAAATTTTTCAGAATATGTTTTAGAACTCCCTTGCGGTGGAGTTGGACAATGTTCCCATTGCGTGTAATTAAATACCATTTTGGGACTGCTCGCTGTATATATGAAGTGGTGCCCATAATAATTATAGCAGAACATATCACCATAATTTTCTTTGAATTGGTAAACATCTTCGTTTTCAAAGACAGTATAATATTGCAATTCTGTCATCATAGAATCAACTGTTTTCACATCCCAATCATCACATACAATGCCTGGTATCACTATATCATTCATTGATAATTTGAACACATACGGTATTTGAATAATTTCTGTGGGACCATATATATCAAACATTACTTTGGGCCTCATTCTAAGTCTGGCGGGCGGCAGAGGCCGCCCGCCAGACTTCCTCCCTCCAGAATACCGCACCGCGGTCGGAAGACCGCTGCGGCTATTCTTTGTTTTACACTGGGCTGGCGGGCGACCGCCAAAAGGCCGCCCGCCAGCCCAGTGTAAAACTCCCTTCCCACGAGGACGCCGGCTCAGAATTGAGCCGGCGGAGTGGGAAGGTGCGACGGGTGCAGTTGCACCCGTCGCGAATTTCACTGTCTGCAATGCAGACAGTGAAATTCTTTGCGGGGCCCTCTTACGGGGGCCCCTGCAGCGCCCATGCCATTGGCATGGGCACTGCAGGGGCCCCCAGGGGCCCCACGACAACCCATACCGCCATCCTGTTCCTGGCGGGAGAACCGCCAGGAACAGGATGGCGGCATGGGCTGTCAGAATCCCCATGGCGGCGCAGCAAGCTGCGCCGCCATGGAGGATTCTAATGGGCAGCGGAAAACCGGCGGGAGACTGCCGGTTTTCCACTTCTGACCGCGGCAAAACCGCCGCGGTTAGAATGCCCTGCGGGGCACCGCCAGCCTGTTGGCGGTGCTCCCGCCGACCCTGGCCCCGGAGGTTCCTTACCGCCGGGGTCAGAATCAGGCCCTTTGTCCCAAACAATCCCATCAGGAATTGGCACTGCGAAATGTTCACAAAGGATAAATCTCTTTTGACTTTGTGTGACGAAAAATGTGGTTTCAAAACCTCCTCCACCTGTTCAACTGTTGATCTTTCAGGAAAAAAATGACCATGTATTAATAAGAAAAAGGTAATAACCAAACCAATCCAAAGTAGAAAGGCTAGGACAGTCAGAAAAAGCCATAGATAGTTCCATGGAAAAATGAAATACGTTTCTTTAAGACAGTTTGTTAGCTTACGTGCACTTGACAAATCAGCTGTCGAAGAGGCGAATGAGTCTGAGAAATCATCGTTGAAGTCGGCAAAATAACCAGAGGCAGTTCGTGCAAATGGCGGAGCCGTTGTCAGCGGTGGAGTTGGTATTTCCTACGGTGGCACACTATAGACAGCACCATCCGTTTGGCTTGAAATCGAATTGACCTGGTCAAATGTTTCTAAGTTAGTTGATGTTAGAGGAACTAATGCAAGATCATCTTCCACCCTCCCCAAGCTCGGAGAGGTGTTGGTGTTCGTGTAAACAACTTGTAGTGGAACTTCTTCGCCAGTAGTGAGAGGGATTCAAGAACTACTGGATGGTCCTCTTGCTCGGCTGTGCAGGATCGGCCACATGGTGTAATTTGACATTGTCAATAGAGACAAAACAATTTTCTTTGGCACCTACCAACGGTGGTAGAATAACAGTTCTGGTACAGTGTATCCCTAGTATAGGGACTGGTGCTCGATAAGAAGGGCCGAATTCCTTCACTGTGACTTTTTCACGTACAAGATCCCAAACTCTGGGAATCCAGCCGGTAGATGTTACTGGCACATCCTTAATTCCTGTGGAGGTGGCACTTTTGGAACTGTTGCAATTCCTGTAAGACAGTGACACGTTCATTTATGTCAAAAGGTGTTTCTGCTGCCTCCACGCCAGGACCATCAAGATCCGGAACATACATTCGAGTTCCGAACAGGCACTCATATGAAGTACGACCCCCCAGGGACCTTCTAGGCATGTTATTTAGTGCTCTCTGGACTCCATACAGGTGATTAAGCCAACTATGACCCGTACTTAAGACTCTGGCTGTTAAGGATTGCTTTAAATCACAGTTTAATCACTCCACAACACTATTTCCCTCAGGATGAAATGGAGACGAGTACTGGAGTTGGACCCCCAGCGAAACCATGGTGTCCCTGAATGCCCTTGAGGCAAAAGCAGGGCCCTGGTCCGAATGGAAGGCCTCAACTGCATATGTACCGATAAAGACTCGCAAATCTTTAATAACAGTCCGAGCGTCAGCCGAGCGTTGTGGCCACACCCATACAAATCTGGAGCATGAATCAACAGCGACTAATATATATTTGTATGCACTATCAGGTGTTAGGGGACCACAGTGGTCCAAGTACACACATTCTAACGGTTTGTTTGAAATTAAGAGGGGTGTCTGCGGCGGGCGTTTGGCAGTGGAAACTTTAATTTGTTGACAGATGTCACAACCAAGGGCATACTGCTTAGTCTCTTTGTAGAGACCTGGCCACCAATAACGGGCCTGTAAGATCAAAATAGTAGCCGCCACACCAGCATATGCAGATGCCACCCCCTCATGCGCTGCTTTAATCAATTGTGGTCTTATATCTTTGTTAGGCATGTCTTGTACACCTACGCCTGGTACCTTAACTTCAGCGTTCAGCATACTTCCCATATGATAATGATATTTGTTAGGAAATCCTTTAGGATGGGGCGTACCATCAGCCGTAGCTTTCACGGCAGCCCAAATGTCTCCGTCTGGTTTTGAACTCGAGCGAGTCACTGCAGCTACAGTGGCTACTGCCACTGCTGACTTTGCGGCTTCATCAGCCAATGTGTGTATTCCAACGCGCTGGTGTCCAAGTGTATGTACAACATGGACATTCTGTAGCGTCTCTTTCAGGTCAGCTACTTTCCCCCACAGTAGTCTATGTTTAATGGTGTTGCCTTTGGAGTCTCTGAACCCATTCTGATGCCAATAATGCAGGTACTCATTAAAGGACTGGACACAGTAATATGAATCACAAACAATCAGCGTAGGCTGTGCCGGATCCGTGTGTTCCAGTGCCATCAGCAGAGCTTTTAGCTCAGCCAATTGTGCTGTACAATCCCCTTGGTTCTGTGTAAAGGTATGTAGAGGACAAAATGTATCCCCTTCCATATAGCCACTGACGACTGCGCAAGCAGCAGAATATTGATGTTTAGTTCCAATTGCAGGTTGTGCAGAGCCATCGGTGTACATGACTCTATGATACTGATCAATAGGCAAAGTATTAGCTGGGACTGGATATTCTACTTCATATTGTAGGAATTCCTGAGTTTGTAACTTTGGGTCGAAAATGTAGTCTACATCAGTGGCTGTCAAAGACGTAGCCCATTGTATCCAACGTGGATGTAATGCTTTTGCGTTTGAAACGCTAGCTTTTGTAACAGCCTCTAGGGCTGGGATTGGAAAAACAACAATAATGCGTTTTCCTTGGGCAAGAGGTCTTTCTTAAATGCCAGCATCTGTACAGCAGTGAGAATTTTCTCTGTGGCAGCAAAGCGTTGTTCAGCTGCTGAATACATATGTGATTTGTATGCAATTGGGACTGTCTCACCTTCATTAAATGTCACATAGGTGGAACCGATGGCCCCAGCTATTACTCTGATGACCAAATGTGTTTTGTTGTCCCTGGTGTGTAAATGTTGTGCTGCAAGCATGTCTGTCTGCAAATATCTAAGAATACGTGTATATTCAATTGTCCAGAATTTACTTGAAAAATCGGGACATATTAGGTCATATAAAGGTTTTATGCGCGTAGCATAATCTGGAATGTAGGTTCTGCCAAAATTAAAGAAACCCAATAATGATTGGAGTTTTTTAATCGTATTCAGTGGTTGTAACTGTGCGCACTTTTCTAAGAATTGTGGCGCTAGGCTCTTCCCTTCACTTGACAGCTCATATCTTAGAAACAGGACGCTGAGGAAGGCTATTTTTGTGTTTTTGAAGTTAAATTTGTAGCCAAATTCGGCAAACCCTACAACAATGCGGGCTACCCGTCGTAAATGTTGTAGTAGTTCATCATCCGTGAGATATATATCATCTACATAGGACAATGCTTCAGGGTCGATCTCGTGCAAAATAGCAGTGACACGAGCTGCGAACAGTCCTGGGCTGTTCTTATTCCCCTGAGGTAAACAACAGGATTTTTTTGAGAGCCTAGTGCGCTAAAGCTTGTTAAGTCTCTACTTTCAGGTGCTATATCCTGGCAGAAAAACCCATTGGAAATGTCTAGTGTTGTTTTGTATTTTTTACGCACTATATTGCTCCTTAGTGCAGTGCTATGTGAGTTTTGTATAGCATAGGTATGTGTATGACTATTTAGATGTCTGTAGTCTAAGACTATTCTGTATGAATGGTCTGGTTTAGCTACGGGGAATAAAGGGTTATTCATTGGCGAGACACAGGGTTCAATCACACCCTGGTACTCTAATTGCGTGAGTATTTCTCTCACTGGTGCTTTTGCTTCATGTTTTATAGGATACTGCGGTTGTGGCTGAGGTTCACTTTTAATTGGAATTACATGGTAAGGGGATTCCTTATCCCATCCTACGTGATTTCTGTATAATGCAGGTGCTTGTGCTAGAGCTCATTCAATGGAATAGAATTCAGCTAGTTCCTCTGGAACAAGGGGCGAGAAGGAAGGCTTAATGACATCTTCTCCATATGGGCAGGTACAGACAAAGTCAAGCGGCCAATCTTGTTTGGCCAACAAGACATCATACACTTTTACTATGCGATCCCAAAAGATTTCATCTATTGTGCGTTCAATGTCTCCTTCTGACTGTAGCGTTACTTTGTACACCCTATCAGGCTTGGAGACACGCATGTCCGCTGTTTCTACTTGTATAAAGTCATGAGTTGCTTTCACCTCCAGATGCTCTAGAAGATTCCGGCGAACTATTGTGACCTCTGCCGCGGTGTCTAGCAAGGCTAGAGCCCAATTCTTGTTCTTCAAGAGGACCCTCTTCCTGTGTGGCATGTCGGACTGCGATTGCTGCCACTTTTTTCTTTTTAAATTGTTGTTTTTGTTGGGGGGGTTTCTCTTCCTTTTTAACAGAAACCTCTGAAGGGCGTTATGATTCCTGTCTCGGTTTTACGTACTCTGTTCTTCGCTCTGATCGCCCACCTCTCTCATTTCTCTTTTCTGATGAGTCCTGAAAGGAACGAGATTGGCGTGTATCAGTATATTGATAACTATCAGGCGTTTTGATATTATCTCTATTTCTGAGATTATACCTATTCTGTGGGGTCTCCGTACGTGGAGATTCTCCCCTTTCTTTTTTAGGCGTTTGTTGCTTTTTATCTCAGCGTTTCTCATTACCCTCAGGTGTTTGTTTGTGGGGTATCTTTATTTGATTTACCCTGAAATTGAGGTTTTTGTGGTCTGGCCCCTAGGCTATCTTGACAGATACTTGAATAGGTCTCTGTTATTATTTTAGGCAGCTCTCGTTCTTGATCTTGTTGCAGAACGTCACGAAGCTGCATGCGCACTGCAAGTGCGACTGCTTCCCCTTTAAGGTTACTTAAAATGATTGAGGACACTGTGGCAAAATTGCCCATCAATTGCATCCCCATATCTAGGGCCAGGGCAGCCCCATATTCATCTTGAATTTGTTTCAGCACTTGCAGTAAATTGGCAAGTGTCGGTGTACCGTGTGCGGTTGTGTAGAGCGAGGCAAATACCGTGCCCCAAGTATTACAGTTTTCTACTGTGGGGACCATTCCGAAAGGCAAGCACATCGTTAATATTCTATGTTTATCCTGAGGTCCCATATGGGGAAATACTGCCTACAGCGTATTAATTTTCTGTGCTAACCAAAACGGAGTTTCCTCTCGTGTGGCAGGTACTTTACCCATAATCGAATGTACAGTCACAGGATTTATACCTGGTGTTACTGCATGTGGATGTGCTGGAGCAGCACGTGCTGGGTTTGTATTTAATGTTTGCATCACAAATTGTACTAATCGTCTATATATTGCTGTTAATTCAATGTATAAGCGAAGAACCTCAGCTACTGCTAAATTTCCAACCGCAGGATGTGGTGTATAGGTGGCCAATAAAGGCCAGGTAGGACCGTCATTAATTAGTGGACCTAACCTTACTGGTAATATTGTATGGGGTAGGGCGCCATCAAGCCAATTATTATGTTCTTGATAAGAAAGAGGTATCTCTAAATATGCGTACGCTCTGTATTGTCCAGGCGTGTTCGCGGGTGTATATTGATGAAATGTATTAGTGTTCCCATCAACTGCTGGAAATGTGACCCAAGAGTAAAAAAGTTCTGTTCTATAAGCTGCATGGGCGTCCACCACAAATGTACACGCCGACCGGAGAATGGAACTTGGCTTTCCGGACACGCTATTCCGTGTCCCTTTGCTACTTTTAATATATGGAGGTGCTTATACACACACCCTTAATGCCTTAATGAGGAATTATATTTGCAGTTCTTATCACTGGATCATTAGGAATTGATACGTAAGGGGAATAAAGAATAGGCTCTGAACATTTCGGCATCATTTATACTTCTGTTTCAACAACTTATTGAGCCCTGAGGAAGTCATTGAGATTATCTTCTCTCAAGACGAAACACATGTTGGCTGTTTTTCTGCTATCAGACTTCAAGAATAAATTGGATTCATGCTAACACCTCTCGATCTACGTTGTACTTAACTATGTGAAAGAGGACCTTACCGTACACAGATATGGACTTTTGACTGTTTATTAATACATAAGTGCCTTGACATTTGTTGTCCACCACAAATGTGACTGGACCTCCCTGGGCTGTTAGGCCATTTGCTAGTAAGTGTGCTGTTAGAGGTTGTCTTATGTTAACAGCTATTTGTACATGTTGGGGATTCGCCATGATAGTAACACTCCTAGTTCAGAGAAGGCATACCAAAATGGGCTTTCCTTTTAAAGTCCAAGCTTGAACAACCGCCGGTTGTAGTAGGATTACCTACACAGCTGTGGTGGAAATCCTCAGTACCACGGACGTCTCCCCATACGGCATTGAGGTGTCATTGTATATAATGAGACAGAGATACTTCGGAGGACCCGAAAATTAGAGCCTGACCAAATGTTGGCAGCGCCATGTCGCGTAGGCTCTCATTATTCTAATGAGACTACTTGATTTTGAGCAGCAAGATCATCCACGGTGTGGGAGACTGAGTCTGACCCACAGTGGGTGACACCTGTAGCTTCAAATCCGGGTTTTGCTCCGGCTAACTAGCAGTGCCTCGTCTCTCCCAAGAGGTAGAGATGATTGGGCAGCCGAGCGCATGACATATCATACTTCTCAGGGAAGTCGTGGTCACTCAGGTCGCATCCGGTTCTCTCATTCGCAATTCAGTCTCATTTATACATGACAATAAAAGCTGTGTGAGTTTTAAAGACTGGTTTAATAAAATGACTGCAATTTAGATAGCAAAGCGTGAGCTGCAATAACCAGAATGACACAGCATGACAATATTAAAATGGTGACGATGAGAATGAAGCATAAGAATAACGCTATCATATTGCCGCTAGAATCGATGGACTATTTTCTATCTGAGTCATAATTTGAGCACAGCATGTTAAGCTCTAATTCTGCCTTTCAGGTTCCCCCGGGAGGACATCAACCCTCATACCTGAGCAAAGGCCTGTAGTCTGCGTTAGCATCTGCAGCGAAGCATTCATTAATTGGCATACAGTTGTGGTTCACTGGCTGGAATCTCCCTCTTAACGTGTAACTGGACTAGGAAGTGTTTTTATAATAACACAGCTAATGTTCTAAGAAAATGTCCCTACGTAAGGATGTGAATTTTCTACGAATGTTGGAGACTAACCTTCTACCACGTTCACCGGCAATGTACCAAACTGTAGCCGTGACTGCAGCGCAAAGTGATCAAGAATGTCTTGTTTGAGAACACAGTGCTGGGCTAAGCAAAACAGTTAGATAGATGAAATTAAAACAAGACCGTAAAACTGTTTATTGTAAAAATAACAATGCGAAGCCAAATAAAATATATCTAGGTCAAAGTGCACAGTGGCCCAGTGTATTAAACTAACGTGCATGAAGCTATAGCTGCACAACAGGGCCATCTGGGCTGAGGGGAGGTGTGGTCACTTACACCTGAAAGGGCTGTGCCTGCCTTCACACAATGCAGACTCCAACCCCCCTGGTGTGTGCCTGGTGCCTGGCCTGGGCAAGGCAGGATCTTGTTAACAACAGAGACTTCTCTTTGAAGTAGGCCTACTTCAAAGGCAGAAAGGGGTATAAGAAGAAGACCTCAAATCCCTGAAAATTAGATAACTTCTGGAATCAAGAGGAACCTCTGCCAAGGAGAAGAGCTGAAGAGCTGAGGAGAAGTGCTGCCCCTGCCTGTGACTGTGCTTTGTTGGGCTATCCTGCAGTTGCGGCTTCTGCCTGTGAAAGGGAACAAAGTCTGGACTTTGTTGTGCATTCCTGCTTGAGAAGAATCTCCAAGGGCTGGAACTAAGCTTGCTTCCTGTTGTTGAAGTCTCAGGGCCGTCAAAGACTTCCCCTGCCAGCACCTGGACTCTCTGCTGATACTCCTGCCCTGACAAGTGGTGCCCTATCCAGTCCCTGGGGCCTTAAGAGGTGAAGCTGGCAGCTAAGGACTGAAAATCCAAGACTGTAGTGCGGGGAAACTTTTGACACACCACCCGCCTCGCAGCTGATAAACTACGCAACCGGTCTCACGGCTAAAATCGACGCTCCTCCTGCATCAGAGCTGGAAGATCAACGCAATGTGGCTGGAGAAACAATACGCATCACCCGCAGCGGCTGCTGTTAACGACGCAAGCCCTCACGCAGAGCGGTTTCTTGACACCGTGTAACTGGATTTCAATGCAACATCGCTGGGTGCAGAAAATCAATGCAAAGCCTGCCCAGACCCGAGGTGCCCATCCGGATCGACGCATTGCTCTCTTGCGAGAGAGAAGAAACGATGAACGTTGACCTGACCGAAGGAGGACCGATGCACGTTCTCGCTTGCGGGTGAGAAATCAACGCTTCGCTGGCCGTTTTCGACGTACATTTGCCCGTGCGGCATAATTTTGATGCCACCCAGGGACTTTTGTTCGCTAACAGTGTTCTCACTGTTTTCTAAGGATAAAGACTCTTAGACCCTCATTTAGACTTTGGCGGTCTCAAAGCGAGACCGCCAAAGCCACGGGTGCCAGGAGACCGCCAGTGCTGGCGGTCTCCCGACCGCCATCTTATGGATACTGCCAGACTTCTGCCACACTTTGGGTGGAAATCGAGCAGTAGCCATGCTGGCGGTTGGAGGTGCCTGGGCGGTGCTACCACCTGCACCACCGCGCCAGAAGGATGCTGCCAGCCATATTAAGACCTGGCGGTGACCTGCTGGCGGGGCGCTGCCGTACGACCTCCTCGCCGGACAAGGTAAGTTGGGCGTCTGACAGGGGAGGGGGTGGGAGGGGGTGGGGTTTTGTGTGTGAGTGTGTGGTGTCTGCATGTGTGCATGAATGTGTGTGCATGTGTGAATGCGTCTTCAAGTGTTGTGGTGTATGCGTGGTCATATGCATGTGGGTGAATGTGTGTATGAATGTTGTAGTGAGTGCGTGTCTGCATGTCAGTGTGTATGTGTGTGAATATGCGTGTTTGGATGTATATGTGTTTGTGTGCCTGAGTGCGTGTGAGTATGTGTGAGTGAATGCGTGTGAGTATGTGGGAGTGAATGCGTGTACGGATGAGTGAATGCGTGTATGGATGAGTGTTAGTGAATGGGTGTATGGAAGTGTCAGTGAATGGGTGTATGCGTGGTACGTGTGGGTGTATGTGTGCATGTATGCGGGGAGGGGGTGGGGTGCTGTGACAGTAGGGGGGAGGAGGGTGGGAGGCACTGTGACAGTAGGAGGTGGGGCGCTGTGACAGCAGCGGTGTGGGGGGTGCTCTGTGTGTAGGGGGATTTGGGGATTCAGGTGCTTGCTGGGGGGATGGGGAGCTGTCTACTGGTAACATGGAAGAAATTCCCTGTCACCGCTAGCCCTACTGCCATGGTTTTTTGTGGCGGTGCTACCGCTGCGGAAACCATGGCGGTAGGCCGGCTCATAATGCCACCAGCGGTCTGCTGTGGACTAACGGGTCGGAGATGTACATCTCTGGCCCGGCGGTTTATACCGCCATGGTGGTATGAGTGGAGATGTGGCGGGATGGCAGCGGCCAACTCTCCACACTCATAATGTGGCAGTAAACACCACCAGCCTGTTGGCGGTGATACCGTCACATTAAACCTGGCGGTCAAAAGACTGCCAGGGTCATAATGAGGGCCTTATTCTTTTAAAAATTCATATCTTGACTTGTATATGTTGGATTTTTGTTGTTTTGGTCTTGTTTTGTTTAGGTAAATCTTACCTATTTTCCTAAACTTGTGTTGTGTCATTTTGTAGTGGTTCACTGCATTACTGTGTGTGTTGTTACAAATACTTTACACATCGCTTCTGTAGTGAAGTCTGCCTGCTCGTGCCAAGCTACCAAAGGGGTGAGCGGGGGTTAACTGTGTGTGATTCTCCTTTATCCTGACTAGAGTGAGGGTCCTTGCTTAGCCAGGTGGTAACCTGACTGCCAACCAAAGACCCCATTTCTAGCCCTAACCCAGTGCAAGCTGCCCCAGCGCAACCACATGTAGTCACACCAGACATTAACCATGCAACTGTACATTCGATTATGTGTAAAGTACCTGCCAAACGAGAGGAAATTCTGTTTTGGTTAGCTCAAAAAATAAACGCACTGGAAGCAGTTTTTCCCCATACGGGACCTCAGGATAAACATACAATTCTCTCTATGTGCTTGCTATTTGGGTGGTTCCCACAGTAGACAACTGCAATACTTGGGGCATGGTATTTCCACGCTATACACTACCACACATGGTACACCAACACTTGCCAATTTTCCAGAAGTGTTAAAACAAATTCAGGTGAATACAGGCCTGCCCTGGCCCTGGACTTGGGGGATGCAATTAATGGGCAATTTTGCCACTGTATCTTCAACAATATTAAGCAATATTAAAGGGGAAGCAGTTGCACTAGCAGTGCACCTGCAGCTGCAGGACTTTACTGTACAGGATCAAGAACGCGAGCTGCCAGAGATTATAGCTGAGACCTACTCTAGTATTGGTCGTGATAGTCTGTGAGCCAGACCTGATAAACTACAGTTACAGGGTAAATCCAATAAGGATTCTACCAAGCAAGAAAATGAGGGTTCTAAACTACGCTGGGATAAACAAAAACAAACACCTAAAAAAAAAGGGGAGACTCTCCGCTTTCGGAGACCCCTCAAAACCGCTATAATCTTAGAAATAGAGAACATATAAACTTGCTTGATAGATATCAATATACTGATACACGACAATCTTATTCCTTTCAGGACTCACTGGGTGAACGCAGTGAAAGAGGAGGGTGGTCAGAGCAGCGAACTGAGTATGTGAAACCGAGAAAGGAGTCACAAGTTTCTGTTAAAAAAGAAGAGAAACTTTCCCAAGAAAAACCTCAATTCAAAAAGAAAAAGGTGGCAGCAATTTCTATACGACATGCCACTCAGGATGAGAGCTTTACTGAAGAACAGCAAGTGGGCACTGGCCCTGCTAGACAGTGCAGCAGAGATCACAATAGTTTGCAGGAATCTTTAAGAGCATCTAGAGGTGAAAGCAACTGACGACTTTTTACAAGTCGAAACTGCAGGCATGCGCGTCCACACCCGATAGGGTGCATAAACTAAAAATACAATTAGAAGAAGACATTGAGCGCATAATAGATGCCATCTTTTAGGATCGCTTAGTTACCATTTATGATATTTTATGGGCTGAAAATGTTTGACCACCAGAATTTGTCTGTAACCTCCCATATGGGGAAGAGGTAATTGGACCCTCTCTCTCACCCCTTGTTCCCAGAGAGCTCAGGGAGGTTTGCACAATTGTGTGGGCAAAGGTGCAGGCACCCGCGTTATATCGGAACCATGTCGGATGGGATAAAGATTCTCCCTACCATATAATACCAATTAGATCCCAACCTCAACCCCAATATACAATAAAGCCTGAAGCTAGAGCACTTGTGAGGGAAATCCTCACAGAGCTAGAGAACCAGTGTGTAATTGAACCCTGTGTCTCACCAATGAACAACCCATTGTGCCCCATAGCTCCATGGCTAAACAGGACCATTCATATAGAATAGTCTTAGACTACAGACATTTAAATAGTCATACACACACATTTGCCATAAAAAATGCACACAATACTGCACTTATAAACAATAGTGCGCAAAAAATACAAAACAACCCTGGATATTTCCAACAGGTTTTTCTGCCAAAATTTTGCACCTGAAAGTAGGGATTTAACAGGTTTTAGTGCTTTAGGCTCACAAAAAATGTTGCAGACTGCCACAAGGGTATAAAAACAGTCCAGGATTATTTTCAGCTCATGTTACTTCAATTTTACATGACACTGACCCTGAGGCATTGTCCGACATAGAGGACATCTACCTTACAGATGAGAGTCTCTTTCAACATATAAAACGGGTAACCTGCATTGTTGTGGGATTTGCCAAATTAGGCTACAAATTTAATTAAAAAAAACAAAAATAGCCTTTGTTAGTGTCCTATTTTCGGGAAATGAACTATCAAATGAAGGCAAGAGCCTAGCGCCCCAATTTTTAGAAAAATGCGCACAACTGCAACCACCAAACACTATCAAAAAGCTCCAATCATTATTGGTCTTTTTAAACTTTGGCAGAACATACATTCCAGATTATGCACGACGAATCAAACCATTTTATGACTTCATACGTCATGACTTTTCAAGCAAATATTGAATGGGCGAACACACACGCATTCTCAGAGCACTGCAACAAGACATGCTTGCAGCTAGACATTTACACACCGGAAATAACAAGACACATTTGGTCATCAGAGTAATTGCTGGTGCCATTGGTTTCAGCTATGTAATGTTCAATGAGGGTGATACCGTCCCTTTTGCATTCAAATCACATTTGTATTCCACAGCTGAGCAACGCTTTGCTCGCACAGAAAAAATTCTGACTCCTGTTCAGATGGCTGTCATTAAAAAGAGAGACCTCTGGCCCAGCGGAAACGCATCATTGTCATATCTCCAATACCAGCCCCTGAAGCGGTCACCAAAGCCAATGTTCCAAATGCTAAGGCACTACATCCACGTTGGATTCAATGGGCAACTTCTCTGATGGCCACTGATGTTGACTATGTCTTTGACCCAAAATTACAAACTCAAGAATTTCTCCAATATGAACTTGAATACCCTGTTCCAGCAAACACATTGCCTATTGAACAATATCAAACAATTATGTACACTGATGGCTCAGCCCAACCCACAGTAGGACCAACACATCAAGACTCTGCCACCTGTGCGGTCATGAGTGGTTACATGAAACATGGTGAATTCCATATACAACACACTAACACACAGACCTTAGGGGACTGCACTGCACAACTAGCAGAGCTAAAGGCTCTGTTGATGGCACTGGAACACACGGATCCAGGAGAGTTAACATTAATCATCTGCGATTCGTATTACTGTGTCCAGTCCTTCAATTAACATCTGCATTACTGGCATGAGAATGAGTTCAGAGATTCAAAAGGTAACACCATTAAACACAAATTATTGTGGGGGAAAGTAGCGGATCTGAAAGAAACACTACCCAATGTCCATGTAGTTCATACATTGGGACATCAACATGTTGGAATATACATCACTGGCAATACCTTGGCTGATGAAGAGGCCAAGTCAGCAGTAGCTACGGCTTCTGTTGCTGCAATAACTCGTTCATGGACAAGGTTGGATGATGAAACACTGGCTGCTGTGAAAGCTTTGGATGAAAGCAAGCCCATGCCAAAGGCAGATCCTGCCAAATATTCCTGCCACATATCTAACCTCAATACTGCCCTAGTAACAATACCAGGTGTTAGACTTTTCATCCTTGGCGTGGTTTCCCCTAACGTTTTGCCTCTGTTTTCCTGTCCTGGTTGTTGATGTGTGCTGGACTCTGTTTTTGCTGTTTTTGTTACTCTGGGCACTTTACCACTGCTATCCAGTGCTAAAGTGCAAGTGCTCCTGTATAAAAATGTGTATGTGATTGGCTTTCCATGATTGGCATATTTGATTTACTGGTAAGTCCCTAGTACAGTGCACTACAGGTGCCCAGGGCCTGTAAATCAAATGCTACCAGTGGGCCTGCAGCACTGGTTGTGCCACCCACATTAGTAGCTCTGTAAACATGGCTCAGACCTGCCACTGCAGTGTCTGTGTGTGCAGTTTTAAACTGCCAATTCAACTTGGCAAGTGGACCCACTTGCCAGGCCTAAACCTTCCCTTTTCTTACATGTAAGACACCCCTAAGGTAGGCCTTAGGTAGCCCCATGGGCAGGGTGCAGTGTATGTTTAAGGTAGGACATATACCAATGTGTTTTATATGTCTTAACAATGAAATACTGCCAAATTCAGTTTTCACTGTTGCAAGGCCTATCTCCCTCATAGGTTAACATGGACATGTGAAGTTTGGGGTCTCTGAACTCACAAGTTAAAAATACATCTATTAGTAAAGTTGGTTTTAAGATTGTGTGTTTGAAAATGCCACTTTTAGAAAGTGGGCATTTTCTTGCCTAAACCATTCTGTGAATTTGCCTGTTTGTGGATTCCCTGTCTGGGTCAGTTTGACAGTTGGGCTGTTTGCACCTCTCTATAGACAGTGACACAAAGGGAGCTGGGGTGTAGCCTGCATATCCTGATGAGCCATCTGTGTAAGGAGGGAGGGGAGGAGTGGTCACTTACACCTTAAAGGGCTGTGCCCGCCCTCACAGAATGCAGTCTCCAACCCCCTTGTGTGTGTCTTGGGCCTGGCCTGGGCAAGGCAGGATTTCACAAACAAGAGACACTTCAAAGGGAAAAATGGGTATGAGAAGGGTACCCAAAACCATAGACTTTAGATCACTTCTGGACATCAAGAAGAATCTCTGCCTGGAGAAGAGATGAAAAGCTGAGGAGAAGTGCTGCCCTGCCTGAGACTGTGCTTTGTGGAGCTATCCTGAAGATGCTACTTCTGCCTGTGCAAGAGTACAAAGACTGGACTTTATGTGCCTTCCTGCTTGTGAAGAAATCTCTGAGGGCTTGTCCTGAGCTTGCATCCTGTTGTTGAAGTCTCAGGGCCATCCAAGACTTCTCCTGCTAGCACCTGGACTCTCTGCTGAGACTCCTCCCCTGCCAAGTGGTGCCCTATCCAATTCCTGGGGCCTTGGGAGGTGAAGCTGGCAGACCAAGACTGAAAATCCACACACAGACCGCCGTGCGGGGAAAAATTTGACGCACCTTCCAAGACTTGGCTGAAAAACGACGCACGCCGTCTTCGTGGCAGAAATCAACGCTCCACCGGCATCCCGGCTGAAAAATCAACACATGGAGCTGGAAGAACGACACTCACACCCGCTGATAGAGGCTGTTAACGTTGCAACCCCCATAGTGTGGGTTTGCAGATACCGTGCGGCAGGATTTTCGATGCAAACCTTGCTGGCCACGGAAAAATGACGCAGCGCCTGCCCAGACCCGAGTGCTGCCCGGATCGACGCATCGCTCCCTTGCTGGGAGGAAAAATGACGCACTCCGACCCGACCGGAGAAGGAGAAATGACGCATGGTCTCACCTGCAGGTGAGAAATTGACGCACTGCGTACCTTTTTCGACGCACACTCGCCCGTGCACATTATTTTCACGCTACGCAAGTACTTTTCAACGCTAACAGCGTTTTACCTGTTTGCTCAAGGATTTCAGATTCTTTTTGCTTTTTAATCAATAACTTGACTTTTGTATGTTGGATTTTTGTTGTTTTGGTCTTGTTTTGTTTAGATAAATGTTCTCTATTCTTCTAAACCTGTGTTGTGTGAATTTGTAGTGTTTTCATGAAGTAACTGTGCGTGTTGGTACAAATACTTTACACCAAGCACTCTGAAGTTAAGCCTGCCTGCTTGTGCCAAGCTACCAAGGGGGTGAGCGGGGATTGGCAGAGGGTGATTCTCTTTTACCCTGACTAGAGTGAGGGTCCTTGCTTAGACAGGGGGTATCCTGAGTGCCAACTAAACACCCCACATCTAACATTGGTGATCAGTGGTTGGGATTGGAGATGTATGGTTACTTGACCTACAGTGATTAAGTGTACACTACTGTTTTCAGTGCAGATCACTATGTGACCACATACTACTCGTCTCGTGATTTTGCTTTTTTCTCTTTTTTTGATTTTTCCCTACTTCCATTTTGTGGCAATCCTTGATTGACTTTTGAACTTCACTGGAAACTTTTTTTCTGCCTTTGGAACTTTGCACTTTTAACTCTCCATCATGTCTCAATCTGGAGATGCATCAGATGTAGCTGCTTTTGATTTAGGGAAACTGGAGAGTTACACAGTGGCCCAATTGAAACAGTTCTGTAAGGATTTAGCCTGCCCCATTAAGAGTTCCACCAGGAAGGCACCGAGGGTCTGGGTGGCAGCCAAGGAGGCTGAGGGGCACACAGAAGATGAGGGTGTGGAGGAGGAGGTGCAGAGTATTCACATTGTGGGTGGGCCTGTTCTGTTGGGGGGGATGATCTCCAGGGCAGGTAGCAGTGTCTCATCTAAGGGTCTGACTCATGAAGAGTTGCAGGACAGAGGAGAGGGCTCACCAGTTGGAGTTGGAGAAAATTAGGATGGCCATAGAGGAGAAAACGTTGTTGTTGGCTCATGAGCTCAGCTTGAGGGAGCTGGATCAGAGGAGCCAGTCTAGTAGGGATCGTGGCAGCAACATCACAGTGCAGCCTAAGAGGAGGGTGCACATTCCTAAGGACCTTGTCAAAGATTACAAAAGGGAGGGTGACATACTGCTGTGGTTTAAGGGGTATGAGCCTGCTCTCCATATGAATCTGGTCCCTGAAGCTCATTGGGTGGTGGGTCTGTGGAAGAACTTTGAGGTAGAGGGAAGAGATACTCTGACATCCTTAGGGGATCCCTAGGGGCTCACTTACCCTATCATGAAGGATGCCCTGATCACTAGGTATGGTCTCACCCCTGATCAGTATAAGGATAAGTGTAGGTCTTATAAGAAGAAGGAATCCCAAACACGTTTGGAATGTGTAGATTCATTCTGCAGGTCACTGGATGGCTGGGTGAAGGGCAGTAAGGTGACAACATATTAGGGACTTTACAATCTGATTGCTTGGGAGCACTTGTACAGTTTATGTTTTTCAGAGATGCGCCAGCACCTGATTGACAGCAAGCTGACTGACCCCAGGAAGCTTGCACAGGAAGCGGACTGCTGGGAGAGCACCAGGGTCCAAAAGAGGTATGGGGAAGACCACGCCAAGGGCGGGCAGGGTCCCTCTCAGAAGAAAGGGGGGGTAAGGATAAACAGGGGGAGTTCTCTAAAGGACACCATCTGATTCCCAGGGTAAGGATTCCCAGCCCCCCAGTGTGATGAAGCCATGGTTCGCCAAAGGGAAATGTGGCAGGGGGTCCCCCACGTAAGTGCTATGCATGTGACCAGATGGGTCATGTGAGGGGGGACTCCAAATGCCCAAGAGTACACCGGCACCCACTGGTGCGGAAGTCCCAGGGTTTGGCTAGTATAGCATTTGGGGAGGAGTTGTTCCAGGTGGGTGGGAGCCAGCTGAGATGACCCTTGTCTCACTAGGGGACAGTGAGATGGTCCGGAGAATCCTAGTGCCTGAGAACAGTAAAAAGTGCAGGCAGTGGATGACCATCAATGGACAGAGAGTGGAGGCTCTGAGAGACACAGGAGCCAGTGTGACTACAGTGATGAGTCACTTGGTGTCTGAAGAGCAGATAGATCCCCGGGTACTTCACCAAGTAGTTGCGGTAGACAACTCAGAGCGCCTGTGCAGAGTGGTGCAGGTTCCCTTTGAATGGGGGGGGGTCTCAGGTTCCTTGAAGGTAGCTGTGAGTCCATCCATGCCTGTAGATTGTTTGCTTGGCAATAACCTGAAGGATTCCCCTTGGAAGGAGGTGGAACACAGGTCACACTTGGAGATGTTGGGTCTGCCTGGGTTGGTATGCGTATCCACCAGTTCTATGGCAGCCCGTCAGGGTCATCAGGAGACCCTGGAGCCTGAAAGAGTGGCCCAGGTGTCTGCCAGAAGGAGGAAGGGCAAAGGGCGTGGGAAACCGGACCCAGAAGTTCCCACGGTCCAGAAGGAGGCTAAACCTGAGGGGATGGTCCTGGAGCCTACAGGGGAACAGGTGGCTGAACTGGGTGAGGTCCCTGAGTTGTCAAAGTGGCAGCAGTAAGGGAGGCCACCAGAGAAGCATTCTGAGAGGCACAGAAGTCATGCCCTACTCTGGAGGGTTTGCGGCAGCAGGCTGCAGACCAGGCGTCTGGCAAGGAGCCTCGATCACACTTGATTTACTGGGAGGATGGCCTCCCATATAGCGAGCCTAATGTTCCTGAGCCTGGGTCAGCCCGTGTGCTTCAGAGCCTTCCTCCTGGGTCTGGCTCATGATGTGCTTTTAGCTGGTCATTTGGGGCAGGATAAGACCTTTGAGCGGCTTGTCACCCACTCCTATTGGCCCCAAATGTGCAGGCACTCTGATGCTCATTGCAGGTCTTTCCCAACTTGTCAGGCAAGTGGCAAGAGTGGGGGGAAATGTAAGGCTCCCCTCTAACCTTTTCCTGTTGTCAGTACCCCCTTTGAAAGGGTTAGCATTGACATTGTGGGGCCTCTGGATCCCAAGACAGCCATGGGCAACAGGTGTATCCTGGTCTTGGTGGACCATGCCACCCGGTACCCATAAGCCATTCCTTTAAGATCAATCACTGCCACTGTGGTGGGCCATGCCTTGATGGGAGTTTTTACCCGCATGGGGTTCCCCATGGAAGTGGTATCTGATAGCGGGTACCAACTTCATATCTACTTATATGAAGACTCTGTGGAAGGTGTGTGGGGTAACGTATAAGTTCACCACACCTTACCACCCCCAAAGTAATGGTCTGGTTGAGAGATTCAACCGCACCTTAAAAGGAATGATCATGGGCCTGTCAGAGCCCTTGAGGCGGAAGTGGGACATCTTCTTGCCATGCCTTCTGTTCGCTCACAAGGAGGTACCTCAAAAGGGACTTGGCTGTAGTCCTTTTGAGCTAATTTATGGCCACCCTGTGAGGGGACCTTTAAGTCTGATCAAGGAGGCTTTGGAAAAAGCTCCTAGTAACTCCCCCCAGGATGTATTTAGTTACATGCTGGCTCTGAGAAACCAGACTGTCCGTTTCAGGAGTCTCGCATAGGAGAACCTGGAAGCAAGCCAGGAGGACATGAAACGCTGGAATGACCAGAATGCCACACTGGTCGAGTTTCAGCCTGGACAGAAAGTGTGGGTGATGGGACCAGTGGAGCCTAGGGCGCTCCAGGACAAGTGGACTGGCCCATTTGCGGTGGTGGAGCGCAAGAGCGAAGTCACCTACCTGGTGAACTTGCATACTCCCAGGAAACCTTTGAGGGTCCTGCATGTTAACTGGCTCACGCCACACTTTGAGCGGACAGAGTTGTCCATGCTCCTAGCGACAGATGACAGGGTGGAGAAGGAGAGTGAGCCTCTTCCTGACCTCCTGTCTGCAGCAGAGAAAGATGGGTCTGTGGAGGGAGTGAACCTCTCCCCCTCCTTGACTGCAGAGCAGCAGAGGGACTGTTGCCAGGTGTTGGGACAGTTCGCCTCACTGTTTTCCTTGATCCCAGGGGTCACACACTCGTGCACACATGATGTGGACACTGGGGACAGTACACCCATTAAACAAAAGGTTTATAGGGTGACTGACAAGCTCAGGGCTAGCATCAAGGGTAAGGTATCCAAGATGTTAACCCTAGGGGTTATTGAGCATTCCAGCAGTCCTTGGGTGGGCGGTGTCCACAGTCAAGGATGGTGCATAAGTCATTTGTGGCAATGATGAGGACTGTTTCAGTGCTGTGGTTGTTTTAGAATCCTGATTCTGTGGGTCATCCAGGAGCTTGTGGCGTTCTCGGTGGTCAGAGAGTTATCTGTTGATGGTCTTCTCAATGACTTTGGCTGGGAAGGGGTGCAGCGATATAGGTCGGTAGTAGTTGAGTGCTTTGGGATTGGCTGAAATTGTTTGTTGAGAGCAGTGATTTTGGCATGTTTCCAGCTATCTGTGAAGGTGGCTGTTTTGAGGGATTTGTTTATGATGGAAGTGAGTGCAGCACTGATCATGCTCTTTCCAGGTTGTAGATCTAGTGGGGGGGGAGTCTGTGGGAGCCCAAGTGGACTGTCTTCATTATTGCTGCTGTGTCCTCAGTGGATAGAGGGTTTCATGCTGTCAGTCAGTAGTCTTTGGTTGATGATGTGGGGTTTGAAGTAACTGTGGATCTTGGTGATTTTTTTCATGGAAGAGGTTGGAAAGGTTGCTCCAGAATTCTTGTGTAGGGGTGATGGTGTGGGTTGCGGCTGTTGGGTTGGTGAATTCTTGGATGATGGTGAAAAGTTCCTTGTTTCTTTACATAGTCTGAAAATGCCGCACTAACCTCATTCTGCGTTCCCATCATTTGGCCTATATTACTTTTCACCTGAATGTTCAGGGCTCCCATTTCCCTAGAATGAATAAGCCAAGCTAATAACATCTCAGCTTTGCCCCTCCTCCCCTTGCGTCCAAGCTATGTATTAGGTATAATTGTGGCACTGTCATCTTTTAATCAATTGAACATACCTCTCACACTCTGCCCCTAGTGCTACTAGCAGCTGCCTCATTTTCCAGATTGTGTAGAGATTTATCCAATTCATCTAGCTCTACTTATCTATTAATGCCCTCAACTTTGACAATATAATAACCTCCGATCACTGATTTAAACTCCCCCCACTCGAAAAGAGGGGTTGATGTTGTCCTCTGCATATACTCAAAATGATCATCAACAGCCCTTCTCAGAACTTATCTAAAAAGCTGGTCCTCCAGGTAGCAGACTCATAACCGCCAGGTGGGGATAGGTGACACACTCCTCCCGTCATGTATTTCCTGTAACAGGGGATTATGGTCAGATACTGTTCGCCAGAGGTATTCAGTAGCAGTAATGAGTGGGAAGAGGTCTGCTGTACATAACAACTTGTATAGGAGGACATGTACATTATGAAACAAAAGGAATAGTCCCTTTCTCCATTGTGCTGCAATCTCCATACATCTATAGGGCCCCACTCAGATTCCCATTGTAAAAACACCTTTGCAACCCTAGCTGGCTATGAGCTGGCTAAGGGTGGAGTAAAGTAGTCCAGACAAATGTCTGCAATACAATTAAAGACCCACAATTATCATAGGACAATGCTCCATTCCAGCCAGTTGTGAGGAAAGGGAATCGAGTTATCCCAACTGATCTTGATTAGGAACATATAGTAGAATTTCAGCATTGTCTAATCATTATTTCACCAGTAAATACCTACTCTTTCTGTCTATTTGAATATGTGAGGGGTCAAAAGGCAACCCCAGCTTCACCAAGATCATGCTCTCGCTTGCATATGAGGAGTATTCAGTGGAGAATATCTTCCCTCTCTATCTACATTCCATGCGGGTTGCCTCTAATCTGGTGAGGAATCTTTCCTGCAATAAAGCTTTCCTAATGCCTCCCCGCTCGAGTTACGCATACATTTTGAATTGTTAGACAGCCGATTCCATACCTCTTAAATTCCATGTAAGAAATTAATATTTACTGTTGGTGCGTGACATTTCCAAAACAACCCCCTCTTAATCCCACCAGTCTTTAGGCATCATCAATTTCTCTACATACAACCACTTAAGAATTATCTTGAGTGCCCTGTTTTGCACAAAGTTCATGACTCCATTGACTACCACTATGCACAAGTATGCCACTACAGCCTTAAGCTTAATCTTAAACATTTCCCGACTCCTTCTCCCTAAAGCGAAGTAGAAACTGCTCTTTACCCAAACTTGTAACTTGCAAAACTGATCTACTCCCATTCTCTCTTACATGAAATGGGTTTAAAATGGGAGAGGCATGTCAGACCCTTGCCTTTCGCTATTTTGTTCTGTTCCACCTATGTACTATAAATATTCCCACCATTTTATTACTTATTGTGTCATTGTAACCTCAATGGCACTTGTCTCATCATTATCAACTCATTCCTGAAGGGAGCGGCCTCCAACCCTAGTTCCCATTCCAATCATAATCAATAATACATGCTACAACCATCTTCCACAATCCCAATGTCATAGGTCATCAGCCTGCCATGGGATTATGTATGGAAGTTCAGCTTGACCATCACACTTTCCTCAAATTCCAATTCTGTTCCAGACGAGCCCTGCTCACTGCTGATTTCTAGCTCAAAGGTATATTTTCAGCCAGGTGTTGTTGCAGCTTTGACAGCTTCTGCTTTCTCCTTTCGGCTTGAGATTGTGAGGTGCCTGGCCTACCCCTGAGTACTTAATGTATTTTCCGGTTTCTTTGGGGGCTGGTATCTGCTCCATCTGTGTGTGTCTTTCCTGGCTTTGAATAGTTCCACCCAATCCCATGTTTCCAATGGCTCTGTGAAAACATGAGATTTACCATCATCCAGTAGCTTTAACTTGGACAGAAATATTAAGGCATACATGAGGCCAACTTCTCTTAGGGCTTTATTAATTTTGATGAAATAAGCTCTTTCATTGCTGCATAGGCAACTGGCGCGTGATACGGGAACAAAGATATTGTGGGATTCTCCACTTGGCAAGGGACCATAGATCATGCTTTCTGCAAGATCGTTCCTCTGTCACAGCAATGTAAGAGCAGGGCCACCACTGGCCATGAAGCACCCCCCTGGGGAGGGTGTGTGATGCACAGGGACCCTTGTGTGCCCTGTCAAGGGCAAAACATTTAAAAGTCTCTGGGGGCACTGCAGTCTCCAGCCATTGTTCTAACTAGGCAACCATATCTAACTCTTTACATCCTTTTGGTAGGTCCACAACACATATGGTTTTGAGTTCTGCCCTATATTTCAGTAAGAGCACTCACTCCATGAGGTCTGTCGTCCATTGTTCCAAATCCTTAGTGAAGGCCATATTTCATTCAGTGTATCGTCTGTGGTTTTCACTTTATATGCCAGCTTCCATTGATCATCTCTCAATAAGCCAACATCTGTTGCAACAGTCCTGATCTTTCAGTGCTTCTCTGGAATTCTAGATTGCTTCCAGTATCTTATCTATTTTTGTTGTAGACTGACCTAGATGGGCTGCATCTTGCCTCCGAGCCATTCCTTGACTACTTCTTCCATGTCTCCTTTCTGTGCAGCACTGCTCCCCAATTTTCTTAAACCTTTGATTGGTGTATGTTTAGTTTATAGGTCTGATTCTACTTTATAACGGACTTCCGTGCTATCCCTGGGGAAGCTGCAACCTCGTCCTCAGATGTCTATGGGCACACGCTGTCTCCTTCGTCCAGGATCTTAACTCATTGGCAGCCTCTCACCACCCCTCCTCTCTCACCGCCTGTCTCCAGCAGGCCATCTACTTACCTCAATCGCTCAGCAGTGCAGTGGGTCCCCCTCCGGTCATGCATAAGGGGTCTTACAGCGATCCAGGACCCCATTGCGTCTTTTCCATACCTGCGGTCGCCATCTTGTTTTTGCATTCCTTTGGTCTCTGCCCTGGTCACCAAATCTTTGTTTATAGGAAGGCAAAGCCCCTTCAGGTTCAGGTCCTCAACTTCTCCGGCTTTGCTCCAGAGTACACCTCTGTTACTTAACCTTGGATTTACTGGATGGTCAGGATTATCGAGGGAGAAGGGGGACTCGCACCAGAGTTCAGTCCAATGTGGCTTGCTCCATTCTCTGCAAGCTACACCCTTCTCCACTGCTGTCTCTCCTATTGTCACTGTACTGATATCTCTCTCATTGTCACTCTACTTTTCTTGCTGTCACTCTACTGCGCTCTCTCTCCAATTGTAACTCCACCATTGTCTCTCATTGTCACCCTATTCCTGCTCTTTCACTTTGTCCCTCCACTGCTCTCTTTCATTGCCTCTTTTTCTGTCACTCACTTATGTTTTTCTCTGCCCCCTCTCTTACCCTTTGACACTCCACTTCTGTCAGCATTACCATACTGCCGTCTCGCATTGTCACTTCACTCCTCTTTCTCATTGGCAGCTCACTGTTCACTCCCTCTCTCTCTCTCTATCACTGCAGGGTTGTGTTTCTCACTGTAAAGCCACTGCTGTCTCTCTCATTGTCATGCTGCTTCCCCACTCATCGCACTGTTACTCCACTGTTTTCTTTTTCGCTTTACTAGCATGTCTTAGTGTCACCTCACCACTCTTTCTCAGTATCGCTCAAAAGCCCTCTCCAATTGTCACTCTTCTGCTTTCTTTCTAGTTCCCATGCCACTATTTCTCATTGTCACTCCAGTGCTCTCTATTGTCACTATGCTGCTCTCTCCTTGACACTCTACCGTAATCTCACTTGCCGAGTCTCTGCTGTCTGTCCTGGTCATCCCAATGCCTCTCTTTCTCATTGTCCTTCCACTGTCCTCTCTTTGTCACTCCACTGCTCTTTCTCATTGTCACTCAGCTGCTGTCTATCCCGTTGATACTCCACTGCTCTCTCATTCTCACTCCACTGGTGACTCTCTCACTGCCACTCAATGGCTGCTTTTTCATTGACACTCTCTCTCATTGTTGCTCTACCACACTCTCTTAGCACTACTCAACTACGCCCTCTCATTGTCACTTAAATGAGCTGTTTCTCTGCTTGTCACTACACTTCTCTCCACTATTGGCATTCTACTGCTCTATCTTATTGTCCCTCCACTGCTTTCTCAATCACAATTCATTCCTCTCTCGCTGTCACTCCTTTGCTCTCTCATTGTCCTCCACTGGGTTCCCTCTCATTTTCACCCCTTCCATTTCTCTCATTGTCACTTTGTGTAGGAAAGTACCATCTTGCCTGGCATGTTACCCCCATTTTTACTTGTATGTCAGTTTGTTTTTGCCAGTCTCACTGGGATCCTGCTAGCCAGGACTCCAGTGCTCATACTTTTGGGGCCTATATGTGTTCCCTGTGTGGTGCCTAACTGTATCACTGAGGCTCTGCTAACCAGAACCTCAGTGTTTATGCTCGCTCTGATTTTAAAATTGTCACTGCAGTGACTAATTTTACCATTTCTGATTGGCACACTGGAACACCCTTATAATTCCCTATTATATGGTACCTAGGTTCCCAGGGTATTGGGGTTCCAGAAGATCCCTATGGGCTGCAGCATTTCTTTTGCCACCCATAGGGAGCTCAGACAAATCTTACACAGGACGGCCACTGCAGCCTGAGTGAAATAACATCCACGTTATTTCACAGCCATTTTACACTGCACTTAAGTAACTTATAAGTCACCTATATGTCTAACCCTCACTTAGTGAAGGTTAGGTGCAAAGTTACTAAGTGTGATTGCACCCTGGCACTAGCCAAGGTGCCCCCCATAGTTCAGGGCAATTTCCCCGGACTTTGTGAGTGCGGGGACACCATTACACACGTGCACTACAAATAGGTCAATACCGCTATGTAGCTTCACAATGGTAACTCCAAATGTGGCTATATAACATGTCTAAGATCATGGAATTGTCCCCCCATGCCAAATCTGGTATTGGGGTACCAATCCCATGCATCCCCGGGGCTCCACTATGGACCCTGAGTACTGCCAAACCAGCTCTCTGGGTTTTTCTCTGCAGCTACCGCTGTTGCCAACCCAGAGACAGGCTTCTGCCCTCCTGGTGTCTGGGCAGCAAAGTCCCAGGAAGGCAGAACAAAGAATTTCCGCTGAGAGAGGGTGTTACACCCTCTCCCTTTGGAAATAGGTGTTAAGGGCTGGGTAGGAGCCCAGCCTCTGGAAATGCTTTGGAGGGCACAGATGGTGCCCTCCTTGCATAAGCCAGTCTACACTGGTTCAGGGAACCCCCAGCCCCTGCTCTGGCGTGAAACTGGACAAAGGAAAGGGGAGTGACCACTCCCCTGTCCATCACCACCACAGGGGTGGTGCCCAGAGCTCCTCCAGTGTGTCCCAGACCTCTGCCATCTTGAATCCAGAGGTGTGAGGGCACAATGGAGGCCTCTGAGTGGCCAGTGCCAGCAAGTGACGTCAGAGACCCCTCCTGATAGGTGCTTACCTGACTAGGGGGCCAATCCTCCTCTGAGGGCTATTTAGGGTCTCTCCTGTGAGCTTTTCCTCAGGTAACGACTTGCAAGAATTCACCAGAGTTCCTCTGCATCTCGCTCTTTGACTTCTGCCAAGGATCGACTGCTGACTTCTCCAGGACGCCTGCAAAACTGCAACAAAGTAGCAAGAAGACTACCAGCGACATTGTAGCGCCTAATTCTGCCGGCTTTCTCGACTGTTTCCTGGTGGTGCATGCTCTGGGGGCTGCCTGCCTTCACCCTGCACTGGAAGCCAAGAAGAAATCTCCCGTAGGTTGACTGAATCTTCCCCCTGCTAACCCAGGCACCAAACTTCAGCTTCACTGGTCCTCTGGGTCCCCTCTCATCATGACGAGCATGGTCCCTGGAACACAGGTGGTGAATCCAAGTGACCCCGACAGTCCAGTGGTCCATCTGTCCAAATTTGGAGGAGGTAAGTCTTTGCCTCCCCTCGCCAGACAGTAATCCTGTGTACTGCGTGAACTGCAGCTGATTGGGCTTCTGTGCACTTTTGCAAGGAATCCTTTGTGCACAGTCTAGCCCAGGTCCCCAGCACTCCGTCCTGCATTGCTCAACTCGCTAAGTTGACCACCGGCTTCGTGGGGCCCTCCTTTGTAGTGTTGAGACGACTGCCATGCTCAGTTTTCTTGAACCCGTGTTTAAGTACTTCCGCGGGTGCTGCTTTCTTGTACATGGGCTCTCTGTATTGCTGAGGGCCCCCTCTGTCTCCTCTTCCAAGTGGCGACCTCCTGGTCCTTCCTGGGCCCGTGCAGCACCCTTTTTCTTCAACTGCAACCTCTGCAGCTAGCAAGGCTTGTTTGCAGTCTTTCTCCAAAGAAACAACTCTGCATCCTCCAGCACTCCGTGGCACATTTTCTGTACAAAGGAGAAGTTCCTGGCATCTTCCGTTGTTGCAGAATCTTCAGCTTCTTCCACCCAGAGGCAGCCATTTTGCACCTTCATCCGAGGTTTCGTGGGCTCCTGCCCCCCGGAACACTTTCGTGACTCTCGGACTTGGTCCCCTTCCTTTGCAGGTCCTCAGGTCCAGGAATCCGTCTTTAGTGCTTTGCCGTCTGTTGTGGTCTTTGCAGAATCTCCTATCACAACTTTAGTATGTTTCTGGGGAAGTTGGGTCAATTTACTCCTACTTTTCAGGGTCTTGGGTGGGGTGTCTTGGACACCCTTAGTGTTTTCTTACGCTCCCAGCGACCCTCTACTGTAACAGATGATCTCTAATATGGGTTTGTCCTGAAAAGGTCATGGTTATGAAACAAAATCCACATACTAACTGGGGAACAAGGAGTATATTATTTACACCGTCCTGTCCAAAACATTGTCGAATTGACAGAACCCAATCTTTTGATTCTTCAGTCCAGCCCTCAATACAGAATTATGGTGCAGCCATTGCAGCCAAAAAGGATGCTGCTATCCCTTTCAATATGCAGCCTTAGCTGGTGTTTATGAAATAAAAATGGCTAAGTTTTTACCCTGTGCACAAAGAGTAAGATTTGAGATAGATCTATTCCCAGGTTCCAAGGTACCTAACTGCAGAATCTAGTTGTTGGCCTAAGCTGCAAATAACCATTTGAGATACCACATAGATAAATACCTGTCCAACAGCTTTATTCGACCTTCAAGATTTCCTGCTCCTTCGCCATTAGTCTTTGTATGAAAATCTAATAACGAACTACTCAGCTGTATTGACAACTGGGCCCACAATAAGATTGATTAAGAATAAGTATCCTTTCCATTTGAATCCTGCCTTGCTTGAACAGGTGAAACAGGCCACAATCTATACAAAGCTAGACCTCAGGAGAGCTGCAACCTGGTACGAGTAAGGCAGGGAGATGGAAACTGCCTATAAAACACACTTTGAGCCCTGAGTATTATGTAATGCCATTTGGGCTTCGTAAGGCCCCAGTTGCAATTCAGTGTTTTATCGATGAAACAATCCAAGACATTCTGGATCATTTTTTCATACTCCATTTAGATGGCATTAGGGTGCACTCTCTCGGTGTAAAAACTCAAATTTAACATGTTTCTACTGTACTGCTGACACTGGGGAAAATCATTTGTACAGTAAATTGTTGAAATGTGATTTTCATGTGACCAACTTAGAATTATTTTTAGGGTCAAATTAACGTATACTGGTGTGAGCATAATGAGTGGAAGGTCCAGGCAGTCCAAGATTGGACAACCCCAAAAAATGTACGTGAAATGCAATGTCTAGGAAGCTGGCTCTTTACATACTATAAAAAAATAAGATATAGGCCCTCATTACAACCCTGGCGATCGGAGATAAAGTGGCAGTAATACTGCCAACAGGCAGGCGGTAATAAATATGAAATTATGACCAGGGCAGAAACCGCTCAGACAGACAGCCACTTTAACACACCGACAACCAGGGCAAAACCAACAGGCACCGCGGCGGTAACCGCCAAAAGGCAGGCGGAAGACAATGTACCGCCCACAGTAATATGACCCACCTATCCGCCACCTTTTCCGGGTCGGTACCAACAACATCAAAAGCCTGGCGGAAACACTGCACAGAAGGGAAACGAGTTACCTCTGGACACTCAAGGAACACCACAGCGCCATGGAGCCCGAGTTGCATGTCTCCCCCATGCTCTTCTACCTTCTGCTCCACTACGAACACCAACGCCGGCGAAGATGACCTCGGTGAGTACTGCCGCCTAGCACACAGGGGAGGGAGGGAGGAAAAAGAGAGGGACACACACACGCAACATGCACCACCCCCACCCCTAATACCACACACACAACCAGATGCACTAACATAACATATACACCCCGTACCCCTCAGGAATAATGCAAGGCAAACTACTATAGTGTAAAAATGCTGTAATAAGATAAATATAGATGGAATTTGTGCATCCAAATAAAAAAGTATATACATATTTACAATGCAAGGGGCACTGCCCAGTCCTCAATGTCCGTGGGCCACAGGGCCACATCACAAAGTCCAAGGCCCAACCTCACTCCTGCAACAACACGGAGAGAACACTGCAGGTTCATCAGGTCGAAAATAAACAGGCACCTCAGGGGGACGGGGAATGGGGGAGCACCTCAACCAGAAGATGGAACACCACTGGTCCTGGAGGGGGCAACATGGCCATCACTCTGTCCTGGGGAGTGCATGGCCACTGTCTCTCAAGTGGGTGACTTGCCCACATACTCTGGAGGGGGCAACATGCCCTGTGCTTGTTCCTGGGGAGTGCAAGGCCACAGTCTCTCAAGTGGGTGATTTGCCCACTTCCTGGTCCTGGGGAGTGCAAGGCCAAAGTCTCTCAAGTGGGTGACTTGCCCACTGCTTGGTCCTGGGATGTGCAAGGGCATTGTCTCTCAAGTGGGTGACTTGCCCACTGCTTGGTCCTGGGGAGTGCAAGGTCACAGTCTCTCAAGTGGGTGGCTTCTCCACTGGTTCTGGAGGGGGCATTGTGCCCAGTGTGCTTCATCCTGGGAAGGATGGGGTGAGTGGATGGCTTCTTCCACTGGTTCTGAAGGGGGCATTGTGCCCAGTGTGCTTCATCCTGGGAAGGATGAGGTGAGTGGATGGCTTCGCCACATGGCTTTGCCACAAGGCTTCTCCACTGGTTCTGGAGGGGCCATTGTGCCCAGTGTGCTTCATCCTGGGAAGGATGGGGTGAGTGGATGGCTTCTCCACTGGTTGTGGAGGGGGCATTGTGCCCAGTGTGCTTCATCCTGGGAAGGATGGGGTGAGTGGATAGCTTCCTCCACTGGTTCTGGAAGGGGCATTGTGCCCTGTGATGCAGATCTTGGGGAGTGCAAGGTCACAGTCTCTCACCTGGATGTAAGACCCACAGTATTTGAAGGGGCCAGGCCGCACAACAGCCCATGGATGCAGGACAACACACTGTCTGCCAGTGGTGACGGCTGCTCAGTGGTGGCAGTGGCAGTGTGGGTGGCGGTGCTGACAGTGGTGGGGGAGGCTCCAGCCCATCCCCTGCAGCCTCGGAAGGCTGCCCACTGAGACTGCTGCTGCTGGCAGTGGTGCTGTTGGCAGTGCTGGCAGTGGTGGGGGGAGGCTCCAGCCCATCTTCCGTAGCCTTGTACGGCTGCCCACGGGGGCTGCTGCTGCTGGCAGTGGTGCTGGCGGTGGTGCTAGCAGTAGTGGGGGGAGGCTCCAACCCATCCACTGCAGCCTCAGACAGCTGAACCACCATGGTTGGTTGTGGGGGCCTTTTGTCCTTTTTGCCTGCTAGTGCAGGCCCCTTGCCCTTCTTGACAGCAGCTTGGGATGGCTCCTTGCTCCTCTTGGCAGCAGCTGGGGACTGCTCCTTGCCCTTCCTTTTATCCGCTGTGGTGCCTCCTTGCCCTTCTTTGCAGCAGCTGGGGGTCCCTCCTTGCCCTTCCTTGCAGCACTTGATGCAGGCACCCTATCAGTGTGGCTGCCTGGTGCGCGGGATCCTCTCCCACCTGGTGTAGCTGTGGACACTACTGTGACCCTGGACTGGGTGGCTGAGGTGCTTGGCTGGGTTCTGACCACCCTGGCCTGATGTGAGGGACGGGGTGGGGAGGGCTAGGGAAGAGGTCAAGGGTGGAGAGGAAAAGCTTCTGAGGGACACTGGGGCAGGAAGAGGTCTGGGAGTGGAGGAAGGGGGAGTGGTTGTAGGAGGTGTCTGTCTGCTGAGTTTGGGTGTAGGTGCACGGGCTGGATGCTGTTGTGAGGTGGGTGGCTGTTGGGTGGGTGGGTGCTTTCGTTTGTGTACTTTGGGAGGGGGGTCACAGACACAGTGCGAGAGGACACAGGGGATGTGTGCATGGATGTGGGGGTGGTGACTGCCAGTGAGGGGTGTGTAGTGATGGGCGTGCTGGTGATGGAGGTATTGGATGAGGATGTAGTGCATGTAGGTGTGAGTGGATATGCTACTGGGAGGGAGGTGGACGAGGAGGGGGACACAGTGGAGGCAGTAGATGTTGGTGTGTCTGCATGTGGATGGTGGTTGTGTGAGTGCCTGTGAGATGAAGTGTGGTGGTTGGTATTTGCCTGAGCCACTTCTGTGTGTTGATTTGGGTGAATGCTGGTCTGAAGGTGTGCTTGGGATAGGCTGGGGTTGACGGGATTGGGACTGGGTAGAGGAAGTTGGAGGGGGGAGGCTGGATACAGGGACAATGGCTGCCACCAGTGCAGAGGCCAGAGCCTGAAATGCTCTTTGTTGGGCCGCCACACCAGAGTGAATGCCCTCCAGGTATGCATTTGTTTGTTGCAAATCCCTCTCGACACCCTGGATGGCATTCAGTATGGGTGACTGCCCAACAGTGAGGGATCTCAGGAGGTCAATAGCCTCCTCACTGACGGCAACAGGGCTGACTGGGGCAGGGCCTGAGGTGCCTGGGGCGAAGGAGATGCCCACCATCCTGGGTGAGCGAGCACGTGAAACACGCTGAGGCGCTGCTGGGAGGGCGGTGCTGGTAAGGGGGGGGGGCTGTACCTGTTGTTGGGATGGGCACAGAGGTGTCCGCCACCACCAGGGAGCTTTCATCGGAGGAAGAGTCGCTGTCTGGTCTGTGGTGTTTGACCTCTCCTGTTGAAGGTCAGGTAGCAAGTGAGTGAATAGATAGAAAATGGCGGTCATGTCCGTGGCGGTGCGTACCATCACAGCCGGCGTACATCGCCATTGGCTCTTGGAACCCATAGGGCCCAATGATAACCAATGCAAAGTTGCACGGCAGTCGTCGACCGCCTACCGCAATGGCGCACAACGCCAGCAGAATTACCTCATTTCCACTTGTCCCTCCTCACAGGTCAGACAGCCGCCATTTCAGGGGGCACAGGCCATGGCACGTAACTGCGTCACAGCAGACATTGGCACAGCAACTGACTCTCGGATTCACATACTGGTTCTGTAGATGTAGAAATGCATCATTATTGCAATAGATGTGTGATTATGACCCTCTGCTCACCGTTTTCCTCCATAGGCTTCAACCGCTGAGGATAAATATGAGATGGAGACATCCTCCAGTGTACAGACACCTGGTGGACCTTGCGACAATGGAGGACAGACACATTATACTGACATACAGACTTGATTGGGCCACAATCCAAGAACTGTGTGCCCAATTGGAGCCAGACCTGATGTTAGCTATCCGCCAGCCCACAGGTATCCCCCCTCTAGTGCAAGTCCTGTGAGTGCTCCATTTCCTGGCAAGTGGTTCCTTCTAAACAACAGTGGCCATGGCATCAGGGATGTCTCAGCCAATGTCCTCCAACGTGTTGACCAGAGTGTTGTCTGCCCTGCTTAAACACATGTGCAGCTACATTCTAAGTACACAGGTTGAGGATTTGGCCACAGTGAAAGCTGACTTTTATGCCCTGGAACATATCCTCAACATAATTGGTGCCATTGATGGTACACATGTAGCATTTGTCCCCCCCCTGGAGAAATGAACAAGTGTTCAGGAATAGAAAAAGCTATCACTCTATGAATGTGCAGATGGTGTGTTTGCAGACCAGTACATCTCCCATGTGAATGTCAAGTATCCTGGCTCTGTGCATGATGCCTTTATCTTGAGGAATAGCAGCATCCCATATGTGATGGGCCAACTCCAGAGGCACCGGGTGTGGCTAATAGGTGAGCCAAAGATTCCCACCCTGTACATGATGGTGTCTGGGTATGGGGTTGTCCCTAAGGGTTAGTTTGTGTCTAACAGTTGTCCCTCAATGTTTTCAGGTGACTCTGGCTACCCCAACCTCTCATGGCTACTGACCCCAGTGAGGAAAGCCAGGACAAGGGCAGAGGAACGTTACAATGAGGCACATGGGCGAACAAGGAGGATCATTGAATGAACCTTTGGCCTCCTGAAGGCCAGGTTCCGGTGCCTCCATCTGACAGGTGGATCCCTGTACTACTCACCCAAGAAGGTGTACCAGATCATCGTTGCATGTTGCACAGCCTGGCCTTGAGACGCCAGGTGCCTTTTCTGCAGGAGGATGAGCCTGGAGATGGTCTTGTGGCAGCAGTGGAGCCTGTGGACAGTGACGAAAAGGAGGCAGAGGAAGAAGATGTGGACAACAGAAGTAATATCATACAGCAGTACTTCCAGTGACACACAGGTAAGACACTGTAACTTCACTTTACTTTTCAGTTTTTTGTTGGACATTGTACATGGCAGCCTGATTTCCCCATGTCTATGGCCACTTACTGTACCCTTTGGCATCTCTATTTTCAGATCTCTGTGGCCCACTCTGACTCCTGGTATGTTTACTGCTGCCCACTAAAGGTCATACCAATGTTTATATAACTGTACATATGAATTGCAATGTTTTCAGAATGTTGACGAATACATATTTAAATCATTTGACAGACTCCAGATTTGTTGTTCTGCTTTCCTGCTTTTATCTCATAACCGAGCTTACAGAACCTCTCTGGAATGCACTTCTGAGTTTAAAGAAGACGTTTATTGTTATTATTGGGTTCCTGAGAGACGAAATTAGTAGATTGGAAGCACACGTTCAAAAGTAGTCGCAGCAGTGAAAGCAAAATATAACAAAGTACTTCTCAGTTGCAATGTACACAGCAAATATATGTGATTATATTACAGCATAACTTCAAAGCAAAGCATAAAAGTCAAAATTCATCACCGTAGGGCCTATAGCTCAGCTTCATCTTTCTGGGGTCTGCAAGTTGATGACTCCGGTCAACTGCGAGAAAGAGATTTTCTACCCAAACGGGAGACAGGCAACTGACATCTCCGTTCCTGTCTGAAGTCAGGCAGATTCAATCTACCCCTGCTGTAGTCCAGAGTCATCCTTAAAAGCAAACGCAGTGTGAGAACCGAAGAAACTTGGAGAGTGGCCACTTCTCCCGAGCTCACTCGTTCTCAGACTGGATTGCGAGGTAAACACAAAATCTACGTGCTCTTATCAGCTAAGGTCTGGTGTGAACAACACTGCTTGGTCTACCATGTGGAAAAACACAGCTTGGAAAAACACAGCTCATCTGCAATGTGTCAACACCAGAGCAGTACGCCCTCTATTGGCGACAAAAATGCAAAAACCCAGCACTCTCAAAACAACGTAATTTATGCATTGTGCTGATATGTTGTGGTTTAACCTTTTGCATTGCAGAGTTCAATCCCGAAAACTTATTTTTAATATGCTTACAAATACTGTTCCTTTGCAATGTATTGCTGCAGGTTTCCATAGTGTGTTAGGGTGTGGCCCCTTTCCAGGGCCTTCCAGAGACTTTCCCTGCGATATGCCTGGGCGTGGTTCTGGGCTGAGCCAAGACTCTATAAAAGAGAGCCAGCCCAACTCCCAGTGCTCACTATTCAAGAGGTCCCGGTGCAGAGCAGCAGCTTCTTCCTGAGCTCCTGTCCCGGCGGCCTATTTGGATCTTACAGTCTTCTACCCTTCATCCTTCATTGGTGATCATTGTTCCAGGCGGTAAGACGGTGGTTGGACTGTTCCGACACCGTTATTGAGAATTTTCATATTCTTGGTTTAATTCTTAAATGAGTAACAGATTACTTGCGCGCTACCATTTCTTGACATTTATATGGTAGTTTACAAATAGGCAAGGCGCGCGATTTGTTTCATAAAGGTTTGACTTTGTCATTGTCATTGCGAGCTACCATTTCTTGACATTGGCATGGTGGCTTAAGAATCGGCAAGACGCGCAATTCGTTTTATGGTGTTTAAACATTGTTGTCCATTGTGCGCTTCTATTTCTTGACGTTTACATGATGTTTTACGAATTGGCAAGACGCGCAACTCGTTTCGTGAGGATTTAACTTTGTTGTTCATTGTGCGCTACCATTTCTTGACATTTACATGGTGGCTTAAGAATTGGCAAAAGAAGCGCGATTCATTTCATTGTACTTTGATCTTGTTATTTATTGTGAGCTGTTATTTCTTGACATTTACTTCGTGTTTTACGAATCGGCAAGACGCGCAATTCGATTAATGATGATTTGACTTTGATATTCATTGTGTGCTACTATTTCTTGGTATTTTACATGGTGACACTTGAATCGGCAAGACGCACGATTCTCTCCTCGAGTTTATTTCATGTTGTTTATTGTATGCCACTATTCTAAGATATTTATTATGTAATATTCGAGTTGACAAGTTATGTGATTTGTTTCCTGAATCCACATTGTGTTATTCATGGTACACAATCCTTTTATGGTGTTTACTGTATATATATATATATATATCTGCAATATGTGCAATTTGTGTTGAAACATTTGAAGAGTATAAAGAAGGCCAGAGTTTCTAGATGTAATATTGTATGGTCCTAGTATACATTCTCAAAACAGGATTTATATGACTGGTTTAAAATTTAGTCAGAATGTTTTTTCTGATTCTCATGTAAAGGAAAGTACTTGAATAAGAAAGTTTTCATTTAATTCATCTTGATTCCCCTACAGGTATCCGGCCATCTTGAAACTTAGTCATTTTAAACTTAACTCTTAGATTGTTCATGTTTTCAGAGTGACTAGGCTTAGAATCATAGTCTAGTATTGATTTCAGGAGATATAGGGGGTGATTCTAACTTCGGCGGGCGGCGGAGGCCGCCCGCCGAAGTTCCCCCACCAAAATACCGCTCCGCGGTCGAAAGACCGCTGAGGGTATTTTGGGATTTGCCCTGGGCTGGCGGGCGGCCGCCAAAAGGCCGCCCGCCAGCCCAGGGCAAATCAGCCTTCCCACGAGGACGCCGGCTCAGAATTGAGCCGGCGTAGTGGGAAGGTGCGACGGGTGCAGTGGCACCCGTCGCGTATTTCAGTGTCTGCATAGCAGACACTGAAATACTTTGTGGGGCCCTCTTACGGGGGCCCCTGCAGTGCCCATACCATTGGCATGGGCACTGCAGGGGCCCCCAGGGGCCCCGCGGCACCCCCTACCGCCATCCTGTTCCTGGCGGGAGTCCCGCCAGGAACAGGATGGCGGTAGGGGGTGTCAGAATCCCCATGGCGGTGGAGCGCGCTCCGCCGCCATGGAGGATTCTGCTGGGCAGCGGGAAACCTGCGGGAGACCGCCGGTTTCCCGAATCTGACCGCGGCCGAACCGCCGCGGTCAGAATGCCCTGCTGGGCACCGCCGGTCTGTCGGCGGTGCTCCCGCCGACCCTGGCCGCCGGGGTCAGAATGACCCCCATAATTTTCATATTGTGAGTTCTAACCTTTTTCTTACTACAGGTCTCCTTCCCAGCTGTTCCCTTCCTAATCCCCTCTTCCCCTCTTGAACTCTCTCAGTCTTTGTGATTTATCTATCAGAGTCTTGGAGCTGTTCAGTGGTGGACGTGCTGGGAACGTGCACAGACCCAGAGGATCTTGTGACTCTGACACAATGTCTCAACTTCAATGTCTAACCCCACGTTAAAACCAATAGGCAGCTCACCTAAATATCAAATGTAATGTCTAATGTCAAGTCAAATCCAATACGCAGCTAAACTGAATACAGAATGTAATGGCTAATGCCATGGCAAAGCCAATAGGCAGCTAAACTGAAGACAGAATGTAATGGCTAATGCCATGTCAAAGCCTATAGGCAGCCAAACTGAACAAAACATATAGGCGGTCATTCTGACCGCGGCGGGCGGCGGTCATTCTGACCGCGGCGGGCGGCGGTCGCCGCCCTCCATGCGGTCACCGCCAAATGGCCGCTCCGCGGTCAGGAGACCGCGGATGCCATTCTGGCTTTCCCGCTGGGCCGGCGGGCGACCGCCAAAAGGCCGCCCGCCAGCCCAGCGGGAAAGCCCCTGCAACATAGAAGCCGGCTCCGAATGTGTTGCAGGGGTGCGACGGGTGCAAAGCAGACAGTGAAAATCTTCATGGGGCCCTGTTAGGGGGCCCCTGCCAGTGGCATGGGCAGTGCAGGGGCCCCCAGGGGCCCCACGACGCCCGTTCCCGCCATCCTGGTTCTGGCGGTGTAAACCGCCAGAAACAGGCTGGCGGGAAGGGGGTCGGAATCCCCATGGCGGCGCTGCAAGCAACGCCACCATGGAGGATTCCTTGGGCCAGGGGAAAACCGGCGGGAAACCGCCGGTTCCCCTTTTCTGACCGCAGCTTTACCGCCGCAGTCAGAATGGCCCTGGAAGCACCGCCAGCCTGTTGGCGGTGCTTCCGTGGTCCCCGGCCCTGGCGGTCATGGACCGCCAGGGTCGGAATGACCCCCATAATGTGCTACTGATGAACATTGAGCAACTAATATGCGCAGTGGTGAAACACAAAGTCATTGGTCAAACACCATTAATAGCATCACATTTGTATTTGTTCCAAGGGTGTTTATTTAAGTGCTCATAAGTAGAAGGGGATGTGCAATGGGCTGGGGTGATGGTGGAGGAATGTCCAGTTAGAGTCCAGTCTCTTGGTATCACAGGTGCATTGTCCAATGGGGCATAGGAAGGGGAGTAATGGCAGTTTAAGGTGGACAGGGTGACAGACTGGGGCAGAAGGGTGACAATCAGGAGAGTCCTATTTCCTGGCGGGGGTCTTGGCAATGTTCTCTGGCTTCTGCCTGGATCGCAGGGACCGTTTGCGGGGTGGTTCTCCTTCTGCAGGGGTGGGGTGCTGATGGCCTGGGTCTCCTGCAACTTGGCCAGTATCTGGCCCATCGTCTCCTGGGAATGGTGGTATGCTCCCAGGGTGTTGGTGAGTGCCTCCTGGAGAGTGGGTTCCCTAGGCCTGTCCTCCCCATGTTGCACAGCAGTCCTCCCAGCTTCCCTGTTGTCCTGTGCCTCTGTCCCCTGAACCGTGTGCCCACTGCCACTGACCCCAGGTCCCCGATCATCCTGTGTTTGTGGGGTTGCCTGGGGTCCCTGTAGTGGTGGACACACTGCTGATTGATATGTCCTGGGGACAGAGGGATGGGCCCGCTGGGTGGGTGCTGTGGTGGTGTTTCCTGAGGGGGGAGGATCTCTGTTGGGTTGGGACTGTGGCAGGGTAACCGACTGTCCAGAGGTCCCTGATGGTCCAGGTTGGTCATCGTGATCCAGGTGTGCAGAGCTGCTGTCATCACTGTGGGCCTCCTCTGGGGGGGACTGGATGTTGCTGGCAACTCCTCTCCGGTGACGTTGAGTAGGGGTCCTTTAGGGATGCAAATGCAGTGTTATTGTATCTCTGTGTGCCATCTTGTGCCTGGGTGTGTTTCCCTGCATGGTTGTGATTGCCCTGTCAGCTTTGCCTTGTGTGCGTGGTGATTTTGTGGGCTAGGTGATTCTCTCAAATGGGCATGCTGTGGTGATGGGTGTCCATGCAGGTCTGTGATGGGGGTTCATGGATTGTAGTGGCATGCAGGGCTTGGTATTGGGATGGGTGGGTTGTGATAGTGGGGTATATGTGAGGTGGTGGAGTGATGGGGGTGAGGGTAGGGGTAAGAGTTTGTGTTTGGCATGCAGGTAGGGTGGGGTATATAGTAGTAAAGATTTGACTTACCAGAGTCCAGTCCTCCTGCTACTCCTGCGAGGTCCTCAGGATGCATGATCGCCAAGACTTGCTCCGCCCATGTTGTTAGTTGTGGGGAAGGAGGTGGCGGTCCACCGCCAGTCCTCTGTACAGCTACCTGGTGTCTTGCAACCACGGAACGCACCTTCCACCGTAGGTCGTTTCACCTCTCCCTGATGTCATCCCTTGTTCTGGGGTGCTGTCCCACTGCGTTGACCCTGTCCATGATTCTCCCCCATAGCTCCATCTTCCTTGCAATGGACGTCTGCTGCACCTGTGATCTGAATAGCTGTGGCTCTACCCGGATGATTTCCTCCACCATGACCCTTAGCTCCTCCTCTGAAAACCTGGCATGTCTTTGGGGTGCCATGGATGTGGTGTGAGTGATATGTGTGAGGATGTGTGGGATCATGTGTTGGGGTGTGCGCTGTGCGGTTCGTGGATGGGGTATGGGTGATGGTGTTCTGTGGCTCAGATTGAGTGGGTGCTCCTGGCTTGTGTCTCTCTCTATTGGCAATCTTTTTTTTTTGTTGAAGGGGTTGTGGGTAATGTGGGTGTGTGTTTTATATTCGATTGGGTGTTCGGGTGTGGTGTGTGTATGTGTGTCAGGTGTGTGTAGTTTGAATTGTCCAATGTGGTTATGTTTTGTAAGCGTGTGTGTATTTTGAGCACAGCAGTGTGTACCACCAATGGTTTACCACGGTTGAAAGACCGCCACTGTGATTCGTGGGTCCTGATACCGTGGGCGTATTCCTGTTGGCGTAATGGTGTGGGTATTGGTACCGCCAGTTTATCACTGACCTATGGTCTGGCGGACTTGTGAGTGTGTCTGTATAGTGGCGGATTTCTCGGTGTGGGTCATAATACTCCTAGGGGTATACCGCCGCAGTCACGGTATGTTGGCGGACATCAGCACGGCGGTAGGTGGCATATACCACCAGGGTTGTAATGAGGGCCTAAGTCTCCCACACCGCAGGTGATTTTGCCGCTCAAAATCCAGTATTCTCATTAGAATATTGAGAGCCTACGCGACATGGCGCCGCCAACGTTTGGTCAGGCTCTAATTTTTGGGTCCTATTGAGTATCTCTGTCTCATTATATACAACAATACCTCAATACTGTATACAGAGACGTCCGTGGTACTGAGGATTTCCGCCCCAGCTGCTTAGGTTATCCTATCTGGTGCTGGAGGTTGTTCAAGCTTGAACTCTAAAAGGAAAAATCCTATTTGGTGTGCCTTCTCTGAACATATTTTCTATCTAGCATGGTGAATACGCAACAGGTAGCAATAGTAGTCAATATGAGACAACCTCTGACTACACATTTATTAGCAAATGGCCTAACGACCCAGGGGGGTCCAGTCACAATTCTGGTGGACGCCCATCCAGCTTATAGAACAGACCTTTTCTATTCTTGGGTCACATTTCCAGCAGTTGATGGGAACACCAACACATTTCATCACTGTACACTTGCAAACCTACCTGGACAATACAGGGCATATGCATATTTAGAAATACCTTTATCTTATCAAGAACATAATAATTGGCTTGATGGTGCCCTACCCCACACAATATTACCGGTAAGGTTAGGTCCTCTAAGTAATGATGGTCCTACCTGGCCTTTATTGGCCACCTATGCACCTCACCCTGCAGTAGCAAATTTAGCGGTAGCTGAGGTTTGTCGCTTATATACTGAACTAATAGTGACATATAGATGATTAGTACACTTTGGGCCTGATTATGACCCTGGCGGACGGCGGAGGCCGTCCGCCAAGGTACCGCCGCTGAATGACCGCACCGCGGTAAAAAGACCGCGGTGGCCATTTAGACATTTCCTCTGGGCCGGCGGGCGCTCTCCAAAAGAGCGCCCGCCGGCCCAGAGGAAATGCCCCTGCAACGAGGACGCCGGCTCAGAATTGAGCCGGCGGAGTTGCAGGGGTGCGACGGGTGCAGTTGCACCCGTCGCGTATTTCAGTGTCTGCTTAGCAGACACTGAAATACTTTGCGGGGCCCTCTTACGGGGGCCCCTGCCGTGCCCATGCCATTGGCATGGGCACGGCAGGGGCCCCCAGGGGCCCCGCGGCACCCCCTACCGCCATCCTGTTCCTGGCGGGCGAACCGCCAGGAACAGGATGGCGGTAGGGGGTGTCAGAATCCCCCATGGGGGATTCTAAGGGCAGCGGTAAACCGGCGGGAGACCGCCGGTTTGCCTCTTCTGACCGCGGCCGAACCACCGCGGTCAGAATGCCCTGCGGGGCACCGCCGGCCTGTCGGCGGTGCTCCCGCCGACCCTGGCCCCGGCGGTCTTGTACCGCCAGGGTCAGAATCACCCCCTTTGTAATGCAAACATTAAATACAAACCCTGTGACTGTACATTCGATCATGGGTAAAGTACCCGCCAAATGAGAGGAAACTCAGTTTTGGTTAGCACAAAAAATAAATGCATTGGAAGCAGTATTTCCCCATACGGGACCTCAGGATAAACATAGAATTCTAACGATGTCCTTTCCATTTGGGATGGTCCCCACAGTGGATAACTGTAATACCTGGGGCACGGTATTTGCCACGCTCTATACAACCACTCATGGTACACCAACACTTGCCAGTTTACCGGAAGTGATGAAGCAAATTCAAGATGAATACAGGGCTTCCCCGGCCCTGGACATGGGGATGCAATTAATGGGTAATTTTGTCACGGTATCCTCAATTATTTTAAGTAATCTTAAAGGGGAAGCAGTCGCACTAGCAGTGCGCATGCCGCTCCGTGACGTTCCTCAACAGGATCAGGAACGCAAGCTGCCTAAGATTATCGCAGAGACCTATTCTAGCATTGGTCGAGATAGTCCAGGGGCCAGACCAACTAAACCACAATTTCAGGGCAAATCTAATAAAGATTTTTCCAAGCAAGCTCCTGAGGGTAATAAGAAACGCTGGGATAAAAAACAACAAACTCCTAAAAAAGAGAGGGGAGAATCTCCGCATACGGAGACCCCACAGAATAGATATAATCTCAGAAATAGAGATAATATAAAAATGTCTGATAGATATCAATATACTGATACACGCAATCTCGTCCCTTTGAGGACTCCTCGGAAAAATGAGGTGAGAGAGGTGGGCGATCAGAGCGAAGAACAGAGTATGTGAAACCAAGCCAGAAATCACAACGCTCAACTGGATTTTTCCAATGGGTTTTTCTGCCAGAATATAGCACCTAAGAGTAGAGACTTAACAAGTTTCAGTGCACTAGACTTCCAGAAAAAATTCTGTCATTTACCTCAGGCATATAAGAACAGCCCAGGACTGTTCGCAGCTTGTGTCACTGCAATTCTGCACGAGATTGACCCTGAAGCATTGTCCTATGTAGATGATATATATCTTATGGATGATGAATTACTACAACATTTAAGACGAGTAGCCCACATTGTAGTCGGATTTGCTGAATTTGTCTACAAATTCAACTTAAAAAAAACAAGAATTGATTCCTTAGCATCCTGTTCCTGGGATATGAGCTATCAAGTGAAGGAAAGAGCCTAGCGCCACAATATTTAGAGAAATGCGCACAACTACAACCTCCAAACACGACAAAGAAACTCCAATCCCTATTGGTTTTTCTAAATTTTGGCAAAATTGACATTCCAGATTATGCTTCACGCATAAAACCTTTATATGACTTGATACGTCCTGATTTATCAAGTACATTTTGCACAATTGAACATACACACATTCTCAGAGATCTGCAGACAGACATGCTTGCAGCACAACATCTACACACATGGGACAACAAAACACACTTGGTTATCAGAGTAATTGCTGGTGCCATCGGTTTCACCTATGTGACATTTAATGAAGGTGAGACAGTCCTGATTGCATACAAATCATACTTGTACTCAGCAGCCGGAACAACGCTTTGCTCCCGCTGAGAAAATTCTCACTGCTGTACAGATGGCTGTCATTAAAGAAAGACCTCTAGCCCAGGGCAAACACATAATTGTTGTTTCCCCAATCCCAGCCGTAGGGGCTGTCACAAAAGCCAGCGTTCCAAACGCAAAAGCATTACATCCACGTTGGATACAATGGGCCACGTCTTTGATAACCACTGATGTAGACTGCATTTTTGGCCCAAAATTACAAACTCAAAAATGTTTGCAGTACGAACTAGAATATCCAGTTCCAGCAAACACATTGCTGCTTGCACAGTCATAAGCGGCTATATGGAGGACAATACATTTTGTCCCCTACATATGTTCAAGGAAACCATAGGGGTTGCACAGCACAATTGGCAGAGCTAAAAGCTCTGTTGATGGCACTGGAACATACGGATCCTGCACAGCCAACGCTGATTGTTTGTGATTCATACTATTGTGTACAGTCCTTCAAGGAATACCTGCATTACTGGCAGCAGAATGGGTTCAGAGATTCTATAGGCAACACCATTAAAGACAGACTTCTGTGGGGGAAAGTAGCGGATCTGAAGGAAACGCTACCAAATGTCCATGTTGTACACACACTTGGACACCAGCGTGTTGGAATACATGTTGCTGGGAATACACTGGCTGATGAAGCTGCAAAGTCAGCAGTGGCTGTGGCTGCTGTTGCTCGTTTGAGTTTGAAACCGGACGCAGACATATGGGCTACCGTGAAAGCTACAGCTGATGGTACACCCTATCCAAAAGCATTTCCTGATAAATATTCCTACCGAATGGGAGGTTTCCTGAATGCTGAAGTTAAGATATGAGGCGTAGGGGTGCAAGATATTCCCATCAGAGATATAAGATCACAATTGATTAAAGCAGCGCACGAAGAGGTAGCATCTGCCCATGCTGGTGTGGTGGCTACAATATCAATCTTACAAACATGCTATTGGTGGCCATGCTTCTACAAAGAGATCAAGCAATATATCCTTTGTTGTGACATCTGCCAACAAATTAAAGTTTCAACTGCGAAACGCCCGCCACAGACACCCCTGTTGATTTCAAATAAACCTTTACAATGTGTGTACTTGGACCATTGTGGTCCTCTAACACCGGACAGTGCATACAAGTATATTTTGGTCGCTTTTGACTCTTGCTTCAGATTTTTATGGGTGTGGCCACAATGCTCGGCTGACGCTCAGACTGTTATTAAAGATTTGCGAGTCTTTATCGGTGCAGTTGTGGCTTTCCACTCGGACCAGGGCCCTGCTTTTGCCTCAAGGGCATTCAGGGATGCCATGGCTTTGTTGGGGGTCCAACTCCAGTACTCGTCTCCATTTCATCCCAAGGGAAATAGTGTTGTGGAATGATTAAACTTTGATTTAAAGCAATCCTTAACAGCCAGAGTCTTAGGTATGGGTCGTACTTGGCATAATCACCTGTATGGAGTTCAGAGAGCACTGACCAATATGCCTAGAAGGTCCCTGGGGGGGTCATACTTCATTTGAGTGCCTGTTTGGAACTCAAATGTATGTTCCAGATCTTGATGGTCCTGGCGTGGAGGTGGCAGAAACACCTTTTGACATAAATGACCATGTCACTGTCTTACAGGAATTACAACAGTTCCGTGACGACGATTCTTCTGCCAATACTGCCTCCATAGGAATTAAGGATGTACCTGTAACATCTACCAGCTGGATTCCTAGAGTTGGGGATCTAGGGCCAGATGTAGGTAGGAAAAATTCGCTAAATGGTATCCAAGTAGAAAAAGCGACTTCATTTTGCGACTCGCAAATGAAGTCGCACCGCAGATTGCGAGTCCGCTGTTTGCGAGGTCGCTTTTTGCGACTGCGCTAAAAACGAACACGCAATTTGCGAGTGGGTGTCGCAAATTGCGACTGTGCTGGAAATTGAATGCAGGTGCAGCAGAAAACTCTGGAAAACACTTCCTGGCTCTTGATGATGACATCACAGCCAGGAAGTTTACAAATACACCTGGGAGGAGGGAGGACCACACCCATTTTCAACTGCTACACTGCAAACAGAGAGAACAGCAGCTACCATGGCTGAGACACCAAGGAAGTGCAAATTGAAATTTGCAGAGAAAGAGCTGGAGGTGCTGACAGAGGAGTGCTGCCAGCACCATGAACAACTTTTTGGGAGGGCAGCCCTCAGTGTGCCAGAGGTGGAGAAGAAAAGAATCTGGACGGAAATCCAAGACAAGGTGAACTCCCTGGGTGTCAGCCACCGGAGCATAGAAGAGTTTAAAAAACGGTGGTATGACCTGCGCTCCCGGACCAAGGAGAGGGTGGCAGAGCGGCTCCGGGAGATGAGGGGCACTGGAGGGGGACCGTCCACAGTACCACCACCCACACCCCTGGAGGAAAGACTTGAGGAGACCTTGGAGCCAGAGGCAGTGTGCGGGATGGGAGAGCTGGATACTTCAGAGCCAGGACCATCAACCGGTGAGTACCATGAGACATGCATGTACACCCAAATATGCCATACCCCCATCCACCTTGTACACAGTAGCATGCACAACCAAAATTGCTCCATTTCAGAGTAGCAACAACCAGAATGGTGCATTATGGGCAATGTAGTCAAGTAGGCAGCTGATAGGCAACAGTTTATTAGGAAGCATATAACAGATGGTAGATACTGACAGTGTGTTCCCTATGTCCCACAGGTCTCCCACACGACACCACCGCCAACCAAAGCATCCAGGGGCCACAGGTCAGCCACCAGCCTGCAGAGGAGTCAGGACCAGCCACCACAGAGACCTGCACCACCCACACACAGTCCCCTCATGATGTACCAGTTGCCATACTGGTGAGTGAGCCAGCACCTGGTCCCAGCCACAGTGCCACTGTAGATGACACGGAGCCTTCACTGCGTCACAGGCGACGTGTAAATATACCACCAGAGCCACAGGCTGAGTCAGGGGACGCATCCATATCACCCGCCGAGGCCGCACTCCTACGGGGTCGGCGCCTGCAAACACGGGAAATAAGGAGAATATCAGTGGCAATGCGGCGCATGGAGCAAAACCAAAACAGTGATATGCAGCTGGTACACACAGAGCTGCAACAACTCAACACACATGTCGGCGACCTTGCACTCTCAATGAGACAACTGGTGGCAGAACTCATAACTGGGTGCAAGGCGTCGTGACAGGCAGCTACTGAACCGGCTGGACCGCATGTCTGCCTCCATCGTCAGGCTGGCAGTGAACACTACTGGCCTTTCAAGGCGCACGGTCAGCCTCCAAGTAGACATGGGCCACTTTGCCAGTGATGTGGCACGTGGACTGGGACGTCTCAGCCACGCCGTAGATATCATGAAGGCACGGCAGGTGGCTAGGGGCGCGGCTGACACGCCGCAGGACAGCGAGGAGGGCTCCACCATCAGCAGTGTCTCAGCCAGTGACACCAGGGTGTTGCGCAGTGGAAGCGCAAGGCAGGGCACTGCTGACACACCAGGCACCAGCCATGCTGGCCGAGGCCGGCGTAGAATATGAGCTCCACACTGTCCTGGGGTAGAGGCACATGAGTTCAATGTGTCCTCATGCCAGATGGACTTTTACAGCCCCTGAACTGTTGTTAATGTATATAGTTTTGTTTGGTGCACATAATTAAATCACTTGGTAGTTCCACTTCACACCTGGACTCTTTGTGTGTGACATTATTGAGTGTGGTGACAGTTAGCACGTACCTTCCAAAGTATTGGTTTGCAATGTGGTCCCGTCTCAGTCTGCCTTGATTTGCAATGCTTCTATCCCCATGATGGCGATGTGGTAGCTCTTGCTCTTCATCCTCCGAATAAGGGTCTTCTGGGGTGAGAGGTAGCCCACGTCTGGTTGCAATGTTGTGCAGGATAGCGCATGCTCCAACTATCTTGAATGCTGTTACTGGGTTATACTGGAGGGCACCTCGACTTCTGTGGAGGCAAAGGTCCTCTCTATGATATTTCGGGTCCTCCTAGGGGCATTGTTGTATCGCCTCTCTGTCTCATTGCTGGGTGTTAAGTACGGGGTGAGTATCCATGGTCGTAGTGCATATGCACTGTCACCTGTTTGGCACAAAATGTACAATGTTAGCTGGGCATAGATGGGTTCCACATTGACCTGTGTGTATGTCTGCAAGGTGTATTCAGCTATACCTAGGAGATATCTGTCTCCAAACTCCCCATGTTCTAGGCGTTGGTGTATCCCACGGTGCCTGAAAATGTATGAGTCATTTGTACTCCCTGGAAATTTGGCAACCATGTCAGTGATAACATAATGGGTGTCACATACCACCTGAATGTTCAGTGAGTGGGTACACTTCCTGTTGCGGAACAGATATTCGAGATTTGCAGGAGGGCAGATCTGTACATGTGTCCCTTCCACACACCCTATGACACGGGGGAAGTTGGCAATCCTGTAGAATTCCAACTTGGTGCTGTTGATTTCTGCCTCATTCCTGGGTAGGTATATGTATCTGGACATGTGTGTGAGTAAGGCATCTAGGAATGCTCTAAAGAACCGTGATAGTGCACTTTGGGATACCCCACCTGCCACAGCAATGACCCCCTGATAGCTACCCGAGGCCAAGAGGTGCAGTGAGCATAGCACTTGCACATGCATAGGGAAGGCGCAGCCGCGCACAGTCTGGCGTTGAAGCTGCGGATTGAGTAAATCTATTAAATCTAGTATTGCTGAGTCTATATTTATCATATATCTCCTCCTCTGTTTGTTAGAAAAGTGTCTGCCTGGTTCTGTATATCTTCTCCTGTCTCTGGCTCCTCCTCCTCCTCTGATGTGCGGCGTGGGCTCTCCTCCTCATTCCTATCACATATATCTCCGCCATCTTGAGTAACCCAGATGCCTTCTGGGTCTCCTTTTATACTTTGGTTCTGGTTACCACTTGCTCTGAGTTAGTGGTAAATTGGAAGTGCAAAACGGGCTTTTTGCGACTGGTCGCAATTTGCAAGTGGCATGCATTTGGTTTGCGACTCGAAAATTGCGACTTCCTATTTGCGAGTCGCAAAATGGGGTCGCTATTTTTGCGAGTCGGTAATGGCTCGCGTCGCATTTTGCGAGTCGGAAATTGGATTTTTGCATCCCATTTCCACTTTTGCAGGGTCGCAAATTGCGATTCGGGCAATTTGCGACTCGCAAATGTTTGCCACATCTGGCCCCTAGTATGTGAAAAGGTCGCTGTGAAAAAGGAATTTGGTCCTTCTTATCGAGCACCAGTCCCAGTCTTGGGGATACACGGTACCAGAACTGTAATTCTACCACTGTTGGCAGGTGCCAAAGAAAACCGTTGTGTCTCTATCGACAATGTCAAACTACACCATGTGGCTGATCCTGCACAGCAGACCAAGAGGAACAACCAGACGTTCCTGAATCCCTCTCACTACCGGTAAAGAAGTCGCTCTACTAGTTGTGAGCATCAACACCGACACCTCGCAGGGGGTGGAAAATGATCTTGCATTGGTTCCACTAACATCAAATAATACAGAAATAGTTGATCAATTCGACACAGCTTCAACACAAACGAAGGGTGCTATTTATTCTGTGCCACCAAGAGAAACACCAACTCCACCAACTAACACAGCTCCAGTTTTTGCACGAACTGCTTCTGGATATTTTGCTGACATCAATAATGACGTCTCAGACTCATTCGCCTCTTCAATACCTGAACTGTCAAGAACACTTAAGCAAATGAACTGGCTCAAAATAACACACTTTATTTATCCATGGAACTATCTGTGGCTTTCCTTGACTGCACTAGCTTTCCTACTTTGGATTGGTTTTGTCATCACTTTCTTTTTGTTAATACATGGTCATTTTCTTCCTGAAAAATCAACAGTTGAATTGGTGGATGAGGTACTAAAACCACATTTTTCATCACACAAGGTCCGAAGAGACTTGTTCTTTGTGAACATTTCCGCGATACCAATTCCTGATGGGATTGTTTGGGATAAAGTAACATTTGATATATACGGTCCCATGGAGGTTATTCAAATACCATATGTGTTCAAACTTTCCATGAATTATATAATAATTCCAGGCATTGTTTCTGATGATTGGGATGTGAAAACAGTTGATTCTATGATGACTTAATTGCAGTATTACACTGTATTTGAAAACGAAGATGTTTATCAATCTAAAGATTATGGTGATATGTTTTGCTATAATTATTATGGGCACCATTTCATACACAGAGCAAGCAGCCCCAAAACTGTTTTTAACTATACACAATGGGAACAATGTCCGACTCCACCACAAGGGAGTTCCAAAACATATTCTGAAAAGTTTACATATTTTTCTTGGCATGATGTTAAAAATGCTGAGTCGTATTATTTTAAATTGCCACCTACTAAAGACATACACATATTATTGACTAATACGAAATTTATATATTCAGATTCCTTTGTTTCCCGGTTGACTATACAGTATAAGGCTATGAATATTGGCTGAAGTCGATTGACTTGAGAAGTGTGTGGGGAACTAGACATTGGCAAATAAGGGGGATGGAAGCTTTATTTAGAGCATGCCTGATACCTGTACAAATAATATTTTTAAATGAAACAGTACAACAAGCAAGTTGTCTAGGTTTAGCAAAAATCAAAGAATTAAACACGCCCAGTATACCTGCCAAATTTTACAAATGGCAAAAATATACAAATGCAACTGAAGATCAGCTCGACAAATGGGTCCAGAATGGTACATTTAATGTTTCACTGACACGTCCTGGTGGGTGATTATTGTGGCCAGTAGATGCCAATGGGTGGCACCAACGTTTTATCAACTCCTCGGGGGATTTTAGAACTAATAGGCAGGACCTATTAGGACATGTGGGTATAGTTACAACATACAGTGTAGGGAAACTATGCCAGCAGTGGTTAAGCACTTTCTCACTAGATGCGGTTAGAGACCCCCTCAGTCTCCTGTCCAATAATACCAATTTACAGGATTTCCTATTAGGCCCCAGAAAACACAGCAGAAAGCGTTTCTTATATGAAGAATATAATGAAATTTGGAAACCTTCTCAACAAGAAGCAGTTGCCCGATTAAGGCAAATAGATCCGGAAAAGCTAAAAAAGGCATTAGCTGTTGTGGATAACGGGATTAATACCCTGTCTGACCGGATATACACTTTAAATATCATTGTTTCTTCTGCTATGGACATTATAGAAACAGATATGTCTTCTTTACACCATAGACAGAGTCAGTTAAAGTCCATTATGCAGTTGGGTTGGACACTTCAAACACTGAAGGCGGGTCGCGTTTCCTGGCAACATGTCAGCGCAAGGGAAATATTTTCTTCCTTCAATTTAACGCGACAACAACAACTAATAGCTAAGAAAGAAATGAATAATGTCATGCTAAACATCGAGAAACTGGAAAAGTTGCATTTTACTGTGGCTGAAATACCATCTGCTGAGTGGCTAACACACAGGGTCATTAATCTGCCTATTTTTACACTTCAATTCACCTCATGTTTAAAACACATTCCGGTAGGCAGATATGAAAGGCTGGGAGATAGTTACATGGGAGCTTCCCTTCTCATACAAATGTCTCAGTGGCATGAAAGAAGTCTTTCTTAGCAGTAGTGAAAGTGAGACTTCAGTAAGCCATTCAATGGTTTTTAAACAGCTGTCCTTGCATGGGGCGTGTAATGCATCTGCAGCAAATTTAGCTTGTTATCTGAAGGGAGTTCCAGTCCCCTTGATTAGCCCTACGTTCCAGGTGCTTTCAAACAACAGCTATATCCTCCTCAATGGTGAGGACTGTTGTGGGATGGAAGCTGGAATAGTTTATGTTGTTTCGGCCACCAAGGTCGTTACATGCTGTGGGAACGTACTTTTTCCCCCTACTAAGATAAAGGAGGTAGCTGACATTTGGTCTCACATTGCTACTTCTAATGTGAATTTTGACAAGTTGAGCAGACTCAAGGCTTTATTGTTTCAAAAGCTTGTGGCCCTTACATCTGCACACAAGACCTATGCACTTCAGATGGCAAGGTCGTCAGCAGAGATACAGTCCCTTTTAAGTACAAACTTTACGAGACACTTTTGTGAACTCGTGGGATGGATATTTAATGCATCCAGTACAACTGGAATCACACACTTCCTTTGGTTCTGGTTTCATTTACACCTTCTCCTCCATCTTCGGTTTAATACCATCGGCCATCGAATATATGACGAAACAACGACTGCAAAAAAAACTACTGCTTTAACAACGAGGTCGGAACACCGACCTCGTTGCTACTACTAATGATTTTACCACGAATGCCTTAACAACGATATTTCGTTGTAAAGGCATTCCTGATAAAATCATTAGCAATAGGCACTATTCACCCTACATCCCTCACCCCACCCCCCCCAACCCCACCCCAAAACCTAAAACCCCCTGACCCCCCACCCACTCCCCAAAACCAAAAACGCCCCACCCCCCAACCCCACCCTAAAACCTAAAACCCCCTGACCCCCCACCCACTCCCCAAAACCCAAAACGCCCCACCCCCCCAACCCCACCCCAAAACCTAAAACCCTCCACCCACTCCCCAAAACCAAAAACACCCCACCCCAAAACCTAAAACCCCCTGACCCCCCACCCACTCCCCAAAACCAAAAACGCCACACCCCCCCAACCCCACCCCAAAACCTAAACCCACCACTTACCTTCGCCAAGTCCCTTCTTTGTACCTTAACCACGCATGTTCGTTGTTCAGAACATACGTAGTTAAGGCACAAAAAACCGAAGTTGTGGTTAAAAAAAGCGTTGTTGCGCTTTCGTTAACCACGACCTTCGTAAAAAAAAAGTCGTAAAAAAGGATGTTTCCCTCGGCCATCCACTCAATTTTCTCTAGTATTTTCGCGGGATTTCCAATAACTTTGGCTTAATTAGCTGGCATTTTGCTGTTGCTATTTTTTATGCGCAATGGCTGTCCCGCCGCAACGAGAAGAAATGAAAGCGCTTCCATCAGCGCAGCTGTGTCGTGAACGCATGATGCAGTATTTTGGAGCAACACTCCTGGAGCAATTGGAGTGTGACTGGTCTCTGTCATTCAGACCGGTTTTGCATTGTGTGCAGCCCGTGTGCCTGTGGTGCTCTTTTGAACACGCACTGGAAGTTTGTCTTTCTATGCAGCGCTTGCTTTCCTTGGACGCTGATCTGTTGATGTTCTCTCTGAGGGCTCATTACCAGACATGCATGTTGAGGTTGCGTTTGGTACGTGAAGCTACGTATGAGTTGCCCTTCCTGGAGGATGTGGCTCTTAACACATCTTTGGGTACACCATGGAATGCCGCCTTGGCTGAGGCTATGGAACACGACTGCTCCTTGATCCTTCTTGGCAATGCCTTTCCAACTTTAACACCTGCCGAAGTGGAAGATTTCCTGTCCTCTATGGTCCCAGAATCGATTGGAACTTTAAAAAAATAACTTTGACTCTTGAAATTCGGTCTTTTTATGCCACATGTTCATGTTTTAATTTGTCCTTTTTTCATATGCTCACGCGTCCCTTCGACTTGTCATAATTGACATTAATTTTTACATGTATATCTTAGATTGAGCTTTTTAGTAGCAATTTTATATGGCACTAGGCTTTGAACCACCTTCAACCGACAAGTGGAGGGTGTTGTGTAGCCATTTATCTATAGCTCCATGAACGTTATTTTAACACACTAGGCCAAGCCGCTGTGCACTCTAATCTAGATATATTTTATTCTGCTTTATTTTATTATTGTTAGAATAGCCACTTTTACGGTCTTGTTTTATTTTCTGTTTATTTAATTGTTTTTGCCTAGTCCAGCACTCTGTTCTCAAACAAGACATTCTTGCTCACTCTGTGCTTCTTCCAAGGCTACAGCACGGTACATTGCCAGTGAACGTGGTAGAAGTTTAGTCTCCAACATTCGTAGAAAACACACATCCTTACGTAGGGACATTTTCTCAGAACATCAGTTGTGTTATTATAAAAACACTTCCCTGTCCCTTACACGTGAGAGGGAGATTCCAGCCGGAGAACCACGTCTGTATGCTGATTGCCGAATGCTTCACTGCAACTGTTTTGCTGACCGCAGGTCTTTGCTCAAGTATGAGGGATGATGTCTTGAAGGGCAGAATTAGAGCTTAATACGCTGTTCTCTATTATAGCCTAGGTAGAAGTTAGTCTACTGACTGTAGTGACAATATGGTAGCGTTATTCTTATGCTTCACTCTCCTTGTCACAATTTCAATACTGTCATGCTGTGTCGTCCTGGTTATTGCAGCTTACGCTTTGCTATCTAAGATGCAGTCGTTTTATTAAAATCATTATTGAAACTTATACTGCCTCTGTTTGTCATTGTATATATGAGACTAATGTAACTGAGAGAAACGGATGAGACCTGAGTGACTACAGGTTCCCTGAGAAACCAATTATGTAATGAGGCATTGCTACTTGGCCAGAGCAATACCCGTATTGGAGTGACAGGTGTCACCTGCAGTGGGTTACACTTAGGCCCTCATTATGACATTAGAGGTAAGTGCCACTTACTGCCATGCTGACTGCCGCCAACATACCGCGACCGCGTCGGTATACCACTACCCGTATTATGACCCACATATAGAAATCTGTCACTATACAGACACACACACAAGTCCGTCAGACCAAAGGTCAGTGATAAACTGGCGGTACCAAAACCCACACTGTTATGCCAACAGAACTACGCCCACAGCATTATGACCCACGAATCACTGTGGCAGACATTCAACCGCGGTAAACCATTGGCGGTACATACCGCCGTGCTCAAAATACACACTCACTAGCAAAACTACACACACCTGACACACATACACACACCATACCCACACCACTATAAAACACACACCCACATTACCCACAACCCTTTACCACTACAAACAATTTACAACAGAGAGAGAGAGAGACACTAGGAGCACCCACAGAACCAGAGCCACAGACCACCATCACCCATACACCATCCACGCACCTCACAGCACACACCCCAACACATCACCCCACACACAATTACACACACCACTCACACTACACCCATGGCACCACAAAGACACCCCAGGTTCTCAGAAGAGGAGCTAAGGGTCATGGTGGAGGAAATCATCCGGGTAGAGCCACAGCTATTCGGATCACAGTTGCAGCAGACATCCATTGCAAGGAAGATGGAGCTATGGTGGAGGATCGTGGATAGGGTCAGCACCGTGGGACAGCACCCCAGAACAAGGGATGACATCAGGAAGAGGTGGAACAACCTATGGGGGAAGGTGCGTTCCGTGGTTGCAAGACATCAGGTAGCTGTACAGAGGACTGGCGGTGGACCCCCACCTCCTCCCCCACAACTAACAACATGGGAGGAGCAAGTCTTGGCAATCATGCATCCTGGGGGCCTGGCAGGAACAGCAGGAGGACTGGACTCTGGTAAGTCAAATCTTTACTACTTTCACCCACCTATGTACATGCCATCACATACCCCCACCCCTACCCTCACCCCACCACCTCACATACACCCCACCACCACAACCCACCCATCCCAGTACCCAGAACTGCATGCAACAACAATGCATGGACACCACTCACAGCCCTGCATGGACACCCATCACCACAGCATGCACACTAGTGACAATCATTTAGTCAATCAAATAACTACTCACACAAGCCAAAGCTGGCTTGGTAATAAAAACCATAGAAGGAAACATACCCATGCACAAGATGTCACAAGCAGAAAAAATAATATTTACATCCCCACAGGACCCCCACACAACGTCACCGGAGAGGTGGTGCCAGCAACATCCAGTGCCCCCCTAGAAGAGGCCTACAGTGATGACAGCAGCTCTGCACCCCTGGATCAGGATGACCAACCTGGCCCATGAGGGACCTCCGGACAGTCCGTTACCCAGCCAGAGTCCGATACCACCACAGAGCCTCCCTCCTCAGGAAACACCACCACAGCACCCACCTAGTGGGCCCATCCCTCTGTCCCCAGGACATGTCAATCAGCAGTGTGTCCACCTCTACAGGGATCCCAGGGAACACCTCGCTCCCAAGACAATCAGGGACCTGAGGTCAGTGGCAGTAGGCACACAGTTCAGGGGACAGAGGCACAGGACAACAGGGAAGCTGGGAGGACTGCTGTGTGAGAGGGGGAGGACAGGACCAGGGAACCGACTTTCCACGAGGCACTCACCAACATCCTGGGAGCATACCACCATTCCCAGGAGACCTTGGGCCAGATACTGGCCAAGTTGCAGGAGACCCAGTGGCTGCAGGAGGGACAATACCTGGGGATCAGGGAGGACCTGAGGGACATCCAAACTTCCTTGGTCACCATTGCAGAGGTGCTGGCAGACATGGCCAACACCATGAAGGAGGCAGTGGCACACCAACGGGCCCCTGACACTAGCCACACCGATGAACAGCCTTCCACCTCCGCTGACGCTAGTGGACAGGAGGCCCCGCCACAGGAACAACAGGCCACCAGCACCCCACCCCCTGCAGAAGGAGAACCACCCCGCTAACAGTCCCTGCGATCCAGACAGAAGCCAGAGAACATTGCGGAGACCCCCGCTAGGAAATATGACTCTCCTGATTGTCACCCTTTTGTCCCACTCTGTCACCCTGTCCACCTTGAACTGCCATTGCTCCCCTTCCTATGCCCCCTTGGACAATACACCTGTGATACCAATACATTGGACTCTATCCTGGACTTTCCTCCACCATCACCCAAGCCCATTGCACATCCCCATTTACTTCTCAGCACTGAAATAAACACCCTTGGAAAAAACAAGTATGGAGTATGTCAAATGATTTAAGGATGTAGTTGTTTAACAATCTGTAGACATTGCAAGTAGACTGTGCAGTGATGTATACATAGTTATGACCTGTAATGTGCTGCAGTCAATACACCAGGAGCCACAGGAGGGCACAAATATCTGCAAGTAGACATGTTAAAGGATACAATAAGTGGCCTTTGTAGTGGGAACAACAGCCAGCCAGAGAAAGTTCACTTCACAAAACAGCAAAGCAAGGTGAGGTTACAGTGTCTTACCTGTGTGTCACTGGAAGTACTGTTGCATTATAGTTGTTCTGTAGTCCACATCCTCTTCCTCTGCCTCCTCTTCGTCATTGTCCACAGACTCCACCGCTGCCACACGACCATCTCCAGCCTCATCCTCCTACAGAAAAGGCACCTGGCGTCTCAAGGCTAGGTTGTGCAACATGCAACAATGATCTGGCAGACCTTCTTGGGTGAGTAGCACAGGGATCCACCTCTCAGATGGAGGCACCTGAACCTGGCCTTCAGGAGGCCAAAGGTGCACTCAGTTATCCTCTGTGTTCACCCATGTGCCTCATTGTAAAGTTCCTCTGCCCTTGTCCTGGCATTCCTCACTGGGGTCAGTAGCAATGAGAGGTTGGGATAACCAGAGTCACCTGCAAATATCGAGGGATACCTGTTAGCCAGACACTTACCCTTAGGGCCAACCCCACACCCATATACCAACATACACTGGGTGGGGACCATGGGCTCACCTATTAGCCACACCCGGTGCATCTGGAGTTGAGACATCAAATATGGGATGCTGCTATTCCTCAGGATATAGGCATCATGCACAGACCCCGGATACTTTGCATTCACATGGGAGATGTACTGGTCCGCCAGGCACACTATCTGCACATTCATACAGTGAAAGCTCTTTCGATTTCTGTACACCTGTTAATTTCTCTGGGGCGGGGACAAAGGCAATATGTGTACCATCAATAGCACCAATGATGTTCGGGATATGTCCCATTGCATAGAAGTCAGCCTTCACTGTGGCCAAATCCTCCACCTGGGGGAAAACAATGTAGCTGTGCATGTGTTTCATCAGGGCAGACAACACTCTGGTCAGCACGTTTGAGAACATAGGCTGTGACATCCCTGCTGCCATTGCCACTGTCGCTTGAAAGGAGCCACTAGCCAAGAAATCGAGCACTCACAGGACTTGCACAAAAGGGGGGATCCCAGTGGGTCGACGGATAGCTGAGATCAGGTCTGGCTCCAATTGGGCACACAGCTCTTGGATTGTAGCCCTATCAAGTCAGTACATAAGGATAATGTGCCTGTCCTCCATTGTTGCCAGGTCCACCAGGGGTCTGTACAAGGGGTATGTCTCCATCTCCTATTCATCCTCAGCGGTTGAACTCTAGGGTGAAAAACGGTGAGCAGATGGTCATATTCAAACAGATCGTCTGAGTAAAATGCCTTGCATGTTGTGACAGAAACAGTATGTTAACGTGTAGTCCCGTAAATGTGCCTATGTCTGCTGTGACGCAGTTAGGTGCCATGGCCTGTTCCCCCCTGAAATGGCAGCCGCCTGACCTGTGTGGAGGGACAAGTGGAAATAAGGTAATTCCGCTGACGATGTGCGTCATTGCAGAAGGCCGTCGAGGACCACCATGCAATACCTCATTGGTTATCATTGGGCCCTATGGGTTCCAGTAGCCAATGGTGATGTACGCCAGTGGTGACAGTACCCATCGCCGCGGATGTGACCGCCATTTTCTATCTGTTCACTCACTTGCTACCTGACCTTCAACAGGCGAGGACCTACACTGCAAGTGCTGCTGTGACCTGTGTCTGGATGCGACCATGGCTGGAGTGTCTGGGGAAAGGGCCCCTGCCTTCACTTCGGAGGAATTGGAGAGACTAGTGGATGGGGTCTTACCCCAGTACTGTTTACTTTATGGTCCTCCAGACCAACAGGTGAGTGCACTGTGAGCACGATGCATGGGGCATGAATGGATAGAGTGCTGTGTGTGTAAGCCTCGTGTAAGGGGGGGGTGACTGATGGGTCCTGGGCAGAGAGCTTCATGTATGCTGGTCAATGTATGTGCATAAGGGGATGGGAGGGATATGGTGGGCCATGAGTGTAACAGGCCAGACGGTATGGCTGATCCCATTTTCTATGTATCATTGTCTGCAGGTCAGCGCCCATCAGAAAAAGGGTATTTGGTGTGCCATCACCAAGGACGTGCGGACCCTGGGGGTCTTTGACAGGGGGAGCACCCACTATTGCAAATGGTGGGAGGACCTGCGCCGCTGGGCAAGGAAGACGGCGGAGGCCCAGCTGGGGATGGCCTCCCAACGAGGAAGGGGTGCCCGTCGAACCATGACCCCCCTGGTGTTCCGCATCCTGTCAGTGGCCTATCTGGAGTTGGATGGGCGCTTGAAGGCATCACAACAGTCACAAGGGGTGAGTACAGTTTCAGAATCAGAAAATTGCACATGGTGAGGTTTTATCTGGGTGGGGAATGTGGGCATGTGGGTTCCCCTAGGCCAGGACGAACATGGCAGGGTAGGTTCCATGTTGGGCAGGCTCTGATGCACTCCAGCCCCAAATATGCTAGTGGGCATATACTACTGGGCAGGGTCCTGTGGGTTTCAGGTGTGCTGCTATTGGCGTTAGGCATTGTACTCCATGGCCTGGTGACTAGTAAGGTAACTGGTAGTGCATGGTCTTGTGCGTAGGGCTGTTCCCTATGTGTTGTGTACGCCAACGGTGGTGTTGTTGCTGGCATTGACCAAGTGTATCCTCTGTCGCTTCCCCCACCTTTTTGTTTTGTCACCCTGTCCTTGTGTGCATTAGCATCATCTGGTGGAGGTGCTGCATCCCATATAGCCCATGAGGCCGAATCCACCGACGGTGAGGGCACCAGTGGGATGGAGAGTGAGGGGAGCACCACGGCGGAGCCTGGAGGGGACAGTTCTGACTGCCACACCTCCTCCGATGGAAGCTGCCTGGTGGTGGTGGACACCTCTGTGGCCACCCCAACTACATGAACAGCCGCCACCACCGTACCAGCACCGCCCTTCCAGCAGCCCCTCAGCGTGTTTCCCGTGCCCGCTCACCCAGGAGGGTGGGCATCTCCTTCGCCCCAGGCACCTCAGGCCCTGCCCCAGTCAGCCCTGCTGCCCACAGTGAGGAGTCTATTGACCTCCTGCAATCCATCTCTGTTGGGCAGTCAACCATAGTGAATGCCATCCAGGGTCTGGCAGGGCATTTGCAACAACCAAATGTATTCCTGGAGGGTATTCACTCTGGCGTGGCAGCCCAACAGAGATCATTCCAGGCTCTGGCCAACTCCCAGATGGCAGCCATTGTCCCTGTCTCTAGCATCCCCCCTCCAACTTCCTCTACCCAGTCCCATTCCCCTCAACCCCAGCCTATCCCAAGCACATCATCAGACCAGCATGCACCCAAATCAACACACAGAAGTGGCTCTGGCAAACACAAGCACCACACTTGATCCCACAGGCACTTACACAAGCACCATCCAGATGCAGACACACCAATATCCACTGCCTCCACTGTGTCCCCCTCCTCCTCGTCTTCCACCACCCTCCCAGTAGCGTCTCTACTAACACCTGCATGCACTATTTCCTCATCCACTACCCCCATTACCATCACGCCTATCACTACACGCCCCTCACTGGCAGTCACCCCCCCCCCACATCCATGCACACGTCCCCTGTGTCCTCTCCCACTCTGTCTGTGCCCCCTCCTCCCAAGGTACACAAACGCAAGCACTCAGACACCCAACAGCCGTCCACCTCATGACAGCATCCAGCCCATGCACTGGCACCCAAACACAGCAGACACCTCCTACCACCAGTCCCTCTTCCTCCACTCCCAAGCCTCCACCCTCTTCCAGCCCCAGTGTCCCTAAAAAGCTTTTCCTCTCCACCCTTGACCTATTCCCTGCCCCTCAACCCCCCGTCCTTCACTTCGGGCCAGGGTGGTCATGACCCAGGCTAGCACCTCAGTCACCAAGTCCACGGCCACTGCCGTTTCTGCAGCCACTGCAGTTGTGAGAGGCTCCGAGAAGACACACGTCCATACAGCCAGTGTGTCAGCACCAGTTGCCAAGGGCAAAAAGGGAGCACCAGCTGGCAAGGACAAAAAGGGAGCACCAGCTGGCAAGGGCAAGGAGGCACCACCAGCTGGCAAAAGCAAGGAGGCACCACCAGCTGGCAAAAGCAAGGAGGCACCACCAGCTGGCAAAGGCAAGAAGGGGCCACCAGCTGCCCAGGGCAGGAAAGGACCACCAGCTGCCAAGGGCAATGACAAAGGCACAGACACCGCAGGCAGGATGGATATGGAGCCTGGTGCTGGAGCAGCATCTGGGCAAACAACACCAGCCATGGCACTTCAGCCGACCGAGGCTGCAGGGGAAGGGCTGGAGCCTCCCCCCACCATAGGTAGCACCACCGCCAGCACCACCACCTGCACCGCCACCTGCACCGCCACCAGCACCACTGCCAGCAGCAGCAGCCCCAGTGGACAGCCATCTGAGGCTGCAGGGGAAGGGCTGGAGCCTCTCCCCGCCACTGCCTGCACTGCCACCAGCACCGCCACTGCCACCATTGAGCAGCCGTCACCGCCGGCGGGCAGTGTGTAGTCGTGCCTCCATGCATGCTGTAGTGCATCCTGGGCCCCGCAAAAACTGTAGGTATGACACCCACATGAGAGACTGTGACCTTGCACTCCCCAAGATCTGCATCACACTCCCCAGGACCAAGCAGTGGGCAGACCACCCACTAGAGAGACTGTGGCTTTGCACTCCCAAGGACCAGGCAGTGGGCAGACCACCCACTAGAGAGACTGTGGTTTTGCACTCCCCAGGACAGAGTGATGGGCCTCGTGGCCCCCTCCAGGGGCAGTGGCGTTGTACCATCTTCCGGCTGATGTGCCCCTCATTCCCCTTCCCCCTGAGGTGCCTGTGTATTTTCGATCTGATGCCCCAGCAGTGTTCTCTCCGTATTGAGGCAGGAGTCAAGTGGGGCCTTGGCTTATGTGATATGGCCCTGTGGCCCACGGACATTATGGACTGGGCAGTATCCCTCCATTTGTATATATTGTGGATACTGTTTTGTGCTTTGAGGATGTATTTCTAGAACTTTATATTATTACACTGACTTTACTCACTTCCTTGTTTTAATCCTGAGGGGTATGGGTGGATTTGTAATGTTGTTGCATCTGTTTGTATGTATGTGGGCGATACATTGTCTTCTGCCTGGCTGTTGGCGGTTACCGCCGCGGTGCTTGTTGCTCCCATTGTGGCGGTCAGTGTGTTAAAGTGGCTGTCTGTGTTGGTGGTTTCTGCTGTGGTCATAATTCCATTTTTTTTACTGCCGGCCTGTTGGCGGTATTACCGCCGCTTTATCACCGACTGCCAGGGTTGTAATGAGGGCCTTAGTCTCCCACACCGTGGGCGATTCTGCCGCTCAAAATCCAGTAGTCTCATTAGAATAATGAGAGCCTACGCAACACCCCGTAGGTCGTTCCACCTCTTCCTGATGTCATCCCTTGTTGTTGGGTGCTGTCCCATGACATTGACCCTGTCCACGATTCTCCGCCATAGCTCCATCTCCCTAGCAATAGATGTCTGCTCCACCTGTGATACAAATAGCTGTGGCTTTACCCGGATGATTTCCTCCACCATGACCTTGTTTTGTTTGAGTGTGTATTTTGATTGAGGTAGTATGTCCCGCCAATGGTTTAACGCCATTGAATGTCTGCAGCGGTGAGTCATGGGTCATAATGCTGTGGGCGTTGTTCTGTTGGTGGACAGTGTGGGTTTTGCTACCGCCAGTTTATCACTGACCTTTTGGCTGGCGGACTTGTGTGTGTGGCTGTATAGTGATGGATTGGTATGTGTGTGTCATAATCTGCTTGGCGGTTATCCGCCGCCGCGGCATTATTTTGGCGCCAGTCAGCATGGCGGTAAGTGGGATTTACCGCCAATGTCACAGGTTCTGCCGGGCCTATGACCGCCAGTGCAGGCGATCGACCGCCAGTGCAGGCGGTCTCCCGCCAACTGTATTATGACTGCTAGCAGCCTTCCGTCCTTTTTCGGACAGAGAGCCACCAGCAGCCATACTGGCGGTTGGCGGTGAAGTGGAGGCTGCTCCACCTCCATTGCCATCAGAACACCGCCCACTGAATCACAACCCAGGATGCGGCGTGGCAGTGTTCTGGTGACGGGGTGCTGGCAGCTGAGCAGCCCCCATGGATCCCGTTCCCTCCTGGAGGATCACCGGAACAGGTAAGGTGATCATCCGTTAGGGGAGGGGGTGGGGTGTGTTGTGTTTTTGTGTGCTTGCATGGGGTGTGCCTGTGAGTATGTAGAGGGGTTGTGTGAGTGCCTGTATGCATGCAGTGGGTATGGGAATTGTGACGAATTTGTGTGCATGTATGTGTGCGTGTATGTATATGAGTGGTGTGGGCGTGTGTGTAGGGGGTGTAGGGGGGTGTGTGTGTATCTGGTGGGGGGCGGGGGAGGGGTCCTACCACCTTTGGGGGTTGGTAGGGGGTTCGTGGGGGTTGGGGGAGGACTCAGGGGAGACCCCAATCAGTGCCAGGGAACGTATTCGAATAGAGGAGCTCTGGACACCTCCCCTGGCAGGTGCTGGTCAGGGGAGTGGTCACTCCCCTTTCCTTTGTCCAGTTTCGCGTCAGAGCAGGGCTGGGGGGATCCCTGAACCGGTGTAGACTGGCTTATGCAAGGAGGGCACCATCTGTGCCCTTCAAAGCATTTCCAGAGGCCAGGAGAGGCTACTCCTCCCAGGCCCTTCACACCTATTTCCAAAGGGAGAGGGTGTAACACCGTCTCTCGGAGGAAATCCTTTGGTCTGCCTTCCTGGAACCAGGCTGCCCAGGCCCCAGGGGGGCAGAAACCTGTCTGAGGGTTGGCAGCAGCGGTAGCTGCAGAGAAAACCCCGGGAAGTTCGTTTGGCAGTACCCAGGCTCTATGCTGGATGCATGGAATTGTCCCCCCAATATCAGAATGGTATTGGGGGGACAATTCCATGATCCTAGACATGTTACATGGCCGTGTTCGGAGTTTTAATTTAGTAAAAAAGTAATCTTCTTCTTTAGTATCTATACACTGTAATGAGTGTTTTATAGTAGATCTGAAACTGTGTCAATATATTAGATGGTAATGTAAATAAGTTGCCAGAAGAATTTTTAATTGCAGATATCGTTCTGGAGGATTCTTGTTGCCGTAATTGATATGCCAAAAGTCTTCCAGGTTTCTCCCCCCTAATTGCATTGACGAATTAAAAAGATACATTTTTCAGCATAAGATGTTTATAGATTGTTAAGTAAAAATTTAACTGAGAGTAAATTCTTTAATATCTCAGGAGATTCGGTTTTATTATAATTTTTCATATGTGATGTAACCTCTTTTTCCAAGGAAAACCTTTCAGTATTTAATTGTATTTTGAAGACAGACAAATCTCTCATGATCATGCCTCTAATTACTGCTTTGCCAGCTCCCCAAAGTATACCAGCATCTGTAACTGAATTGTCATTTTCTTTAAGAAATTGTTCAACATGTTGACATAAATTTAGTTTTGCTTGAGGTGTTTTATATGAAAAAACATTAAATCTCCAGTTGGGTTTGGGTGGTGTCTGTGTTAATCCAACATTAATGCATATATCTATTAGATCATGATCTGGAAGGCTGCAGGGAATAAATTCTGCATGTGTTATCAACTGTAGTGTTGTAGAGGATATCAGGAAATAATCTATCCTAGAACGAATTAAATGAGAACAAGATGTAAAGGTATACTCTCTGTCATCTGGATGTAATAATCTCCATGGTTCCTGTAGTGCAAAATCTTCCATATGATCTTTTAAGATATGTCTGTCAAGTGTGTGATGGGTATCAGGTTTACCCGATCTGTCAATGAATGGGTCTATAGTGACATTCCAATCTCCCCCAATTATTAGTAGTGTGGATCCAAAAGATGATAATAACCTACTAATCTGAGAAATAAAGATCGTTTCGGAGTCAGTGGGTGCATAGATCGTACGCAAATGTTAGCAAATGTATATCTACCGTTATCATCTATCATCTAACCTCAATACCATTACCTCAACAGACGACTCTCCTTCTACACCCGACCCTGCATCTCCGCTCTGCCGACCTCGTCCTCGCAACTGTCCCACGGATCCGCAGAACTACAGCCGGCGGTAGATCATCTCGCACCTCGCTGCCAAAACGTGGAACACTCTTCCCACCCACCTGCGCCAGACCAAAGACCTCCTTTCCTTCAGGAAACTTCTCAAGACCTGGCTGTTCGAGCAGTAGCAGCACCTCCTCCCCCGCATTCTCCCCTCCCTCCTCAGAGCCTTGAGTCCCTCACGGGTGAGTAGTGCGCTTTACAAATCCCTGATTGATTGATTTATTGAACCATGTTTGAATCACTTTATATGGCAGATTTTTATGAAAAAGAATAGCTACCCTGCACTTACGAATGTGAGTATTATCATTATTAGAATTGCTATGGGTTATGCTAGCATGTATAACTTGACCAATCCAATCTCTTTTCAATTTTTCGCTTTCTGATTCAGTGAAATGAGTTTCTTGTAACAGTGCAATATCTGGTTTTCATTGTCCAAGATAATTGAGTATTTTCTTTCTCTTAATAAAAATGTGTTAAACCATTAACATTTAAGGAAACAACAATCAAAGGTTTCATCTTATAAGTTAACATATTCAAAATAAAGATAAAAAATTTATAATAAAAATAATAGAATTTATAGAGACGCAGAGAAATACAATTTTAACTTTATAAAAATAGTTGATGTATAGGAGAGAGGAAACTTAAAAAGGAGATAGAAAGAAATGCAAAAATTAGAATATGTCAATATAGATAAATGAATGTGATCATGGGGAAAGACAGAAAAAGTCGATACAGATTCAAATTAAATATTAGAAATAAGTTGAAATAAGAAATTATTATATAAGAAAACTATCAATACAAATTAGTTTTGTCCAACACAGAGTGATAAGACAATCACGTACACTTAACAACTAAGGCCCTCATTCTGAATACTGCGGTAAACACCGTCGACTGCCGTGGCTACGGTGAACAGAAGACTGCCATTGGTGGTGAACAGAAACAATGATCAAAAAATCTGAATCCGACAAAAATCACCCTGCCACCAGTCACTGCCAGGACCTTGTCGACGGAAATGCTGGACCTCCCACCCGCCACCCCCAAGCACACCAACACCCCGCCCAACAAATAATGAAGCACAAATCACTGCAGCGGTCAGTGGAAGCCGAACGACCATTGGCGGTGCAGACCGCCACGGGCAGCAAGTGGACCCAACAGTAAGAAGTGCACACATTGGATAAGTTAGAAACCCACACACATCCACAACACTGTAAAACACTCACAGACACACCCCACAAACCTTTGCAATGAAAGTAGGCCAACGAAGACAGAGAACACCAGAAGCAGACACCGAACGCCACAATCCATGATACTGACACCCAACCACACAAGAGCACCCTCACCTAGATTCACACAAGACACCATTCACAACACTCACCATGGCAACCCCCAAACACCCACGCTTCACAGAAAGGGAGCTAAGGACCATGGTGGATGAGATCCTTAAGGTCAAGCCACAACTATTCGGGGCACTGGTGCAGCACACACTCATCGCCAGGAAGATGGAGCTATGGCAGACAATAGTCAACAGGATCAATGCAGTGGGACACCATCCACGCACGAAAGACGACATCCGCAAGAGATGGAACGGCCTGCGAGGGAAGGTCAGGGCCATGGCATCCAGGCACCACATTGCAGTCCAGAGGACTGGGGGAGGACCTTCACCAACACCACCCGACTACACTGAGCTGGGAGGAAAATGTACTGGCCATCCTGCACCCTGAGGGCCTCACTGACCTCACTGGAGGAATGGACTCGGGTAAGTCGTCTACAATTACCCCATATCACTCACACCTGTAATGCATGCACCACCCCACCCCTCCAATACCCACCAGGACCACTACCCCACCCAGCCCACAAGCACTTAATCCAGTCCCCCTGCATGCCCACTAACCCACTAACAGGCCCACATCCCTCCCCCTGTGCACAGCCACCCACCCCTGCGAGGAAACACAATGGCCTACAGCACCCACAATGCTAAGCCCCACCCCTGTCGGAAACCCCCATCCCCATCACCTCCTGCCCTGTTCCCTGAGGTGCCTGGATGCCCCGTTGTTGCCCCTATGAGGGGGAGTACCGTAGCGCTTGTGGGTGTCAGGTTGGGGCCATTGTGGCCCATCTGACTTGTTTTCTGAAGGACTGGCCATTGGCCTTATATGCACTTCGGTTGCTCAGTGAGCATAATAAAGGTTAATGTGTGGCCTGTGTTTATGGAGGCACACCCTGGAGCCGTGGTCACTCGTTTCATTGTTTGTGGGTGTAGGGCACTTGTATGTACTTTGGTCAGGTTGGATTTGCCTTGTGTCGGGTAAGTACCTCTTGCTGTGGGGTGTATGGCTTGTGCTGCAGTGAAGGGTTGGGGGGAGCGTTGCAGGGTGGTTGGAGTGGGTGGGTATGTAACTGTGCCCTTTCTTCCCTTGTTTAGTAGGTTGCAGTACTTACCGTCGTCGTCTTCGTCATCGGTCTCGGTCATGGAGGAAGGACGGTTGGCACGATCTGCAGCTCTCTATCCATGTCTGCTTCATTGTGTTGTGTAAGCCTCCGGTGAGTGTTTCCTTATATTTGGTTCGTTTCTGCCAGGCTTTGTGTGGTGGCGGTTCCTGCCCCAGAACTGACGGCGGTCTTGTGCTTCATTATTTGATGGGTGGGTAGGGCCTTTCCATCGGCCTGTGGGCGGGCTCTGCCGTTGTTTTTCGGCACTCCTCTGCTGGCGGTGAGTGGTTTTCAGGGTGCCTGTGTTTCAGTTGGTTCATTATTTGGCGGTACGGACGTCTGTTGGCGGTTGTTACCGACACCGCCGGCGGTGCTGTGTTTACAGCCGTGTTCATAATGAGGGCCTAAATCTTTAAACTGAGGGGATAGAGAAATTGTGCCGTGGAGTGTTGAGCAGAGACTATAGTAATAATGCCAATTCAAATATAAGATAAAATATCCGAAAACATGTTAAGATATAATTGGAAAGAAAGAGAAGAGGACACCAACGGAGAAATTTATATATTTTTTTTAAATACACTAAATCCAAATTGGAGAAAAACAAGATGCGGAAAACTTCAGGACACAAAGAGGAATGAAGAGTGCAAAGCCGTAGTGCATAAATTATTATGTTTCTAACATAATCAAGGTTTCAAACATTATGTAGATTTAGCTCTAGGTTGATGTTTTTTCCATGCTTTAAGTTTACCGCCATGAGACCAATGACGTTGAACAGTCTCCCATTTCCCTTAATCCGCATCGTCTCGAGTAGTAGATGTAGAAGGTTCTTTTATGGGTGGTGGAGATGAATATTTGAGGTCCATCTCCAAATCTTTATTGTCTAAGTCATTCAAAAATTATTCCAAATCAGGAGGATCAAAATGTTCCTTGGTTTTCCCTTGAAAAGCCACAATCATAGTGGCAGGTTCCAAAAGACCATATTTTGGCCCTCATTATGACATTGGCGGTAAATCCCACTTACTGCCACGCTGACTGCCACCAACATACTGCCGCTGTGGCGGATATCCGTTCACCATATTATGACACACACACACCAATCCGTCACTATTCAGCTACAGACACAAGTCCGCCACACCAAAGGTCAGTCATAAACTGACGGTATCAAAACCCACACCGTTACGCCAACAGCCCATAACATTATGACCCACGAATCACCATGGCGGAATTCAATGGCGGTAAACCATTGGCGGTACATACCGCTGCGCTCAAAATACACACACACAAACAAAACAACACTACATTGAGCAATTCAAACTACACACACCTGACACCCATACACACACCACACCCCCACACCCACACCACTATAAAACACACGCCCACATTTCCCACAACCCTTTACGACTACAGTTAAGTGCCAACACATCACACACCCCAAAACAATACCCTACACACCCTCACCTACACACCTTACACAACAACCATGGCACGACAAAGACACACCCGATTCTTAGAGGAGGCACTAAGGGCCATGGTGGAGGAAATCATCAGGGTAGAGCCACAGCTATTTGGGTCACAGGTGCACCAGATATCCATTGCTAGGAAGATGGAGCTATGGCGGAGGATCGTGGACAGGGTCAACACAGTAGGACAGCACCCAAGAACCAGGGATGACATCAGGAAGAGATAGAACGACCTACGGGGGAAGGTACGTTCCATTGCAGCAAGACACCAACTCGCTGTACAGAGGACTGGCGGTGGGCCCCCACCTCCTCCCCCGCAACTAACAACATGCGAGGAGCAAGTCTTGGCAATCATGCATCCTGAGGGCCTGGCTGGAGTAGCAGGAGGACTTGACTCTGGTAAGTCAACTCTATACTACTACTACCCCCCTACCTGCATGCCATCACAGACCCCCACCCTAACCCTCGCTCTCATCACTCCACCACCTCACACACACCCCACCATCACATCTCACTTATCCCAATGCCAGGTCCTGCATGCCATTCAAATGCATGGACACCACTCACAGACCTGCATGGACACCTATCACTAAAGCATGCACAATAGAGAGAATCAGCTAGCCCACCACATACTAACTTAAACAAGTAAAAGCTGCCAGGGCAAATACAACCAAACAGGACAACCCACTGATGCACAATATTTCACACACAGAAACAATAACACTGCAGTTACATCCCCACAGGTACCCCAGCCAATGTCAGCAGCGAAGAGGTGCCAGCACTATCCAGTCCCCCCACAGAAGAGGCCCACAGTGATGACAGCAACTCTGGTTACCTGGATCTGGATGACCAACCTTCCCATCAGGGGCCTCTGGACAGTTGGTTACCCAGGCACAGTCACACACCACCACAGAGCCTCCCCCCTCAGGAAACACCACCACTGCACCCACCCAGCGTATCCATACCTCTGTCCCCAGGACACGTCAATCAGCAGTGTGCCCACCTCTACAGGGACCCCAGGCTACACCTCGCACCCAAGACAATCAGGGACCTGGGGTCAGTGGCAGTGGGCACACGGTTCAGGGAACAGAGGGACAGGACAACAGGGACACTGGGAGGACTGCTGTGCACCAGGGGGAGGACAGGCCAAGGGAACCGACTCTCCAGGAGGCACTCAACGAGATCCTGGGAGCATACCAACATTCCCAGGATACGCTGGGCCAGATCCTGGCCAACGTGAAGGAGAACAGGCGGCTGCAGGAGGGACAGTACCAGGGGATCAGGGAGGACTTGCAGGCCATTAACACCACCCTGGTCTCCATTGCAGGGGTGCTGGCAGACATGGCCAACTTCATGATGGAGGCAGTCTTACAACATCGAGCCCCTGCCACTAGCCAGACATCTGAATTGTCTTTCACCTCAGCTAGTGGACAGGAGGCCCCGCCACAGGACCAACAGGCCACCAGCACCCCTCCCTCTGCAGAAGGAGAACCAACCCGCATACGTTCCCTGCGATTCAGACAGAAGCCATAGACTATTGCCAAGACCTTCTGCCAGGAAATGAGACTCTCCTAATTTTCACCCTTGTGTCCTACTCTGTCACCCTGTCCACCTTGAACTGCCATTGCTCCCCTTCCTATGTCCCCTTGGACAATGCACCTATGCTACCAATAGACTGGAACAATGCCCTGGACTTTCCTCCATCATCACCCCAGCCCATTGCACTTGCCCCTCTACTTCTTAGCACTTAAATAAACACAATTAAAAAAAATACAAGTATGGAGTATGTTAAACTTATTTTAGTATGTATTGGTTTAATCAGGTTCAAACATTGCAATTCAACTGAACAGTAATGTTTAAATAGGAAAGACTTGTAGTTGGCTGCAGTGATCACACCAGGAGTGATAGTGGGGCACCAACATCTGCAAAATGAGTTGCCAAAGGGTACAGTGAGTGGGCATAGAAGTGGGAAATAACAGCATGCCAGTGACAAAGATAAACCATAAATTGAAAATGAAATATGAAGTAACGCTGTCTTACCTGTGTGTCATTGGAAGTATTGTCGAACCACTGCAGTTCTGTTGTCCTCATCCTCATCCTCTGTCTCCTCATCCTCACTGTACACAGGGTCCGCTGCTGCCACACGGCCATCTCCAGCCTCCTACTCCTGCAGAAAAGGCACATGGTGTCTGAGGGCCAGGTTGTGCAACATGCAGCATGCCACGATTATCTGGCAGACCTTTTTGGGTGAGTAGCACAGGGATCCACCTGTTAGATGGAGGCACTGAAACCTCGCTTTCAGGAGGCCAAAGGTACGTTCGATAATCATTCTTGTTCACCCATGTGCCTCATTGTAACGTTCTTCTGCCCTTGTCTTGGCATTCCTCGCAGGGGTCTGTAGCCATGATAGGTTTGGGTAACCAGAGTCACCTGCAAATATCGAGGGGCAACATTTAACCACACACTATCCTATATGGCCCACACCATACCCATACACCAACATCCAGTGGGTGGGAACTAGCGCTCACCTATTAGCCACACCCTGTGCCTCTGTAGTTGGCCCATCACATTTGGGATGCTGCTATTCCTCAGGATATAGGCATCATGCACCGACCCAGGATATTTAGCATTGACATGGGAGATGTACTGGTCGGCCAAGCACACCATCTGGACATTCATTGAGTGAAAACTCTTTCGATTTCTGGATACCTGTTCATTTTGACGGGGGTGACAAATGCTATATTGTAGGAAAGTACCATCTTGCCTGGCATGTTACCCCCATTTTTACTTGTGTGTCAGTTTGTTTTTGCCTGTCTCACTGGGATCCTGCTAGCCAGGAGAATGCTCATAGTTTGTGGCCTGAATGTGTTCCCTGTGTGGTGCCTAACTGTGTCATTGAGGCTCTGCTAACCAGAACCTCAGTGCTTATGCTCTCTCTGTCTTTAAAATTGTCACTGTATGCTAGTGACCATTTTACCAATTCTGATTGGCACACTGGAACACCCTTATAATTCCCTAGTATATGGGACCTAGGTACCCAGGGTATTGGGGTTCCAGGAGATCCCTATGGGCTACAGCATTTCTTTTGCCACCCATAGGGAGCTCAGACAATTCTTACACAGGACTGCCACTGCAGCCAGAGTGAAGTAACGTCCACGTTATTTCACAGCCATTTTACACTGCACTTAAGTAACTTATAAGTCACCTATATGTCTAACCCTCACTTATTGAAGGTTAGGTGCAAAGTTACTCAGTGTGTGGGCACCCTGGCACTAGCCAAGGTGCCCCCACATTGTTCAGGGCAAATTCCCCGGACTAAAATGTAATGTAATTCGAGATTTATAAAGCGCGTTCCTACTCAGAGAGCATCGATGCGCTGGGAAGAAAGCACGTAGTAAAAAATAGACAGAGGATAAGAAAAATAACAGAAATAATGAAGATAGAAAAACATCCAATAGAAGAAACTGAAACAAACTAAATCAAAGACCCTGATCTTGATGTACCAAAAAATTAACGAGTTAAGATCCAAGTTTTCAGCATTTTCCTAAATTTCATATAACCTGATTCTTGCCTAATATTCTGTGGGAGAGAGTTCCATCCTCTGGCTGCAGGTACTGTAAAAGCTTTGTCTCCCCATTTGGCTTTATGTGTGCGAGGGACCTGAATCAAGTGAGCTTGGGAAGACCTCAAGCTTCTTTTAGGTATATGCAGGAGGAGTCTGGAAGTCAGGTACCGTGGTCCTATTCCATGAACTGCCTTAAAAGTAAGGCACAGCGACTTAAACTGGATACGTTGCGCCACTGGTAACCAATGTAATTTCCTAAGACTCTCTCTAACTGATATACATTGTGGGAGATTAAGAACCGCTCTGACAGCGGAATTCTGAACTAATTGGAGTCTTTTTATCAGCCCCTTATCCAGATTAAGGAACAGTGCATTACAGTAGTCTATCTTGGACATTACCAATGGCAGGATAGCAGATACTCTCCATTTATGTAACAGATAGGGGAAGATTTTTCTGAGCATTTTAATTGACCATAAACTGATGTTTACCACATGATGATTCTGTTTTTTAAAAGACAGATTTTCGTCGAACAAGATGCTGAGGTTTCTAGTAACAGTAGTGGGCACAGGGCAGTTACCACATTCAGAGGGCCACCACCGTGAGTTCCATAAATTCTTTCCAGGTCCAAAACATAAAACTTCAGTTTTGGTGGCATTCATTTTTAGCCAATTGGTCTTCATCCATTTACTCACTTCCACCAATCAATTACTAAACTGATCTGCAACCTCCTCCCATGGCTGATGAATAGGAATAATAAGCTGGGAGTCATCAGCATAGGAAGATGGACTGAAACCAAAAGTACGAATTAGACTAGCCAAAGGCGCTACATACACATTAAACAATGTGGGGCTGAGGGAAGATCCCTGCGGAATCCCACATGGCAGAAGATAAGGTCTAGATTTGAAATCACCACAGCTAACTGTGGTCCATCTATTTGTAAGAAAAGACTTCAAAAGTTTAAGCGCCTTGTCCCTCAAACCCACATGATGCAAACGGGACATTAATAGTGTGGGAGAGATAGTGTCGAAGGCAGCAGATAAATCTAAAAGAACCAAAACGGCCCCCTTGCCTTCATCAACCATCCTTCGAATAGTATCAGAGGATGAGATTAGGGCAGTTTCAGTACTATGCCCTTTCCTGAACCCGTGTTGGGAGATATCAAGAGCATCCGCTTTTGTTAAAAACTCGATCAATTCAGGGTTCAAAGTTTTTTCTAGAATCTTTGCCAAAAACGGGAGACGTGCTATTGGCCGCAAATTACTCATGTCCTGATTATCCCCCTCTGGTTTTTTCTTGAGGGGTTCTACTATCGTTTCTTTCCAGATAGATGGGTACTCCCCAGACATAGCTACCTCTTGGTAAATGGGGACCAACATCCGTGCCATTAAATCCGGAACCAAGTGAAAAATGGAAGGAGGACACGGATCCAGAGGGGAGCCCGATTTAATTTCAAGAATATTCTTTTTAATAGTATCCATGGAAGGGGGTTGGAAATATGACATTAGTGACTGGTCATCTGCTGTAGCACTCTCTGTTATCATGGGGGCTAATGATCTGGGTATCAAAGTTGCTATGTATTTGCAATATCTTATTTTCAAAATGAAAAGCAACTTTGTCACAGAAACCCTGAGAGTTTTCTAGACCAGCCGGCTTCATGGGCACAGTTAGGGCCTTAATAGTCTTAAAAAGTTCCCTGGGGGCCTTAATAGCCTCCTTTACTTTGATAAAATTTAGATTTGGCCATAAATTGTGCTGCTTTATAAGCCTTTAGAGTGGACTTAAGGGCCACCCTTTCCTCAGGTACTGGATTAAGTTTCCACCTTTGTGAGTGCGGGGACACCATTACACATGTGTACTACATATAGGTCAATACCTATATGTAGCTTCACAATGGTAACTCTGAATATGGCCATGTAACATGTCTAGGAACATGGAATTGTCCCCCCATACCAAATCTGGTATTGGCGTGCCAATCCCATGCATCCCCGGGGCTCCAGCATAGACCCCGGGTACTGCCAAACTAGCTCTTTGGGGTTTTCACTGCAGCTACCACTGCTGCAAGCCCACAGACAGGCGTCTGCCCTCCTGGGGTCTGGGCAGCCCAGTCCCAGGAAGGCAGAACAAAGGATTTCCTCTGAGAGAGGGTGTTACACCCTCTCCCTTTAGAAATAGGTGTTAAGGGCTGGGGAGGAGTAGCCTCCCCCAGCCTCTGGAAATGCTTTGAAGGGCACAGATGGTGCCCTCCTTGCATAAGCCACTCTACACCGGTTCGGGGATTCCCCAGCCCCTGCTCTGGCACGAAACTGGACAAAGGAAAGGGGAGTGACCACTCCCCTGTCCATCACTACCAATGGGGTGGTGCCCAGAGCTCCTCCAGTGTGTCCCAGACCTCTGCCATCTTGAATGCAGAGGTGTGAGGGCACAGTGGAGGCCTCTGAGTGGCCAGTGCCAGCAGGTGACGTCAGAGACCCCTCCTGATAGGTGCTTACCTGACTAGGTGGCCAATCCTCCTCTGAGGGCTATTTAGGGTCTCTCCTGTGGGTTTCTCATCAGATAACGAATGCAAGAGCTCAACAGAGTACCTCTGCATCTCCCTCTTCGACTTCTGGCAAGGATCAACCGCTGACTGCTCCAGGATATCTGCAAAACCGCAACAAAGTAGCAAGAAGACTACCAGCAACATTGTAGCGCCTAAACCTGCCGGCTTTCTCGACTGTTTCCTGGTGGTGTATGCTCTGAGGGCTGACTGCCTTCACCCTGCACTGGAAGCCACGAAGAAATCTCCAGTGGGTCGACGGAATCGTCCCCCTACTAACGCAGGCACCAAACTTCTGCATCACCGGCCCTCTGGATCCCCTCTCATCTTGACAAGCATGGTCTCTGGAACACAGGAGCTAGATCCAAGTGACCCCGACAGTCCAGTGGTTCATCTGTCCAAATTTGGTGGAGGTAAGTCCTTGCCTCCCCACGCCAGACAGTAATCCTGTGTACTGCGTGAACTGCAGCTGCTAGGGTTTCTGTGCACTTTTGCAAGTAATCCTTTGTGCACAGCACAGCCCAGTTCCCCAGCACTCCATCCTGCATTGCTCAACTCGCTGAGTTGACCACCGGCTTCGTGGGACCCTCCTTTGTAGTGTTGAGACAACCGCTGTGCTCAGTTCTCTTGAACCTGTGTTCAAGTGCTTCTGCGGGTGCTGCCTGCTTCTGCGTGTGCTCTCTGTGTTGCTGAGCGTCCCGTCTGTCTCCTCTTCCAAGGGGCGACCTCCTGGTCCTTCCTGGGCCCGGGCAGCACCCATTTTCTTCAACTGCGACCTTTGCAGCTAGCAAGGCTTGTTTGCGGTCTTTTTGCGTGGAAACAACTCTGCGTCGTCAGCACGCCGTGGGAAGTTCCTGGCACCTTCCGTTGTTGCAGAATCATTAGCTTCTTCCACCCAGAGGCAGCCATTTTTCACCTTCATCCGGGGTTTAGTGGGCTCCGGCCCCCCCTGGACACTTTTGTGACTCTTGGACTTGGTCCCCTTCCTTTACCGGTCCTCAGGTCCAGGAATCAGTCTTCAGTGCTTTGCAGTCAGTTGTTGTCTTTGCAGAATCTCCTATCACGACTTTAGTGTGTTTCTGGGGAAGTAGGGTAACTTTACTCCTACTTTTCAGGGTCTTGTGGTGGGGTATCTTGGACACCCTTAGTGTTTTCTTACACTCCCAGCGACCCTCTACACACTACACTAGGCCTGCGGTCTCTAAGTGGTTCACATTCCACTTTCTTAGTATATGGTTTGTGTTGCCCCTAGGCCTATTGCATCCTATTGTATTCTAGTGTTTGCACTACTTTTCTAACTGTTTACTTACCTGATTTTGGTTTGTGTGTATATTTTGTGTATTTTACTTACCTTCTAAGGGAGTATATCCTCTGAGATATTTTTGGCACATTGTCACTAAAATAAAGTACAATATTTTTAGTAACTCTGAGTATTGTGATTCTTGTGATATAGTGCTATATGATATAAGTGGTATAGTAGGAGCTTTGCATGTCTCCTAGTTCAGCCTAAGCTGCTCTGCTATAGCTACCTCTATCAGCCTAAGCTGCTAGAACACTACTAATCTACTAATGAGGGATAACTGGACCTGGCACAAGGTGTAAGTACCATCAGGTACCCACTATAAGCCAGGCCAGCCTCCTACAAATATGTGTACCATCAATTGTCCCAATGATGTTGGGGATATGTTCCATTGCATAGAAGTCAGCTTTCACTGTGGCCAAATCCTCCACTTGGGGGAAAACAATGTAGCTGCACATGTGTTTAATCAGGGCAGACAACACTCTTGGAAGCACTAATGAGAACATTGGCTGTGGCATTCCTGCTGCCAAGCCCACTGTCACGTGGAAAGAACCAGTTGCCAAAAAATGGAGCACAGATAGGACTTGCACAAGAGGGGGGATCCCTGTGGGGTGACGGATAGCAGAAATCAGGTCAGGCTCCAGTTGGGCACACAGCTCTGTTATTGTGGCCCTGTCAAGTCTATAGGTGAGTATAATGTGCCTGTCCTCCAGTGTTGCCAAGTCCACCAGGGGTCTGTACACGGGGGTATGTCTCCATCTCCTATTCATCCGCAGCAATAGCAATCTATGGGGCAAAAGAGTGAGGAGCCGGTCACAAACTGAACATCGTAGCCACAACAGTACAATGCATGATGTTAACTTTCAATGTATAAGTGGCATTTGTCCTGTATGTCCAAATTTGAACTGTGACGCACTTATTGTCCAGGGCCTGCCCCCCCTCCCCCCCCCCCCGAAATGGCGTCCGCCTGTCCTGTGTGGACGGACAGGTGGAAGTGAGATAATTCCACTGACGTTGTGCGCCATTGCGGGAGGCGGTCATGAACCGCTGTGCAACTCCTCATTGGTTATTATTGGGCCCTAGTGGCCAATGGTGATGTACGCCGGCGGTGACGGTATGCATCTCCGCGCATTTTTATCTGATCACTCACTTGCTACCTGACCTTCAACAGGAGAGGACCTACACTGCATGTGCTGCTGTGACCTGTGTCTGGAACCTACCATAGCTTGTGTGACTCGGGAAAGGGCCCCTGCCTTCACCTCAACGGAGTTGGAGCGACTGGTGGATGGGGTCCTACCCCAGTACAACTGCTGTATGGGTCTCCAGGCCAGCAGGTGAGTACACTGTGAGCACGATGCATGGGGCATGAATGCATGGAGTGGTGTGTGTGAAGGCCTCGTGTACGGGGAGTGGGTGGATGTCCCCTGGGCGGTGTGCAGCTTGTGTGCTGGGCCCTGTGTGTGCAAATGGCGATGTGAAGGGATATGGTGGGCCATAAGTATAACAGGCAGGACTGTTCTAAATCTATTTTTCTGTGTGTATTACCTCTGCAGGACAACGCCCATCAAAAGAAGAGTATATGGCGTGCCATCGCCAAGGAGGTGCGGTCCCTGGGGGCCTATGGCAGGGGGAGCACCCACTGTCAGAAACGGTGGGAGGACCTGAGACGCTGGGCACGGAAGACGGCAGAGGTCCAGCTGGGGATGGCCTCTGAACGAGGAAGGGGTGCCCGTCGAACCCTGACCCCCTTGATGGCCTGCATACTGACGGTGGCCTATCCTGAGCTGGATGGGGCTTGAGGGCATCACAGCAGCCACAAGGGGGTGAGTACAGTTCCCATCATAACAACTTACGCATGGTAGTGGGGTACACCGGTGGGGGATGTGTGTCAATGGGTGCCCCTAGGGCAGTCCTGACATTGCAGCATAGGTCCCCTGGTGGCTAGGGTTCTGAAGGGATAATCCTGCTACCTAGCTTGTAGGCATCCACTGCTGGTCAGGGCTGTGTGGATCCAAGGTATGCTGCAGTTGGCGGTATGTGTCCCTCCCCATGCCCTGGTGGCTAGCATTATCACTGGCAGTGCATTGGTTTGTGCGTAGGGCTGTTCCCTGTGTGTGATGGTGGTGTGTATGCCAACAGTGGTGTTGGAGCAGCCATTGACCAAGTGTATCCTTTGTCTCTTCCCCCCCTTTTTGTTTTGTCACCCTGTCCTTATGTGCAATAGCATCATCTGATGGAGGAGCAGAGGCACCAGTGACGGAGGGAGCTGCATCCCATAGGTCCCAGGAGGCAGAGTCCACCGACGGTGAGGGCACCAGTGGGACAGAGGGCGAGGGGAGCATCACAGCAGAGACAGGAGGGGACAGTTCTGACACAGATACCTCCTCCAATGGAAGCTCCCTGGTGGTGGCGGACACTTCTGTGCCCACCCCAGCTACAGCCACCACCCCCCTACCAGCACCGCCCTCCCAGCAGCCCCTCAGCAAGTTGCCTGTGCCCGCTCACCCAGGCGCGTGGGCATCTCCTTCGCCCCAGGCACCTCAGGCCCTGCCCCAGTTAGCCCTACTGCCCTGAGTGAGGAGGCTATTGACCTCCTGCGATCCATCTCTGTAGGGCAGTCAACCATTATGAATGCCATCCAGGGGCTGGCCACCCAAATGCAACAGACTAATGCATTTTCTGGAGGGCATTCACACTGGCTTGGTGGCCCAACAGAGATCAATCCAGACTCTGGCCTCCTCTCTGATGGCAGCCATTGTCCCTGTTTGTACCATCCCCCCTCCAACTTCCTCTTCCCAAACCCATTCCCCTCAACTCCAACCTATCCCAACCACACAGGCAGACGAGCATGCACACAAGACAACATACAAGAGTGGCACAGGCAAACACAAGCACCACACATCATCCCACAGCAGTCACACGAACACCATCCAGATGCAGACATACCAACATCCACTGCCTCCACTGTGTCCCCCTCCTCCTCCTCCTCCACCTCCCTCCCAGTTCCGTCTACACTCACACCTGCATGCACTGCACCATCATCCACTACCAGCATCACCACCACACCTAGCAGAACATACACCTCACTTGCAGACACCACTACAACAGCCATGCACACGTCCCCTGTGTCCTCTCCCACTTTGTCTGTCCCCCCTCCCAAGGTACACAAACGCAAGCACTCAGACACCCAACAGCCATCCACCTCACAACGGCATCCAGCCCATTCACCTGCACCCAAACACAGCAGACAGACACCTCCTACAACCACTCCCTCTTTCTCCACTCCCAAACCTTCTCCCTCTTCCCACACCAGTGTCCCTAAGAAGGTTTTCCTCTCCACCATTGACCTCTTCCCTACGCCTCCCCCCATCCTTCACGTCTGGCCAGGGTGCCAAAAACCCAGGCAAGCACCTCATTTACCCAGTCCACGGGACCACTAGTCACCACACCCACTTGTGGTGGGAAAGGATCCAGGGCACCAGCCAGCCTCAAAGTAAGTGTGCCTGCCCCAGCTGCTGCCCGGAAGGGCTAGGAGCCATCCCCAGCTGCTGCCCGGAAGGGCAAGGAGCCTACCCAAGTGCCGCCCAGAAGGGTAAGGAGCCTGCCCCAAGTGCTGCCCTGAAGGGCAAGGAGCCGGCCCCATCTGCTGCCCGGAAGGGCAAGGAGCCTGCCCAAGTGCTGCCCAGAAGGGCAAGGAGCCATCCCCAGCTGTTGCCGGGAAGGGCCAGGGGCCTGCACCAGCAGGCAGGAAGCACAAGGGGCCTGGTGCAGGGACTTAGTCGGAACCCCCACTACCAACCATGGTTGTGCAGCCATCTGAGGGATGGGCTGGAGCTTTGCCCCACCACCAGCATCAGCAGCAGCACCGCCACCACCAGTAGTGGGTAGCCGTCCGAGGCTGCAGGGGATGGGCTGGAAATTGCCCCACCGCCACCACCAGCAGTGGGCAGCTGTCTGAGGCTGCAGGGGATGGGCTGGAGCCTCCCCCCACCACCAGCAGCAGCATCACCGCCACCACCAGCAGTGGGCAGCCATCCGAGGCTGCAGGGGATGGGCTGGAGCTTCCCCCCACCACCAGCAGCCGCACTGCCACCACCAGCAGTGGGCAGCCATCCGAGGCTGCAGGGGAAGGGCTGGAGCTTCCTCCCACCACCAGCAGCAGCAGCACCACTACTACCACTGAGCAGCCGTCACTGCTGGCGGGCAGTCTGTAGTCCTGCCTCCATGGGCTGCTGTGCGGCCTGCCCCCTGCAAATCCTGTGGGAATGACACCCAGCTGAGAGACTATGACCTTGCACTCCCCAGGATCAGAAGCACAGGGCACAATGCCTCCTCCAGAACCAGTGGGGAAGACACCCACTCACCCCATCCTCCCCAGGATCAGAAGCACAGGGCATGATGCCCCCTCCAGAACCAGTTGGGAAGACACTCACTTGAGAGACTGTGGCCTTGCACTCCCCAGGACAAAGAGCAATAGGCATGTTGCCCCCTCCAGAGCATGTAGGCAAGTCACCCACTTGAGAACCTGTGGCCTTGCACTCCCCTGGACCAAAAGCACAGGGCATGTTGCCCCCTCCAGAGCATGTGGGCAAGTCACCCACTTGAGAGACTGTGGCCTTGCACTCCCCAGGACCAAGAGCACAGGGCATGTGGGCAAGTCACCCACTTGAGAGACTGTGGCCTTGTACTCCCCATGACCAAGAGCACAGGTCATGTTGCCCCCTCCAGAGCATGTGAGCAAGTCACCCACTTAAGAGACTGTGGCCCTGTACTCCCCAGAACCAAGCACAAGGCGTGTTGCCCCCTCCAGGACCAGTGGTGTTGTTCTATCTCCGGGATGAGGTGCCCCCAGCCCCCCCCGTCACCCTGAGGTGCCTGCCTATTTTCTAAATGATGCCCCTGCAGTGTTCTCTCTGTGTTGTTGCAGGTGACAAGTGGGGCCTTGGACTTTGGCCTGTGGCCCACGGACAATATGGACTGGGCAGTGTCCCTTGAACTGTACATATATATATATACCATTAGATTGGTTTTTCGTATTTCTACTGTATTTATATTATTACACTCACTTTTCATCAATTCCTGTAGTCCTTGCATTATTTCTGAGGGGTGCGGGGTAATTAGGTTTTATTATTGCATCTGATTGTGTGTATGGTGTTGGGGGTGGGGGTGTTGCGTGTGTGCCACTGTCTCCCCCCTCCCCTGTGTGTTAGGCGGATGTACTCACCATTATCGTCTTCGCCGTCATTGGTGTTCGTGGTGGAGCAGGTCGTAGAAGAGAATGGGGAAGATCTGAAGTTCAGGCTCCATGGAGGCGTGGTTGTTCCCTGTGTCTCCCAAGGTGAGTCCTTTCCCTTCTGTGCATTGTTTCTGCCAGGCTTTTGATGTCGTTGGTACCGCCCCATAAAAGGTGGCGGATTGGGTTGTAATTATATGGTGGGCGAAACATTGACTTCCAACCTGGCTGTAGGCGGCTCCCGCCGTGGTGGCTGTTGTTTTCGCCCTGGCGGTCAGTGTGGTAAAGTGGCTGTCTATCTGAGTTCGCACCGCCATGGTCATAATTTGGCGATAGTTACCGCCAGCCTGTTGGCGGTATTACCACCACTTTATCACTGACCGCCAGGGTTGTAATGAAGGCCTTTATGTCTCTCTTCTTCAGTCTGGTGCAAAAATGAATACATTTTTTCCTTTTAAGATTGGTGGGTGCTGAAAAGTCTACAGTAATAATAACTTGTGATTTTTCATATGCATATTGACCATGTTTCTTTGCTACCATAATAATTTGATGAACTTGTTGATGTCGCAGGCAGCAAGCTAGAATATGTCGAGGATTTGTAGAACGATCTGATGTACAGGAGCGTACACGATGGACCCTCTGAAGTTCCAACGGAAAGGTGATGTTCATCAGGGTTGGTATTAAATTGGTAAAAAACTCTAAAATGTAATCTTTCTCTATTTGTTCTCTATTTGTTCCATAAGACCTACGATTCTAAGATTGTTCCTTCTACTGCAGTCTTGTAAGTCAGTTATTTTCTGCTGTAAGTCTTATCAAGAGGAAACTCAATTTCTGTGATGCGACTATCCAATGTTTGCATATGGGAATTAAATTTAGTAACATCATTTCTTAATCCTTGAACTTCGGTAGTATTTACAGAAACTGCATTATTTACCAACATAATTGAGGATTTTATATCTAATAGTTCTTTCAAAATTGTGTCCAGAGCTGCAGAAGGCAGTTCAGTGAATTCAGACATTTTACGCTTTAAGTCAGTGGTGCCTGATTTAGATAACAGAGCAGTGCTATATGATAATTGTTGCTTTAGATATATATATTTATTTTTTAATTTTCTTTCAGATAGTATAACTTGAATTTTATGCCCCTTGATGATAATATCTGTAGGGAGAGTAATGTCAGTTTTTAAAGACACTCTGGCAGCTAAATGAAATGAACACCAAGTGGCACCAGAAGTGACATAATTTCCTCAGGTACAAATTACCAACGGGCAGTTTAAGGCCTTCTAATGTGTGCCTGGGCCTCTCCAATCCCAATGTGTGCTTGCTGCTCTACAGTTTCCACAACCACACTATTACACCGATCACCAGGTGGGAGGGCTCACTCACCAGGGTGCACCTCCTCCGATGCAAGTATCCAGACCAGGCCAGGACTCTGTGGTAGAAGGCCCAAGGTCAAAATAATTCACCCTCACCAGAGTGGCAGCAGTGCCCATTCCGGCAGAGAGAGTGATGGTGCAGGTAGGAGCCCTTTGGAACTACTCAACGCAATGCCACAGCTGGCCACGCCACCAGGCTGTATAATACACCAGTGGCAGTGTCTCAGTCTGTCCCGGTACCCTCTCCTGTACTCCACTTTCACTGTCTCTCCTTCTGGTGAATTTAGCAGGCTTGTAGAAATCTCTGAGCAATGTAGATAAGAGTAAAAGGGGCTCAATAACCTGCAATACCCATAGTCAGCGGCAAATTGGGCGTCGTATCAATTTTGCACGTAAGTCGCTGTACTGGGGATGCACCTGTGTGCAGTCCTCTATTTTATTACTTTCTCTCGATGTTTACCTGCCCCTCAAGCAAGTGCACGACCTGAGCGCAGGAGAAAGCTGCAGTGCTTAAATACGGAAGAGGTTAGAATTCGTTCTTGGTAATCTTGAAAACTCTTCCCCCTTGGACCTCCAGAATAGCAGATTATAAACGTACTCCTTTTTTCTACAGGCGTTGTCATAAAGAGTCCAGCCTCTCTGTCTTCACGCTCCTCTCAGCCCTGTTCCTGGTTGGCAGTCCCGGCTCTGTTCTCAGTAATTAATAATGGCTGAAGTTTCTGGAGATGGCTCTCATAGGGGTGTGCTGCTCTTCCCGCTTGGATTTGTAAGCCTCTGCTTGGCCTCTCCGTCTGACGCTGCTGTTTCCTATCCTCAGGATTGATGTTGTATAGTGTAAGTAGAGGTGACAGGATTCACGGGCCGAGTCCAGGAACTTCAGATTATATGACCGTTGTCTCGTCAGCTAGCCACGCTCCCTCCATGTCGCCATTTTGAGCTTCATAGATCGTCATTTCTTTAACCCATAAGTTCAGTTGTAGAGTGATTTTACTTTAAACAATGAGTCAAGTGTTGTCCTCTCTTCTTCCGATATCGTATTCTCCTTTTATTTATGTCATAGAGTTCGGGAAAACGTATTTTGGCATGTTTCCCTGTCTCCATTTGTTCCGGCTCTAGATTGGAGCTGCCGTCTTCCTTGGCACCTGGCCCCGCCCCTTAAATGTGAAAAATTTTAACGTGGGCTCCTATGGAGACAGTGGGTATTCGGAATCAGGTCTACCAGCAGGTAAGTACCTGCGGCTCGGAGGGCAGACCAGGGAGGATTAGAAGAGCACTGGAGGGGCCACAAGTAGACACCATACACACACCCTCAGCAGCACAGGGGCGGACGGGTGCAGGGTGCAAACAGGATTTCGGGTTTCCAATGCTGGTCTACGAGGAGACCCTGGGGGTCACTCAGAGGCTGCAGGCGAGGTCCAGGAGGGGGTCTCGGGCACACCACCAGTCGGACATAGAAGAGGGCTGCCTGTTGATCGTTACTGCACCCGGTGTCGGTTTCTCCAAGGCTTAGGGACTGCAGGTGCAGTGGGTCCTTTGGTGTTGGATATCTTCGTCCGAAGCCTTCGCGGTCAGGGGGGTCCTTGGGATTTCCTCTGCAGGCATCGTCGTGTAGGGGTGGGGGGGTCTACCCAGGGTCAGCACTTACTCAGAACCGCCTGGGGACCCTCTCTGGCTAGGTGGACCACCTGAACACTGGCCGTGGGCGGTGCAGAGTGGTCAAGACTCACGCTTCTGGAGTGAGATGGGAGTCCTTTAGAAGAGGTTTCTTCTTCTTTTCTTCTTTGGACAGGGCCGCTGTCCACAGGAGTTCTTAATCCTCTGTGATGTAGGCAGTCCTCTGGAAGTTTTTCAGAGGACACTGGACCTACAGGATGCAGCGCCTTTCTTCTGCAGGTTCTTTGAAGCAGGAGACAGGCCGGTAGGGCTGGAGCCAAGTCAGTTGTTGTCCCCTTTCCTTCTCTGCAGGGGTTTCAGCTAAGTAGTGCTTCTTCTTCTTGTGAGGTCGTCAAGAATCTGGTGGGCTGGGTTAAGGGGAGCCCTTAAATACAAGGTTTAGGGGCATTACCGGGGTCAGAGAGCAATAGCCAATGGCTACTGTCCCATAGGGTGGATGCACCCTCCTTGCGTCCACTCACTTTGGGGAGGGGGGCACACTCCTATCCCTATTGGTCCCTGTCTTCTAAACCAAGATGTAGGATTCTGCAGGGAGGGAGTCACTTCAGCTGCTCTGGACACCTTTGGGTGGTTCCACCTCAAGTGGTCACTCCTCCTTGTTTTTCTTAAGTTTCCAGCCGAACTGGCTGCCAAAAGTGGGGGCTTGTCCGGGGCGGGCATCTCCAATAGCTGGAGAGCCGTGGGGCACTGTAACACGAGGCCTGAGTCTTTGAGGCTCACCGCCAGGTGTTACAGTTCCTGCAGGGGGGAGGTGTGAAACACATCCACCAAGGGCAGGCTTTGTTTCTGGCCTCAGAGGGCACAAAGGCCCTCACCCCAAGGGATCAGGAACTCATCTACTAGTGGCAGGCTGACACAGACCAGTCAGTCCTACACTAGAAGATTGGGTAAAATACACAGGGCATCTCTAAGGTGCCCTCTGTGTGCATTTCTTAACAAATCTCACACTGGCATCAGTCGGGGTTTATTGTGCTGAGAAGTTTGATACCAAACTTCCCAGTATTCAGTGTAGCCATTATGAAACTGTGGAGTTCGTTTTGACAAATTCCCAGACTATGGCCCTCATTACAACCTTGGCGGTCTTTTAAAAAGACCACTGAGGCTGCGGGAGCCAGAATACCGCCAGTGCCGGCGGTATTCCTGGCTCCTATTATGACTTTTCCGCTGGCCCAGCGGAAAAGTCACATCAACATTGCTGCTGGCTCGTAATAGAGCTGGCGGCAATGCTGATGTGCAGCGGGTGCAGTAGCACCCATTGCACATTTCACTGGCCGAAATTCAGGCAGTGAAATACGCGACGGGGCTATGCCTGGGGGCCCCTGCACTGCCCATGCCGAGTGCATGGGCAGTGCAGGGGCACCCAGGGGAACCCCAAGTCCCCCTTACCACCAGCCTTTTCATGGCGGTGTTTACTGCCATGGCCAGGCTGGCGGTCGGGGACTCATAATCCCCAGGGCAGCAGTGCTTGCACCGCTGCCCTAGGGATTATGACCACTAGGCGGAAGCCTGGCAGTATGTTGGAGGGGCTGGCAGTATGGCCGTGGCTATTGCGCCACGGTCATAATAGCTGGCGGAACACCGCCAGCTTACCGCCGGCCGCCAGGGTCGGAATGAGGCCATATATACTTAATATGGCCACACTGCACTTACAATATCCAAGAATGGACTTATACATTGTAGGGGCATTTTGCTCATGCAGCTATGCCCTCACCTGTGGTATACTGCACCCTGCCTTAGGGCAGTAAGGCCTGCTAGATGGGTGACTTAACTATGCCACAGGCAGTATTGTGTAGGCATGGCACCCTGATGGGGATGCTATGTCGACCTTGCCTTTTTCTCCCCACCAACACACACAATCTACAATGGCAGTGTGCAGGTGTCGGGTGAGGGGTCCCTTAGAGTGGCACAACACATGCTGCAGCCCTTAGGGACCCTCCCTGGTCACAGGGTGCTGGTACCTTTTACAAGGGATTTATATGTGTGCCAATTGTGGAAACAATGGTAAATTTTTAGGGAAAGAACACTGGTGCTGGGGCCTGATTAGCAGGATCCCAGCACACTCTCAGTCACGTCAGCACCAATATCAGGCAAAAAGTGTGGAGGAAGGATAACTGCAACAAGTGCCAGTTTCCTACACAATGCTTTTTGGAGTTTGCCAACTTCTACAGAACCGGCATTGACCACTTTTTATATAATTGCCCCTAGTATTCATCACATTTACTCAGGAAGAAGATCCCCTTTCAGTGGCCAGTGCAAGCAGAGTAGATTTTCCCAGACCTAAAAAAGACTTTCACTACTACCAGGGCCACTGGAATTATGCAATTTTACACAAATGCTGTTTTCTGCATAATTAAGGATTTGTCATATTATCCATTTTAACAAAAAAATATTTCTAACTCAAACAGATCGAAAGTTAGTAAAACATGGTGAAGTGTTGCTGTGCAGCAGGGGGGGGCTTATAAATGTGGACTGGCTGCCTTTCAGTTGTTTACTGCTGCATGCATAAAAAAGAGAAAATAATGAAGTACTAATATCACAAAATGTGCTGCTTTGTACTATATAAGAAAGGTGTTTTTTACTTGTAGTCCTACTTCTGAGTCGTAAGAATCTTGAAAGTATAAAAGCTGGATTAATTCTGCGCTGTGTGTGTAGACCTGGAGATGTGTAGACATCTGGATCTGCAATTTCTCACAACACACAGCCTCACTTAATAACAAGCATCCTGTATATGTTATCTGTGTCTAGGGAATAATGTCTAGTACATTTATGTACCGATTTCAAAGCGGCTTTAAAAAAATCAGTGACTGGAACATTCCTTCTTGTAGCCGCTATAGCCCAGGTGAAATGTGCTTTAGGATTGATTGTGAGAGGCTTGCTTCCTACATTATAGCATGTAGTAATGTAAGCAACTATTCTTCTAGCAACAAACTGTTTAGAGAATGGTAAACCCTGGTCAAGATGGCCCCTATTTCCATGTCCGGTGAGGACTGTGCAGCCCTCCTGAAGGACATAGACCTTCCAACACTCTCTGAGGATGATAGAAATGCCCAAGAGCGTGAACTGACAACAGAGGAAATAGCTAAGATGATACAGGCCCTCCCGTCAGAAAGGCAGTGGGGCCTAACTGCCTGCTGGTGGACCTCTTTAAAAGTATGGCAGATAAGATATTGGGACACATGTTGGCTATGTTCTACGCAGCACCAGAGGGGGAAAGCTAACCAGAGGATCAGAGGATTGCTACAATAGTGGTTATCCCCAAGAAAGACCAACCACCATCTGAATGTGGATCCTACAGACTGATATCTCTGCTTAATGTATAGGTCAAGGTGCTGCCAAAAGCCCTGGCGACCAGGCTACAGAAGGTGATCACCACAGTAGTTCATCCGGACCAATCAGGTTATATGCCGCACAGGGGAACCCGCTTGAACCTACGGCGTTTTTATGGAGTATTACACATGGCCTCTGCCCCAGTTTGAGCAGCTCCTGAGTGCTCCTATCCTTGGATGTCAGGATGGCATTCAACTGCATTGAATGGAACTACATTTTCGCAGCCGATAGTAGAGTTGGCTTTGGCCCCATATTCTGTGGTTTGCTGAAGCTCTTACATCAGAGCCCACTAGTGAGAGTACATGTTAATAACGCAGTGTCCTGAGTCTTCTCCCGCAGAAGGGCATGAGACAGGAGTGATCCATGTTCCTAATGATATTTGTTAGAGCTCAAACACTTGGCAGTGTGAAATCGCCAAGATCCCCTCATAAATGGGATGCGCAGCAATGGGGAATGGGAAGAAACGCTATCCCTATATGCTGACTACGTACTGATGTATGCCACTCAACCTGTCCTGTCTATAGATAGAAAATTGCACATTTTCAGAATCTTTGGGGACCACTCCAGGTACTGTATCAATTAGGGAAAGTCCTTGATTTTTTCTTTGGCAGGAGAGGTCCTGAGGCTCCTCCTGAGATGTACAGCACCCCGGGCGCTGAGAGGCTTTCGATACCTCAGGAGCTATGCCAGCCAGGATCCTGGGGAATTCCTGCAAAGGAACCTGTTTTTGCAATTAGATAGGCTCCACAGGGATGTTGAGCATTGGAGAACTCTTCTGCTCACCTTAATGGGCAGAGCTGCCCTTTATAAAATGATGACCTTCCCATGCCTCATATACGTTTTCCAGAATACACCATATAGAGTCCCCCCGGAATTCTTCAAGAAGGTCGACCATGAAGTAAAACTATTATTGTGGGACAGGGGTAGTTCTAGAATGGCACTTCACAAATTGCAGAGGAGTGTTTATGACAGGGGATTGGAGGTCCCCGACATACTCATATACTATTGGCTACACAGTTAATGGCGGTTAACGACTGGGTGTTTGCAGACCACAGCAACTCAGCTTCTGGGGTGACAGAGAGACGATGGGGTGCAGGGGATACCTGCAATTCTTTACAGACAGGAGTGGGAGCGCTACCTGCCCACCATACTCAGACAGTGGTGAGGTGAGCGTGTAGAGAGAGGCTACTAAGTACCTTGGATAGGAAGGTAAGCTGACAGATCAGACCACTCTCTGGGACAGTGACCTACTAAGGAAGGCTGGCAACTGGGGAGGTTTTTTGTGAGGGATCCTGATTGGCATAGAGCGCTAGGACGACCTTTGGAGGGGACAGTAACTGGTGGCATTCAAAGTCCTGCAGCAAGAATATGAGATGACGGAGACTGAGAGTTTTAGGTATCTACAGCTGGGGCACACCCTCAGATGCCTCATTCTTGAAGGGGAACAGCTACCTGAGGTGGCACCACTGGAGGACTGCCTCCTCCTAGGCCCGCTGACAGACAAGGCTATTTCCATGATCTATAGGAAAATATTGAATAACTCCCCTGACCCACTGACGTCTTTGAGAGAGGCCCGGGAAACAGACAACAGGGCCTGAAGGAGGTGGCTATATGGGCCTGATTCAGGCTAGTTTAATTGCGGATCTTGCATAGGTCTTACTATTCTAGTGTGCTTCTCCAAAAGATGGGGAGAGGTGACTCTGCATGCTATCTGAGGGGCCAAGGACAGACAGGCACCTTTTTCCATATACTCTGGGGCTGCCTGGAAAAACAACTTTAATTGGCAGGGGTGGTACAAATAATGACCTGTGTGCTTGGCCTGGTGGTTCCCCAATATGCAAAATGGCTCCTGCTAAACTTCATGGGATTGGCGACATGGCCTAGATAACAAAATATCTGGCTGACTGTAGCGTCGGGGTAGCTAAATGCAACATTGCGCATGCGTAGAGTACAACGTCGGCCCCCGAGATCACCGACTGAGAGTCTTACGATTGGTACCAATGGGAGGAGCAAACGGGCCATCAGAGAAGATACTGCCATAGGAAATGGGACAAAGTGTGGGACAACTGGCATACTTACAGAGGCTCCTAAGCCTGCAGGGATGAGGGTGGAGGGTGGGGTGGGAGGTGCCTGGCATCTCTGTGTTCCACAGCTGGGAGACTGAGATCTCTTCATTATGGCTCTGCTCATACCCACTGTCATTCTTATGCTGTTGTCTCCTCTGTTTGCAGTGTACACTGTACAATTACCACAACTATAGACTATTGCATTGATTGTACAATGAGCTAAGTTTAATATAAAGATTTTTTTTAAAGATGGCCCTTATTCACAAAGATCTGGTTGAATTGCCAAAGTTTTTTATCTTGTCAAGGTAGAATGAAAGTATTTTTATGGCTAATGTGTGAACAGTTGTTGAAGAATTAGGGAAGAAGGTGGGTAGAGTGATGGTTGGATGGATATGAAAATCAGAAGTTACCTTTGGAAGTAAAGAAAGATGTGTCCTCATCACTGCTCTGTTAGAATGGAATACTGTATTAGGTTTTATGGAAGAAAGAGCCTATATCTTGCTCACTCTTCGAGCAGAAGTGATGGCTACTAAAAAGACTGCTTTCCATGAAAGGTGCTGCAATATAGCCTTGTCAAAAGGCTCATAAAGAGGGCCCATTTTTATTTATTTATTGATTTTGCATAACCAAACAACATACAATGCGTACATGGTATCAAGAATCCTTAACATTGCAATCATTTACATTGCACAGAGTGCATTATACCTATAAAAATAAGTGTCATGTTCAACCTGGTGAGCAACGTCTTCAATCAATCAACATTTTGGAGAATGAACACAATCTCCATTTGCTACTCGCCGAAAAGTGCTTCAATGCCTCGTCAGGGGTAGTAAGCACTATATAAATACAATTACAATATAGCACAAGCATCCAGTCTATACCAACCAATAGCAACAACGCAATGATATCACTTCAATACTGTACTTAATTTTAGAATGGGGGCTTCACATTAAAGTTGTTAATAGAGTGGTGGTACTATGAAAAGAGGGTACCGTAGCCCGTATATCTTGAGGGTGGTTGGCAAGGGTTACAGTTGAGTGATAGGTTTCCAGTTCTTTGTTAAAATATATGAAATCTAACAAACAAGCTTTAATTACAGATGAAGACTTCTGTCCCACAAACAAGCGACTCGCCTCTGGGCAACAGGAGTGTCACTGATACCAATCTCTGAATACCTTTTGGAAGGTGTAGTACACAGCCCTGCAGCACCAGGGCTGGTGAAGGGGATATATCTACCCCAACCATTTGGTAAATATGACTAAATATTTCGCCCCAGTATCCATGCACTGAGGGGCAAGACCAGGTAAGGTACATAAAATATGATTCAGGGCATGACAGCATTGACAAGCGGAGTGTTCTATCAGGGATCGCTTTAGTAGTATCAAGGGAATGCTATACATCTGATGTATAAACTTAGAGTGTATAAGCCTCAGCATAATATTGGGGTAAATAGCACCCATCTGGGTGCAGCAATAGAGCCATTCTTTAACTGTAAGTGTGATGTGAAGACCATTCTCCCATTGTTCTTTGGTGCTGGAGTTCACTATAGGAGCTTCTGATTAGACTGATCTATACATCCTAGTAATGCTATGTCTAGCATTTGCTGTAGTAAAAAGTAGCAACCCTGTTTTACAGATTGTAGGCTTTTGTGGGAATGAGGGGAAATGCCTTCTGTATATTGCCTGCAGCCTACAGTAGTTCTGGCTCTAAGGCTGTGCAGTTGTGTTGTGTTGCAGGGTAAATAAAAACTTTAAAATGGCAAAAAAGACAAACTCTTATTTAGCAATGGAAAGACAGCCCTTTACTGTGGTGACAGGGAGATCGACCCTCCTCACATAGGGAGACAGCCGTCTCAAGTTGCTGTGGCACAGACAGTCTCTTACACAAAAACAAAATCACACAATGCTTTATAACAAGACAGTAAATAATGATTGACTGGCCAGCCACAGATTGAAACAGAAAAATGTTTGAATACCTGTGATCCCGTAACCCCTTAGCTCTAAACTAATATTCTACACATCGTTCACTTGTGGGTTTAACAATATTCAACAAACTATTCTTCACTCTTGAATACATACATTTCTACAGCAAATACAAACGTAATACTATGTGTGCCGTATCATTGTAACCCTAAGACCTCGGTGTAGACTGAGCGGATTGGATTTCTTGCACTCATTGTCTAAACAGGTTTACAATCTATTTGAAAATACAAAGTACTTGTCAGTGATCCTGTATGCCTGAAGTCGTAAATTCCTACATGTTTGCTAAACACGACTTAGCTTTTAACTGCAATCTTTTCAAGTTATTAATTTCAGTGTGTCCTCAAGTGAATTATTCACCTTATTCTGGTCAGCATCGGATTTTAGCTTTCAGTATTCTTTTATTTCATACAATGTAAAGTTTTCTGCTAATGTCTGTTGTTGAGCTATATTTTTGCATACATCTTCTACATTTTCTGGAACATTCTCCCTCTTGTTGATATTTCAACTATTGAATCTAAGCCTTGGTCTTCATTTGGCACCAAGTGATACACATTACCCTGACAATCGACCACACATGTTGGTGTCCTAATTGGAAACATCCCTGCCACCTTAGCACCTACTCTTTTACAACATGCCAGAATCAGCTGTATGACACAATATATTAATTATAAGGCTACAATAGATGGAATCAAAACTCCCGACATCCAGGATGGCAGTAATATCAACCACCCACTAAACCAACTATCTGGGGCACCACCTTCATCTACCATTTTCTTTTGTAGAGTATGCAGTGTATGTATAGGTTTTGATTACGTTCGATTATCTGCATCATTGTCTGGAAAAAAAGGTAAAACACAATGTTCCAATTAATTTACAGATACCCCCTTGCATGGCCGTCATGAGGTCAAGTCATAGCGGTACTGCACCACCATTATTCTCATTACCCGCAGATATTCTTTAACAGTGGTGAACCTATCCTTTGTAGCGTTGATAATCTTAGGAAGCTCCCATTGAGTTATCTACAACCATCGAGCTGTTGCTTTGGCCTGAACAAACAACAGAATACTTCTAAAAAATAGCTGTGCATCATTAACAAAGAGGATTCCTGAAGAATGTCCCTCCAAGTACTCGTACCATAATACTCTGCAGTTCTCATCTTTTGGTTATGATGCAGCAAGGTTGTTAGACGGCTCATGGAGTGTTCATGCAAAGTTGTTAGATTAATTCCAGGGATTATCAAAACCAGAGCGTGCAAAAATCACAATGGAGCATAGTCCACCCAAGTTTGGTGGCAACTGGGCATACAGTGGTTCTCCACACTGTCAATAATAGTCCATGAGTTTGGAAGTGCCCCCATGCATGTCAATGCCATCTATAGTAGTCTTACATCCAGTAATCTGGCCCATAACAATAGTGCCATTTCCTCTGAAAGATAAAGAACATAAGTTAGTCTCGTAACATGAACTGTTTTCATCCCAGATATGAGTAGACTTCCCTATTGCATCCTGACTAACATCAATACCTTTCTATAAATATATAACCCTACAAGAAAGTTGGATATCAGGATGCCATTGATCGTGGGCAAACACTGATCTGGTGACTCTAAATCCTAGCTCACTGACACAATTTGGGGGCAAAGGATTTATAAATAGCCGTTACACTCAGTGGGCGGGTTTGTTACTTGTAGAAAACCTAGATCTAGGACCATCTGAATCCAATCTGTAGTAGGAGGACAACCTGACTTCTTCATCTATGTAATCTCTTCTTTGATATACTTTCTGTCTGTGAAAATGTACACCACTTCTGCTAAAGAATCATATTTCGTTACCTTAACCAAGAAACGTGCTACTTTAACATGTGTCAACTGCATTTGGGCTTTAACCTTACATAAGTAAAGATGTAATAAACAAAATACTGTACTTGGGGGCACTTCTCTTGCTAAATATAGCCCATCGAATCCAGTAGCATGACGCATTAGGGAGCACACAAAACAAGACTCAATAGTAGTTTCCAAACCTATGTCTAACATATGCCAATACCACATCGTTTTTAACAAGTAAGTATGGGCATTACGGGTCACATTGTTACGATAAGAAAGTTATCTTTGTACATATAAAATATTATGGCAGAAGAACTCATTGTTGTAGAAAAATAGAGAGGATAGAATCAAGAGACAAAGAGAAACAAAAGAATTGCCCAAAAGCAGAGGTGGAGGGGACTATTTTTACAATTACAATCTTATTCCCCCCTCTTGTTCCATTTACATTGTTTAGAAGTCTTAATGAGATGCTGGACTTAGACAAACGTGGGTGCAGTGAATCCAGGGTTTTCTGCCATCCACATTGAGGGTGGTAGGGCTCACCGTGGTCACAGTGTACGGTCTAGTGATGTCCTCAGTGATATCACTGACCATGTCATGAATGATGTAATATGTGAGGTCATAAACAGTGCATTATGGGAGCGCAAGTTATATTTAGCTCAGGTACCTGCTGAATTTCTATGGTTTTGTACGAGTAAATTCAGAACCTAACTTTAACGTCCATGTAACCTTCAGTAAATGTCCAAGTTTTTTTTTTCTATTTACTAACCATAACGTCCCTGTAACCTTTGTTTTTTCAGCAAATTTCTAAGCTTTTTTTATCCCATTTCCTAACTTTAATGTCCCTTTAACCTTTTGTATTTTTATGGAACGTCTAAGATTTATTTAAGTGTATTTTAAAACTATAACTTGTGTATAATGTTTGGGTGTTTTAGGTAATTATAATTTTTTTCTCATACATACTTAGATATTAACCCCTAGATGTCTGTGGAAAAAAGAGTTAGGAATCCTTTCATTAAGCTCTCTGACCCAATGAAATACACCAACCCTGTACAGTGTTGCACATTAAATTGAAGAGGTACAATCCTCATTATAAAAGTGCTGCTGATACTGGTTTATACTTTATTCAGTATTTACACACTTCTGAAGTAGTATTGTAATAGTAATATTTTTTTAATTAATTTTGGAACCACAACGTTATTTGCGGGTCCGAAGAAACAGAGTGGCAAAGCTCTATAGTTTCCGTTCTTATCATGTGACCGGAATAACAATAAAAATACAATATGCACCTGATTCTTTACCATATAAATGGAAGAGTGAAAATATTTAGTTACTTACAATAGAACACAAAACTTATATTACAATTTTTGTGAAACCACTACTCCAGTTCAGAACCGCGGGCCGCTCAATGTGAGAAGAGCAATCTGGCATTTAATTGGTTACTTTTCAATCACACCTGATTTTGGGTAGGGTCACTCCCTAAAACAGTTATTATTCTGCTAGCTCTTGAGGGAGAAGCATCTCAGCTGTGATCATCCTGCTACAGAACTTTCCAGAATGGCTGAAGGGAGTGCTCTACCTGCACAGTCTCAAGATGTTTCTGAAGAAGATGATTCTCAACAGGTGTCTTTTTCATATAAAAAAGAGAGTGAAGTATGGACAAGTTTTACTATACCCGGAGGGGGGGGAAGTATGTGCAAGAATTGTGCAATGCAACCTCTGTGAAAAAAGCTCTCTCGTTGTACATCAAAGAAATACAGCCACGGAACATTGAGTATGTGGAAACATCTGCACACAACCCACGAACACACATACCGACAAATGATGAGTACATCATCATCTAGCCAAGCTACTGCTCAGAATACCAGCATGCCAGCCACATGCACTGAATTAGGATAAATGGTAACATCCTGCAGCATCTGCCATACTCTTGTGGTTGCAAAAGTTAAAAATGTCAACAACTTCTTTTTGCAGGTCAAAAACCATTGTTGTTAATTTGTTTTCACAAGGTTTTTCCTCAATCTAGATGTTAGTGCAAACTGTTGTGCTTTCAAACCGCAAACATATTGCATTTCAGTTTTTCTTAAGTTTTCTGTACATTAGATTAAATAGGGGTGTAAGAAAAATCTGTTCCTTAATAAGGCAAACTGTTTGAAAACAATGACGACATTTGAATATTGTAAATAGAAGGACTAATAAGATTTTAGATTTAAATGTTTTGTGATATATATTTATATATGTATGTATGTACTTATGTTATATATGTTTTTTGTATGGTTCTAGCCCTGAAGAAGTCTGTAAGGATGAAACACGTTGGCTATGGCTAGTCTGATTACTACAGTTTTGAGGATTATGGCCCTCATTATGAACATGGCGGTCTGTTACGCGCCGCTGTCGGTGGCAGTAAAAACCACCAACAGAAGAGCGGGCCGGACCGCCAAATAATGAACCAAATGAAAGACAGGCATCCCGAAAACCACCCACCGCCAGCAGAGGAGTGCCGACGACGATGGCAGAGTCCGCCCACAGGCCGACGGAAAGGCCAAAGCCGCCCATCAAATAATGAACCACCAGTCCGCCGCCAGTTCCAGGGCAGGAACCACCGCCACGCAAAGCCAGGCGGAAATGAACCAAATATAAGGAAACACTCACCGGAGGGCCACACAACACGCCGAAGCAGACATGGATAGAGAGCTGCAGATCATGCCAGCCCTGCTCCTTGCCATATACCTCCACGACCGAGACCGGTGACGAAGATGACGACGGTAAGTACCGCATTCCACGAAACAAGGGAGGAAAGGGCACAGTTACATACTCACTGACCCTGCTACGCCCCCCCAACCCTTCACAGCAGCACAAGTCATACACCCCACAGCAAGAGGTACTTACCCGACACAAGGCTACTCCACCATGACCATAGTACATACAAATGCCCATAAACAATGAAACAAAAGACCAGGGTTCAACAGCGTGCCGCCAAAACACAGGCGACACAGAAATCTTTAATGTGAAGCTCACAGAGCCAAACAGTCCAAACAGGTCCAATGGCCAGTCCGTATGGCTACAATTGCCATGGGCCACAACGGACCCAACCTGACTCCCACAAGTGCATGGTACTCCACCTAATGGGGCAACATATGGGCATCCAGGCACCTCACGGAACGGGGGTAGGAGGTGGGGATTTGCGACGGGGTGGGCCTTGGACTTTCATTTGGAAGGTGGAGGGGGTGGGTTTGTCCTTTGAAGGGGGTGAGGGTGTTTAGATCGGGTGGAGCTAGATGGACTCGGCTCAGTCCCGGACTTTTTTTTTATCTGGGAAAGGGGCACGGAAATGTGAAGGGCGGACATGGGTGGGCTGTGATGTGGAAGGAGTGGAAAGGGCAAGGAGGTGAGCACACTTGGGGACAAGACGGGGTGGCCCAGTGGGTTGGAAGAGGTCAGCACGGGAGAGGAAAAGTTTCTTCTGAGCAATTGGGGTGGTCCTGGATGAGGGCGTGGGAGTGGAGGCAGAGGCAGTGGATGTATGTGGTGTAGGGGTGCGTGTAGTGGGTGCAGGTGACTGGACAGTATGCTGTGGTGTGGTGGATGTCTGATGGGTGGGTGTCTCGGTGCGTTTGTGTGTTTTTGGAGGAGGGAGGTGGACACAGTGGGAGAAGACAGACAGCTAGTGTGGATGTATGTTGTGTGGGTGTCTGCAAGTCTGGTGAGTGTGCTGCATGTGTCAACTACAGTAGTTGTGGTGAGTGCAGGTGTGGTGTATGGGGTGCATGTATGGATGTCTGCTATTGTGGTGAGTGCAGTAAGAGGAGCAGCAACAGTGACTGAAGGTGCAGTGCATGAGGGTGTGGATGTAGAGGGGACAGACAGGGAGGCGAAAGAGGTTGGCACACTGGGGGAAGTGGATGTTGTTGTGTGTGCATGTGTCTGTTGGCTGTGTGAATGCTTGTGGTGGGAGGTGTGGTGCTTGTGTGTTGAAGTGTGTTTCTTGTGTTGAGGAAATTCGATTTTTAATACGATCGTATCGACCCGCCATTTTGTGGCCCGCCGCCATTTTATGTTGCCTTCACTCAGGCAGCACAGCGAACGAAGTCCATTCTGCCTTTTCTGCTTATTCTGCAACATGGTGTTCAAAACAGCCTTCTGCCTCTATCTTTACAAGGCTGGTATTAAGGTCTGACCGAGTACACTAATCCCTGTCTGGTTTTCTAATCCTTGTTTCAACTATCTGTAGGCTCACACTATTCTCCGCCGATCTTATCTTATCGTCTGGCCTTCGCTGTCCTTTGCTAGTATTCTCTCATTTCACAACTGTCCTCCAAACGCACACAAACTTATCACACCACATGCAACTTCGTTGTGGATCGGTTAATGAATTAGTTCAAGGGAGGGGTGACAAACACAGCTGGAGGGGAGGCAACCTTAAGTCACTTGATACTTTGTTTTCCAATTCCTTCTATTGGTGCTGTCTTGTTTTCCGACATTTCTATTGGCTCTGTTCTATCTTTACATTATTCTTACTGGCTCCTTTCTATGTGTTCTGGGAGTGTATGTAGTTAATAAATGGTTTTTATACGGTATATAAGATTGTGCGCCACAAAGTAAAGTGGCAGTCTCCTGAGAACATACCTTGTGTACTTCTTGGACAACTGTACTAGCTGCAGCTAATAAAATCTGATCTTTTACGCCTGACAGAGTGTCCCGTGTCTCTGTTAGTTGAGGCAGGTGAATCCAAGGAGATTTCAGGCGTACCCTGCGCCGCCAGGCCCATAAGGTTCTGGTTCTTCAACTGGCGCCCAACGTGGGGCGGCTTCAGCGGTACCGGTTCTGCCTGAAGGTCGTGAGGAACCCCGCAAGAAAATTCTGGAGGAATCGCGAGCCACGTCAAGCGACCCCTGTATGTCGAAGTGGTCCGAAGGTCTTTTTCAGCGCGGTTACTCCTTCCTGACGGCTACTGACGACTGCTGCCCTGACTGCCGCCCTGCCTTGGCCCTTTCTTTGATGATGTATGGTAAAGCGAGACGATAGACGGGCCTCTGTTGGTGTAAGAAGACATCCTTAGTTAAGTATTTGGTGGGTCGCGCCCACAAATTTTGGTCTTTGTTTTGTCCTTAGGTCCTTAGATTTGGCCATTGCAGTGGCCAAAGCCGAGGGGTAAGTGCATTTGTGCTGTGTAAACTGAAAGTTTTACCCCCTTGATGTTTGTGAACAGCCAGTAAAAATCGTGAGATGTCTGGTCTGACTAAGTTTGGAAAACTTTGTTGCTTTGGTTGTAATAGGGACTCCCAGCTTGAGGACTCCTGTCCGATTCCTTCGGTTGGAACTCCCACATATGAGCTCTATTCTAAACATGGTGTTGGTCCTATTGCCTTTAATAAGACATGGACCCGATATACAAAGAAAGATGGTGTTTTAAAATGGCCAGAAAATGGTAGTTTCGAAACTGATGTGCTAGATAATTTAGAAGCAACGTTATTTAAAAGAAAAGCCCGGCCGGCAATGTTTGACTCTTTTCGCCTTTGGCGTAAGGAAGCCAAACAGAGAGAAATTAAACAAGCGAAACGAGATAGGAAAACACAGGGAATGACGATTATACAGGCTGCTCAGCAATTCAAAGATGATGAAATAGATAATGCAATGGAAATTTCAGACAGACAGCATCGAATGGCAATAGATAAATGCTATCCGACGTTGCCTATCTCTTCCCTTGATAAGAGAAAAGATTTTGAGGAAGATCCCTTAATGTCCCACTTATTGAAATTGCCTCCGCCCTATGTACAAGGTGCTAATGCACCCCCGATGTTACAGCCTGTTCAGCCGCCAGTTGTGCTTCCGCCTGCTCCAGCTTTTCCACATTTGCCTCCTCAAGTATTGCCTATGCCAGCTTTGCCTTTAACTCCTTTGCCTTCTGCTCCTTTGGCAATTCCTAATGCTCCTTTAGTTAATTCACCTAATACCTTGTCCCCTATCCTTATGTCAAATTCTCCATCTATGCGTAAGCGATTTGCAGATACTGTCTCTGGTCTCTTATCACCTTTCTTTGAAGCTTTAAACGTGTCTCCAGCTTTTTCTCGAAGACAGTCTCGTAGTCAATTCCCAGACTCCGAAGAGCGAGAAAAATTGGACTCACTTGCTTGTAGATGGATCAAGAAGGGTCCCCAATATAGTACGTCTGATATTATGTCCACCTTTCTGCAATGGAATGCACCTACGCAGAGATATGTTTTTAAAGTTATGTGCGATACTCTCGCTAAAGAATGGGAGGATATGAATTTGGGTTCGGTCCCACAGGATCTGTTAGATGTTCAGGCTGACTTTGACAAAGGACTTATTGTGGGTCCTAAGGTTGAAAACGCTGTCAGAACACTTATTTCTTTCAGATCCCTATTGTTCTCACAGACTTTTCCTGATTCTGATCCTTCAGTTAGGACAGCACTGAAAAACTATCCCATGAGAGAGGTTTCTCCAATATGGAAGGAAGAAGTTGCAGCAGCAGGTGCTAATCCAGCTATTCCTGCGCATTTTCAGCGCATATGGATACATGTCCCCTGGAAAAGGTCTGAAGTTTTAGCACTTAAACAGTCACTACCAGATCCACGCAAAAATCCTGCTGGTTACTATAAAGAGTTGTCGCAAACAGTTGATGCATGTACTATGAATCTAGCAGATATTGACATGTTGATGGGAAATGTAGTTCCACAGACAATATGGGCTAAAATTCGTAGAGAGGATCACGCTCAAGAATTAGGCGGCGATTGGAACGCTATTATTGCCGCAGATAGAGGTCAAGTAGGTGGTGCAAAGCCCGACGCTTTGATCTCAGAACTCCCTGGTAGGATTATTACATTAATGAAAACAATGATGCCTGCTTTGAGAGTTAATTGGGATAAGCTAGCAGCATGTAAACAAAAGAAAGATGAAAGTGTTTCCGATTTCTTTACCCGATTCGAGGAGACATTCATTGATCACAGTGGTCAAGATATGGCTACAGAAGGGGGACAGCGATTATTTGTGGATAAGTTCGTATATAACTTGCTTCCTGAACTATCACACAAGCTAAAAGACTCCGAGAGTTCATGGGCAGTTTCTTCTTCCGCCCAGATATTGGCTACTGCACAATATTATGAAAATAGAGACAAAGAAGAAAGGGAAAAACAAGAGAAAAAGACGAAAGAATTAAAAACTAAAGTTCTCTTGCAACAGGCTTATCCTCCTCGTTATGTTCAGCCTCAGTTTCAACAGCCTCTGCAGTTTCAGAGGTTGTATCAAAAGCCTGAACCATTCATTCCAAGACCTTTGCTAGGTCCCAATCAATGTGCTTATTGTAGGGAGGAAGGTCATTTTAAGAACAGTTGTCCGGCATTGTTGCAGCGTAATGGAGCAACATCTGCTTCACGAGGTCGTGGTGGTCTTCAGTCAGCAAATAGAGGTAGAGGTCGAGGTGTGTTAACCCAAGAGCAGCGTTCTTTTGTTCCTCCAAACTCCGGAAATTACTTTGACCAGCAAAATGTTAGGTCTACACAGTATTACAGTGAGGATCAGTATATTGAAGGAGGGAATGAAAGTCTTCATTTTGAATAGGACAGCCATGGACAAAGTAAGGGGGTTACGTCAATTCCAGTGGATCAGAATGGACCTTATGTTAATGTCACTACAATGGGTGTTTCAGAGCCATTTCTTTTAGATACTGGTGCCATGAGAAGCTCTATCATTCATTCTAAACTCCCTGGCGCACCTTTGTCTGGCTTAACGAATGTATCTGTAGGATTTTCTGGCGCCCCTGTTCGCAATCCAGTTTCTTGCCCTTTGCCTGTTTCAATAGGCCCTTAAGATTTAGAAGCTCCGCTTCTTCTGACGAATGGTTGTGGTGAAAATCTGTTGGGTTTAGATCTATTAAAAAGAATGCATGCTACGATATATTGTTCACCTTCTGGTGTATACCTCACTCTAGGACAGAAAATGACTAGTCCAATGTACTTATCAAAAGATCAATTCCCACCTGAATTGCTTTCTCTTCCCGAAACGCTTTGGGCTACGGGTCCGAATGACGTTGGTTGTCTTGAGATCCCACCTTATGTTGTTACTCTTAAGCCCAATGCTGAAATGCCACGTATTCCGCAATACAGAATCTCTACTGAAGGTGAGAAAGCACTTCTGGAAATTGTCCATGATTTGATTCAGAAGGGTGTGGTTGAGGAAACGAGAGGAAATACATGTAACAGTCCTGTTCTTCCGGTTCTTAAACGCACTGATCCTTCTCAGCCTCCTGTTTATCGTTTTGTAATTGATCTTCGGGAGGTAAACAAGATTGTCGTACCGCAGTTTCCTGTAGTCCCAGATATCACTGCTCTGTTGACGATGATACCTTCTACAGCGACTTGGTTTTCAGTTATTGATCTAAAGAATGCTTTCTTTAGTATTCCCATCGCCGAAGAGAGTAGAGATATTTTTGGTTTTTCCCTCGGAGGCCGAAGCTTCCGGTTTAAACGCGCACCTCAAGGTTATTGTGAAAGTCCCTCTATTTACAGTCAAGCTCTAAAATGTCATCTTGATGCCTTTTCCTTACCGTCCGGTGCCGCTCTCATTCAGTACATGGATGACTTATTAGTTGCCGCTGATTCAGAGGAGATTTGCAAAAACGTGACCGTTGCACTGTTGCGTCATTTGTTTGATCTGAATCACAAGGTTTCTCCTTCTAAATTACAATATGTCTGTCGCGAGGTGACTTATTTGGGTCATCTCTTGTCAAAGGAGGGACGGCGATTGACCCCCGAACGAATTCAGGCAATTGCACAAATGTCAGTGCCATCCACACAAAGAGAGGTACGTGCCTTTTTGGGCATTACTTCTTATTGTAGACAGTGGATTCCGAGTTTCTCTTTATTGGCTAAACCGCTGTTGGCGCTAACTTTAAAAGATACGCCTCAGCCTCTTCCGTGGACTGACGAATGTCAGAAGAGTTTTACTGATTTGCGTATTGCTTTGTGTTCTGCTCCTGTATTGGGTACTCCTGATTACAGTAAGCCCTTTACGCTCTATGTCCACGAAAGAGAGGGTTGTGCATTGTCAGTCTTAACGCAGCGTTTTGGAGATCAACAGCGACCATGCGCATATTTCTCAGCTACGTTAGATCCAGTAGCTAAAGCATTGCCTAGTTGTCTTAAGGCGACAGCGGCAGCAGCAATTTCTATTCGACAGTCTGCTGGAGTAGTGCTAGATAATACTCTCATTGTTATGGTGCCACATGCAGTGGATACTTTACTAAATAGGACAAAAACGCAGCATCTTACGAGTGCTCGGTTGTCCGGATATGAGCTGACGCTTTTGGCTAGTCACATACACATCAAACGATGTAATACCCTGAATCCAGCTACTTTGTTGCCTCTTCCAGAAGAGAGAGATGTCTCTGAACAGCATGATTGTTTTCTCCGTACTGAAGAAGAGACTAAGGGTAGAATTGACCTAAAAGACACGCCATTAGTGAATCCAGATGGAACACTATGGGTAGATGGTTCTTGTTTCAAGCTCCCGAATGGAGATACAGTTTCAGCCTACGCTATTACTACTTTGCATACGATTGTGGAGACAGCACGCATTAGACATAATTCAGCTCAGGCAGCTGAATTGATAGCCTTAACTAGAGCGTGTGTGTTATCCAAAGGAAAAAGAGTAAACGTGTACACTGATAGCCAATACGCTTTTGGTGTAGCGTTTAACTTTGGGCGTTTATGGAAGGAAAGAGGATTCTTTACTTCCCATGGTACTAAGATACAACATGGTCCATTAGTGACTGAACTTCTTGAGTCACTTACAATGCCTACTCAGATAGCGATCGTGAAGTGTAGTGCACACAAAAAGATTGTGGACGATGTTGGTCGAGGAAATGCATTTGCAGATGAGGTAGCGAAAAAGACAGCCAGAGACAACACAAGTCGAATGTATGTTGCAGGTCCCGCAAACTGCGTAAGAGAAAAGGGAATGTGTGAAGATACAGTAGAGAGTGTGAAATCAATTCAAGGAGAGGCTACGGAGAATGAGTTGAGAAAGTGGAAGGAAAGTACAGGAATGTTAGATGAGATGGGATGTTGGGTTGAATTATCAGAACATCAACGTTGGCTGTTACCAGATGCTTATGTACTACCTGTAGTTACTATGGCACATGGTCCAGCTCACCTAAGTGCAAAAGGAATATGTAAACTTCTGGCTCCAGTGTGGCAAAATGAGGGGATCCCAAAGTGTGCAAATAATGTAGTAAAACATTGTATTGTTTGCTTGATGTACAATCCGGGAAAGGGAACCCCAACTCCAGCAGGTCATTTTGCTCCTCCAACATATCCATTTGAGGTGTTGCAGATCGATTATATTCACATGGAACGATGCAACAACCTCAAATATGTTCTGGTGGTAGTATGTGCTTTTTCTAGATGGGTAGAAGCCTACCCTCTGAAGGACAATACTGCTTTATCAACTGCCAAAATACTTTTGAAAGAATTCTTCCCTAGGTTTGGTTTGCCGCGCATTGTCTGGAGTGACAATGGGAGCGAATTTGTGGGTCAAGTCATGCAAAAAGTTTGTGCAGGTCTTGGCATAAAACAGAAGTTCCACGCGGCGAATCACCCACAGTCGGCTGGTTTAGTAGAATGCTACAATGGAACCTTGAAGCTTAAAATTGCTAAGGTGCAAGCTAGCACAGGACTTAATTGGCCTGATGCTTTACCATTGGCTCTTCTGTCCACCAGAACAGCAGTACACTCTCGTTTGGGGCTTAGCCCTTACGAAGTGATATTTGGTCGCCCAGCTAATGTATGGGGAGTTCCTCGCCCTAAGAAATACTCAGACTTGCCATACCCGATGTTGATTGACTACTTGCATGACCTTACAACTAAATTGCGTGTTCTTCATCAACAGGTTCAGAGTGCTCTACCAGAAGCTTCCACAGACCCAGGTCATTCCATCCGACCAGGTGACTGGGTCTGCACGAAAAATTTCCAACGACAGAGAAATTTGGAGCCCAGATGGAGAGAGCCACGCCTGGTTCTTTTGACCACAAGAACAGCAGTTAAAGTCGAAGGAAAGAAAAACTGGGTGCATGCCGTGCACTGCAAGAAAGTGCCTTTGCCCTTGCCTTTCGATCAGTGGGTCCGTAGAGGCATCAGTGACTCTGAAAGTGAGAAAGTTCCGCAATTTGTACCATTCAGTGATGCGCGTCTAATTGGAACACTTTCTGAGAAAGAGGACGACGACATCCTTCAAGAAGCAATACCATCGCATCGTCGCTTGAACACGACAAATCCAGGAACATTGTTTCAAAACCAGACTGCCTCTGGACAGGAACGCTATAATTTGAGACCAAGACCAAAGAACTTGTAAATTTCTCTCCTATGTAGTACTCTATCCCGGTTGCAGGGTCACGGTAGGAGTCTTAGTTACGACCTGAGTAAGTGGCAATAGGCCTGCAGGACCTCACAGTGTCATAGGACGGTAGATAATCGTGACTACAGTGATTGAGGAAGATTGCCGTGAGCATCCACTTAGAAAGATGGAGGCTACATTAGATAAAAGAGAAAGTAAAAATGTAAAGAATAATTGTAAAGAAATATATAGTCGTTGTAGTATTGCTCTATGCGTCATTATATTGTCGTGTATTCTTTTGGCATCTGTAAACTGGATCAGTATTACTCTGCAGCAAAAAGTTGTCTCTTCTCCTACCTCTACATCTTCTTCTACTATCTCTCCGCACCTATTTCACACTCTTCCCCAGCATGAACTCATCAGAAGAACTGAATACTTTAACAATTCCTTCGTCCAGTTGTTACATCAACATCAGTTAGTGATCAATACAACTGACTGTTGGGTGTGTGGACTCATACCACATACGGTAGAAAAAGGAATGCCATATATAGTTCTTCCATTCTCCTATGAAGGTTCCGCTTGGGCTTATTTTGTCATTTTCAATAATGCATATCAAAGTAAAATTAAACAACCTGTCAGTTCACATAGTGTTGGTTCAGATTTCAGTCATAGTTTATTGATAAAGGGAATGGTAGCTATGGCTAAAATCATGGAAAAAAGTGAAGCTTCCATAGATGAAAGAAAAGCATATACCAATTGGAACATAACTAATTACATTTCCAGCCTCAATGATAAGGTTAAGCAAGGAAAATCTCCTCCGATACGGGTCATACCCCAACAAGGAAATTTCTGTCTGCAAATAAATGGTAGAACTCCAAACACCGGACAAAGAGAAAGTTTATGTTCCCATACATATGTTTATTCAGCCCTGAATTCACTGCCGTTAGTACCATCTCAAGGTACATACTTCGTTTGCCACGATAGGGCTTATACATGGTTGCCAGCTGATTTCTCTGGTACTTGTTATATAGCCTTTCTTCTTCCCCCTACATACACCGCTCCTGCGAACCATCATAAAAATAGATATGGCAGAGGGATTGTAGATTCGAAAGACACAGCAGGACAAGAGGGAGGAGATTTCCTCAAAGGATTTCTTCCCTTCTGGGGTCCAATGGCCAACAGCAGAAATATAAGGGAATTGGTTTGTGTCGTAGAAACCACCATAGACATCACTGTAGGAGCTTTAAGTAACATTACAGCTGAACTACAGGCTGATCGTCTTATGACCTTGCAGAACCGTGTTGCCTTAGACTTTGTTCTTGCGGACCGTGGTGGAGTATGCAAATTGATCGGATCAAGTTGCTGTATTTTCATACCTAATGACGCTCCGACAGTATACCAAGCTATCTCTAAGTTACACATAATCTCCGAGTCGATTCATCAGGACGAAGGAGATTGGTCCTTTTCGGAGTGGTTTTGGGGATTACTGTCCAAATGGGGTTGGAAGGTATTGACATTCTTTGGAGTAATTTTAGCTTTTATATTCTCTTGTTGTCTTTGTATGCACTGCGGTCCTGCCATCTGTAACCTATGTGCTACTGCATGTATTCCCAAACCCAAGTCACAAAGAGCAGAGAATATCAAAATGATGGTACAGCAACAGCTTGATGACCTCATGGCCATAGACATCGACTCAGATTAACATGAGTTTGTGTATCTTGCCTGAGTTCTGGCAAAAGGAGGGTCTGAGGAAATTCGATTTTTAATACGATCGTATCGACCCGCCATTTTGTGGCCCGCCGCCATTTTATGTTGCCTTCACTCAGGCAGCACAGCGAACGAAGTCCATTCTGCCTTTTCTGCTTATTCTGCAACATGGTGTTCAAAACAGCCTTCTGCCTCTATCTTTACAAGGCTGGTATTAAGGTCTGACCGAGTACACTAATCCCTGTCTGGTTTTCTAATCCTTGTTTCAACTATCTGTAGGCTCACACTATTCTCCGCCGATCTTATCTTATCGTCTGGCCTTCGCTGTCCTTTGCTAGTATTCTCTCATTTCACAACTGTCCTCCAAACGCACACAAACTTATCACACCACATGCAACTTCGTTGTGGATCGGTTAATGAATTAGTTCAAGGGAGGGGTGACAAACACAGCTGGAGGGGAGGCAACCTTAAGTCACTTGATACTTTGTTTTCCAATTCCTTCTATTGGTGCTGTCTTGTTTTCCGACATTTCTATTGGCTCTGTTCTATCTTTACATTATTCTTACTGGCTCCTTTCTATGTGTTCTGGGAGTGTATGTAGTTAATAAATGGTTTTTATACGGTATATAAGATTGTGCGCCACAAAGTAAAGTGGCAGTCTCCTGAGAACATACCTTGTGTACTTCTTGGACAACTGTACTAGCTGCAGCTAATAAAATCTGATCTTTTACGCCTGACAGAGTGTCCCGTGTCTCTGTTAGTTGAGGCAGGTGAATCCAAGGAGATTTCAGACGTACCCTGCGCCGCCAGGCCCATAAGGTTCTGGTTCTTCAGTGTGTTGATGTGCTTGACTGCGTGTCTGAATGTGTGGCTTGGACGGGTGAAGGGAGTGGGGTGCTGGAAGGGGTAGAGGAGGTTGGAGGGGGGGCGGAATGGCCAGGGAAACTGGCTGCCATCCGAGAGGAGGCCAGAGCCTGATAAGATCTCTGTAGGGCAGACACGGCACCGTGAATGTCATCCAGATAGGCATTTGTCTGCTGCACCTCTGATGCTAGCCCCTGGATGGCATTGACAATGGTTGTCTGCCCTACAGAGATGGTTCTCAGGAGGTCAATAGCCTCCTCTGTGAGGGCAGCAGGGCTGACTGGGGCAGGGGAGGAGGTGCCTGGGGAGAAGGAGACGCCCACCTTTCTGGGTGAGCGGGCACAGGCAACTCAGTGGGGAGCAGAAGGGAGGGCCGTGATGGAATGGGGGGTGGCGGAAGATGTCACGGTAGTGGTGTGGCCTCTAGGGTCCGCCATTGCCGGGGAGCCCCCATCGGAGGAGGTCTCGGAGTCACTACCTCCTGTGGTAGTTGCCTCCCCCGTGGAACTCCCCTCGCCCTCCCACCCACTGGTCCCCTGAGAGTCAGTTGTCTCTGCCTCCGAGGATCCGTGGGCCGCTGCTTCCCCACTTGCCGGTGCCTCAGCTCCCTCGACAGATGTTGATGCTGTACCAAACCAACACAAGAGAACAGGGATGGGGAGACAAAACAGGAGGGACAATTGTAAGTAGCTGAATGGAGGTACATAATGGCCAGACATACATCCACCCAGAAGACACACCCAACAGGCAGCACCGTTCACTTTGCCCATGGCCATGTCCCTGACTACTGACCAGGGTACTGCTCTACACCCATCCCCTGGACTACCTAAGGAGGCAACGTATGGGAGACCTGACAAAGACACCCCTACACCCTTTGGGGGCCATAAAGTAGATGGACACCAGCCGAAGTCGCTGCCTCTAAGCAGCATGAACCCTAATGCACACACAGACCTCCTTCCAGACTGAAGTATGTGAAATGAGTACTCACCCCCTTGTGACTTCTGTGCAGCCTTCAAGCGCCCATCCAGGTCTGGGTACGCCACCACCAGGATCCGTCGCATGAGGGGGGTCAGTGCCCGATGGGCACCCCTTCCACGTTGGGAGGACTTCCCCAGCTGGGCTTCACTGATCTTACGCGCCCAACGCCACAGGTCCTCCCACCTCTTTCTGCAGTGGGTGCTCTGCCGGTTGTAGACCCCCAATGTCCACAACTCCTTGGCAATGGCATGCCAAAGTGCTCTTTTCTGGTGGGTGCTGACCTAAACGGGTGACACAGAAATGGAACACAGAGGTCAGGCACTTGCACAATAAGTACAGCTGGCTATTCGTCCACTATGGGACGGACAGTACTGTCAGACATATAGGACATACGCACGCAGCATGCCATGCACCATGGCCCATGCAGGCTCAGAGGTGCACACATATGTCCAATCAACACCATCCATTACACACACACAGTGCCCCCCAAACCCAGACTCACCTGTACCTCTGGCCATCCGTACAGTCTTGCGTACAGGGGCAGGACCCCGTCCACTAGCTTCTCCAGTTCCTCTTGGGTGAAGGCCAGGGCCCTTTCCCCTGCAACACGTGGCACATCCATAGCCAGAGGCAGGCCACAGCAGTACACACAGTGGAGTACCTGTCTGCACGAGATCAGGGAGTCAAGTGATCAAACGATGATGAACGCGCGTACGTTACGTGGCGGTGTGCACCATCACCGCCAGCGGCGATCATGATATGCCAGGATTCCCCATTGGCATCCATGTTAACCAATGAGGGTGCGAACAGCGGTAAACACCGCCTTACGCTGTGACGTCAACCGCTAGCAGTATGAGGTCACTTCCACAACGAAAGGGCAGAATTACAGTGGGCAGACATTTTGCCATGACCTACGCATCTAAAAAATAAACATTTCACAATGCAGGCCCTACTAGCCACATGAAGCACCTAGGCCTCTGTCCATTCAGTATTCTACCACACATGAAATACTCTGTTCCCTCTTGGTGATGTACATGTATATCTGTCAGGTAGCAGTTAATGTAGAGTCACTACAATGAACTATGTAGTGCACAAATGATGACAACTGTGCCTATGTATGTGTCTTCATCACACCTTTTTGAAACCCCTCGTAGGTACCGACCCTTGTGGCGAGGAAGGGCACAATCGGTGTACAGACCCCTTGTGGATATGAGGACCATGGTGGAGCGTCAGATCATAATCAATTACAGACTCACACGTGCAACAATTTAGGAACTTTGTGCTTTATTGGATCCTGCACTAACTCCGGGAAATCATAATCAGCATGTCATCCCAACTGAACTGCAGGTGCTCTCTGCACTCCATTTCCTCGCCACAGGCTCATTTCAAGTGACAGTGGGCACAGCCAATGTTCAGCATGGTACTGACAAGATTTCTGAAAGCATTTGTACGACACCTGCAGTCCTATGTCAGGTTTCCCCAAAGTACTGACCTCCCTGCCATCAAGTCTGAATTCTATGCCTTTGCCAACATACCCAATGTTATAGGTGCCATTGATGGCACCCACATACCGATCATCCCCCCAAGAGTGAGTGAACAGGTGTACAGAAATAGAAATAACTTTCACTCCATGATCATCCAATTGGTATGTACTGCAAACCAGTACATCTCACATGTGAATGCCATGTTCCCAGGTTCAGTCCATGATTCCTTTGTGTTGAGGAACAGTAGTGTGCCACAGAAGATGGAACAACTCCAAGAGAACAGAGGGTGGATCATAGGTAAGTGTGCCTATCACTAACTGACACATAGCAGACAGCCAGGCTTTCTGACTAAGGGGCATAACAATGACAACTCTGTATTGCTCCTTTTTCTAGGTGATTCTGGCTATCCAAACTTGAGTTGGCTCCTGACACCAGTGAGGAATCCCAGGACGGATGCAGAAAGGAATTACAATGAGGCCCATGGACGTACTATGAGGGTGATAGAGCGAACAATAGGTCTCCTGAAGGCTAGATTTCGTTGCCTACATATCTCTGGGGGTTCCCTGGCCTATGGGCCTGATAAGATGTGTAGAATAGTGGTGGCCTGCTGCATGCTGCACAACGTGGCAGTGAGACATTCTATCCCCCTCTTGGAGGTGGAGGGTGCTGTATGTCCTGATCAGCTACCTCAGAGAGGTGAGGAGAGTGATGGTGATGATGAGGAAGGGGAAGATGTCAATTCCAGGAACCAACTGATACAACTCTACTTCCAGTAAATGTGTGGGACGTGGGCCTGACTTTGGGGTTTGTGACAAATACTGTCAGTGTGCTCAGTCATATGGGGGGGTTGGTAATGATAGGCGAAACATGGTCCACTTCTGCATGGTACAGATTGAAATTTTATGCATTTACTCATTGCCACCATTTAGGCACACAGGACTCCCTTCAATCACAGATTTGACAATAAAGTAGTTCTCAGCCAGTTGAATCAATACTTCACTTTGTTCACAATTTAACACAGGGGACAGTGTTGCAGGTGTGATATGTGTTTTATTGGTTGAAGTGAGTGAATAGTGCTATTTACAGTGATGGCAAGTCGTAAGGGGTGGGTGTCCTCAAGACCAACATGGTGGCAGCCTTGTTGGTACTAATGATGGGTCCATCTTGTCTTACAGTAGTTCATATTGCCTCTTAGCAATGTGTGGTTGGTGACTGGGTGGGATGGTTGCTGTGCAGATTGTTGCTGAGTTACATTTTGAAGGGGGCCTTGTTCTTTGCTGGGGTTCCAGTGCCATATCTTGGCCTGAGGGTCCGTTTGGGCGCCTGCTGTTGATCTTCAGGGGAATGTCATGGTAGGCCCTTGGGTTTCCTGTGAGGGTAGTTCCTGGGATGTTTCTGCAGATGGGGTAATCTGATGCTGGTTGTCCGGTGCTGTTGTGGGGGCCTCTTGTCCTGTGTGGGTGTCAGACTGGTTTTGGACCTGCTGCAGCAGTGCTCCTGCTATGGTGGCCATTGTGGTGTGTGCTGTTTCCACTGCTCCATGGCCTGTTGGTGGTGTTCCTGCTGCATCCTCTGACTGTGCTCCAGGGTGGACACAATGTGTGCCAACCTGTCATGGGTATGCTGGTAGGCCCCCAATACCTCTGATATCACGTCTTGGGCTGCTGCATCCATCCTGTGGCCTCGCCCCTGGCCCACTGCCACCCTTGTACTTGCCCTAGCCCCCTGTGCCTGTGTCCCCTGCACAGGTCTGGCAGTACCACTTGTACTGGGGCCCTCGCCTTCCTGCATGTTGGGAGTGGGAGACTGTGGCCTCTGTACCTGTGTTCCACCAGTCTGTGGACTGGATATACTGGTGTGGGGACGCTTGCCCTGGCCTGCTGGTCTTGACTGGGTGGTAGGGGTGACAGTGGTTTCCTGGGTGGGGCTGCTGCATGGTGAGAGTTCAGGACTGTGTGATGGGCCTGTCTGCTCATCAGTGTCCAGGGATCTTTCACCAGTGTCCTGTGAGGTGCCTCTGTCTCCCTGGGGGGCACTGGCACTCCTTGTCCCGTCCGTTAGGGTTGCATGGGTGGTGGTGCCTGTTGGGGGACATAGACATGTCTGTTACAGCTGCATGAACGTTTAAGGTGAACAGGACTGGCCTATTTTGTGCTGGTGTTACTTTCAGTGGCCTTCCAGGGTGCCTTTGTGAGGCTGACATTACATTTAGCGCCAGTGTGGGGTTGCATTGTGGTGGGGGGTGTCGTTCCATTGTGGGTACTTGCAGGGGTGGGTGGCTGTGCACAGGGGGATGGATGTAGACCTGTTAGTGGGTTTGTGGTCATGCGGGGGTGGATTTAGTGGCTGATGCCTGGGTGGGGTGTTGGTCCTGGTGGGTGTGGGTGGGGTGGGGTGGTGCATGCATTACAGGTATGGTGTATATGGGGTATATGTTGATGACTTACCCGAGTCCATTCCTCCAGTGAGTCCAGTGAGTTCCTCAGGGTGCAGGATGGCCAGTACCTTTTCATCCCAGTCTGTGTATTCTAGTGGTGTTGGTGGCGGTCCTTCCCCAGTCTTCTGCACTGCAATGTGGTGCCTTGATGCCATGCCCCTGACCTTCCCCCACAGGTCATTCCATTTCTTCCGGATGTCGACCCTGGTGCTTGGATGGTGTCCCACTGCATTGACCCTGTTCACAATGGTCTGTCACAGCTCCATCTTCCTTGCGATGGGTGTGTGATGCACCTCGGCCCCGAATATTTGTGGCTCCACCTTCAAGATCTCGTCCACCATGGTCCTTAACTCCCTTTCGGCGAAGCGTGGATGTTTGGGGGGTGACATGGTGAGTGTGGTGAATGGTGTCGGGCTGGGAACGAGGTGAGGGTGCTCTGCTGTGCGTCAGTGTGCGTCTCCTGTATGCTGGCGTTCGCAGTCTGCCTCTGGTGCTCTCAGTCTTCTTGGCCTACTTTCGTTGCAAAGGATTGTGGGGTATGTCTGGTGGTGTTTTATGGGGTTCTGGATGTGTGTCAGGTGTGTGGGTGACACGCTAATCCAATGTGTGCACTTCTTGCTGTTGAGACCACTTGCCGCCAGTGGCGGTCGCAGCCGCCAATGGTCGTCCCGTCTCCACTATCCGGCAGGATGTGGGTGTGCTTGGCGGTGGTGGGGTAGGAAGGTCCGGGATTCCCGCCAACAGGATCATGGCGGGAGTGGTGGTCTGATGATTTTTGGCAGGGATGGGATTTTCGTTTATTATATGGCGGGTTTCCATTCACCACCAACGGCGGGATTCTGTTCACCGCAGCCACGGCGGTCAGCGGTGTTTCCCGCCATGTTCATAATGACCGCCTAAATGTGTATTACAAACTTGAAGAACATATTTATGGACAATGAGCGTTATGAATAAATAAATACTTTTTTTATGAAGAACTGACTGGTGGAAAATTACAATATATGGCATCCCACAAGGATATGTGATACAAAATAATTCTCTATTATAACACTGAATACATATGTGTATGGAGTCCCTTGTCAATTTTGTCTTACCAGGAATTTGTCCTGGTGTTCTGAGGATTAGGGACTGGTCCTCAAGACTCGTGCACTGTGTACATGGACTAAACTTCTACTTAACAGGGTTTAAAGGTGCGGCAGTGATCGCCTTGGCGCTTCTCTTTTTTATCTGGTTTACTGATTGGGCATTGTCTGCACTTTCACTCAAGTTATTTCAAAGAAAAGGACCATATAATGGAGTTTGACGATGATTGCGAGGCATTACTGGGGGATCTTTTTGCAAAGAATACATTGAAATCTACAACACAGACAATCACCTTGTCCAAAAGTGAGGGATTAAAAGCTAAATTCATGAATTTGGAGAAAATGAAAAAGCAGGAGTTGGCAAAGTGGTGGGATGGAGCCACTTTAAAGAAGTATAGAGAGAACAAACGAATACCAAGAGAACTTCGAATTTGGATTTTTCCAAATTTTGAGGATCTAGAGGCAGATCTTCTACTGAGTGGGAGGAAGGCTTATGTGAGGAATCTTATAAAATGATGGGCATTCTAGTAACAAATTCAGAAAGAAGAGCAAAGAAATTGAGGGAAGAGATTAGCTGTCTTAAGAAAGAAAAAAAAGAGATGCATTTACCAGAAGTTATACAGAAGAATATGAGATCTCAAAGAAAGAATTGTCCTGTTACCAGCTATACTTAAAGGATAAAAACAAAGAAAAATCAACCGTGATGACAATGATTATGCAAGAGGTCATATTTTTACTTTTGCAAGACGATATGATGATGTTGTTGTCAAGTCAGGCCATGTTGATCGTAGTAGACAGATAAGTACCTCTTCTAGCAGTATACCTCTGTCTTCGTACAATAGTGATCCTGGAGAGGGCACAAGTAATAATTACTTGACCAATATCAAATCAAGGTTTTTATGCGAAGTGCAAAGATTCAGCTTGGGCAACAAAAAGAGAGTCATCAAAGCAAAAGACATAGGACCAGAAGAGGAGGAAACAAACATAAAAGCAGGAGTACAGACAAGACCGCAGTCCAAGAGTCTACAAGAAAAGAAATGAATTCAGAATCTAAGCAGCATAATGATGATAAGTCAAATGATATTATATGTGATGATCATGTTTTGAATGATTTAAGGATTATCCATTTGTCCTCCTGAGTTCTAACTGAGGAGGAAATAAGAGTTTTGGGCAAGGGTTTAAGTTTTTGTCCAGGTGAAAAATTTAATTTTGTGGATTTACATGTGGATTTATTCAAATTTGTAAGAAGTCTAAAATTTAAAAAATACTTCAAAGAGCATCCTACTAAATGCGACCCTCCTTTGGACGCATCATGTTTATCTAGATTTTCAATTGCAGATTTAAAGGATATACATACTATTGCCACAATAGATGACACAGAGGAAGTGGGTGATTTAACTCATGTAGCAAGTGATCTTGATATACAAGAAAACATGAGAACACATAGCTGTCTGAAACTTCCATCGAAATGTATACCTCCAAGCACACAAGACAATGTGATTGACGAATTTTATCGTAGAGTGACAAAAGATTTGTATAAGATGGAAGATTTCCACTATAATAATAAGAAATGCACATATAAATTCAACTTAACAATAAGAGAAAAGGGTATTTTGAACATCTTGAAAAACAATTTGAATCTAGTCATACGTGATGCAGACAAGGGTGGTAATATTGTACTTCTGAACAAGATTGATTATTTAAAAGAAATTGAAAGGCAGCTGTTATGAGAAATTAGAAAATAACCCCACAATAGAGTTACAACAACAGATTAATGCCAAACTTTTAGATTGGCATGAATCATGTTTACTCACAGCCGATGAGTATAAATATTTGAGAGGATGTCATCCGAGATTTCCATGCATATATACCCTTCCCAAGATTCATAAATCAGGGATTTTTCCACCGGGAAGACCTATTATTTCTGGTAATGTGTCCCCTACTGAACATATAGCAGAATATGTAGATAGCTTTCTGTAACCTCTTGTTAAGAATTTACCTTCCTATTTGAGGGATAGTAAAGGTCTACTTAATAGATTAGAGGACTTTCCATGGGATAATGCTGGTCTTACTTTTGTAACCATGGATATTGAAAGCTTATATACATGTATACAAATGGAGTGTGGACTTGAAGCATTGAAGTTTTATCTCTTGCAATGTAATGCCAGTTTTGTGGACCATACGCTTATGTTACTAGATATGGCTAAGATGATTTTAACTAAGAACACCTTTCTGGATAATGGGGCATGGTATTTACAGAAACAAGGGACTGGGTTCTAGGTTTGCTCCCTCTTATGCAAACCTATTTATGGGTTTGTTTGAGGCAGAGCATGCCTGGGACCCAAAGCACATCAATGGATAGACAACATTATCTTTTATGTACGTTATATAGACGATATCCTTATTATATGGAATGGCAATATCAATTATCTTTTCACATATTGTGCTTTTTTTTAAATAAGAACAGATTTAATGTAAAGCTGACTTTAAAATATAATAAATATAAAATTGACTTTTTGGATTTACAGCTTTTTATACAGGATAATGTCATTAATAACGATGTTTTTAAAAAGCCCACTGCCTGTAATAGTGTACTTCATGCTACGAGTGCTCATCCTAAAAAGACCATTGAATCAATACCATATGGTGAAATGATAAAAGCTTGACGTAATTGCAGTCAAGAAAAAGATTTTGAAAAGAGACTCTAGGCAATAGAGTTAGAATTCCGGATTAGAGGCTATGATGAGGGTGTCCTTAGAAGGGCTAAAACTAAAATCTAAAGACTGGATAGGAGATTCACATTGAGAGAAGATTGTACAATGAGAGAAGAAAAGAAAAACAGGGAAATTAATAGGAAACAAGAGATATGTTTTATCACAAAATACAATATGTACAGTAATCATATTTTAATGCACTAAAGAAAATTTGGCACATCTTGGAATCATCAACATTACCGGAAGGGATTCTATCAAGAGACCTTGAAAGACGCGGCAGTGAGGACTAGGCTGTTTTTGTATGTTTATATCCTCACTGAGCTGGCATTTTTAACAATTTTAAATATTTTATAATCATTTTTAAGGTGGGATCTCTTTTAATCGAGGGATACATACCTCGATCTTTTGTCCTCATCCCCAATTTGTACCTGTATCCCGGTCTAGTATGGCTGTGCCAGTCCGTGTTCAGTGACCGACACGACCATTCACATCTGACCACCATTTTTACCCCTCGTAGGGGCACATTTCACGAGCACCATTTTGGGAGGTCAGCCGTCTAGCAGCTGTCTTCCCAATTACTTAAGGCACCCGATGACGCAGACGCGCCGAAGGCGTGCACAAGGCAAGCCCGTCTGCGCCCGTCTGTGCCAGGCCGGGCCTAGGGCCCCTCGTCCCTGGGCAATTAGGCCCTAAGAGGTTGGCCTATGACAGAAACGCCTTATAGTCCTGCAGGCCTGACACAGTATAAATAGGAGGGAAGGCTGTGGAACTTACTGTGGAATCAGACATATTGCCAAGCTCTTCCGCAGAGCGCTATTTCTCTTACACATATCAGGGATTCAACAGTATATAGGCAATACCTCGCTAATTGCAGATCACTAGTCGCACACAAATTGGATATTAACATACTCCTCAGTGCACAGAAACCCACAGTGTTTTTCATAACAGAAACCTGGCTACATGATAATTCAGAGCCTGACCTAATGTTGGCATTGCCAAAGGAGTATGCAATAAAAAGACTAGATAGACCTTCAGGGAAAGGAGGTGGAATTGCTATCATTTACAAAGACACCGTAAAGGTTTCCATTCACCCCTTCCATCTTCCTGACTGCAAGAGCCTTCTCTATTCAATCTATTTCAACCCCAGTACACCATGACAGGAGTACTATTACATCGGCACCCTGGGCCAGCACAACAGTTCCTTGACGCCCTTCCTGAGAAGGTGGCAGATTTAATCTGTACTAGACCAAATTTCACGATTTTAGGGGATTTTAATATCCACATAGACTCATCGAATAGTGCAGCGAGTAACCTTCTAGATAATATGAAAGCCTTAGATCTGATACAACTGGTGAGAGGACCTACCCATAATAAAGGGTACACCATCGACTTGGTCTTCAGCAATTTCCCGGAGTTAAGCACCCTCACACCGTCCTTGCTAGTCTGGTCCGACCATATGCTAATTCCACTGACCCTAAGACTAAAAAAAATCTGCCTCAATCTCTTCTACGAAATCTCTACCTTACAGACGGTGGTATCTGTTGAAGGCTAAAGAATGGGAGAGTACATTGGCTGGCTCGGTCCCAGTTTTTAATGGAAAGATAGCGGACACCTTAGTTGCCTTCAATAAATGGATAACCGACAGTCTAGACACTGTGCTTCCCCTAACAACTGGAACAACAAGGAACCGGAAAAAAGGTCCCCCTGGTTTTCCCTTCAGCTTCAGGGAAGGAAAAGAGAATGTAGGCGTCTCAAAAGGAAGTGGAGGAAATCCTACGACATGGTTACAAAAAGGGAATATAGAGAGGCGATTAGAAGATTTCATGCTGAAATTAAAACAGCACTGAGTAATATAAATTATTATGCCACAAAGTTTGAACAAACAGATAACTCACCGAAAGAGATCTTTCGTATTCTGAAATAAATTGTAGGTCCCAATACTCCACCTGAAGACAGAGAAGCCTCAGTGGAACATAGTAATAAGCTTGCCTCTTACTTCCAAGAAAAGATCGCGGACATCTATTTAACCTTCCCTAAACAGTCCCATAGTCCTCAGGAAGGAAGTAGATGCATGGACAATCATCCAACCTATTTAGCCAAAATCCTGAAGTTGTCCACAGAAACAACAACTAACCTCCTCAATGCCTTCAAATCTGGCTCCCCCTGGATCCTGTTCCCCCGTCTATCCTGGCCCAGGTGGCCTTGATTACGGTTCCCATTCTAACTGACCTGCTGAACAAGTAGTTCCCTGCCCCCCCCCCCCATGGAAACATGCCATTGTAAAGTCACTGCTAAAGAAACCCAATTTGGACTCAGCAGTAATGAATAACTATAGGCCAACCTCTATGCTGCCAATAGCAATAACAATTTTGGAAAAATATGTAAATACTTACCTGTCAAAGTACCTGGAAGAAAATCATATTCTCCACACCTCCCAGATGGGTTTTAGACCCGCTCATAGTACGGAGTCAGCCCTGCTAGCAATGACAGAAGAAGTAAAGATGCAAATGGATCAGGCCAAGATATCTGCAGTGGTGCTGCTTGACTTAAGTGCTGCATTTGATACCGTGGATCATGGTATCTTACTTCACAGATTAAGGGAAATCGGCATCACAGGAAGTGCCCTGAAATGGCTGTCGGCATTTCTGGAGGGAGAACCTTTCAAGTTCTCGATCGTGCCTGTTTCTCAGATAGTTTTGAGAGCCATTGGGGTGTTCCACAGGGCTCATCTTTAAGCCCCACGCTCTTCAATATTTATATGACTCCATTAGCGAGCATAGTGGAACCCTTTGGACTCTCGTTAGTGTCTTATGCAGACGACACCCAGTTGGTGGTCTCATTGTCATCCCCACAAGAGTCCTTCGAATCCCAGCTTGCCCCATGTTTACAAGCGGTTTCCAATTGGATGGCTGAGTGTGGGCTTAAGCTCAATGGCGAAAAAACAGAGGTTTTAATCATGGGACATCCTTCTCCCTTAGCCCGTGTATCACCGACTCAGGACCCGCCAGGAGCTCTACCACCACCCAAGAAACAGATTAAGAGTCTAGGGATATGGTTAGATCCAGGACTTACTATGGATCACCAGGCAAAGACAATTTTGTCCATATGTGTTGGGATACTTAGACTCCTGAGAAAGGTCTTTAAATTTCTTCCATTCACGGCCAAAAGACTTATAATACAAGCATTAATCATCTTGCGATGAGATTTTGGTAATGCTTTGCTTTTGGGATCACCAGCCTATGTCAAGATGAGACTTCAGGTTATCCAGAATATGGCGGCACCCAGATATTGCTCGGCCAAACCCGCCCTCTCAGAGCTACACTGGTTACCGATCGAGCAGCGGATTAAATTCAAGACCCTATGCTGCGTTCACAGAGCCTTGTATGCTACAGGCCCTCTGGTTCTACATTCTTTAGCCACTTTTTACGAGCCTACCAGGTGCTTGAGATCCTCACCAGCGCTATTAGCAACCCTGCCTTCCATAAAGAAAGCTAGATGGGGTGGAAGATCTATGGCATACTTGGGTGCCAAGCTCTGGAATTCTCTGCCGCTGTCCCTTCGGCAGATGAAGAACGAGCTCGCATTCCGGCGCCTAATAAAAACATGGCTGTTTTAATTGCCTCCTTCTTTTCTGCCATGGATTTTGAGGTCCTCCACAAAGAGCTGGGAAGCCTTAGGGCAGCTACGAGCTATACGAATTCATACAATACAATATAATATGCCAAATGGGAATCAATAAAATAAAGAAGTTTACATGTAATACTCAGATTGAATATACTATTGAATCTTTCGGCAATTGTAACACCACTCATGTAGTATATGTGTTAGGATGCTCATGCGGAAAATTATATGTAGGCCGTAGTGTTCGGAGTTTGAAAACGAGGGTAAAAGAACATATTAGGGCCATAAAAAATGCAGATGTGAGATATCCTGTGGCCACTCATATACAAGTGATCCATCCTACCAATACACGAATATGGTTTCCTGGTCTGGAACATGTGACTCATCATGAAAGAGGAGGAAATAGGGAATTCTTGCTTAGACAAGCGGAGGCAAGATGGATATGTCGCTTACGAACAGCACATGAGGGTCTGAACATTAATAATTAATTTCATTACTTCTTAGGAATTTGAATAGATAGGTGGCACATAATGGATAAAGTAGAGGTAGTTTTATGTACATGCTATCTAATATATTATTTCATTTTTTATGTTCATTTTCACTGGAAAGTTTGACTTCCCCCACCTAAGCATGGGTAATTCATGAAGATTGTTATGCATTATTTATATGAAGGTTTCTGTTGATGATGGATATAGAAATTTTAAGGTGACTATTAAGATTGACAAAGATACAAATAACCAGCATAATCTGGATGCCTGTTTTTTGGGGGTTGGAATGTGATTAGCATGGATATAGCTTGTCACATATTATCATTATATTGTATTTTAGAATGGTTGTTGCACATCATTTCATTTTTGTTGTGGTATTCGAAAACAATATAGGGCATGTAGAACACACAAATAGAGATATATATATCACATATGAAATCCTTTCCTCTTGATAGATTTAAGAACTCCAAGATGGCCTCCATGATTGCTAGAGATATAAATAGAGAGTTCAAGCCGATTGCTCGTTTACTGGAGGGTGAAGAGCTAGTACATTAAAAGGTACATTGGGCCGCTATATTATGTTGGAGATTATTCAATATTCCGGACGGATAATTTTCAGTAAAATCCTTAGTGTGTTACTTAATAATATCAATAGCTGATTAATGATGACCACAAGGTCTGAAAGAAATAACAAAGGCCTTCAGAAGAGTATGTTACTGCGTTAATGTTTTGATTACATATAGGTTTTCAACATATAATTTTGAGTAAGTAAAAGAATTGTGCAACATAACATGGGATATAACATGCTATTTAATACATACGCCCATAGCATTTCAAAATGGCCGCCACATTTATGCATGTTTGATTGCGGTCTGGGAAGAAAATCACAGGTGTTATCCATCACCCTGGACTATAGAAACAACGCAAATAAACGTAACAATATTTTTATGGTTTGTCGCCAGATGGGACGTCGCTATAATGGACACCAGAAGCTCTAAATTTGAGGTATGAGTTTGTGCAGGATAAATTATGAGTATGAATAGAGAGTTTCATCTAACTGCCCGTTTTTGGAGGGTGAGGCGACAGTACACTTAGAGTTATATTGGGTCGTTACATTATGTTTGAGATTAATCATTATTTAGGGTGGATACATTTTGGCAAAACTGCCAGTGTGCTAGTTTATAATATTGTTGAATAAGTAAATGAGTTGTGTATCAACACAACATTGGGCATAACACACTGGTTAATACACATGATCACTACACTTTAAAATGGCCGCCATATTTACGCTTGTTCTATTGCAGTCTAGACAGGCGTTATTTATTACCTTGGATTATAAAAATGACAATAATAAATGTAACAATATCTCTATGGGTTGTTGCCAGATGAAATTTGCATGATTATTTTTTGCCCATGTATTCGAGTAAATGTGGAATGTGAATCATGATATCATATGGTGTTTTTGAACAGATAATTGGTTATGTATAGATCTCAGAGAATATTGTTGAATAAGTAAATGACTTGTGTTGTGTGATAACACAACATCGGGTGTAACACTCTGTTTAACATACGTGACCACTACACTTTAAAATGTCCGCCATGTTCACACTTGTTTCATTGCGGTCTAGACAGGTGTTATCCATCATCAAGAACGACAATAATAAACATAACAATATCTTTATGGTTTGTTGCTAGATGAAATTTGCATGATTAGTTAGCCCATATATCCGAGTAGATGTGGAATGCGAACCATGATATCATATGACGTTTTTAAACAGATAATTGAATTAAATCCCCAGTCTGCCTTCTGCTCTGAGGACCTTTGAAATACATAATGATGTAGGAATGAGATATGATAGATACAAATAGATGTGCCCCTTGAAAGGTTGATAATAAATAGGGGTGTAAGAAAAATCTGTTCCTTAAAAAGGCATACTGTTAGAAAACAATGGCGGCATTTGAATATTGTAAATAGAAGGACTAATAAGATTTTAGATTTAAATGTTTTGTGATAAATATTTAGATATGTATGTACTTATGTTATATATGTTTTTTGTATGGTTCTAGCCCTGAAGATGTCCGAAAGGACGAAACGCGTTGGCTACGGCTAGTTTGATTACTACAAGTTTTCAGGATTATATGCGTATTACAAACTTATGAATTGAATGTTTATTTTATTAGGTAATTAAAACCATAAAAGTAATCCCTCAACATAAAATTTGACAGAACCATGTTAATACACTGAAACATATGAATTACACAAATTTATAAAACTGGGAAGAGCTAAATATATTCCACAAATTTAAAAAACTCCTACTTGACTCCGGATTCTGGTGCAGGACTTCATAGCGGTCTAGCTGTGTGGCGATGTTACCAAATTACCTTTCTTTCTTTGATGTGTTTACTCAGAGTAGGTGGATTATGTCTCTATTTGTGCCCTCCCTATCACAGGCTTGCTCCAGCAGACGTTATTTTACTGGAATAGATTTCCAAAAATTGAACCAATCTAATATTCAATATGGTGTTTTGTGGGTTGAATGCTTCAATTAGTGCTTGTCTACAGGATCTAATCCCTAGGCCGTTTAGTTATTTTTTTAGTAAGTGTTTTCTTTCTACAGCCAGTGCAGGGCAAATGCAGACCACATGCACCAAGTTTTCTACCGCCAGATGACAAAGGCGGCACTCATGTATGCCCTCTCGTGGCCCCTTCTTTCAATTTGGCAGGAGGTCTGGCGTTGGGACATCACCCAGCCTGAGCCTTAGAAACCGTTGCTTAATTTTCCATGAGTAGGGGGCGGCCATAAGTGTAGATTCTTTAAGAGTTTTATACGAATTAAGGGTCAGCCAGCCATGCAACCTTTTGGTCAGAGCCTCTCTGTCTTTTAACCAGCTAAGTAGTTTACTTGACTTATTGACTGCTTTGTTAAAAGCCGTCATGGTAAGCGACTGATCCCATACCCCACCTAGATTCAAGAGGCTTGTACTCATTTCCAGATACCTTTTGTAGTTTCCATTCCCTTTTTCTAGGGTGATTTCCTGCCAGACTAGGTTGGCTAGAGACCCTTTTTGGGAGTGGCTCAGTTTGTAACAACATTTGATGAATGCTGCCGGGCGAGCCAGCGACTGTTTAACCAACATGAATTCTAGTCTGACCTGGGCTGCGGAGGCATGCCTTGGTAGCCGAAAGACATGCTTGTACGTCTTTATCAAAAGCTTCTCCAAAAGAGCTACCTCCATACCCCTCATTATTTCTGCCCCATATGAGAGGGTTGGCAATAATTTTGCTCTCATCATGGCTGTTAAGGGATTCAAGGCATGGCCACAGATTGAATTAGAGAGTTTGCAGAAGGCATAAGCAAGAGTCTGCGCCTTGTTTTTTATTGCTTCTTTTAGTGACGCAAAGTTGCACCTGGCGTCGACCATGACTCCTAGGTATCTGTAGGAGCTTACTTCCTCCAGGGTCTTTTCATTTAGGAACCATTTACGCTGGCCGGTGGGTCTGCGATTTATGGTAATCATTTTAGATTTGTTGTGGTTGATTTCTAATTCATTTATCCTTGCAAACTCTTCTAATTTGTTTAGCAGTTTCTGCATGCCTATTCTGGTGTTGCTAATCAGTAATAGGTCATCTGCATATAACATACTAGATAGTTGCTGGCCACCCAGTGAGGGGGAATGGGATGATTCCACATTGAACTTTGCAGACAGATCCGCTATATACAGGTTAAAGAGTGTTGGGGCCAATAGGCAGCCTTGTTTAACACCAGCTGTTGTTTTAACCGCCCTGGATAGATGTGTGCCGCCCCCTAGTTTTACCTTCACCCATGTGTCAGAATAAATCATTTTGATGGCTTTTAAAATAGTAGCTGGAAGTCCCCAAAGCTGTAGTTTAACCCACAGTTTACCACGGGGGACACAATCAAAGGCAGCTTTAAAGTCAACAAAACACAGATAGGTGGAAGTCCTGGTTGCTTTTGCTCTTTTGGTAATGAGTCCCAGTGCCATGAGGTTTGTTAGTGTTCCTTGATATTTGGTAAAACCACTTTGATTGAACTGCAGAATGTTGTTGTCTGTAATCCAAGTCTCTAGGTGGTTTAACACACAAAATGAAAAATACTTAAGGTCGACATCTAGGAGAGCTATGAGTCTGTAATTACTTGGAGAAGCCGCGTTCCCTCCTTTGTAAATGGGGTGAATTTTTGAGCCTCTCCAGGCTGCAGGGACAATTCCTGTTGTGAGCACACAGTTGAACATCGCTGCCAGGAATCTGGCCCATCTTTCTGTTTCCTGTTTAAACAGTGCCTGTGGTAAATTGTTATGCCCTGGAGCACAATCAGTTTGCGACTTCCCAATAATGTTTATTAATTCTGATGATGAGATCTTTAGGCTTTCTACAAACTCGGGTTCTTGGCTTTCCGAAAACCCCTGGGTTTGCGGGTACGATTTTGGTGTCCAACTCCTTTAGATGCGACTTTAGATGGCAGACCCATGCTTCCTCTGAAATGTTTGCGTTATTAGCTGCCATTGGACCCTTGTCCATTGTATTGATGATTTTCCAGAATCTTTTGGGGTCAGATGATTTAGATGCATAGTGAAGTTTGGCCCAAAGTGTCTTCTGCTGCAGTTTTTTAAAGGACCATAATTCGCTTTTTTAAAGTTTCCTTTGATCTCGCAGGGGAGCCAATAGAGTTCTATTGTCTGGGAATTTTCGCATTTGCCTTAGTAGTTTAGCTACGATTGCTTTCCTGCTCCGTGCAGGCTGTGGTAGATGTAAACACTTTTTGTGGATCAATTGTGCTCCCTTTCTCGTGCTTCCTACGTTGACTTTGTTAATAAGGTCGGTAGCAAAGTTCTCCCAGACCGTTGTCAAATTCGCCCTGCCCGTGGCCATTGATTCTAGCCTTAGTAGAGCCCCTTCTGCTTGGCTTACAATGGTATTGGATGACCATTTAAGTCGTTTTAGGTTTTCGGTGCCAAATGCCCCTTCCCGGGCTACCTCTTTTTCCGGTTTGTGTGGTGATGAGCAGATCCCGATTATCTGAGTCTTGCGATCAATTTCCACTTGGTCCAAAATGCTGAAATTACTCACTAATGTATACAGGGTGGGGTTACCAGTGTATAGTCTAGGTGGGAGACTGATTTCCCAGAGGATCTTGTCCATGCTGGTGGGATGTCAGGCAGCTTTAGACAATTTAATGCGAACAGGCCTACACCTTCACAGGTGTGTATGAAACTCTCACCTAATTTGTCCTTCCTGTTTTTTTTTGGGCGGGTTTGGGCGTGCACTGTTGCCACTGTTTGGATGTGATTTTCGCCAGGAATATGGAGTAGATTGAGGTTGACATCGCCCGATATTAGCCAATATGCTGATTGTACCGTACTTTTCATCCTTATCAGTTCGGGTAATAACTTATTTGCTTCAATTGTTTTGGTTTTTGGGTTGATGTATATATTGACTAAAATAAAATCATTGGTTCCTGTATGTTCTTTCCCCATCCATCAAGCCTGATAAGTTGGAAGGGTAGGTCTTCCTCATTGTGCTCTGAGATCTTTGCTAGGATGCTCATGCTAATATATGTCACTAGGCCTCTCTTTGGCCGGCCGGGCCTGTTCATTTTTGTGGCTGGATTGAGATAATCTGTGAATCCTACTAACGGTATTGATTCCATCGCCCAGGATTCCTGTAGGATTATGATATCAAAGGTGCTAAAAAAATGTGTTACCTCTGGGTCCTCCATTTTTGCCCGCAGGCCACCTATGTTCCACAAGCAGATGTTCAATACTCCTTGTGGGAATGATTCTCCAGCTGTTCAGCTGTTATCCATCGCTCCTGGGGGAGGAGCCGGCACTACCCATTCCCTTCCGTGGAGGGGTCCCTGACCTCGAACCAGTCTTTTCCTGCCTTCTTCCTTCCAAATTTGGACTCGCAACGGGGATTTGGGAAGCCTTTTCTCGATAATGGTTTCTGCAGGGGCTCTGCTGTCAGGGGTGACTGCGCATGCTCTATGCAAGACGGGCTGCATGCCTTTTGGCGTTTCGAGATGTTGAGAGTCTAATAGTGGGGATGGATATCGTTCACCTTTGTAGATGACTACCTCAATACCCCAGGCTTTCAATAGGTCCCTTCTTTCCATAATCTGCATGGGTAGGACCAACTCTGCAAAGATACTAAGGTGGTCATTACAACCCTGGCGGTCGGTGTTAAAGTGGCAGTACGACCGCCAACAGGCCGGCGGTAAAAAAATTGCAATTACGACCATGGCGGAAACCGCCAACAAAGACAGCCACTTTAACACTCCGACCGCCACTGCGATACAAACAAAGAGCTTGGCGGTCACCGCCAACAGACAGGCGGGAGACAGTGTACCGCCCACAGTATTATGACAGGCCAATCCGCCCGAAGGGAAAACGCTCACCTCTACACACCCCACGAGGAACGAGGACGCCATGGATCCGGAACTCCAAATTCTCCCTGCAATGTCTTCCTGCTCCTCTACCAGGAGCACGAATGCCGGCGGTGAAGACCACAGTGAGTACTGCACCTACGACACAGGGGAGGGGAGAGGGAAAAAACAGGGACACACACACGCAACACCCCCACCCTCACCCACTACAAAACACACACTAATGCAAATCAATACATCACAGTTACACCCCCCAAACACCCCGGAAGAATCCAAAGACAATAGAAAATGAGTGCAACCAATGTAATATATTAAAAGCAAGTAGGCAGAAATATATTTATACACCATGTACAAAATATATACCAAGCATAGCAGTCCAGGTAGTGCTCTAAGAAAGTCCGTGGAACACTGGGACCACACGGTATGGGCGAGGCCCACACAAGATCCCCGACCATGATGGAGAGAACACTGCAGGGGCATCAGAGATCAACTAAACAGGCACCTCAGCGGGAGGGAAAGGGGGGGCACCTCAGCCGCTTGAGTGCACAACGCCAAATCCACGAGGGGGCCACATGCCCACTGTTCAATCCTGGGGAGTGCAAAGCCACAGTCTCTCAAGTCTCTACAGTGGGTGGGTTGCCCACTGCCATATCCTGGGGAGTGCAAAGCCACAGTCTCACAAGTCTCTACAGTGGGTGGTTTGCCCACTGTTCCATCCTGGGGACTGCAAAGCCACAGTCTCTCAAGTCTCTACAGTGGGTGGGTTGCCCACTGCCATATCCTGGGGAGTGCAAAGCCACAGTCTCTCAAGTCTCTACAGTGGGTAGGTTGCCCACTGCCATATCCTGGGGAGTGCAAAGCCACAGTCTCACAAGTCTCTACAGTGGGTGGTTTGCCCACTGTTCAATCCTGGGGCGTGCAAAGCCACAGTCTCACAAGTCTCTACAGTGGGTGGTTTGCCCACTGTTCAATCCTGGGGAGTGCAAAGCCACAGTCTCTCAAGTGGATAACAGTCTCCACTGGTTCTGGAGGGGGCATGGTACCCAGAGTGCTTCATCCTGCTAAGGACAGAGGTAGTGGATGGATCTCTCCACTGGTTCTGGAGGGGGCATGGTGCCCAGAGTGCTTCATCCTGCTGAGGACAGAGGTAGTGGATGAGATTCTCCACTGGTTCTGGAGGGGGCATGGTGCCCAGAGTGCTTCATACTGCTAAAAACAGAGGTAGTGGATGCTTTTCTCCACTGGTTCTGGAGGGGGCATGGTGCCCAGAGTGCTTCATCCTGCTAAGGACAGAGGTAGTGGATGTGATACTCCACTGGTTCTGGAGGGGGCATGGTGCCCAGAGTGCTTCATCCTGCCAAGGACAGAGGTAGTGGATGATAGTCTCCACTGGTTCTGGAGGCTGCATGGTGCCCAGAGTGCATCATTCACCCCGTGACGGACTCAGTTGCGTCAGCGCCCCTGCCGCTCATGGGCCTGCGTTGCTTGAGACGGCGGTGCCCTGTTCAGCAGTGCTTGAGATGGCAGTGCCCTGTTCAGCGGTGCTTGAGATGGCGGTGCCCTGTGCAGCGGTGCTTGATACGGCGGTGCCCTGTTCAGCGGTGCTTGATACGGCGGTGCCCTGTGCAGCGGTGCTTGAGACGGCGGTGCCCTGTGCAGCGGTGCTTGAGACGGCGGTGCCCTGTTCAGCGGTGCTTGAGACGGCGGTGCCCTGTTCAGCGGTGCTTGAGACGGGCGGCGGTCTCCATTGCAGGGTCTCAGCTGCTGGCGGTCCTTCATGGCCCAGCTGGGCTTTTGCTGGCGGTCCTACATGGCCCAGCGGGGCTTTTGCTGGCGGTCCTTCATGGCCCAGCGGGGCTTTTGCTGGCGGTCTTTCATGGCCCAGCGGGGCTAGTGCTGGCGGTGGCCTCCTGGGCAGGTGGGCTGGTGCTGGCGGTGGCCTCCTGGGCAGCTGGGCTGATGCTGGCGGTGGCCTCCTGGGCAGGTGGGCTGATGCTGGTGGTGGCCTCCTGGGCAGCTGGGCTGGTGCTGGCGGTGGCCTACTGGGCAGGTGGGCTGGTGCTGGCGGATTCCTCCTGGCCAGGTGGGCTGATGCTGGCGGTGGCCTCCTGGGCAGCTGGGCTGATGCTGGTGGTGGCTTCCGGGGCAGCTGCTGGCGGTGGCCTCCTGGGCAGTTGGGCTGATGCTGGCGGTGGCCTCCTGGGCAGCTGGGCTGGCGGTGGCCTCCTGGGCAGCTGGGCTGATGCTGGCGGTGGCCTACTGGGCAGGAGGGCTGATGCTGGCGGTGGCCTCCTGGGCAGCTGGGCTGGTGCTGGCGGTGGCCTCCTGGGCAGCTGGCCTGGTGCTGGCGGTGGCCTCCTGGGCAGCGGGGATGATGGCGGTCTTCTCCGCCGTGCTGCTCTTCCCAGACTTGCCAGGTTTCTTGTGGCCCTTCCCCACCTTGGAAGGTGTCACAGCTGACTCCACACTCCCACCGGGACCCCGGGAGTGGCTTTGGTGGCTGGAGTCTTCCCCCTCTCCCGCCGGGCACTGGCCAACTTCTGATGCTTCACAGGTGGGGGACTGTCTGTGCTGTGGCTCCGTGCCACACTGGCTGCCCTAGTGGGCGGTGCACTCCAGATTCCGGTGACTACAGGCACCACTGGTCCCGGAGATGTTGTGGCTGAGGTGCTGGTTCGGGACCTAGGAGACGGACGGGGTGGGGGAGGTGTGGGAAAGAGGTCAAGGGTGGACAGGAAAAGTTTTTGGGACACACTGGGACGGGTAGCTGGAGGGGGTTTGGGAGTGGAGGAAGAGGTGGTGGTTGTAGGTGTACTTTTGGTGACTTTGGGTGAAGGTGCATGCGCTGGAGGCTGTCGTGAGGTGGATGGCTGTTGGGTGGGTGTGTGCCTGCGTTTGTGTATCTTGGGAGGGGGCGTCACAGACACACTGAGAGAGGACACAGGGGACGTGTGAATGGTAGTGGGGTGGTGACTGCACGTGAGCGGGTGTGGTGGTGGGTGTGCTGGTGATGGCAGTAGTGGCTGTAGAGGTAGTGCAAGCAGGTGTGAGTGTAGACTAGACTGGGAGGGAGGACGGAGACGACGAGGAGGGGGACACAGTGGAGGCAGTGGATGTTGGTGTGTCTGCATGTATGTGATGCTTGCGTAAGTGCCTGTGGGATGTGTGGTGCTTATGTTTGCCAGAGCTTCCCTTGTGTGTTGACGTGTGTGCATGCTGGTCTGGACATGTGCTTGGGATAGGCTGAAGTACAGGGGATTGTGTCTGGGTGGAGGAAGTTGGAGGGGGGAGGCTAGAGACGGGGACAATGGCTGCCATCAGTGCTGAGGCCAGAGTCTGAAAAGCTAACTGAAGGGCCGCCTGACCAGAATGAATGCCCTCCAGGAATGCATTTGTTTGTTGCAACTGCCTCTCTACACCCTTGATGGCATTCAAAATGGTAGACTGCCCAACAGTGAGGGACCTGAGGAGGTCAATGGCCTCCTCACTGAGGGCAGCAGGGGTGGCTGGGGCAGGGCCTGAGGTGCCTGGGGCAAAGGTGATGCCCACCCTCCTGGGTGAGCGGGCACGAGGCAAAGTCTGAGGTGCTGCTGGGAGGGCGGTGCTGGTAGGGGGGGTGGCGGCTGTACCTGTAGATGAGAGGGGCACAGATGGTGCCGCCACCACAAGGGAGCTCCCATCAGAGGACGAGTCCGTGTCACTGGTGTCAGCTCCTGTTCCCGCCGTGGAGCTCCCCTCACCCTCCGTCCCACTGGTGAACTCTGTGTCCGTAGTCTCGCCCTCCAGGGCCATGTGGGATGCAGTTCCCTCGTGCTCCGGTGCCACTGCTCTTCCGCCTGATGATGCTAATGCACACAAGAACAGGGAGACCACAAAAAGGGGGGGGGGGAACAGAAGAAAGACAGGTTGAGTGCGTGCATTACCGCTACCGCTGGCGGACACAACAGACACAGAAGCCCCCTGCACTACACCGCGCTCTTGGGCTCCACTGTTCAATTCCTGGGAAATGGCCTACAAGGCTATGGATGACATCTGCACACATAGATGACACAGGGGCATGACTAGGTGTACTTGGCACTCTACAGAGGTGGGTTGGGGTGCCACATGGCCTGCCTTACGGAGGGACCTTGCCTATGGAACTCGCCCTGGCCTAGGAAAACCCACAGCCCACCTCCCCCACCCAGACCCCTCCACTGCGCGCAAAGTCAGCAGAATGAGAGTGTACTCACCCCCTTGTGGCTGCTGTGCTGCCCTCAAGCGCCCATCCAACTCCGGGTAGGCCACCGCCAGAATCCTGAACATCAGGGGGGTCATTGTGCGACGGGCACCCCTCCCACGTTGGGAGGCCATCCCCAGCTGGGCCTCCGCCGTCTTCGTGCTCCAGCGGCGAATGTCCTCCCATCTTTTCCGGCAGTGGGTGCTCCGTCTGTGGTAGACCCCCAGGGTCCGGACGTCCTTGGCGATGGCACGCCAAATATCTTTTTTCTGGTGGGTCCAATGTTAACCAAAGCAGCATTGCGCTGCGGTCTTCGACCGCCTACCGCGACGGTGTACAACGCCAGCGCAGTTACCTCACATCCCATTGTCCCACTTTACAGGTCAGGCAGCCGCCATTTCAGGGGCCCTTATGGCTTCATTTTCAACTGCGTCACACATACCTAGGCCTACACTCTACACACATACAGGCCATCTTTTGGGTATGAATGGTGTTCTGTGTAAACTGTGGGTACGTACCTCTGAGTTGTTTGACTCTGTGCTCGCTGTTGTCCTTCATAGGCACCGTCCGCTGGGACATGTGAAGAGATGGCGGCATCCTCCGGTGTACCGACCGTTGGTGGACCTGTCGACAATGGAGGAGCGACATGTGATTATCACATACAGGCTTGACCATGCCACAATCCAGGAACTGTGTACCCAGCTGGAGCAAGCCCTGATGTCTGCAATCCGCCATCCCACAGGAATCCCCCCTCAAGTGCAGGTGCTCTCAGTGCTCCATTTCCTTACAAGTGGGTCATTTCAAACAATAGTGGCCATAGCATCAGGGATGTCCCAGCCTATGTTTTCCAACGTATCTACCAGAGTGTTGTCTGCCCTTCTGAAACACATGCAGAGCTACATCGTTTTTCCTCAGGTGAAGGATTTGCCTACAGTGAAAGGTGATTTCTATGCCCTGGGACACATCCCCAACATCATGGGTGCCATTGATGGGACCCATGTGGCTTTGGTCCCCCCCCCACAGGAGTGAACAGGTGTACAGAAACCGGAAGAGTTATCATTCGATGAATGTACAGATGGTATGTTTGGCAGACCAGTACATCTCCCATGTGAATGCCATGTTCCCTGGCTCAGTGCATGACACCTACATCCTGCGGAATAGCAGCATCCCTTATGTGATGGGTCAACTCCAGAGGCACCGTGTGTGACTATTAGGTGAGCACCTGGAAGCAAGTCAGTGGGAATGGTTGTCTGGGTTTGGGGATATCCCTCCAGGTTAGTGCGTGTCTAACAGTTGTCCCTCGCCATTTGCAGGTGACTCTGGTTACCCCAACCTGTCATGGCTACTGACCCCAGTGAGGAATCCCAGGACAAGGGCAGAGGAACGCTACAATGAGGCCCCTGGGCGAACTAGGAGGGTGATCGAGCGGACCTTCGGCCTCCTGAAGGCCAGGTTCCGCTGCCTCCATATGACAGGTGGATCCCTATTCTACTCACCAAAGAATGTGTGCCAGGTCATCGTGGCCTGCTGTATGCTTCACAACTTGGCTTTGCGACGACAGGTGCCTTTTCTGCAGGAGGATGGTCCAGATGGTGGTGTTGTGGCAGCTGTGGAGCCTGCGGACAGTGAAGACGAGGAAGCAGAGGAAGAAGACATGAACAACAGGGACTCAGTGATCCAGAAATATTTCCAGTGAGACACAGGTAAGAGTACAGACCTGCCTACTACATGTACTTTAACACTACTACCTCTCTACTGTCTGTCGTTTTCACCCAGTGTATGGTCACTGAGTTGTCACTTTCCCTTACGATTTCACAGATGTGGGTCCCACTGTGTGACATCTGCTTAGATTCCTCATGGACTAGAGCTGTGTGACATAGGTATGGTGACATTACAATTGAAAGAGCATTTTGTCACTGTAATTGCTAATACACTATTTCGAAATCACAGACAGACTCCAGATTGTTTTGTGCTTTAAGTGTGTTTATTTCAGTGCTCAATATTGGAGGGGGTAGTGAAATGGTGAGGGGTGATGGCGGAGTAATGTCCATGGCAGAGTCCAGTCTATTAGTCTCACAGGTGCATTGCCCATATGGGCATAGGAAGTGGAGCTGGGGCAGTTTAAGTATGGACAGGGTGACAAAGTGGGACAGTAGGATGACAATCAGGGTGGTCTCATTTCTTGGCGGGGGTCTTGGCATCGTGCTCTGTCTTGTTCCTGGATCTCAGGGACCGTTTGCGGGGTGGTTCTCCCTCTGCAGGGGGTGGGGTGCTATTTGGTGGTCCTGTGACGGGGCGTCCTGTCCACTAGCGCCGGCGGAGGTGGTGGGCAGTTCATCGTCCATGCTAGTGTCAGGGGCCCCTTGTTGTGCCACAGTGTCCCTCCTGGTATTGAGTACTTCCTTCAGCACCCCTACGATGGTGCCCAGGGTGGAGCTGATGGTTCTGAGTTCCTCCCTGAAGCCCATATACTGTTCCTCCTGCAGGCGCTGGGTCTCCTGAAACTTGGCAAGTACCGTTGCCATTGTCTCCTGGGAGTGGTGGTAGGCTCCCATGATGGAGGAGAGGGCCTCGTGGAGAGTGGGTTCCCTTGGCCTGTCCGCCCCGTCGCACAGCAGCCCTCCCAGTTCCCCTGTGTTCCTGGGCCTCCGTCCCCTGGACCGTGTGCCCACTGCCACTGCCCCCAGGTCCCTGTTGTTGTTGGGGTGGTGGGTTAGCCTGGGTTCCCTGTAGTGGTGGACACACAGCTGATTGATATGTCCTGGGGACAGAGGTATGGGCCTGCTGGGTGGGTGCTGTGCTGGTGTTTCCAGAGAGGGAAGGTCTGTGGTGGCCGGTGACTGGGTAAGGGGAACCGACTGTCCCGAGGTCCCCGATGGGCCGGGCTGGTCATCTAGATCCAGTTCGACAGAGGTGCTGTCATCACTGTGGGCCTCTTCTGTTAGTGGTGTGGACATGTCTGGACCCTCCTGTCCGGTGACGTTGGGTAGGGGTCCTGCAGGGGTATAAAAGGATGGTTATTACATCTGTGTGTGGCATGGTGTGCAATGGGTGGGTGACCGTGTACCCCAGTGCTTGCATTCCTGTGTGGGACCTTGTGTGATGATGGTTTAGGGGGTTGTATGGGTATGTGCAGTGGGCATGCTTTAGTGATGGGTGTCCAAGCTTTGTTGTTGCATGCAGAGCTTGGTGTTGGGATGGGTGGTTTGTGATGTTGGGACATATGTGAGGAGTTGGGGTGCTGGGGGTGAGGGTGAGGGTTGGGGTATGTGTTGGCATGCAGGTAGGGTGGGGGATGTAATAGTTAAGATTTGTCTTACCAGAGTCCATTCCTCCACCTACTCCTGCGAGGCCCTCAGGATGCAGAATCGCCAAGACCTGCTCCTCCCATGTTGTTAGTTGTGGGGGAGCAGGTGGGGGTCCGCCGCCAGTCCGCTGAACTGCCAGGTGGTGTCTTGAGACCACAGAACGCACCTTCCCCCATAGGTCGTTCCACCTCTTCCTGATGTCCTCCCGATTTCTTAGGTGCTGTCCCACTGCGTTGACCCTGTCCACTATTCTTCGCCATGGGGTGTCTTTGCCGTGCCATGGGGTGGTGTAGGTGATGTGTGGGGTGGAGTGTGTGGTGATAAGTGGGCTGATATGTAGTGGTGTGTTGTGTGAGGTGTGTGGAGGTTCTGTGGGTGATGGTGTTGTGTGCCTGTGGATGCTGTTGTACTTGCTGGTGGTGTCTCTCTCTGGCCTTCTTTCGGAATTTTTTGTCGTAGGGGTTTGTGGGTGATGTGGGTGTGTGTTTTATATTGTAATGGGTGTGTGGGAGTGGTGTGTGTATGTGTATCAGGTGTGTGTATTTCGAATTGTCCAATGTGGCTGTGTTTTGTATATGTGAGTGTATTTTGAGCGCGGCGGTGTGTACGGCCAATGGAAGTCCGTGGTTGAAAGACCGCCGCGTGGATTAGTGTGCCGTGATAGTGTGGGCGTTTTTCTGTTGGCGTGACGGTGGAGGTTTTGTTTTTGCCAGTTTATCACTGACCTTTGGTGTGGCGGACTTTTGTGGGTGTCTGAATTTTGGCGGATTCCGAAATGTGGGTCATAATAGCTGTGGCGGAATTCCGCGGCCGCGGCGGTGTGTTGGAGGTCTTCTGCGCGGCGGTAAGCGGCTTTTACCGCCAGGGTTGTAATGACCACCTAAGCGTTGGGTCCGTGTGTTGGCTACCTCTGGCTTGGATAAATTTAATTGCAGCGATGTTGTCCGAGGCCATGTGCTGTAGATTCGGGAGTGCCTTTATGAGTCTTAGAATAGTAGAGCGATTGAGAACATTGGTGGGAGATCTTGAGGTGAACTCCGGAACCCAGAGCAGCTGGAGGTTTGGTTTGTCATTTTGGGTACCTGAATGAGGGGCCTGGATTTGCTCTGCGTGCTCGATATGTTCCATGTAGACCACTTCACCCAGCTTTGTGCCGTGGACATTCCTCTTGCTGCTTGAATTTGCCTGCGGTGGCTGTCTGAATTGTCCGAGCATAGTGGTTTATGATTTTGTGCTCTGCTGGTCCCCTTGGGGACTTGTACGATTGTCCATAGGTTTGCCAAGCACAGGGAGGGGCCCCAACGGGGGCTTTGTTAGCTGGACGACCCATATTGGGTCAGAAGTGGTCTTAGCTCCAGCTCCAGTTTTTGTGTCGATGCTAGTACTTGCTGGAACGTGGATATCGCCGTTCTGCCTAACACTTGAAGCCAAATGCTCCTGACTTTGTTCATATGAAATAATTTCTGTGGTTTTTGAGATGGATAGTTGAAGTGATCGAGCAGATCTCCTTCCTTTTCTTGGCCGTTTGCGTTCTCTTTTTTATAGAACCCGTATTGAGGGTTTCTCACAGTTCTCATGTTTGGCAGTGGCTTGCGATGAAAAGTGATTCTCCATGTTTTCCATTCTGAAGCTTGCTGAAGCAATACTTTCTGCCTGAGATCTTTTCTCTCTTATGGTCGACGGTGAGGTTGTTTGAGGAGAGCGGGGGTTCTCCTCTTGTTTTTGCACAAATGGGTCAGATGTTAGCAAGGTAGCAAGGGGAGTTGTATGTGCGTGTTCATCGTTCTGGGCGGAGCCGATTTCTTTAAGTATACCTTCTAGGATTTGCAGCAGTTGAGACAGTTTATCTACCCCCTCCTTGCAGGAGCAGATGGTAAAGTCATTGGCTTGTTTAGCTTGTGCCCTTGTGATTAAGGCGTTTAACTCTTCCAGCTTGCTGTCAATACCGGAGACAAATACTGCCATTGTATTTAACAAGTCTACTTGAATATCCATTTTATTTGAGTGGAACTGCAGAGCCATAACCGTTGCTTGCATTGAGTTTAGGATTGCAGCCCACATGTCATCTGCCCTTGTAACATCCGGGGGTCGTAGTTGTGATTGTGGTTGCAGGTTGGATTTGTAGTCCCTGCTTGGGGTACTTTCAGCTTTAGTTGCTTTATGGGCGTGGATCTGAGCGACTATCTCAGTTTCTTTCTCGGGTGGTCTAGATGGACAACCCTGATCTGTATTCCAGAGCTCTAATTCCTCACTTTCACATGCAAATGCTGGGAAGGAATGGAGTTTGAGGCTTAGGCACAGGGGGTCGCCTTGCCGGGGGTCTTGTTCTAGGATTTCCGCAGTTGCTACCATCTCTGAGTCCAGAATCAATTGGTTTGCCGAGCTGGATGTTCAACGGAGCTTTGCAGGATCTGCACTGGCGCTCCTTATGGTTCTCTCTTGCCCGAGAGTGGGGGGCGCTCCTTGTGCCAGAGTGCGGGGCTCCTGCGCTGTGTCCGGATCGCCTAGTTTCAGAGGCTGCTTCCTCATGATCACTATTGCTGGCGAAAGAGGGACGGGGAGGGGGACAGGTGAGTTCACTTTGGGACTCTCTCCGAGGATTCCTGGCATTTGCAAATCGGAGAAGGGTGATAGGCCGCCCCCTATGGATTGATAGCTTGGTGCCGGTGATCTGGTCCTTTTTCTGGCACCAGAAGTTGTTACAGCAACGAAGTAGTCAGTTATCTTGCGGTGACTGGGTGATGGGTTCCCCTCTTCCTTAGTGTCTGGTTGTCCCCAGTTTGTTTCTTCCGTGCTAGAGAATTGTTCAGCCTTCCCCCTGCCTGGGCCGTTGCCTGGGAAGTGTCTCCTTCACAAAATGGGGTGATCCAAGTCTAGGTCACTGCTTGCTCTCCTTTTTACTGCAACTCCGTCCGTAGTCGGTTCTCCTTTCCTTTTCCTATTCGTTTGATTTGTGGGTTGACTGGTGGCATTACTTCGTGCTTTACCTGATCTCATGCTCCTACCCCTGGTTGATCAATCTGTTTGCTTGTTTGCTGGCGGCAGGGTGGTCTACTCGAAGAGACCTTCAGAAAGCTTTCAGTTGAGAGTCGTTGAGAGTGGTTGTTGAGAGGCAATGGGAGTGTTCGCTCGCTTTTTCTCGCTGACTGCGCAACCTCCTATTGGAATTGGGGTTGTGGGTGATATGCCACTTTGCTTGCTTTCTCCTTGCGTTGTCGATGGGCGGGCAGGTGAGGAACTGCTACCCTGTGGCGCCAAAAGGCGGGTGCAGTGAATCCGATACTAAGGCTATCAGGGGTTTTGCTGGGCCGCCTCTCACTTCTTTCTGTTCCTGGTGAGGTTGAGTTGGGTTGAGCTGCGGTCGTGGTTTAAGGCTTGTGGCTTGGTATGCGGACTGTCAGTGGGCTCGCATGTCCAGGCCGAGCTCCTGCTCCGCTTCTCGCTGCTGCAGGACACTGAGCACTTTTACACACCTCTGCGCGCACTTCTACACTCCACTGCAGTCTGGGGCTGCTGCACGTGGCCTAGCAGGCGCGGTCCAGGACCTGGCCAGGTTGGGCTGCGCAAGGTTGGAGCTGGGGCAGGCGTTGTAGGAGGCTGCGGGGGGCCGCAGAAAAAAGACAGCGTTCTGGAGTTTTCTGGAGCCCAGTGTTGCCCCCTCCACCCCGCCACCCACTTCCAATGGTGCTTGCGGCGCTGGGGGCAGGCGGGATGGGATGGATTAGAGCTTTTGAACTTTGAGGTTGAACTTTAGTAGCAGGGCCTTGGGCCTTGGCCTTCTCAGCCAGATCCAAGGACTGGGGCCCTCACCCCCCCCCGCAAGCCGCACCCGCACAAGGCTAGAATAGTTTCTCTTTTTGTAATTTTGGTTCCCTCATGCCTACTCATTGGCTATACAAAAATATGCTCAATTATTTTATCATTGAATGTCCCTTCTTTTGGCCAGAGATACATATACGTTTTTGGCTGGCGTTAGACCATTCTAAAGAATATTGTTGTCATTTTCTTTGATTATGGGGAAACAAATTCTGCATATGTGGTAAGGGAGTCTCCATAATTACTTGTCTTCCCAATATGTTTAACCTTTTTATCTATTGTCGTGGGCCCATTTTAGTTAGTCGCTTGGCACAGTGATAGCTTAGCATAGGCTTCAGGCCTGTGCCCTTTTACCTAGTTATTATGCTCTGTATTCCTGTATTCATTTTTTCTTCATTTTATTATTACTTCTTTTAGTACCATTGTCTTAATTTCATTATCAGTGGCTATTCTGCGAAAGCGTCATTATCAGTGCTATGGATGACATATTTTACATCATGTTCTTTTCCTCGGAATTACAAGAACAGTATGCGAGACACACAGAATAATATTTTGTATTGCCAGCCCCAATACTGCGCACACAGTCCCACGCTTACGTTCATTCCCGCGTCACGTTTCTGTACATAAACATACAAAAACAACACAAAAACTATAAAAACATCTTGTAGGACAAAGGGCATTAGAGGAAGTTACAGACATAATTTCTATCCATGCTGCATGCAGGTTTTTGGCTGACCTCAGCCTTTGTGTCTCCATGAATCCTGATCTGCAGACTGGAAGCCTGACCTTGTACCATGGTAACGGGGGTGATGTGGGCTTCTCATGGACACTGTACAGACAGATTTGGCCTACATAGTCATGCTCTCGATCAGGGGCTAGAGATTAAGCTTTTAGGTAGGAATGTTATACTAATATCATGACAATATGTTAGGGCTGGTTATATTCACCTCTCTAATTTTCACAATCCTGATTTTGTTATTCCTCATTATCCTAATGATTGCAGCTAATGCACTTTATCATAGATTGCACTCTTTTCAACAAATGTATTGAAAACTGTCCTGTATCTCTTTTCTTGCATATTTGTGTGTAAGAAACTTGTATGTGGAGAGAAAAGGGTAAGGCTTGTCTGACCAGGGTTTCCCTGAGGGGGTCTTCAGAGTTCCATGCGCAAGTCTGCCACAAATCACCTTTACTGGTTGGGTTTTGGTGAGGTGCCTCTAGTGAGCCAGGAGGGTTGAGCCGACAGATGGCAACTGGTGTGGGAGTGACTCAGTCGCCTACAACGCAGAGGTGCTACCGCCCCAAATAGAGCAGTCTTGTTGGAGTACGAGTCCTTCTGACATGGCGCCACAGTAGTGTTATTTGAGTAGTGACCACTGATGTCGTGTCACACCGCTTTGCACCTGGCTTAGCTGCCTATTGTCACTTTAGTGGTCACTGGTTATAGACTCCATTTTGTATTCAGCCTAGACTCCATTTTGTGTTCAGCTTAGCTTCACCACCACGTTAAAGTATTTTTCTGTGCAAACATATTATGCAATGTGTTTTTCTACTTCTATGTGTTTTCTTTCTTACTGAAGAGCTAGGACTGGTACACGACATGTAGGGGGTGAGCAGTCAGTACGATAAGCTAGTGTTTATCATAGGCAAGAGAACAGTTTGACTTTGGGAGGCGTGCCTTGGGAAGATGGCCAGCTCCCGACGCATTCCTGTCAAGGTTTACCTAAACTAGCCAGCATTTTTTAATATTTCCATCTGAGGGGGGTCTTCTAGAAGGCTCTTTCGTGGTTGTTTAAGCTATAAAAAGGTGGCCCAGCTCAGTAGCGATGAATTCCGAGACCTCGGTCAGCACTGGATATCAAATGCCTGACACTGTTCCCGTGAGGGTGAAGATCTCTTTCTCGCAGTTGAACGGGGTCATCCTCTTGCTTGCATGAGAAAGATGAAGCATCTGGCAGGCCCTACAGTGATGAATTTTTATTAATTATTTGCTTTGCATTGCATATGAATACATATCTATATATCAATATAAGTGTTTGTATCCTTGCATGTATATATTTGCTGTTTATAGATTGAAGATTCTTTATACATGGTCTTACATTGTTGTTGCACATTTTGAAAGTACACTTTTTTACTATTCAAACCTTCCTTCACGAACCTTGCAAAAAGCTATAATAAGTGTCTTCATCAGATTAAGAAGTGCATTCCAGAGAATCTTTTCAACTCCTTTCAGTGTGTATATCTTGGCTCAGTCAAAAGTAAAGCAAAACAGCCACCAACGATGGAGTGGGCACTAATTTTACGAGCCTTTTGAGTATCTCTCTCTCACACACACTAAAGGTACCCTAAGTACCATCACACGGAGACGTCCACGGTCTTAGTGGCTATCCTCCCCAGCTAAATAGGTAGTACCTATCTAGGGTGTGAGTTGTTCAAGCTTGAACCACAAAGGGACTTTTTCCCCTGTTGGGGTTCCCAACCCTAACACCTATTCTCAAATATGACAAATTCTGTAAACATCAGGGATAACTGCAGACTTCCGCTCACACCGTTTCTTTTAGCCCACGGCTGAACAGAAGAGGGCATGTGTCACATTTGTCGTGGAAGCCCACGATGCATATAGGACACAAATATTCCACTCTTGGGTCACCTTTTCAGAAACAGATTCAAATTCACATACTTTTTATGCATACAGAATAGCAAACGTAACCCAACAGTACCAAGCTTATCAATACTTAGAGATACCTCTCTCTTTTCAAGTTCATCAAAACCTGTTCTATGGCAACCTCAACATGTAATACAACCCGTGAGATTAGGTCCTTTAAGCAATGATGGACCAATGTGCCTGACACTTGGCACTTACACACCACATCCCAATGTGCAGGCTATGAGAAGCTGAAGTACACACACTGTACAATAAGAAAGTAGAATATATAGACGGGTAATATAATGCGTAAAGCAGATACTGAACACCGCCCGAGCAAGGCTGCTCCAGCTTCCTATCAATTGGCTGTTCTGGGAATTAATCCACAAACAGTCCACTCAATAATGGGAAATGCACCCACAGAGCAGGAGAAAATTCTGTTCTGGATTGCACAAAAAACAAATCAGCTGGAAGCAGTGTTTCCCCATACAGCACCCCAAGACAAACAAATATACTTGAATTATATGTTCTCTTGGTTTGCCATGATTCCGAGGGTCACAGCTCAGATCTGGTGAAAAGCAGCACCATTAATCTTAATAACCCAATTATGGAAGACACAAGGTTGGTTCCCCACTCTTCTGGAGATGTTGGTTTCACTTTCCATTCTACTTCCAGTGTTACTGCAGCTTCTCTTGGATCCAGTGGGTTCTCCCCATCCTCTTCTGTTCCAAAGCCATCAAGTTCTCATGGCTTGGAAAATATCGGGAGACATGGTCAAGTTGAAGGCATTTCAACAGCAGGTGCCGCATTTATATAAGCTTGGGCTCCTTCCACCCACAAACTATATTCTTCTGCGTGGAAAAAATGGATGGGTTGGTGCCTTCAATGGGATGTGGATCCCATGGGATCACAGGGCTCAAAAAATTCACTCAACCACAGGCATTGGCGAGCCTTATTTGATCAGGGCGAGCTATTTTTAATACTTACTCATCCCTTCTGGTGAGTTGACACTGAACAGGTGTTCTGTTCAGTTGAAAAGTGGAGGGGCAATAAAAGATGCCTTTAAATGTTGTTCTTATGTCACATTTGCTCTGTGTTCACAGACAGAGGTCAAAAGTCAGTTTTTCTAACAATTAATTTCCCTTCTGACTGCAGAGTTCCAGGGCTTTGTAAGGTGAACTGTGTGACCTGCTGCTTAGAATGTAAAATAAAAGGGTATAGGGTATCAGGTGTTTCCTAACACACAACATTTAAATGAGTAAGTCAACTGTGCAAACATTTCAAAATATATTTCAGTAGTTGTGAAAGCCCTTTTTTATATTTCTGTGTGATGAAAAAATATTTTAATAGGATGAAAACATATCAGAATACTTTACATGTTGATGTGCAAAGGATATGATTTCTGGAACCCAATCTTCACAGGTTGGTAATACACTATATAGTTTTATCAGTAAAGCTGCAAGTTAGTGGAGAGGTTTTTGGACATTTTTTGGAAAGGTCCTGTTTTCTTGGAAAGTTACTGTGTGTAGATAACAATATGTTACCATATCATGGTTTAGTAATATACTTATTAAAATTGAGTGTTTAAACAAACTGAGAAACACTCCTGCCCCTGATGGCAATGTTGTTAGTCAACTAAAAGAAGTCCTAGGTTATGTGGGCTAGACCTCATGGGTAGGTGGGCTAGATTCTTGTGATTCATGCAGCAAACTTTTGTCTACTTAATCAAACAAAAGAGGGTTTTTTGTACTGAAGGTGCAATCTTATGTGAGAATGAAGAAAAAGGGCGACTCTGTAAACTAGTTCCCTAGGACCACACAATTTGAGACCCGTTTACGGGTCAAGTACATTACAGTTAGGTCGAGTAGATTATTTAAGTCACCCGACCTGCAGGTCTAGTAACATTTTTATGATTTTTTGATCCCTGAGAGCTCAGAGTTGAAAGATGTGCTCAATTTTCTTTCAGAATATGCTGAACCTGGGTTATGTTACAAGTCAGTAAACGATTTCAGATCACCTTTGTCTGCTTGGCATGACCTCATTGATGGTAAGTAGGTAGGTATACACCCTTTGAAGTGCAAAATGCTTAAAGGTATATGGGTAGCAAACCCTCCGAAACCTATATATTCTCAATTCTGGGATTTTAATAGTGTTCTCTCATTAATTGATTCTTGGCCAGATAATCCTGAGTTGTCTATCAAACAGATTTCTGCTAAATTATTAATGCTTCTATATTTGGCTTTGTGTCGAAGGGTGTCAGATATCAGAGCCCTTGACTTAGCTTGCAGGTTAGCGCCTCGAAGCCCTGACGGGTACATAGTGCGCTTTATAAATGTAATGATTGATTGATTGATTTACACCTGATGGAGTTTCATTTATTATTTCAAAACGGACAAAAACTATGTCTCAAGTGATTGATTACCCAGCTTTTCCTCATAATGCAATATTATGTTTAGTCAAATGTTTGAAGGTGCATGAGGAACGCATTCTGTCTTGTATGACTGATTCTTTAGGCCCTATTTTGTTAGCTCCTCAGAAACCTTTCAAACCAGTTTCTGCCGTGACCTTAGCCCGCTGGTTTAGTTGGATCACAGCAGAAGTTGGTATTGTTGTGTCTGTTTATGGAGATCATTCTGCTCGGGGCGATGGCCTCTAAGGCATTTGAGCTTGGCTCCAGACTGGAAGATATTTAACATGCAGCTGATTAGTCATCTGTGTTTAAAACCTTTTATTCTAAGCCTATTGTGCATGCTTCTTCTGCTGTGGTTTGTCAGCTTTGAATCAGCATAATTGGAGCCTCCGGTCCTGCCATAGAATAGAACATTTTCTAGCATATCCAACAAGGATTCTAAATTCCATTAAGGACACAGGGGTGAGGATTATTCCACCCACTAGGACAGGTAAGATATTGTAATACCCTTTCGTTTGATTTTTAATATGCATATTGATGGTGATGTTTACCTTTTGCCTGCCCTTGTGAAGATTTCAGGGTGATGGGCCTGAGTTCACATATCCATTCTTTATTTCCAGGATCAGATCAGAAGCAAGGATGAAGTGTTTTGGAGTACCAGAATTCTTTGGATGTCGATGCCTAGACTTTGGTTCCAGTTTTATGTTGGACTGTACTTACAGCAAAGAAAGAGGCAGTCAAGATGGTGCTTCACTCTTTTGTAGGTTATGCCTCGTTACTATTGGTCGATTATGAAGGAGGCGTAGTTCAAAGCATCATGGGAAATATGGTTTGTGGAGAATTGTTTTAATTTACTGTTTTTCGATTGGCTGCTACATTGAAGTAGTAAAGGCAGAGAAAGCATAATTCTCACCTCAGTGTCCTTAATAGAATCTAAAATTCTTGTTGTGTATGCTAGAAGATTTTCTGTTTGGCTCCCATGAGGAGTGCTCACATTCCTGCTATACTGTTGCATTTTTCCCTCTGAAGCAGTTAGCATCGTGTGGAGGTTCCTGGCTCCACTGATATTGGGAGCCATCTTAGAAGTGACTGCCCACTCTTAATTCGTTTGTGTTGCTTTTCCCTTTAGTTTACTGTTTCATTTTGGTTCCCAGTACTCTCTTCTGGAGGGGAAGCCTTCCAGTGGGGAGGGAAGTTGGTGGACTCCAGTTTGTATTTTAGTTGCCCATCGATTTTATGTGTGCCGTCACACCCACAGCCATGCTCGGGCTATTTTTACACGGAGGGTGAACGTCCGTGCAGTGAGTGCCCCAATGTCAAGCCCATCACCGACCGTCCATGCTAGAATGGCAGCAGGGCCCCTGGCCATTTTAGATCAGGCTCCATCTGGTACACTAGGCAGGAACTCTTGGATTGTCAAACCTAGACTATAAGGCCACCAAGCAGTGGACCAAATATCAGGCTGATTGCCCAAAATCAGTACCTCAGTCTTCTTAGCATTTAATTTTAAACAGTTATTATCCATCCAGCTGGCTACTTCTGAAAGGCGTAATAACAGTCAGGGGACAGTGATATTGCGTTTTTGGAAAAGACCATGGCCATGTATGCTCCTTCGTCTTGCCCAAGACATCATTCTTGGTATCCTCATTGACACCACTCTGACTCTCTTCAATGATTTGTTTAATCAGCAGATCCTGAAGTAGTCTTTGTAGGCCCTTTTTATATGCATAAAGGAGCACCTCTCAGTTTATGTTTCATGGGTATGTAACCTTTTTTAATTTGATAGTGCATTAATCCAGATAGTTTACTCTAACCAACACTGAAGGTATTTGGAAATTTGTCAACAGGTTTTGAACTTCATTTTTCCTCTTGAACGACCAATACTGAGTCAGGAGCACTAGGTTAAAAACAGTTTGCCCCTAGTCTCCCATATCGTGTACACAAAAAGCTTGTGAACTCCTTCCTTCGGAACTCACATTGGTGGTGAAATTACCACTGAATATTTTTGTTGTTCCATTGAAAGCTATGGCCTTGATGTTGGGGTTAGAAAGTACAAACTAGAGGTGCAAATTTCAAATCAAAATATTCCTGTTTTGTGATAGTGTATGTTGATCCAGAGTCATTCTAATTCTTGATTTGGTACTCACACTGTGCACGTTCGCAGTTTATCTGCCTCTTCAACCTAATTATTTTTAAGTCTTCAACTACTAAAATCTTGCTTGGTGGCTTAGATTCCTGTTCCATAAATCGGCCCATATTTTGGTTAGTGTCAGTTAAAATCTTAGCCAGCCTTGGACTTTGAGGGTATTTACCTTCCTTGCATACATTATTTGCCAGTGGGTAGACAGTACTTATAAAAAGCACAATGTGAATTGCTGCCACAGCTGAAGCAGGACAATTTTGATTTATTTTCTTCTGCTTGAAAGGTTCCATTTTGCTGGTCTTGTACTACACTACATACTTCATTGTTTTTGTTGACAGGTTGCTCTTCGTTGACTTATCCTGTCACGACTCACGTGCTGCTTGCGCCTGGAGTTTGCAGATCTTGAGGCGTGGATCTTGAGAGTTCGACTTTGGCCCAAAAAGGGGCGACTCTTTCTGGTAGCCACGGTGCTGTAGGCAAGGGAAACGCCAAGGACAGACCGTGACCGTGAGAAAGTAGCGCCAGAGGGAAAAAAAACCTTCAGAAGAAGAGGAAAAAACCTCCAAGAAGATTCGCAGAGGATTCCTGAAACAAGAACAGAGGAACAGGAATCAAAAGAACTGACGAATAACCCAGAAATGGCGAAATCCAGAGCTAAAGGCTAGGAAATCAGGAGCGAGGACACTAACTGAACAGAAAGTGTTGCAGCGCAAAGAGGAGAAGAAAGCACCACCCTTAAATACCATAAAACAGGAAGTGACCCACAGGAAGAAAAAGGACACCATCTTGGATAGGGAAAAGTAGATAGAATAGACTGGAGCAGAAACCATAGAGAATAGGGAAGGAGGAATGCTGGGAAGACAAGGGTAACCTGGGAAGGGGAAAAGACATAAAGGAAAGAGTAAGAAACAGACCCAAAAAGGAAGAAGACAGAAGAAAGAAGAAAAGGAGCCCAAACAGGTAAGGGGGGTCAGGAGACCCCAACAAAACGGAGGGAGAGAGCAGCGCGAGGCCCCAAGTAAGCCCTGGGGCCTCGTAGTGTGCAGGAAAGGCTCGGGGCGCGCCGCGTCCTAAAGACGCGAAGCGCGGCCCGAGCCGAACGCGCGGCTTGTGCCGAACGCTCGGCTCGCGCCGCACCGCGCGCCGCGACATATCCCACACAAGAAACTGATTGTGTAATTGCCACTACGGATTTGATCACTTTATACCATGCTGGATCTCCTATAACTCACAGCTTCTCCTGTATACGGTTGCCATTACTTTTGGCCATCAACTGGTCGTGTATAATCTCATCAGTTGGCTCTCCAAAAGTGCAAGTGGTCGACTATCCCCTCAATGCTGTAATACACTCCTCAAAAGATTCCCCTTACCTTTGTTTCCTTCTATATAGACATAGGGATGTGTGATGTTTATTGTAGGTTTAAACTTATTTTATTTTAAGTCTCATTAAAGCCTCTTCAGAAGCTCCAGCCTTTGGTACTATGCCGAAAATATCCTAAACCTCTGATGCCAAGAAATGCAGAAGGATGCCATTCTTAAGTTCCACTGACATCTTATTAGCCTAAATGTCCAGGAGATACGTTCGCAACTCATCTAGCCAACATTTCCAAGGAACAGGAGGATCTCTTTTATTTTGCTTTTTTTGTGGAGGATCAACCTGCATAATTGTAGGAAAGTACCATCTTGCCTGGCATGTTACCCCCATATTTCACTTTATATATGTTGTTTTAGTCTATGTGTCACTGAGACCCTGCCAGGCAGAGCCCCAGTGCTCATAAGTATGTGCCCTGTATGTGTTCCCTGTGTGATGCCTAACTGTCTCACTGAGGCTCTGCTAACCAGAACCTCAGTGGTTATGCTCTCTCTGCTGTCCAACTTTGTCACTAACAGGCTAGTGACTAAATTTACCAATTCACATTGGCATACTGGTACACCCATATAATTCCCTAGTACATGGTACTGAGGTACCCAGGGTATTGGGGTTCCAGGAGATCCCTATGGGCTGCGGCATTTCTTTTGCCACCCATAGGGAGCTCTGACAATTCTTACACAGGCCTGCCAGTGCAGCCTGAGTGAAATAACGTCCACGTTATTTCACAGCCATTTACCACTGCAGTTAAGTAACTTATAAGTCACCTATATGTCTAACCTTCACCTGGTGAAGGTTGGGTGCAGAGTTACTTAGTGTGTGGCCACCCTGGCACTAGCCAAGGTGCCCCCACATCGTTCAGGGCAAATTCCCAAGACTTTGTGAGTGCGGGGACACCATTACAGGAGTGCACTGTACATAGGTCACTACCTATGTACAGCGTCATAATGGTGACTCCGAACATGGCCATGTAACATGTCTAAGATCATGGAATTGTCACCCCAATGCCATTCTGGCATTGGGGGGACAATTCCATGATCCCCCGGGTCTCTAGCACAGAACCCGGGTACTGCCAAACTGCCTTTCCGGGGCTCCACTGCAGCTGCTGCTGCCAACCCCTCAGACAGGTTTCTGCCCTCCTGGGGTCCAGGCAGCCCTGACCCAGGAATGCAGAACAAAGGACTTCCTCTGAGAGAGGGTGTAACACCCTCTCCCTTTGGAAATAGGTGTGAAGGCTGGGGAGGAGTAGCCTCCCCCGGCCTCTGGAAATGCTTTGATGGGCACAGATGGTGCCCATCTCTGCATAAGCCAGTCTACACCGGTTCAGGGATCCCCCAGCCCTGCTCTGGCGTGAAACTGGACAAGGGAAACGGGAGTGACCACTCCCCTGACCTGCACCTCCCAGGGGAGGTGCCCAGAGCTCCTCCAGTGTGTCCCAGACCTCTGCCATCTTGGAAACAGAGGTGTCTGTGGCACACTGGACTGCTCTGAGTGGACAGTGCCAGCAGGTGACGTCAGAGGCTCCTTCTGATAGGCTCTTACCTCTCTTGGTAGCCAATCCTCCTTCCTAGGTAGCCAAACCTCCTTTCCTGGCTATTTAGGGTCTCTGCTTTGGGAATCTCACCAGATAAAGAATGCAAGAGCTCCTCAGAGTTCCTCTGCATCTCCCTCTTCACCTTCTACCAAAGGATCCACCGCTGACTGCTCAGGACGCCTGCAAAACCGCAACAAAGTAGCAAGACGACTACTAGCAACCTTGTATCGCTTCATCCTGATGGCTTTCTCGACTGTTTCCAGGTGGTGCATGCTCTGGGGGTAGCCTGCCTCCTTTCTGCACCAGGAGCTCTGAAGAAATCTCCCGTGGGTCGACGGAATCCTTCCCCCTGCAACCGCAGGCAACAAAAGACTGCATCACCGGTCCTCTTGGTCCCCTCTCAGCACGACGAGCGTGGTCCCTGGAACTCAGCAACTCTGTCCAAGTGACTTCCACAGTCCAGCGACTCTTCAGTCCAAGTTTGGTGGAGGTAAATCCTTGCCTCCCCACGCTAGACTGCATTGCTGGGTACCGCGTGATTTGCAGCTGCTCCGTCTCCTGTGCACTCTTCCAGGACTTCCTTTGTGCACAGCCAAGCCTGGGTCCCCGACACTCTAACCTGCAGTGCACAACCTTCTGAGTTGTCCTCCGGCGTCGTGGGACTCCCTTTTGTGACTCTGCGTGGACTCCGGTTCACTCTTCTTCTAAGTACCTGTTCAGGTTCTTCTGCGGGTGCTGCCTGCTTCTGTGAGGGCTCCCTGACTTGCTGGGCGCCCCCTCTGTCTCCTCATCCAAGTGGCGACATCCTGGTCCCTCCTGGCCACAGCAGCATCCAAAAACCCTAACCGCGACCCTTGCAGCTAGCAAGGCTTGTTTGCGGTCTTTCTGCGTGGGAACACCTCTGCAAGCTTCTTCACGACGTGGAACATCCATCCTCCAAAGGGGAAGTTCCTAGACCTCTTCGTTCTTGCAGAACACCAAGCTTCTTCCAACAAGTGGCAGCTTCCTTGCACCCTCAGCTGGCATTTCTTGGGCTCCTGCCCACTCTCGACACTGTCGTGACTCTTGGACTTGGTCCCCTTGTCTTACAGGTACTCAGGTCCGGAAATCCACTGTTGTTGCATTGCTGGTGTTTGTTCTTCCTGTAGAATCCCCCTATCACGACTTCTGTGCTCTCTGGGGGTAGTAGGTGCACTTTACACCTACCTTCCAGGGTCTTGTAGTGGGCTATTTTTCTAACCCTCACTATTTTCTTACAGTCCCAGCGACCCTCTACAAACTCACATAGGTTTGGGGTCCATTTGTGGTTCGCATTCCACTTTTGGAGTATATGGTTTGTGTTGCCCCTATACCTATGTGCTCCTATTGCAATCTACTGTAACTTTACATTGCTTGCATTACTTCCTTTTGCTATTATCTGCATAATTTGGGTTTGTGTACATATATCTTGTGTATATATCTTATCCTCATACTGAGGGTACTCACTGAGCTACTTTTGACATATTGTCATAAAAATAAAGTACCTTTATTTTTAGTACTTCTGTGTATTGTGTTTTCTTATGATATTGTTCATATGACACCAGTGGTATAGTAGGAGCTTTACATGTCTTCTAGGTCAGCCTAAGCTGCTTTGCCATAGCTACCTTCTATCAGTCTAAGTTGCTAGAAACACCTCTTCTACACTAATAAGGGATAACTGGACCTGGCACAAGGTGTAAGTACCTCTGGTACCCACTACAAGCCAGGCCAGCCTCCTACAATAATGATAAGAGGCAATGAGAAGGCAGGTAACAAAGAGAATATAACTGCAGTCAGAAACCAATGGAACTCAAAGTAGAAACAACATAGCTGGTAACTAACAAGACTTTGTAGGAAGGGAGCAGTCTGAATTGATTAAAGTCTAGTAAAACAGAGAGCTCGTCCAGAATAACCATTACATTACAACTGTCAAAGCAAAACTCTGCAGCTTTCTTTGGAATGCACCAACGCGTGAGAGACAGGGATAGAAAGGAGCAAAAGGGAAGAAAGAAAAAAAGGGACTTGTAGTTGTACAGTGTATTCAATGGTGAAACATTTATAATGGAACAAAAGGTAAGTACAATAGAAGCACAGGGATTCTCGTTGCTAAATAGTTGCAAAAAAAAATATTTCTTTAAGTTCTCCATTCCCCCATGTCTTCTCGTGGCAGCACAAACAAGCTGCAATTTACCTGAGAAGTGCATGAATCACTTCTACAAAATATATCAGTCACCTCTGCAGTATCTTCCTAAACTTGGAGAAGAAATGTGGCCCAAAGGCCAGAGGTGCTGATGCTTGAACTGGGGAAACAGATTCAAGTCTCAGCACTGCCTCAGCATCCTTCTGATGCCAGCATCTAAATTAATCTCCCTTTACCCACATGGAAACATATATCTGGTCATATGTAATGTTGTCTGGTGCTAATTTACTTCGACAACGTTTGCGCTATATAAAAAAAAGAAATCTATTGTATTGTAATTGCATTTATATATCGCTTACTATCCCTGGCGAGGCGTCGAAGCACTTTTCGGCGAGTAGCACGCTACTCTGGAAGCCAAAAGGATTAGCATAGAGAAATATGAGTATAGTGTTTAGTATAGGGAAATATGAGTTAACTTGAGGGGTGGACATGGGAGTCTTTTATTTGGATTGAATAGAATAATGGAGGAATAGAAGAGGGGAGAATCCAGAAAGAGGATCTATACTAAAAAAAAAGAGAATGAGACTAGGAAGTGATTGCTCACAATGCACCTTGCACTTCTTCCCCTGAAGCACTTTGCGCAAACTGTGAGCCGCAAAGAGGACCATCACTGCAGAACAGCTGGGAGGTTATAGAATACATTGGCTGAGACTGAGGCTTAAGGCTTCTACACACTTCACACTTATTTCCCATCAGCGACTCTGCAGATCCCAGTGCATTTTTATAGTGCTGACCAGCAAATGCATGATTTAATCGCTCATGGATATGTTTCCAGACTGTATGTAATTATGGGACTGGCTTGAAGAGTTTTCGATGTGGGGAGGTGATGGGGGATACTTTAAGTCTTGAGAGTAGGCTGCAATGAATTAGTGAACTGAAAGTATCTGCTGTATGCCATCCTCATTCAATATATAGAGGTATGATGTTAAAGTCTTGATGGCTCAAAAATGCCAGATCTGGAATGAGATAATAGCTGGTCTCAGATGAACGACAGATTGGACAGGCTATCAGTAAGCAGTTTTCTGAATTTGAGAAAGTCATTTTTAAGTCTGAAGTGTAACTGAAGAGAATTATGCAGGGGGAATCCCTGTTTGAGAATAATTATTCCACTAGTTTGATAAAGTTGACTTGTCAGCGTCCATTTGTTAAAAGAGCATGGTCATTCTGACCCAAAAACTGATACATACTCCCGATAGAAATAAAGTCCACCAGACCCAAGTTGTTCGTCTCCATGTTGATGGTGGCCGTTCTTTCTCCTTTTTTTTTTTTAAGAAGATTGCTCCACCAGTTGCAGAGCTGGCAGTTTTGCTAACACCAACACTCTATGATAGCATCTTCTAAGGCGACCAAGTTCGTACATCACTGAAAGCTAGACCTTAAATAAGTTCAATTGCAACAAAATTTGAATATTTTATTTTGTCACATCGATGACCATTAGAAACGGGAAGTAGCTGGCTAGCTTTGCATTATGAACTCGAGGGGTACAGCAGATGAGATTAATTTCCCAATCCCACTACATTACACAGATGGGGAAAGGTCATGTCCAAAATACGATAGCATCACATAGCATCACACATACCTCATTGGTTATGTGTCACTCGCAATTCCATACATAAAGCAGTCACACAGACACGGCATACATCGGTAAACCAAAATAATTCCAGGAACGTTTTAAAAATGACACGTGCCTTAAACATTGTCCGCTACGTTTGGAAGACCTGAGCACCAGAAAGAAAGGGTCTATCTGGATGCCAGTAGTGAACTGGCCGCGACAATATCCAACTCCGCTCGCATTACTCTGCTCTACGATAAGCTCACTCCTCATTTCTATCCACAACGGCGGGGGTGGGGAACAGCCTAACAGGACGAGAGATCAAGGGCAGCTTCCGCACTACCTGAAGTCACCACAGACTAAAGCACAGGTTCAGCTCAACTAACTTTCCTCACTTCAAGAAAGGCGTCAGTCACCAATTACGTGGGGCTGGAGAGGGAGCGTCTGGCAACGACATGTGCAGATTCCTCGACCAATCAGCATTTAGGAATTCTGTGTAACGCACTATGATTGGCTGGGAACCCCAACGCTCCAATCCAAGGCCATTTTACTCATTACCCGTATGCCCATTTCCAGAAAACACCCAGACTATGTTCAGGCGTGGTATTGGTTGTTATGCAACAAGGAAGTGGTGAATACAGATACTTGACATCCGTTAAAAGATCGCCTACGAACAACGGATATGAGGTTGATTTCACGGACGATCCGTGTAAGTAGTTGACGGAAAGTCACCGTAGATGAAAATCCTGGTCCCACTAGCATGTGCTGGACGTGTATTCTAGTATGAGTAGGTCTCCATCTGGCTTGTATTTACTTTGTTAACTAAACTTCAGTTGTTGTGACATAAAGTCCACGGGCCTAGTATTACGCGTGGCCTTCCTTTATGAAGATTTCTCAACAATGTAGCCAGTGCCGTGACACTTTTTTACTACTATTATGTGAATGTTTTAAAACACAGTAAATTCATTAGTGACCAGTAATTTGGCGTTTAGTTACAGCTTCCATTTAAGCTATTATCTCCTCCCCGGTATACCCTTCCTCCCAGCTTCCCTCCTTATACGTTTCTTGTACAGTCACTTAAGGTCTTGTTACCGACGGAGTGAAAAAGTGTAGAGTGTTTCATTCGCTGCTAATGGAAATCCTCCTAACCATTTCATTTCCTTGCAGGTCCCGGTTATTCCCCAGAGATGGCAGCAGTGCCTGTAAAGTGCCGGATGCTGCTTCTATTGCTTCACCTTCTCCCACTGATTGGTAGGCTTCTTTGCTAGTTCCAATACATTCCACAGACTCTGGCACTCAGTAGTGGGCACTCCAGTACATTATTGTGTCTCAACGAATAGCTTCCAGGAAGAGTGGCGAGTCCAGTAGAACAGGCGGCGTTTGGGTCATAATTTGTGCATTTGAAATTTACTGTCCTGCAGAAAGCAAAATCACGGAGAGATCAGAATTCACCGCATTAAGTCTGTGATTGCGAAGTGGAGAATTAAAAGTTTAGCAATCCAATTTTAGAGTCAGTTTCCCCTAAATCCACATTGCTCCACAACACCAGATTCTAATTGGGCCCCAAAAGTCAGGCATGCTCCACATCCTTTGTGGTCAATGTTACAGGGGACACCACCTGAATTTGGCTGGGAGATTTCAAATTTACTTCCTATCTCTTACAACCTACAATCTGCCACCCTGTTAACTTTACACGCGTTATCAAGCAATCCTATGCTTGGCATCATGCCAGCCAGATTACCATTAAGATATCGCAGGGCACAAATCCTAAAAAAAAAAACCAGTGGGTGGACTAACCAAGTTAGACAGTATTCAAGTGACACCATGGCACATGATTGCACAGCATGTGACATCATGGCGTGTTATATCACAACTGGCATCACAGGAAGTGACATTACAGGAAATGGCACTACAACCCATAAGCTCACATTAAGTGACATCACAAGAAGTAACATGTGATCTTTAGACCTCACACAGATGTGTATCAGGTCTGTAAGGAGTACAGTTGAGCGAATTGCCAGATTTAAATATGAGATTTTGAGTTGGGGATGTGCCACAAAAGTGACACAACCCTGACCCAAAATCTGTGTCTTAATTTCAACATTTATTTATGAAAATCTCTTCCACAAAGAAATTAACACAAGGAGGAATGTGGCAATAAATCTGTTCTCCTTAATTGGTTGCAAAGACTGCATTTAAAAAAAAATCTTATGGGAGTAAGGCACCTGCTGCAGAGAGCTTAGTGTGCCCTGTAATTCGCATGGAAGAATAATAATGGTAAGATAACTCTGGTGCTTAACGCATTTCCTAAAGAGATGTAGGTTGTGTCTAGTCCCAGTTCTGAATCAAAGTACCATAGAGGGTTAACGTGTCTCTTGCATAGTATCATGACAGATTTTTATTTTAGGTAGATAGGTAAGTGGGCCACTATTTTTAACACATAGATCCTTTTGTTACTTGCAGTTCATAAATTGTAATCCTTCTAATATAGCAGAGAGAGCTAAGAAGGACATGTGACTCCTACACCTTGTAACCCTCACTGTCCTATGTAACACATCCTATACAAAGATTTACACTTATATGATTTATTGTCAATGTATAACGTGTACATGTGATGTAAAACCTTTTGACACTGCATAATAAAACAAACTAGTGATATTTAAATTGCTATTTGTGTAAATACAGGAGCAGACCAGCATATCTAACATTCTTACTTTGCATGCATATCCCTTAAATCCAGTGACTGACCAGTCAAAAGCATGCCTCTCTCAAGTACCTGTGAAGTGATAAGCTGTGTGCCTTTGTTTCCACTCCCTTGCATTCACAGGTGTGTGTGAGGCGCCGGATAGCTCCTTAACTTTATCCTTTTGTTTTGGCCCAAGAACAAATTTATAATAAAAAAAGCCTATTCACTGCTGCCTGCACGTTGCTGCTTACAGGGAAAGCAGGCAACATGCAGGAGCTGCTGAATGAGTTGCAGTGTTTAACCCTTACACCGGAACAAGTTCAGCATTTGACAGTGGTGCACAAATATTTGCAGGGTGGACGGCGTCCTTCTTGTGAAAGTAGGGGGTAGACACTATGTACCCGCGTGTATCCCCGACTTGTGCCCTGAGATATCTCCTTGCTCCTATAGGTCACACTGTTTACCGTAATAAGTAGTCACTGGAGATCCCCAAACCTCAATGCTCTTGCCACTCTTCTCCAGTACTTCAAATGTCACGCTTCTTTGTTTGTTTATGTTGAATAATGGAGGATGCAGCAGTGCTTTAGCCAGCGCGTCCTTGATGTTTTCTGATTATGAACCTTTGAAGATGCAGCTATGCTTTAGCCAGCGCATACTCCATGTTTTTGAATTGTGAATTATAGAGAACACAGCTGTGTTTTGCTTCCTATTCCTCCATAGTACCTACTTTTGTAGAACAGACCAACATATCTAACATTCTAACTGTGCATTCTTACTGTGCATGCATATGCCTTAAATCCAGTGATTGACCACAGTCAAAAGCATGCCTCTCTCGAGTACCTGTGAAGTGATGACAAGCTGTGTGCCTTTGTTTCCACTCCATTTCATTCACAGGTGAGTGTGAGGCTCCAGATAGCTCCAGCGAGAGCAGAAGGAGACCTGATATCCACTCAACCTCAGCCTTTTGCTTTGGCCCCAGATCAAATTTAAAATAAAAAAGCCTCTTCACTGCTGCCTGCACGTTGCTGCTCAGAATGAAAGAAGGCAACATGCAGTAGCTTCTTAATGCATTGCGGTGTTTAACCATTACACCGGAACAAGTTCAGCATGTTACAGTGCGGCACAACTACTTGGCAGGGTGGACGGTGTCCGTCTTGTGAAAATAGGTGCTGGACGCTGTGGAGAAGTGTGGCTCAATGGTTATAGCGGCAGACCCTGAAGCAGAGATCTGGCTCAAGACCAGGGTTCAAGTCCCGCTTCGGCAGGTCTTGGGCTCAATTCCCCTTGACCAGATAATTCTCGCCTCAGTGCCTAATCTAATTCATGGGTCCCACTCTGCAACTCTGGGCAATAGCTTGCTTAATCTCCACAATGGTCCCAACAGCGCTTGGATGCCTGGCTTCACCCTGGGGGTGCTCGGGAGTGGGCGCCTCACAGGGAAAAGCCAGGAGGGGTTCCATAGCGGTATGAGTACAGCGCCTTGAGACCCTAACGGGTGAGTAGTGTGCTATACAAGTGCTAATTTACATTTTTTTTACCTGCGGGTACCCCCGACTTGTACCCTGAGATATCTCCTTGCTCCTGTAGGTCACACTGTTTACCGTAAACAGCAGTCACTGGAAATCCCCAAATCTCAGTGCTCTTGCCCCTCTTCTCCAGTATTTCATATGTCACCCTCCCTTGTTTGTTTATGTTGACAGGGGTGTGGAATTTATTAAAATATCTACTTGTCCAGGGGACAGGTTGCTTCTCAAATCTACTTGTCCTGTAAAAAGATCTTATTGTCCCTTTGGTGCCATGTAGTGTGGCGACAAATTATGGCAGCAATTAATAGCCTCTCTGATTATGCCAGGGCTACTACCATAGTAGGGCTTGAATACTTGGAGTTTCAATCCCTACTGTAGCAATTTCCTTATTTTGCCACCTTTCTGCAGATCTGCATACTGGGGCTGGAGGAAGCAGTAAGCAATAGTTCCAGGGCTGGAATGCCTTTGAGTCTGCAAACCTACTAACCTGCATGTTTTAAAGATTTTTACCAGCTTCTCTCTAATATTTTCCCATAATAAGAAAGGTTGGACATTTACTCCTGACAATGGCAGAATTAGAACTTCTTCCAGGGTTGGGAAGAAAGTGGCTGGAGGGAAAATGAACTTGCAAATGCTCAATAGATTTTCACATGAGCAAATCTACACATCGTATTTACCCACGCTAAAATACAGTTCACAAATATTTTATAGGGGTACGACATATACCATGGGTGCACTTTTGTGACTTTCTTTAAGAATTTGGGGCCACAAGTAGGTAGGTTCAGATTTGTGACCTGCAAATTGCGAGTCGCAAATCCGAATGTAGGATGGTGTCCTTGACACCATCTGTGATTCGCAAGGGCTTCGCAAATGCCCACATCATGAATAATCATGAGGTGGGTCGCAATTTGCGACCCCCTCACGAATGGTGGCCTGCTGGAGACAGCAGACCACCATGTCTGTGACTGCTTTTCAATAAAGCAGTTTTTTTTGTAATGCAGCCCGTTTTCCTTAAAGGAAAATGAGATGCATAACAAAAACGAAAAATGAAACGTTTTCGTTTCATTTTTTCAGAGCAGGCAGTGGTCCACAGGACCACTGCCTGCTCTGAAAAAATGTTTACAGTGACATTCACAATGGGAAAGGGGTCCCATGGGGATCCCTTCCCTTTTGCGAAAGTGTTAGCACCCATTTGAAATGGGTGCAAACTGCGATTGGTTTGCGCCCGCGGTCACAAAACAATCCTACATTGCAGTGCGAGTTGCAATTAGGAAGGGAACACCCCTTACTAATTGCGAGTCGCAAACCCGTTTTGTGATTCGGTAACCAGGTTACTGAATCGCAAAACTGGGTTTGTGCATCGCAATGTGCTTTTTGCACGTCGCAAACAGCGAAAGTCGCTGTTTGCGACATGCAAAAAGCTACCTACATGTGGGTCTTGGTCCCTAATTAGGTCTGGTGTTAACAAAGACATTTTGTTTTTATTAAACTTCTATTTCTCTCTCTTTCGGCTGGCTTTACTGTGAGTGATCGCATTCTGCTCTTCCACAAGGAGCATATTGCCACACAAAGTAGTTTTGTTCAGTGTCAGGAACTACAGTGGCAATCAGTGACGTAACGAAACTGGAGGGTGCCCCTTTGCAAAGAACATGGAGGAGCCCCCTCTCCAGACTCACTCAGGGCAGGTGCTGTGCTGACGGGGCCCCCTGGAGGGCGGCTGCGGGGCCTTTGTTATGCCGCTGGTGGCAACGTGTGCTTTAAGAGTTCAAAAACTTTTTGGGGGGGTTTTGCCAATGTTTGTTACAATGTTGAGGGCCTGGTAGCTCCCACAACAATAAAGTGTTACAAAAGCCATGTCAAAACAAGACACGCATTGATGAAACTAAAAGACTTATAAAAATATGTCAGATCAGTTGGCTTTGTCAGTGTTTGTTTATTTTCATGCTTCCCATAATCGTGTTGAAAATGGTTACACTGATTTTCCATTAGAAATATTTTTGGGAAATACTAGCATGCATCAACACATTTTACTAAATGACACTTCATTTGCACATAATCAGAGAGCATTCTGGGAGCATTATACTTAGCCTCTTAGCCTAAACTTTTCAAACATGTGTGTACACATTTTTTTTTTTTGTACTGGAACCAACGTCAGTAGTGAAGTGTGACCTTAAAACATTTATTTACAGCACGCACCCTAATAATGAAGGCTTTCAAATAATGAACCATAAATACAAGTTCGAACAGCATTATCCTTTGGAAACACATTACCTCAACTGCAGAGAGTTCAACTCTCTGTAAACAGGCAGCCAAAGGGTTTGTGCTGCAGGGGGGTTGGGCTTACTTGTCCCAAGGACAAAGTAAACATAAAAACTTGTTGCCCTTGACCCCAAACAAGATGTCCCGGGCGTCGGGCGATAGGAATTCCACATCCCTGGTTGAGTAATGGAGGGTGCAGCAGTGCTTTAGCCAGCGCGTCCATGATGTTTTCTGAATATAAAATTTTGAGGACGCAGCTATGCTTTAGCCATCGCATACTCCATGTTTTTGAATTGGAAACTATTGAGAATGCAGCTGTGTTTTTCTGGTTTGTCCTCCATAGTACCTAATCTTGTAGAAACTGCTAAGCTTAGCCAATGTGTCCCAGTGGGCCTCCATTTCCCTTTGAGTAGGAAGGGCAGTCGTGCTGCACTAGGTGTGTCTTCCTGCCTTAATAATATTTAATTTAAGAAGGGATAGGCAGTGCCAATGTCCTTCTTTAATGTTATTTTGGTAACTGAGCCACTGATAGCATGAGGCTTGAGGTCTCACACACTTACTGTATCAGAAATTTCCTTTTTAGGTTGAGCCTCAGCAGCGCTGCCTGCAAAACATGTTGTATTCTATCTATGGGCTTTTAACTGCACCCACTCTTACCATTAGTTCTTTGTTGTGCTTGTCTTAAATGCTTCACTTTTATTGGTGCATTTTTCTAAATGTCCCTCCCTCTGTATGCTTAGTTCCCTCCGGGGCGATTTCACTAAGAGAACATTTTTGTTGGCCATCACACTACGTATATATGCTTCCTCCTGTTAAAGCTTGTGATGGCCTCCCCTCCCAGCGAACTTCACTGATTGAACATTTTTGTTGCCCATCTGTTACCTCTTCACTCGCAGCCCCTCCCTCCCGTCCTTGCTGCGCCGCTGCTTGTTCTCTTATGTTATGTGCATTACCTGCTCACCATAAAAAGGGATTCCGCCACACTCGGTCTAAAATATCCAGAGCCAACAGTCACCACATGCTGAACACGCAGTTCATCCTTACCCTACTTTACGGCTGGGTGTGTATGCAGAATGCTGGAAGGGTCATAATTAGCTCGTAGGAGATAAACAAAAGGATTTGTGTGATGGCTGCTGAAAGGACAGAAAACAACTAGAGCCCTGAACATGTGCCTAATTTGATCACTTTCTTGACAGCTTTTCAGCAGTGCCGCTCTCGGAGATATTGCATATTTTACCATAAGCCACTACACATCTGTTGCCCCAGCAATTCTAAAACTGGATAATACCATGCCCCTAATTTGCATGAACATCGGAGGAGAGGTCTTTTACCTCGAAAAAGCCATGAAAAAAGTGGTGTGGTGCCCTACCTCAAAATGTGGTGTAGGTGTGACGTCTCTCATAGCTCACATATATTCAAAGGCTTGCCTTGGGCTGAATGAGGGTCCCCCCGAAGGGATTTAGACGGGGGAGGTGCACTGCAGGGGCCTGCGATGCGCCCCTATATGGAAGAGCTTAAAATACAGATTGTGTTTTAAATGTGTCAGAGTCCAAATAGTGTTTTATTTCTATAGAGAATTATGGGGGTCATTCTGACTCCCGCCGGACGCGGTCACCGCGCGCCCGGCGGGAGCCGCCAAAATACCGTACCGCGGTCGGAAGACCGCGGTGGGTATTTTGAGGTTTCCCCTGGGCTGGCGGGCGGTCGCCAAAAGACCGCCCGCCAGCCCAGGGAAAAACTCCCTTCCCACGAGGATGCCGGCTCGTAATCGAGCCGGCGGAGTGGGAAGGTGCGACGGGTGCTGTTGCACCCGTCGCGTATTTCACTGTCTGCCAAGCAGACAGTGAAATACTTGTAGGGGCCCTCTTACGGGGGCCCCTGCAGTGCCCATGCTAGTGGCATGGGCACTGCAGGGGCCCCCAGGGGCCCCGCGACCCCCCCCCTACCGCCATCCGGTTCCCGGCGGGCGGACCGCCGGGAACTGGATGGCGGTATGGGGGGTCGGAATCCCCTCGGCGGCGCAGCAAGCTGCGCCGCCTTGGAGGATTCCAACGGGCAGTGGTAAACCGGCGGGAGACCGCCGGTTTACCCTTTCTGACCGCGGCTGAACCGCCGCGGTCAGAATGCCCTCGGGAGCACCGCCAGCCTGTTGGCGGTGCTCCCGTGGTCGGTGGCCCCTGCAGTGCCCATGCCAGTGGCATGGGCACTGCAGGGGCCCCGCGACCCCCCCTACCGCCATCCGGTTCCCGGCGGGCGGACCGCCGGGAACTGGATGGCGGTATGGGGGGTCGGAATCCCCTCGGCGGCGCAGCAAGCTGCGCCGCCTTGGAGGATTCCAACGGGCAGTGGTAAACCGGCGGGAGACCGCCGGTTTACCCTTTCTGACCGCGGCTGAACCGCCGCGGTCAGAATGCCCTCGGGAGCACCGCCAGCCTGTTGGCGGTGCTCCCGTGGTCGGTGGCCCTGGCGGCCACTGGCCGCCAGGGTCAGAATGACCCCCTATATGTGTTATAAAAATGACAAGACAAACGTATGTGCCACTGTGAACTAGACAATTCCAGCTCCCAGGTGATTTCACTAAGAGAACATTTTTGTTGGCCATCAGACTACGTTCACGCTTCCTCCTGTTAAAGTGTGTGATGGCCCCTCTTCCCAGCAGACTTCACTGATTGATCCTTTTGGTTGGTCATCTTTGGCCATCTGTTGCCTTCTTGCTTCAACCTCCTCCCTCCCGTCATTGCTGCTGACCTTCCTGTGCTGCGGTTTGTTTTCAATCCTTGTCCTGCAAATGCTTATACTTCTAGTCATTTCTAGTATGTGCGTTTAAATACAGGTGATTCTTCAGCGTTCTAGTGTTCATGACCTGGTTAAAGTCTTGATCATATGCATGTTTAGTGTCCAGGGTGATATAGAAATAGACCACACATACTTCTGTTTTTTCTGGCACTCAGAGTTATACAATGGTTATTTGTAATTACGGGATGCAGAATTTACTGTGGTATTACTATTTATCTGTCGAGAAACATGGATTCGCCATAGAAATAAGTGTTAAATAATGGCAATATTTTCATTTGGTTGTCTGCACCCTCAAGGTACTACCCCAACCAAGGAAGCATGTAGCATCACACCATGCTCTTACCACGGTTGGTGTGTGCACCGGCAGCGCACTCGCAGGGGCGTAAAGGGCTCGCTCATATCCACCCCCGCCCATCATCTGTCTGTCCACTCGAAACGCCGGGTCCCCCTGGTCCGCAAAGGCCCAGTCATTAATAGTCACCAGTTGGGATGCCCAATAGTAACGAAGAGGGTCTGGAATAGCCAGCCCGCCCTCGTACACCCAGAGTTTCAGCTTTGTCAATGACTCGCTGGAACAGCCGCCGTCACACAGCAGAAGCCTAAAATTGCGGTCCAGACGGTGAAACACCTCTGCCAGCACCCTATTAAGGGTGTTCTGAAAAACATATAGTAGACTGGACAGAATCATCATCTTATAGAGGGCTGCTCTTCCCACCAGAGAGAGAGGCAGCTTCCTCCAGTGGGCCACATTCCTACGAAATCTGTTGAGCACTGGCTGCAAGTTTTCCTGGGGAAAAAGCTCCTGATTCCTGGTCACATATATCCCCAAGTATTTGAACCCATCCAGTGAGGTCTGTACTTCATAACCCGGGGGCAGGGACGGGGGGGGGGCCGCTAAAGGGAACACCAACGACTTGGCCCAGTTAATCCAAAAACCGTAATATGCGAAGAATCTGCATGATTCTATCAATGGACCATCGGGGCCTGGTGACATACAGCAGAATATCATCTGCGTACAGGGAGACACGTTCCGTCCATGTAGCTCCAGAATCGATGCCCCGAATCAGGGGATCCCGTCTGACCCATTCTGCCAGTGGGTCAAGTGCCAACGCAAAGAGTATTGGGGAGAGCGGACACCCCTATTGGGTGCCCCTATATAGAGCTAAGGGCCTGGACAGCATCACATTGACCCGCACCTGAGCCACCGGTTCGCGATATAGCAGTCGAATCCAGGCCAGGAACCGCGGGCCCACTCCAAACCTTATAAGGACCGCCATAATATACGGCCATTCCATGCTATCGAAGGCCATTTTAGCATCGAGGGACAGCAGCGCTGCCTGTTCACTATTCTGGTGTTCTGTCATGTGCAGAACCCTGTAGAATCTCCTCAAGTTCAAACGCATGGATCTGGATGGCATAAAGCCCGACTGATCCAAATGGATTAACCTGGTAATAATTGCACGAAGCCTGGTTGCTAGGACCTTTGCCAGGACCTTGACCTCTGCATTTAGAAGAGAGACGGACCTGCAGGAGGCACAGATCTCCGGGGGCTTATCCTTCTTCCGGATCAGTACGATAGTTGCTGTCCGCTGATCCGGCAGCAATACTCCCACCTCCCTTGCTTCCCAAAACATGGCCAGCATATGTTTAACTACCTTGCTCCCCATTTACTTGAACAACTCCATCGGGAGTCAATTTGGTTCTGCAGCTTTACCCGACTGGAGCCCCCACAAAGCCTCAGCGACCTCCTCCTCTGACAGCTCAGCGTCTAGCTCATACCTCTCTTCTGCCGAGAGCTCCGGAAACGGGATGTCCAGTTAGAAGCCCGAACAGTCTGCCTCAGTCATCCGAATCAGTAAACAGCAAAGGCATTGGCAATGGTCTCATTGGTCCCACGCATAGCACCATCCCCAGACTTCGCCTCCCTAGTCCACGATCTCTCACGGTCCCTCCAGTCCAGCCAGGCCAACAGTTTATTAGCTTTATCACCCACATTATATTATCAACGCTAAGTCGCCAGCGCATGGCCCGCGCATGCTGTTCAGCCAAGGCGTGCAGCTCGCAACACTTGAGTTGAAGTTGGTGTTGCAGATCGCCCTCCGCCTCCCTGTCTGCAGCAGAACGGGCCTCATGTGTTGCTATTGCCCGCTCAAGATTTGAGGCTTGCATGTTATGTTCCTTTTTTTGGCCGCCAATCTATTCCTGCGTGTGGCCCCTAATTACAGTTTTAAAGGCTTCCCACAGTGTACACGTCGAGTCAACGGATCCCAGAGTTTTCTCGAAATACTGGGTCGCCCTTTCCCTCATTTTATAAACAAAGGATTTGTCTCTCAGATACCAAGGGTCAAGCCGAGGCAGCACCGAGTATGACCGCGATGGGCCGAGCAGAGTGACCCCCACCGGGGAATGGTTCGAAATCCCTCTCGAGTAGTGCACTGCCTCCCGAAACATACCCACAGAAGTCCCTGCCTTGAGCAGGTAGTCCAGCTTCGACGAAGAATTGTGGGGAACTGAGTGATGGTTGAACTGCCTTGTTCCGGGATTCTGCTCCCTCCACAGGTCCACCAGGCTGAAAGAGTCATATAGGACCGCAGCACCGTTGGGGCGGCAGGCCTCCTCCCCCCTCCGTACGCGATAGTCTGTCTAACCCAGAGTCTGCCACCAGATTCATGTCGCCACCTAGTACCAGTAACAAGGTCGAGCCCATGTCGGCGCAGGTAGTGAAGAACTATAGTTCGTTTAATACTCCTACCCAGACTATTTACATTCAATGTCATGAACCTAAGGGTATGAACCATCAGTCCTGCCATGTGTAAGCCCCTCCCATGCCAGCCGGGTCACCACCCCAAGCATCTGCGCTGGTAGTTCCTCCCGTGCCACCTCCGCCCGAGCACCGTCGCTTAACAGCACATATCTGTACAATGGCATAGAAACAATATAAAACCCAAAAACAGTATATCCGCAAACCCCAACCAGAAGTAGATACAGCAGTTAATAGTCTGTACGGCTTCTAATTTTGCCGTTAGAGGATCTGCTTATGCTTTATATACTGTTCAGTCTCTGTTGAAGGATGTTCAGTCCTTGGAAGATGAAATTCAGAAAGGTTCTGATTGCACAGAGATAGGTGAGAGTCTGCTATAGCACAGCATGTCTGATTCTTGGTGGACATTTCCTTTGATTTTTCTCACTGCTTATGTTTCTACTTCAGCTTCTGCCGTTTCAGCAGGAAGACCCATATGGATGCATTCTGGGAGAGTTGATGCAGCTCAAAAGACTATGCTGAGCCATTTTCATTTTCCTGGAATTGAATTATTTGGAACACAGCTGGAGGAGTTAATAAGAAATCAGCAGAAGACCAGAAGCTGTGGCCACGCCTCGCCTTTCAGCTAGAGGTTGTGGTTTTTCTGGCAAAATACTTTTGCTTCTCAAAGAGGATTGTGAGGTTCCTTCCAGCCCTTTTCAAGCGAGAGGACATGGCTGGGCTGTCTCTTGCTCAAACCAATCCTGGTCTCAATCAGCAGGAACATCAAAGTCAACACCTCAAAAATCCTGACTATGTTGTGCTAGTTGGAGGTCGTCTGCTTCAGTTTTTCGACATCTGGAAAACATCAAGCTCAGATACTTGGGTGTTGGACATTACAAGTCAAGGGTACAAGATAGAGCTTCAAGAAGAACCAGAAGGTTTTTTGCAAGCACCCCAGTTCTACACTGTCCTCAGAAATTGAAGGCCCCTCTTCAGGGTATAGAGAGTCTATGGAAAGAGTACATAGCAGTACCTGTTCCTTTGGAGGAAATGAGGGGAAGGGACATTTTTCAATAGTATTTTTGTGTTAAAAAAAAAAAAAAAAAATCCTTCAGGGGACTACAGGCCTATTCTAAAGCTCAAGAAACTAAAAGGATATCTGCAACACCGACCTTTCAAGCTGGTAGCACTCCATATCTGGGGGAGATTTTTTTGATTTCTCTAGACTTTTATGCCTTTTAAGCAGCAGTGGTTTGATGAGGAGTGTGAAACCGCTAGAAAGGAGCTAAGGAAGGCAGAAAGGATGAGGCGCTTTAGGGAACTCCTTAAATGTAACTGAGGAATATAATTGTGAGAAGAGGGAGTATGGGGGCCTGGTTAAGAGAAAAAATGCCCTCCAGTCCATTGTTATTCAGACACAATAGTTGTTCAGTACTTAGTTGTAGAGACTTTTTAGTTGTTTAGCAGTAGTGGTTTAGGCTATAGTTGTTTAGGACCTAGTTGTTCTGTCACATATTCAGGTAATAGTAGGGTTGAGATCGTAGCATCCTATAAGTACCTTGGTATGACGTTTACTAGACAGTTGAGTTGGGCCCTTCATAAAGAATTGGTGGTGATGCAGGCAGCAGGAACTATTGGGGGCCTACTCCGTTTTAAGAATGCTTTTGGGGGCCCCTCCTGGTCTCTCCACCTTTGACAGATTACAATGCTATGGTCCCTACTCAATGTGTATATTGGCCAGAGGTTTTGTATTTAAGTATGGAGGAAAGTTGGATGAGATTCGAGAATAAGTGTCTGAAATAAATGTTAGCCCTCCCAAATAGTGCAATGAGTCAGGCAATACGATTGGAAGCAGACTTGCAGGCTGGAAATTCTTATCTTATGAAGTAACCCTGTAATTTTGGGACTAACTTTGGCCTTTGGAAGGACAGAAGATATGAGCTTTGTGTGCTGCTGAGATAAGAAGGAGCAAGTTAACGTGGGCGGTGCAGGTCAGAAAAAGGTTAGCAATTATTGCGAGGTACTAAAATTGGAGGAATTCAAGATAAGGAGGCCTCCCATATGTCGAAAGCTGAATTAAAAACGGTCTGTAGAAGAGAGTCCTGATTGGCAGACATGGAGTATGTTGGGAACAGACCCTCTGCTAAGTATAGGGAAGAATCCTGGGAAAATAGGAGGGCATTTTGGTACAAATCAGCACTGCCTGATGCCCAGCTACGCTCTGTCATATTAAAATTCTGTCTGGCTCTGAAATTTCGATATATAAACGCTGGGAAATTTGCAGCCCTTGTAGATGCAGAGAACAATTGTTCATGTGGTTTGCGGTGTCAAAATGTTGATGTTCATCTGGTGATTGATTGTCATTTTAATAGGATTCATCGTTTGATTTTGAAGCCATTGCTTAAAAGATATGACATAAATCAACGCAATGAGGCACTTGCACCTTTGTAGAATATGGAATTTTTAGATGCTGCATGCACCTTGGCATCATTTTTAAAAATGTGTCTGAATTAGTGATCCAAGAGTGCTGGTTATGTGTGTTAAATATTTTAGGGCTGGGGTGCTGGGGGAGGACTGCTTAATGTTTTTGATGTTGGGCTCTGGGTCATAACATGTTTTAGAAGTATGGCAGGTGGTGAGGGGTAAATTATGATTTTATCTGTTAAATGTTTTAACCCGTTGGCAGCCAAGGACGTAACGGTTACGTCGTTGGCTGAGGCGCCAAGGACATAACCGTTACGTCCTGGGACCGGCTCATGGGGGGAGCACTAGCGCTCCCCCCATGAGCCTTGCCTCGGCACCCCACTGCAGGGATGGAAGGGAAATCGCTTCCCCTTCCACCCCGCTCCCCACCCCCCCTAACCCCTGTGGCGTCTGATGACATCAGCAAAGTGATCGCGTACTGACCTCATCGGAGGCCTGAGCTTCCAGCACGGATCGGAGGAGAAATGCTTTTGCATTTCTCCTCCGATCACATGGAGGGTCCGAGAAAGGCATCAAAGGAAAGGAAAGGCTACTTTTAGGCCTTTTCTGCCCTCCTTGGGGCAGATCGGCCTATTTTTATTAGGCCAATCTGCCCCCAGTGGGGCAGAAACCTCTAGACGCCAGTTTTTTTTTTTTTTAATGTTATTGAACGAGGGGAGCAAAATATTTTTAGGCCTTTTCTGCCCCACCTGGGGGCAGATTGGCGTATTATAATTAGGCTGATCTGCCCCCGGGTTGGGGGGGGGGGGCAGAAACCCCTAAACCCCTAGACACCAGGGGTAGATATATATATTTATATAATATATATATATTTTTTTATATTTGGGGAGCGACCCCTTAGGTAAGGGTCGTTCCCCTGGGGGGCAAATTTATTTTAGACCTTTTCTGCAGATCGGCCTATTTTTATTAGGCTAGGCAACAGGGATTTTCTTTTGGCGCCAATTTCACGCAAGGGGGGTCCATTTCTGCTTCCCTTGGGGGCAGATCGGCCTATTTCTATTAGGCCGTTCTGCCCCGGTGGGGGCAGAAACCACTAGGGCACCAGGGATTGGTGTGTATGTGTGTGTGTGGGGGGGGCAGCCCCTTGGGTAAGGGTTGCTCCCCATGGGGGCTCATTACTGTTGGCCAGATCGGCCTATTTTTGGAAGGCCCATCTGCCCCCAAGGGGGGGGGGGGGGGGCAGAAAGCCCACCAGAGACCAGGGAAGATTTTTTTTTTTTTTAAATAAGAGGGTGGGGTATGGCCATATTCCCACCCCAAATAAATGGGGCCTAAGTTCTGCCCATCAGTGGGCAGATTGGGCAATTACCCCCGATCCACACCCGGGGGGTGGGCGGCGCAGAAAGTCTACTAGATGCCAGGGAATTAAAAAAAAAAAAAAAAATAGTGGGGTGGTGGCTACCAACCAGTATGGGCCTGGTTATGCCCCCCCAACTGAAGGGGTAACAGTCTTTCAGCTCTCCCTCCGCTCACTAAAACCTCTTATCCCATGGCAAGCAAGAGGACATTTGATTATTTTGCATTTTGGTTTTACGTTTGGGCCATGAGAGCTTGGCTAACTCTCGAAATTGTCCCACTTGGAATGGTGAGGGCTGCACTTTTTGGACTTTGGGACGCTGTCATGGAGAAAAATCCACAAGACCTAGACACATCTGAAAACTAAACATCTGGGTGAGTCCAGGGTGGTGTGTTTCACATGCGTCCGGCATCATTTTCTTACCCACAATGCCCCGCAAACCTCCATCTTTGCTGGAAATCACACATTTTTTCCACATTTTTGTGATGGAACCTTCCGAAATCTGCTGGAATCCAAAACTTTCCTACCACCCAGCATTGTCTCATCTATACCTATAAAAATTATGCCCCACTTGTAAGCGTAAACATGTTTTTTTTTTCCCTCTGATACCGCTTTCGTTCCCCCTCAGTTTCAACATGTTTTTGGCTCTTCCCTGTGACAGGCACTTGGCCCACCTACACAAGTGAGGTATCGTTTTTACCGGGAGACTGAGGGGAAGGTTGGGTGAAAGGAAATTTGTTCCGGTGCGGTGATCCCACACAAAAATGTGGAAAAAATTAGATTTTGTAGCTAAATTTGAGGTTTGCTGAGGATTCTGGGTAAGAAAACACTGGGGGATCCACGCAAGTCGCACCTCCCTGGACTCCCTCGGGTGTCTATTTTTCAGAAATGTCGGTGTTCGTAGTTTTCCCTGTATGGCTGCTGTGTCCAGGACCAAAAACGCAGGTGCCCCCCGCAAAAACAAGTAGTTTTGTATTTGATAATTTTGATGTGTCCAGATAGTGTTTTGGGGCATTTCCTTTCGCGGGCATTAGGCCTACCTACACAAGAGAGGTACCATTTTTATCAGGAGACTTAGGGGGAATGCTGGGTGGAAGGAAATTTGTGGCTCCTCTTACAGTCCAGAACTTTCTGTCACCGAAATGTGAGGGAAAAGTGTTTTTTTGCCCCCAGTTTGAGGTTTGCAGAGGATTCTGGGTAACAGAACCTGGTGAGAGCCCCACAAGTCACCCCATCCTGGATTCCCCTAGGTGTCTAGTTTTAAAAAATGCACAGGTTTGTTAGGTTTCCCTAGGTGCCGGTTGAGCTAGAGGCCAAAATCTACAGCTTGGCACTTTGCAAAAAACATCTCTGTTTTCTTTGGGAAAATGTGATGTGTCCATGTTGTTTTTTGGGGCATTTCCTGTCACGAGCACTAGGCCTACCCACACAAGTGAGGTACCATTTTTATCGGGAGTCTTGGTGGACGCTGGGTGGAAGGAAATTTGTGGTTCCTCTCGGATTCCAGAACTTTCTGTCACCGAAATGTGAGTAAAAAGTGTTTTTTTGGGCCAAATGTTGAGGTTTGCAAAGGATTCTGGGTAACAGGACTTGGTGAGAGCCCCACAAGTCACCCCATCCTGGATTCCCCTAGATTTCTAGTTTTAAAAAATGCACAGGTTTAGTAGGTTTCCCTAGGTGCTGGCTGAGTGCTAGAGGCCAAAATCTACAGCTAGACACTTTGCAAAAAAATCAGATTTCAATGTAAAAATGTGATGTGTCCATGTTGCGTTTCCTGTCACGAGCATTAGGCCTACCCATGCAAGTGAGGTACCATTTGTATCCGGAGACTTGGGGGAACGCAGAATAGCAAAACGCGTGTTATTGCCCCTTGTCTTTCTCTACATTTTTTCCTTTCAAATGTAAGACATTGTGCAAAAAATATGTCTATGTGAGAAATGCCCTGTAATTCACATGTTAGCATGGGCACCCCGGAATTCAGAGATGTGCAAATAACCACTGCTTCTCAACACCTTATGTTGTGCCCATTTTGGAAATACAAAGATTGGCACTCCTATCACCTTATTGGTGGTATATATTGGTGCCTTCAACATTCACTCTAAACCATGTCTTCCAGAGCCGGGTATTCTCCTGCTTATTTAGCTTAGAATCTATTTAATTTAACTGGTACAAACAAAGCTTTGCATTGAGGACAGTCAGTGCTTCAATTCAGGCAAGCAATATATAAGCGCATTGAACATGGTGTGGCATAGCCTCATAAACGAGTACAAACATTGCATATATTGGTAAGTCTATTCCAGGCTGCCTGAGCCTACAAAGAAACAAGGAGGAAATGTAATAATTTTCAATAAAAAACAGCAGACAACGATAATACATTTTTCAGGTCTTATAATGTAGGGGTGATATTGTGAGCCTCTAGGCACGTGGTGTGTATCCCCATTTGTCTATATATTGTGGAGGGCAGACCTAGCTGATGTGGTGTCAAGTGTGGGGGTAGCGAGGTGTCGCAGAAAGAGTTGTAACGCTTTGAGCCGGGGCAGATTAAAGCAAGTAAACTCTATACCTGAAAGATAGTTTATCAAGGGCTGCCATATAGCCTGAAATTTGTCATAAGTAAGGGACAGGCTATGTGAAATTCGCTCCCTAGCCATGACGTGCCAGAGACGACTGAACCACTAGGCTTGGAAGGGTGGTGTTTTCTTCTTCCCTGCTATAGCTATTAGTTGCCTAACTGTATGCATCATATAGCTAGCAGGAGCCCAGTCTGTTAGTCATGGTTGTCAGATGGGTGGGCCTGTGTCCCAGGACCACTGTGTAATATGTGGCTAGCAGGGGAACCCCACTACGTCTTTTATATGGCTTAGAACTTCCTTCCAGAAGATAGCGATGGGTGCGCACGTCCACCATATGTGAGAGAATTTGCCCAGCTCCAAGACGCTTCTCCAGCCGTACACATCTGAGGTACCAGGATACATGGAAGCCAGCCATGCAGGGGTATATTACCATTGGTACATAAGCTTATAATCTGTTTTTCTGAGGGAGAGACTGAGGTATAATTAAGGATTGTCCGGCCATAGTCTTTCCTGTTGTTTGGGAGAGATATCATCGGTAGGGGCTATAACCCACTGGTGCTGGTAGTGGTAAGACTGCTCAGGTGTGGAGTGTTGCAGAACTCGCTAAGTGTTGGATATTAGCCCCCCGGATCTGTCATATGTCCTGACGAGCGATTCAAAAGGATTGTAAAGGCTTGTTATACCAGGATATTCTGAAGGGTGAAGAGCCCAGTGGCGAAGCTGGAGGTATTGCAAGCTTGCAGCTTCAGGCAGCCAACAGTCTTTTTTGCACTGCTCATACGTTTTTATGTTATCACCCTGGAAGAGGTCTCGCAGGGTTCTACATTCCACGTCCATCCAGGCACCAAAGGTGTGCGGGATGAGAGCTGGGGGAATGCAGGATAGCGTGTCAAGGGTGCATTAGGTGATGGGAAGGTGGTCAGCCCCATGACTACGCCAGACTGTGCCACACATTCAGGCCCATCCTAGTCGGAGTTGCTTGATATGCACTATGGGGTCAAGTGTCAGGGGAGGCACGCCAAGTCCCACAAGGGGCGGCATGCCACCACTCTGTCCATGTGGAACCAATGGGTCTTGCAATCTCATGCCGTCCATAAGGTGTGCATGGAAATTGCTTAGTCCATATTGTGAGTGAAGTAGTCAGTGATGCCCTTTCGGATTTCCAGTACGTCTAGCGGGTCACTCATCAGCCTCGCCGGGAATCGCCACCTGGGGGATTCTCCCTGGACTCTGTGGGGTGAGGGCCATACCGCTTCGATATGTGCATGGTCAGAGATGGCTATATTGTAGATCGCAATGGTGTTGAGGGCTTGTAGGAGCTTATGTGAGAGAAAACGGTAATCTATGCAGGAGTACGTGGTGCAGCCGTGAGAATAAAAGGTGTATTCAGGTGTGTCTGGGTGCCGGTAGCGCCAGGTGTCTTTAAGGCCTAGGTCGAGGATGTCCCATTTAAGTTGCGCTGGCATCCTGTCTCCTGATGTGTGCCTGTCTAGGGAGGGGTCCTACACAAAATTCAGATCTTCCCCCATTATAATGTCCCCTCCCAAGTTTCTCCAGTTGGGATTTCAGCATGCAAGGTAATTAGGCATCCTGGGCAGTGTTAGGCCCATATCTGTTAAGCAGGTTGAGGCACTCTCCCTCCTTCTGTAGGTGTATGGTCTGATAGCACTCCTCCCTGTCCCTGATTACTTTGGTAATGTGTGGGCCAAAGTGTGTTTCCCAGAATATGGTAACCCCCAACGAGGGTGTCAGTGTGTGCCCAGTGTCGTACAGGGTATTTTGGATGGGCCATTCTATGTCTGTCCATCCCGCGTAGATGTATCTCTTGGAGGAATACTAGATCAGGGTTGTGTTGAAGAATATATCTCCAGATCTGTTTACGCTTGTTCGGAGAGTTGATTCTGTGGACATTTATAGATAGTAGATTCATACCCCTCCCCCGCCAGTGGCTCATGCAGAAATAGGCAGGGACAGGCAACGGTTAAGGCGTAGGCTCTGACTTATCATATTGAGGGGCCCTTTTCCACCATGTGCCCCTACCCAGTGTGTCTGCTATGACGTGTGTCTCCCCTCTTACGCCAAAGACCTAATGCAGACCTGAGGAGTAACAAATAAGAAAAATATTCAAAAACAACCAACGAGGCCTAACTTGTGTACCCGCCCTTGTTAGAGAGCTGTGTAGAGCAACAAGCTTCTCAATGGAGGAGTCTCCCTCTAGCAGTGCAAAATACCGATGACAAATCAGCAATATTGCAAACAGTTGTTTTATCATTCATTTAGAGGTTCGGCAGAAGCTCCAGTGGCTTCCCAGGGGCCGGCGCCACCATTAATGTAAGTTCCAAACAGGGAGTGGCCCAGTCCAGGAGAGGCATACCACTAGGGGTCAGAGTGTCGGTCATCGCTGTAGGACGCTGTCCTAGTTCCCTACTTGAAGGTTGTGGACTTAAGGGTGGTAGACCAGGGCAGGATGGCTCCTGCGGTACAGGCTCCACCCTGGGTGTGGTTTCCTCCCTCAGAGGAGTGGGACCCTCAGTGGGAGTATGGACAGGAGGTAACTCTGTATCCTGCCTGTCTGAGTTTTTAGGAGTGCCCTGGGCCGTTATTCCAGGCTCCTGGGCTCCTTTCCCTCCTTGCTTCTTAGCCCGTTTTGAGGTTAAGGTGATGAGGTGTTTAGGGATGCCCAACATGGCTGTATGGGCTAGGAACTCTACTTCAGCCCAAGCTGAGGTCTCAAGGTCAATACCTAGGAGGCCCGCTACAGGTAGGTTAGAAGAGACTGCCACCTGTTTAGGGCCAGTAACTCTACCCCAGCTAAAGTCTACCATAGCTATGGGGAGTGCATGAGTAGAGGTGCCCCTAAGAACTCCAGCTCCATCTTCCTGGACTTTAAGTGCAGGGAAGCCATTTTACCCATGTACTGGACACAGGTAACTACCTATGTCCAGCTACACAATGGTAACTCCGAACCTGGGTGTTTTCGGTATCAAACATGTCGGAATCCTACCCCAATACTGTTGCCAGTATTGGTTGTATGATTCCATGCACTCTGGGGGCTCCATAGAGGACCCCCAGCTTTGCTTCTACCAGTTTCAGGGTCTTCCCGGGCAGCCCATGCTACTGGCATCCCACAGACAGGTTTCTGCGAAATGGTGTTAAGGCTGAGGCCTACAGGGACACAGGTGCCAGTGTCACCATAGTTACAGAACAACTAGTGTCACTTCAACAACACCTACTTGGTCACAAGTACCTGCACCTCTCCACTGCCCTCATGCGGCTCCCGGGCCCTTTGCAGTAGATGGTGCCGAGCTCCCTCACTGCGCGTCTTACTCTGTGCGCATGCTGGCCACCCTCTGCCTGCTTATTTAACCTGTATGTGATGGCGTTGTTTAAAAAATGTAACCATTGTCTTCACCTCAACTTTATTTGTTGTTTTAGTGACTCCCAGTAATACTAGTCATCAAGATTTGTGTCTCATCGTCTATGACTGGTACATTTATCAGGACCTCCAATATTTTTCAATAAAACAATTAAAAATCCGAACCCATAAAGGATACACAAATTATTATCGCAAAACCAGTTGTCTTACCAGGTCATAGAAGGTCCACTTCTACACAAACAATCTGAATAAAATGAGGGAAATTGGGAGTTGGTTCTTTAAACAACATCCAAGTGAAAATTTAGATTTAAGGTTAAAAGCATAGACCTTTTAGTGGCTGCAGCAGACAAATCCATGCACTTCTGTGTGATATCAAATATGGTACACTATCAACATCAGCAATACTACCATCTTCACAGTCTAAACATCCTCCATTATATATTGATTTTTTTGTTTCCAATCTTCATCCCTTGGAGGCTAATACTGTTTTAGATCCTCCAACAAAAATCCTAATATGGAAAAAAGGAAACACCCATTCACAGGCAATTGATGCCGTACACGAGCGTTATAGTATAGGACATTTAAGAGAATTATTTTAAAGAAGAGGTAGCGATATGGAGGTCAAGACCTAACTGTGCTGCTTGCTGAGTTTAACTCACAATGTTTCTTAGTTTTGAACACAGAAAGTAATAAAAAATCTCAGATCCGTGCACTTTCCTTGGTTTTACACTAACACATAATGTCTTCCACATAGCATTACACCTAGTAATTCTTTTTTACTGACGTGGAAAAAGTTTGTTTGCTTTTGGGCACCCAAGGGTGCATTTCAGAATGCTTGTAGGTGGGAGACCTAAACCCATATAAATGGAGATATAAGGGTGGAAGGTAGAAACACCAGAACCCTGATCCTTATAAATGCATTATGCAGACAATTGTGTCCAATATCATTTTCTCAATTTTCTCTTACATGTTGAATTTGAGCCCCCCCCCCCCTTATTGCAAAAACGTTTTTCATAAATTGTTTTGTTATAGAGTTCATTGTGTAAACGATATACTTTTGTATAGACAATTGCTGAGGACCGGCCCTATGGTTACAAAGCAAGACATTGCTAGACACTGGTCGGAGAGCATTCCCCCCCATGCTGAAGGAGGTGAGTGGACTGGTGCGCCCAGGTGGAGAAACCTGTTTACGTGCAAGAGGATGCCCATGGAAACATACTAAAATCTGGTCTAAATGGATAGGTGGGCAAAGGGCTGATGTGGAAGAGGAAATGTGATTGTGTTATACATGTGCTGCATTGACACGACTGAAAATCTCACCTGTATTATATGTTTGGGGAACTGGGTATGCCGGAGGAGTAGTTGTATCAGTTCTGATGTGACCGCGGTTACGTCAAAGAAAAAAAAATTGGTTATAAAAAAAAAACGATATAAGTTTGTAAGCACAATGTTAAAGCAGGAACTATATTATTTGTCTACATTTAATCTTTCATAAAATGAGACTAGAGCAATTTGTCTGTTATGTATTACACATTCAGAAAAGAAACTCCACTCTGGCCTACTAGCTTAGGCTGCAAAAATATAGCCCTTTTGACTTTGAGTCCTTCTGTGCGTTTCAAATAAAGAAAATGCTAAGGAGCATGGTTTGAGTTCTCACTGTTATGTACTGAGAACATGCCTGACATGTCTGTTACCATCCCCATGATTGAAGAGATACTCCAGAAACATAAGCCAGAGACTGGTATAGTCCAGAGGTACAACAGTTACCTAAAAGGTACCTCTCATTCTATCTTCCACCTTATCATGACTGTTGCTTTTGCAGCATGTCAGAAGGGACCTGTTGCTAACGAGAAGTGGGAGTTAAGGACCAGGAAAATATGCACAACCTCAATCAGGCGCTCCTTCAGCCACACCCATTTTAGATAAAAGATTAAGAAAGCTAGTGCTATTCTCCCCAGAAAGGTGATTTACGGCTTTCTGACCAATTTACTTGTGCACTGCTCAAACTTCTTTAACTGGTTAGCCCTGCCGTGTCTGGCGAGTAAAAGTGTGAATCCTATTTTTCCTCTTTCCATGACATTTTTAACTGTTCCAATCTTTTTTTTCCAGGATCTGTGTTGGCAGAATACGCAGAATTTAGCAAACCCAGCTTTGGTAAGACTACTGTTCAGAAAAAAATGGAGCATGGAAACAGTAGGGTTTTATCATAATTACTTGCCTCTTATCCCTTTTCTCCTCTTTATCATTCATGTTTCCTTTTCCTCAGTACTTTACCAACCTCACTTCTGATCCTCTTAACCCACAACCGTCATCTTGGTCTGGTTTCACATTTTTTGTCACTCGCCCACCCATATGTTTCTCTCCTCCTCTTCAAAACTCTTCCTGCCTTTTCCTAACTCCTCGCTTCTCATCACCTTCATTTTTTTTTTAGACTTACTATTCCTCTTTCTCCACTGCAGAATTTGTTCTCCATGTCTTAATTTTTAATAAAACACTTGGGTACTGAAGCGGTCTTGTCAAGAATGTGTGGAAATAATGGAGACCATCGATCTGAAAATCAACTTTTTAAAAGACCATTACCTCAGTAAACTTGTTCTACTACCTCAATTTTACCTTTTGCATGTCACTCCATGATCCACTAGATCTTTTCTAATGAGTTAAATTTGTATATTTTGCAGCAAAACTTATCAATGCACCCTGCAAAACTAGAATCTGCCAATTTTAGATGCCACGAAGAAGTGTTGGAATTTATTGCAGGTTTTTCATAGGTCTTTTTATAAAGAGAGTATCACCAGTCAGCCGTCTCATCTGTCCACCCTACGATGAATCTGAAAAAACTTAAGAACGAGTTGGGCTAAAAAGATTTAGTATGTACGTTTTTTTTACAGAGATGTATGGGGGCAGGGTTATCAATAAGAATAGTGTGAGTAACGGTGGCCTATTCTATTCAGTCATTCTTGGCAGACCAAATTTTCAGTTGTTAAATGGGCATTACACATTGGATACTGCTTTTGCCGATTGTCGTTTGATCCTGGACACTCATTTCACTGGCACATTCACATATTTGTAAACGCCTGTTTTTCAGTGATCTTTGTGTCAAACTGGTAAGCAGATGATGCAGGGGTCCTACAGCAATCTACGAATGGAGCTTTTGATCCTCCCCAATTAAGCTGCTTCTATCCACAGTCAAAATGTGCATGTTGACTGATTCAAAGACCAAAGTCCTACTTGTCTTTTACTTTCAACAGCTGACCAAGTTTCTCTTCCCCATTATATTCCTTAATATTCACAAATGTGATGGCCCCATTGTCAGCTTGTTTTATCTGTATCCATTGTATGTTTGACAAAGCAACACCAAATTAACATACCCCTTTGCTAACGTGCAAGAACATAAATGCTCACGTACCCTGGAAAAATTGTGCTGCTCTTCCCTTTTAAGTTTCTTTTTTCTTGTTTGTTTCCTGTCTTTCCATCTGCAAGTCTACTTGAGGTGTTGTGTGATGTTGTGTGGCATTTGATAGAAGAGCCTTGACTCTACCGGTTAAGAGGTACATCCAAATAGTATCTCCCCTATCCAGTATTGAATCTTTCATAGATTCCCATGCTTGAATCTTTCCCGTCGTCGAGGTGGGAGTCCCACGGTATCCTATAAAGCAGTACATAACAATAACCATAGAGTTTACAGTGCAAACAGGCCTAAATTTTCTAGTCTGTCCATGTCATTTTTTAAAAATTGATCAAACTTGAACCATAACCAATCAGGCAACAGCACCCTCTTGAACACTCCCAAGAGAAGCTCCCTTCCTCAGATTTTCACCGCACGTCGAGTGTGAAGGGAGTCTCCCTGAGCTCTGCTCAGTTCTTTCCACAGATTTTCTTCAGAGAAGGTTTTGACTTTCTTTACTTCCTAACTATATCTGATTCTAAAAGCCTCTTTCATCCGTGCAAGACCTGTGGGAAAAAGAGTTCATGTGGATGATCCTCATAAAAGCTGTATCTATTGCCTTCACCCTACTCATAAGGCAAAAGAATGCAAAATCTGTTGTACTTTCCCACCAAAAACTCTGAGAGACAGAGAAGGCAGATTGCTGCTGTGACTACAAAAAACTAAAGCCCAGAAAACATCATCTGATGAGGACAGTGACTTTGTTCCTAAATCTCACAAGAGGGCTAAATCTTTAGAGGGAACTTCTGAGGAGAGCAGGAAATCCCTCAAAATCCATCATCAGTCTAAGGAGTTAGAAAAGAGAGAAAAAGAAAAACAGCCCTCTTCAAAGGTAGCTTCATCTGCTCCAGCTACCCCCTGTAAGCCACTAAAACAAAGGGGACAAAAATGTCCTGTTGTCTTGCCATCGACGAAGAAGCCACTGCCGACGGCAACATCATCGATGACCGCCGTCACCACTGTATCGTCGACGAGACCATCGGCGTCGACAACAACATTTTCCATGCAGGTTCCAGTTTCATCTACGAGAACCTCTGAGACGTCTAAGACTTTGCCGGCGGCACCGTCGACAGCATCACCACTAGTGACGCTTCCATCGTCGCCGCTTCCACCGTCGACAGCCCCACAGTCTACGGTCCCACCGTCGGCGGTACTGCCATCGACGCTTCCATCGCCGAAAACACTGTCGACGAGGATCAAGATTAAGACTTGCCATAAACCCACCATGGCATACGCGGCAAACATTTCACCTCTTCCAAATCACCTTTTAGACATGGAGTACTCGGATGATGAAGGACCTTTTGGACAGGCTCATAACCCTTCGGAACTCCATGTGAAATATCAGGAAGAAGACAACGAATATTGTGAGGATGATCAAAGTCAGCATGCTGAGGGATACTATCGCATACCCTCTACTCAGAAATACACTGAGCACTACTATTATCCAGAGTACCATCGTCCACAGGAGCAGGCATTTATGCCTCGTTCACCGTTAGAGGATCTTCAGGACATGTTGACAGATTACAGACGGCGCTTTCCTCCACAGACAGAAGTACCACCATCTACTCCGCCAGGTACAGCTTCTGTTCTGCCACCAGACATTCCACCTCCAATAACGCCCAGGATTACGCCACCACCACATGCTGTTCCCCTGCCTAGGGACAATCTTTCCATATCGGAGGATGAAGCAAGGGAAGTAGGGGAACTATCGTCTCAGCCTGACGACTGCCAGGATTACGTTATTCCTACTCCATCTCCTCCTCAATACCCTGTGACTGATTCTCCTCCTGAAGACATTGGGGGGTTTCATTCTATTATGGAAAGGGCAGCGGAAAGATTTCACCTACCCATCACAGTGAAGCATTCCAATTGCTTCTTGTATGATTTCAAGGATCAGGCGCGAAAATCTGTAAGATCCATTCATATCATTGACCACCTATGGCAGGAGGGTGTCCGGATTATGAAGAACCCCGCTATGGTGCCAGCAGTTCTGCCACGTATTGACAAGAAATACAGGGCTCCGGATGATGCTTCTGCATGTCTCACAGGGCACCGTAGGCCGGACTCTGTAATATCACAGGCTGCAGAGGGACCATCTAAAAATCCAGCAGCCCCTATCTCAGTGCCACCAGATAGAGACGGTCGATGCCTTGACACTATAGGCAAAAGATTTTCCCTCATGTCGGCCGTTACAGTGAGAGCTGCTAATGCTTTAGCTATCCTATCACACTCTGATAGGCAGATGTGGTCCATAATCAAACCTATGGTAGATCTCATCCCTGAAGAGCAAAGGCAGGAAGCAAAGAAGATCTTGCAAGAAGGAGAACGAGCCTCTTCTGAGATCATTGACAATGCCATGGACATAGCCTCAATGGGGTTTCGTCAGTTGGCAGGTGCCGCTGTTCAGAGGCGTCGGGGCTGGCAGAAAGCCACTTCATTTTGACCTAAGGTGCAAACAAAGATTTTGGATATGGCATACAATGGGAATATGCTCTTTGCAAGCTCATAGATGAGGCCCTTCTTGCCCTTAAAATGGAAACGTGACACTGCTAAGTCCCTTGGCACCTTACAGTATAGAAGGCTGCCTTTCCGAGGGACAAGGGGACGTGGCTCTTCCTCCTATAGAGGATCTTACTTCTGTTCCCAACTGTTTCAACCTTACCAGCAATACAGACAATCACAGTTGTATCGCCAACCAACTACGGCTGGTTTCTCTAGACAAGGAGCCCGTCGGAGGCCTTCGCATCAACCCAGAGACACAGGACGCAAGCAGTGATCTAGTAGAAGTACCAGCTACTCACCTTTCCCAGCATCAAGTAGGGGCAAATATATCCAAATATCTCCACAACTGGAAAACTATCACCTCGGATCAATGGGTATTGAACATATTGGCTTATGGCTACACCCTAGAATTCACTGTCAAGCTGCCAACCACTCTCCCAAAAGGGGTGCATTCCCCTCATCTTCACTTATTGAAAAAATAGATCAAATTGATGCTTCTCAGAGGAGCAATAGAAAAAGTTCCAATGGCTCAGAGAGGGAAAGGATTCTATTCCCGTTTTTTTCCTCGTGCAAAAGAAAGAGGAATGGAGACCTATTCTAGATCTCTGGCATCTCAACCAGTACCTCCAAAAACAAACTTTCAGAATAATCACTCTTTCAGGCATATTAAATCTCCTAAACAGAAAAGACTATATGACATCACTAGACTTGGAGGATGCTTATTTTCATATCCCCATACACCCCAAGCATCGCAGATATCTTCAGTTCACAGTGGCTGGTACTCCCTATCAGTACTGAGTCCTTCCCTTCAGGCTCAGATCTGCTCCTCGCATATTCACCAAGTGTCTAGCCCCAGTAGCAGCTGCTCTCAGGAAGCAAGGTCACCAGATATTTCCATACCTAGATGACTGGCTACTGAAAGCATCAACTCCGCAAGGAACATTAGCAGCGACAAAAGATTGCATTACACTTTTTCAAAGACTAGGCCTCACACTCAGTGTCAAATTTTTTTGCACAATACCCACTCAGAGGATGACTTTTCTCAGAGCTATCCTGGACACGCAGCTGAACAAAGCTTTCCTTACACAGGAACGACAGGATCGGCTAGCATCTCTGGACAAAATAATATCAAAAAGAATGTTCGTTTCAGTGAGGTCTTACAAATCGCTCCTAGGTATATCTTCCACGGTCAACCTGGTACTAAATGCACGTCTCAAAATGCGACTGTTGCAGGAAGAATTGCAAGTTCATTGAAACCAATCGCAAGGTTTGTTCGAGGATCACATTCTGGTTAAGCCAAAAATGATGTTAAAGACATTGGGCTGGCGGGCTCACCAGTCTCATCTTTCTCAAGGCCTCATGTACATTCCGTTAGTCCCACAATTTATAATTACGACGGACGCTACCATGGAATGATCGGGAGGTCATCTCCAAGATCTTGCAAATCCAAGGGAAATGGTCAAGCCACCAAAGGCTGATGCATATCAACCGCCTAGAACTCAAAGCCATCTTTTTCACATTGCAGGCATTCCTCCCGAGGATAAAAGGGTCTTGAGTGCTGGTGCGGACAGACAACACAACCAGCATGTATTATATAAACAAGCAGGGAGGCACGAGGTCTTTAACGCTTTCACAGGAAGCTCGGGTACTATGGGATTGGCTCACAAAACACAACATCTCTCTGAGGGCCGAGCATGGTCCAGGAGTGCGCAACACACTGGCGGATGCACTCAGCAGGACCAACAGTGATTGTCACGAATGGAAACTGAATCAAGCCCAACTAGACAACATTTTTGTAACATGGGGGAAGCCAACTCTAGACCTCTTTGCAACGAACGGCAATACCTAATGCCAATTTTAAGCAAGTCGGTTTCACCTTCCAGGGTCTTGGGGGAATGCCCTTTCAATGTGGGATCTATGCATACGCTTCCCCCCCCCCCCAATCCCATTGAAGATGGAGACTTATTAACTAATACTAATCGCTCCCAAATGGCCCAGACAATGCTGGTACACAGAGCTTCTTCTAATGTCAGAAAACGCACCAATACGTCTTCCTCCAACTCCAATGCTACTTTCAAGGCGTCCAGGGGAGATACTACATCCAGATTCGATGTCACTGCAATTGCATGCATAGCTCCTGAATTCCAACATCTCAGAATAACCCCAGAATGTAGAAGTATACTTTCTAAGGTGAGAGCAGACAGCACAAACCAAATGTATCGACTTACATGGAAACGGTTCTGTTGTTGGTGTCAGCAGCACAACTTGCACCCTTATGAGGCCTCTCCGGAGTAAATTTTACCTTACCTGTTAATGCTGGCAAAATCTGGGCTGGTGCATTCCTCAGTGAAAGTGCATTTGGCAAAAATCTCGACATACAGATGTTTTTCAAACACGACCTCACTTTGTTCGTCAGATCTTATTAAACAATCCATAATAGGTTTATTCAGGGTCTTTCTTCCAGTAAATGTTGCCACCTCCTGAACGGCACCTTAATGTGGTACTCTCACAACTAATGAAACCTCTGTTTGAACCCATACATAAAGCAGATCTTAAGTTCCTTACGTGAAGGTAGCTTTCCTTCTAGCTCGCTGAAGATAGAACTTTTCGCAATTCTGATCAGTTTTTACTCTCCTATGGACATGGGCGTCTGGGTTATTCAGTAACAAAGTCAACGATAGCAAGGTGGCAATCGGCAACTATTCAGTTCTTCCATTCTGCAGTAGGAAAACCTCTACAAAGACAGCCTAGAGGGCATTCAACAAGGGCAGTTTCTACCTCCGCGGTTCTGTTTGCTGGGGTTCCGCTAGATCAGATATGCTGTGCTTCTACTTGGAAGAGTACCCACTCCTTCGCAAAGCACTATTGCCTTTAGGCTACAGATAGGGCAGATGCAGCCGTGGGCCAAGCAGTTGTGGGACACCTGTTCCAGTAAAGGTGAGCCTCTTGGTAATGTAGAATTTTGTTTTCCGTTGATATTGAATTATAACTATTGTTCTCGTATATTCTGATTACTGTTCCAAGTTCAGCATATCTACATACAGTATGGTGTTACTGTTATTGGCATGTATACTTGATTATATGACATTAAAAAAAAAAAAAGAGAGAGAAAAGAGAAACTAAATACTTTCATTACCTCCATCTGCTTCAATTTTATTATACTGCTTGTTATTCGGATTTATGCATGTGAATCTATGAAAGATCCAAAACTGGATAAGAAATTAGTTACTTACCTTTAACTGCAGTTATCCAGTATTGGTATCTTTCATAGATTCACATGTGACCTGCTCTCCTCCCCTTAGAAGCTCCCTTTTACTGACTCAGGTAACATAGTTCACTCTCAGGCTGACAATCTGAGGAAAGGAGCTTCTCTTGGGAGTGTTCTAGAGGGTGTTGTCGCCTGATTGGTTATGGTTCAAGTTTGGTCCATTTAAAAAAAATGACATGGACAGACTAGCCAATTTAGGCCTGTTTGCATTGTAAACTCTATGGTTATTGTTAACTGCTTTACAGGGTACCGTGGGACTCCCACTTCGACCGGAAAGATTCAAGCATGTGAATCTATGAAAGATACCAATACTGGATAACTGCAGTTACAGGTAAGTAACTAATTTCTCATCATACTTTGGGACAACTAGTGGCTGTGATAACTAATAGGTACCACGTAGTATGCACATTCTTACGCTAAGCCTTGATAGAGAGACTCTCTACTGGCCCTTCCTACTAGAACCCTACCCAGAATCTTACATGCCCTAGAGTGCTTGTGATGTGTGTTCCTTCACATGTGTTTACACTACTTGGGACTATGATACATAGTGAAATATGACTGTTGTCAATAGAAGGCCCTGTATGTCGGTCTGTAGAAGAAGGTGGTTTGCATTCAGGGTCCATATCCCCAAACCATAGTTGGCTGGTAGCTATTCCCATCACCTTGCTGCTAAACCCATAATTCCCCCTTTCCTATGATGTTCTGGTTGACCGATTGCAAAGCCTAGGAAAGAAATGGATAAAGACACAGCATTCACTTCCTTCTGATTTGAGGAGTATGTCAAAGTTTGAAAGATGCTTGTACTTTGGTTAGCCCGGCTTTCCTTCCAAGACCCCCAGTGTGGGATAAACACCTGGTTTGTATTTATCTAGTTGTGAACGACATACTCTTCCTGTACCAGCACAGAGAAATGCTTAATTAGGGACTAGAATCTGCTCAGTGTAAACCTTTATTGGGGTGATGGGGTGTTTTCCACTGCTGGAACAATGTCTGAATACTTGAAGTTACCATGGTGCTGGTCCACTCTTAGAAAGAGAAGTTTTCCGCCTAGTAAGGGGAAGAACTGGTCCCTGACCCAAGAAGAAGACCTGTGCATGGCAGAATAGACTGAGAGTCTGTAGGAAGGTTATTAAATAGTGCAGTAGCCACAATAATCTTAAAGCCAAGTTGGCTATAATCACCAGAGGTAACCTGTGTGACAAGAGTTCATAATGAACTGAAACTTTGCTAAGCTTGCACCGCTGTACACTCAGTGAACCCAAATCTTCTGTTCTACTTCATGGGAATATAGATGTTCTCCTCCAACTTATAGATCCTACATCTACATTCTGTTGGCTGCAGTCAGTTGTTTCTCCTATTCCATAATCATTACACAAGTCTCCAGTTCTTTTGTTTACAGAGATATTATGATGTTTAAAGTTGTGACGACCCCGACCATAAACATGAGTTCACACTACTAATTAGTGGAACAGGTGGTTCTAGTGGGTACCCCCAGTCCGATGGGTGTCCCCCAAACCAAAAAAAAGGCATGATCATGACTAGCTTATTTTAAGATATGAACCTCAGAAATTTGGTACACCTGTCAGATTGCTTTGTGGTTTGTAGTACCTTATTTTCCTTTAGTTGGACTGGTTTTGCCCCAGAACTGGGTATTACTGTACTTTGCCTCCAGACCAGGTGGTGTGGTTGTTTTGAGTTGAGTTAATATGAACCGTTCAGTCTGGAAGCTGATCTCAAACCCACTCATTTGTTGAGCCATATGTGTAGTTTATATGATGACCCATGCATCATTCGAAGAACAGTTCTGATGTAATGCTGTATCTCGGAGATAGAAGCTGGCACCTTGGCTGGCAACACGAATTCTCATATCATGTATTGTACATTGCAGCCTTGGACAAACACACAGATTATATGTGGTACAACAGCTGATTAAACGTGCAGCATGAATCTCGCCTTTAAAGATGAAGCTGCTGATAAAATATTGAAAGGGAATAACTAAAAGCAGGCTTACTAAAATTTGAATAAAAGTGTATAAAAGTAAATCAAGGCACAAGCTGTGAAACTAAACTAAGGCAGGGTGCCAAACTTGGGTACTAAAAGCAGTGCTTACAACACCCTCCTCTTGCCAGTTTTGAAGTGTAGATTCTAGTGACTCCTTAAAAGGAATAAAAACTATATAAAAATACACTAAAACTATCAAAAAATGTCCATAGCGACAAGCTGAGCAATCCAAAAGTATATGGCAAAATAAAAAAAATAAAAAAAGTTCATTTTTGGTAAAACGGTCAATTAAAAGTCATTGGAATCCCACACATGATCTGTAGCCTAAGCCACAGCCGAGGAGGCAGCATTTTGTGCCGTGCCAGATGGCGGGGCACTAGGAGCCGAAGCGACCTGGTCCATGGAGGATGGCTCATAGAAGAAGTCATGGAGGAACCGCAGCCTCATAGGACAACTCTAGGAATGAACCCTGATCTGGAAAATCATCAGATTCATGTCCATAGAAAACACTTGTTGCTAAACAAGACGCACTTCCATTTCGTTCTCGAAAGAGCATCATAAGCAGTGGAAAACAGGCTGCACACAGCAGAAAACTGGTTGAAATGACAGTGACTAGTCTTCATCAAGTTCCTCTACCAGTGATACTGCAAAGTACTGCATCATATGATCACAACATAGTTGGACTGGTGGGAGCTCTATTATTATTCTTGTTTGTGATGGGGCAGCCATTGCATATCAAAAATAGCAACAGCAATATGCTGCCAATTAATGCCAGTACAATCGGGAAGCCTCCAAAAATACTTGAAAAAAGTGAGTGAATGGCTAATGGAATTGAAAGCATTACAAAATGCGACTCAACAATTCATGGAAGTGTCTTGGGAAGTTAATACTTATGAGGGACTCTATCTCCGTGAATGAGCTTGCCACTTATAGGTCATAGGCTTCATGGGCCTGTGTGATCGCCACATGTTTTTGAAGCAATAATGCTTTGTCTGCTCAGCTTATTGAAATTAGAAGTAGGAATGTGGGGCCACAAATTTGCTTCTTTTATCTTCTGCCTGGGAGGAAAAAGTACATTTCTACAGCAGGTCACTTTTTGAGCAACAGAAATCGCATATGGGACACCTGTTCTCATCACACAACAGCCTTGATCACTCAGCATCAAGTAACTCCTATATGACAGTAACTGAAATACTGAGCAGATCACAGAGATGAAAATACCCGTCTAGTAGCAGGTTAACTTAGCCACCGACGCATTGCATGCGCTGTGCATTGACACCTGTTTACAAATCACTGAATGGCTTACAGAAGTCTCGCTGTAGCAAGATGACTGTATTATGTGGTATGACAGAAGTTATCTGACCCCTTTCCCCCAAAGAGTTGTCTCTAATAGCATTTCAATAAGCCGGTCTATTCATGATACTGGGGCAAAAGAATATAAATCTGACTGAGGAGTCTTACCATGTAATACTAGCACATTATCCAGTAGTTGACCTCGGGTTCACACAAGTAAACCTTAGCTCAGTCCTGGTAGTGTGGCAAAGAGCAGTCCGGGTACTTGGAGAAACGTGTAAAGCATTTCACAATACCAACATGGGTGATAAGTAAATGACACGACTCAAAAGAAATCCAACACCAATTTAGATAAAATAAAGCAGATTTTTATATTAATTTAGACACCCAAACAAATGTGTTAGTATACATACAACTGGAGTTGTGAATTTTAGAAGCTTTGGAGAATCACTGTAATTCTGTCACAGTTACCATTGGAGTCAATTGGGAAAATCAGAGTGTGCACTTGGGCGCTCAAAGGGTGAGTTCTGTGTAACCCACCTGGACTTAGAGTTCTGCGGGCCCTAGACCAAGAGTCTACAGTCAGTTCCTTATTCCCTTGCCCAGGGAGTCCGGGTTCAGAGATGCTTGGGCTGTCCTTGGTGCTGATAGGATCTGTGAAGTCTGTCAAAGTTGCAGGACTTGGCAGACGTGTGCTTTCGGCTGCACACACACTCTACCCTTTGTATGTAGAGGTCTTTGCTGCTAGTAGAATATAGTTGTATGCACCACCTGAATTTAGTGTACTGCAATGGTCCAGGCACACACACTGCATAGGCTTATTGGTTATTAAGAGAGGTGTCTGCAGTGGGTGCTCAGTGGTGGAACCTTTTATTTGTTGACAGCTGTCACAACTAAGGACATACAGTTTGACCTTTTTTTATAGACTGTGACACCAATAGAATTTTCGTAAAAGTGAGCTGCTTTGATCATTTCTAGCCTGTGATCTTGGTTGGGGATCACACGATCACCCACCTTGTATTGTCACTTGAGGAATGATTTGGGCACTCAAGTGATAGGAATGTTTTGTTGGGTCTGCTTTTGGTAAGGGCTTCATGTCAGCCGAAGCATTTACAGAAGCCAAAATGTCATCATCCACCATCATATGAGAAAGAGTTATCTCAGCAACAGTTGATGTAACAACTGCAGATTTGACAGCTTCATCAGCCAATTAATTCCCTACAACGTGTATTCAAACACGTTGATGGCCAAGTGTATGCAGTACATGAGCCCATGGCAGTCTGTCTTTTAGCTCTGCCACCTTCCCCTAAAGTATTTCATGCCTTATGGTGTTCCCTTTAGAATCTCTGAATTTGTTAAGGTGCCAATAGTGTACGTTTTCATTGACCGACTGGTCGATACGAATCACACACAAATCCATTCAGTTAAGGATTCGTATGTTCAAGTGCCAAGATCAGTGCTTTGAGCTCAGTAAGTTTATTGTGCAATCCCCAAGGGACTTGGTGTAGGTTTGTAGAAGGTGGAACTCATCATCCCTCATGACTCCATAAATGGTTGCACAAGGCACGGACTATCGGTGTTTAGTAGCTACAGCAGGTTGAGCTGAACCGTCAGTGTAGATTATATATTTATAGTGGTCTACAGGCATGACATTAGTGGGCATGGGATACTCAAGTTCATATTAGAGAACTTCTTGGGTCTGTAGCTTTGGTTCAAAAACCTAATCAACATCAGTGGCAGTCAAGCAGGTGACCCACTGTATCCAGTCAAGGAGGTGGCCAACTGTATCCATCGTGGATGCTGTGCTTTTGTGTTTGGAACGCTGGCTTTGGTAACAGCCTTGAGAGCTGGGACTGGGGTAATGACAATCATGCCTTTACCCTGGGCCAATGATTTCTCCTTAATAACACCCATCTGAACTGCAGTTAGTATTTTATCAGTAGATGTGAAATGCATTTCTGCATTTGAGTATGTGTGATTCACTTTCATTGAATGTGACATATGTGAATCCAGTGGCACCCAGTATTATCCGGACGACCACATTTGTTTTGTTTTCACACGTATGTAAGTGTTTTGCTTCAAGCATGTCAGTTTGTAATACTCTTAAGAATTTGTGTATGTTGAGGTGTCCACTGTTAGCTTGAGAAATCTGGACATATTAAATCGTAAAGTGGTTTTATGCATTGGACATAATCTGGTATGTATGTTCTGCTAAAATTAAAGAATCCTAACAAGGACTGCAGTTTTTTATGGTATTTGGTGGTTGTAATTGTGCACAATCCTCTAGGAAGTGTGGTGCCAGACTCTTTCCCCTCATTTGGAAGCTCATATCCCAAAAACAGAACTCTGAGGAAGGCAATTTTTCTTTTCATAAAATTGAATTCATAGCCCTGATCAGCAATCCCAATGCAGTGCGCTCTACCCTGTCCAAATGTGTGTTTTAATCAATGTCAAATTAATGTCTACATAGGACAACACCTCAGAATCAATATCGATGTCACGTGGGCTGAGAACAATCCCGGACTGTGCTTTTATCCTTGGGGGAGTCAACAAAATTGGCTTTAGAAGCCGAATGTGGAGAATATGCTCACATCCTAGCTTTTAGGCCCTATGTTTTGGCAGAAAAAACATTTGAAATATCCATGGTTGTTTTGTATTGCTTACAAACGTTGTTCATAAGAGCTGTGCTATGTGAGTTTTGTATGGCAGGTGTGGGTGTGTGACTGTTTACATGTCTGTAATCTAAAACTATTCAGTATGAAAGGTCTGGCTTAGCTACAGGGAGCAAAGGGTTATTCATTGGTGATACACAGGGTTCAACTACTCCCTGGTACGCTAGTTGTGAGAAAATCTCCCTCACAGGGGCTTTAGCATAATGTTTTATTGGATACTGAGCATGTACTTGTGAGCTGGACTGTAGAGGTATAACATGATAAGGATATTCCCTATCCCAACTCACGTGGTTGCAGTACAGCCCTGGTGCGTGTGCTTGAGCCCAAACTGCAGCATAGGCTTCTTTTACTGGATCTGGAACTAGGACTGAAAACAATGCAAAATGACATCTTCCCCTTGTGGGAGTGTTCTGACAAACTCTGGCGGCCAATCCTTTTATGGCAGAAGAATGTCATAACTCAGCGTTCATCTTTCCCAGAAAATTATTTTAATTGTGCGTGTTATGTCCCGCTCAATTTAAATAATTAATTTGTAAACCCGATATGGAGGGGCAACTCGCCTAGCTGGGGTTTCCATTTCAATGTTGTCGTTAGTTGCTCTCACATCCAGAACCTCTTGAAGATTCTGGTGAACTATTGTGACCTCTGCTGCATTGTCCAACAGAGTCACTGCCCATGTCCTGTTCTTCAGTAATGTCCAATATGTTTGGCATACTTAGCTGAAATCCCTGCAACTTTCTTTTTTTTTTTTTTTTTTTTAATTAGGTTTTTGTTGTGGAAGTTTCTCTCTTTTTTTATTATGACATCAGATGAGATTTATGAGTCCTTCTTTGGTCTCACGTACTCTTCTTTTCTATGTTCTGACCGCCCACCTCTCTCGGTCCGTATATGGGATGAGTTCTGAAAGGAACAAGAAGGGTGTGTGTCAGTATACTGATACCTGTCGGGTTGTTTCAAATTATCATGATTTCCTAAATTATAGTGTTTCTCTGAGGTCTCTAAATGTGGAGTTTCTCCTCATTGTTTAACTTTATTTTTGTTAGATTTTTGTTTTTCCCAGCGGTTTGTCAGAAGACTCCTGTGCTTGCTTGGTATTATCCTTTTTGGAATTACCTTTAACCCCTTTGCTGCCAGGCCTTTCCCCCCTCAGATGCCAGCCCTTTGTTTGGCTATTTGGAGCAGTTCGCGCTTAAGCCCTCTTTTTTTTTTTCCACATAAGCTTCCCACGCCAAATTTGCGTCCTTTTTTCCCAGCATCCTAGGTATTCTAGAGGTACCCAGAGTTTGTGGGTTCCCCTGAAGGAGACCAAGAAATTAGCCAAAATAGAGTGGAAATTTCATTTTTTTTTTATGGGGGAAGAAAGGGCTGGAGAAGAAGGCTTGTGGTTTTTTCCCTGAAAATGGCATCAACAAAGGTTTTGCGGTGCTAAAATCACCAGCTTCACAGCTTTCAGGAACAGGCAGACTTGAATCAGAAAACCACATTTTTCAGCACAATTTGGCATTTTACTGGGACATACCCCATTTTTACTATTTGTTGTGCTTTCAGCCTCCTTCCAGTTAGTGACAGAAATAGGTATGTAACCAATCCTGGATCCCGGACAGCAAAACATTTCTGAAAAGTGGACAAAATTCTGAATTCGGCAAAGGTGTAGATCCTACAAGGTTTTCCTACAGAAAATAACAGCTGAAATAAAAACATATTGAAATTGTGGTGAAAAAACAGCCATGTCTTACTCTGTAACTTTTTCCTGCGATGTCAGATTTCTGAAAGCAATATACCGTTACGTCCGCTGGACTCTTCTGGATGCGGGGCTATACAGGGCTTGTAGGTTCATCAAGAACCCTAGGTACCCAGAGCCAGTAAATGAGCTGCACCTTGCAATGGGTTTTCATTCTATACCGGGTATACAGCAGTTTATTTGCTGAAATATAAAGAGTGAAAAATAGGTATCAAGAAAACCTTTGTATTTCCAAAATGGGCACAAGATAAGTGTTGAGAAGCAGTGGTTATTTGCACATCTCTGAATTTCGGGGTGCCCATATTAGCATGTGAATTACAGGGCATTTCTCAAATAGATGTCTTTTTTTTTACACACTGTCTACATTTGGAAGGAAAAAATTTAAAGACAGACAAGAGGCAATAACACTTGTTCTGCTATTCTGTGTTCTCCCAAGTCTCCAGATAAAAATAGTACCTCACTTGCGTGGGTAGGCCTAATGCTCGTGACAGGAAACGCAAGATGGACACATCACATTTTTACATTGAAATCTGACGTGTTTTTTGCAAAGTGCCTAGCTGTGGATTTTGGCCTCTAGCTCAGCCGGCACCTAAGAAAACCTACCAACATTTTTGAAAACTAGACACCCAGGGGAATCCAAGATGGGGTGACTTGTGGGGCTCTCACCAGGTTCTGTTACCCAGAATCCTTTGCAAACCTCAAAATGTTGCCAAAAAAAAACTTTTTCCGCACATTCCAGTGACAGAAGGTTCTGGAATCTGAGAGCAGCCACAAATTTCCTTCCACCCAGCGTTCCTCCAAGACTCCCGATAAAAATGGTACCTCACTTTTGTGGGTAGGCCTAGTGCTCGCGACAGGAAATGCCCCAAAACACAACATGGACACATAACATTTTCCCAAAGAAAACAGAGCTGTTTTTTGCATAGTGCCAAGCTGTGGATTTTGGCCTGTAGCTCAGCCGGCACTTAGGGAAACCTGCCAAACCTGTGCATTACTGAAAACTAGACACCTAGGGGAATCCAGGATGAGGTGACTTGTGGGGCTCTCACCAGGTTCTGTTAACAAGAATCCTTTGCAAACCTCAAAATTTCGCCAAAAAACATGTTTTCCTCACATTTTGGTGACAGAAAGTTCTAGAATCTGAAAGGAACCACAAATTTCCTTCCACCCAGCGTTCGCAGAAGTCTCCAGATAGAAATGGTACCTTGCTTGTGTGGGTAGGCCTAGTGCCTGCAAAAGGAAATGCCCCAAAACACTATCTGGAGACATCAAAATTATCAAATCCAAAACTACCTATTTTTGCAGGGGGTGGGAGTGGTGGGGGGGTGGAGGGGGGCACCTGCTTTTTTGGTCCTGGGCTCAGCAGCCATACCGGGAAACCTACAAAACCGAGACATGTTTGAAAACTAGACACCCGAGGGAGTCCAGGGAGGTGTGACTTGCGTGGATCCCCCAATGTTTTCTTACCCAGAATCCTCAGCAAACCTCAAATTTTGCTAAAAAATCATATTTTCCCCACATTTCTGTGTGGGATCATCACACCGAGACAAATTTCCTACCACCCAACGTTCCCCTGTAAAAATGATACCTCACATGTGTAGGTGGGCCAAGTGCCTGTGACAGGGAAGAGCCAAAAACATGTTGAAATTGAGGGAGAACCAAAGCGGGTCCAAAAGGTCATTTTTTTTTTTTTTAAATCCCTGGCATCTAGTAGACAGACCCGGGGTGTGGATCGGGGGTAATTGCCCTATCTGCCCACTGGTGGGCAGAACAACATTGGCCCCACTTATTTGGGGTGGGGGTATGGCCATACCCCTACCCTCTTATTCTGAAAATAAATCTTCCCTGGTCTCTGGTGGGCGTTCTGCCCCCCTTTGGGGCAGAATAGCCTTCCAAAAATAGGCCGACCTTGCCCCCCTTAGGGCCAAAAGTAATGTGCCCCCATGGGTAGAGACCCTTGCCCAAGGGGCTGCCACCCCAAACAAAACACACACATACACACCAATCCCTGGTGTCTAAGTGGTTTCTGCCCCCGGGAGCAGATCGGCCTAATAGAAATAGGCCGTGCTGCCCCCAAGGGGAGCAGAAATGGCCTAAAATAACCTCTCTCCCCCCCCCCCCCCCCAGACAGGGGCCCTTGCCTAAGAGGTCGCTCCACAAATATAAAAAAATAAAGTAAACAAAAAATATATATATCCTTGGTGTCTAGGGGTTTCTGCCCCCCCCCCCCCCGGAGGCAGATCGGCTTAATTATAATAGGCCTATCTGCCCCGGGGGGGGGGGCAGAAAAGGCCTAAAAATATTTTCCCGGGGGGGCGCTCCCCTCATTAAATAATATAAACAATACAAAAAAATCCCTGGTGTCTAGTGGTTCCTGCCCCCCTTGGGGCCAGATTGGCCTCATAAAAATAGGCTGATCTGCCCCCAAGGGAGGCAGAAATGGCCTAAAAGTAATTTAGCCTCCCAGGGAGCGACCCTTGCCTAAGGGGTCGCTCCCCACATCTTAAAAAAAATGTATCCCTGGTGTCTAGCGGTTTCTGCCCCCGGGGGGGCAGATAGGCCTAATTATAGTAGCCCGATGCCACCGGGGGGGGCAGAAAAGGCCTAAAATAATTTGCCCCCCCCTGGGGAGCACCCTTGCCCAAGGGGCTGCTCAGGTTATGCGTAAATTAGGAAAAAACAAACTCCCTTGTGTCTAGTGGGCATTTCTGCTGCCCGATCGCATCTCGATCAGGCAACAGAAATGCTGAGAAAGACATCAAAGGAAAGGAAAGGCCTTTGCTTTCCTTTGATGCCTTTTTCGCCCCTTCACGTGATCAGACGAGATTTGCAAAAGCATTTCTCCTCCGATCGACGCTGGAAGCTGAGCTTCCAGTGAGGTGGGGCAGGCCTCAGATGAGGTTAGTGCGCAATCGCGTGCTGATGTCATCAAATGCCCCAGGGGGGCGGGGGTGGGGGTGGAAAGAGAAGCGATCCCCTTTCCATCCCTGCCCTGGGGAGGGGGGGTGACAGGACCTCTGGGGAGTGCCAGCGCTTCCCCCGAGGGCCGGTAGCTGGACGAGGTGGTTACGTCCCTGGTGCCTGTGCACCACTTCAGCGGATGTAACCACCTCGTCCTGGGCACCCGAGGGGTTAATTTGTGGTTTGTTTGGTTTGGCCTCCAAATTATCCCCATCTATACTATTATAAGTCTCGAAGATGATTTTTGGTAGCTCAGGTTCGTGATCTATTTGAGGAACCTGCGTAAGCTGTTGGCACACTGCCAACGCTGCTGCTTCCCCTTTAATATTTCATAAAATTATTGAGGATACTGTCAAAATCGCCCATTAATTTCATCCACAAGTTCAGGGAAGGGGCAGCCCTGTATTCATTTTGAATTTGTTTCAATACCTCCAGAACATTCAACAGAGATGGTGTACCATGCGGTATGGTATATACTGCAGAAGCAGTGGCCCAGTCATCGACTGAGGCAACCATCCCAAATGGCAAGCATATTGTGAGAATCCTAGGTTTATTATGGGGTCCCGTATGGGGAAACACCGCTTCCAGCTGGTTTGTTTTTTTTGTGCAGTCTAGAACAGAATTTCATCACGTCTGGTGGGAATCTTACCCATAATTGAGTTAATAGATACCAGATTTATCCCAGGTGTAGCCACTTGTTGAACAGTTAGAGCAGCCCTCCCTGGGGCAGTATTCAATGTTTGCATTACATACTGTGTTAAGCGTCTGTATAAATTCACTAAATTATTACAGAAGAGATGAAAATCCACTGCTGCGGATTTTGTATATTTGGATATGGTTTATATGTAGCCGAAACTGGCCATGTTGGTCCTTCATTGCTGAGAGGACCTAATCTAACGTGCAACTACATCTGGAAGAGGGCTGTGATATCAATTTTGGTGTTCTTGATATGATAATGACATTTCTAAGCAGTTATTAGCTCTGCATTGTGCCAGTGCATTAACCGCAATGCACTTGTGAAATGTATTTGGATTAGCATTGATTGCAGGAAAACTGACCCATGACCAGGATGTTTCTGTTTGGTATGTATTGTGGGCCTCAACCGCTTCTCCACCCCCATTAGGAAGCCCATTAGCAAGTAAATATTGTGTGACCGCATGTCTACAATCTACTGGAATTACCGCTGGTTGTACCATGTCTTGTAAGATCGAATTCAGAGACAGGAACACCAAGTGGGTTATCCATTTAAAATTCAAGCTTGAACAACTTATACTAGGTGCTTCCTATATAGCTGAGGCTGATTTTCCCTTACACCACAGACCTCTTCGTATAATAGGTGAATGGGGTACCTTTGGCATACCTGAGAGAGCTACTCAGGAAACCCGTTAAATGAGTCCCTAACCTTGATTCGATGGTGGTGCCATGTTATGCAGTTCCTGTTTTGGTAATAAGACTGCAGGTTTAGGACAGCAGCACTGCAGAGCGCTGGGGACTTAAGTGCAATCCACATCACGTGGTAGCTGTTGGCAAAACTCCTGGCTGGCTTGCAGTGCCTCACCCAAACCAGTCTGGGTGAATGGTGATTTGTGGCAACCTGAACCTCACACTCTGACTCCTCCGGGAAGTTGTGGAAACAGATCGTCCCCCTTTCACTTGGTTACTCATGCATGCCAAGGCAAAACACAAAATGTGAACTGAATTTCAAGTCATTTATTGAAGCACCCAAATTCTAGTATTAAAAGTATGTGCTGCAATGAAACAGAGCACTGTAACCAGCGTTACAGCCAAAGTGAAGAAGATAAACAACCCCACCACTTTGCATGATTCTAGAGATTCCTACTAAAACTCTGTGCCTAGCTCTGAGAGCATAGTAGTTGTAAGATTCTGCCTGGCCATTCTTAAGATGTTAGCTCCATACCTGCATTGAACGGTAGATGCCCGCCTGTTGTATGGACATATGTGTAGTTTATATAATGACCCATGCATCTTTCCGAGAACAGATGTAATGTAATGCTGTGTCTTGGAGATAGAAGCTGGCTCGTGGACTGGCAACGCGAATGAGCATATCAAGTACTGTACATGACAGCCCTAGGCAAAGGTAGAGATTATATGTGGTACAGCATCTGATTAAATGTGCAGCCGGAACCTTGCCTTCCTAGAATAAGCAGCTGATAAGATATGTAAAAACAGTAGCTAAAATATTAATAAAAATTTGTATGAAAGTAAAGTAAGGCATAAAGCTGTGAAACTAAGCTAAGACAGGGGTGCTCGACCTAGGTACTAAAAAGGGTTCTTGCGACAGCACTACATTTTTCACCTACAACTATGGACAGTATGTTGCTAATTAAATTCCAAATTATATTTAATGCTTTGGACATATGCTTTCTCTTTTGTCCCCTTCCGCCCTTAATGTATGTGAACAGACATTCCGTCTCCTCAAAGCAATTTTCTGACCTAGTGTCCCAGCAGAAAGATCCCTAAATGAAAGGTTACCCATTACCCAGTAAGGTTTCATATTCTCATAGCTAGGCCCCAATATGTGTATTCTATCATTTCTTTACAGGTACTTATTTAATCATATAATTAGTCTCCTCATTGTTCCAATAGTCTATACTTCTTTGAGGTGCTCACATGTATAGTGCTTGAAAACCCAACCATGCATTTGATACTATGTAAGCTGTGCTCTTAAATTTTATGATATGTGTACTCCCCATACACGTGAAGTATGTCCCATTCAGAAAAGTTTGTTTTGGATAGGCTTTTCCCCAATGAAGCTCTTGACAAGACATGTCTCCTTCTTGGAACCTCTTTCACCCAATTAAAAAGCCTATTCACTGCATTTGTAAATCTGTAAAGTATCTGTTGTTTTTTAAGTGATTAACCTTGAGACATTTGTTTGACCACATGTTCCATTAGTCCAGTTTAGTGTCCTGAACATTCACTTTGGTTGTTATGGAGTAATCTTGAGACCTACTGTCTTTTAAAGTTGATGTGTGAGGGAAGGTGTGCTTTTGCATTTCCATATTGCCTTTGCTATTTCAATGGTCCAAGTGAGAATGTGCCAATTCTTTCAGAGCCAGTGACTCAGTGAGTGTTACTGAATGTTGTTTTTGTTACGTCTTTTGCCACTCCTCACCTCTCCCCCATCCTTTGTTTGAGCCTCCTCTTTCTCTCCTTGTTCTTAACATATACATATTCTTCATTGTTTTTCACATCTATCTTTTTCTACCTCTCTAACTTATTTTCTCCACTCATTTGCCATTATTTGTTTCTTGTGTTCTTGCAAAGTTTGTCCTGTTTTTTGCTTCTGATTTTCAATCCCATACCACCCCCTCTTCCTAACCTTCAACTTACTGTTTCTCTCCCCCACTCACTTTTTTTTTCCTTTACGCAGTGGCGTGCAACGGAAATGCCGTTATTTTCACCAACATTTTCGGGATCATCCAGAGCCCCTCATTTCCAAAACATGATGGGGCTATCAGCAACTGCACCTGGATCATTGAAGGAAGGAGTGAGGAGATAATCTCTATCAGGTGCACACTACTTTATATGTCTGTCTTGTGTCTAAGTCCCAAAGTGCCTGGCTTATTTATGGTCTCTATCTTTCTGTCTTGCAGGGATGTTGGTCTTTTGGCGTTTCTGCCTTGTGGTGTGTTTTTTTTTAGATACTGTGGAAATCGCATATTATTCTGAAGTGACCTGTGTGGGTTCCGTTTACCACTTTATGACCGGGACCAAAATTAATGATGCATTCCAAACTATATATTCCAAGAGACTCTCTTTAGGCATTTGACTCACTGTGTAGCAAGGGTGAGCAGCTAAGGCTTACTCCTGAAAGCAAGAGGGCTTCCAGTTTCAGAGGCAGTTTCGTACAATAGAAAAACACTATAATGTCATAGCCCAGTCAGTGATTCATTTTGTAAAGTGAATACACTTTATAAAGTGAATACACACTGGGCACTTAAACACAAATGCGTGCTCTTTCACTACCTGGACTCACGCCCCTGATATTTCCTTCTTAACAGAAATCTGAGTGGATGAGTTTTCCAACCCTGATTTAGCTGCTGCACTTCCTGCGGGGTATGCTATCAGTAGCTTAGATTGAGAGGGGAAGCACTACGGAGGATTGGCAATAATATGCATAAATTGTTTTGAGACCATCTGGGAATCAGTTAAAATAGCTGATTGTGAAGCTCTTTTCTTTAATTGTAAATTGAATTGTCGCTCTAGGGTCTATTACTTGTTGATCTATAGACCTCCCAGCCCTAAAATGACATTTTTTGGAACAAAGGATGATAGAGATAGCTATCGGGGGATCAGCTCTCAATCTCTTATGTTCTTTTCTTGATGTTAGAGAACAATCGGTGTCTTTAGGAGATTTCACCTCTAAACCATTCTCGTTACTGTGTGGTGCCCCGCAAGGGTCATCACTGAGTCTCACAATATTTGTTAAATATGTGGCTCCACTGGCGAGACTGATGATGACTTTCATTTATTTCAACCATCTCCAGTGCTGATAATACTCAGATAGTAGTATCTATAACCAGTAGCGTGGAGGAGGTGACAGATCGTTTCAACAACTGCATGCAAGTTTGCTGGATGAGTAGAAATTGTCTTAAACTAAATCCCTATAAGATGGCGGTGCATCTCTTTGGAAGTGACACTTCATTTTGGGGCAATGTCTGGTGGCCACAGACCCTTGACCCTTGACCCTCTGCCCTCTCCTGTATCAAAAGTGAGAAACCTGGGAATAATTTTTGATTCTAAACTCTTTCATCCATCAGACCAATCAGCTTGTTTCTTCCTATTTCTTTCTTTTTAAAAACACTGAAGAAAATTCTGCCCTTCATACCTTACGATCTCCCGAAGACAGTCATCACTTCTCTGGTCCTGTCGAGGCTGGATTACTGCAATGCCCTTAGTTTGGGCAAGCAGCAAGGGATGCTAAATGCTTCAGAGGCTACAGAATGCAGAAGCTTGTCTGCTTAAAAACATCAAGAAGTTGAATCGGTCTCTAAAGCATTGGAAGATTTACATTGGCTCCCTGTTGAGAAGAGGGTAGCATTTACGGTGTTATTCTCAGCTCACAAAGCCCTCATTCTGACAGGCCCTGAAAATTTCAAGAGAAAACTCTCTTGATGTTCACCAATAGATACTTTTTTTTTTAATATATATATCTTTTTGAGTTTCCGGATTAGGAAAAAGTACAAACAGTAATAAAATACAGAAAGCATAGATCAGAATGGTAATTAGCAGTTTCAGATATATGGCAAGTACGATACATTTTTTTTTTTTTTTTTGAGGCAGTGACTCAATTCCGCAAGTCCACAGTCTATTCACTCACATTACTGGTATCATCTAATTCATTTCAACCCCCTTCATGGGCTTTCCCATTTTTGGGGGGCATTGTCTGCTTAGGCAAATCGTTTAGTCGGTAAGTATACACCAATCCATGTTATTTTGTTAGTCTTGTAAGTCCAGCAGTTCTGCCGCTGACGATTTCTGGGCTATGTTCCTCTTAGCTACTCCAAGAGACAACCACAGTTTACTATATCAAGGTGAGTCATTACCCCAGATACTGAGTATGCAACATTTGACTGTGTCTAGCACAGTGTATCCCTTCACTGTGTGCAACTTGTCCCTGATGGATGATCAGTTAGGTTTTATTCAAGACAGCTCCAGACCACATGAAGGAACGCCCCCCTTTTGCCCACAACCGTGCAAGCAGTCCGTTGTTGGGCATTTACTCATGGCATGTGGAGTAATGCGTGAGTAGTAGGAGTGATATAGAATGTGTTGCTGGATCAGCTTGAAGCCGGATTTAACTGTGATTTCTCTAGATGCTCCTAGGGCCTCCTTCCCTTCATCTCCGTCAAATTGTCCCACGTCCGTCTCCCATTTGGCTTTAAGAGTTTGCATTGTATCATGGGCATTAATTAACAACTTTTTATGTATCAAAGAAATTGCTTTCGTGCATAGTCGCTCTGACAGGACATGGCCCTCTAGTGGAGAGTGTTCCGTGATGATTGTATTTGTAGGTATGTGTGAGGCAAGAATATGTTTGAGCTGGATGTATGTATAACTTTGTGTAGGCGCCAGTTGGTATTTGTTGGTCAGTTTGGTCAAGTCCAGTAGTGTCAGTCTCCCTGTCATACATCGCCAGCTTTGTCATACCTATCAGTTTCCATTTTGCGAAGCCCTGTAGTTTCCCTACCTCCGATAGTAGGTCCCTGGACCATAGAGGAATCATTTCCATTAGACGACCCCTACAACCCAAAAGTATGGTGGTCTCCCTCAATATCTGGGTGACTGTTCTGGGGTGTACGGGGAGAATGTGAGCTAGTTTGGGCCTATAAAGTCCCCCTCATATCCCTCTCTACCCCACACACATCTGTCCAAACGTATTACCAATTTGTCACAGGGTGCAAAGACCCAATCATTGACTACCATCAACTGTGTGGCCTAGTAGCATTTACATATATCGGGTAGGCCAATTCCCCCGTCATATACTCCCCTGGTTAGTTTTTGGAGGTAGATATGGGGTGGGCTATTGCTCCAGAGTCAAAGTCCGATCACTGTTGCCCAAAGTCTGTTCTTAGGAAAGTCTTTGGGCACCAGGTATAGGGTATTTTGCAGTGCATATATAATGCGTGGCAGGGTCATCATTTTGAACATTGCCGCTCGTCCCAGAAGGGAGAGCGGTAAGGTCCTCCAGTGCTGTACGTCCGCCTCAAAACGCTCCAGGATGGGTTTCAGGTTATTCTTGTAAAACACATGTGGGTCTTTTGTGACATAAAAGCTGAGGTATTTGAATCCCTCGTCTACCATGGGCATAGGTATCTCGTCCCATAGGACCGATTGCGGCCCTATGTTGAGGTGCATGAGTGATTTCTGCCAGTTAATCGTGTATTCTGAAAAAGTGCCAAAGATGCGGAGGATTTGCATTACCCTGGGGCTAGTAAATGTGGGTCTATTACATAGAAAAAATATTATCTGCATATAGGGATATGCGTTCCTCCCATGTCTCCCTCCCCAAGTGATCCCCTGAATCTGTGGATGACCCATGATTCAGATCGCCAGGGGCTCTAGTGCTAGGGCAAATATCAGTGGAGAGAGTGGGCATCTCTGTCGCCTCCCTCGTGTAATTCAGAGGTGCACGAAGACCAAATAGATACTTACGCTTGGCAGTCTCCAAAAAAAGTGGTGGCGCAGAGAATCTACAAATCCTGCTGGGGTGGCAGAGGATTTGTTTGCTCTACTTGCCAGCTCTGGAACCAAATGCCTGAGCATTTGAGAGGCCAGTCTAATTTGCAGATTTTCAGAAAACCTGAAAACATGGCTTTTTGCTCTCCCACTGTAGTTTGATTTGTGATGTAGTATATGTTTCCGATAGCAGATGTTAGCGCCAAGACGGCTTCGGGCATACATCGCTCTCTATATAATCAAAAGTAGTCATTAAAAGAAAAGTACCTTATTAACTTTGAAGTAAATAGGGCATTTATAATTATGCTAGATAAAAACAAAAGCTAAATCCCCTGAATTATAATTCTCATGCATGATTGCATACAGATATGGATGTCAGTACCCTAGAATGCTCTTGAATAAAAGGTGACAACTCCAATTTAACCTGAAAATGGTTGTAACTAAAACCCACCACTCACACATGATTCCCACCCTCAAAACGTGAGCTTCCAGAGATGTAGGTATGTGGTATTTGTATTGCACAAACCTAGCTGGAAGGCAGCAAAGCAGTGTGCTAAGTTGAAGGCAAATATAGAGTCAACAAATGATTGGGTGGGAAGTTGGGCCCTGAATATAGAAGTGGACTGTTACTGTGCAATGATATGCCCAAATGCCTAATATTCACTCACTAAGGGTGTGGGGGGGAGGAAGAGGAATCGCTGTCTCGTCTCTCGAGTTCCAGGACTAGTTAAGAGCCCAAACCTGTCCCTTTGGCTTATGTATGAGGACAAATAACTATTGAGGACCAGCTCCCAGAGGATCTCTCAAGATAATAATAAAAGCTCAAGGTATTCTAACTTAAAATCTACTGATCACAGTAGAGATTAATCAGTTGTGGACCAGCCACTGGGACCACTGGCCCCAACAGTGAACCAGGATCATGCAGATTACCGCTGGTCAGTTCAGGTACATAGGATATCACAACTACATCTGTCCTAGAATAACCATACAGTTCCTGGTATATCTCTAGATGTTTCAAATAGTCATTTATTTAAGATTGTTTCTTCCAGCTGACGGGGCTGGGCCCTGGGCCAAGGGTGTGGAGACTGATTGTGTTCTGGTCCTTCTGGCTCCGGGGGACGTATGCAGGAACTTAGAGGCCAGCATGTATACCTCTCTGGCAGATTAGTTGGGCTGCCACAATCAACATTTGGTGGTTCCTACATTCATTAGGGAACAGTCTGTTGCTATTGCTAATGAGGCTTCGTGGGCTCCTTGCCTGATGTCCACATCGATTCTGTGGTGTGATTTGCATTTTTGTTTGTATTGATGCACCCTCTATTCCAGAGATAGCCACAACACAGGAAAGCGTTGAGGGGTGAGTTCCTCTCAGTCACTGGCAACGTACATCCGGGACAATGAGAATGTTCTGGAGACCGCAAAAACCCACCACACCAAGAAAACCAGGCATCAGCAGAGTAAGACAATGTGTGTTTATCTTGAGGCAGGGAAATCCGAGACGGACATCACCAGCTTAACAAGAAAGACAAACATTGTTTTTTGTAGTGCACAAGCTTGGTCCAGTGGACTTCAGTACTCAAGTCTATTCACAGCTCGTACAGACTCAAACATTCTTCAACATGACGAAAACTAAGGACCACATTTATGGAGAATATGCCTAATTTTAAAGGCAAAAATCGGTATGCACTCTGCTATTGGAGGTGAAGGAAAAATGCTTCTGCCCTAACTAAGATCACATAGTCACCACTGTCTGTCACCATCTAGCTGGTTTTGAGAGGGCATGAGGATACACTTTAAATTTCCTCTGACATCTGAGCAGAATTCAAAATCCTAATCCCCAAAGAGCACCTCCAGTGAAGCAATGTTAATGAAATAATACTGTACCGGCTAAATACCTCATCCTGTGATTTCACTAATGCTGGGTGTATGATTAGAGAATCTGTATTAATATAACTTGCATCATGAGGTCCTCATCCACTCTTCATCCCCAAGCTGTCATATGTAGGTCCTTATCCACTCTTCATCGCCAAGCTGTCATATGTACAGCATCCAGTAAAGCTCAATTCAAAGGCAACTACAGTACAGTTTCTCTTTGCGTATCTCATGACTGTTTTTCTTAATACTTCCTGTTGGATGCCTCATGCTGTATATGTCTTTAGCTCAGTCCTGCTGGTCTGAAATTGTTGTTGCTGTTATTCTGTCTCTGATGTCAATGTTCCATATTGGGTGTGACAAATTTGTGTCTCTGTGACCACTTGTCCATCTCTCTTGTGTTTCCATTACCAAAGTTCCTAAGTTGTTTTTTCCTTCATGAAGGTTTGGAAGGTTTGTGGTCCCCTGCAGCTTGGATATTCTCACCATCTATGCATCTGGGCAGCAGGCCTTCAGACTATGTGGCATAAAGCCCCCGAAGTCCATGTACCTTCCTGGGGGCAATGTGACCATTCTGTACAGCACCCATCGGGGCCCTGATGTCGGCTTCCAGTTGTCGTTCACCAAAGGTATGGGACCTTCCTAGATCTATCATAAACTTGCAGCACAGACATAGCCACCCACACCTGTTATTCACATACAACATGCAGAGAACACTTAAACCTGTCATACCCGCATGAAATCCCCCCCCCAACCCTGTTCTACATATATATCATCTAGATGATCCCATGACGTGCCAAAAATATATAGTATCCACAGATTGCTCCTTTCTGTCATACTAGAACATCAGACAGAGTTATCATCTAAACTGCTTCCAGGCACATCAACAGCTTCTCTTTGGCCCTTACTCTTTTGTGTTCTCAATCTATGTCTATATCTACCCATACCTAAGAGTGACAAGCCCTGATGTTGCGTAAACTAAGGGGTTAGCTTAATTCTGCCAGGTTCGACTTTCCCATCTATGGATGCCTGAATTTAGTTCAGTGAACCAATGCTTGAACGTGAAAGTACAGGTTCCCCAGTATTGGATCTTTCATAGATTCACAGACTTGAATCATTCCCCGTCGTTGAAGTGGGAGTCCCACTGTATTACAATAAAGCAATGTGCATTATTATAATGGATAGACTAGCATTGAACCTTAGGTTTTATAGTCTATCCATGTCTTTTTTTTTAAAAGGACCAAACCACAAACCTTAGCCATTCAGGCCACAGCACGCTCTAAAACACTCCTAACAGAGGCTGATTCCCTCAAATTTTCTACTGCACATCGTGTGATGGGAATCTCCTTGAGCTCTGCTCAAATTACTTGTTTCCTCTCAGCTTTTTCAAAGGAATTTATTTCCTAGCATCATCATTTCTTCTATCTGCGGATTTTGAGTGGATACTGTCCCAACTCACCAAGAAAGGACTTTTCAGAGCCTGTGGGAAGAAGAGGCTTCATTCGGATGACCCAAATAAAGAAAGCATGTATTGCTACTATCCATAGCATAAGGTGAGAGGCTGTAAATTGTGTCGCACCTTTTCTCAGAAGACTCTCAAGAGACAGGGAAGGTAGACTTTAGCTGTGGCTACTAAAGCTAAAGACCAGAGAGTGCCAGTTATCTGAGGAGGATAGTGATGACTCTTCACACACGTCATCTTCCCTTAAAAGACCTAAAACTGGGTGTAAAATCACCTCGGAACCACCTCAAAGGTCATTAAAAAAATGAAAACATAATACTACTGGGCACAAAAAGAGACAGGAGGACCTTCCTTCATCCTCCAAAAAACTTGCCTCAGAAAGGACTCGCTCTGAGTTCTTCCCTGAAAGTATCACTTCCAAAGTGCTTCACAGTCTGTGCTGTCGACGACAAAAGCCAAGAAAATGTACCCTCGTCGACAAAGGCACCTTTAATGATGTGCTCGTCGACGACCACGTCTACAGTAACAACAACCACAGCTATGTCGACCTTTTCTGCATCAGCGTCTCCTATGATAATCTCATAGTCACCGCTCCCATCGACTATTATCACAGTGAATATATTGAAACTCCAGTCAACGAAGATACCATAGACCTCATTTGTCAACTTATCGTTGATGAAGATCCCATCAGCGTCAAAATACTCGTCGGTGCGCTAACAGTTGGCGTCAATACTGATATTGATAACGATTGACTCATTAAGGACACTGCTGACCATACCACCGACGAAGCACTCAACAATGATATTGTTACGATGATTAGCTAGTCAACGATGATACCGTCAACGCCCCCGTTGACACCCCCAATGATGCTACTGTCGATGATACAAATGACGAATACTTGCTATTGGCGGAGAGAACAAGATAGAACCATCAAAGTGAGGCGTAAAACCACCTACAAAGGTGACATTTTCTGCGTTGCCTTTAATCTTTGTAAAGGGAAATCATCTTCATCCATGCTTTTGACAATTCACATCCCCCCAAGTGGGGTGTTGCCCTATCCACCTGCATGCCTCTTGGATGAGGATGAAGACTCGGACGATGAAGGCCCCCTTGGGGTAGCAAATAGTCCATCCCAGCTGCAGGTAAAATGTCAGCACTTTGGAAATGAAGAAGAATTTCAGGAGGACTATTTATCTGCTGGGGAGCACACAGAACCACACCATCAGAAATATTCAATGCAGGACCAACAGGAGCCATCTATTTCAATGCCTGTGTCGCTATTAACAAATTTACAAAGTATGCTCCAAGGCTGTTATCGCAGATTTCCACCTCTCTGAGGCTCTGTGCACGGAATAAGACAGAATATATGCCTCTACTAGTGCTTAGACACGACCTGAGTACGAAATTGGTAGAATGTGAGTAGGCTAATGGTGCATGTTCCAGATTTGCACACCTCAAAACGTGCAAAGCACTCTACTCAGTCTCTCTATATGGAGATGCTCAAATCCAAATAATAAGATAATACTGTACTGGCTAAATAACTCATCCTGCGATATCGCTAATACTTGATGCATAACTAGAGAATCTGTATTAGTATAACTTTCATAACGGAGCCCTCAGCCACTCTTCTTCTGCAAACTGTCATATGTACAGCATCTAGAATGCCTCCAGCCTGTAGTACATGCACAACACCTTAAACCTCACCCTCCACACATTGTCCTAAATGTCCAAAAGTTGTCTCTCCAAATATATGTGCTTCTGAAAAACCTTAAATATGTCTACATTGCATCGCATCCAGAAGGGTACATAACTATGATATAGATGTACAACAAGGAGAGTCATCTCCTGGACTTTAAGCTGTCACTGACCAAAGCTGTAAAATAACTGAAAAGGACTAATTGCCGTTCTCAGTACAGGAAAAGCAGGAACTGCTGAGAAAGCTTGGGGTGCATGGGGAGAGATATGATAGAGGACAGAAGGGAGATCTGGGACTGCTAACACAGGAGAAAGAGCTAACCAGGTCTACCAAGACATGTGAAAGAAGTATGACCAGACACTGCAGTGAAGAAAGAGTAGGGAGATTAGGGTCTGCTATCACTTCATATCTGTATTTTTGGATAAATTGTCCATTGTGTTTTAACCCAGATTTCCCGTTTAACCATGCATATGTATATGGTAGCCAAAAATGTTTAACCATATTTAGCCACTGCTTCACTATACAACGATTTGAATGACTTGAGGCAAACGTTTTTCTTGCTTTAATATAAGCTAAGTACGTCTTCACTAGAAATGTTATGTGCAGTATTTAAACCTGCCATCCCATAGAGTAGTATATAGATACTTCCGCCTATCTTAAAATATTACACGATTACCAAAACCCATATAGACACCTACTTATGAATTCATACATGTCTGGATTAGATGTCAAACGTTATTATAAAATCTGCGGTTTGTAACTCTGAGTCCCTACCACTTTTTTGCACTTTCTTTTGGCATAATGCAATGCAGAACCAATACTACAATGTATGAGCTATGTCCTAGCTGTTTTCTTAATACCCATTCTGCTTTCCCAGGACCTCTGCGTAAGTACTCCGAAATTACTGCTTTCAGGGGTGATGTAATCCTGAGTTTATCATAATCACTGTATGGAGCAGTAACCTTTTGAAAAGTACTTTTTTTTTGTTAAAATCTTTATTTTTATTGATTTTCAAAAGCAATGATACATATGACTTGTCATTCTCACTGTTCTCAGTGGGCCCATCGGCCAGTGTTCTTGGCAAGTCAAGGGCATCAGAGATCATAGACCAGAGACGACAGAAGAAAGACTGAACAGGACACCAACACCCAGTTCTGGCCCAACCATATTTCCTGTTTAGTGATTGGTCATAACTTGTCCCCATCCCCCAAATCTCAATACATTTGTTGCTGGTGGTAATCAATTATTTATGTCCTAGAGAGGAATATCGCCAGAAACAGATCCTTTCCACCCATTCTGTGTTCCCATTTTATTCATGTTATTTGGTCTGAAACATATCCTTCACAAGGCTACCCAAGGTCGTAGATAGCAACAGATATGTGTGTGACCCAATGTCTAGTACAGATAAAGGTCTTTTTTCCCCCAAGGTGCCGGTCAGCCTTGTCTTATTTTCACTATAGTTGCATCCCCTGCGTTTCCCACAAACATTCAGAATCGCTGTCTATGTAAGTGGGAGCTGTCCATGTCACTGCCAGGTCTGCTGATTCCTTCTGTTTACCAGATATGGTAGCATCCTGACCACCAGTGTTATCTTATGTCTGACAAGGCGATAGGCATCGCTTCTCGTTCCCTGCCTTCCTCTGTCCCACAGTTCAACCATTAATCCAAACTCTTTCCTCCTCTGGTGACAGGAAGTGGGGTTTCCTCTCCTGATATTACACTCAAACGTTCAGGGAAAGACAGCCTGTATTAAAAGTCCTTTTTTCGGAGATCACCTTTTACCCACTCAGAGTTGCAGCACTGTTGCTGAACAACCCTGGTGAAGTTTGGAAAAATCATAATCTTGACTGCCTCCACTTACCCACACCACATCCTTGCCTTTAGAAGTTTTTCTTTGCCTCTGTAATAGACTGAGAGTGCTAAGATGGGCTTCGGGCGTGGCCTAGTTCTTAGTGGTGACACGTGCTGTTCCTACCCTCTGCAACATATACAATGTTGGGAGACCCCTTAGCCTCAGTACTTCCAGAATAGAGTGATTCACAAACAGTTCCTTGCACTTCCCTGCGCACATTCATGCACCCTCACTAATATCATATTGTTGTACATCAAATATTCTTCTGCATCTTCAACGTCCGTTGGATGTTGTTGTCACAGACTGCCTCTACATGTGTATTTTGCTTCACAGCAGATCTTTTGCCTCATGCTACCATTAAGAAAGCCGTGCACGTGGGTTTCGGCCCCCTCTTTGAAGCAGGCACTGGGCCTGACTTGGTCTCCTCATATACAGCAGGCCTTATGTGGAAGGTATATTTTTCCAGTTTGTTTTACCCCTCCTTTTTTTTTTTTAACAGGTTTATGGTCCCTTTTCCTTGATGGCACTCCGATGCTGGGGCACAGTGTCGAAGATCAGTTGCCAATGTATGGGCAGTCATTTTTAGGGTCAAGCCTGGGTCGCATGCGAGACGCTTTAGGAGTTAGAAAAGGGCTCGGAGCTCCGTCCATGTCACGTCACTGTCTTTCATTGGTTCGTGGGCTTGCCTGTTAAAATCTGCTTGCTTTCATTAGTGGAAGGCATGCATAAGTCATGCCTTTTCCGGTGGTAAGCCCTCCTCGAGCGCAGCGACCAAGTACTGAAAACATGCAAGGCTCGCTGTTTTCCGTCAGTTTTATGGAATACTTTTTATCTTTGTTCGTAGCGCGATCTCGCTTGGTAGAAGTCGAGCGCTTTCCATGTTACATAGTTAATTGTACTTTTGCCGGTTACTTAGATAATTGCACTTTTACCAATAGGTTTCACTACGAGTGAACTGTAGCAGCGCGATTGCGCTCCTTTTTTTCCCCATTTAATGTGGCAAGAAAAGTCTGGTTGGGCGTTTACAACTGCTGATAGCTCTAACTCTGAGAAATGCGAGACCCATTGCATTGCAAATGCTTGTTTTGTTGATGCGGGGGAACCCACTTGTGAAGCTTGTCTACTCCCTACTTTGGGCCACCAGTGAGGATGCCTCCTCAGCTTGCTTCCTTGGATTCTCTGCTTGCAAGTTGGTTTCCTAACTGTTTACTTAGTCCTCCCCACCCCCAAGCCTTTACCCCTCATAAACCACTGGTAGATGTTATGCAGGCTGGAGAGAGCAATTGGGACGCAGATTACTTACAGTTTCGCCTTCCAAAGACCTCCCAGCTGCAAGTAGGGCCCCCAAGGCCTGTCAGCCCCACGACACACATCCCTAAACCGACTCAGTTTCAGTTTAACCCCACCCAGCAAAACTTAATTTGTATTGCATTCCAAGTCACTGCAGTCTTCTGAGGCAGGACAGCTCATCAGCTAGCCCCTACGAGGCACCTGGCTTCCTGGGTTCTTCATGATGTGGAGACCAGCTACTATCTCCATTGTAAGGATCTCCACCATCCCGTACGTGCACATCTAGGCCATAGATGTCAATAAAGCAGTCCCAGGCGTAGGGGTACGTTGCCACCAATCACTGTGCTTTAATTATCTATCTGTCCTTGGACTTAACCTCACCAGCAAGATCCAGGGCACATTGGCGTCACAGAAAGAGTTGCCCCATCTTCTCCCCCTAACAGGATGAGGTAGGATTTTATTGGCTGGAGCCCTGGCTTCTGAGAGTTCTGCTAGAAAATGGCCATTTGATCACCCTGCAGGCCACATTCTGTACAAGGTAATTTGTTGATCTTCTCTCCTATGTCCTCACCCTATTACATTCACTCATCTCACCCTGTCCCATCTGCTGGTTTTTTGTCAACATCAGATAGGAAATACTTAAAATTTACTTAGCGTCACTTAAATCAACGTTGTTGGTACATTGACCATCCTGCAGTGGACACGATCCTATCTCGTCTTACTACCAAACTGCTGTAAGAGACAATGAGTTGCATCCTGGCCAGGATTTTTAGCACTTGGGACTTTTTCCATGATCTAAAATATTTGCTTCCTGAGTTTTTACACACAATAGCTGTATGGAAAACAATGTAGAAGAAATGTTTACCCCAAGGTACACTGTAGAGGCATAAAAGCACAAGTGACATTGAATACAGTGTTCTTTCTGAGCAGAGTACTTTGCACCAGTTACAAAATATAGTCCCTCCCAAGGGCTACGTACGTACGTACTGCTGAACTAGGTAAAGATGAGTAATTGGGTGCTGCTGTGAGATGAGATAGGGAGAGAGTGCAGAGACTACAGAGAGAAGCGGAAATAGCAGTCTGAGGCTAGAAAATACAAAGGAGAGAGAAAGTTAAGAACTGCTATGAGAGCAGAACAAGGACTGCTTGGACCGAAGGAAACAAGCCAGCTGGTCTGACCTTGGCAAGCCTCCATTTTATTTAGTTTTTTTTCCATATGCAATTAACTTTAAAAGTGCATACGTAATACATTTAGGAATGCAACTGCATGAAGGTGGTGTGAACTTGTTTGCACTTTAAAGTATGTAAAAACAATGACCCATCTAAAAAAAGATTAAATTAGAGCAGAGATTGGACTTGAAGCCCTGGCACTGAAGTGGAGAACTTGCTAAGCAGATGAGCACACATCCAAGTACTAAATGCAATCAGCCACACTGAAAGAGCCAATCAAGGGCGTCTGTCTACTTACTCATTGCTCCATGCCCCTGGTAGACAGAAGCAAAATGTTAGGCATTTGAAATAGACCAATATAAGAAGATAGCAAACTGAAAGTCCCTCTGTGTACTTGTATATGTATTTTGTTTTATAAAATATGAGGCTGATGCAGTTAAAGCAGTCTGTAGGCCACACCTAAACAATAGGGAGTGTTTGGTCTTCAGACAGAGGAACAAGTACGACACACTTGAAAAGCTAAAGCATGACCTGCTGACGAGAGTTAAAATAGCAGGGAGATTGTGCATTGCAGTGTAAAGGAAGCAGAGGCAGAGCTCCAGTGAAAGGGTGAGCAGCTACTACTGAGAATGAGGATTGCATGGAGAAAGTACAACAGCGTAAGAACAATAGACTGAGGATAAATGGGTAGAACAGGAATTGCTGAGAGAGAAAAAGGAGAGCAATGGGGAAGAATACAGCAAGGGTAAGAAAGCAGAGGATTGTGGAACTCTATGCAGGAGCTGCAGATAATAGATAGCAAAGGGGACAGCAACTGCAGTCAATAGAGAGAACAAAAGAAATAACTGTAAATGCTGAGGAGAATGAAGAGGAGGTATTGCTGAGAATGGACAGAAGCTAACGTAGGGACTACCTAATGGAGACAGGACAGGCATCAGGAACTTCTGAGTGGTAATCATGAAGTGTTTGGAGGCAGTTGCCCGTGGCCAAGGGAACTCTGGGGTGAGGGGCAATACCATAGCGACAAAGTTTATAGTTTGCATGTGTGTGACATTTTCCTTAGGGAACATATGTGTGACAGTTCACTGCCCTATGTGTGAAAGTGTGAGTGGTACTGTATAGCAAGTAGAACAAAGTAGGCATATCATGTGATGAGATAAATGTGAGAAATTACCAAATTAGTGGACTGTCATGGTTTAGCAGCTGTCTTAAAGCAGTTGCAACACACCTGAACGTGCTTATCATAGGTCACTAACCTATCGATTTTTAACAAGACACAGGGAGCTCTGGTACCTAAATGTTTTAGGGAAAACAGAAGATATTGCAGAAGAATGATTGTAAAAGTCTTAGCCACTGGCAATAGCGCAGGCTGCATTCTAGTTGTTTTTTACCCACTGTGGCATTTCAGACTGATATAAGACATATGCAGTCATGGGTGACAGTCACATCCTGTCATGCATATCAGGAGACATTTGGAGATGTGGACCATTCCCAATAGATTTTCAGTGGCTCAGTGTCCTTGTATTGCGGGTTCCTTCAGTTACAGAGGTTAACATCAGATACGCAGGGTACAGAGGAGAGTTCGGGAAACAGCCTTTTTATGCTTCTGGCAGACGACAGTCCTAGGACATAATTCTGAGCTGAGTGACAGTGAACATTCCGCATTGCATGTGGTATTTGTCAACCACGATCTTAGTCAAAAGGTAGGGAAGTGCTGTACAGTGTCAAAGGCAAGCATACAGTCAACGAGTGATAGCAGTAACTAGATTCTGGGAGCAGAAGCTTAACACTATTGCTTAGTGCTATAGGGACGTACTCTTCTGCAGTTCAGAAGGTTCTCCTTTTCAGAGGCATACACCTAGGGAATAATATTTCATCACAAATAACCATAGTAGAGGGTGGACTGTATAGCTAAAATACAATATTTCCAAAAGCTCATTTTCCCCCATCAGAAGAGAACTCCAAGACCAGACTGCGGCCTGCAGCAGATGAGCGTGGATAGGAAATCTCTAGTTCTGGTGATCTGTATTTCATTCCTCAAATCCTATGCAGCCTTAACTTTGGCTGGAAGCAGGACTTGCGGTTTGGGCGTCCATCTGCGCTTGCTCGAGCCTAGAGGAGGCTCGGTAACATCTCTAGGCTTATTGCTTTGAATCGGAGTAGATATTTTGCCATTACCTTTCATTGTGGGGAAAATAAAAGCCACTTTGACTAAAGGCAGTAAGGAGTCGCCGCATAATGCTCTGAGATTGTAAGAGTTGAAGAAAAAATAGCTGCTGCGCAGTGCCAGGGCCAGCAAATATCTTTGAATGGCCACATGATTGCTGTAAATCAAGTGGAAGGCGTCAGTTGTCTGCCCCAGGGCATTACTGCTAGTAATACTAAAAGGCCTGATTGACGTTTTTTTTTTGTTGCAAAGCCCCCACACAATTAGAACTGCTATGAAAGAGGTTCTCCAAACAGTAGAGGGTGAATTTGCTGTTTTAGGAGAGACGGAGGGAGGTAAAGTGTGCATGTAAGCAATCAGTGGTTATCTTCCAGTCTGTCACTAATATTAGCAAGGGGCAAAAATGTCATGTACAATAATCTTTTCGCAATGTGGAAGATGGAAAAAGGGAGATCACAACTTTGCACAATAAATTGATGGAGTATTGTAATAATTTAAAAAAGACATCAGCGATCACGATCCACGTGTCATCTCTTTGAATATAAATTTGAAGAACAGTTGCTCGTCTAAAAGTGTCGGGTCTATTACGTACACGAAAAACAAGGATGGGAGGACAAAATGGGATAAAGTCGACCCTAAGAGGGTTTGTTTTTTTAACATCAGTTTATTACTAAACATTTTGCAGCTTTCCACGCCTCTTTTGCTTTTGAGGCAGATTCTCACTCAGTTTTTGAAGGTTTCAAAATAATCTAGTCTTCAGTGTCCAACATGCTAACCGTTAAATCAGCATCAATCAAGAAATTACCACATAAGTGGTTTCATTCAGACTGCTCTGTTGTACATAGTTTCCTTAACTCCTAATGCTTTTTCATCTCAGTTTTGAGCCTTTTTGGCTACTTCACACTTAGGCTTCCATAACTTTTTTCCACATAAGATATCTATGCCAAATTTTCACTCCGGGTATGTGGATGCCTCTGGAGGTGACCAGGAAAATAACCAAAACATAGCTAAATTTAGTTTTTTATGAAAAAATAGCAACAAAAGTGCTCCGGAAAATAGTGTTTTTCCCTAAAAATGGCAAAAGATTTGCTGTACTAAAGTCACCATCTTTTCAGTTCAGCTTTGAGGAACATGTAGAGCTGTATGGGGAAAACGTTTTTTTTTTTTTTTTTTTTTTTTTTTTACCACAGTTCTGTCATTTTTGTAATAGGTAGCTCGTTTTTCTGAGTTTTAGTATTCTCAACCTACATCCATTTTGTCATGGATACCGATGTGAAACCCATGGATGATTCTGGAATGCTATACATTTCTAAAAAGTAAACAAAAGCCTGAATTCAGGGGGCCATTTCTGGAGATCACTCAAGGTTTTAACTATTGAAATAAAAAATATTGTCAATGAGTAGAAAAAAAAAACCTGCCATTTCTGACAACGTTTTAATCTGTACCTTCTTTTCACAATCATTGATTTACAAAAGCAATATAACATTACGTCTGCTGGACTCTTTGGGTTTGTGGAATATATATAGTGTTTGTAGGTTCTCCAAGGTATTCAGAGCCAACAACTGAGCTCCACCTTACAATAGTTTTTCATTGTGTACTGAGTATAGAGCAATTTATATAGTAAAGACCGAAAAATTTATATGAAGGAATTCTAAGTATTTCTGAAATGTACACCTGATACTGACTTTAGAAGGAGTAGGCATTCATTCATTTTTCAGTTTGTGGGTATTCACACTAGCATGTGATTCATAGGGCATTTTTCAAAATGTCTTCTTTCTTACCCACTGGCTTACATTTGGAAGGTACAAATGCATAGAAATCTAATTGAAAATTACAAATATTTGCTATTCTGTATTCCCATGTCTCCCGATTACAAATGATACTTCACTTCTGTGGGTAGGCATAGAGCCTGCGAGAGGGAAGGGCCCAAATTGCAGTATGGACACATCACATTTTCTCACTGAAAACTGACCCTTTTTAGGTTGAGCCTAGGCAGCGAGCATGCGCTGTCTCTTGACATGCTGTAATCTATTTTCAAAGCACCCATCACATCCCCATCACATTAATTTGTTCCTTGGCCCACCTTTCAAAATTCCTTTGGTTTGTTAGGTAAATGCCTTAGGTTTGTCCCCCCTTGAGGCTGTTTTGTTCCCGCTCTGGAGAGTGACCCTGTTACATGGATTTTTGCACGATCGGCCATATACCTTAGTGTCAGCACACAACTTTTATCTTTTGTCTCTCTGCTTCATGCTCGTGGCAGTATGTTTTTTCTTCCTCTGGCACCTCTCTGTTTCTTTGCTGTATCTGCACCCGAAAAAGGCTGCAAGTTGGAAGGGGATTGTTTTTTATTTATTTATATAGTGCAAAACTCAACTGGAAGATTTGAGCATTTTACATGAGCACGGTTAAATTTGCAGCCCCATTCCTTAATTCTTCCCAAGTTTAGCAGTTCAAAAATATACAGATTGGCACCTTTTAAATAGAAAAAACACAAGGCACACCCTCAACTCAGCTCTCCCCGGCATAATGGGAGTGCCGATACTACAAATTCACTGCACTCTGAAAACTTGCCCCATAATGGTTTGCGGGGCATTGACAACACCTTTTTGCACATAACTCATTCTCTAGCGGCCAAAGGACAATGGACCACCATCAAAACGTTCAGCACAGCATGCTCTTTCTGCCCAGCTCATTTTCTGGGTCCCCACATTAGGTTGGGGTGGGGCAAAATCTTAACCTCTCCCACCATTCAACGTATTTTAAGCTCTCTGATGGCTGGAGTTTTTGCTTCACAGATGGGAGTAGTTTGTGTTCCAAGGGCCTTGTTTGTAATAACATTGTAGCAGGACTGCTAGGCCTCCAAATGTGTAATGCACTACGCCCTCAAGGGGCTGCAGTGCTCTCTGCCCTTCTCTTCTCATGTGGGTATGCTCTCTCGCGGCTGCCTATATGGTTACATGACCCTGTTTCTTCCAAATGCTGGTTTTATTGTGGTGCCCTCTAGGGGATGCTCTGACCATTGCAGTCTAATGCCAAGTGTATGGAGGAATGCACAAGCACAGTTTATTTCTGATAAAGGTTTAATGTGCTGCAGAAAAACTGTAATAAACAAACAAACATTTTTTTTGGGGGGGCAGCCTGGGGGAGATCTCCTGTGGCGATCCCCAAGCAGGGAACCACTGGGTAGAGATATCACTGGAAAGGGGAGATTCTCCCTTTTCCAATATTACCACTCCCACATCAATCAATGTTTGGGGAGCTGAGATATACCCCTGCGAGCACTGATGCAGTGAAAGTAAACAAGCCCATCAGCTTATTTTACTTTCGTTTTTATGATAATGACGTCCACTCATGTAAGCACCAGAGGATTCTTTAAATCCCTCCTCAGCGGCGCCAGTTGTCCATCACACAAACTGTGGAGTGAGTGCGGGCAACACCCATTGGCCGACACCTGCACTTAAAGGATTAAAGCTGTATTACAATCCTTCCCTAGTTGAGAATTATAAAGACACTGTGAAGTTTCAAACAGTCCTTGTTTTGCTGAAAGCAGAAGTAAGATCAAAGGTGTGGGATGATCTGTTGGAGGCAGGCAATGCAAAGGACACTTAAGGGTTTTGGACGGCAGTAAAGGCACATTTTATTGGGATGTCCCAATAAATAATTTTAAAGAGGGTGTTTCTTTATTGGCCCACATTTTGTGCATGTCTTGAGCTGCAGTTGTAATTGCCGTGCCGGACTCTTGGAAGGAAGCTATTCTATTCCCTATTTTTAAGAAAGGAGATGAGAACCAACCCAGTTGCTACAGACCAGTTTGTTTGTTGGACTCTACAACTAAGATCTTGGGTCGAGTAATTTTGTCTACATTGGAAAATTGGGTAGTAGACATAACATCAATCAGAGATTCAGTAAGAGTTTCGTCCAGAATTTGGTACAAGTGAGTAGTGGTTAAATCATTATTTGTTGATTGGTAAATATATCAAGACCAGGGGAGGCGCCATACATTTAGCTTTTATGGACCTCTCCTTTGCCGTTCATTGTGGACATTAATGGAGAACCTGGGGATGGAAAAGGAACTTTTAAGCTTGATTAGGCTCTTACAGTGGGGTACCTCAGTGAGGATGTGTTACAGTCCACAAGGGAAATGTCCCTCAAATGAATTAAAATTGAGGCATTCGACAGGACTGTACTTTGGCCCCTTTTTTGTTTCTATCATTCATCTACGATATGTTTTTTTTTATCACATAGAGATAGGACCTGACCACCCTTGAATGGGGAATGGTCCCATACTAATTTTCCTCTGGCTCCCTTGGTTAACCACCTACCATTCCTGCTCATACCGCTGCTGGATACATACTCTGCAGCCCTCCTCATGAAGTTCACGCTCTGGCCTCCATAGTTGGTTAGGTACATGCAATCCCTACGCATTGGGCTCTCGCTCTGGGTCCCTTGATTAGTCACATGTTTTAGGGCTCATGGTCTGCTGGTTAACCTAAACAAATTTCGGAAAAAGCATCAGAAGTAGTTTTAGATATGTATGCATTCCTCACTTTGAGTGTGGGTCAGTTGGCAACTCCATCCTTTCCTTCACAGGCAATGCATTGCTTGAATGATGACCTGTAGTATACCTGTGCCACGTGTGTTGGAATTAAGCAAAATAGACCCGAAAATTAAGAGATTCAGGACACGCATGATAATGTTGCAGTAAGTACTAAGTTCAGAGACTCAAGTGTAGAAAACCTATTTTATATAGTTTGTAAAAATGTATGTGTATTTGCAAACCTCTTTACCAGAACAAGTCAGACAGCAGGTGAGAAACACTAATGCATGACATTCCATTTCCAAAGGTTGTAACCAAAGCATAAGCTACTCAAAGCAGTGATACAATGTTGTGTCCTATATGCACACCATTTGAACTGGCAGGTGGACAGTCCAGAGTCCCGCTGGGCCTGATCTCCATAGTTCAGCAACATGGGGAATCTGCCCCAACCATACAGTAATAAGAGCTGTAATCTTGACATACAGGTTAGTCAATCTTTCCGCCCTATGTAATCTAACCTGGCACTGCAGTTATATTTTTCAGCACAACGCCATACATCCGGGACTAGTTGGCCATCACTCAAGGTATGCGCCTAGATAATTTGTGCTGCCAGAAGACACCTTCTTTAACTATTATCTTGCCGAATGCTAACGGTGTTACCCATTTAATCAAAAGAAAGAAGGTACAATCATATTTGAAACTCCAATATCCTCATATGGAAGATCAGGACAGTATGGGCCAAGCATCTTTTAGGAAAGGCAGTATTTCTATTTTGTTCCACAAAACACTGCCTTACCACTTAACATAACATAGATGGACCAAAGAGGGAGATATATATTTGCAAAAATTAAGAATCAATACTTAGACATGGTGGTGAGTTCTGTCTACTCACCTGTCATGGATGTGAGTTCTGTCTACTCACCTTTAGGTACCAGATTGGCCTTTCCATCCTCCATAAGTAAACTTCCCACAGACTTTGGGAAACATTAATTAGTGCTGGAGGATAGATATAATGCAATATCATGTTGGATCTGGTGGTGGATAGATCAGCCAAATTACAAATGGCACATAATAGAGACACTTTGCCCTGAAATATTTGATGGAAGAGTTTGCAGTAGTAGACACATGGAGGTTATTATGCCCTAGAGATAAGAAATGTCTTCTTTTGTGGGCATGGTACCAGCACACATTTATTTCTTACTATTTTGGCAGGCATTACCTTTTGCATTTTTGCAAAGTCAGCCCTTTTGGGTGGTCACCTCCAGTGATTTGTTTTGGGAGGGGGAGATATCACCTGATGGTAATCTGGAACTCTTTAGCACTGGGACACTGCTATCCAGTGCCCGGTGTATGTTCTATGACACTCCCAAAATATGTCAAAATTGTCTTAAAACCAGATTGTTACATTTAATTTTCCTATAAAGCCATAGTATGTGGTGCAGAAGTACTCCCTCGGCATAGAAAGGTAAATGCCCCTTGTGCATTACAGCACCTTTTGTGCCATCCACTACAGTGGCAGTGAAAACACAGCACAGGAAACTACCCTGTGTAGCTGCTACAACCCTGCTGCACAGATCTATCAAAATTGCTCTTCTGATGGGTAGGAAAACCTGATTTTAAGTGTTAACTAAGTCACTCAACTAGGTAGGATGCATAACATGTAAGAGTGGAACATGTGCAACATTAGAAAGGTTATGTCCCCCCCCACCCCCCCCAAATGGCTAGGCACAAAACAAAATTGTCGATAGTCAGGCTGTAGCTGGCTTTCTGCTTTGCTTGAATTGAGAGGAAACTGTGCCAATGGATGCAGCACTCTTAGTTTGAGTAATTAATTTATTAAGGCACTCCCTAGATACCAAATAAAAGCACACAAAAATATGAACCTGAGTATTTAACTTGAATGCAGTAAAACATGTGTAAATGCTAAAATACTCACATCATTTAAACAATGACAGACATAAGAAATGCAATACATCAACAATGAATATATGCAGTGAATATATAATTAAATATATATATATATACATATATATATATATATATATATATATATTTATGTGTACACAGCCAAGCTAGATAATTTTGAATAAAAATGCATCACCGTGGGGGTTGAACTCTTCATCCTTGCCAGCATCATCAAGCCGAGCAACCCTGAACGGCTGAGGCAGGAGGTTTTCCCAACATGGGTGTTTCTTGAACTGTGCGTCCACGTTCAGGCGAGCTCCTTCTACTTCAGTGCCAAGCTTCCCCACCTTATATACCTTAAACAAACCCAAGAGAAAGATTCTGGCAATCTCCCCCTCTCTTCGAGTAGATTATGAAATGTAGGCGCTGGCTGTACTCTGTCCACGCTTATTACCTCTGCATCCCCCACAATTTGTTCCCTGCTCTGGTGAGAAGAGAAAAACCATGTTCAGTGTAGAAAACAAGCTTTGTGGAAAAATACCTTCTTGGAGATGAACACTTGTCCACTCCAAATGCTCCACTTTCCTACAGCCGTAAAATGTGAGATCCTAGATAATGGTATTTCAGGCCATGCACCAGTGATCTTAAGCATCGCCCAAGACATAGTTGTTCACCTTTCTAAAATAGGGTGGATAAACACAATTAGGTATAAGCTCCCTGATGAAAAGAAAGTTACGAAATATGTTAGCTGACGTTACTCCAGTATTGGAACTTTCATAGATTCACATGCTTGAATCATTCCTCGTCATCGAGATGGGAGTCCCCGGTACAATTACACAAGTAGTGTTGAAATATATTAACACAAGGGCCCTAGGCCTCTTCAATTTAATAGTCTATCATAGTCATTTGAAGAAAAAAGACCAAACTTGAGCATCCACCAATCAGACAACACCACCCTCTAGAATCCTCCTGAGAGAAGCTCCAGCACCTCAGATTTTCTACCGCACGTCGTGCTAGAGTCTCCTCAGAGTTCTGCTCTTTCTTCACACCTTTGGATTAGCTTGAAGCAATTTTTTTCTGTGCTAAAACTTGTTTTGACTGATTGGGGTTTACACCTACAACATGTCTGACAAGGAGAAAAAGGGTTTATTCGGAAATTGCAAAACTTGTGGTAAGAAAAGACTACATCCTAAAGACCCTCATCAGGATTGCATATACTGCCTCTATCCAGACCACTCAGCCAAGGACTGTAAGGTTTGTCGTACCTTTTCCTCTAAGACTCTTAAGGATAGAGAAGGCATATTATTGATTTGGCTGCAGAAACTCAAGTAGAGAGAAAATCCAGTCTGTGATTCTGATAGTGATGACTCTTCAACATCCAAAAAGTCATCAAAAAGGGAGAGATCAGACACAAGATCTCCTTCCCAACAATCAAGAAAGGCCCACAAAAAGACTGCCTCAGGGTCTTACAAGGGCAGCAGCCCCTCTACTTCACCTCATAAATCTTCCAGGAAAGGGGAGAGGTCATACCAGCAGTTCTGAAAGGCATAAGAAGTCATCCTCTGTACCACCATCTGTGCCTTTCAAAAGGCCCTCATCTACTTCTGCAGCTAAGAATGTACTGTCAGCGACGGACTCATTGTTGACGAGACCGTTGGTGAGTGCTTTTCCACCGTTGACGACGACTTCCACTGTTCCACCGTCTATGACAGTTGTGATGATGACATCGTCGACGACGAGTGCCCCACCGGCGACGAAAGCAGCGTCGTCTTCGTCGACGAAGATCTACACCTCATCATCGTCGACGGCGGTAACAACGGTATCTGCTTTACCATCGTCGACTGCCTTGTTGACGGTAGACTCTTCGGTAAGGCTGTTGACGATCAAGATCTCCGTTCGTCGTCGACAACTCCACCGTCGACGAAGACTATATCTGCGCCGTCGACGAAACCTTCGACGAGGGAAAAACAACATAAAAAATAAGAAAGACTTACCCCAAAGCACACCTCACCTAGTAAGGTGACCCCTCTCATACCAGCTCACTTGTTAGAGGGGGATGAAGAGTCAGACGACTAGTGTCCATTTGGAACAGCCCATAGCCCCTCTCAATTGAACGTCAAATATCAGGACAAAGACGAATTTGATGAAACTTATGACCCTCAGTACTATGGAGGAGATCAACAATATCAGGAAGGGGCATACATTCCAACCTCATTGCTATCTGACCTCCAAGCGATGCTGGCTGATTACAGTAGTCGTTTTCTCCTCAAGGTGAGCAACCTCCTCCATCGCCAGTCTCCGGGGTTACCACTCCACGTCAGAGACCGACCTCTTTGCCACTAACAAATGTGGCCACGCCGGATATGACTTTACCTCAGGACACTGACATGTCGAAAGGTGATCAGGAAAAAAGGGAGCTCCTTGACCCTCACTCGGAGTGGGATAAATACATTATTCCTGCTCCTCCTTCTCCTTCCCAGTCAAAGGTGGATTCCCCTCCAGACGACATCGGGGAATTTCATAATCTTCTGGAGAGAGCAGCTAAACGTTTCGCTTTGCCAATGCCGTCCAAGCAAACAGATTGCTTCCTATGTGATTTTAAAGAGCTGTTCCAGAAAGCTGTGCGCTCTATTCCACTGGTCAGCTACTTATGGGAAGAAGGGTTAAAAGTGATGCACAACCCCGCTACTGTCACAGCAGTGCTCCCCGACTAGACAAAAAAATGCAAGGCATTACAGGATGTCCCAGCATGTCTAATTGGTCATCCTCATCCGGACTCGGTGGTGGCTCAGGCGGCACAGAGGAAGTCCAAGAATCCGTCTGCTCCGATTTCTGCACCTCCAGACCAATAGGGTAGATGGCTAGACAATATTTGAAAGAGGTTCTCGTCGATGGCTAGCCTAGTGATAAGAGCTGCTAACTCCAGAGCGGTGTTAGCCAGGTAGGACAGACAGCTATGGGCAGACATTGCCCCGCATATTGACCAGTTGCCGGAGGATGGAAGATCAGAGGCAAGGAAGACGTTGCAGGAAGGTCAGCGGAACTCATAAACTGTGCACTGGACATAGCCAAGACTGCATTTCGCCAGCTCGCAGGTGCGGCTGTACTTAGGAGACAAGGCTGGCTAAAGGCTACATCATTCCGGCCTGAGGTACAGAATAAGATTTTAGACCTACCTTTTGATGGCCAAGCATAATTTGGTAAACATATTGATGAGGCTTTACAATCTATCAAATCCGACATGGATACAGCAAGATCGTTAGGGACTCTCCAGTTTCGGAAGCCTATCTTTCTAGCTACAGGACGAGGACTGCCTTCATATAGAGGAGTCTATCAGCAATATAGATACTCAACCTATCCTTCCTCCTCTCAGCAGTTCCGTCACTACTACCCACAAAGACAACCACCATAAGCAGCTTATGGTAGATCTGGCACTATGGGACGCTCAACTCGCCCTGCTAAGGACTTGGCTCGTAGAGCTGGATACATCCAAGGCTCCAGCTACATCCAACCCTCCTCCTCTGGTTTTAGGCGGAAAGATATCGCTGTTTGCGAGGCGTAAAACCCACATTGCGATGCCCATTCCCATTTTGCGAGTCGGTAACCTGGTTACCGACTCGCAAAACGGGACTGCGAGTCGCAAATAGGAAGGGGTCTTCCCCTTCCTATTTGCGAGTCGCAGCGCGATGTAAGCAATCGCAGTTACCACCAGTGTCACACTGGTGGTAACCCATTCCCAAAAGGGAAGGGGTCCCCATGGGACCCCTTCCCCTTTGTGAATGGCCTTGAAAACATTTTTTCAGAGCAGGCAGTGGTCCAAACGGACACGTTTCATTTTTTCGTTTGTAATGCATCTCGTTTTCCTTTAAGGAAAACGAGCTGCATTACAAAAAAAAAAAAACTGCTTTATTTAACAGCAGTCATAGACATGGTGGTCTGCTTTCTCCAGCAGGCCACCATCCCTGTGAGTGCTGCGACTAGCAAGGGGGTCGCAAACTGCGACCCACCTCATCAATATTAATGAGGTGGGCCTTTGCGACCCCCTTGCAACTCGCAGATGGTGTCAGGGACACCATCCGGCATTGCGACTTGCAAATTTCGAGTCGCTCAGACTCGCAATTTGCGAGTCGCAATGCCGGAGTTTCCTACATCTGGCCCTAAGTCCTTTCGCCGCTCCAATCAATTGTTCGTAGCTTACAGTGTACCCAGACGAGGTCAACCGCTCTCCAAGCAGAGTATAGCCAGATGGATCTCCTCAGCCATTCGATTCTGCCATCAAGCAGCGGGCAAACCACTGCATTCATTGGTCCGTGCTCACTCTACGCGGGCAGTTTCTTCCTCAGCAGCGCTGTTTGCTGGGGTTCCCCTGCAAGACATTTGCAGAGCAGCAACATGGAAAAGCTGCCATACATTTGCAAGACATTACTGCTTGGAAGGACTATCTCAGGGAGAGGTAGCAGTGGGTCAGGCATTCCTCAGGAACCTCTTCAGGTGAAGGTGAGCCATCTCTTTCATCCCTCCATCCTAGATCAGGTATGCACATTGTTTGTCTGTTACTTTTGGATACGGATCCAATGCTTTTCATGTAAAAAAAAAAAAAAAGAAAAGAGAAAAGGGAGAGAAGTAAGAATGGGGTTAACAGACGGTATTTCGTTTGAAGTATTGCTTAATTTATATATATATATATATATATATATATATATATATATATATATATATATTATACGCAGGTGTTCTGTGACATACATGGCTACATAAGTACTGCTCGCTACTCTGATTCAAGCATGTGAATCTATGAAAGTTCCAATACTGGAGTAAGAAAATTAGTTACTTACCTGTAACTGTAGTTTTCCAGTATTGGACTCTTTCATAGATTCACATGTGACCCACCTGCCTCCCCGGAGAAGCTCACTTTCACCTCTCTCTCTCGCTCTCTTTCTCTCTCTTTCTGTTCCTATCCTTAATACACTTGTGCTTGGAAAATCTCAGGTGCTGGAGCTTCTCTCAGGAGGATTCTAGAGGGTGGTGTTGTCTGATTGGTGGGTGCTCAAGTATGGTCCTATTTCTTAAAATGACTATGATAGACTATTAAATTAAAGAGGCCTAGGGCCCTTGTGTTAATATATTTCAACACTACTTGTGTAATTGTACCGGGGACTCCCATCTCTATGACGGGGAATGATTCAAGCATGTGAATCTATGAAAGATTCCAATACTGGAGAACTACAGTTACAGGTAAGTAACTAATTTTCTTCTTATTTGTAATGAAAGTTCAGTGTTCGGAACCACCACTACACCCTTTCAGATTTTGTGGTCAGCGGCAAGGCAGTACTTAGGAGTAACCTCATGCAAGAATCTATGAAACTTCTCCGGGATAAGTCAAACTCATTAGAGTTGTAGTCAAAGCTCTATCTTCTAGACATAAAGGGGGTTATTCTAACTTTGGAGGAGGTGTTAATCCGTCCCAAAAGTGACGGAAAAGTGACGGATTTACCACCAGCCGTATTACGAGTCCATTATATCCTATGGAACTCGTAATACGGCTGGTGGTATATCCGTCACTTTACCGTCACTTTTGGGACGGATTAACACTCCTCCAAAGTTAGAATAACCCCCAAAGATTCCTTCACATCCGGTTCACAATGGGCTAGTATAACCTCAACTTTTTTTTTTTGTCCTGAAAGTGGAACTGCCATATATGAACATGGAAAAAAATGTGTTTTGTCCTCTAGTCCACTACCTTAGACAAAGGGAAACTGAAATGCCATCCTTGCCATACAATGGTGATACTGCCTAATACTTACACACCCAGTGGGTATTAAAGAGTTATTTGTTACTTACCTCTGCACCGTATACGATTCATAGCAGGCTTGGTTTAGAAGAACACTTATTAGCTCCACTGAGTTTACCAAAACTAACTGATGAAATATGAATAGATATGGAGGGTGAAATCACTTATGGGGATAATTAAGTCAGCTAAAGAGGACATCTGGGAAGACACTGAAAATGATGGGGTTCCTACAGATTTAAATAAATTAATAAAACCTTTATGGTTTACGTTCTACATTTTCAAAGCTGCAGAGTAGAACAGATCATATAAACAAGAGTTAAATAGTCATGTTAATAGTCGCTGTCATGCGGATCCGGTGGGGATCGTGATGAGTAGGAACTAGTTCCCTGATGCTGCTGAGAAGCTGAACCCTCATCATGGAGAGTGACATGACATTCGTTTGGCGTGTTCTGTTTTGGTTGGCATACTTAATGTCTTAATTCAAGCTCTGATGCAATGGTGTGACATTAATGTAGTACCATCTCACAACAACAAAATGGACAAATATAGTAAACTAGTCACCAGGTCAAAATGCACCTGCCCTTCTTGCCCAGAATAAAATCACTGGTACAGCGGAGGCCAAGAACTAATCTACTATGGCTGTTCTCTAGGCAATCCAAGACACTTGGACATTGCTTGAAAATTGGGGAGATGGGTCTAGAATTGTCTCTTATCTGTCTGGATCTTCGAAATGTGGTCTCTCTGTTACTGATACAGATGGCAGAATTGTGGTGATTGGTATTGTCTATGCTCTTCAGGGTGTAGTGACATTTCTGGTGAACACTGCAAGACATCTAGAAGGAAGCATCTAAGCTACAAAGGAGAGGACACTCTGTGAATAACATGAAGGTTGTTGGGGTGATAGGGTACCGAAGTGGGCTGAGGGTGTTCGTCCGGGGCAATTCTTGTACTCGAGGCTCAAGACATGGGACCTCCTGAGGATCGGTCTTACTGCTTTATCCTTGAACATATGCAGAGGCAGCTCCTGTTGAGATGTCACCCATGGTCTGCCCAGACCTTTAATGGTGAGACATCCTCGTTAAATGCACTACAACATACTACGTGCAGCGCACTTCAATGTAAGGTATTTTGCAGCTCATCAAAAGTGCTGCTCTTCTGCGTACTAGTTTGCCCACCTAGCCTGAAGGTAAACCTCAGTGGTAATGCACTTTTTTTTAAAGTCCTGGAGCTACATTGGACTGTGTGAAAGAAAGGAAAGATTTCACCAGCCCTACCCTATGGGTAGGCACAGTCGGACTATGGGCAGCAAACAATAACACATTGGGCTGGAAGATAGGATAATTCTGAGCTGGAGGTACTATCTTGGTTTGTCCATTTACACCTACCTGAGTGATGTTTAATGAGTGGTGAGTGATTTGGAGAGACAGAACCAGACAACTTCCTTTTAACCCCTAATGGCCATTATTGATGAAGCCACTAAGACTTTTGGGGGGGAGGGCAAACAAAACATAATGTCATTTGCTATTGCCTTTCTCACATCCTTTGGCAATTTCCAGGCCTGACAATTTTGGCTCACTGTTTGAAGTGATGTTTCTGCTCTTTTTAAGACTGTTGGTGCATATATGTGTGATCTGTGCCTGAAAAGATAGGAAAGGCAATTCTGTCGGTCATAGTTTCTGCTTGAGTTTGCAGGAATAATGTTTCATAATTAGCTCTCTTACATAACCTTAGGCCACTACACCTCCCTTTAGCCAACTCACAGCAAGATCACCACCATCTAGAACAATTTTGATCACCAACCCACCACTCACAGCTTCCATAACCTCAACCAACAACTAACCACTGAACACCAGCCGGACGATCACCACCTGGTTGTCGCTCACCACTTTGACGATCATGTCGTCCATCCATTCCAGGGCGCCCACCAACCTCTTCCCCTCACCATCTCTTCAACCTGGGAACCTACCCTATCGCTATGGAGCTTACCAGCATCTTCAAAACCTCCATTTCCACAGCAACCTTCCCTGATAGGTGGAAACACACAGAGGTCAGACCCCTTCGAAAGGAACCCTCTGCTGACCCCAGCAATCTAAAAAATCTCCGACCAATCTCCCTGCCCCTTTCCCAGCCAAAGTACTCCAGAAAGCCATCAACCAACAGCTCACCAAATACCTAGAACAAAACCACCTACTCAACACCTCACAATCAGGATTCCGTGCTAAGCACAGTACTGAGACCGTGTGGATTGCTGCCACAGATGACATCAGAACTGTTCTCGACTATGGAGAAACGGTGGCCCTCATCTTTATTGACCTCTCTGCCTTGTTCAACACCATCTCCTACCACACCCTCATCGACAGACTCCACAACATTGGATACCCCAAAACGCCTTCAAGTGGATTGCATCTTCCTTACAGGACATTCACAGAGCATCCAACTGCCTCCCTCCACCTCTGCTTCCAACACATCATGTTCGACATACCCCAAGGATCATCTCTCAGCTCCACCCTGTTCAACAGTTTCATGACCCCCTAGCAAACATCGTCAGATCTCACAGACTCAACATAATCTCCTTAGCTGATGACATGCAATTAATACTCTCACTCACAAGGACCTGACGTAGCCAAATGGATGAGAGACAACTCACCTCATACAAAACAGATGTACTGATCTTTGGGAACAACACTTTCATTTGTGACCACAGCCGATGGCCAGCCAAGCTCGGTCCAGTACCCCACACCTAAAAGACCACCCATGCAACCTTGGTATCATTCTCGACAGCCAACAAACTATGAAATGCCAAATCAACATAGTCACCCCCTCCTGCTTCCTTACCCTTTGCATGCTTTGCAGAAACTTTAAATGGATCCCAAACAACGCCAGAAGGACTGTCATGCAGGCCCTTGTCACCAGCTGCCTCAACTACGCCAATGCTCTCTGTCCCGGAGTCCCTTCCCAGCTCCTCAGAAGACTCATCCTAGACCTCCCCAAAAGGACCCACATCATCACCCATCTCAAAAACCTCCGCTGGCTCCTCATTCAGAAGAGACGCCAGTTCAGGATCCTTGTGCACGGCTACAAAGTTCTACACAATCAAGGACCGTCATACATCAGCCATCGGCTTCCACCTGCCTGCAAGACACCTGCACTCTTCTTTACTCACCCTCGCACATACATCTTCGTGCATCCGTCGGGACCTCAGCAGGGGCTGCTCCTTCTTCTACATCACACCAGCACCCTCCCAGGCGGACTTCAGGAAGAAACTCAAGACCTGGCTTTTCGACGATGACACAGCACCCTCAGTGCCCAGATACCCCTAGGGATGACAGTGTTGTGCTTTATGAATGCTGATTGATTGATGAATAATTGACCTAAACATATTGGCTACAGTTTTGGCCAACAGGCTTAGAGTGATGCTCACTGTAAGAAATTGGGTTATTAGTTGAGAGGGGTGAAAACCCCACTCAAATAATAAACACTATCCTTGTCAGGGTGATCAACAAAAGTCACTAAATAAACCTGTTTTCAACCCTCTGGTAGCATAAAATGTTAAGTGAAAATAGCACTAAAAAGCACAAAACGCCACTCGGGGTTATCTGATCAAGTTGGACCAGAAGAAAGTAACAAGTTCAGGCCTACTGTGAAGGAGCATGTGTCGGGTAAAAGGACCAAGTTTGTCTCACTGAAGAGTTACCTTTTCAAGTCTGTGTGAAGAGCGCCGTTCACAGGGGCCGTAAGTTCAAAGTTGTCTGCGTGAGAAGCAGGTCAGATGTTCCGGATGGTCACTGCTGTAGTGTGAAGAGCTGGTCTCGCGGGAGCTTTGCTTTGGCAGATGTTGTGGGCGGTTGATTCTCAGCACAAAGAGGGCAGTATCCAGTCGCATGGAGCCCAAAACTTCAGTATCTTCCCCTTTTCTTCAGGAAGAGTACACTCTGATGCCAGCCAAGGGTACATGACCTGGGTGGCACCTTTTGGAAATTAAGACACACTCTAGAAGAGGCCAGCAAGGCTCAGGCAGGTCCAGTTGGTGCTGGCATAGGTGTAAGCTGCATTTGTCAGTGGCAATGCAGAGACTCCTTAGATGTCAGGAAGAGGGTAGATACACCCTGAGGCTGCCCCTTGAAGTTCAGGAATGCTGAGTACACCCCAGGAATCTTGCTCAGGAGAGCAACACCGTGCCCCAGTCACAAGGCCCTTTTGTCTCCCATATCTGGACGTAATACATAAAATAACCCAGGAGAGCCAATCATAGTCATTTGGTTTAAGCAGAAAAATGCCAACTTTCTAAAAGTGTCATTTTCCAAAAAGTAACTTAAAAACTGACTTCGTAATTAAAACAGATTTTTAATCACAAGTAATTTGAGCGTAAACAGCATATCTCTATCTGGTCCCAACCTGAAGTTATCGCTTATTAAGTGTAATAAAGTAACCCAAATTTAGTCTGTGGGAGAGATCGCCTTACAGTACAGCAGTGAAAAACAACTTTAGGAGTTTTTCACTGTCGGCACGTGTAAAATTAAACCCAAATGCCATACTTTTTAAATACCATGCACCCTGTCCTATGCTCCTTTAGGGCCTACCTTAAGGGTAACTTGTAAGTATTAAAAGGGATGGTTTAGGCCTGGCAAAAGATGTATTTTGCCATGTCGAAAAGGCAGTTAAAGACTGCACTATAGGCTGCAGGGCAGGCCTGAGAAATGTTCTACAGTGCTACTTTGGTGGGTGGCACATTGAGTGCTGCAGCCCACTAGGTGCATTCAATTTACAGCACCCAGGTACATGTAGTACCATTTACTAGGGACCAGCAAGTAAATTAAATGCACCAATCAGGCCAGTTTTACCATGTTAGGGGGCAAGCACAAACACGTTCCCACTGGTTACAGAGTCCTAAAAGATAATAAAAATTGATTCAGGAATTACAAATCTGGGGTGCCCTGGTAGAAAGGGCCAGGTCCAGCACTCACTTTATGTACCCTGCACAGGCAGGAAGTGGCCCTTCCTAAGTAAAAATGCATTTCTGTATACTGATTACCTTCTTATCCCACTCTCTAACCCATTGGCCTTCATCCCAGCTGCATTGCTCACTACTGACTGCTTCTCCCACTTTTTGGGTTACACGATTATCTGGAGGACAAAGTGAAACTCTTCCTTAGACATTTCCACCTGATAGTGGGGATGTTTACCTCATACCCTTTCAGGTGGATGCCTGCCCCCATTAAAGTACTTGGTAATTTATTGTGCCACTGGTGTAAGGGATATGGTCAGAGATGGAATAGACCCACTTAGACTGAAAGTACTGGATGACTTTCATTGGTGGATGTTAGTAGATCTGTCATTATGGGTAAAAGTTTAGGTCTTTAAGATGAACATGGCAGCTAAGTTCAGTTATGTATTTAGAATGTTAGCCATACCCATCCCCAGAAAAATCTGTAGGGTTATTGAAATGTACTTCAAATATTCTGTTTGAAGTTGTTGGTGAATAAAGTTGAAAAGCTCTAAACTGTATGCCTCTTTGAAATTTGGTGGTCTCAGATTGCCACATATGATGATCTGTTAAATTGCTAATAGACTGGCCCCTCTAACGTATATTTTTGGGGAAAGGGAGCTAGCCCCAGCGTGGTTAACCATTGGAAAACACTTAATGACGGTCCAGTGTAGGGTAGAATTTGTGTATTGGTGATGTAGGAAAGCAACAGGAGACTAAAATCTAGTACTAATGCCTACCAGACAAAGCTGCAAAAACAACAAGTGATGTAAAGAATGCTTAAAATAATTTCAGCCACTGACAATTGTTCGGTGGCCACATTCCAGACTATCCTTTTTTGCCCTTTGTGCCATTCTAGATAGAGACTTGACTTATGCAAATCTTAGTCTTGTCATAATAGGAACAGTCTAGCCCAAACTGCCAGGCCATGTCCCCTTCACAAGTGATCCTAGACCAGTTTTGACCCCCTTAGTACTCCTCAGTGGGATACTGCTTGAGTCCTGTGGCACAGTGAGTTTGATGACCCTCTTCTGGGCCTACTTGTTGCACTTCAGGCATCTAGTGCAAAATCAGCAATTGATGGATATTTAGGCAAGCCTAAATAAAAAATGTTTTCCATAATCTATAAAAGTCACAACATTCACTAAAGTTTAATGGGTGCCAAGAGGAAGAATGTGCTTCATCGACTTGAGGGTTAAAAATCACATGGCTGACCCATTAACTGCCTACAGAGTGAAGGCAGTGAATAAAAAATAAAAAATATGATGTGGTGCTTATGAGGTCCAGATTGAGTCAAAATAATCTAAACATGAACGTTGGTTTATAGAGATTAGCCGTCATTCTGCTCCATTTGCACATATACTGTTGTAAGTCATCATCCAGGGAACATAGACCCCCTACTCACCCTCAGGGCAACCTGGATCTCTTGAGCGTACATACTAAAATGAATATTAAAGCTCTAAATGAAACCTTTTTATTTCAGAGGTGCCACATAAGTGCTTATGCAGAACTGAACTAGGAAACAATTTCTGTGAAGCTCCATACAGCAGTGAATGAAAGGAGTGGTGCCTGGACCCTGTCCTGAATTTTAACCAGATGCAATTTGGAATTTAAGACTGCATCAGACACTACTAATAGGTAGGGCATTGCAAGTGCTGCAGCCCTGTTGCATTCTGAAAGTAGATGTCCTCCATAAATAACAGCTGCTATGATGTATTCTGTACTGCAGGCAGGGAAATATCCCACTTGCAAATAACCCAAACAGAGCAAGGTATCTCATTCCACAAAGCCCACAGCACCCTTTTTCTGGGTGTTACCCATCTCCATTGGGATCGGGAGCTTCCAGATGACTGAATACACATAAAACGCAAAAATAACTTCAGCATGGCCAGCAGGTGAAGAAGCCCATGCATTGTAGAAGGCAAACGCACTGTTATTCTCCCAAAGGACTGAAGGAACATTTGAGTGTTTTGGAGGCATGAAAGAGTATCTTTTAAAACCATTGGTGGCTAGATAAAAGAATAGCCTTAATGCAGTTATGCGTGTCTGTATTCTGTATTCAAACCTTTGCACGAATGAAGAGCTAAGCCTTCCAGAACATTGTTGAATGGGCCTGAAGCTTCCCCCATGGAATATCATTAAACATAGGGCTTAAAGTTTCTAGCACCTAATGTGAGGGAGCTGTGAACATGTTTGGAGTTGGATCTCTGGCCCGGAAGGTGCTAGGTTCTCTTTGCAGATCATATTTTAAGTGATTTTATTTTTTATGTGCCTCTAATTAAAGTCCTCTGCTTTCTGAAATTAAAGTACAGACTGGATGTCTAGTTTATTAACAGTTATCTATTTTGTTAAATTTTATTGTGAGTCTCTATGCTTCTCTACCTCTTGGAGAGTGACTTGACCCCCTCATCCTCTCTACCCTCCTAAAAGGGAGTACTTAGCCTGTTCAGTTAGACCAGTTGGAATACAGTAGTATTGTTGATCAGACACTAGTGGTAAATGACAGTACTCATACCAGCTATTGCCCAGTAGTCTCTGACCACCCTACCACAATGTCTCACAGTGCACAACGATGAAACAGGTGGAAAGTTGGATGGTAATAAAAGGTCCACAGAAGGCTTCTTAAGCCACAACTGCATGAATACTTTTAAATCAGACGGTGTCCCTGTTGCCTAAGCTATCATGAAGATAACAAAGCTGGAGCTCCTTTTTTATGTTTTTGATCTTTATCGAGACAGAAAGTTAAAGGTGACGACATTTAAGAGAACAGACTTCTTATGTGGAATACGGCATTGTCAAATTAGAAAATCTAGAAAGACAAGTTGTCTGGTCACTAGAGTTGTTAGCTAGTGTATGGTGCGCACACTTTTTTTTCTCTCTCTCTCTCTCTCTCTCTCTCTCTCTCTCTCTCTCTCTCTCTCTCTCTCTCTCTCTCTCGCTCTCATTTTCCCTCTAGCGCTCTCTCTCTCTCTCATATTTCTCTCTCTCTCTCTCTCTCTCTCTCTCTCTCTCTCTCTCTCTCTCTCTCTCTCTCTCATATTTTCCCTCTATCTCTCTCTCTCTCTCATATTTTCCCTCTAGCTCTCTCTCTCTCTCTCTCATATTTTCCCTCTAGCTCTCTCTCTCTCTCATTTTCCCTCTAGCTCTCTCATGCTTTACAGAGTACTGTGGGGCACCATAAGGTGGCTTCTCACTCTTTGGATAGCCTATGGATAACTTCAAGTCAGACTCTTGAAGCTACCCTTACCACTGGTTAGAAGTAATAAAAACACACATACTGTCAGATGTGGGTTTGTGGAAACACTCCAAGTATCCAGTAAACCTTAAGAGGTTTGAAAAAAATATTAAAACAGGAAAACTGGGCTAGAGAAGAGTGCAAGACTGCTGAGAGACCAGAAAGAATGACAGCAGGAAAGTAGAGATTGGGGGGGGGGGGGAATCAAGGAGTACACACACAGCATGTGACACTGGGACTGCACACCAGAATGAAAGCAGGCTTAACTTGGCTGCATGAAATGAATCACTCTGGAGAATGTGGCTGTAGTGAGGAGAGAAAGAGAGCAGGGACTAAAGGAAGGATGTCAGTAAGAAAGTCATCTCAATACCAATCAGCAGATGGGGATGATAGTGGGTATGATACAGAGGGAAGAGGACTGCAGAAAAGATAACTCAGCACCTGGAGCTCAAGAAAAAGCAAGATGACAAATTTGAGTAGGTATGCAAGAGCTGTTCTCAGTCATCTGTTCTCATTACCTATTCTTGCCTCTACAGATCTGGTCCTCTGCCTGCAAGAGGAGTTCCAGTGCTTGAACCATAAGTGCATTCCTGCGATTCGTCACTGCAATGGAGTGGATGACTGCGGGGACCTGTCAGATGAGGAAAGCTGTGGCCATGCCGTGGCCCCGGAGCCACCACACTGCAACCTGACTCTGGATGATTTTTACAGTGTCTTCTCTACACCAGGCTACCTAAGTTACCCCTATCGCACACCAGGGCCCTACAGGTGCCGCTGGATACTGGATCCGCATGACAGCCAGGGCCTAGTGCTCAGTTTTGCTGCTTTGGAATTGGGGCCTTTTGATATGGTCTTGGTCTATGATGGGCCATTGGAGGATCCCAGTCACCTGCTGCGTACTTTGGACTCGATGAGCAATGGCAAGCCTGTAACAGTTGAATCTTCTGGTAGTAAGATGGTAGTCATTTATCATACTGGATCCTCCAATCCGGGCCGTGGCTTTAATGCCACTTACCGTGTGCGTGGTTACTGCTTGCCTTGGGATCATCCCTGTGGTGCACATGGGGTCGGAGGAGAAGGGGGGTGCTATTCAGATACCCAACGGTGTGATGGGCTGTGGGACTGTGACAATGGCAAGGATGAGGCCTACTGTCCTGTCTGCTATAACTTTGATGTGACTGAAAACAGGGTCTCCCCACCGCCACAACGCTTTCCATGCGGTGGTAGGGGTGGTACATGTTACACCTTGGCAGATCGCTGCAACTACCAGACATTCTGTGCCGATGGTAGTGATGAGCGGCATTGTTCCTCATGTCAGCCGGGGAACTTCCACTGTGACAATGATCGCTGTATCTATGAGACCTGGGTTTGCGATGGGCAGGCGGACTGTATGGATGGGAGTGACGAACGCCATTGCTCCTATGCACTGCCACGTAAAGTGGTGACTGCCGCAGTGATTGGGAGTCTCATCTGTGGCCTGCTTCTGGTCATTGCCCTAGGATGTACTTGCAAGCTGTATGCCATCCGGACCCGTGACTACAGGTATGGGTTGATAGGGGCATAAAGGAGGGATGAATCTGGGCCAGATCTAGAATTCTGTATAACTTTCTGTGGTTTAGTGATAGGTCTGTACTCGATAGGAGAGCATGGTGATCGTTGCAGGGTTTTATTCTGTTGTCCCAGGTAAGCAAATATCCAAACAGGGTTATATGAGCCCATGCCAGTATTTTTCTCAGCCCCTATGATAATATAGTGCTTTAATGCCATCTCTATTGAAAACTAAGATTGGATCTAGCCACTGATCTCCCTATCCACACCACAGATTTTTTTAGAGTGAATTGTCTTTCCATAGGGGATGCAAAAATCTAGGCAAGCATTTCTCTCATAGCTTCTGGTCTTAGAGTGTCCTCCTCCAGTCATTGGAGAGTAAACTCAATAATCTAGTCCGAAAGTTCATTTAACTACTTGCAGTTAAACATTGTGCATTGCTTATGATGATATGCTTGCCCTCTAAATAATGGTTTGCTAAAGTCAGCAGTATTATGGTTTTGACTTGATTCTTCAGGCCACTTTGTACTGGCTGTCAGTTAAAAGATCATAGGGGCATATGCTTAAATTTTTATACCGTAAGTCTTGCAGTTCGGTTATTTATTTTTTAAATCAATTTTTTAGGCTTGCTGTGTTCAATACATGTTTTGAGTTAATATGCAGTTTTTCAAGGCCAAAATAATCCTAGATTGCAATAATAAAAATTATTATTTGCATCAAACCACAAAAAAGGGTGTACTTTCCACTATATACACAAAGCTGTTTTATTTATCTAAACATAAAATGGCGAGGATACGGAAACCTTGGTTTCCAATCACGTTTAATTGTCCGAAAATAGTTTAACAGGCTACAGAGACAACAAGAAAGTATTTATCATTACAAGTGGCAATGTATGTATGTATGCCGTTTTTGTAATGGGCATTCCGACTCACAAAGAGCATTGAAGCACTAATGTAGAAGGAGAGGAGGATCCTAAGTAGCTACTATCGGGGGAAGAGCCTTGTTTTGACCAATTTCCTAAATCTTAAATAGCACGGTTCTTGCCGAATTTTCAGGGGGAACGAGTTCCAACTTTTGGCAGCAGCCACGGTAAAAGCTTTGTCCCCCCATTTGACTTTATAAGTCCAGGGAACCTGAATTCGATAGGCATTCAAAGACCTCAAATTTCTCTTGGGAACATGTCAGCAAAGCTTGGAGGTAGGTAGCGAGGACCAATCCCATGAGCAGCCTTATACGTCAGGCACAGTGATTTAAACATAATACGCTGAGCCACCGGAAGCCAGTGAAGTTGTTTGAGGCCCTCTCTAACAGATACCTGCTGTGAGAGGTTCAAAACCGCTCTAGCGGCTGCATTCTGTACCAATTGCAGTTTATTGATCGAGGCCTTATCCAAATCCAGAAATAAGGCATTGCAATAATCTACCTTAGACATCACCAACGCTAGAATTTTTCCTGAGCATTTTAATAAACCAAAGGCAAGTCTTTAAAATATGATTTACCTGGTTTTTGAAAGATAGGCAGTCATCGAATAGAATGCCTAAATTTCTACTGACCGTAGAAGAGACAGGGAGCGTGCCACATTCTGAGGGCCACCAACGTGAGTTCCATAGCTCTTTTCCTAATCCAAAACAAAGGATTTCAGTTTTGGTGGCATTCATTTTCAGCCAATTAGTCTGCATCCAGTTGCTAACCGCTTGCATACAGTTATTAAACCGATCCGCGATCTCCTCCCAAGATTTTTTTCCAGGTATGATGAGCTGAGTGTCATCCGCATATGAGGATGGGATGAAACCAAAGGAGCGGATCAGACTGGCCAGCGGGGCAACATACACATTAAACAGGGTAGGACTCAAGGAAGACCCCTGAGGGATTCCACAAGGTAATAAATAAAGTGAGGATCTAAAATCACCACAACTTACAGTGGTCCATCCGTTAGTAAGGAAAGATTCCAAAAGCTTGAAGGCTCTCTCTCTTACCCCAACTTGGCCAACGCGAGACATCAGCAAGTGGGGGGGGAGATGGAATCAAATGCCGCAGATAAATCTAATAGTACTAGGATAGCCCCTTGACTCTCATCCACCAATTTCCGAATGGCCTCGGAAGATGAGATCAAGGCCGTCTCCGTACTATCCCCCTTTCTGAAACCATGTTGAGAGGTGTCAAAGGCTCCCACTTCCCCTAAAAATTCAGCTAATTCCAAATTCAAGATTTTTTCTAGAATCTTAGCCGGATAGGGGAGAAGTGCAATTAGCCGTAAATTATTGAGATCTTGGCTGTCTCCATCAAGCTTCTTTTTAAGGGGAACCACTATAGTTTCTTTCCAAACAGGGGGATACTCTCCAGATGTCAGAACCTCCTGAAAAATGGGTTCTAATGCCCATGCTATCATGTCGGGGGCTAATTGAAAGATAGAGGGGGAGGCAAGGATCCAAAGGGGAGCCTGATTTAATCTCTAAATTCTAATGACATCCTGGGTTGGAATATGAAAGTCAGATAGCACTTTACAACTAGCTTTGGAATCAGTATGCTCCCACGACGGGAGTGCCCTAGCAGTCTCATGATGAATTAAATTAGTGTGTATTTGTAGAATTTTATTTTCAAAATGCCCAGCTACCTTATCACAAAATTCTTGAGAATTTTCCAAATCAGATGACCTCAAGGGTTGATAGCGCCTTCATCACCTTGAATAATTTTCTAGGGGCATTTTGCGCCTCCTTTGCTTTGGCAGTGTAAAAATTAGATTTGGCCTTAAACCGCGCCGCTTTGTACGCCTTAAGGGTAGACTTTAAAATCGCCCTTTCTTCTGGAGTTGAATTTAGTTTCCATCGGCGCTCCTGTTGTCGATATTTTCTCTGAAAAGATTTAAGTTCTCTAGTAAACCAGGGTTGACCGAGCTTCTTCTCACTGCCAGGCTTCCGAATCTTAGGGGGAGCCAATTGAGCCATGGCCAACTTAACCCTGTGCTGAATACTATCAAGCAGGGGCAGGGCTAGCTTCTTGGCTCTATCCCAGCCATCTTCCAAGGCCGGGACTAACTCTTCCCCTTTAATCTGCTTCCATGGCCTAAAAGCATTGCATTTCACATCGCCTAGCGCAGGAGAGTGCGTGCTGTTTATTTTGAAATTTAGCAGATAATGATCAGTCCAACTTAACTGGATGTTAATTATCGCCATCTGTAAAGAGGTACGAACAAAGACCCCGTCTAATATGTGTCCTGCCCTATGGGTAGCTGCTGATACTCTGAGGGTCCAGTCCAAGGCCTCCATCAAATCTAAGAACTCCCTGACCATAGGAGTACAAACCTCATCAAAATTAATATTAAAATCACTTAATATTATTGCTTTTGGGGACAGAACCAAACGTTCCATCAACTTAACCCAGGATTGTACAAACTTTGTAGGAGGGCCCGGCGGTCTATAAATCAAAAGGCCCTCCAACAGTACTCTATTGTTCTTGAAAATTGTAAAAATCATTGCCTCACAAGTTTCCGCAGAGGGGCCAGTCCAAGCACACACTAGAGACGCCCTACAGATAATAGCCAGGCCCCTGCCCCTATTGTGGGCCCTATCTAATCTGTGATAAGTGTAACCAGGGGGGGATGCGGCCACAAAATCAGGATCTGATTCTATTTTGCCCCAGGTTTCAGTTAAGAACAGGCAGTCAATATGCCAGGTATCAATCATTTCACAGATTTCCAATTTATGTTTGGGGAGTGATCGAACATTTAACAAAGCTTACAAGAGCGGCTGGTCGTGCACTTCCTTCTTTTTCTGAGCTGCCATTACCGACACCCTAGGCCTCTTATGTTGAGCTCTGGCCTCATACAAGGTTAATGGTGCTTGTACAGTCCATTTGCATTCCTCACAAGTCCAAGCTACCTCATGGACCAAAGGTGCCTTATGCTTACATGGCTTGCTCCTATCCTTAATATCGCCACTGAACCCCAAAGGTGCCACCTTTAAACAAAAGGGCAGCATCTCTGGCCGCTGGGCACGGACGGGCGCAGACGGGCTTGCCTTAGACGCGATCGCTGCACGCGTCCGCTGCGCGTCCGCTCAGCTGTGTTCATTTATGGCGCTGGGCCAAGAAACCCTGCGTCAACTGGACCGCTAACTCGCGGTACAGCCGACTCTGAAAACAAAACCGGAAAGAGGGCTCTAACTGACCCTCACTTCCGGCGCAGGCTTTAGAGAAAAGCCTGCCTACCAATAAAGTAAATGGGTAGGTCCAGCGCCTGTTAAAAAACAGCACAACTCTCCCCCAATATTCTCCCCACCCTGGATGCATTGTGTGCTAAAAAAGGTTTAAAAGTTAAATAAAACAGAGAAAATAAAAACTAGAAATTCGCAATAGTTAAAGAGTTAAAGAATAAACCTTGCTTATGCCACTCGAAAACGGCCGAGTGACGCGCTCTCCTCTCCTTCTGTAATCATGCAGGTTGTTTTGCTTGTGGCTCAATTAATTTCCAGACTCCTAATTAATGTATACTTGTTAAACTTTTCTCTTCTGTAGAACAGACCCGGCTTCTAAAGGTTTGAGTCCCTAGACCAGATGCATAAAATTTCCCAGTAGGAAATTCAGAACATCCATGCTTCAGAGAAAATAGGAAACTTTAGCTCACATATGTTTTGTGGTTAGATATATTGAAATGTTGTTCTAAACAGATTATGTCTTGATGAGCTAAACCAGATTCCTATAGGAACAAGCAAACATTGGAAAACAGTCCAGTACCTTACTACCAGTCTGGAGTGGGTCACGGCGTGCCATATGTTCAGGATATCCGCATAAGATCATTTTATGTACGATTAATATAAATTAAAGTCTGCATCAAAGGATATTTTGATTGTTATAAATGCTTCAAATATTTTGCGCTGTCTGCGTGGAATCAGCGCATGTTAAAATATATGTGTTGTCCATAAGATACAGTGTATGTTACATATGTCCATTTGTTAATAGGCTGAGTTACACCCTGCAGCAGTGTATCAGAGACTGGACTTTTCTGGAATTGATGAATAACTTCACTCTAGTAGCATTTCAAGATTACTTTACAACATCTTCGAGACAAAGGAGAGTTGAAATTGTGAAAAACAAAATGCAGCCTGACAGACTTGTGTTTTAAACAAAGTAACAAGTCTGTTCCCTTTAAGAGTTCCAGGTGATTCTCCTATCCATAATGCACTGTGCTGGCAGTTTGCTTCAACTAGTCAGTTATTTGTTTCTGGCCCTAGTAAGAGGGATCTGACCACATATGAGGTTTTATATCTCCAGTTTTCCCTCAGAAGTCGTTTTAAGAGACCTTTTTCTATTTTTACTCACCATTTTTAGGCAGCTCTCTGTGGAATGGAATATTTTGTTCCATCTTATGGACCAATTTTCCACACAAAGTGCCTTCTCTGTTTGAGAAGTGTCCCTCTTGTGGGAGAAAGAAACAGTTACAGACCTACCCAAAGGTCTTTATTGTATGTCTCTCATCATTCCATACAGTGAAGGATTGTAGTATTTACCAGAAAATGTCCAAGAGAACTCTGAAGGACAGAGACAACATCAGGCTTTGCATGATGTCTCAGAATGTGAAGGCAGAGGAGGAAAGAAAAAAAAGAAAAAAGCTGAATGAGATAGCCTCTCAGGCATTCCTTCCTGAGTAAGCACGTTCTGGTAAGGCTCCTCAGGAGCGAGATCATCGAAGAAAAGGCGAGGCTAAGGAGCCCATCATTGGCATCACTGCTCTGGATGTCATTTGAAGTAGACATCAACGCTGTTAAAGTCGAGAGTCTCAGACCTGACATGCTCGTCCTTAAAGGTGGATTCAACATCTTCCCACCACCTCCCTAGAAACAAAGGCTATGGGTCCTTAGAGCATGCTGCATCTTTGACATTGAGGACACCGTTGTCGGAGGCAAAACGATTATTTTTTATACCAAAACCACACTCCCAACCGCCTTGGGTGTCAAAGACCTTTAGGTGCAACACTTCAGCGTTGCTGCTGGGACGCCATCATTTAACACCAGCAAAAACAGTTGCTTTTGAAAGAACACATTCACATTCAGTGACAAAAAAACTTCCATCAATGTCACATAAACTCAGTTGAATACAGGCTCCAGTGTGTTCGCTACATTCCTGTGTGCAGTTCTCTCAGTTACCGCAACCACATATGAAGGTCTCAAGATCATCTCTTCCAGTAGCGTTCTCCATAAAGTCCACTCATTTCTCCCCAGAGAACTCTCATTTGGCAGATTGTCAGCTTCACCCCTACAGAAGAAGTCCAGTTCCGTTGTTGTGTTGGAGTCTAAACCTCCTCATTCAGCGAGACTACCTTTAACACCAGATCCTCATTTTTTACCAGTTAGGTCAGTTAGGTCTATCATTCTTTTGAGGATCCTGTTTGAGAGCCTTTTCGACCACTACAGCTGTCTCCTCTGAGGATGGTCTCCAAGATGACTTCTGTCTCCTCCATGTCTCATTCTGCCGAGACTCCTTTATCTCTCAGGGAATCTAGATGCATTCACTAAGGAAGAAAAGCTGCCACTTCACCTTCAAAGTCGAAATCATTATTTTGTTGTTTAGCTGATTCACACTCTTTTTTCCGTTCTGACATCACCTGCAGGTTCTCCTGCACAAATATCCCCCCTGCGGATAATATCAATGCCTTCTAGAAGGTTTTGGCTAGATATGCAGCTAAGCTAAATATCCCTGTGGAGTCTTAAAAAACAACTATTTCTGCTTTTCTTGAGGCACTTCATGCAAGGGCAGCTCCAAATCCCTTGCTCACTTTGGTCCCAGGCGTCCTGGGTGTTGCACAAGAAAACAATCTTGTCACCGCTAACAGTTGAGGCTGCTTTGCCCAGGTTATTTAAAAAGTATAAAGCTCAGCATCAAGGTTCACACTTTATAAAAAAAAACTGATCCAAAACTGCATTCTGTCATTGTCACTTCAGTTAGGAGTTTGCTCCAGAGACAAGAGCAACCCCCAAAAAAGAGAGTTACAAATTTGACTATGCTGGTAAAAAAGCATGTAGTACAGTTGCAATTCATCTGAAGCATGCTAAAGTCACTGCTTTTATGACGATATACCAGATGCGCATCCAAAAAGCTTTTTCCTCATGCAATTTCCGATAGAGATTTTGAGCACGACTGCAGCTCGAACTGCTGGCCGGAATTACACCAAATTTGACAGAAAGGTATCTTTAGGTCCAGAAAGAGCCCTTTTTTGTTATTTGGTGTAAACCTGTTCAGTCACTTTTGAGTTATTAAAGAAAAACATATATAGATATCTAGGGACATGAATCTACCTGTGGAGGATCTGTAGATCTGGGTGGAAAGCAAGGCTCTGATTGGCTGGCTGCACCCTGAGAAGGAAAGTCACAGCTGCCATTTTCTTTCTTGCATCACGATGGTGGGAGGAAAAAAACACAAAAAGTGACATAAGGGCTCAGGTTACAGGAGAGATCCTGACCCTATAGGAGAGATGGAGAGGGCCCATGTGGGACCCCTCATGTGCAAAAATATTAGGGCTTATAGGTTCACTAAGAGCCCAAGGTACCCAGAGTAATAGCTGCGCTGCTCTTTGCAATGTTTTTCTTTGTGTACCGAATATAGAGCAATTAATTTGGTAAAATATAAATAGTGAAAAGTAGATCTCAAGGAAACCAATGTATTTCCGAAATGGGCAAAAGATGTATGGAGCAGGGGTTATCCAGTGTTGGATCTTTCATAGATTCACATGCTTAAATCTCTTCCGTCGTCGACGTGGGAGTCCCACAGTATCCTAAAAAGCAGTACATAGCAATAACCAAACTGACCATAGCGTTTGTAATGCAAAACAGGCTTAAATTTGACAGATTGTCCATGTCATTATATAAGATGGACCAAACCTGAATCACAGCCAATCAGGCGACAGCACCCTCTCGAACACTCCCAAGAGAAGTGCCCTTCCTCGCATCTTCACCGCACGTCGAGTGTGAAGGGAGTCTCCCTGAGCTCTGCTCAGTTATTTCTACAGTTTATTTTTCAGAGAAGGTTTGGATTTTCTTATTTCCAAAATTATGTCTGATTCTAAAGGCCTCTTTCGCCCCTGTAAGACCTGTGGGAAAAACAGAGTTCATGTAGATGATCAACATAAAAACTGTATTTATTGCCTTCATCCCATTCATAAGGCAAAGGACTGTAAGATCTGTCATACTTTTCCACCAAAAACTCTGAGAGACAGAGAGGGAAGATTGGTATTGTGGCTACAGAAAACCAAAGCTCAGAGATCATCATCTGATGAGGACAGTGACTCTGCTCCTAAATCCCATAAGAGTGCTAGATCTCTTGAGGGAACTTCTGAGGATAGAAGGAAGTCCCTAAAAATGCATCATCACTCTAAGGAATCCAAAAAGAGTGAAAGAGAAAAGCAACCCTCTTCAGAGGTAGCTTCCTCTGCTCCAGCTACCCTCTGTAAGCCACTGAAACAAAAGGGGCACAAATCTCCAGTTGTTTTGTCATCAACAACGAAGTCACTCTCGACTGCAACATCGTCGACGACTACCGTCATCACTGTATCATCGATGAGACCATCTTCATGCTGGGGCCAATTTCGTCTGCGAGGCCCTCTGAGACGTCCAAGACCTCACCAGATGCGTCGTTGACGGCATCACCTCTAGTGACGCTTCCATCATCGACACTGCCATCGTTGACGCTCCCATCGACGTCTTCTTCATCGTCGACACTCCCGCCGTCGACATTTCCAACATCAACGCCTCTGGTTCCTCCGTCTACAGTTCCATTGTCGATGCTCCTGTCAATGAAGACAATGTCGACAAACATCAAAATTAGAACCTACCACAAGCCTACCATGACTTATGCGACAAACATTTCACCTCTTCCTCCAAGTCACCTTTTAGACATGGAGGACTCGGATGATGAAGGACCTTTTGGACAGGCTCATAATCCCTTGGTGTTCCATGTGAAATATCAGGAAGAGGAAGACGAATACTATGACGATCAGACTCAACAGGTTGAGGGATACTATCGCCAACCCTCTACTCAGAAGTATGCAGAACACCAGTATTATACAGACTACCATTGTCCGCAGGAGCAGGCGTTATGCCTCGTTCACTTATAGAGGATCTTCAGAACATGCTGGCGGACTATAAATGCCGCTTTCTGCCACAAACAGAAGTACCACCATCTACTCCGCCAAATACAGCTTCTGTTACTCTCCCAGACATTCCACCTCCAATGACCCCCCCACCTCATCATGCTGTTCCTCCGCCTAGAGATGATCCTTCTACATCGGAGGACGAAACAAGGGAAGAGGGTGAATTACCATCTCAACATGACGAATGGCAGGATTATGTTAATCCATACCCCATCCCCGCCTCAATAGCGTCATGAAGACGTTAGGGGGTTTCATACGATTATGGAAAGAGCAGCAGAGAGGTTTCATTTACCCATCACATTAAAGCATTCTGATTGCTTCTTGTACGACTTCAAGAATCAAGCACGAAAATCGATAAGGTCAATTCCGATCATTGACCACTTATGGCAGGAGGGTGTCAGGATCATGAAAAACCCTGCTACAGTGCCAGCGGTCCTGCCACGGATTGATATAAAATAAAGGGTTCCGGATGAATCTCCTGCATGTCTCACGGGGCTTCCTCAGCCAGACTTTGTGATATCACAGGCTGTGGAGAGGCGTTCTAAGAATCCAGCAGCCCCCATGTCAGTGCCACCTGACAGGGATGGTTGAGCCTTAACACGATTGGGAAAAGCTTTTCTCTCATGTCGGCCATTACGGTAAGAGCTGCTAATGCCTTAGCCATCTTAGCATGGTATGACAGGCAGATGTGCTTATAGCCTTAGAACCCGCCGTAGCGGGCTCTACCGGCTATTAAAGGCCCGCTCCCCGCGTTAAATGCCCGAGCCGAAGGCGAGGGCATTTAACAAGGGAGAGGGACTTTAATAGCCGGTAGAGCCCGCTACGGTGGGTTCTAAGGCTATTAGAACATTCTGCCACACAGGGCAGAATGTTCTATTTAAAAAAAAAAATGTTCACGGAGCCCGAGGGGATTTAAATCCCCTCGGGCTCCGTGAGGCTTTGTTCACAGCTGTTGCTGTGAACAAAGCGAACATTGGAATGTTGGCGCTGCGGGCTTTTACCGGCCTGTAAAAGCCCGCAGCAGTCCATTGTCTTCAATGGACATGCCAACATTCGAATGTTCTAATAGATATTACGCCTTTCCTGGATCTCATCCCTGAGGAGCAGAAGGAAGAAGCAAATAAGATTTTACAGGAGGGGGAGCGGGCCTCTTCTGAAATCATTGATAATGCCATGGACATAGCCTCAACCGGGTTTCGGCAATTGGCAGGTGCTGCTATTCTGAGACGCCAAGGATGGTTGAAGGCCACTTAATTTCGCCTGGAGGTACAAACAAATGTTTTGGGCATGGCATACAACGGAGACATGCTTTTTGTGAAGCATATAGTTGAGGCTGTCCTTGCCATTAAATCTGACACTGATACCGCTAAGTCCCTTGGTTCTTTACAATATAGGAAACTGCCTTTCTGAGGGGCAAGGGGGAGTGGTTCTTCCTCCTACAGAGGATCATATTTCCGTTCTCAACAGTTTCAGCCGTACCAACAATACAGACCATCACAATTGTTTAGACAACCAACTACGGCTGGTTTCTTTAGACAGGGTGCCCGTCAAATCTTCTCATCAGCCCAGAGACACAGGACGTAAACAATGACTCTGCAGTAGTACCAGCTACTCTCCTATCCAAACACGAAGTTGGAGCGAGCATAACCAGATATCTGCACAATTGGAAGACTATCACCTCAGACCAATGGATTTTGGACATCGTGGCTTACCACCACACCCTAGAATTCACTGTCAGGCCACCAACCACCCCACCAAAAGGAGCGCTTTCCCCTCATCGTCATTTATTGAAAAAGGCAGTCCGATTGATGCTTCTCAAGGGAGCAATAGAAAAAGTTCCAATCGCTCAGAGAGGCAGAGGATTTTATTCCCATTTTTTCCTTGTGCGAAAGGGGAATGGAGACCTATTCTTGACCTTTGGCATCTCAACAAGTACCTTCGCAAACAAACTTTCAGAATGATCACCCTTTCAGACATATTAAACCTCCTGAACAGTGGAGATTAAATGACATCTCTAGACCTGGAGAACGCTTATTTTCATATCCCCATCCATTTCAAGCATCGCAGATACCTCCGTTTCACAGTGGCTGGTACTCACCATCAGTTCTGAGCCCTACCCTTCGGACTCAGATCAGCTCCGCACATATTCACCAAGTGTCTGGCACCAGTAGCAGTTGCTCTCAGGCAGCAGGGTCACCAGGTGTTTGCATATATGGACAACTGGCTCCTCAAGGTGCCCACCACGCAAGAAACTTTAGCAGCGACAAAAGATTGTATTGCACTTTTCCAAAAACTAGGTCTCACACTCAATGTAAAAAAAATCTTACACAACGCCCACTCAGAGGCTGATTTTTCTCGGAGCTATTCTGGATACACAGCTGAACCAAGCATTCCTTAAGCAGGAACGCCCGCATCGTCTAACATCCCTTGCACAAACAATATAAAAAAGAAGGTCCATTTCAGTGAGGTTGTACAAATCGCTCCTGGGTGTGATATCTTCCACCATCAATCTGGTGCCACATGCGCGTCTCAAAATGAGGCTGTTACAAGAAGAATCGCAGGTTCAGTGCAACCAATTACAAGGTTCGTTCGAGGATCGCATTCTTGTAACACCAAGAATGGTAAGAACATTGGGTTGGTGGACTTGCCAGTCTCCTCTTTCTCAAGGTTTCACATTCATTCCGTTAGTCCCACAATTTACCATTACCACATCCTTGGAAGGTTGGGCAGGACATCTCCAAGCTCTCCAAATCCAGGGGAAATGGTCAGATCGCCAAAGGCTAATGCATATCAACAGCCTAGCACTCAAAGCCATTTTCTTCACATTGCAAGAATTCCTTCCAAGGATAGAAGGTTCTCGAGTGCTGGTGCGGACAGACAACACAACCAGCATGTATTATATAAACAAACAGGGAGGCACGAAGTCTTTAACACTTTCAGAAGAAGCCCAGGAACTATGGGACTGGCTTACAAGACACAACATTTGTCTGAGAGCGGAGCATGTTCCAGGGGGGCGCAACACGCTAGCGGGCGCACTCAGCAGAACCCACAGCAATTGTCACGAATGGGAGCTGAATCAAGTTCAGCTAGACCGCATTTTTGCAACATGGAGGAAGCCAGCTCTAGATCTATTCGCAACAAACAACAATGCCAAATGCCGATTTTACGCAAGTCGGTTTCCCCTACCAGGGTCTTGGGGGAATGCCCTTTTGATGCAATGGTCCGGGATCTATGTGTACGCTTTTTCCCCCATCCCATTGATCCCCAGGGTTATAGCCAAGATGAAGAGGGAACCCTGTTGCCTAAGACTCATCGCTCCCAAATGGCCCCGGCAATGCTGGTACACGGACCTTCTTCTAATATCGGAAACCGCACCAGTACGCCTTCCTCCAATCCCAATGCTACTTTCAATACGTCAGGGGCAGATTCTACATCCGGATCCGGTGTCACTACTCTTGCATGCATGGCTCCTGAATTCCATGAGTTTCAGTCTCTTAAAATAGACCCAGAATGCAGAGATATACTGTCTAACGTTAGAGCAATCAGCACAAACAAAACATATCGACTCAAATGGAAGAGGTTCTGTTGTTGGTGTCAGCGGCACAACTTACACCCTTATGAGGCTTCTCCAGAGCAGATTCTACCATACCTGTTGCTATTGGGAAAATCTGGGCTTATGCACTCTTCAGTTAAAGTGCATCTGGCAGCAATTTTGACCTACAGGCGTTCTTCAGTTACGGCCTCATTTTGCTTGTCACGTCTGATTAAGCAGTTCATGAGAGGTCTATTCAGAGTTTTTCCTCCAGTAATGTTGCCTCCTCCCAAATGGCACCTTAATGTGGTGCTCTCTCAACTAACGAAGCCTCAGTTCGAACCCATACATAAAACAGATCTTAAGTTCCTTACTTGGAAGGTAGCTTTCCCTCTAGCGATCAGGTCCACCAAAAGGGTCAATGAAATTCAAGCCTTCACAATACAGCAACCTTTTCTGTGTTTCACGGCTGATTTTGTCATTCTCAAAACAAATCCATAGTTAATTCCTAAAGTTCCTTCTCAATTTCATCTGAATCAGCCAGTTATTCTCCAAACATATTTTTCTAATCCGACATCTCCTGCGGAAAAGTCCCTCCACACATTGGATGTGAAGAGATGTCTTACGTTTTATCTCCTGCAAACTAAGACTTTTCGCAAATCTGATCAATTATTACTTTCCTTTGGACCTGGGCGTCTGGGTTCTTTAGTGACAAAGGCAACAATAGCTAGATGGCTATCGGCAACTATTCAATTCTGCCACTCTGCAGCAGGGAAACAAGTACAAAGGCAACCTAGAGCACATTCAACAAGAGCAGTTTCAACCTCTACGGCTCTGTTTGCCGGGGTGCCGCTGGATCAAATATGCTGTGCTGCTACTTGGAAGAGTACTCACTCCTTCGCGAAGCACTATTGTCTTCAGGCTACCCATAAGATGGATGCTGCCGTTGGCCAAGCAGTTCTCAGTCACCTGTTCCAGTAAAGGTGAGCCTCTTGGTAATGTAGAATTTTGTTTTCTATTGTTATTATTATTATATCTCTTGTTCTCGTATTTATCTGATTTTCTTTTCAAGCTCAATGTCTATGCTTTCACCATAGTCTTGATATGATTTGTATACTTACTTACCTCTTTGTTTAAAAAAAAAAAAAAAAGTGTGTATGTGTATAAATATATTAGGAGTGAGAGAGAAAGGGAAAACACAATGTTTTTTTTTTTCATTCCCTCCACCCATGTTAATGTTATGATACTGCTTGTTACTCTGATTCAAGCATGTGAATCTATGAAAGATCCTATACTGGATAAGAAATTAGTTACTTACCTGTAACTGCAGTTATCCAGTATTGGTATCTTTCATAAATGGTTGCTTCTTAAATCTACTTGTCCCTTTGGTGCCATGTATTACGGCGACAAATTATGGCAGCAATCTCCTTATGTAAGAGCTCTGATATTAGCCTCTCAGATTATGCCAGGGCTACTTCTATAGTAGGACTTGAATACTTGCAGTTTCTGTCCCTACTATAGCAATTTCCTTATTTTGCCACCTTTCTGCAGATCTACATACTAGGGCTGGAGGAAGCTGTAAGCAATAGCCCAGGGCTGGATTGCCTTTGAGTTTGCAAACCTACTGACATGTTTTCAGGTTTTTCACCAGCTCTTCTTTAATTTTTTCCCAAAATGAGAAAAGTTGTAAATGTACTCCTGACAATGGTAGAAGTTCTTCAAGGGTGCGGAAAAAAGTGGATGGAGAGAAAGTGAATTTGTAAACGCTCAATAGATTTTCATGTGATCAAATCCACACGTATATTTGCTCGTGCTAAAATTCAGTTCACAAATCTTTTCTAGGAGTACAGTTTCCTGGTCTACTTCTGTAAGCTCTTGTGAATTCATGAAAGCCACTAATTCAAAGACATATACCATGGGTGCACTTTTGTGACTTTCTTTAAGAATTGGGTCCCTAATTAGGTCTGGCATTAACAAAGACATTTTGTTTTTATTAAACTTTTATTTCTCTCTCTATCAGCTGGCTTTACTGTGAGTGATCGCATTCTGCTCTTCCACAAAGAGAATATTGGCACACAAAGTAGTTTTGTTCAGTGCCAGGAACTACTGTGGCAATCAGTGGGGTAACGAAACTGGAGGGGCCTCCCTGCAGAGAACACAGAGGCTCCCCGCCCTCCAAACTCATTCAGGGCAGGTGCTGTGCTGACGGGGCACTCTAGAGGGGGCTGCGAGACCTTTGTTACACCACTGGTTGCATGTGTGCTTTTTGAGACCAAAAACTTTTTTTTTCTTTTTGCCAGTGTTTGTTACAATGGTGAGGGCCTGGCAGCTCCCACAACAAAAAAGTGTTACAAAAGAAAACAAAGACACGCATTGACGGAACCAAAAGAATCACAAAAAAAGTCAGATCGGTTGGCTTTGCCAGTGCTTGTTTATTTTCATGCTTCCCATAATCTTGTCGAAAATGGTCACACTGATTTTCCATTAGGAATATATATTGTAAATACTACTATGCATTAACACATTTTTAATAAATTACACTTCAAAGAAATAACACCTAAAATTGCATTGTAGAAAAGCGCTTTTTTTACTGCTTGCATTTTTTCTGAACATTTTATTTTGAAAGCAAACAATCAAAACTCTTGCTTACAAGCTTCTGCAAACATTTGCATCTAATCAGAGAGCAATCTGGGAGCATTATACTTAGCCTCATATTGTTAAACATTTGTACACTTTTTAAAAACTTTTTTTACTGAAACTACTGTCAGTAGAGCAATGTGACCTTAAAACGTTTATTTACGGCGCTCATCCTAATAATGAAGGCTTTTAATTAATGAACCATAATTACGAGTTAAAACAGCATTAACATATGGACACATATATTACCTCCACTGCAAACAGTTCCCTTCTTTGTAAACTGGCAGCCAAAGGGTTTGTGCTGCAAGGGGTTGTTCCTGCTTGTCCCAAGGACAAAATAAACAAGAAAACCTGGTGCCCTTGATGCCAAACAATATGTCCTGGGCATCAGGCGATAGGAATTCCATATCCCTGCAATTTATCCACCTCCTTCAAATTATTATAAGTAGCGGATTGTACAATGTAGGGGCCTGTCGAGCAGTAGAGCTGACTGTTATACAGTGGCGTGTCATCGACTAGAGTGTCATGAAATGGAGTGTGGGGGAGTGGAGAGTCGTAGAGTGGTATAGAGTGATTATATATGTCTCTGTATATATAGTATAGCGTATTTAATGTTCTTCCTAAAGCTTGATATTCTATTCAAGATTTTGAGATGGTCACTGAAGATCATGTGATACAGAATAAAATATTACTTACTTGTTTGTAGTCCTGCACATTTTGAAAATAAATGACCCAGCTGGTTTTATGCTGCTGCCTATTAAGAAATTTGATTTTATTTGTTTACTCCAGTATTGGAACTTTCATAGATTCACATGCTTGAATCATTCCCAGTCGTCGAGATGGGAGTCCTGGTACCTAAGAAAAGACAATATCCCCAAAGACATAACAGCAATAACATTAAAACTCTACATTTTAGTAATCTATCCAAGTCCTTATGCAAAAAGGACCAAACTTGAGCCTCAGCCAGTCAGAGTGCCCCTCCCTCTAGAACCCTCCTGAGAGAAGCTTCAGCATCTCACATTGTCTACTGCACTTCGTGCTATGAAGTCTCCTCTGAGCTCTGCTCAGTTTGTTCTTGTGGAAGAAGATTTAGTCACTACATCTGAATTTCTACTTGCTTATTGAGTGTGATTTACACTCATACTTACTGGATCCAGCATAATGTCTGACAGAGAAAGAAAAAGTATCTTTAAAGCCTGCAGCACTTGTGGGAAGTAAAGGCTCCATTCAGAAGATCCTCATACAGATTGTATATATTGCCTCTATCCTGAACATTCTGCTACTGACTGTAAGGTATGTCATACCTTTTCCTCAAAGACTTTAAAGGATAGAGAGGGGAGATTGTTAATATGGCTCCAGAGGCTTAAATCAAGAAAGAACCCTGTCTCAGACTCTGACAGTGAAGAGTCTTCATGGTCTTCTAAGAGATCACAAAAGAGGCAAAGATCACCTCATTCTGAAAAGGGTTCAAAACAACCCTCAAAGACTTTTAAAAAGACCTCACAGGGGTCTGGTGAAGGCCGCAGTCTCTCATCCTCCCCTAAACCTTCCTCAGAGCCTTCTACGCCTTTTCCAAAGGTTCTGACTGAGTTAAAAAAGCCTTCTTCAGCTCCCGAAGACAGACCGTAGACGACGATTCCACCGTCGACGAGGTCATCGTCGTCAACAAGAACTTTCACGGTGGCTGCATCAACCAGTCTCTCGATGGTGGCTTCCTGCTCCTGCTCGTCGACGACATCCACGTCGACGGTAACAAAATCTAGGCTGTCGACGTTGAAGATCAAAATGACGTCGTCACGATGATTCCAAAGACGGCTTCGTCGACGATACCATTGACAACGAGGATTCCTATGTCTACGTTCTCGTCTGCGACACCGTCAACGGGGGCTGGTGCAGTAGGTCAATTGGACACGACTTCGTCGACACTGTTGACGAGAAGAAAAACGCAGTTTTTTCTGCGACAGGAGATATACCTCCAAGAGCTACATCCCTAAGTAAGGTTACACCTTTAATCCCAACTCATATTTTGGAGGAAGATTCTGATGATGATGGGCCGTTTGGGGGCAGACCACAGCCCTTCCCAACTCCATGTTAAGTGTCTAGAGGATGACGAGGAGTATTATCAGCAATATTATTCTCCTCAACGACAGCAGCCATATATACCAGAAGATATGGTCTGTGTCCCGAGTTCCCTTATTTCTGATTTACAGCTTATGTTATCAGATTACAAAAAGAGGTTTCCACCAGTGCCACAATCGGACATTCAAATGGTGCCTCCTCCCTCGATGCCTGCCACTCCAGTGCCACAGCCTAGGTTATTTCCTAGATCAGCCAGAAGTACCCCACAACGGTCTTTCATGCAGGTTACTGACTCTTCGGATGAAGAGAGAGAAGGAGAGTTGCAGGATGTAAACTCTGATTGGGACAACTATAAATTGCCAACACCCTCATCTCCATCGCCTACTCCGATGGATTCTCCCCCAGGAGATATTGGGGGTTTCCATAATCTGCTTGAGAGAGCAGCAAAGAGATTTGCATTGCCCATGCCATCTAGGCAGATGGATTGTTTTGTATATGTCTTCAAAGAGCCTTATCAGAAAAGTGTCCGCTCCATACCCATAGTAGGCTCCATCTGGGAAGAAGGTCTCAAGGTGATGAGAAATCCAGCTACGGTGACTGCAATCTTGCCTAGATTGGACAAAAAATAGAAGATCCCAGAAGACGCCCTAGCTTATCTAGTTAGTCACCCGAAGCCGGACTCGGTCATAACCTAGGCAGCGCAGAGGCGTTCAAAAAATCCATCAACGCCAATTTCATCTCCTCTAGACAAGGAAGGAAGAAGAATGGACAACATCGGGAAGCGTTTCTCTTCCATGTCTGGTCTGATAGTAAGAGCAGCAAATTCATTGGCAATCCTGGGGAGGTATGACAGACAGCTGTGGCCCGAAATTGCCCCGTATCTAGACCACTTTTCGGAAGGCTCTAAGGTGGCGGTTAAGAAAACCCTCTTGGAGAGAGAGCGCACCTCGGCTGAGGTGATAGACTGCGCCATGGATATAGCAACCACAGCTTTTCTGCAGCTAGCTGGTGGGGCAGTGCTGCAGCGTCAGGGCTGGCTTAGGGCGACTTCCTTTCATCCAGAGGTTCAGAATAAGGTAATGGACCTCTCGTTTGATGGTGAGGCTCATGTTGATGAGGCCCTACAAGCCATCAAAACAGATACAGACACTGCAAGATCCTTAGGAACCCTTCAATTTGAGAAGATGCCCTTTCATGCCTCCAGAGGTCGAGGAGTTTCGATATATCAAGGGGGTTACCAGAGCTTTCTTTACCCCTCCTATACTACACAGCAGTTCCGACTACAATACTCCCAAATGCAACCGTCTCAGGCGTCCTATTCTAGATCCCCGCCTAGGGGTAGACCGCGTCAGAGCAAAGAGGTGGTCAGATGTCAATGACATGTACCAGGCTCCGGCTACGACCTTACCACAAATCCAGAAGATAGGGGGAAGGATATCACACTTCTATCGGAAGTGGGAACAAATAACATCGGACCAGTGGGTTTTAAAGATTGTTTGATTTGGCCATACTTTAGAGATCATTCAACGCCCACCTTCTCATCCTCATATCTTCTTTCAGAAGCATCTAAAACAACTCCGGCTGGAGATCGTGACCATGTTCAGGAAGAAGGGAGCGATAGAGAGGGTTCCTTTTTCAGAAAAAGGCAGAGATTTTTACTCCCTTTTCTTTGTGGTGCGCAAAAACTGGGAATCTTGGTGTCCCATTCTCGATCTCAGGGACCTCAAACATCAAACCTTTTGCATGGTTACATTGCAAGACATTCTTCTCCACATGAATCACAGAGATTATATGACGTCCTTGGAGTTACAGGACGCTTACTTTCATATTCCGATTTCACCTGCCCATAGAAAATATCTGCGTTTCACAGTAGCTGGCAGCCATTTCCAATTCAGGGTTCTTCCATTTGGCCTGAAGTCTGCCCCCAGAATCTTTACAAAGTGCCTAGCTCCGGTAGCGGATTCCCTGAGAAAGAAAAAACTGCACAGTTTTCCCTACTTAAACGATTGGCTAATAAAAGCGCGGTCGTCTAAGGCAGCTCACGACTCAAGGCTTGCATAGCATTATTCGACGAGCTGGGCCTCGCTCTGAATCTGAACAAGTCGAACATATTGCCAACAAGAGTGACAACCTTTTTAGGAGCAAAATGACACCATCAGAGACGGGGACTTTTTTTCAGTGGAGAGGCAAGCGAGACTCATTTGCCTAACAAACAGAGTACAAAGAAAAAAGTCTCTTTCTGTGCGCACCTACAAATCGCTTCTGGGGAATGATGTCTTCTTGCATACTGTTAGTCCCCTTTTGTCGGCTGTGGATGCGTCCCCTGCAGGAGGAACTAGATCTTCAGTGGATACAGAGAGAGGGCTCAATCAACAATTTAATCACAGTAACTCACTGGATGGTTCAAGCGCTCCACCGGTGGAAAGACCAGTTAAACATTGCAGTTGGTCTTCCTTTCCTACCTCCTCGCCCTACGTTAGTCATCACCACGGCTGCCTCTCTAGAGGGGTGGGGAGCGTATCTTCAAGACCTTCAGATCAGCAGAAAGTGGAGCAACTCCTTCTGAAAATATCACATCAATTTCCTGGAGTTGAGAGTGGTTTCCCTGGCCCTGCAGGCTTTCCTCCCGAGAATAAAACACTCAGCGATTCTCGAGAACACTGCAGCAATGCGTTATTTAAACAAGCAAGGGGGAACGAAATCTCTTCTCCTGTCTCGGGAATCGCAGACTATTTGGAATCGGGCCATCCGCAATGGCATCAGTCTATGAGCAGAACATCTACCAGGAAGGCTGAACGAGACAGCAGACACACTCAGCAGACTGACGTCCTCCTGTCATGAATGGGAGCTGAACCAGGAGGTGCTCGACCAGGTCTTCAGGAGGTGGGGGAAACCCAAACTGGATCTTTTTGCAACTCCGCAGAACACCAAATGCCGCTTTTAGGCAAGTTGTGTTCACCATTCGGGCTCTTGGGGAAATGCGTTTTCGATGGCATGGTGCAGAATATTTGCCTACACTTTTCCGCCCATTCCCCTGATCTCAAGAGTACTTGCAAAGATCAAACGAGAGCATTGCAGGCTCATCCTGATAGCTCCATTTTGGCCCCACCAACATTGGTTCTCTGAACTCCTCCTGCTCTCAGAGGCGGACCACATTCCACTGAAAGTTTCACCACAACTCTTGACAAGGAACGAGGGTCAGATTTTACATCCGGATCCCAGATCACTCAAATTATTGGCCTGGCCCTTGAACACAATGAGTTCGCCCCTTTAAATATTCACCCCGAATGTTGGGATATTCTTGCAAAAGCCAGAGCAGATAGCACCACCAAATCGTACTCTTTAAAATGGAAGAGATTTTGTTTGTGGTGTCAGAAGGGGCAGATTGATCCGCTGCTATCACCGCCGGAGCAAATATTGCCCTATCTCCTCCATCTGGCGCCTACGGGCTTGGCGCATGCATCCATCAGGGTTCACTTGGTGGCCATACCTCACTTCAGACGTTCGCCGAGATCGCCATCTCTGCGGTCTTCTAGATTGGTCAAACAATTTCTCAAAGGACTCTTTCGAGTTTTTCCACCAGTAAGGCCCCCTCCACCGTCTTGGCAACTCAACACGGTTCTCTCTTAGCTTATGAAACACCTGTTTGAACCGATACACAGAGCGGATTTAAAGCACTTATTGTGGAAAGCAGCACTTTTGCCAGCCCTTACTTCTTCTAGACGGGTCAGTGAGATCCAGGCTTTGACCATTCAAGAGCCTTTCCTTCAATTTAAACAAGATAGAGTGATACTTCGTACAAACCACAAGTTTCTTCCAGAGGTGCCATAAGACTTTCATCTTAACCAACCGTTGGTTTTGAAATCTTTCTTTCCGAACCCACGATCTCTGGCGCAGAGAGCTCTGCACTCGTTGGACATCAAAAGAAATCTCAAATTTTACTTGGAAAGAACCAAGCCTTTTAGAAAGACTACTCAATTGATTGTCGTGTATTGTGCCCCTAGGAAGTGACAGGCCCTTTCCAAGCGGAGTATAGCCAGGTGGATAGTAGCTGCTATAAGCTTTTGCCACCAAGCAGCTGGTAAGCCTTTACATTCTTCTGTAAAGGCACACTCTGCAAGATCTGTCTCAGAGTCCATGGCACTGTTTGCAGGTGTACCCCTGCAGGACATTTGCAGAGCAGCCTGATGGAAGACTTCTCACATGTTTACGAAGCACTACTGTCTGGATGCCATCCCTAAAGGAGATGTGGCGGTTGGTCAAGCAGTCCAGCGACATCTGTTCCAGTAACAGTGAGCTCACTTTGCCTCCCTCCATCCTTCTTTTCTGCTATGCACATTGCTTGGTTTAATCTTTATATGTTTCATTTGCATACGCCTTTCACAGTATATAAATATGTGTACGGATAGATGATACTATCTTTATAGAATGTAATGCTTTCATGTTATTAAGGACAGCTCAGTGATCCCTTATTAATTTGAATGATGTAGAGTCAATGCAATGTGCTCTGAATACTGCTTTTTAGTCTGATTCAAGCATGTGAATCTATGAACGTTCCAATTCTGGAGTAAGAAAATAAGTGACTTACCTGTGACTATAGTTCTCCAGTATTGGAATCTTTCATATATTCACATGCAACCCACCTGCCTCCCAGGGGAAGCTCACCTTCAATATCTATTGTTCAGCTCACTAGTGCTTAGAAAATCTGGAGCTTCTCTCAGGAGGGTTCTAGAGGGTGTGGCACTCTGATTGGCTGAGGCTCAAGTTTGGTCCTTTTTGCATAAGGACTTGGATAGAGTACTAAAATGTAGAGTTTTTAATGATATAGCTATTATTTCTTTGGGGACATTGTCTTTTCTAAGGTACTGGGGACTCCCATCTCGACAACGGGGAATGATTCAAGCATGTGAATCTATGAAAGATTCCAATATTTGAGAACTATAGTTACAGGTAAGTAACTTTATTTTCTTCCAATTACCAACAAAAATAGAAAACGAACTGGCTGGGGCAAACTGCCAGTACAATCAATCAATCAATCAATTTATAAAGAGTGCTACTCACCCGCCAGGGTCTCAAGGCGCTGGGGGGGGGAGGAGCTACTGGTCGAATAGCCATGTCTTGAGTCGTTTTCTGGAGTGGTAGGGAGTTCCAGGTCTTGGTGGCGAGGTGAGAGAAGGATCTTCCTCCGATGGTGGTGCGGTGAATGTGGGGAACGGAGGCGAGGCTGGCGGAGCGGAGCTGGCTGACGGGGGTGTGGAAGGTGAGTCTGTCATTGAGGTAGGCCGGACCTGTGTTGTGGAGGGCTTTGTGTGCGTGGGTGAGTGGTTTGAAGGGAATCCTCTTCAATACGGGTAGCCAGTGTAGTTCTCTGAGGTGGGCAGAGATGTGGTTGCGGCATGGGACGTCAAGAATGAGTCGGGCAGAGGCGTTTTGGATACGTGGCATTTTCTTTTGTAGTTTGGCCGTGGTTCCTGCATAGAGTGCATTGCCGAAGTCCAGTCGGCTGCTGACTAGGGCGTGGGTGACTGTTTTTCTGGTTTCAACGGGAATCCACTTGAAGATCTTGCGGAGCATGCGGAGGGTGTTGTAACAGGAAGAGGAGAACTGCGTTAACCTGCTGAGTCATGTTGAGTGCTGAGTCAAGGATGATGCCCAGGTTCCGTACTTGGGTGGTAGGAGTGGGGGCGGCTCCGAGGGAGGTAGGCCACCAGGAGTCGTTCCAGGGGGAGGGGTTGTTGCCGAGGATGAGGACCTCTGTTTTGTCTGTGTTTACCTTGAGGCGGCTTGATTCCATCCAGTTGGCGATGGCGTGAAATCCCTTGTGGAGGTTATTTCTTGCTGTTGTGGGGTCTTTCGTGAGGGAGATGATCAGCTGGGTGTCGTCTGCGTAGGATACTATGTTGATGTGGTGGGATCGTGTGACGTTGGCGAGGGGAGCCATGTAAACGTTGAACAGTGTTGGGCTGAGGGAGGATCCCTGTGGGACGCCAGAGATGGTTTTGGAGGATTCGGACAGGTAGGGCGGAAGGCGGACTCTCTGGGTTTTGCCGGAGAGGAAGGAGGAGATCTAGTCGAGGGCCTTGCCACGGATCCCGGTGTTGTGGAGGCGTGTTCGAAGGGTGTGGTGACAGACGGTGTTGAAAGCTGCAGAACGGTCCAGGAGGATGAGCGCTGCGGTTTCGCCTTTGTCGAGCATGTTCCTGATGTCATCTGTGGCGGCAGTGAGTGTGGTCTCCGTGCTGTGGTTCTCGTGAAATCCTGATTGGGAGGTATCGAGCGCTTTGCTGTCTTCCAGGTAGCGGGATAGTTGGCTGTTCACGATTTTTTTCAATGACCTTCGCTGGGAAGGAGGGAGATGGACCAGTAGTTTTTGGGGTCGTCTGGATCTGCTTTGGGTTTCTTCAACAGGGCGTTGACGTCGGCGTGTTTCCATCTCTCCGGGAAGGTGGCTGTATCGAAGGAGCTGTTGATGATGGCGCAGAGGTGGGGTGCGATGATGTTGCTGGCTTTGTTGAAGATCTGGTGCGGGCAGGGGTCCGAGGGGGAGCCGGAGTGGATGGAGGCTATGGTGTTGATGGTGTCTTCATTGTTGACGTGGTTCAAGGAGCATAGAGGGTTGGTGTTGTTTGATGCATTGGGTTTGTGGTCTTCTGTGGTTGGCTGAAGGGTCTGGGGTTTGAAGCTGTTGTGGATGTCTTTGATCTTTTGACAGAAGTGGGTGGTGAGGGAGTTGCAGAGTTCCTGTGATGGCAAGGGTTCGTGGGAGCCGGTCTTGGGGTTGGTGAGTTCTTTGACAATGCCGAAGAGCTCTTTGTTGTTGTGGGTGTTGTTGTCTAATCGGCTTTTGTAGTAGGTTCTTTTGGTAGTGTAGATCAGCTGGTGATGTTTGCGGATGGCAGTCTTGAGGGCGGTGTGGTTGGATTTGGTGGGTGCAAGGCGCCAGGTCTTCTCCAATCTTCGACATTCCCGTTTGGAGGCCTGCAGGTCGGGGGTGAACCAGCTGGCCTTGGGTCTGTGGTGGGTGTTAGAGGGTTGTTTGAGTGGTGCGAGGGTGTTGGCGCAGTCTTCTATCCATTTATGCAGGTAGGTGGCGGCTGTGCTGGGGTCCTGGGAGGAGGTCCCTGGGTGAGGGTGGAGATCAGCTGTTCTGTTGAGATTCTGTTCCAGTAGCGGCGGGGGGGTTTAGTGGTGAAGTGGTGAGTGACCGGCTTCTGAAAGGAGAAATGGATGCAGCGATGGTCAGTCCAGGGGAGTTTGGTGGTGTGGCTGAAGGAGACGTGGTTGCTGGCTGAGAAGATTGGGTCGAGAGTGTGTTCTGCGGTGTGGGTGGGCGACGTGATGAGTTGATTGAGGCCGAGGTTGTCGATTAGGTTGGTGGTGTTGATATCGTTGTTGTTTTCTAGGTGGAAAATCATGTCGCCGAGGAGGATGTAGTCTGTTGAGGCGAGGGCTTTGGAGCTGATGGCGTCGGCGGTGTCGTCGCAGAACTGCGGTCTGGGACCTGTGGGTCTGTAGACCAGTGTTCCTCTGAGGGTGGTGTTGGCGTTGATGTGGATTTTGAAATGGAGGTGCTCGGCGGAGTTGATGGTGTCGTGGGAGCTGGTGGAGACTCTTATGGTGTTTTTGTGGACTATGGCGATTCCTCCTCCTGGTTTGTTGCTGCGGTCTCTTGTGGTGATCTTGTAGCCTTCTGGTATGGCTATGGCTATGGCTATGTCTGGTTCCGAGGCCGGATTCATCCAAGTTTCGGTGAGAAATGCGACGTCAGGCGAGGAAGTGGTCAGTAGGTACCAGAGTCCGATTGCGTGCTTGTGGACAGAGCGGGTGTTGAGCAGGATGCATCTTAGGCAGTCGTCTGAGGCTTTGAGTTGGAGGTTAGGTCGCAGGTGAAATTGCAGGCTTTTCAGGAGAAGGTTTTTTTGGTGTGCTTCGGAGTGGACTGGAAGCAGATAGAGGAGCGTCCTGGATTAAGGGCGTGGAGGTCCTAGGCAGTGTAGTTGTGATTGGTGGTGCGGGGGTGTGTGGGCCAGGGGGGACTGGCGCTGGGAGGAGGGAGAGATCTGCCAATGGGATAGCAGGGGGGCGGGGCCGCAGGGCTCAGCGGCGGGAAGAGGGACGACAATACGAGGTGGAGGGAGGGGGCGGGGACGCAGCGGCGAGGGTGAGAGCGGGAGTCAGAGAAGCTGGGAAAAATAAGGAAAGGCATCTGAGAGGAGCCGGCAGGGGCAGCGGTGATGGAAGTGACCTGCCTGCTAGAAGCAGGGTCAAGGGTTGCTTCTTTTACCGCGCCGCGGCTGCCATAAGAGGGGAGGTGGGTGGGAGTGGCAGCTGGGAGGAGGGAGGGATCTGCGAATGGGATAGCAGGGGGGCGGGCCGGAGGGCTCAGCTGCGGGAAGAGGGACGACAATATGAGGTGGAGGGAGGGACGCGGGGTCGCAGCGGCAAGGGTGAGAGCGGGAGTCAGAGAAGCTGGGAAAAATAAGGAAAGGCACCTGAGAGGAGCCGGCAGGGGCAGTGGTGATGGTAGCGATGTGCCTGCTAGAAGCAGTACAGTACATCATAGGTAAAAGGATCCTTTGGAACTCTTAAAGTGACAGTTGTTTTTACTCTGTTTACAATATAGGTCTATCACAGTGCATTTTTTCTTTCATACATTCCCAGTTCTCCTTTGCATCTAAGATGTTGCAATTTCTACTACTACTAGGGCAAAGTTATTTCTCTATCTGTTCTAGAAAAAATACAGTCTTTGATAGTCTGTTACAGGGTGCTTGCTACCCCTCCTGAGGACAATGGACATTGTCACCTTGTACTGTGTTGGATGGACAGTACATCTGTTTTAAGTGCTCCAGGCCCATACAGACAGCGAGGATCATTCAAGCGTTCATGACTTCCTTGACGAGTTCTACAATGCTTAACAGCTAATATTAGCCCTTTGAAAACAAGCTGGACTGCAAGATACCTTGGAAACCAGCTAGCATGCAAACTACCTTGCCCAAGCAATGTGAGCAGCACCTCTTAGCATGTCTGAAGGGCCAATAGTAACCTTATTGTTGCAACAAATACCTATGCTAGGTGGCAGTAGCACCACGTGGTGTTCTAGCAGTTTCTGTTTCATGCACTGGCATCAGTACAGAGTGGCAGCTGCTAACCCTAAGTCCCTCTTTAGTTCTCTTTGCTATCCGTTTTAATGGACGGGTGTGCAGAAGGTCAACTTTTACTGGAGCCCGTGAACAATAATTCGAATGATGTGGGAAGAGATCATTCTTGTAATAAATTTGTGGGTTCAATGGCGCGTGAAATCACTTCTGATGCCTTATCCTTTCGGTGATGTTATGGTCTCATAGCATGAAAAAATAAATACTGTTAAACTATCAAGAGACCCCTTCTGCGTGTAATCCCTCTTTGCTGCTGACCTAAAGTACACACAGAACTTGCCAGCGTATAACACGTTTATAATGAGGGCCAGCACCTCTCTTTCAGCCTCAAGTATTTACTGCGGGCAAAGTACACATGGGAAAGCCGGCGGAAAATAAAACGAAAAGGCGTCACAATGGGAGAAAGCAGAAAGGTCCAAGAGCTGGACTTGTATCTGCTCCTGGAAGCGTTCACCTGGCTATCTGTGACAATCTATTAATAAACCTCTTGGCTCATTAACTATATCATGTATGCCGCCCCAGCTGGCACTCTTGCAAATATGATAAAGGGAAACCTACTTAAAGGAATCGTGCTGTTGCAGGGAAAATGGTTCATTTTAGTAATCCTAACCACTCGAGTTTTACTCACAAAAGCCAACACAAGGCTGAGAATGAGTTGGCCATGAGGAAAAAGGAAAACCGGAAGAGCGCTGTTCTTCCTAAGGCCTGCACTCTGCCGTAGGCCTCTGCAGCATGCTGCGACTCAACTTTGTAGAAATGTCAGGAACCCCATCGCAGTTTATTAGAATATTGTGATATTAGAGGCTGCCACATTACTAATAATGTTAAAAATAAAATACAGATATAAGCAGTAGCTAAATGTAAAACAAAATATGAAGGGTGCTTCAGTTATTGAGCCTGCGCCAAGTCTCGAACCCAGAATTTCAGTTCCATAGTTGGCAGCTTTGGCCGTTAAGCCACATCCTCTCCTCACTAATGTGAGTTATGAATTAATTACCACAAGATAAAAAATGTGCACGACAGACTACTGTATAAATAAAATGTGTGTTGTTATTCTGTGATAGTGGACAAAAGAGGTGGTAAATGCTCGATTAGCCCATTAGCATGTGAGTGTATTAAGGCACAAATGCTAAAATGTTTACCGGTTCTTGTGGAGTTTCAATGGCTCGGGCCACTATATCTGGTTCTAAGCAATCTTGCAAATTATAAAAATTGAGCTGGGAGACCAGATGCCTTTAAAAGTTGGCAGGTGATCGATCAGTTGATGTTACTGCCCGGCTTTTTTTTGTTTTTTTTGCAGTTTAATATAGCGCAAACTCGACAAAACCACCAGTTACATTACCCGATCATTATTTGTAGGCACAGAGTCTTTAAGTGACTTACCTAGCATCACTGGATGTTGACTGTTCATATATAGCGCACACTCGACCCAAAGGTATTTGGGCAATTTACACAATGACAGCTTCATTTTGTGCAGGCACATGAAGATTCCGTGGTTTGCTTTTAGTCACGAGATGTTGAGCCAGCACCAAGACTCGAACTGGGACCCGCATACTAGCTAGTTTCATGAAATAATTACATGTTTATGAAGTGTTACGCATTGGGCAGCATTGCATTTATTGTCCAAGAGGGGGTGAGCCTGGCTCAAAGTCTGCACCGTCGTAGTAATTATTTACCTGAAGGGTTTCCAGTTGACTGCTGAGCTCTGCACGTCTCTCCCTGGGCTCCATTCGTCCATCTGCGGTGGTGATGGCACTCCTGGGAACGCTGATGGGGCAGCACGGCGAATTGTGCAGGGGGCAAAGCCACTCTGTTGCCTCGGGAACCTGAGGATGGACCGATAAGCAGGGCAATATGGTCCAAATAGTTTCCGTCCAAGGCCTCCGGACAATTTGAATGGCGCCGACCAGGTACATTATCCTCCGTTCCTCCTTCTCAAAATCCTGTGCGCTGTCCCTCCTCCCCCACAAAGTAATTTCTGCATGGGCAGCCAAATCCTTTTAGTCCGCCTTCCAAGCTGAGGGCGCGACGATGTCCCCCCCCCATAGTGGGGTTTGAAAAATGTCTTTATCCTTGCTAGGCCCTCATTGGCCCGTGTCCTTGGGCCAGCCTTTATGCACTTCGCGCTTCCCGCTCTCCCTCCCTATGGGGGATGCAGGATGCCCTTTTGTTGGTTTGCCGATGAGGCGGCTTGAACCAGTAATTCCTGGGTCCCCAGCGACTGTTGATGCGCCGGCCCCTGATGCCCCCTTCGTGGGTGGCCTTCGCCAGAACCAGGACTACAGGTGATCTTTTTCATCATGTACCTAGTCAGTGGCAATTCTGATAACGTTGCTTGGATCTAGCCCTCCTCGGTGGGACGCCCTTGGTATATCACCTTAAAGAGACTATATAGATCATATATAGATCAGGATACTCCAGCAGAATAAGTCAGTACTTCATAAAGGTATGAAACAGAGTAGCAGGTTTGCAACCACATCCTTTAGAAACACTTTTAATGCATATGTTGTATGTCTTCTTGGAGACCACCATAGATGTGTTCTCTCAGACAAACCTCTATCAAGAAGTGAAGAAAGTACCACACTTGACTCCTTATTACTAAAGAGGAATTATTCTGTGGATGCGCTCTCCTGTAGATTATGTTGTTGTCATTGCTCCCTTGGACAAGGAGACCAACCATCATGTAGATTACTGGCAAGAACATTTGCCACAAAATAGCACCCCTCCAAACTCTCAGCTGCTACAATCGTGCTCTGTGTGGCTCACTGACATATATAGACTAATTGCCAGAGTTTAAAGGAGTGAATATAGACATCTTACATCAGGAGTCATCACTTCAAAGTTCTGCAAGGGATTTAGTGCAGCTCTTCACAACTTCCACTACCTGGTAATCTTGTCTTGTAGCTATAGACCTCTTCTGTTACTTCAAAAGCCAATGAGAATTCAGGGCCTGGATTATTATTGAGACACTGCATGTCATGCATGTAGAAAATTCAGAAGATAAAGGCTTAAGTTAGGATCTTTAAACCTACTTCGTTTGTTACAAGAATTGTTATCCAGAGTACGCGTGAAAACCTCTAGGAGGTGATTCTCCCAAAAAGTGGGTTCGTACAACCTACTGATCAAATCAACAGTACCAACAACCGTATCCTACTGATCACTAGGAAAGGCAAATACATAGCACAAAGATTAGAGGATGCTATTAGCCTTTAACAACTGTCTGAAATATCACATGAATTGCAACACTTCCATTGATGCTGCCTCTGTTTCCTCCCAATATGATGCTGAGAACCAAAGACTTCAGACTATCTGTAAGGAAGGGAAAGTTTGACAAATGGTTATAAGTATTGTTCACAATGTTAATAAGATCAGATTTGTGAAGTATTTCTTCCACTCTTTCACCTGGACATGACAGTCTTCTTTCCTAAATCAGATGGTGCAAGAGGCCCTTTAGATGTATAAAAAACACAAAACAAAATTCTTAGATTGCAAAAAAGCTAATGGATTTTCCTCTAGTCGCTTGTATTGAAATACAGTGATCCAAAACAGGGATTCCATAGCATTTTAGAAGTCAATACCTCAGTCAGTGTGGGTGAAAAAAAATAAGTTTTCCACTTTGCGCTCTGCATGCCTTCTCCATGGCACTGAAGCATTTCTCAGGTGCCAGATGTATTTGCTTACCTGTATTTGGGGCAAGTTCTACCAACCTTTTCAATCAGTATGACTATGCTCTTTGAGGCTTAATAGGACAGTTTGCAGATTTACTGTGCAAGACTGAAGAGCAGAATTCAGAGAAAGATTAAAGCGAGAATGATCATTTCTGACCTATTGATCAGTTCTGCAAAATACTCCACTCCTGGCAATACCGTAGTCTGGATTTGAGGTGTTGATTTATTTGTATTGCAGTCTGGTTGAAAAAAAGAAGGATTGCAATCAAGAATACTTATACATTAAGCCTGCATACTGAAATCAACTGGCCAAATGGGAGGAAGTGGTAAAAGTTTGACCTGCTTACCTTCTCCATCTGCTTATAATGGGGCAGCTTATTGTTGCTGAGATTTGTATACCCATAATTTTCTGTGTGTGTATTAAAAAGGAATGGAATACCTGTCCGGGATGTCTTCACAATCTTGCAGGACATTCAAAGTTCTGTCAATCTGGTAGTCTAAAGCTCCAGATAAGCCATGAAAAGTTGAAAGCACTTTACTTAATTCAGTAGGTGGGTGCAGTTCTGGACATAATGGTCAGAAAGATCAAATCGACTTCTACATACAGAATGTGCATTTGGCTTAGGACAATCCCTCTTCTGAGAACCAAACAGATAGCTTGTCTTCTAACTCCTGTGTCACTATGTATAATTTTCTCCTTGATGGCTGGGCTCCATAAGGACCCTTTTTTAGAATGCGTAGAAGAGCAGCGATCACAGAAAACCAAGTAGTGGGTGTATTGGTTGATCATATTCCCTGCTGCTTTTTGGTCATTACCTTGGTGATGCCAGAGTAGATTGACATTGGTATCTTCCAGGAATTTTATCAACTATACCTTACCCCTGCACTCTCAATTTGCCGTCAATCACAACAGATCTCTCAATACAGATTTGGAGAACTCACTGAGGTTACTTAACAGTCCCATGGAAGCGATCAGCCAGAGGACAGTTCTGTCACATCAAAATGTTAAAGTTGAGAGACGTTTGGTCGTAAGGTCGCTCCTGTCCTCAATGTCAGAATGCCTTATTATTCCAAAAGACAATGCCATGGCAGTCTATTATTATAACAAACCAGGTGTCACTAATTCCAGATCAGTTTTGAAGGATTTGCTACTAGCTTCTGGCTCAATAGCTCCAGGTCACTGCAGTCCAACTACCAGACCAGAGGAAGATGAGCTAAGCAGACGTCTCTGAGATTGAAGGACACAATAGTTTTATGTTTATCCTACTGAAGAAAAACAGCAGACTTCTCCGACTTCAGGTAATTTCCCAGACCCCAAATGGAAGTGGAATGCCTTTTTAAGTGACTAGTCAGACATGTCTTTATACGTTTCCAAAAGTAGGGTTTCTCTCAATATTTATCAAGGGGGCATGGCCAAGGCTGTATGGAGTCGACTGCCTGAAGCCTGAGCTCTGGCGTCCCAGGCCCATGGCTGCTTTTACCCTGCCTCTCCTCCCCCCACACCCCAACCCAGGAGTACAAAACATATAGCCCCACTGCCTTTGGAATAGGGGCCAATGGGTGTGACGTAGTCTACTATTGGGACTGCTCCCTGCAGCTTGTAGGTTGCAAAAACTGAGATAGAGGAGCCAATTTGGCGGAAGACCCCCAATAGTGCAGACCCAGACAAAGCAAGCAGTGAGTGTGGATGAGGTCAGCGAGGAGCCGGAGAGGAGCGACAGGGCCTTGGCAGTAGCCCAGGCCATGGAGGGCAAAGAGCAAGAGCCACCCGGGGAAGGGGAGAAGGTCAGGATCCCTACCCCAATTGTACAAAGATGGGGTGGTAAGCCATGAGGGGCAGTGAGCCCACTGACTTTACCGCTGGGATGAGCCCTGTGGCCACGGTGCAGTTGGTGCAGAGAAGGAGAGTAAGGCCTGGAGCAGTGAGAGAGACCCAGAGAAAGTCTGATGAGCACCTCAGTGCGCTAATTTGTCTACCTGGGACGAGACCTTAAAAACAGGGCATGAAAGTGGATGGACCTCTTGCTCCCAAATGAGGGGGTAGCTCCCCGCAGAGAGGTGCTAATGCCCGGGGCATTGCTAGCAGACTTGCCCATTGGAAGGAGTGCCTAGAATACTGAGGCTCCCCCGCCTGTGGTTTGGCGGGCCACACTGGAGTAGGCTCGACCCCAGGGGGGGGACACAGCGCTCACTCGAGGTGGCTTTGCACCATGATAGCACAAATTATGGACACTTACATTGGGGTCGGCTTTCCCTCCCTTATCTGGTAGGCACCTTGGATTGATCAGCTGGCGGGGCAGCGCCATAGCATTGGTGCAACCAAAACCCACCAAATCCTCTTCCACAGAAACATTGGCCTGGGGGTGGGACAAGGAGGGAGGACCCACACCAGATGCAACCGACAGCTGCAAGTATAGTTACTGTGTGATCTGCCAATCAACCATCAGAGATACCACAATGGCTCTGCAACTGAAGAGAGATACAGTGGTCCAGGATATCCATCTTCCAAGGGCAGGCCATGGGAAATCGAAGGACAGGGTGACTGAGACAGAGCTCATCCTTGTCAAGGTGGATCGCACAAACACTGAGCATACTAACAGGGTGAGGACACTGGAGGGAGCAGTGACTGTTTTGGCATAGAAGGTAAATGACGGTGAAGGACGGTCACAATGGAACAATGTCTGGTTGGTGGGTGTTCTGGAGAAGGCGTAGGACCCCAGCAGGGAGCTTTTCTTGGAGTACTAATTATTCTCTACAGTGCTGAAAGGCAAGTCATCCAAATAGTTCACTGTTGAACAAGCTCACAGAGTTCCCAGGAGGCCACTGTGCTGAGGGCACCGCCAAAAGTGATAGTGGCCACATTGTTTAACTTCTGGGAGCAAAGTGCAATCCAGGATAAAGCCAGGATGCAAGGCCCATAGAACATCAAGAGCGGTACAGTAAATATCTACTCGGATTACACAGCCACCACGGGTGAAATGACACTTACAGACTTTAAATATTCGCTATGCCTTACTGTTCCCCGAAAAACTCTGGATCAAGGAGAAATGCCTTGCTTCTCAGCGGCAGATGATATATGGGACTGACTAGAGGTCCAGAGCCACTTGAGACCAGGAGATCAAGAATAAACCTGGTCTCCGGAAGGATAGAGTAGATGAAGACTGTGGCGAGAGCGGTGTAAACTTCAGGTGGCCTCCACCAGAGATCAAGCTGAATCAAAAAGGGCCAAGGTGGTGACAGACATTCACCAAATACTGTGCAACTGAGTAGGTGGTTAGGCCTGGCAGAGGACTCTGGGGTTTCGGAAGAAGGGAGCCATGCTATTCTAGTCTAATCTTGAGATTTATATAGCACATGACTACCCAACGGGCCTCTCAGTGCTGGTAAACCTCCACTGTAAGATGTTGAGTGCCTGCTTGATATTAGAATAGATGGGTTTTCAGTTACTTCCTGAAGCTGACTTCGGAACTGTCTAGCCTGATGCAAAGGAGCTTCCACTGCCTCTTGTTTTCTTCACCTTGAGGACAAGAAGTAGTTTGTGACCCAACAAATGTGGGTTATGTTTTGTTGCATAAGGTGTTGCAGTACGTTGGATGAGTGGGTAATTATTTCTGGCACAATGGATCTGAGCAATTTGAATTCTATTCTCTTTTGGATTGGAAGCCAGTGAAGTGCTGCCCGTTTGGAAGCTCCGACCGAGGAGGGAGCTGTGGGGTAGTCCTCTCAACCAAAGGTTAACCAAATGACAGCAGATGACCTATTTAAAGGGGGGCCTGGTCCTCTCTTCCTGGCCACAACCTAGGGGGAGAGGGGAGTCTGTATTGGCAGGATAGAGGTGTTGGCCAAGGAAGAGGAGGCACCAAAGGGGTAGAACGACTGTACCACAGTCATGGCCTGCCACACTTACCGTTAGAAATGTATATTCTGTTCACATTACGAAGGTTTGATGTGAGGGGACGACAGACAACTTGCGTATTGGGATGGTGGGTGCTTGTGAACCTGCAGTATGAGAAAGTGGCTGACAGAGTTTGAGGGGGGGGGGATTCCACAGGTTTTCACACATAGGCACAAAAGCACCACCCGGAGACGCATAGTTATATGGAGACTAAGCTCATGCCGCCTTTCAGGGATAGTCACCCCACAGATAAACTGACCCTTAAACTATTGTTCTGGAACGTGAATGGCCTGATCTGCACACTAAAGAGGGGACTAGTCTCTAAATATCTGAACAGATACGATCATGATATTGTAATGTTAGAGGAGACACACCTAGCAGGGAACAACTATGAGTTTTTAGTGAGAGGGTGATATAGAGTACTGGCCCACACTGGGCTTTCGATGTGTTTGAGGGGAACAGGAATACTTGCGTGTGGATCCCTACCACTACAAATCACCAACAGTTGGGTGGACCCTCTTGGGTGCTTAGTGACAGTTGCTGGTCAGTGGAATGGAATAGGCATAGTGGTGGCCTCCTGGTACCTTTTCAAACCCTCCCCCCCCCCCCCCCCCCCCCCCCCCCCAAGGCTTGCAAACAAATGGATTGGGGAAACTGGGGAGGTGGTTCGCAGAGGTGCCTGATCGGATCATAGTGGTTGGTAGGGATCTCAACCTCGCCCTTAATGGGGACTTGGACAGATTAGCTACGTCCAGCAGAGCACCCAAACCAGATATACGCCTGCAAAAGATTTAGTGGGTATGTGGAGGGAGACCCAACCTACTTAGCGCCAAATCCTATAATCTTCCAACTTCCAGATAGGGCTATATGCTAGTCTCTAAACACCAGCAGGGAGTATATGGTGACACACATTACCTTCCAAGGGGCATATCCGATCACTCTCCCATCACAACCATTGTATTGTCCTCCCTGTAAAGACAGAGAGAGGGGTGGAGACCTGGGACCTGACAGACTGGAACATGCGGAAACTTGTACTCCAGGAAATGGAGAACTACCTCCCGAAAAACACTGGGTTGGTTAGTTCCAACACAGTCCTCTGGGAGGAATACAAATCAGTAATGAGAGGCCTTGATAGCCCATATAGTAGGGAAACGGAAGGAACAGGAGAAGGATCTGCAAGAATTAGAAGAGAAGCTGGCACGTGAGGAGGCTGACTACATAGCCACCCCCACTGCAGAGCAGGAGAGACCTCTAAAGGACCTCCGGGTAGATTATAGGACCCGAGCCACTCTGGAGGGGAGGGCTCTTTTCCAGAGTAAGCAGGCTCACCTATATAAAGTGAGCAACAACGGCAGGAAACTCCTGGCCTGGCTAGCCCATGGAGAGGAAGAGCAGAAGTGGGTTCACAGGATTTGTGAACTGAATGGGACCCTGGTGACCACAGCGGATGGCATAGTCCAAGCATTTGCCAGCTACCTGAACAGTCTGTAACAGTCACAGGCAATGCAGAATGGCAGTACCCTAGATTACTTTGTAAGAGACTTACCAGTGCCCCAATTGAGAGCTCAGGCAAGACTTACCTTGGAGGCGGAGATCACAGAAATGGAGATCTCCGAGACGATAACCCAGCCGCAAAGCTGGAAAGCCCCAGGCTCTAATAGTTTCCTGGTTGAATACTATAAATGTGCGAAATCCAAAATTGCGAGAAAACTTAAGGAAGTATTGGAAGCGGCCAGGGAAGGTGTGTGTTGGAAATGGCCCTTTTTGCAGGGTTATCCCCAAACTTTGTCTTCTTCCTCCTATTTTTTCAGATCTGTTTAGTGGTTTATAATCTCTGCACACTTTACCACTGCAGATCAGTGCTAAAGTGCAAGTGCACCCTGTGTAAATTGCATTGTTGATTTGTTTATCCATGATTAACGTATTCGATTTACTAGTAAGTCCCTAGTAAAATGCACTGTGTGTGCCTAGGGCCTGTAAATTAAATGCTACTAGTGGGTCTGCAGCACTGATTGTGCCACCCAGAGCAGTAGCCCTGCAAACATGTCTCAGACCTGCCACTGCAGTGTGTGTTTGTGTAGTTTTGCACTGCCAGTTCGACCTGGAAAGTGTACCCACTTGCCAGGCCCAAACCTTCCCTTTTACATGTAAGTCACCCCTATGGGCAGGGTAAAGTGTATTTAAAAGGTAGGACATGTACTGGTGGGTTTTACATGTCCTGATAGTGAAATACTGCCAAATTTGTTTTTCACTATTGCAAGGCCTATCTCTCCTATAGGTTAACATAGAGACTGCCTTTAAATATCTTTTAAGTATAATTTACAATTGGGAGCAGACAGAGTTTGGGGTCTCTGAACTCACAATTTAAAAATATATCTTTTGGTAGAGTTGGTTTTAGATTGTTTGAAAATGCCACTTTTAGAAAGTGGGCACTTTCTTGCTTAACCATTCTGTGCCTCTGCCTGCCTGTGGAATCAATTTCTGGGTCAGACTGACAGTTGGGCTGTTTGTGAATTCCCTCTAGATAGTGACACAAAGTGAGCTGAGGTGTGTCCTACATATCCTGATGAGTCTTCCTGGGCTAGAGTGGGGAGGGAGGAGCTGACACCTGCACCTCAAAGGGCTGTGCCTGTCCTCACACAATGCAGTCTCCGGCCTCCTGGAATGCGTCTGGAGCCAGGCCTGGGCAAGGCAGTATCTTGTGAACAACAGAGACTTTCCTTTGAAGTTTGCCTACTTCAAAGGCAGAAATGAGTATGAGTAGTGGACCCAAAACCCCAAACTTTTAGAACACTTCTGGATCAAGAGGAACCTCTGCCAAGGTGAAGAGCGGAAGAGCTGGTGGAGGAGTACTGCCCCTTTGCTGTGTGTACTTTTCTGGGTTGGCCTGCAGTTGCTGCTGCTTCTGCCTTAAAGAGGGCAAAGACTGGACTTTGCTGTGTATCCGGCTTGTGAAGTTTCTCCAAGGGCTTGGAGTAGAGCTTGCCTCCTGTTGGAAGTCTCAGGGATAACAAAGACTCCAGGTTCATCTGCCTACAGCACTAGGAACTGTGTATTTTGTGCTGCATAAGATAGAGGAAGAAACATTGCTAGAGATGAAAGTCCTGGGAGCCCCCTCCACTAACATGTGGTGTCACAGGTATTTGCCACGCTGCTTACCAACAGTCTGAACACTCACCATACCCCACAGCACTCAGGGATAATTGAGAATGGGACCAATGGAGGCTTGAGGATGACATCTGGGCGGAAGCATGTAGATTCCCTAGGGAAGTGGCCATACGTTTGGGCTTCAGGCAGGTACAATTAAACATATTCCATAGGGTATATTACATTAGAACGCGACTACTAGCAGTGGGCAAGCTAGCTTGCACACTGTGTGACTGCCCACGTATCGAGGAATAATGGGATACGATCTGCAAAACAATGTTGAGAGGCCTGAGCTTCACCCTGAAACTTACTGCAGCTCTAGTAATGCTGGGAATGTAGGGGGAGCAGTTGCTAGACAAATATGTGCAACTGTTCTGTAATGTGGCATTGTCAGTGGCTAAGCGGGACATAAACCGCAATTGGCGAAACGTTGGTCTGTCAGTCAAGTGGCACCCGTCAGAAATATGAGAAGGTATGTGGGACTGTGGAAGCAACTCACAGAGTCATGACACATGGTTAATTTCCTCCCCCCCCCAACACACACACACACAAGTCTAACTCAAGTTACGCCATCCCCAGGATTTGTTTGCAGTATCAGCACCTCTTCTGTTTATCACATATTTGGGGTCTATAGTGCATTAACAATTCCTGAGGAAAAGGATATCTACTCACACTCTGAAATAATAGCTTCCATGCTAGCCCGAACTCTGCCTTTTCAACTGCAGCAACACAAGCAATACTATCCGATTTTGAGGAACTCACTTTTTTTCATAGTTTCAATGATATATATATATATTTTAACCCTTCATGTTTTCTGACTCTTGTAATAGTGTTTTAATTTTTCCGTCATTTATTTAAAGTGATGTTATGCTGCAATGCCAGTTAGGGGAACAGGTATTTAGGTCGAAGCCTACTCTGGTCTGCTAAAGACATCTTGGGGACATTCAGCAAGCTTCCCTGGGAGTGCATTCCTCCCAATGCTCAAAATTGGCTTTGCGATATGTGATTTACATTTGCTTGCTTTCTATTTGCTGCCTTTATTTTAGACTGTCCAGCTTGAGTCTGCCTGTTCCTAGAGCATAGCCCATTTACCAGTGCTCCTTGTATTCATCCACAAGAGTGCTCGCTTCCAAGTCTTTAATTTGTGCTCTTGTCAAATTTGCTGTTCATTCATACTGATATCAAATGTCAGGCTCTGTCTTCCGAGGAAGCTTAGTTTCTACTCTTCGTTCTCTGACTTCAAAGTGAGAGGATGTATGTGACAATCTTTCTGGGTACTCATGTGAGATTAAAGCCTGTAAGATGTTATTTTTACTAGCACAACAAAATGTAAATGTATGTAAATGAACTGAGCAATTGTTTCAGAATATATCAGAATTAAGAAGGCACAAATGAAGCACTTTGTTTTGTAATTCTGAAGGGTGAAGGAAACCAATATTTTAATATGATCAAAACAAATCAGTACACTTTCTGATGCCATTTCCACACATTCTCATTTGTGCACGCTATAGTCTTATCAGTAAAACGACATGCCTGTACAAAAGTAATGGACATTTCACCTACAAATGTGTTGTCTGTTGCACCATGCATATTCCAATCTATGCTACTCCACTCTACGCCACTCCACTCTGTAACTCCACCCTACACCAGTCCACTTTATAACATAACATGGCACACTATGATACTCTACTCTTCACTATGCCACTCCACTCTCCAATATGCTATGCCACTCTATGCCAGTCAACTCTGCCACTCTATGCCACTCTACTCCACTCTGCGCAATTCCACTACTCTATGCCATTCTGTGCCACTTCGCTCCAGGCCATTCTACGACACTCCAGTCTACGACTCTCCATTCTACTCCACTCTGTCACGACTCTCTACTCCACTCTGCCACACAACAGTACTCCACTCTGACACTCAAGGCCAGTTCACTCTAGACCACTCCGCTCTGACCCTATGCCACTTTATTCCACTGTAATCCATTCTGTGCCACTCCATGGTCCGTCACTCCACACTGACACTACACCACTCTACTCCACCTTATGCCACTCTGCTCCACCCTATGCCACTTCACACTCCGTCACTCCACTGACATTCTACGCCACTCTACTCCACCCTACGTCACTGCTCCACTCTGCTCCACTCTACTCCACTCTACTCCATCCCACTTCACTCCAGCCTCCTCCACTCTTTCCCCCTCCCCTCCACTCTGCGGCAATCCATTCTAATCCACAACACTTTGCTCTAATACATGACTCTCCACTCTACGACTGTCACAAAACAACACTCCGCGACACTCTGCCACTGTACTCCACTCTGCGTCACTCCATTATACGCCATTCCACTTCCCAGTCTCCGCTACACCACAAACATTTAGCCATGCTGCAATACAAGATGGCTAAAACACATTGCCAAAGCCAGTAGCTCTTGCATAGGCGAGCCTGCTTGTTTTGCAAGTGCTTGTTCTTGGCCTCTTTTCCCTGGTACCTATTGACTGAATGAGCAGTAGTATATTTTGGTAATCTTAGATGTAACTGTCCGCTGTTCCTTGGAGCAGCCCGGGAATTACTTTATTCCTGTATGACCGGCAAGCCCTTCTGCTCCATTTTTCATTGCCACTTGTCTAGCTGAGGTTCGAGATTGCTACACCTGCGTATTTGTACCCGCTAATTGAATGCCTAAGAATTGTTGAGCTCTCGTATTTCTGAAGGGCTGTCACTCAGATTTTCTTTTGTCAAGATGTAAAACATTTTTTTATATCTATATGTTCGATGGCATATGTTGCTGCAGATACACATGTGTGGCACAGTCCGCTGCCTGGTGTTGGGCTCGGAGTATTACAAGTTGTTTTTCTTCGAAGAAGTCTTTTTGGTCACGGGACCGAAGGACTCCTCCCTCTTCGGCTCCATTGCGCATGGGCGTCGACTCCATCTTAGATTGTTTTTTTTCCGCTGTCGGGTTCGGACGTATTCCTTTTCGCTCCGTGTTTCGGTTCGGAAAGTTAGTCAGAATCTCGGAAGAAAGCGTCGGTATTGTTCCGTTCGGTATCGGGATAGTTAGGTACATCGACACCGATCATCGGAAGACTTTGGGGTAGTTTCGATCCCCCATCGGGGCCTGGTCGGCCCGACCGCGTGCGACATCGAAGCCGATGGAACGGACCCCGTTTCGTTTCTGCCCAAAATGTCACAGTAAGTATCCTTATACAGATCAGCACTTGCTCTGTAACTTGTGCTTGTCCCCCGAGCACAAGGAGGATACCTGTGAAGCCTGTCGAGCCTTCCGGTCCAGAAAAACACTCCGGGACCGAAGAGCCAGGCGTCAACAAATGGCGTCCACGTCGACAAAACAACGTTTCGACGAGGAAGAGGAAACATTCTCGGTTCCGGAATCAGAATCCGGAGACTCCGACGTCGAACAACAGCAACAAACCGTGAGTAAGACGTCGAAAAGTAAATCCATCGACAAACCGAAAGCCCAGGGGACGCCACTGCCAACAGGCCATGGCTCGACCCATAAAACAGGCGACCCGTCGAAGGCGCCGAAAAAGGGCACGCCCATAGCGAAGACACCCGACTCCGGTCGAGGGACCGCCACGGAGCAACCTCGGAGCCGAGAAAGCGGCTCCGAGAGACAAAAACAAGATACCGGCACCGAAAAACATCGGCACCGAGAATCCATGCCGAAAGGAACAAAAATTCTGTCGGTGCCGAAACCGAAAAAAGATTCTCTCTCGGCGCCGAAAAATACCACACCTTCATCCTACTCAGAGGAACAAGGAATAAGTGGCCAAATGCACAGATTTGGACAAGAGCTCCAAAGTGTAGAATCGGACTACACACAAAAGAGACTGTACATCCAGCACGACACAGGGAAAATATCAACCCTTCCCCCAATCATGAGGAAAAGAAGGATCGAACTTCCAAAGGATGACGCACAACCACAAGCCAAAGTGGTTAAAAAAGTCACGCCTCCGCCCTCTCCACCACAGGCATCGCCGGCACAAACACCGCCACAAATGCACTCACCAGCGCAAACTACCATAAGTCATGACGATCAGGATCAAGACGCTTGGGACCTGTATGACACCCCAGTGCCGGACAATGATCCCGAGTCATACCCCACAAAGCCGTCACCGCCAGAGGACAGTACCTCATACTCGCAACTGGTGGCTAGGGCAGCAGAATTCCACAATGTCCAACTGCATTCCGATCCTATAGAGGATGATTTTTTATTTAACACCCTCTCGGCTACACACAGCCAATATCAATGTCTCCCAATGCTACCAGGGATGTTACGGCACGCAAAACAAATTTTTGAAGAGCCCGTAAAATCAAGAGCCATCACCCCAAGGGTGGATAAGAAATACAAACCACCACCCACAGACCCAGCGTTTATTACTTCGCAGTTACCACCTGACTCCGTGGTAGTAGGGGCAGCTCGCAAGAGAGCAAATTCACATACATCTGGCGACGCCCCACCTCCGGACAAAGAAAGCCGAAAATTTGATGCGGCAGGGAAAAGAGTAGCATCACAGGCAGCCAACCAGTGGCGCATCGCAAATTCACAAGCGCTGCTGGCCAGATATGACCGAGCACACTGGGACGAGATGCAACTTCTCGTAGACCATCTTCCCCAGGAATACCAAAAAAGGGCGCAGCAAATAGTGGAAGAGGGACAAACGATCTCAAACAATCAAATCCGCTCTTCACTAGACGCAGCCGATACTGCAGCGAGAACAGTCAACACTGCTGTCACCATAAGGAGACACGCTTGGCTACGCACTTCAGGCTTCAAACCTGAAATCCAGCAGGCTGTCCTTAATATGCCCTTCAACGAGAAACAACTTTTTGGCTCTGAAGTGGACACAGCCATTGAAAAACTTAAAAAGGACACAGACACGGCCAAGGCCATGGGCGCACTCTACTCCCCGCAGAGCAGAGGCTCTTTCAGAAAAACTCCATTTAGAGGGGGGTTTCGTGGCCAACCCACAGACACCACCAGCCAACAAACAAGAACCACACCATATCAGGGTTCCTTCCAAAGGGGAGGTTTCAGGGGATATCGGGGGGGTCAATTCCCAAGGAGTAGGGGAAGATTCCAGACTCCAAAAACACCTCCACCTAAACAGTGACTTTCAAGTCACGCAACCCCTTCACTCAACACCAGTGGGGGGAAGACTAAGCCAATTCTACCAATCTTGGCAACAGATTACAACAGACAATTGGGTATTAGCAATAATCCAACATGGCTATTGCATAGAATTCCACAACTTCCCACCAAACATCCCCCCCAAAACACGCAAAATGTCACCACAACATTTAGAACTTTTAGGACTAGAAGTTCAAGCACTACTGCAAAAGGATGCAATAGAGTTAGTACCAGTACAACAAAAAAACACAGGAGTTTACTCCCTGTACTTTCTAATTCCAAAAAAAGACAAAACATTAAGACCAATATTAGATCTCAGGACACTAAATACCTACATCATATCGGACCATTTTCACATGGTCACACTACAAGACATCATTCCACTGCTCAAACAGCAAGATTACATGACCACATTAGACCTAAAGGATGCGTACTTTCATATACCAATACACCCTTCTCACAGAAAGTACCTACGGTTCGTATTCAAAGGAATACATTACCAATTCAAGGTGTTGCCATTCGGAATAACAACTGCACCAAGAGTGTTCACAAAATGTCTAGCAGTAGTAGCAGCACACATCAGGAGACAACAGATACATGTGTTCCCTTACCTAGACGATTGGCTAATCAAGACCAACACAGTAAAAAAATGCGCAAACGACACCACATTTGTCATACAAACCCTTCACAAACTGGGGTTTTCCATCAACTATACAAAATCACACCTAGAACCGTGTCAAACACAACAATATCTAGGAGCAACCATCAACACATCAAAAGGAATTGCCACTCCAAGTCCACAAAGAGTGCAGGCATTCCACAAGGTAATAAGTGCTATGTTTCCAAACCAAAAGATACAAGCAAAACATGTGCTAAAACTTCTAGGCATAATGTCATCATGCATAGCCATTGTCCCAAACGCAAGACTACACATGCGACCCTTACAACAGTGTCTAGCATCACAATGGTCACAGGCACAGGGTCAACTTCAAAATCTGGTGTTGGTAAACCGCCAAACATACCTCTCGCTTCTATGGTGGAACAGCAAAAATTTAAACAAAGGGCGGACATTTCAGGACCCAGTGCCTCAATACGTTATAACAACAGACGCTTCCATGACAGGGTGGGGAGCACACCTCAATCACCACAGCATTCAAGGACAATGGGATATACACGAAACAAAATTTCATATCAATTACCTAGAACTGTTAGCAGTATTTCTAGCGTTAAAAGCCTTCCAACCCATAATAACACACAAATACATTCTTGTCAAAACAGACAACATGACAACAATGTATTATTTAAACAAACAAGGAGGAACACACTCAACACAATTGTGCCTCCTAACACAAAGAATTTGGCAGTGGGCGATTCACAACAACATTCGCCTAATAGCACAATTTATTCCAGGAATACAAAACCAACTAGCAGACAACCTTTCGCGAGACCACCAACAAGTCCACGAATGGGAAATTCACCCCCAAGTTCTGAACAAGTACTTTCAAATTTGGGGAACACCCCAGATAGATTTGTTCGCAACAAAAGAAAACTCAAAATGCCAAAACTTCGCATCCAGGTACCCACACCGCGAATCACAAGGCAATGCTCTATGGATGAGTTGGTCAGGGATATTTGCGTACGCTTTTCCCACTCTCCCTCTCCGTCCATATCTAGTAAACAAGTTGAGTCAAAACCAACTCAAACTCATACTGATAGCACCCACATGGGCAAGACAACCTTGGTATACAACTCTACTAGACCTTTCACTAGTACCGCATGTCAAACTACCCAACAGGCCAGATCTGTTAACACAACACAAACAACAGATCAGGCATCCAAACCCAGCATCATTGAATCTGGCAATTTGGCTCCTGAAGTCCTAGAATTCGGACACTTAGACCTCACACAAGAATGCATGGAGGTCATAAAACAAGCTAGAAAACCTTCCACTAGACACTGCTATGCATCTAAGTGGAAAAGATTTGTTTACTACTGCCATTCCAATCAAATACAACCATTACATGCCTCTACTAAAGACATAGTAGGATACTTACTACATTTGCAAAAAGCAAATCTCGCTTTTTCATCTATAAAAATACACCTCGCAGCAATATCTGCTTACCTACAAACTACTCATTCATCGTCTCTATTTAGAATACCAGTTATTAAAGCATTCATGGAAGGGCTAAAAAGAATTATACCACCAAGAACACCACCAGTTCCTTCATGGAATCTTAACATCGTCTTAACAAGACTCATGGGTCCACCTTTCGAACCCATGCATTCCTGTGAAATGCAATATCTAACCTGGAAGGTCGCATTTCTCATTGCAATCACATCCCTCAGAAGAGTAAGTGAAATACAGGCATTTACCATACAAGAACCATTTATTCAAATACACAACAATAAAATAGTTCTAAGAACAAATCCAAAATTTCTGCCAAAAGTAATCTCACCATTCCATTTAAATCAAACAGTAGAATTGCCAGTGTTCTTCCCACAACCAAATTCTGTGGCTGAAAGGGCACTACATACATTAGACATCAAAAGAGCACTAATGTATTACATTGACAGAACAAAGCTAATCAGAAAAACAAAACAACTGTTCATAGCTTTTCAAAAACCACACATAGGAAATCCAATCTCTAAACAAGGCATTGCTAGATGGATAGTCAGATGCATTCAAACATGCTATCTTAAAGCCAAAAGAGAATTGCCTATTACACCAAAGGCACACTCAACCAGAAAGAAAGGTGCTACAATGGCCTTTCTAGGAAACATTCCTATGAGCGAAATATGTAAGGCTGCAACCTGGTCTACGCCTCACACGTTTACTAAACACTACTGTGTAGACGAACTAAATGCACAACAAGCTACAGTGGGCCAAGCTGTACTAAGAACATTATTCCAAACTACTTCAACTCCTACAGGCTAAACCACCGCTTTTAGGGGAGGTAACTGCTTTATAATCTATGCCACACATGTGTATCTGCAGCAACATATGCCATCGAACTGAAAATGTCACTTACCCAGTGTACATCTGTTCGTGGCATTAGTCGCTGCAGATTCACATGTACCCTCCCACCTCCCCGGGAAGCCTGTAGCCGTTTAGAAGTAGATCATAAATCTTAAACATCTGAACATTTGTAAATAATTATTAGAAACTCTTAACGTACATACATATTCACTCCATTGCATGGGCACTATTTATACCAAACAACTCCATCCTCACCCTCTGCGGGGAAAACAATCTAAGATGGAGTCGACGCCCATGCGCAATGGAGCCGAAGAGGGAGGAGTCCTTCGGTCCCGTGACCAAAAAGACTTCTTCGAAGAAAAACAACTTGTAATACTCCGAGCCCAACACCAGGCAGCGGACTGTGCCACACATGTGAATCTGCAGCGACTAATGCCACGAACAGATGTACACTGGGTAAGTGACATTTTCATTTTTGGGCACTACAACATATATAAACAGCAGTACATAATTTACTATACTACGTACATCGTAAATATTTATTTAATCATACAAGTATCTACTTTCTAAAGGTATTTGTTCCTCTTTTGCATACTGTCAAGCCATTTTATGTTGTTTCTAAGACATCTAAACATACGTAACTGCAGTAAACTAAAATAATTCCCCTAGCCCTTTATAATCCTAAATATACATGCTTGTCCCCTCATCTGACTTTACAGATCCTAGGCTGTATATCATAATCAATTTAATGTTGTTTTATGGAATAGTGTCCTTAGCATCACAGTTCCCTTTTTTGAAGGAAAAAAAAAAAAGGGTCTTATTATGTTCAGTCGAAAGACCAACGTATGTGTATAGTGTTCCACAAATTAGATTGATCGGAGTCTTTGTCAGAGGGAGTTCACGGATGGGGTTCATCATCTTTGTGATGAGATTTTAGAATTTATAACATATTCCAGCTGTGAGCAGAAACATTTTTCCATATTCTTGCACGCTTTTCTCTGTGCAAATGCCGATTCTGAGCTTCAAGCTATTGAATAGCGGTTGAGTGCCATCCAGTGGCGGATGGAAGATTAGCATTCTTCAATTTCATAGTAATATTTCGGCTAACTAATATTAAAGCCAGTGAACTTTTTGGTACTCAATTCTTGTTGCGAATGTGGGAAGAGGCCAAGTATACACTCCTCGAGTGTATTACGTACTTCGTGACCCCGAGGCGTGTTTAGGTGTGGTTTCTCCTCAATAGGAATGTAAAGAAGGACAAGACCAAAACATGTGGAATATCAACGTCGGATACATTTCACTGAGGGCAATTTATGGAGGCCCCAGGAGAAGTACTATTGATCCTACACTGTTAACTGTATTAAACCACATTATTTTAAATTGCACGTTCTGTTTTATCTTAAACAAGTAGGCGAGTATCTTTCTTTGAGTATCTTGCCAGATAGTGTCTGGCAGGCCATCTACCTAGCCATTGTGATTGGGTCACCATAGAGTCTTATTTTCCCAGGTTTGGAAGACCAAATCCGCCCACACCAACTTGTAATTGATGTGTTGATAGATCTACTTGTTGTCGGCCACCAGTCCAGAGCAAACCAGTTGGTCCAAATTGGTCTAAGTTTTTGAAAATGTATTGTGGCAAAACCAGGGGTTGATTTACAAAATAATAGGAGTGCGGAAGCTTAATCAAATTGACAAAAGCCTCTCGACCCTTCAGCGAAAGTGGAACCGAGGACCAGAATTCAATTAGTGTTATTTTAGGCTTCACAATGTTTTACCAAGATTATAATCCCGCAGGTTATCTCTTGTGTGGTCTATATTGATTCCGATATATCTGAAAGATGTTACTTCCCAGTGTAGCTGATTATTTAATATGGAATGAAGTGGTGGAGTGTAATGCACATTTTAGAGGAAAATGCATGATTTAGCCTAATTTACCTTAAGCCCAGATATACGCTCAAAGCCTGCCGTTGTTTGAGTGATGCTAGGGGTCATTGTGGCATCTTTTATATAAATGAGAAGATCTTCATATAAGAAGACTGCTTGAGATACCTCATGTTGCGAGATTTCCCGTTGTGCTCCAATACATTGAAACAAGCTGCTAGTGGCTCTATGGCAGGGGTCTTCAAACTGGGGGGCGCCCCAAGTGATGCCCATGGGGGACACCAGGCTCTGGCCAAAAGAAGCATTGCGCAGATAACAGTTCTTTGTTTTAAACTGAAAAGCATCTATTGCATTTTTTTAAAGATAACAGAACTTAACTGTAATGTTTAAATAAGTCTAGACATGTTTAAACATTGCCAAATTACTAGAATAATTGTGAAAATTTTGGGGTTCGGGTGATTTTTTTTTTTTATCGTCCATTGGGGGGTTGGGAGGTAGGGGGGAAGGCTGCATTGAAAAGTTTGAAAACCACTGCTCTATAGCCATAGCAAAAAAGCAGAGGTGATAATGGGCAGTCTTGTTGCTTGCTATTTTCGATGCTGCGGTAGTCGCATATACTGCTGTCTGCCTTTAACCTTGCAGTAGGGTAAATATAAAGGACCTGAATCCATTTATCCATTTATGCATATATGCACAGATGCCATACAAATGTCGGATTTTGTGCAAGTAAGGCCAATTTAAGGGATCAAAAGCCCTTTCAAGGGGCGGGCTATGCAAGCCGCTTGAGAACATAGGTCTGTAGAAATAGAGATGGTGTCCCATAATCTGCGCACATTAGGTGAAGTGTTACTCTGAGGGATAAGCCCTTTTTGGTCCTGATGAATCAAGTTAGGTAGTAGTGGAAAAAGGTGGTAAGCTAGGACTTAGTCCGTACTTTAGAATAATTTGCATTTAGAATTAAGGATCTCTGTTTGGTTTTAGAATAGCTGTAATTGATGCCTCCCGCTGTAGTTATTGCCTTAAATATACTGGTATAGTTTGAATAATTAGAGCACTAGCAGTGTGGATAACATTGCATAGAATTCTGTTAGAATGCCGTCTGTTCACTGCGTTTCCACCTGGGTAAGTCAGAGGACCACTTCGATCTTTTGGCAAGTGAGGCTTTCCTTTGCCCCAGTGTTTCAATCTTGGAAGACGTAATCCTGTCTGAAATAGCCTAAAACCATCCTGAGTAGGGTTTGGAGTGTTGCTGTGTTTATGCTTGTAGTACTCGTAAAAGATCGAGCATATGCAGACGGGTATTAAAACCACATCCTCGGCAGGTGTGGCAATTTAAGGGAGAGATCGAGAGGGCATGGGCTGAATGAGCTGTGCTAGGAGTCTTCCAGGTTTATCACCTTCTTTGTGTACTTTGTATGGAAATAGGAGTAATCATGCCAGTGAAGAATTTTCAGTTAATCTTAATAGCTGTTATTTAAATTGCTAAGTGTGTCTGCGCAATCTGGGGACAGTCATGGTCCTCTAAACTATGCAGCTCTATCTTAAGTTGCAAAACATCTCTGTTAATCATTTGCTTAGTTCAAATGGCTTTCTGTATACAAAATCCTCTCGTGAGGAATTAAAAGATCTCCCATTTGATTAAGTCGGAGGACGCCGTGTCTTCATTCTCTTTAAAATATGCAGCTATGTAATTTAACATAGATTGCTGGAACACATCATCGTCCAAAGTTATTACCTAATGCCATCTAGGTATCGGAGGTAGGTTTTTTTTCGCAATGCAGGAGCGCCAGAAGGGGGTTATGGTCTGATATGATTTTAGGGTAATATGTAGTCATGATGTTTCATGTGTTTAGGTCAGGTGTGCATATAAATCTGCATGTTGTGCATCGCAGCGTAGTACGAATATTCATGACGTGTAGGATAGCAAATGCCCCTTATAACACCAAGATGGCAATCTTGAAGCCAAGTTTTTAACCCTTTTTGCATTGCGTATAGCTGAATTGAAGGTAGCCATCTATCTTAGTGAGAATTCAGGGCACAGTTGCAGTCCCCTCGAATAAAAAATGAATTATTCAACCTGTCCGTAAGGCAGGCAGAGACCCGAACCCTGTATGCAACCTGAGGAATATTAAGGGCATATAGACAGCCTAACTCTAGTTTACCTTTCATCTAGTTTACCTTTGAGTAAAATATATGGTTCCTCTGGATTAAAGTATTAATTCCCTTTGCTCATTTATAGACGTAAACTAATGCACACCTTGCCTATGATGAGCACATAGTGCCAAATATTTGGCCTCGCCACTTGCATTGTAGACGTGGGAGTGCTGTCTGGGTCATACGCGTCTTCTGCATGAACGTTATTTGCATTTTATATTGTTTCTTTACAGAGTTCAGGGCCCTGACTTTCCATGTTATGATTCTATACAGTACATAGAGTTGCTGATGACTGTAAGACAACCTGTGAGGAGGGATCTCTCATACTTACTTGTGTACGGTAGGTGGTAAGGAGCTGTACACAGCAAGCACCGAGCATGAGGGGGTATGAATGAAAATGTACTAAAGTATATAAACCGTGAACTCCCAGGCGACAGATCCCCAAGCATATCAGTCCAACCCAAACAACAAAACACGTTTGGTTCCACAGTCCAATGATAGGGACAGGGAACCAATAGGAGGGGTGGGTGAAGTACATCAGTTGGGCCATACAGACCTACTTACGCAGGATATTATTATAGTGAACGAGCACCGGAGTGGAGGAGCAATGTATCGCTCCTCACAATAAGCAGTATGGTGATAATACAATAGGCACCCTCTAATCTAACGAAACACTTACATAAAAGAAAACCATCATCAGTTAACCAATCACTAAGTCCAGGAGTGTGTATAGTTCAGTACTTTCAGATAAGATTGTCTGCAGTTTGCGGATAACGAGAGGCATCAAACACGAGTCCTACTCTTCGTTGTTAGTAGGAGGAATCAAATACGAGTCCAACTCTCTGTTGTCAGCAGGAGGAACATCACTGGATCCCAGAGAGTTGCACATCAGCAGTGAGAGTATAGAGGTCAAGTAATTCAGAGCAGTATCCGCCACAGCATCATGATTTTTCTTGCAAATCTGAGAGGATCAAGTTCCACAACGGTGCAACCTATCATGTGTAAGCTTGGGAGCCACTGCAGGTTGCAACTGTTTTCTTATGCCACCCTTGGTCGAATACATCTTCACTCAGTCCCAGGCCACTGCCACATAAGTAAAAGAAATAAGCTTATAGGCCTGCCACCATTCAGAGCTTCACAGGAAACAGCAATGCATAATTTTGACCCGGTTGAATTTGAAGCCAAAAGCTGTGATTCACTTCCACCTCAGTCAGTCCATCACTCTCCTTTGCCCATCCTACAAAGGAGGAGGAGACGTTGCATTGTTTGGATCCTAGATGGGTTGTCAGCTACTACCTAGATTGCCCCAAGGATGCACAAATGAATGAACAGCTTTTCATGGGGTGCTGGGAGACCAGGGATATGCAAGCTGCTTCGTAGGCATCCTTACACACCTTCGTCAAACATTACTGCCTGGATTTCGAAGTGCGGAGAGATGACCAAGCACTAGATCAGGATTTCCTTGTATAAACATCCATCAACCCATCTCCAAGGCAGGTTATTGCGCTGTAATTTACTTTACAGGTGAGGAATCTGTAGGTAGAATTATCCATCAGAAGGAAAAGTTACTTGCAGTAATGATCTTTCTGGTGGATACATCTACCTGTGGATTCCTCACCTTTTGAATACTCCAAATGCGCCAGCATTCAACAGAACATTTTTCTTTCTAGCTCTCCATGTCACCAAGGACGTAATAATGGAACGGCACCACAGGCGACTCCATCTGAGGTCACCGTAGCCTCAAGAAGTCCTCGCTGGCGTGCTGACTGACATCAGTTTCACCCATTTTTGTTCTGTGCCTTTGAGGAGGATGGGTGAACACCAACATCTCAAGCACAGCATGTGCAAACTCAACTCAAGGATTTATATACATTGATATATAAACATACATTCTGTATATACAATTTGAAACATATATACAATATATACAAACAGTTTCCTTCTTGGCATATCCAGACAGGCAATGGGGAGGCGGATGGGGCGGTAGATAATGCATTCACCAGAAAAAGCGTTACCGAAAATAAGTAACTTGTTTTTTCTCATGGGTACATCTACCTGTGGATTACTCACCTTTTGAATAGTCTCCCAAAGCAGTCCTGCACTTGCATGTGGGTGCCCGTCTTTCTATGCCAAGAAACCCTATAGCACTGAATGGCAAAATAGCTGTCACTCCTCACTTCCGAGTCCAAGCAGTAATGTTTTGCAAAAGTGTGGAGGTAATCCCTAGTTGCTGCCTTGCAGATGTCAACAACAGGTACACCTCTAGCCAAAGCCGAAGTAGCAGACTTAGCCCTGGTCGAATGAGCTCTAATACTCTCAGGAGGTTCTTTCTTTGCCAGTGCATAACATATTTTGATGCAAAGGATGACACCCTTGACAGTGTTCTTTTGTGGACGGCTTTGCCCTTCATCTTGCCTATGTAGCCGATAAACAACTGATCGTCCTCTCTAAATTTGCTCGTTCTGTCCATGTAAAAGCTCAACTCTTTGGATTCAGTCGATGCAGCCTTTTCTCCTCCTTAGAGGGATGGGAAGGAGGGTAAAAGGACGGAAGGGTGATAGACTGCCCTATATGAAAAGGAGTCACTACCTTTGGCATGAAATCCACCCTCATTCTCAGAACCACCTTGATGGCATGAAAAGTGGTAAATGGGGTTTAGGTTTAACACTCAGAAAGTTCTATTTATTGGGGTTCCAACCTGAGGAGTCCCCTGGCAGGTCAGCAGTTCATAGTGAGGCTGTCACTCAGCCTGGACATATCTGTGCATGTAAGGAGCTGACATGACCATTCCACTAACTCTAAGCATATTTGTAGATCAGATCATCGTTGGTGACCCCTGTGCACTATGAGCCCTGCAAGCGAAATTGGGAGAACTTTGTTTACCAGTTTTGTGGGTGTTACCATTAGGTGCTTTGCTCATCCAATGCCTCAGTGCTGTTGGGCCCCCCATCTGTGGGGCAATTGTCATACGGGCTACCTCTAATCGGAAGTTCTTCTGCTGCCACTCTGTTTCAAGACCTCCCCTAGGGAGTAGAGGGAAGGAGCACACATCCAGGAGTACTATAATAGCCCTGTAGCCCCCACCCCACTTTTAAGGCAGGGATGAGCATGAATGCCCAGCCAACTCCTGCATGCTGTTGTTGGAATGAGGTCAGTTGGATCTTTTCTGCACTCTCCTTTTTGCAGCCAAGGCCCTGTTCAAGGCTACCTTCTCTTCTACTAGTCAAACTCCCCTAGGGGGTTCTTCACGGCTTACTAGCCTATCTAGGACCTCTAGTTTGTGTGGGTGCAAGTTTGGGGTTGGATTCTAAGTGCTGTTTCCTGCTCTTACCACATGGGCCTTGATTTCTGCGGGCTGCCTTGCTGGTCCCCCATACTGCCCTTCGCAACTGCTTCAGCCATTGTGCATCTAGAGGAGTGTCACTTATGTGCCCGAGGAGGATGGTATTCCTCAACTGCAGTGTTTTCGGCTTGGAAACTTGGCAACTCTAGGGTCCCCGGGCATCCAACCTCTGACCTCGCATCCACTGTCATCTTGAAGGTGGCAGTCCTGTGGGAAAGCTAATCAGATGCTAGCAGGAGGCTGGTTGTGGGGGGCCCAAAAGCATGCAGGCGTCCCCAAGCTCATGAGAGGTCAAAAGGATACTGTTTGTCAGGTGAACGGGCAGGGGATCTCAGCACAGACCTGGAACCTCGCGGACAAGCATGAGCCATCTTTGGCCCCAGCATTGTACTTTAGAAAATGCAAATCTTGATTTTTGGACACTGATCTAGCCTTTTCCTTATAAGGAGTTCATATATTTTCCTCTGAGATCATTATGGGAAGCCTTGCATCTAAGATGGAGTATGTAACAGTCTTCAGCTGAGAAATGTTCTGAGTCGCTTCCTCATTTACCTACTCTGTAATTGAAGTCACCCCTCATTAAAATCTATTTATCTTTTCACTTTTTGCTTAATGGTATCACTGATGGCCTCAACCATAGTTTGGTAACCTGTCTTTTCTTTACATGGCATGCATAGATATTAATCATGCATAATGTTTGTTCATTCAAAAGGATGCTATCTGACAGTAGGTCATATGGAGAAATGTCCCTGTTCTTTATTTGTTTGCAGCAATTTGCAGGCCTGAAAAATTCTCGACCCTTCATTTTGTACTTACCTTGTAGAAATGCCTGGAATCTCCCTAGTGGTTCCAAACTGTTTCCTGTAGAACTAGTGTTTCTCTTGGTAATCCATGAGATCAGTGTCTCCTGCTTTTTGGATAATGCCTACCACATTCCAGGAGAGAACAGTTGTCATCTTTTTTTTTTTTCTTTCTAGATATTGCATCTCCTCCACTGGGCCCTTGCCATTGAACCCCTGTGCTGTCTTTCGTTAAACTATCATCCCTGAATGCATTTTTAATGGTTTAAATAGGTTCCAAGCTCTTTCTAGCCATGATCCCTATGCAGCTTTGAACTGAATTTTGTCAAACAGTTATTACTTCTTACTTGAAAAAGTCATGTCATACTTTAATAAAGTCAAGTGCAAAGTCAAGTCGGGGGACAAAACCTTCACTGCAGCCGCAGCTAGACATTGGAATGCTCTCCCCATCTATATCAGTAAGGAATCTAATTATTTGAGCTTCCGAAAACTGATTAAAACTCGACTTTTCCCGTGCTAATTTCTGACCCGTTTCCCTGGCCTCTTTTTTTCTTCATGGTGGCACTGTGTTTCTGTTTTCTTCCTCTCACCTTTGATTAGCGATTCGATGCTCATTTGAGCCAGAATGCGCTCTACAAATCCACTTACATACATACTTACATACATACATACATATATACATGTTCGATGGCATGTGTAGCTGCAGATACTCATGCTGTGCACATCCCGCCATCTGGTGTTGGGCTCGGAGTGTTACAAGTTGGTTTTCTTCGAAGAAGTCTTTTCGAGTCACGAGACCGAGGGACTCCTCCCATTTCGGCTCCATTGCGCATGGGCGTCGACTCCATCTTAGATTGTTTTTTTTCTGCCATCTGGTTCTGACACCCCCTACCGCCATCCTGTTCCTGGCGGTTCTCCCGCCGGGAACAGGATGGCGGTAGGGGGTGCCGCGGGGCCCCAAAATGAATTTCAGTGTCTGCCTAGCAGACACTGAAATTCGCGACGGGTGCAACTGCACCCGTCGCACCTTCCCACTCCGCCGGCTCAATTCTGAGCCGGCGTCCTCGTGGGAAGGGTGTTTCCCGCTGGGCTGGCGGGCGGACTTTCGGCGGTCGCCCGCCAGCCCAGTGGGAAACCCAGAATGACCGCCGCGGTCTTTTGACCGCGGTACGGTCTTCTGGCGGTTCCCACTTGGCGGGCGGCTACCGCCGCCCGCCAAGCTCAGAATCACCCCCTAAGAGACCGAAGAGCAAGGAGACTGCAAATGGCGTCGGCGCCGACAGGACAAGAGCGTTTCGAGGAGGAGGAAGAAACATTCTCCATCCATGAATCGGACTCGGATGAGATCGATCCCGAAGAAATGCCGAAAACCGCGAGTAAGACGTCGAAACACAAAACTCACGAAAAAACCACTAAAGCCCAGGGGACGCCACCGCCAACAGGCCATGGCTTAACCCGAAAAATAGGTGACCGATCATCGGCACCAAAAAAGGGCACACTGGGGGCGAAGTCATCCGACTCCGGTCGAGATACCGCCACACAGCAATCTCGGGCTCGAGATAGTGGCTCCGAGCAGGTTCGGTACCGAGATAGCGGCACCGAAATGGGTCGGCACCGAGAGACCACAACGCCGAAAGTAAAGAAGGTTTCGTCGGAACCGAAAAAAGCAGCCGAAAAGGTTTCGATACCGAAACATCCGGCCTCGGAACCGAAAACAAGTTCCTACACTGAGGAACAAGGACTGTCCACACAAATGAAAACACATAGATTTGGACAGGAATTGGAAACAATAGAGCCAGACTCTACACAAAGAAGGCTCCATATCCAAAAAGAAACAGGGAAGATCAGTACTCTCCCTCCGATTAAAATGAAATGCAAACTTGCCTTTCAGGAAAAAGACAAGCAGCCACAGGCAAAGGTGGCTAAACAAGTAACCCCGCCACCATCTCCACAATGCTCTCCGCAACCATCACCGGTAGCCACTCCACCAATGATGCAATCCCCAGCTCATACAGGAATGAGTCAAGATGACCCTGACGCATGGGACCTTTATGACGCACCAGTGTCAGATAATAGTCCTGAATGTTATCCAGCTAGACCGTCGCCACCAGAGGATAGTACAGCCTACGCACAGGTGGTGTCGAGAGCAGCGGCATTTCATAATGTCAACCTGCATGCTGAGCCCATTGAAGACTTTTTTTTTTTAACACACTGTCGTCCGCACACAGCCAGTATCAAAGTCTTCCTATGCTACCCGGAATGCTAAAACACTCCAAACAAGTGTTTGAAGAGCCTGTAAAAGGAAGGGCCATTACTCCAAGAGTGGAGAAAAAATATAAACCGCCACCAACAGACCCCGTGTACATCACACAACAGCTAACACCGGACTCAGTTGTAGTAGGGGCTGCGCGCAACAGAGAGAACTCACATACTTCAGGAGATGCACCACCTCCAGATAAAGAAAGTAGAAAATTCGACGCAGCAGGCAAACGGGTGGCGGCACAGGCAGCAAACCAGTGGCGTATTGCCAATTCACAGGCTTTGTTGGCCAGATACGATAAGGCCCATTGGGACGAAATGCAACACTTTATAGAACATTTGCCCAAGGAGTTCCAAAAGAGAGCGCAGCAAGTAGTAGAAGAAGGACAGAGTATCTCCAACAATCAGATACGGTCAGCAATGGATGCTGCAGACACAGCTGCTAGAACTGTCAACACAGCAGTAACAATAAGGAGACATGCATGGCTGCGTACATCAGGATTTAAACCAGAAATACAGCAAGCTGTGCTGAATATGCCATTCAACGGACAGCAGTTGTTTGGGCCGGAGGTGGACACTGCGATCGAAAAACTTAAAAAAGACACTGACACGGCCAAATCCATGGGCGCACTCTACTCCCCACAGGGCTGAGGCACATTTTGTAAAACACAGTTTAGAGGGGGGTTTCGAGGACAAAGCACAGAACCCACAACCTCACAGACAAGACCCACTTACCAGAGCCAGTATCAGCGGGGAAGTTTTCGGGGACAATATAGAGGGGGACAATTCCAAAAGAATAGAGGAAAGTTCCAAAGTCCCAAAACTCCTCAAAACAAACAGTGACTTCCAAGTCACACATCCCCAACACATAACATCTGTGGGGGGGAGATTAACCAAATTTTACAAACATTGGGAGGAAATAACAACAGACACTTGGGTCCTAGCAATTATCCAGCATGGTTATTGCATAGAATTTCTCAAATTCCCTCCAAACGTCCCACCGAAAACACACAATATGTCAAAACAACATCTAGATCTTCTAGGACTAGAGGTTCAGGCATTGCTACTAAAAGAAGCAAATGAATTAGTACCAAAACACCAGAAAGGAACAGGAGTTTACTCTCTGTACTTTCTCATACCCAAAAAAGACAAGAGTCTGAGACCTATATTAGATCTCCGAACATTAAATACCTACATCAAATCAGATCACTTTCACATGGTGACATTACAAGACGTAATTCCACTACTCAAACAACAAGACTACATGACAACACTAGACCTAAAGGATGCATATTTCCATATACCGATACATCCTTCACACAGAAAGTACTTAAGGTTTGTATTCCAGGGGATACATTACCAATTCAAGGTGTTGCCATTCGGAATAACAACTGCGCCAAGAGTTTTCACAAAGTGCCTGGCAGTCGTAGCTGCACATATCAGAAGGCAGCAAATACATGTGTTCCCGTACCTAGACGATTGGTTAATCAAAACCAACACGCTAGAAAAATGTTCACAACACACAAAGTATGTCATAGAAACCCTCCACAAACTTGGTTTCTCAATCAACTACACAAAGTCACACCTTATACCGTGTCAAACACAGCAATACTTAGGGGCGACAATCAACACAGCAAAAGGGATTGCCAATCCAAGTCCACAAAGGGTTCAGGCATTTCACAATGTAATACAGGCCATGTATCCAAAACAAAAAATACAAGTCAAAATGTTGATGAAACTCCTAGGCATGATGTCCTCATGCATAGCCATTGTCCCAAACGCAAGGTTGCACATGCGGCCCTTACAACAGTGCCTAGCATCACAGTGGTCACAGGCACAGGGTCAACTTCTAGATCTGGTGTTGGTAGACCGCCAAACATACACCTCGCTTCAATGGTGGAACAGTATCAATTTAAACAAAGGGCGGCCTTTCCAAGACCCAGTGCCACAATATGTAATAACGACAGATGCCTCCATGATAGGGTGGGGAGCACACCTCAATCAATACAGCATCCAAGGACAATGGGACACTCACCAAAAACAGTTTCACATAAATCACTTAGAACTATTGGCAGTATTTCTAGCGCTGAAAGCATTTCAACCCATAATAAGCCACAAACACATTCTTGTCAAAACAGACAACATGACAACGATGTATTACCTAAACAAACAGGGAGGGACACACTCAACACAGTTGTGTCTCCTGGCACAAAGAATATGGCATTGGGCGATTCACAACCACATTCGCCTAATAGCACAATTTATTCCAGGAATTCAGAATCAGTTAGCAGACAATCTCTCTCGGGATCACCAACAGATCCACGAATGGGAGATTCACCCCCAAATACTGAATACTTACTTCCAGAGTTGGGGAACACCACAAATAGATCTATTTGCAACAAAGGAAAACGCAAAATTCCAAAACTTCGCATCCAGGTACCCACAAGATCAGTCTCAGGGCAATGCGTTATGGATGAGTTGGTCAGGGATATTTGCTTACGCTTTTCCCCCTCTCCCACTCCTTCCATATCTAGTAAACAAGTTGAGTCAAAACAAACTCAAACTCATACTAATAGCACCAACATGGGCAAGACAACTTTGGTACACAACACTACTAGACCTTTCAGTAGTGCCCCATGTCAAACTACCAAACATACCAGATCTGTTAACGCAACACAAACAACAGATCAGACACCCAAATCCAGCATCGCTGAATCTAGCAATCTGGCTCCTGAAGTCCTAGAGTTCGGACACTTAGACCTTACACATGAATGTATGGAGGTCATAAAACAAGCTAGGAAACCTACCACTAGACATTGCTATGCAAATAAGTGGAAAAGATTTGTTTATTACTGCCATAATAATCAAATTCAACCCTTACACGCATCTGCCAAAGACATCGTAGGATACTTACTACATTTGCAAAAGTCAAAGCTAGCTTTTTCTTCCATTAAGATACATCTTACAGCAATTTCAGCTTACCTGCAAATTACGCACTCAACTTCTCTATTTAGGATACCAGTCATAAAAGCATTTATGGAAGGTCTAAAGAGAATTATACCACCAAGAACACCACCAGTTCCTTCATGGAACCTCAACATTGTCTTAACACGACTCATGGGTCCACCTTTTGAGCCCATGCACTCTTGTGAAATGCAATACTTAACATGGAAAGTTGCATTTTTAATTGCCATCACATCTTTAAGAAGAGTAATTGAGATTCAAGCATTTACCATACAAGAACCATTTATTCAAATACACAAGCATAAAGTAGTTCTACGGACAAATCCTAAATTTTTACCAAAAGTCATATCACCGTTCCACTTAAATCAAACAGTAGAATTACCAGTGTTCTTCCCACAGCCAGACTCTGCAGCTGAAAGAGCACTATATACATTAGACATCAAAAGAGCGTTAATGTACTACATTGACAGAACAAAACTAATTCGAAAAAAAAAACAATTATTTATTGCTTTCCAAAAACCTCATACAGGAAATCCAATTTCTAAACAAGGCATTGCTAGATGGATAGTTAAGTGCAGTCAAACCTCTTATCTTAAAGCAAAAAGAGATCTGCCTATTACACCAAAGGCACACTCAACTAGAAAGAAAGGTGCTACCATGGCCTTTCTAGGAAATATTCCAATGACCGAAATATGTAAGGCAGCTACATGGTCTACGCCTCATACATTTACCAAACACTACTGTGTAGATGTGCTAACGGCACAACAAGCCACAGTAGGCCAAGCAGTACTACGAACATTGTTTCAAACAACTTCAACTCCTACAGGCTGAACCACCGCTTTTGGGGAGATAACTGCTTACTAGTCTATGCACAGCATGTGTATCTGCAGCTACACATGCCATCGAACGGAAAATGTCACTTACCCAGTGTACATCTGTTCGTGGCATTAGTCGCTGCAGATTCACATGCGCCCACCCGCCTCCCCGGGAGCCTGTAGCCGTTTAGAAGTTGATCTTGAACATCTGTATATTTGTAAATATATTACTTTAAACTACATTATGTACATTACTCCATTGCATGGGCACTATTACTAGCATACACAACTCCTACCTCACCCTCTGCGGGGGAAAACAATCTAAGATGGAGTCGACGCCCATGTGCAATGGAGCCGAAATGGGAGGAGTCCCTCGGTCTCGTGACTCGAAAAGACTTCTTCGAAGAAAAACAACTTGTAACACTCCGAGCCCAACACCAGATGGCGGGATGTGCACAGCATGTGAATCTGCAGCGACTAATGCCACGAACAGATGTACACTGGGTAAGTGACATTTTCCATATGTCTTTATATGCCTTTCCAGATGTCGCCTTCTTCACATTTTTATCCTCACTAGCAGAGACCACACTCCATGAATGTCAGAAAAGCAATGAGATATTGCCTTAAGAAGACTAAAGACAATCACAAATCAAAATATCTATTTAAAAGCACTGTTACCACTAATTTGTGTGTTTTAAATAGTATTTGATAGGTAGTTCGGCTATATTCGCACAATTGTTTGCATCCCATGCGCTTTTGTGGGATTTTGTAATTTTTGCTATAAATATCTCCCTGATCCACTCTTTGCAGAGGGAGGAACGGTGGTAATTTTTTCTCCTTGGCAGAAGCACACTGCAAGGCGCCTATTTTGAAGGTCCATTCTGTCACCCACCCCATTCACTCTGGCACCTTAAATAGACTAAATGTTCTCTCCCCCACTCATTTAGCACTCAGACAGACACAGGGAGGACAAATACCTGAGAGACTACCATTGTCAGCTCAACCTCTCCTACTCAGGGAATCCCAGATTACATATATGTGGTCTACTTAAATATGCGCTCCTTAGTAAGACACAAACCAGAAATATTTAACTTTCTTAACATAGAAAACCCAACATCCTTTTACTTTTTGAAACTTGGTTAATGGAGGAAATCCACTCCAGATTTGTTAGCAGATTTACCCAGTAATTATGGTGTCTTTCAGGTGAACAGGAAGGGGGGCAAGAAAGGGAGTGGAGTGGAGTGGCAGCTATTGTCAATCCAAATCTAAAATCCGTATTGATTCAATGTGAATCTGTACCTGACGTGGACATATTTCCTCTCAAAGTTAAATTAAACCTTCAGCTATTGATTTGCCTAATCACATATTTGCCTATCTACTACGTGATTGATTTTCCTCAACAATTTTATAACCTCATTTGCCCTTTTTTGGTTGGTTACTCCCAGTTGTTAATAATTGGAGACTTCAACTACTGGGCAAGTGATAACAATCAAAGCTAGCTAGGAATTCTTGGAGTTATTGAACTGTCTAAAACTCCATCAGCATTTATCAAGCCTGACTCACATTAAAGGTCATTCGTTTGACTTGTTATAGAAGCGTAACTTTAATTTATCTTCGCTATAACTCTTTCCCTGCATCTGGTCTGACCACTACATGATTGCATGTATGTTACCTATTCCGTCTCAAAGTAACAATGGTGATGTTTCATATCAAAATTATTGGAAATGCATCTAGTTAAACCGGGATTATATGAAACATACTATGTCACTCAGTCACTCCTTTAAACCCTGATATAAACTTGGTGGCTAGAGACTTTAACTAATGGCTGGTTGGGGCGAGTGACCTACATGCTGTGTTTACAAAGTCAAGAGTAATGGCACGGACAAAACTCGTTCTCTGTTTGTCTCAGGAACTAAAAGCTGCTAAGCTAAAACTCCGCCAAATTAAATGCTAAATGGCGACATGATAATTTTGTCAAAAAAGGAGTACCTTTAAGAAAGGGATAACTTACTATAAATCACTTTCAAGTCAAACTAAGACCCTTTTTTTACCCAATACATTTTTGGAATCTTCTAGTAGACAAAAATATATCTTTAGAACTGTGACTGAGCTCTTGGCTCTGTACAGAATTACTCAAGTCACTACGCCCACACAAGAATTTTGAGATTTGCTGAATGGCAACTTCATAGACAAAATAAAAAAGATGAAAGGTTGCATTCCCAATACACAAATTAATTTTGAGACACTATCACTACCATCTAACTGGAACTCCTACATTATGCATGCTTACTCTCAAATCAACAAAGAAAGTCTGCTCTTCCTGATTTAAACCCAGAGGTGAAATTGTGTTCTCTTTCCGGTGATCCTTGTCAGTAGTCATAAGCACTCAATATTCCCGCCCTCTTGCGTGGATCCCGGAGCATATAACAAATTTATATATAAAGCATATAGTATACATATATACACATGTGAAATCATTATATATGTTCAATGGCATGTGTAGCTGCAGATACACATGCTGTGCACTGTTCCTGCCATCTAGTGTTGGGATCTGAGTGTTACAAGTTGTTTTTCTTAGAAGAAATCTTTTCGAGTCACGGGACCGAGTGACTCCTCCCTTTTGGCTCCATTGCGCATGGGCATCGACTCCATCTTAGATTTTCTTCTTTCCGCCATCAGGTTTGGACGTGTTCCTCTTCGCTCCGTTATTCGAATCGGAAAAAGACAAAAAATCCTCAAAAAGCGTCGGTATTGTTTGCGATCGGGAAACATCTTGTATCGACACCGATGAGACACAGCTTCGGTGGCCGTTCGGGGCTTCCGCGCCCAGCCGAGGCCTGGTCGGCTCGACCATAGACGTCGTTGAAGCCTAATGGACTGGACCGGACCCCTTTCCGCTTCTGCCCGAAGTGCCACGCTAAGTATCCCTATACAGACCAGCATCGGGTCTGTAATCTGTGTCTGTCACTGGATCACAGGGAAGATACTTACGAGGCCTGCAGGTCCTTTCGATCAAAGAAAACCTTGAAGGATCGGAGGGCAAGACGGATGCAGATGGCGTTGAAAAGCTCGGAACACCTCGACGTCGAAGAACAGGAGATGGCTATCTCCATCCAAGGATCGGAATCGGACGACTCCGACGGAGACCGACCACCTACAGCAGGCCAACATGTGAGTACGCCTGCCCCGACCCAAGCCCACAGTTAACCGAAAAAGCATAAGGCCTCGGGGACGCCACTACCTGAAGGCCATGGCTCGACCCATAAAAAATCAAGCAGTGACCAAGTTACACCTTCGTCACTGAAAAAGGCCAAAATCGTGCCAAAGTCTTCGGACTCGAGCCAAGAACCCGACATCGAAAAACCTCGACACCGAGTTGTCGAGTCGACAAAGCCTCGAAAGAGCCTTTCGGAGCCGAGGCCTTCCATAAGCTTGGGCATTTCGGTGCTGAGAAAACCGGCTTCGGAGCCGAAAAAATCCTCGTACACAGAGGAACATGGCCTCTCTAAGCAGCTCAAAGAGAGGCACCGATTTGAGGAAGAATTTCAACTGAAGGAGTTTGACCAAACGCAGACAAGGATACAGATCCATAAAGATACTGGGAAGATCCAAACTGCCCTCCTCTCAAATTTAAAAGAAAACTGGCCTTCCAGGAACAGTCAAAGACTGAACAGCCAAGAGCTAAAGTGGCCAGGGAAAAATTGCCAACTCACCATTTTTCACCAGAACTTTCTCCTCCACATTCACTACAAAGGACAGTGTCACCTACTGCCACTCCCACTGCACGGTCACCCACGCACACTGTGCAGTCTCAAGACGATGCAGACCCTTGGGACCTCTACGATCCCCCTGGGTCGGACAATAGCCCTGAGTGCTACCCTGCAAATCCATCACCACCTGAGGATAGCACCTCATACACCCAGGTTTTGGCCAGGGCTGCTGCATTCCATAATGTAAGCATGCACTCGGAGCCATTGAGGACGATTTTCTCTTTAATACCTTGGCCTCCACACATGCTTCCTACCAAAGCCTGCCTATGCTCCCAGGCATGCTTAAACACGCCCAACAAGTTTTTCAAGAGCCTGTGAAAGGCAGAGCCATCACACCGCGGGTGGAAAAGAAGTACAAGCCACCACCGTCGGACCCAGTGTTCATCACAAAACAGTTGCCCCCGGACTCTTTAGTGGTTGGAGCTGCAAGGAAAAGAGCCAACTCACAGTCATCGGGAGATGCACCACCTCCAGATAAGGAGAGTCGTAAGTTCGACGCAGCAGGAAAGAGCGTAGCGTCACAGGCTGCCAACCAGTGGCGTATTGCAAATTCTCAAGCCCTCCTCGCACATTATGACCGAGCTCATTGGGACGAGATGAGCGATATCATCCAACATCTCCCCAAGGAATACCAAAAACGGGCTCAGCAAGTGGTAGAGGAGGGACAGGCAATCTCGAACAATCAGATACGTTCGGCATTGGACTCCGCTGACACTGCTGCAAGAACAGTGAACACGGCAGTCACTATTAGACGACACGCCTGGCTAAGATCCTCAGGGTTCAAACCCGAGATACAACAGGCAGTACTGAACATGCCATTTAATCATCAACAACTCTTTGGGCCACAAGTGGACACAGCCATCGAGAAGATGAAGGACGACACTGATAAGGCCAAAGCCAGGGGCACGCTCTACTTGTCCCAATATAGAGGGACATTCAGGAAACCGCAATATAGGGGAGGTTTCAGACAACAGCCTTCAGAGGCATCCACCTCTCAAGCAAAACCCACCTACCAATCCCAATATCAGAGAGGGGGGTTTCGCGGGTCCTTCAGGGGACAATTCCTAAGGTCAAGGAGAAAATTTCAGCCCACTAAGCAGGCCACTAGTAACAAACAGTGACTTGCCTGTCACCCTCCCCCAACACACGTTACCTGTGGGAGGAAGACTAAGATTTTACCACAAACATTGGTCACACATAACCACGGACACATAGGTCCTATCAATTATCCAACATGGTTACTGTATAGAATTCACCCATTTTCCTCCAGATATTCCTCCAAGAGCACACAAACTGTTGGCGCAACATTTAGAAATGTTACAAACAGAGGTGCAGGCACTATTAACAAAAGAAGCCATAGAACTAGTACCCCACCAACAAAAAGGAACAGGGGTTTATTCCCTATATTTCCTTATTCCCCCCAAAAAAAAACACTAAGCCCAATTTTAGATCTCAGGACTCTCAACCTATTCATCAAGTCAGAACACTTTCACATGGCCACACTACAAGATGTAGTCCCCTTACTAAAACAGGGAGAATACAGGTCCACACTGGATCTAAAGGATGCGTATTTTCATATACCCATCCATCCAGCTCAAAGAAAATACCTCAAGTTTGTCATACAGGGAAAACATTACCAATTCAAAGTATTACCCTTCGGGATAACAACAGCTCCCAGAGTATTTACAAAATGCCTCGCAGTAGTAGCAGCCCACATAACGAGACAACACATGCACATATTCCCATATCTCGACGATTGGCCTATAAAGTCCAACACTCAACAGCAGTGTCAAAACCACACACAGTACGTAATGGATACCATACACACACTAGGGTTCTCTATAAATTACCAAAAATCACACTTGCAACCATCCCAACTACAACAATACTTGGGAGCAACACTCAACACTCAAAGCGCGACTGCCACTCCAAGCCCACAAAGAGTACAGTCATTCCAATCCATGGTACCAAAGATACAACCAAATCAGCACTACACAGTCAGATTTGTCATGAAACTCCTAGGCATGATGGCGTCATGCATCGCGATTGTCCCAAACGCACGGCTACACATGCGGCCCTTACAGCAGTGCCTTGCAAAACAATTGACGCAAGCACACAGTCCACTCCAAGATCTAGTGTTGATAGACCGCCAAACACACTATTTGCTTAAATGGTGGAACCCTGTAAGTTTAAACAAAGGGCGGCCTTTTCAAGACCCTGTGCCTCACACCATTCTCACAACAGACGCATCAATGATTGGGTGGTGAGCACACCTCAACAATCACAATATACAGGGACAATGGGTCAGTCAACAGAAACGACTACACATACATCACTTGGAACTGCTAGCAGTCTTCCTAGCACTAAAAGCATTTCAACCTCTTCTAGCTCACAAAAACATTCTCGTCAAAACAGACAACATGACAACAATGTAGTACCTAAACAAACGGGGGGGTAACACACTCATCACAATTATGCCTCCTAGCACAAAATATTTGGTATTGGGCAATTCATAACAACATTCGCCTAATAGCGCAATATATTCCAGGCATTCACAATTAGCGGACAATCTCAGTCGTGATCACCAGCAAACTCACGAGTGGGAAATACACCCCCAGATACTACAAGAATACTTTCAACAGTGGGGGACACCAGACATAGATCTGTTCGCCACAAAACAAAACGCAAAATGCCAAAACTTTGCATCCAGGTACCCACACCCTCAGTCCAAGGGCAGTGCTCTATGGATCAATTGGTCAGGGATATTTGCTTACGCTTTTCCCCCTCTCCCACTCATTCCTTTTCTAGTCAACAAACTGAGTCAAAACAAACTCAAACTAATACTCATAGCACCAACGTGGGCACGCCATCCGTGGTATACCACACTGTTGGACCTCACATCAAACTCCCAAACAGACCAGATCTGTTAACACAACACAAACAACAGATCAGACACCCCAATCCAGCAACACTCAACCTAGCAATCTGGCTCCTGAAGTCTTAGAGTCTGGCTATCTAAATCTTCCAAATGAGTGTATGGAAGTCATTAAACAGGCAAGAAAACCTACCACCAGGCATTGTTATGCTAATAAATGGAAAAGGTTTGTTTTCTACTGCAAAGCAAACAAAATCACACCGTTAGATGCCTCCATACCTCCATCAAAATTCATCTCACTGCAATCTCTGCTTACTTGCAGATTAAACACACAAAATCACCATTTAGAATACCAGTTATTAAAGCCTTCATGGAAGGACTAAAGCGGATCATACCGCCAAGAACACCACCAGTGCCCTCGTGGAATCTTAATATTGTACTTACACGACTCATGGGCCCACCCTTTGAACCCATGCATTCTTGTCAAATCCAATTCTTAACTTGGAAAGTGGCATTTCTAGTGGCTATCACCTCACTACGAAGAGTTAGCGAAATACAGGCTTTCACTATTGGAGAACCCTTTATACAAGTACACAAACATACAGTGGTTCTACGCACAAATCCAAAATTTCTACCAAAGGTAATTTCACCGTTTCATTTAAACCAAACAGTGGAACTTCCAGTCTTCTTCCCACAGTAGCAGAAAGAGCACTGCATACATTAGACATAAAAAGAGCTCTAATGTACTATGTAGACCATGGATACTCAAAGTACGGCCCGCAGCATCATGCAGCCCCTCTGACCTTTACATGCGGCCCCTTGGGCAACAGGAGCACTGGCAGTTGTTTGCTCGACTCTGCACTAACAATAAAAATATTAAATACACACACAATCATTTATTTCAAACTTAATTGGTATTAAAGAAAGGAAGTAACTAGGGACTCCTGCACTTAACTTTAGAAATGCCTTCATTTTTAAAGACATCTTGCAGCACAAGTGTAAAACTAAGACAGTCTCTTTAAAAATAAAAACGTGTATTTAGTTAACATGCAGAACCTTTTTGCCTTAGTACAATTTATTTTATCAGTGCACTGAGATGTATTCCTTTAAAAGTGATAGTTTTCAAACATACATTTGGAAACATAAATTTTGAAACATTAATTATTTCCCTTATCCTGAGAACACAACCAATAGTAATTTGAAGAGGCCAGTCACTTGGTATGTGCACTTTATAGGTGCCTGGGTTCCTATCATACATTAACAACATTATAGTTTATTAAATCATACATAGAGGCAGGTTTTGTGCAGCGCACACCATGAATCATGTATTTCGAGGTCATCTTAAATGTGATAATGCTGAAAAAGGAGTGAAGTGAGACTAAGCAATTGCCTAGGATCACACAATTTGGAAAAGTGGGTAAGCCGGGATTCCTTCCAGGTTTTCTAGTTTTCCATTGCTTATTTCAGCCACTAGATGTATATCATTTGCTTCTCCTACTCCTACCTTGCCACCAATCCCCTGAGCCACCCCACTTGACCGCCACAGCACTGACATCAATGCGGCCCCCAGGCGCGTGACAGACCAAACGTTTTGGCCCCTGGTAAAATGTTTGCGAGCACCCATGATATAGACAGAACAAAACCATTTCGGAAAACTAAACAATTGTTCGTCGCATTCCAAAAACCCCATGCAGGTAACCCTATATCCAAACAAGGTATAGCCAGATGGATAGTTAAATGCATACAGACTTGTTACCTAAAAGCTAAAAGAGAACTACTCATTACACCAAAGGCACACTCCACTAGAAAGAAAGGGGCAATAGTGGCCTTTCTAGGTAACATACCAATGCCAGAGATTTGTAAGGCAGCCACTTGGTCCACACCTCATACATTTACCAAACACTACTGTGTAGATGTGTTAGCAACACAACAAGCCACAGTACGACAGGCTGTACTAAGAACATTATTTCAAACAGCTTCAACTCCTACAGGCTGACCACCGCTTTTGGGAGGATTACTGCTTTGTAGTCTATGCACAGCATGTGTATCTGCAGCTACACATGCCATTGAACGGAAAATGTCACTTACCCAGTGTACATCTGTTCGTGGTATGTTCCGCTGCAGATTCACATGTGCCCTCCCACCTCCCCGGGAACCTGTAGCCGTTTAAGTTGCAATTAGAAATTGTATATATGTAAATAAACATTCCTTTAGAGCAAACTATGCACATACATATCTATTCCATTGCATGGACATCTTTCCTATTCTCATTCTACCACTCCTACCTCACCCTATGTGGGAAAACAATTTAAGATTGAGTCGATGCCCGTGCGCAATGGAGCCGAAAGAGAGGAGTCACTCGGTCCCGTGACTCGAAAAGACTTCCTCGAAGAAAAACAACTTGTAACACTCCGAGCCCAACACTAGATGGCAGGAACAGTGCACAGCATGTGAATCTGCAGCGGAACTTGCCACAAACAAATGTACACTGGGTAAGTGACATTTTCCACATATATATATATATATATATATATATACACGCATGCAGCCTACAGAAAATGCAAAAAATGCCACTTACATTAGCTTTTCCTTTAATAAACTTCTTACCAGACTCTAACATTTCTGTAAACAAATACAGAAGAAAGAGAGTATAGAGTGCAAAACCGCAGCTTTTATTAAAGCGAAAACTGAAGAGAAATGCACAGGCTTTATTAGCCAATAGGCTGCATTAAACGTATAACAGAGAAAAAACTGGCACACTGCCTTTAAGACCAACAGGACCTCCTGTGTCCCATCATGCCCCAGAGGTGACTGTTGGGTGACAGGTCAGTTCTTTTTTTCCAGCTCCTTAAGTGAGGATCCCAGAGCACTACCTCTTCAGTCTTTTGACTAATTCAGGAAAAGATTTCTAACAAAATGACAGGATTTCACCTTCATTCAACATTTTATGTCCCTAGTGTACTTTAAAACCTTTTTTAGACTGGAAAAAATATTTTTATGAGTCTCAAAATGCCATCTCATCATCTCTCTTACCCACACTCTGTCTGCATTGTCTGTTTGCCGGTATCTCATCAGCCTGAAACATGCTACCATTGTAAACATGTCACTAAGAGGACTCTGAAAGACAGCAAAAAGAGCAGACTGCATGCAGTCCAGCAGAGAGGGGGAAGGGTCAAGAGCCTTCTTTAAAGAGTCCTCCTCTCAAGAACTCAGAGGAAGACCATGAGAATAACGCCGTTCAGCATCACCGTCAACAGGTAAGAGATCTGCAGCAAAATAAATCCCTATCAGGTCGCTGTAGGTCTCAGGATCATCGTCGAGGGTGCCAGTTCAACCGTTGTCAACATCGAAGAGTCTGACCGTGGAGAAATCACCATGAGACACTCTTTGAAAGTCCTGTTGATGCACGGATAGTCATCGTCAAGGCAAGTAGATCACTGGCAACAAGATCGGCGTTGACCCAGGTGATGTCGCACAGAAGATCGGTGTTGCATCAGCCCTCCAATTTACAAGACTCGACGACGAGACTTTCACCACGGCGCTCAACGTTGCCTACAGAGACTCCTGTACAGACGTAGAAAGACATTCGACGTCGGCCACTGTCTATGTCAAGACACGTACAACGTCACAATGAGAGAGTTAGGTTGACATCACACTCAAGATTGTTGACGTCGAGAAGTAGATCTCTTTCTGTAGAGATCACAATTCTACTTACAGAGAGTGCACCAGTGGCAGAAAAATCTCCTGTCTATTCACCATGTCTCTCATATCACCGGCAGAGTCCAGTATCGAATTAGTCCCAAACCTACCCGCTGTCCAGATATACATCTACGCCTTAACGTACACCGCCATGTACTTTTTCACCTTATCCTGCTACTCCTCAGCCGCAGCTTTTACTGTGAACAAGATCCAGGAGTCCACACAGGCAGAGGTCTCCATCTAGGACACCACAAAGGAGTTCAGTCACGGTCTTGTCACTCCTACCACCCCAGATCTCACCGCAGACATAGATCACCTCCTTGGTCCACGACTTCTTGCTCATCTGTGAGAGAATATTCACAAACGTTGTCCTACTCACCTCCTGTGAGGGTCTCCCCGGTGAACGACCCTGGCACTTTTAATGATGTGCTAGTCAGAGGGGCAGCAAAGTTGAACATAGACATTGCAACACCTGTGTCTATGTCATCTGTAATTTTTGACCCCACTACAGATAGGCTTCCAGATCACTCCTGCTACAGGTGCAGGTACTTCTGGAGCCTGCAGTGCAAGTCTTCCTGACTTCAGCTTCTGTGCGTGCTGCACCATCAAGACTTCTAAAGAAATACAAAGCTCCTGACCAGGACCCTCTGTTTCTCTGGTCTGATGCACCTCCAGACTCTGTGATAGTCGCGGCTGCAAGAAAGACACATGTTACTGCGTCATCTTCTACAGTCCTGCCAGATAAGGACAGTAAACAGTTTGATTCAGTGTGGAAGATGTGTAATACCTCTGCATAAAAGGTGGCCAGCACCTCTGCATTACATGGACGGTATGATAGATCATTGTGGGAATCCTGTCCAGATTTACTGAGAAATTGCTAAAGGAGGATAGACAAGATTTTCAGAAAATCCTAGAAAAAGGCAGTCTGGTTGCAAACCAGTTCATCAGTGCTGCAGCTAATGCCTCTGACCTCGCTGCTCATGGCTATTCTCATGGAATATCAGCAAGATGCCTTTCTTGGCTCAGACTTGCAGTACTGAAACATGAAGTGCAGCAAAGAATCTTGGATCTTCTCTTCACTGGAACGTTCCTCTTCAGCAGACATGCTGATGGCGAAATGGCCGAGATGAAAGCAGATTGGATACTAAAGGCAGTGGACCTCGAGAAGCTCAAAGAATTCAGACGCAAATACAGACCTTATGACTGACGACTTTATCAACAGAGGGTTCAAACCTCTCACTGGGTTTCACAACAGCAACATCACGCCCAATCACATTACCATCCACAGCTTCCAGGACAAGGAAGAAGTACTCCCCTCCCCTCCGCATCTTCATCTAACGTGCAGCCAAAACAATGAGCCAATGCTTCTCTCTTCTCCATTTCCCACTCCGATCGTGCAAAGTATAGTCAAGCACCTAAAGAGTGGTGCAATATAACAAGCGACAGATGGATATTGAACATTGTTCAAAATGGTTGATTACTCCTATTCAAGTCTCCTCCACCAACAGTCCCACCAAAAACAACATCTGGTCATCTACAAGTCTTATTGCAAAAAGATGTAGACGCGATGCTAAAAAAAAAGCGATAGAGGAAGTTCCTTTCTCACAGTGGAGGACAGGAGTTTATTCACGCTACTTTCTAGTTCAGAAAAAAAGCCCAACTCGAGAGCACAGACCAGTTCTAGACATAAGGCTTCTGAACAAGTTAATTTGCAAGGAAAAAAATATGAATGCTTGCCCTTCACCAGATTTACCCCAAACTCCAACTGGGGACTGGATGTGCTCCATCGACCTTCAGGATGCCTACTTCCACATTTCAATTGCAAGAAAACTTCTAAAGTGTTTGCACTTAAGAATGACATCCATTCCAGTACAAAGTGTTACCCTCCGGGCTCAGATCAGTGCCCCAAATGTTTTTGAAATGCATGGCAGTAGTTGCTGCCCACCTGAGGAGGACGAAAATATTTGTCTACCCATACTGAGACAACTGGTTGATCAAAAGTACCTCCCTAGCACTTATGCAAGAGCATTATCAGACCTGCCTTGAAACTCTACAAAAGCTGGGTCTCTTGTATCTTTATAGTCCCTAATGCCGCACTGCATATGAGGTCGCTACAACAAGCACTGGAAGATCAGTGTTCTCTGTATTCCATCCTATAGGACGACAGAGTACTCATCACACAAAAAGCTAAGCAGTTACTCAGATGGTGGATGCAGAGCCAGCACTTAGAGATAGGAGTGCATTTTCACCAGGAACTCCCTATGCAGACTCTGATAAAGGATGCCTCCCTCCAGGGGTTGGGGAGCCCACATGGAGTCTCTGCAAGTTCAAGGCTTGTGGTCAGACAAGGAACAGCTGTATCACATAAACATGCTGGAACTCAGGGCAGTCTATCTAGTGCTGAAATCTCTCTATCCATTCGTAGAGATGAGCTCTCTGCTCATTCAAAAAGACAACACAACCACAATGCATTATTTAAACAAACCAGGAGGGACTCACTCACGTCTCCTATTGCTGGAGGCACAAGCCATCTGGAAATGACTACTGGCCAGAGACCTCACAATTTTGGCTGTTCACCTACCAGGTTCTCTGAACACCCATGCAGACTCCTTAAGTCGCACCTTCACGGAGGCTCACGACTGGGTTCTGAATGACAATGTCGCTCAAGCTATTTTTCAGGAATGGGGACAACTGCAATTAGACCTGTTTGCAGACAAAGCAAACAAAAAATGTCCAGACTTCACATCCAGGTTCTACCAACCAGGTACCTCACTTCTTTTACGAAAAAAATGAAGTCCTGTCTTTTTAAATAAGCTCATTGGTACCCCTAACAGTTTCATGTGACTCCCACTGATATATACCCCACAGTGCCAAGAAACCATTGGTGAACATGTGCCTTCCGAGATGAGATAACATAACATGTAGTAGTTTTATATAAAGCAAGCCCTGCCTTGGAGCCGTGTTCCTCTTTTCAAATGGTACCTTGCTGTACTTGAAAATTAATTCAAACAAAAGTTAGATTAGGCTGATATACAATAAGCAAAAGTAGGATAAACTGCATTTGCACAATTTAAATCATGGACTCTGTATTCTGAATACTAAATCCAACCATTGAAAATGCCAGTCTATGTTAGAACACAAATAAACAGTAATATGATGTTAACATGAGTCTAAAGTACAAGTAATCACATTGGAGCCTATTTCTGTTAACCATTCAGGATCTTGGCAAACTGGTAATAGATCTCTATTGAAGGTACCTTGGAGTAAAATGCATTTCAGATCTTTCTTGAACACTTGTCTGGATCTCTTAAATAAATGACTTACAAATCTTGGAAGAGCTCACTGTTTTTTTGTTGTTTCTAAAATGGAATGTTCTAGTAGGAGGTTGCTGGAGCTCTTAAGAGCGTGGATGCCTCCAGAAAGAGTTTCTCAGGTTCTTGTAGTCTCCAGGGTGGAGAGCTTTATAGAATATACCAGTGTGAATAGCATTCTGGCTTTAATATGTGGTCATTGGAAAGTGATCAGGACTGCAGAGATGTGGTCTAAATATTTGCTGCTGAACTACAGTATGGCCATGGTTCGAATAGGCACAGATCTCATGAATTCCTGACAAGAGCTTGTTAGGATAGTCCTAAGATCATGCTAATTAATGCTCCACCTTCTTGAAAGCAGATTGAGGAAGGTGTGGTTTTATCCCCACTTGCAAGTCTTGAGTTAATGGTAGAGAATTTATATGAGCATTGACATTTAGATGTGTTTAGTGGGATGCTTAAGGATTTGGTATAAAGTATACTAAAAAGCTTACAATCTAGTTCAGTGAGTGAATCTAGCTAAGCTTGAACAGGATCGTCTTTTTGTGGATCAATGTCAACAAGAACTCTACAGAGGTTTATTTTATGTTGGTGAGAAGCTGTCCATACTTGTTATTGGTATCAGAAGACTAATGGACCTCTTCTAGGAGAGCTCAGAATCAAAGCCATTTGTTTTTACAGGCGCTGCTGCAGGCCATCTCCAATAATAATCTTAAGCACCGCATATTCCAACAATGTGTTCCTTTCCAACGCACTTCCCTCGAATATATCTTCTTCTGGGTTTCATGTTCGTCTTACTTCTCGAAGGCCAGATGTTTTTTGCATAGTGCAAATATGTGTGAAGCCTATAAAATCAGCTGTTTTGGCCAGTTTCTTCAATTGACTTTTAAAAAGGACAAAATAATATACTCCCCAGTTTTTAGACACCAAACAGTATCTGGCAAGTGCAAGTTTAGACCAACTCACTAACTTGAGCCAGTGAGTCAGGAGACTGTAACCTGTATGACTCCCACGTCTTGTTTGGGGATGGTGTGTATTGGGTAACATTTGGAGCTGTATGAGTCAACAGGTTGTTTACAAGTGAATCCTGGAGCCCTTTCGCTCCATGAATGCACACCAACTGGAAATCCACACTAAGTTTAAAAGGCTTTATTAATTAATGTGTAATTCTACGTCAGCTGCTTGAGGAGAGTGGACGCAACGTGGTAGTCAATGCGGGAGTTCTGCAGAGAGCATTCGTGTCATCTTGGAATACAGTCACCTAGGAGTAGGTCTATCTCTATGATAGATTTCAAGTTAATTCTGAATCCGCTCGGTGGGCCGAACGACCTTCTAAGTTTCAGCTCACTCCGTCCTCAGCGACGCGCGACGTGCACGCGGTGGGCGTGGCCTCAGTGGGAGCGCACTTGCAACCCCTGACGGATGCGGAGAGCAGAGGCGGCGCCCCTACGCCCAATAAGCTGTTGCAACTTCCAGCCACCTACAGGTGTGCTGTTGAGGGCAGGAGCCCTTCAAAAATTACTTTGCGCACCCCGCCTCGCGGGACGCGCTTGCTGCAGGTGTGCTGGTGAGGGCAGGAGTCCTTTAAGGAATACATCGCGCTCCCGCCCCACCCATCATCGCCAGGAAGAGCCTGGGCTAGGCCCCCCCTTCAATTTTGCCATTGCTGGCTCGGTGGATAAGACTGATTCACTGCTGATGCAAGGGAGGGAAAGAGCAGCTTTTGCCATTTTTGGTATTCAAGACACTTTTACTTAGCCCCTCTTGTGCCTTGCTGATTCATATATGTATTAGGCGACGGTAAAGATTACGGTATTATAATTTTAGGGCATTTGTGGTAGGAAGCTGTGACCGGAAATTTTTTCAAGATAGGAGTCGTATAAAATATAGTTTTTACTCCCACCTAGCACTGGGCACTGGATCTTGCTAAGAAATATACAGTGTTTTTACTTTGCTAAAGGACCAGTCCGTTTTGATGGGGAAACGTAAAGGAGACTGCAGGAGGAGGGATCCCATTCAGGATCCCACCCCCGGCTGATAACTAGTTACCTAACCTCAGTGATGGGTGCTATTGAGTCGTAGATAGGGAGAGTGGAAGCTACCTTAGAGTCATCCCTCGAGAAAATAGGGAAGGGTGGGGGGGGGGGAAAGGATTCCTCTTGCAAAATCTCCACTAGGCAAGATAAGAACAAGAAATCCTTGCGTAATAACGGAAGAAATGGACTCTCGAATTGACTTAATCACTCCCATGACCCCAGAGAGTCCACCCTCAAAGAAAAGTAAGCAAATAATCCCCCCCCCCCCACACACTGTAGCACCTTCCTCAGATTCAGCCCGGTCTCCCATAAATGGTTACGAGTTCGAAAAGGACTTGGCAGGAACAGAGAAGAAAAAGGGGAAACGTTTACCTAATCCATTAAAAAAAAAAAATCACAGGAAAACAGGCAAAAGACAGAAAGATCTTGGACTCCTCTAATAACTGTCTTTCCCAGATTGAGGACCAACTCAGGGACATAAAAAAGTTATGTTCTTTGGTTCTGGAGAAAGTGGCCGTCCTTGAGGAGAAGGTTGAATTTATATCAATGACAACGATCTCCACACTACCAAGGGCTGAACCTCAGAACAATCATATCACCCTTATACGCTCACCCGTTCCGGCCATCCATCAACATCAAAATTATAGGTCGATTCCTGCCCAGAACTCGTCCCCAAAGCCCCTGAACTCAGAGGCAACACAAAACTTCATAAATTTACAGCTTCAGCGGGGCATAAATAAATGGGAGGGTTCAGTGGGTCAGGTGACTATAAGAACCCAAACAGCTTGTCCAAGGATCCCGCTGGCATGTGCTCCCTATATTTTAATCCTGGAAAATGTTCCTATATTAGGAAACACTCACCATGAGTCTCATGCATCATTGTTAAATAAAGTGACGCACTGGGTAGGAAAGCACTCTGGAGGGAGGGTAGACTCCCACAGGGACATTTTAACCGGAAGAAGGGTCCCCTGGGTCGGCCCATCCCCTAAAGTTTCACAAGGGGACTGTATCATTATAAATTTCAGGAGTCCCTGGATAGTCAATGCTCTGTATCACAATTTTTCAACTATAAGGCTACCTGCAGGGTCTATAAGAGTACAACGATTATCTGTGTTTATTCCCCCGACACCCAATCTATGTCACTCTGACTCAATTCATTCTGGGAAACAGAATTTTGGTAATCTTGGTGTCTCTAATTTTCCTGATATTGCCCTGCCACTGTCTAATAGATTTGAGCCCTTGGCTTCACTGGACCAGCTAGATTGACCACCAGCAACCGGGCCCCCTTTGCAAGGCCCCTTGGAGACAAACACATTGCATCAGTCTTTCTTGCAGCCCAAGGGAGTTTTGGACACACATGGTATGACAGCCTCAGGGATCATTTCTTGGAATGTGGCAGGCTTAAAATCAAAAATTGGAAACCCCGACTGGCTAGAATTAGTGACGGAAAATCTTTTTATTTGCTGCCAGGAGACCTGGCTTGTAGAGCCCCTGCATATTAATGGCTATTCCACACATAGCATCCCTGTAATTAAGACCTCTGCAGGTAGGGCTAAGGGAGGCCTGCCACTTTTGTATCAGTAAAGGCTAGGGGGGTAGATGCGCATGTTGTGGCACATCCCCCTTTTTATTGGCTTTATTACTGAAATTAGCAGAGCCATTTGATATATTACTGATTAATTATTATAATAACACCTTCAATAACTCAGACACTAGTGTGGTTGGTAGCTTGGAGATGATAATATATAAGGCAACAAATATTAGTAAAAAGGACTTAAGAATAATTTGGGTCGGCGACTTTAATGCTCATCTGTGTGAGCCAGAGTATTTGGATTGTTGTGGACATTTGGATGAAAATGACAGTCCCATTCAGCATTTCAAACACTCTTTATACGGGAATGCTCTTAACTCTCTGATAACAGCCAATTCTCTACTCTTCCCTATACCGGTTTTCAGAGGGGTACCAACGTTTATAAGAGGAGACGCTCACACTACTATTGACTTTATCATCTACTCTAGAGAATTATCCTCTCTTGTTGGGCAGTCCAGGATGACTCCGACCTGTATTAGCGATCATAACCCTTTATCTATTGAAATAAGTTTGGACTTGAATAGAGATTCGAGAAGAGAGAAGCGATGCCCGATATAAAGTTTTCAGCCCAAAAAGGCCTTACAATTAAATGGGGAAAAATAGATAGCAATAGCCTTTTTAAAGATCTAATGTTGAATAAATGGTCAGATGTCATGATAACCTTGGGTGAAGATAGGTCTCCCCATGAAATTGTCTGTGCATTTTCCTCTCTGACAAAATCTATGGCTGAGAAATTACAGTTCTTTGGCACCAATAAAGCACATGGCCCGAGATGGTTTAACCACACATGTACTATATCCTTAAATAACTTAAAGAAAACAACTAACGCATCTCCCCAAGATCGGCAAGCAGTTAAAGTTGCTAGGAAAAATAATAAGGAAGTCCTTGCTAAGAGGAAAGCCGAATTAAGTGAGTCTGCCTGGGAGGAATTGATGGAAGCTAGTAAAACTAAAGACACAACTGCGTTCTGGCATGTGGTCAATTCTCCACGGTTGAATGACAAGCATGAGACGTCTATGGATACTGTTATTCCAGCCCAAATTTGGGTGGACTATTTTACAAATATTTTGCAACAGAGACTAATGATCAACTAGAAAAGACAAACTGTTCGAAGATAAGAGAAAACAATCAGTCTAGTGTGGCTTTCAGCAATGCTATAAGTGTGGATGGTGTTAAACAAGCTATTCAAGATTGCCCCTCCGAGAAGGCCCCTGGCCCAGATAAAATCCCTGCTGGTTTATATAAAGCGCTTCCAGATTTCTGGGGGCCATTGCTCACCAATGTCTTGAGATCTGTTGTGACAGGCCCATTAGTAGATACTTGGAGAGAGGCGATTATCGTCCCAATTTTTAAGAAGGGGGACAGGGCAGATCCTTTATGCTAGCGACCAATTTCTTTACTGGACAGCTCGGTTAAAATTTTAGGCTGAGTGATCCTAAATAAGTTGGAAAACTGGGCGATTGAATCTCATTCTCTTTCAGAAGTCCAATTTGGCTTTCGGTGTGGGCACAGTAGAACAACCTCTCAATCGGACCCTTATAGTACAAAAATATACCAAAGTTAAAAGGGGGTGCATACATCTAGCATTTATGGATCTGTCCTGCGCTTTTGATACAGTTAACAGAGAGAAACTGTGGGCGGTCATGTTGAATATGGGTGTGGACAAGACATAATCATTTTACTTAGTAGACTCCAAGCCTGCACAGTGGCTCGGGTCCGCTATTCCCGGGAGGGTGGTCTAACAGAGAAGTATTCCTCATTAAAGGGGGTTAGACAGGGCTGCGTGCTGGCCCCTTTTCTTTTTCTTTTATATATAAATGGGCTTGAGAAATGTATCTGTGAATCGGGGAAGGATTCTCCAGTTATCAACAATTCCCCAATTCCTGTATTACTGTATGCGGACGACGCTGTACTCATTTCAAGGACAGCAAATGGCCTCCAGATTTTACTGAATGCTTTTAACACATTTATGGGAAACCTTGGACTCAAAATTAATAGATCCAATTTATTTGTGATGAAGACTGGGCCCAAGCTAGCAAAAACAAAAAAATTTGCCTTAGATGGGTATGAGATACTCAAGGTTCCACACTTTACGTATTTGGGGGTCCCTATTGATGTAGATTTTATTTGGAAATTTTTAGTAAACATCCGTTCAATACAATTTCAAAAAGCCATAGAAGCAGTTTTTAGGTTCGCGAAAAGACTGCGACACAAACCTGTTAAAGAAATGATGACTGTTTTTTCCACCAAATGTCTTTCTATTGCGACCTTTGGAGCCGGGGTTTGGGGATATGCAGAATGTTCGAGCCTCCAGATTGTAGAAAATACGTTTCTAAGAAGGCTACTAGCAGTCCCCCAATCAACATCAATAATGTTCTGTCATGAAGAAGTACGTACATAAAGCTTCAACCCGTATTATTCTGGTTAAAAACTTGGACAAAGCCAGAAGCCTCTTTATGTAGAAAGGTGATACAGGATTGTCTCCTTTTATCACGATCTTTGGATATACCTTGGCTTAGATATGTCCACTTCTCCCTAAAACCGGATGTTTTAAAAAAATGGGATATTAAAAAGGTAAAAGATATATATTGGTGGAAATGCCATGACCCGGAGTCAACCCCGGGCACAAGTAGAACACAGGCGAGGAATCAGATACAGCAACTGTATCCAAAGCTATATCTGACTGCCATTAGTCTTGAGCGACAAAGGTTCCTACTTACGAGGTTACGCTTAAATACATTACACTACTTGGTAGCATTTCCAGTACGTGGGACTTGGTTCAAGAATCTTCCCCTGTGTTGCTGTGATGGAAAGACACCCCAGAACACATTGCACTTTATGCTTTTTTGCACTGTCTATGCTGTTCCGAGAAAAAGGGTTTTACGCCCGTTATTTTTATCAAAAAGTATTAGAACTAGTCAGCTTGCTTATTTATACATACATAACCTGGGAAATGTGGATATAATCCAGGCCGTGTTAAATTTTATATACGCTGCTTATGGAATTCGAAATATGTATTAACAACGCTTTTACGACTAAGAAACTTGTATGTTTTATTTATCGGATGTCTTTTATGGTCTTTTTTGTACCGAATAAAGTAAACTGATGATGATAATGTGTTATTCTAATGCAGCTCGTATGAATAAATGTTATCATAAAAACCAACCTATTAAAATACAATTAAAAAACAAACAAGACCACATAATAGATTATATTAATTAAACTAAGTATTTGACGCAAATCAGTGTCTATAGGAATCACTCCCTTCTAAGCCGAACCTATTCAAGCCATAGTGCCTCTACGAGTTTCCTATATGACCGTTGACACAGACCTATCTCTCTTTCGTTGTGCTACTGTGATTTGCTTTGAGAGGCTAAGTTACAGTCTGCCTCTGTGAAGTTGTTAACTACACACTAGCTGAACTAGTTTTTGGCCTACAGCTGGAATGTCTGCATCGCTTAAAAAGCTCATTCTTTCTCTGGGAAATCAGAAAGTCTTTTCTTCAGTGAAAGGCCTTTTCCTTAGGCTTAAATACTGTTTCAGCACAATTTAGTGGTTTGTAGTGTAAAATGCACAAATTGGAATTATTTTGCACATGTGCTTAAAATAGTTATTCTCTCTCACAAATCGCTATTGATACGTAATACATGGGATATTGGTGCACTATCGATGCAGTACGTTATATGGAATGCTGATTAAAAGATGCATACATGAGCACATAAATAAAAGAAATGCAAAACGTAAGCAGTGAGGGGAACAGGAAAAAGCAAAGTGCATAACACATAGTAGTATGAAATGTGGCCACTGTTTCCTTAATTTGCCAAACCTGCAATTTGAATTGAAACAGATTCCAAAATAAACTGGTGGGGCAGGTCTCTATGAGCAACTTGTTTCAATGACTGAATTCTCAGGGCTTTTTTCTTCAGTTTTCCCAAAATGCTCACCTTCTTAGTTGAGGGATGAGTTTACTATAGCTTATTATTTGGTAGTATGAAAGAAGACCCCATGATAGAAAAAGAGATAAGTTATTGTCCTCCATCATGGATATTGTTTTAAACAACCCACCTCTTCCTTATATTTGAAAACTGGCACAAAAAATACTACTTTAACTGACACTGCGATGTATTCTGGAAAAGTGAAAATTCGAGATTCCGGAGCCAAGTCGCGTCAACATTCTCCTCTTCCTGTTCTATTTTTATGGGGTATTAAATTGGACTGTTAAACTGAATGTATTTTATAGTGCCCTTCATATCCTGGCTTGTTAAAAAAAAAAAATGCTGATTTTCTTTGGCGATTAATTTAAAACTGTTTATTTGCGGGTTACAAGTGATTCGAACAATAGGGGGTGGTGAAGTGTGTAGTCTTTGTGTGGAAAGTTTGCATGATTTCCTGTCAGCAGTAAGTGCGAGTAGGGTATGCAGACACGTGTCCATTAAGAGTGGTGAATTAGGATCCATATGACATGCCAGCCTTCCTTGTAGCTCATTTGCCCCCCCACTATCCCCCCCCCCCCGCCTGCCTGTGTTAAAACCTATCCCACTGTTAGTAACAGTTCAGAAACACTTTGAATTGCACCTCATACGGTATCTGCTCCCCCTCCCCCCAACCCCACCCCAAATCACACCTCTCTAGGGTTCTGTTTGTTTTTATACATTGCTCACTGGACATTATCAAACGGGTAAAAATTTCATCTCAGTCTTCATTCCATTTTTGTGTTAAACAGTTGTGGTTTTTTTAAGGTTTGGTCAAGAAAGTGCTTTAGATATTTCATAAGTCATATGTAATAAAATATAAATAAAAAATACACATCCACATATGTACATACATAGAGGGGCTCTGGGGCAATCCTCTTTGCCGATTAGCCTGTTTAAATGTTGTTCGCATTTTGTTTTAACCCACCACAACATGGGTCAGTGGCTCTGCCTCCTTCGGCTGTTGGCTCTCTTGCACGGAGTGTCAGCATTTACCCGATCACTTGTGCACGTCTGCTTAAGAAGAAGTGCTATTTGACTTATTGGCCCCTCTCGACACCAAACGGGTAAAAACGAAGCACTTAACCAACCCCTGGCTCAATGAGATGCTCAAGATGACAAAGTCACTAAAACAGCTTGAGTAGAACTATAGCAGAACTTGCAATGCAGCCAATAAGGAAGTGTACCTCAAACAAATGTGCAAATATAACTAATTAATGAGGAAAAACAACAAAACGTTCTACTTCAGTAAAATTGTACTCAAAAAGCCTCGAAACCGCACCCCAAACAGCAAACTGAAACCCCTTTTCAACCTGGCCGGGGAAGCTAAATGATATCAAACCCTTTCCAGAACTAGTTAACTCGTTATCAAACATATTTTGTGAAAAACTCAAGAAAATCAAAGCCAACCTACACAGTAATTTTGCTACTTTGAAATAACTTATCGTGACACTGGACTCCATTCTAATATCAGTGATGCTCATAGTCAATTCACTTCCATCTCAGTCAACAAATGTCTTGCCCTCAATAACTATAGGAAGGCTTTGGGTTCCCCAATGGACCTGCTGCCTTACAGATCAACTCACAACCTTTGACTCCTTCATTGCCCTCAGTAGCAGCCAAATTATTAATACCTGTCTGGCAGAAGGACTGGTCCCTCCGCTTGTTGAGCAGGGCCTTACAAACTGAGACCCTCAGATACAGCAAACTGCAGTCTCATCTCTCGCCTACCTTACACAGGCGGGTTGGTGGAAAAGGTAGTCATCAAACAACTGCAGCTCTTTGTAGAGGAAATTAATATCATGAGTACTTCCCAGTCTGGTTTCTGGCCTGGTTACTGCACTGAACATGGTATTACTTCAACCATTGATGACCTGAGGTGGATTGTTGAAAGAGCAAGTTCAGGAGTGGTCACATTCCTGGATGTGTCTGCTGCTTTTGGCACCATTGATCATCAAATTCTATTTAATCTCTTTAAATCATTAATGATTCGAGATAAAGTATTTTCCTGGTTCAAATTGTTTATCTCAGACAGATTCCAACAAACCCAGTAGGATCAGTTTTGCTCCCCTTCCGTCCTTCTACTGTGCTGTGTACTTCACGTGTCTGTCCTCTCAACTTTATTATTTTTTTAGGTTTCTGTAGATAGCGCATGCGGTGCCTCTGTGAGATATTTTGTTTACATACTCTGGGCTTATAGCCCTCCCTTAGCTTACCATTGATTACCTTCAGGGTCCCTCTCATGTGCTTCTTTCCCTTTTTCACGGCATGTGGGTGTCATGACCTCTTCTTCTTAGGTTCGGCCCTCCCCTGGAGCACGTGCTCCTGAAAACTAAGAAAACCCGGGACTGGAAGGACTGCTTACTCTTGAATCAAAACAACAGTCTCGACCTGTACAGTGTCTTTGTTGTTTCACATTGAGACATGGATACTTATCTTAAATTGCAAAGGACCTGCGATCCATAATATTTATTATCTGCATACAATTTTACCTTTGTAGCAAAGAAGAGAGTGCATTAGTTCTTAAGTTAAGCTATTTTATATATGAATTATTGAACAGGATATTCATATCCACTGGTTTCCGGGTTTGAGATAATTAGACAAGAGTTAAAAAAAAAAATCACCCCAAAATGGATATGCGCATCTATACAACATGAAGTGTGTTTATTGAACATACACGCTTTCAAATAAAATGCTGATTTTGAATTGGCCGAGTATTTTTTTAGGGGCATGTGTGTGTCGGTCCCAACATTAGCTCTTTATTTGCCCCCGTTACTTGTAGTCTTGTGTTGAATGCATGGGAACATCACAGATACCAGAATGCGAACAGAGAAACAGGAAGGTTTTACTCCTCTCCTCTCACGTGACCCACCGATATCTGTAATAAAAGCAGCCAGGGTGCAGGTTTGCCTTCCTGATTTTTATGGAGTCGCTGGACCTTCGACCTTCTGATGACCTGATTTAGTTCTCTGACTCATTTCAGGGGGCAGTGAATCATCAGCATGATTAGGAAGACATTACTGCTAAATCAATATACAGAGGAAACCCATCTACCAAATGACTGAACCGACCCTGCCGGCAGAAAAAACAGGCAGTGGCAAAGCTAATAGGTCTCACCTTTGGCGTTGTCGGTGTTTTTAGCCATGCTGTGCAGCATACCTAAAAATGTTTTTTTAAACTGCTATTACGCAGTCAACGCCGGACACGTAATAGCATTTTTTTGTTCTTTCAACCATGCTGCACAAAGGTAGCTTAGCTGTACAGCATGCCACAGATAGCACTGAAAAAGGGTATTTGGCTTTTCAATGTTTTATAAGTCGTGTTGTGCAACTGCATGGCTGCTGTGCAGCATGGTTGAAAGTAAAAAAAAAAAAAAAAAAGTGCTATAAGCGTGACCAGCGTTGACTACATCATAGCGCTCTTTTTTTTAATGCTTTCAGCCATGCTGAACAGCAGGTGGGCTGCTGTACAACATGGCTAAAAACATTGCCAAATCCAGTAGACCTCGCTTGTTGAATTTAGCCTCTAGCCACCCTACTTAAACAATTTAATGTCAAAACATTTCTAATCAGGTGACACCAAAATCGTCATCAGGGTAAAGGTAGACGTAGGGCAATGAAAGATGTACATTGTCACTGACACAGGTCACATTGCAGGAAGACCCCAGAGAAGTTGGACTTACTGCAATGAAGAAATGAGACTGGCTTTTGAGAAAGCCCTATCACCAGAACTGAGGGCTTTTCCCATACCAAAGAGAAAGAGAGCCAAACCAGCAGCACAGACACCTATGTGTTCACCTCATACTGGCAAACTCGAAGTCTGAAGGAGCTATAGATCTAGGTCACAATAACTAGGACCCAGAGTAAGGATGAGAGCAAGATGATGCTTGTAATAGATATTGTATAGACACTGCAGATTAATAAAACAGCAGAATATAATTTTAACTACCTTCCACCATAGGAAATAAGCCTGTATCAGAGTGTAATAAAGAGGGAAGCATTGCACCATGGTGTAACAATCCAGGTAGAGGAAGATGAGGAATATCTCCCAATAGGTTATCCTGTTATTAAAAAAAAAACTAACCCAGTTCTGCTAGTGCTAAAGACTGTACTTAAAAGCACACAAGACATTTTCAAAGATCGGGATGGTCGCAACTAGGCTGGATAGAACATTTAGAACCACTCTCCAAGAGACATTGTTCATCCGAAGCCATGTATTCCCACATAGAAGAGTTGTACATTCCTCAAGGAAAATAAATTCAGGCAAGGTGCCACAGATGGACCGCCATGAAAAGATACAGTATGCAAAAGTGTTACATTTGGAGGAGCTATCAGTGGTGTGCTGCCAGATCTCAAGTGCTACTAATCCAATATGACAGATGTCACTGGGAGGCTCAACTTCTAGAATAGGCTTCTGATCCTCAAAGAGCACAAGAAATTGAGCAAATGGGAAACACAGTATCAAACACATTAGTATAAAATGCATATTAGTTGTAGTACATCCAGGCTCTTGGTGTGTTAACACTAGCATATTATTATGCAGACATGCATGGTTGCTAATTTCAGGCGTTAGTCCTGAAGTCCAACAACGTTTGGTAGGTATGTAATTCAATAGTGAATATTGCCTTGGCTGCAATATCGATAAACGTTAGGGAAGAGAAAAAGATGCAAACACCCTTAAGTGCATGGGTGTTCTTCAAAACCCTTTCTATTGAAGAGAAAGATGGTTCAAGCAGTTACACATTCAAGACTGTGTCCTGCTACTAATAGAATAAATCTAGCTGGTGCATACTCAGCAACACTCCTAAATTAGGAAATGTTTCACAGTAAAGATAAAGTCTTGGCCAGCTGGCCATGGGGGAATTTGTGCTCCTGGACTGGTCTGTTGGCACCTTCCATGCAGGTTCTCAAGTCAGCTGGATCTTAGACAGAGCTTCCTGGTGTTAGGCTGATTCCTCCTGATGGACTAGGTATAGCTTCTCATTGTTTAAATCTGTTTATTGCATTTATGTGGATTTCATACTTGTGACAATACTACATGCACACATATATAAAGCATTACAATATAGGCATATGTCTGGACAGTTTTACACAGTCATTACATTGTGGATATATGAGAGAACCAGTTGTAGGTTCTGTAATTGCTGTCAGCCGCATAAAGTTACATCCAGATAATCTATACAGGTTGCCTGTAAATATTGATCTGCAATAGGTAATACTTGCGGTAAACAATCAGAGTAGTTTTAGCCCTTGCTGTAGCGGGCATTAAGAGATGTCATGTATTGTGTACTGATGCCAGTTGTATGCAATAACCTGTGTGTGGAACTAGTGGGTCCAAGTCCAGCTCCTCATGTAGGAAATTAGATCTTCTGTCTCTCCTTTGCACTCTGGAGCAATGTTTTAAGCAGGAGTCCCAAACTTAGGGCCATATGTACGAACACATTTTCCCATAGACACAGAATGGGCAAAACTGCTTGCTACATCTGGCCCCTAGTGTCAGTAAATAGTGAGAGCAGCTATGTGGCAGAAGTTTCACTTCAGGTGAGTTGTCTTCTCTATCTTGGTGAGCAGGTCTGCATGGTGCCCAACTATCTACAAAATGCTGTCTAAAGGGGCAGTATGTATCCTAAGACAGGAAGCCAGACGAACAAGAGGTGTGTTTTAATTATAATGTCAAACACTGCTTTAATAGTGGAAATGTACATCATCATGTGTTGCACCATTCTCTGGGCTTTAAAGTCAAGAATTACAATTTGAACTAGCTAGGACAGATCGAAGTAGTTTGTGATCTCCATGCAGGACAGAGCTCTGCATCTGCTCTTGTGGCATGTAGACCTGAAGCCACACAGTAAGAAAGGGATGTGTGGGTTTTCACGCAAGCTGCTCTGGATAAAGCTATGGGCTTATGACGTCCTCCTCCCCACATCCACCAATTAAAAAAATACATCTGGCATAGGGCAAAGCTAGCCTCATCTGGGGAGAGCTGCCATAATGTGAAGCACAAACATGGAGCCCAAGTGGATTTCCTAATCTAATCTGGAACACAAACTCACAATTTACCCTCACTCCATCCACATAGTGCCACACTCTGTGAAGGTAAGGGACTATGATTCTGTAGGCTGGTTGAACCCTTCACTTGGAATGACATTAGTTATCCTAGCCATATGCTCATAGGATTAAAGCAGTCCTGCCGCCGCTGTCAGTCACATCATCACCTGGGTTGAGTAACTAGTAGCATTCTCAGAATCATGATACCCTTTAGGTGTTTCTCTGTTGCCAACGTAAGTTTTTATGATTAATGACAAAGAAAAAGAAGGTTCACCTTCAGTGGGACTTTAGTAATTTTCTGCTTCACTGGAGAAAGAACTCAATGTTAACTAGAAGAACAAGCAATGTCAAAGCCATTAGGCCTTGCTGTTGTGTGTATGCAGACGCAAGGGTCACATAGGTTCATGACTTGATCAGACTGAGCTAATTGTTCTCAGGAAAGATACACATTCTTGTAAGTATGTGCATTTCATTTTTTAATCTGACCTTTTTTTCTGTTAGTTGAGATGATTGTTCCTTATCTGATCGTAGGGTTTATTTTTCCATTGTTAACACATCCAGGAATGTATGGTTTGCCATATGAGTGATGCATGTCTTCAAAATTACATCAATAATTATAATGCTATTTTTAGTACCCATCTTGGGTGTTTTTCACTTACATAACTGTAAGGAATTCTCTCTTTTTGCATGTTCACTCCCACATTTTTGGACTGATGCTGCTGGTTTTTTTTACTCTTGAGAGTGCACTGAGTCTTGCTAACCAGGCCTCAGTGCCAGTGTCTTAATCCCACACAAATCACATGTTGAATTGGATACATCCAATTGGCAAAGCCTGACTTACTCTTAAGTCCCTAGTATATGGTACCCAGGGCACATAACACATAGGGGGGTCATTACGACCCTGGCGGTCTTTAGACTTCCAGGGTCACGGTGGCGGTCTGCCTGCCGCCAAAGCGGTGGTCCAACTGCTTTGGAGGCGGTCTGACCGCCACAATACGACAGTGGCGGTTGCACCGCGGTCGGACCACCAGCACCAACAGTTTTCCTCCACAGGAGAGACTAGCGGTGCTGGTGGTCCTAATCCTTCAGGGCAGCGGTGCAAGCAGCGCTGCCCTGGGGATTAAGACCCACCTCTCCGCCATCTTTTACATGGCAGTAGCACCACATGTAAAGGCTGGCAGAGACAGGATGCTGCCCTGCCCATGCACTTGGCCTGGGCAGTGCAGGGGCCCCCATGGCCTGCCCTGTTGCGCTGTTCACTGTCTGCAGACAGTGAACAGCGCAACAGGAGCTGGTGCACCCTGTGGCACTGTAGCAATGCCGCCGACTCAATTAATACCCAGCAGGAAACTCCCAATAGGGCCTGCGGGTAGACGACTGCCAGTTCTTCTTTGTTATGTAAGCCTATGGCAAAGCCACCCTGTCCCTTAACATTATATGTAAGTCTGTAAGGAAGGCCTATCAAGTCTTATGGCAGAGAGCAATATTTTGTTAAGTGAGACAAGAGCCCAACACCCAGGGCGTATTGTTTGGCGTCATGGACAAGTTTTCATGTTTATTTTGTTCTTGGGACAAATAGGCACAACCCCCTGCAGGAAAAACCCTTTGGCTGTCAGTTTACAGTACTGCATTATGGAGCAGGGAAGGGCATTGTCTGCATTTAAAGTAGTATTTGTGTCCAAATGTTGTTCGAACTTGTACTTATGGGTCGTTAACGCAAATCCTTTATGTGTAGGGTGAGCGCTCTAAATAAAAGTTGTAAACTCGGACTGCACTACTTACGATGGTTCCAGTAAAAAAAGGTGTCTGCATGTTTGCAAAGTTTAACAGTGAGACAGCGAGGCTATGTATAATGCTCTCAGATTAGATGCAAATATTTGCAGAAGCTTGAACTCACGATTGATGATTCTTTGCTTTCAAAATAAAATGTTCACAAACAAATACAACTAGGAATAATTAATGTTTTGCTAAATTACTGTGAAATGTTATCTACAGTTTCTTTGAAGCATCATTTAGTAAAATGTGTTGATGCATGCTAACATTCCAAAAATATTCATAATGGAAAATCAGCGTAACCAGTTTAAACAAGATTATGCGGAGCATGTAAATAAAAAAAACATTGGTAAAATTCAATACGTCTAACATTGGAGGGGGTGTCAGTCTTTTACGTTTGTCAATGTGTGTCTTGATTTGACATGGCTTTTGTAAAACTTCATTGTTGTGAGAGCTGCCAGACCCTCACCATTGTAACAAACATTGGCAAAAACAAAAATATTTTTTGATCTCAAAAGGCGCACATTGCCAAAGTAGTTCCTGGCACTGAACAAAACTACTTTGTGTGCCAACATTTTCCTTGTTAAAGAGCAGATTGCTATCACTCTCAATGAAGCCAGCCAACAGATGGATAGACCGAGAGAGAGAGAGAGAGGAAGAGAGAGAGAGAGATAGATAGAATTTTAATAAAAACAAAAGGTCTTGGTTAACGCCAGACCTAATTAGGGGCCCATTTCTTAAAGAAAGTCACAAAAATGCACCCATGTTATATGACTTTGCATTAGTGCAGATTTGCGTATTTCATGACTTCACAAACGTTTCCAGAAGTAGACTAGGAGATAGTGCTCTTAGTAAATATTTATGAATTGTATTTTAGCACAAGCAAATATGCATGTGTAGATTTGCTCATGCGAAAATCTGTTGAGCGTTTACAAGTTCACGTTCTCTCCACTTTTCAACCAACCCTGGGAGAAGTTTTACTTCTGCCCTTGTCAGGAGCAAATTTATTTCCAGCCTTTCTCAGTATTGGAAACGATTACAGAATAGTTGGTGAAAACCCTTAAAAATGCAACTTAGTAGGTTTACACAGACTCAAAAGGGCATTGCAATGCTGGAACTATTGCTGACTGCTACCTCCAACCCCAGTATGTAGATCTGCGTAAAGGTGGCAGTGTAAGGAAATTGCTAATATTCAAGCCCTACTATAGTATTAGCCCTGGCATAATCAGTTAGGCTTTTATCAGAGCTCTTATATAATGAGATTGCTGCCGTAATTTGTCGCTGCACTACATGGCACCTAAGGGACAAATAGTTTTTTTTTACAGTACAAGTAAATTTATGAAGCAACCTGTCCCATGGGCAAGTAGATATTTCATTAAATTCCACACCCCTGGGCAGCCCCATTGGCTAGTATAGGATTACTGTGTGGCATCCCCATTCGGCTAACGTTTGACTGGGACTACCAAACTGGTTCATGTGAGGTATCAAATTAAATGTGGCATTAACTGCAACCTGATGCCAGAGTCAAAATTAATTTCACTAATCATAGTGGGCAGCTTTTAGAAAGTTGCCCCTTGGTGCTTTACTTGTACAGCAGCTTCACAAAGCCATACACACTCTCACAGGCTTCTGGGTGGGCTACCTTGCTTCTCACAACCGAGGAAGGATGGTGCCATCTTGAAAGGGGCAAGAGTGTGGCATTCAGGGATAGCCAGATGCTGCACATCACAGGAACTCCATTACTAGGTCGGAGGGGACCTAGTGTGGTCCCCTCAGGGCACTTTCCTGGGATAAATATGGGACCCTTGGCACGTTGATCATCCGTACTCGCTGGACTTGTAAGGAGTAAGAGAAGAAGACCACTTTGCTCCTGTTGGAAGCTCGCAAAGAGAGGCTGCAACATGGGAGCGACTGCACTTGCTGCACTTTGGGCTAGCAGAGTTTGAACCTGTTCTGTGTGCCCGACTTGGGGGAAAAGTCAATCCACAGTTTGAGGCCGAGACTCCAAGGGTCAGTTGGGTGGCCCCGAGAATGGCACTGGGGACATTACAGCTAGAAGAGCTCAAATCGCATCGCTGGTAGCCACCACAGATGTTTTGCTGCTACCAGATACTGGGCACCCCAAAGGACAAATCAGAGGTAGCCAAAAGGTGTAGCCTTGTCTGCTGGACTCGTGAGTGTCGGTCGTGACTGCATTTGTAACCCAAGGCGGACACCAGCCTCCCCCAAAGATTTGCACCATGACCGTTCCTTTGCAAAGTCTGCATCTCCAGCCCTTGGAACCCTATAGAGAGGACATTTGTGGGATCCAGAGATCTGTGGGCAGTCGCCCCCACTCATATGTGAATTCAAGACTCGACTGGACTTCACCCCTGTGGACTGCACAACATCCGGAACATCCTTCAGCATCTTTAAGACTCCATCCCTCAGCATTAGGACCACTCCTTTGTCGTCTATGGCAGTGGTTCCTAACCTTTTGACTTACGTGGACCCCCACTTTATCATTACTGGAACTCTGGGACCCCCATTGAATCATTATTGGAAACCGGGGAACCCCCACTAAATCATTACTGAAAACTTGGGACCTAATCTGTAAATATTATTTAATTTTCTAAGCAGTTGTGGACCCCCTGAGGAGGCTTCGTGAACCCCCAGTGGTCTCCGGACCACACGTTGGGAACCACTGGTCTATGGCGTCATCATGTAAAGTTTGGATCTTGCTTTAAAAGCCCAGTTGTAGCCAGGCAACTGCACAAGGTGTTCATGTTGGCCCCCAAGACCTCTGCTCTGCCGGACTTGAGCTCTGTGTTTTTTTTTTTTTTTTTTTTTTTTTTTAAACTCTTGTGTTGTTTTTTGTGTTGTGTGACTTTCTTATTTTGTTGTTTGGTGCTTTTAAATGCTTTACACATTGTTTCTTTGTTAAGCCTTACTGATCAGCCACAACTACCAGGCATGAGCTTAAGGTTAAGTAAACATACCTGACTGGATCCAAGATGGTATTTGAGAGTGTGTACTGCACGATGGGGCTACCCAGCCATATCATATAGTACACTCAGGTCCTCACAGTAACTTAGAGACAATGGTTATCCTTTGCAAATATCAACAAGGCATCCCTCAGCATCAGGACCACTCCATTGTCGTCTATGGCGGTTATCCTGTAAAGTTTGGATCTTGCTTTAAAAATCCTCTGGTGGCCAGGTAACTTCCCAAGGTGTTCATTCTGCTGCCAAGGAGTAAGTAATCAAGAAAAAACCTTATTACTTTGAATTCTTCAGATTGTAAGTGCATACAAACAGCCAGAGGGTTGCATCTATATCGGGTTCAAGGCTAGAAAGCAGCCAAACTGTATACATGCTCGATATTTATTTCAGATATAGATGAAGAAAATCGGGAGCACTTTGGAATAAAACCATTTGTATAATAGACTGAAAAGAAGTTCAGCTGCCTTTCAACGTCTCCTCTCACCAGGAGCGATTAGTTAAGTGTGAATGAAAAGTATGTCTAGGTTAAGATGTTTGAAATATGTTGATATAGCTGTTTTAAGTGACTGTGCAAAATGTATATATTTTTGATATGCGGCTGATATTAGATTGTTTATTCATTAAGTAAAGTTTGATAAATTGTCATAATATGCAGCAAAATAAAATTTTCATGATATATGTGATTCTCTCCTTTCGTCGTTTGGATTAAAACATTGAATAAGTAAAATTGGCAAGATATTAGAGGTTTTAGATAAGTGCAGTTAACTGAAATCAATAGCAAAGCCATCAAATCATGAAAAGGACAGAGTCCAACCCACTCCTCTAAGTATATGTTAAAGTATTGGTAACAGCAGGTCTCCTAGACAGCTTTCTGTAACAATCTACAAAAAAACCAACAAAAAAAAACTGACCGGGAAGGAGAGCACAATTCCTAGCAATGCAGAGGACTTTCATGCCAGCATTGATCAATCGAGATGTCTTTCTGCATTCACTAGCATTCCTGGCTTTAACCAATATATATAAATAGCCTTCACAAACAAATGGGGCAGGAGAAAAAACAAGAGTGGCACAGTATATAAATTGATCCTACAGAAGTCAAAAAGGCGGGAATTGTGGGGTCACTCTATTCAATGGCAGAAAATAGGTTAAGAAAAGGAAGAAGATGTAAGGGATATAGTGTGGCTAAGGACAGGAGGCAGGTTATTTCCCTTATCGTGATTAAGCCACAAACCTGGAAAGCTTTTAAAAGGAAAAGTGAAATCCGAAATTTGCAATAAAAGAACATTGCTAATCCATGTATGGACTGAAATTAAATAATTCTGATACAAACTAAAGAAATGTACCAAAATGCATTTACTGGAAAAAAATTGACAAAAAACTCCTGTAGAAAGGTGGTTATAAAAACCAGTATTTAAGAGCTGGATATGATGTCAAATTCATTCATTTTAAAAGTAGTCCAGGTTTACCCTGTTGTCATCAAAGCCCCCTGCTTACCTCTGTTCATTCCAGAGTGCCCATTGCATAATGCATTCTCTGCTCTTGCTGCCACTTGGAAGCAGACAAACTCTATTGATCAGAACACTATGTGCCATTGGACCTATCCTACTTCACTTAACATTTATGCATGATAGATTAATTAACTAAAGTCCAGGTTCACAGAGAATCAATTCAATGTACCGAAATCTTGAATTGTAGGTTTCCTTGTATGATTTGTGTAGATTTACTGGGATGTTTACAAAGCTATACATATTGGACTTCTTAAATTTTCCAGTGCCTGCCTAACTCCAAGATGACCCAAAGATAATGGATTTGTGATTCTGTTCAAGGGACACCTTAACTTGTTAAGTTTGGATACCACTTTGAATGAGTATACTCAAGGGAAGAGTTAATTTTTATTGGTCTAGTTAGGCACCCTGTCCCCTTGTAGTGAGGGGCCCTCTCCATGCTATTACTCTTGATACAAAGCCCAGACCGGAATATATGAGAACTGCATCCATGTAGAACAGGGTTCTAGCAGCAGGATTGTAGGAGATGAAGCAGGATTCCAGGTGACAGTAACCAGGAGGGAGAACCTTACTTCCACTCTCACTGGAAAAATTGTGATGCCATGAGTGGCAACACACGCCCCCCAGGAAATAAAAATATGGAAGCTAGTAATGACAAAAGAGGAAGTAAGGTAGTTGTGGTAGATTGATTAGTCATAGCAGTCAGCAATGGAAAGGAGACATCTTAGATTCGGAAGAATTCCACCTCCCAGTAATATGACCATGCATAGCGAAAACATCAACATGTGAGTAACCAGAAACCTAAAGAAATTAGATTTTAAGTAAGTTTTAAGACAAGAAAAAAAAAACTGGGAGTGTTTAAGGACCAGGTCTTGAATGGAGTGTTTTATATGCACCTGGTGCATCTGTTTTGCCGACAGGAAACCAAACGTCTTGTGCACCTGGGTGAAAGCAAGCAAGAAAACAGCCAGTGGTCCTGCCCCATGATTTTTTCTTTCTGACAGCACTATAACAGGTAGGCTGATTCCTATCCCTAGAAAATCAGACTACTTGGTATAGTGCTGTCAGAATGAAAAACATCAGAGGTCCAAGCTTTTATTCTGGCTTTATTAGTGCAGTGCCATATGTTCTGGACATCCACGTTGCCAGCTGGGCAAGCTTCAGGGAGCACAGAGTGGTGCCACTGAAACCATCACTGGCATGAGGAAAGGAAACCGTATCTCTGCCACTTCTAAGTCACTAAAATGGCTCCCAAAGATGGTTTTCAGCCAGTTAAAAATAATTTGCCTCTCCTTTAAATGCCTTAATCAGCCAACATGTAGTCTAAAGAAATTCCAGACTGGGAAATTTAAGAGTAAAGATAATTCTGTCTAAAAAGTTAGTGGGCTGTCTCTCATCCAAGGGTGATTCTCCTTCTTTGTACAGGGCCTGTTGTTTTGAAATGCAAAGCTGCTTAGGCTTATACCCTCACTGACTATCTCCAGGAGTAAGCTGAAGATTGGTTTGTTTGGTTTAGCAGGATTTTTAGAACCCTCACCAAGAGACTTAGGGGGTCATTACGAACTCGGCGGGAAAACCCGCTGAGTTCAGCGCTGACTGTCAACAGAAGGACGCCAGCGCACAGAACCCCCCTGCCGGCCACATAAAGTATATCCAGCTGGGCCTGAACATTGACGCCGGCTCCAGGTGGAGCCAGCAGCAATGTAGCAGTGCGGCGGGTGCAGCAGCACTCGTCGCACATTTCACTGCCCGGAAACCGGGCAGTGAAATGCGCAACAGGCTGTGTATGGGGGCCCCTGTTTCACCCATTCCGCCAGGCTGGTGGAACCTGAATCATTATCCGGCGGGCAGCGCTGCTTGGATATGAATCTCCGCCACTGCCAGGCTGCCTGGTGGTGGAAGCCTGGCAGTGGCGGAGTTTCAAAAGTGGCAGTTCTGGCACAAACATTATATCGCGGTCTGGACCGCCATGACAGTGGCGGTAATTACCGCTGCATGGCGGCCCAGACCGCCATGTTCATAATGACCGGCTTAGTTGGGTAGTATGAACTATATACATACTTTCACTCAGTTACTAAGTAGTCAAGTTGAAGACGCGTTCAGAAAGTGGTTCAAGTGTTTTTCTCGAATCCCACAATATTGAGGCAAATTAGAACTGACTTCCATGTTCTTAAAAGATGATCTGGAAATTTTAACATTATCATAGTAAGATGAAGGCCCTAGTCATACCTGGGTTCCAACCAAACTGGATAAGATAAATTAGAGCATCAGGAAACATTACGATTAAATGAATGGTGCTGGCTGTAATTCAAGGCTGAATTAAAAAAAAAAAAAAGACTGATTAAGCAGTGGAGAGGAGTTTTACTATAAATTCTGTAGGTGAGACTTTATAAGCGTCTCTTTTTTTCTGTACTAAATAGCATCTCCCCATAATATCTCCAAATCAAAGTAAGTGATATGGAAATTTGTAAAAAAAATACATAAATTTAAAAGAGTTAAGAACAAAATGTTTGCTGAAATCCAGGCAGCATATTATTAATAATTTAAGATTAGTCATTTGAAAGGAAAGTCCAAGCAGCCGCCCCTAAAGACCACCACTGCATTCAACAATATATACACTTCTTTTGCAGCATCTTTGCCCCGTTGTCCAGCATGGACGCTGAGATCATCCAACAGCAGGCTCCTCCCTCCTATGGTCAGCTGATTGCACAAGGTGTCATCCCACCAGTAGAGGACTTCCCGACGGAGAATCCAAATGATGTAAGTTCTTCAGTAAAGAGCAGTATTTGTCACCAGGGATTTATGTTGAAAGCTGTTTTGTTAATTTCTTTGTTCAACCCAAGCAAATGATTATGTTGAGGGAATTACTTCCACTTGTCGTACGGTTCACACAAAAAGGGAAGAAACTAATTTCTTTAAGACAATTGTGACAGCATATTTCTGTTTGTGTTTTAGTTCCTGGAAGTAGGTGCTTTCTACCAAGAAGTTGTGCATATCAGGTCTCAGTAATTTTCTGCATATGTATTTTTCTATGGCTGGAAACTGAATCTCCCCTCCATCTCCAGAACGTGAATCTGTGTGTTCCGTAAACAATTTCTCAGACCTCTGCAAGACTAAAAGTAGCAGCAACAAGTGCAGTTATCTTGGTCACCAATGAGTCCAACCATAGGCCCAGAGAATACTGTTCTTTGACTTGCAACAACCAGACTAATAGATTCTCTTGGGAAGGATGCTCTCCATTCAAGATGATAATTTTCACCTTCTTTTTGCTTAGAGTCGGCGTGTTGCACTTTTACGTACAGGTTTTGCCCTCTCTCCCTTCATGTTTACAGATGTGGTTGCGATCTATTTGTATATTTAGATTGTGCCTTTGGCTTCTTATTGTTATTTGTCTGCATATCATCTTAAAAGCAAGCAATTTGTCCTTCGCCATTGGGAGTTTATTTGTTACTCGTCAGTTTGGCCTTGCTTGTCCATATGTCCCCTGCTCACAGTGGTTGTGTGTGTCTCAGAATAGCAGTAGCTGGTAGGATAAAATAAGTGCATGTGACACCTAATCTCCCTGTTTGGTTTGATCTTTGATGCACCAGTTTTGTGTTTGCTACTTGATGTGAGTAAGCTTTAGAGTATGGAGGAAGTCTGGGATTTAAATGTAGAAGATAGCCATCGGGTAGATGAAGATGAAGTTGCAGCCTCCAGGCAGGTAGTTGTGATATCCTGAATAAAGCTGCTTACCGTCTCACTCTGACTCTTCTTGCATTGCTTCTTATCTGCAGCACGAGCTTGGTGCACACAAATGAGGAAATCATTCACCATTACTGCCTAATGTATCTGTAATACTGCAAGCACTGCTGTAAGGCACAGAGTGTGGAGTAAAGCAGCGGGCATAAGAAGACCCCTAAGACGAGTAGCACACATGCAGCCATTTGTAAGCACTGGGTTTAGTAAGGAGGAAATTGCTCAATTTCCTGAACAGGCCCCACTTGAGTGTGAGCATCCAACAAAAGTGGTCTCACTTCTCATTCAGATGTGAATAGACCTGGCAAAGAATCTGCTTGTCTCTGTGAGCAACACAAAATATCCGTTTACTTTATGGATGTCTGATAGGCCTGGTTCTCTGAGTAAAGCCTTCTTGATCAACTGAGACCTTTTTTGCTATGCCTTTCCTCGTCTACTAGATAATTAAGTAGCTCATCTCCAGAGAAGATGTGCAATATTTTTGCAGCATGAATATGTTAAAAAAAAAAACTATATGCTTCATTTCTCCTGCAATCCATTGGCCAGGTCTTTATCTCTCCTTGTTTTCGTAAAAGTTTTAAATAGTGTTTGCATTCATAATGGATGTCTTTTGCAGTGAAAAATCCTTATGATGTTTACTGGTACTCCACATTGGCCCTTGCATCAGAACACTCTTTGATTATATTTTTCCACCATTGAGTTTAGTTGCATTGAAGAAGAGCGGTATCACTTTTAATTTAAAGTACATTCGAGGATGGGAAGGTTGCATTTTAGATCTTTTTTTAATTTTTATTTTTTTAACAGGTTGTTTTTGGAACAAACGTTATATATGTCAATACTTACATTTTTGCAAATGTTACCAAAGCCGCAGCTATGGAAAGTATTTCAAAACACCCACAAGAGTCTAAGAAACTTTGATTCTTATATTAGACTAGCACAGAGTGGTGTAACGTATGCTTTCCTTTGGGACATTTTGAGATATGGGACCATTTTTTAGAAAGTGTGATGGGGCACAACAGGTGATTGTAACTGCTTTTTACACCCTCAGGGGACTTTGGCGTCTGTACAGCCCCTTCTATAATGTTGAGCCAGCACGTTCTCAAGGCAGCATTACCTCACTTGCAGAGAGGCATTAATCAACACCGATGAGGAAATCCTCTTCACCCTCACCATATTATAGTGAGATAGAGGCAAAGAGGTTTCCAGTCTGTGCATCACATAAAGGTGACATAGTTGTTGTGCTTCCCAAGTATGCCCCTTGGAGGAGTGGCCAGGAGATCAATGGACCCCTAATCATATCCCCAACTGGCAGATGCAAATGGGGAAGTTTGCGCCACACTAAGATGACAATTGGTATGTGGACATACAAGATGGCTGTGGGTTGGACACCTCACCCGATACTCAGTTTTTCCCCTCCCTTTGCCCCGGCCACCTCCTCAAATATAATTAAAAGGGTCAGAGGTTCTTGACCTCCTCACTATGGAGGTGAAAACTAGTGTGCTCATGTAGGTCAGTCATCCTGGTCCAGCACCAACTGAACTTCTTCCTTTCAACAAAATCCTTACTGACATGCTCTTGGAAACTTGGAATAAACCATGCTATGGTCCTCCGGTCAACTGGCAAATCACCAATCACCGTAGACCAGCCCCAGGTGACCCAGATTTTCTAACCCAGCATCCAGCTCCTGGGAGTTTGATGATGCAGCATCCACCAATAAAGTTAACTCTAACGCATTTCTGACTACTTATTCTTACAGAATCCAAATGCATAGAAACATTTGGAAAGCTATTGTTTTCCTCTGTTAGCCTTGCCTTGAGGCCTTTCAGTGCCATTTGCCTCCCTAAATGCTACACCCACATGCTGTGGGACATGTTAGATTAGATTTTACTTTCATTCCCTAAGGACTTACGAGCATCTTTGGCCCAAATGATTGAAGACAGCTAGGATGCGACCACTTTTGTCATCTGCTCTGGTCTAAACTCCATGGATTGTCCAGAAAGTGCGATTGGAAGGAGCATGGTGCTCCGGTGTCACGCATGTATGAGATTCACGGATTTGTTCAGGAATGTCAAGAAATCCCTGATGGACATATGCCTCTTGATGGCTCTAACCTGTTTGGAGAAAAGGCAGACTAAGCCCTCAAGTGTTTTAGGTAAAGGTTAGCTATGACATGCTTTTTTAGGCCATTCAACACCAGTCTGGCAATCCCCAACAGTTTTGTCCTTTTAGGTGATATGCCAGGGGCTTGGTGTATCAGCTGTGTCAGGCCCCAGAGCACAGGCATGCCAGCCCTATCACGGTGGGGTTGTGGGACCAATAGACCTAACGAACTGACCATCCCAGGTAATGTACATCCCAATCCCCTGTCCCTGCTGCAACAACCCCAAAGCCTTGTTAGCAATCTAATAGGAGGTAGGGTAGCATAGCGACCTCTTCAGGTGTGGCAGAACATTATGCCCGACAGGTGGGTTCTTGAAATTGTCCATCAGGGCTAATCCCTGCCCATTCCTTTTTACTTTTCAACGTACTATACTGGTCACCTCCATCACAGCGGCTTTTGGGAAGACCATCTCCCTGTCTTGAGCCAGGAGGTGCATGCTCTTTTGTCCAAAGGAGCCATTGAGAGTGTAATGACCCTGAAAGTGGGAACTGAATGGTATTTCCACTAATTTGTTGTGCGAGAGAGGCCTTTGTCCCATTCTACAACTTTGCCCTCTTATTGCCTGCCTGCGCAAGGACAAATTCAAGATGCTTACACTGGCCCAGGTTCTAAATGCCCTGGAGACTGGATGGTGGTATTGGACCTGCGGAACGCCTAGTTACTCCAAAATTGGAACGTTCATAGATTCACATGCTTAAATCATTCCCTGTCATCGAGATGGGAGTCTCCTGTACCTTACAATAGCAGCGTAATGTAATGCATAAAGTATCAAGGCCCTTAGGCCTTCACTTTTGTAGGCTATCTAAGTCTCTTTAGAAAAGAGACTTAATTCCTTTAAGAGGGCTTCTAAAGGAAACCATTGACGACTAAAGCATCTACAGCGACGTTGATGACCATTACTACAACAATAGTCTCTACGGTGTACAGTGCTCCGACTTGCACACAGCGACGACACCATGACTGAATGCGCGGTCGACGTTGAATATAAATAACTGCCTCTTCTACTCCATTGATGAAAGCGACGACTATACCATCGTCGACAACTGCATCTCTACAGTCAACGACTGCCTCATCAACAGGCCCACTAAGATGCAGCAGGTTGCACTGTTGCCGTCGACACCATCAACGACACCGGCGACGGTGGAGAATAACAAGAGACAATGGATAACCAGGTATTTGACTCCGTCCCACACTTCTCCTAGCAAGGTGTCACATGCACATCTATTAGAGGAGGGTGATTCTGGTGAGAAGGGGCCATTCGGTGTTGCTCACAGCCCATCTGTTTTACATGTGAAGTGCCAAGAAGTGGACGATGACAATCAGTATGCGTCCAACGCGTATGATCCTCAAGCCTTTTATACACCTCATGAGCAGCACTTATATCAAGAGGAGATGATCCCTATTCTTAGATCCCTCATATCGGACTTGCAATTAATGCTGGCAGATTATCAGAAGTGGTTTCCACCTACTTCTACTGTTCCTCAGCAGACACCTATATTACCAAGGTCACCAGTACCACTACCTTCCACACCTGCTCAAACAGGGTTATCTCTACCTGAGAAGCCCACACATACGCCTCAGGCAGCTCCTTTGCAAAATCCCCCAGCCTCTGATGATGCTAGAGAAGATGGGGAGTTGCCAGATGCTGCTACGGAGTGGGATGATTATCTGAATACCACATCGTAATCTCCTTCACCTGTTGCAGTGGATTCACTACCAGGTGACATCAGTGGTTTTCATAATCTTTTAATGAGAGCTGCAAAACAATTTGCACTACCTATGTCAGCGTAGCAGATGGACTGTTTTCTTTATGACTTTAAGGAACACTACCAGAGACGTGTAAGATCCATACCCATAGTCGACTACATATGGGATGAGGGCCTAAAGGTGATGAGAAATCCTGCAACCGTTACTGCTGTCTTGCTCCACCTAGACAAGAAATATAAGACACCAAAGGATGCCCCAACCTGTCTGACAGGACATCCCAAACTGGACTCAGTAATCACTCAGGCGGGCCAACGCAGGTCCAGAAAAACTTCTGCTTCAATCTCTGCACCCCCTGACAAAGAGGGACGGAGACTTGATAACATCGGAAAGTGTTTCACCTCGATGTCTTCTATTACAGTCAGTGCATCAAATTCCTTATTATTATAGGCAGATACAACAGGCAGTTATGGGCGGACATCACTCCTTACTTGGACCAGCTGCCAGAGGATACCAAGGCAGAGGCAAAGAAAATACTTCAGTAGGGGGAAAGAGCCTCGGCAGAGGTTGACTGTGCAATGGACATCGCTACCACTCCTTTTCGATAGTTGGCAGGAGCCGCCATTCTTAGAAGGCAGGGTTGACTTTGTGCAACTTAATTCAGACCTAAGGTGCAAAACAATATTCTCGATCTACCTTTTGACGGCAAAGCCATTTTTGGTAAGCATATTGACGATGGCCTGCAGGCTATGAAGACCGATACGGACAGGGCCAGATCTCTTGAAACCCTTCAATTTAAAAAACAACCCTTTGGAGGTGCCAGAAGGCAGGAGTTTCCATCCTACAGAGGTGTTTTCCAGCAGCATGAATACCCAGCTTTCTCCTCTGCTTACCAGTCCTTTCATCATCAATACCCCCAGAGACAGCCTCCGCAAGCTGCTTATAGCAGGTCCATGCAAAAAAACAGAGTAGAACATCAAGGAAAGGATGCAGGCTGTAGACAATGACTTTGTACTGATGCCGGTTACCAATATTTCCTGAAATTAAACAATAGGAGGAAAGATTTCACATTATTTTCACCAATGGCAAGACATCACTTTGGATCAATGAGTGCTGAACCGTATCCAATTTGGCCATATCCTGGAGTTCCTGAAAATTCCACCAGCAAGACCTCCACCACACACTCAAAAGCACCTTTCATCTCCTCAAGAAAGACGTTTTGACAATGCTCAAGAAGGGAGCAATAGAAAAAGTTTCTGTTTCAGACAGAAAGAGGGGTTTTAACTTGCGTTTCTTTCTCATCCTCAAGGAATGGCATCCAATCTTGGACTGAAGGGAGCTGAACACGCATCTCAGGAAGCAGTCGTTCCGTATGATTACTCTAATCAATATTCTCTTGCTTCTTAATTTGGGAGATTATGGCCCGTATTTATACTTTTTGACGCTAAACTGCGCTAACGCAGTTTAGCGTCAAAAATGTTTGTGCCGGCTAACGCCATTCTGAAGCGCCATGCGGGCGCCGTATTTATTGAATGGCGTTAGCCGGCGCAAGCAGACCGGCGCTGCCTGGTGTGCGTGGAAAAAAACCACGTACACCAGGCAGCGCCGGCGTAGGGAAAAATGGCGTTAGGGCGTCTTAAAAATGGTGCAAGTCAGGTTGACGCTAAAAAATCGCCTCCACCCGATTTGCGCCATTTTTTACGACGCCCAGACGCCATTTACATGACTCCTGTCTTAGCAAAGACAGGAGTCATGCCCCCTTGCCTAATGGCCATGCCCAGGGGACTTATGTCCCCTGGGCATGGTCATTGGGCATTGTGGCATGTAGGGGGGCACAAATCAGGCCCCCCTATGCCAAAAAAAAAAAAATTAAAAAAAATATATATACTTACCTGGACTTACCTGAATGTCCCTGGGGTGGGTCCCTCCATCCTTGGGTGTCCTCCTGGGGTGGGCAAGGGTGGCAGGGGGGGTACCTGGGGGCATGGGAGGGCAGCTGTGGGCTCATTTTGAGCCCACAGGTCCCTTAACGCCTGCCCTGACCCAGGCGTTAAAAAGCGGCGCAAATGCGGGTTTTTTTGACCCGGCCACTCCCGGGCGTGATTTTTGCCCGGGAGTATAAATACGACGCATTTGCGGCGCAGTCATTTTTTTGGACGGGAACGCCTACCTTGCATCTCATTAACGCAAGGAAGGCGTTCACGCAAAAAAATGACGCTCTTTCCTCCTACTTTGGCGCTAGACGCGTCTAACGCCAAAGTATAAATATGGCGTTAGTTTTGTGCCGAATTTGCGTCGAAAAACACGACGCAAATTTGGCGCAAACGGAGTATAAATATGCCCCTATATGTCCACTGTCGATCTCCAGGACACATACTTCCACATCCCGATCCATCCGTCCCACAGAAAGTACCTCGGGTTAATGGTATAGAGAAATCACTTCTAATTCAAAAGCTCTCCCATTTGGCCTCAAATCAGCCCCCAGTATTTTCACCAAATGTTTTACTCCAGTCACAGCATTCCTGAGAAGACAAAAGCAGCAGGCATTCCCATATTTGGACGATTGGCTGATCACAGCCACGTCCAAGGCACAGGAGCAGAGATCAACAACTGCGTCTATACAGCTATTTGGAGAATTGGGTCTCACTATTAATGACAAGAAGTCAACCTTTCAATTCTCAAGAAAGATTACCTTTCTGGGTGCACTCCTGGACACGTCACTCAACAAAGCTGCTCACACAAGCGAAAGAAAGCAAAAACTAATCACCTTAGCCAAATTGGTTCAAAGAAGACAATCTTTCTGTTCGCCTCTTCAAATCCCTGTGAGGGATGATTGCTTTCCATATCCCTCTCATTCCATTCTGCCGTCTGAAAATGCAACCCCTTCAAAAACATCTGAACAGTCCGTGGACACATTCCACAGGGTCTTTCGATAATGCAATCAGAATTATGGAAACCATATTCACATCTCTTGGTGGGCCTTGAGTTCCCATCTGTCAGTGGGTCTTTTATTCCTCACTTTGCCATCCTCATGGCTGATCATAGCCGATGCTACCCTGGAAGATTGGGGAGCCTACCTCCAGGACTTACAGGTCATCGGCAGGTGGAAAATCCATCCTAAGACCTTCCACATAAATTATCGCGAGCTCAAAGCAGTTCACCTAGCCCTTCAAGCTTTCCTACCAAAGTTGAAGAATTCATCAGTCCTTATAAGTACGGACAACACTACAGCGATTCATTATATCAACAAACAGGGAGGGACCAGATTTCTGCTTTTATCTCAAGAATCACAGCATATCTGGAACTATTCCATCCTCCACGGTGTCCATCTACATGCAGAATGTGTGCTGGGGGAGAAAAATGTCATAGCGGACTCTCTCAGTAGGCCGACAACATCCAACCACGTATGGGAGTTGGATCAGAAGGTGCTAAGCCACATCTTCTCTCAATGAGGCAAGCCAAACCTGGACCTTTTTGCCCCTCCCCAGAATCTGTCTTTCCATGTTTGGACAGTTGGCTAGTAAAGACGTTCAGCTGTTGATCAAGGAACATCTTCACTCCTAATTACTTTTCTCCACAACTACAGTTTTACCAACAGCGCCCACAAGTCCCACCTCACTGTAGTTCAGAAGTTATCCTTCATAGTTGTGGTCATCGGCATTATCCGCATCAAGACCTTTCCTCCACGGAGTATCATGGATATGCTAGAGATGATTCATCGTGGCCTCATGAATCTTGTTGGTTCCATAGGCCAATGAGATAGCAGTGGTTCCATCACCAAGGGAGTGTGAGCTCAGGTGCAACCAAAACAGCTCTGGCTAAAATGCTTAAACCAGCCCTGCTCCCTTGGTCTCCTCGACTAGCTTCCTTTCCATCCATCCATTCTCTATCTCACCTTCTCTACTCTCTCTCTGATCACTTTCTCTGTACATTTACCCTCTCTCCATGACTTTCTCTGTTTTGAAGCCTCCCAGTGCCTGTTGCAATTAAACTCAGGGCCCTGGGAAAAGGACAGGTACCCCGAGCGGCCTGTGACTTTCAAATCATAGAATAATTAAAGGTCCATCTTGCCCTGTTGAGGTCCAGATCTTCCAATCAATCCTCTTGCACCTCACTCACTGGATGGAGCTCTTTAATCTCTGATAGGCTGTCTTTTCAGCTCACTACAAGCACGGGCTAACATGGTCACTAAGGACTTCTCACTCGACTGGGGAGCTCATCTAGGCAACATGACAATGCAAAGCTTTGGCCTAAGTTAAAGCGGCCTTTGCATGTAACGTTGTAAAGCTACGGGGAAGTCTGCTATTCCATAAAGTCATTTCTCCCTTCTGTATACAGTGATGTGGGGTGACTGTGCTGGAAAGCGATCCGCCTGTTGCAGTGGGCACAACAATTGAGAGTTTCTCCTATAGAGGCTGATATGGCCGGATATCTCAAAATTGAGGACAGATAATCTTGTCTGGATGATCATGAATGGGAGCTGCACTCTGAAATGACAGAAGTGATCTTCTCCATATTTAGGTGTACTTTTGTGGGCCTTTTTGCCTTGGACCATAACTGGAACTGCCATAATTTCTGTATCATACACTCCTAGGGGGACTTACAGATTCAGCCAGTCTCAAGGGCTGTTTTGCGCATTTCCACTGATTGTGGTTGTTGAATGTCCTCTAGAAGGTGACCATCATCAACCCAGATTGGGCTAGGAGAATCAGGTATGCTGATCTGTTGGCATGCAGCATTCTGGGTTGTCAGGCCCTCCACTGCACATTTAGGGTTGTCAGGTCCTCCAATGCTCATTCAGGGTTGTCAGGTCCTCCACTGCACATTCAGGGTTGACAGGTCCTCCACTGCAGTCTCCAAACTGCATCTGTGTGCGTGGAGCCAACTAGAATCCTTGAAGCTGCAGGTGTTATCATGCCTGCTACGAAATCCTCTATAAAAACATGTCTGCAGGTCACAGAAATGTAGTGGTGGAAGTTAGAAGGCTTGGATTCCTTTAAGTCATTCCTTTTCCAACGTCCTGTGTTTTGCACGGTTTCTTTCACAGCAGAGGATGGCAGTAGATACATTTAAAAGTTACCTTGCCCTTTTGGCTTTCATATGCTTCCCTGATCAGCCAGTGTTGTTTAGAACACCCACAATGCCACGTTTTCTGAAAGGTGTGCTTTCCTCCTTTCTTCCTACAAAGATGTTTCGACCACAGCAAAGGATTGCCTCATTACTACCTAACCCTTTGTCAGTCCTACCGGTCTTTAATATTTTATTGGTCACCCCAGATACAGGAACAACAACAGTCTGGCTAAGGACTGAGGACCAGCAACCACTGTAGGAGGAAAGTTGCCGCCTCAACCAGCCTCTGATAACGACATATTCCTTTCCAGCATCTGAATCATGTGAGGGTGCAGAATACAGGACTTGAATGGGTTCTGAATGCTTAATTTAGACATACTGTATTCATTTAACACAGCTATTTCTTTTAGAGACACAGCCGCAGATTCCTGGCCTTTTGAATATTCCTCAGGCATTAGACTAGATCTGGAAACTTTTCCATAGTACCTCTGCATGTGCCAGAGGGTGGAGCTGTGCGGCTGTGCTCTAACCCCATTCCATGCCAGAACTTACATGCGGGCCTACATACATATATTAGCACCACCCCGCTTGCTGACATTGGTTCCTTTCTTTCTGCACCACAAGGCGTGGATCCAGAACTTCCGTCTCTCGGAGACTACTGTTTTCTCAAAATTCTCTACAGTGTGCAAGCGGTGTCACCTCTAAACTGATAGGTTTGAAAACCTATATGGACTGTTGCAAACACGTTTGTGATAGATTCCACACCAGGTTTTGCCTGTGATGTCTGGGTTAAAGGTATGATTCAAGACCTGCAGAGACTATGCACCGATTAACCCGAAGGCCATCAAGGAAAACGTGAAACTCAGTCACCAAGGATCAGAAGACTCCGCACCAGGACTGCTCCAAGTCCCTCTCTAAGGTCCGTTCCCTGTCCCGCTCCCGGACTCAATGGAGCTGCTCTAGTGCCTGCTCTTTGTCATGCTCCAAGTCCTCCGATAAGCACAAAAAAACATAAGAAGTTGAAGCGGGGTGCTGCTCCTTCCCACTATTTCCACTCTCCTGATGAATCTAGTTGGGGGTGCCAACAATCCTATTGCAGAAGGAAGTCGATTAAGGAGCTGATTCCACAGATGGTGCTGGCACAACCCAAGTTTCCTGGGCCTTCAGCAATGCTGCGTCAGATTGTAGAGTTTCTTGCAGGTATGCTCTGCTTCTTTGGCTCTCTATCAACTCCTTCTGGCACACCTTTGGCTCCACAGAGCCGAGAGACCCTCCACCTGGATTACCTCCGGCAGCTGAACCATCTGCTCCACGTCTGTTCTCTGCTTCAGGTCAGACATCGCAACAAGCATCCTAGATCCCTACAGACCTCGCTGCCTGAACAGGTGGCTGATTGTCCTTTCTGATGACAGTCCAACTTTGACCGATGTTGTATCCGAATCAGAAGAAGGCTTCGGCACTTGCTGTACAAGGCACTTGCTGTAGTGTTGTGTACCTATTGATGGTTTCTCCATGCAAAAAAAAATAATTTTGCCACACTGTCTATATCCTTTGACTACCCTATATAACACGGTCCAGGCCCTCTTGCACATGTGGCACGTTTTAATCACCGAAGTGCCCATAATTTTGCTGCTTCTCCCCTCTCTTTGGGCCGTTGTGAAAACTACAGAACTTTAGGCATCTGGCCCAGACAAACATGTATATTTTCTGAAATTCAGGCCAGGCCAGTTTCATGTGATGTATTCTTGGAGTGGCTTTCCTGAAGAAGGCACAAGCTCCCCGAAACCTGCGTAGAAATTGAAGCCACAGTTTTTGGAGATTGTGATACAATGAAATTGAAGCCTTGAGTTGCATATAGGAAATACTGCAATTGATGATGATGATGAAATAATTTGAAGCCACAGTATTTGAGATTGTAAAATAAAAAAGGTTGGAGTCACAAGGTGTGACCCACGTTGAAGAGCAGTAACCCAAATCTTTGTATGTAACTGTACACAAAATTGATTGGGAAGTCATCTTAGCATAAAATGAGGCATTCAGAAGTGGTGTATATGTAAGCGGGCAGAGTCCCACACCATATCAATCCTTTGGAGCTGAGGTCAATCCACTGGGCCTGAAAGACTTCCTGCCACCCATCAAGGGGAGGCTGGTACAGGTGTCAATGGACAACACACTGCCACATGGTACTTCAAAAAACAGAATGTGGTGGCATCACAGGCCTTCTGCCACGAGGCCTTGCACCCTTGAAAATGGCTGGACCACCCGACAGGCTCACTGAATGTCCGGACAGGTGAACGTAGCTGTAAGAGCCTAGCAGGTTAAGAGTGGCAGTCACACTCAGAGGTAGCACAAGATCTCTTCAGTGAATTGTGAGAATCTTGGCTCGATCTATTCACCACCAAGAACATGCAATGTCCCTACTTCTAGCGTTGGCATTTCCAAGACTTTCTCGCCCAGAGATTCGTTTCACCACTAGTAGAAATCTAGACTCCTGTATGCCTTTCCTCCGATACCAGTCCTGCTCCAAGATCTCAAGAAGATCAGGACAGACCAGACCCAAGTCATCCTATTGGCTCCGGAGTGGGCATGGTGAATTTGGTATTCAGAACTCATGGGATGAGACATATGTCCTTCAATCAGACTGCTCCCTCCAGGAGGACATGCTGTCGCAGCAACAGGGCAGGGTTCTGAACCCGCACCTTCATAATTTCCATCTTCATGTATTGAATATTGCTCTCTAAGTATCATAGCAACCTTTATTCATTGTACTCGTTTAAATGGCAGCTCTGACCAATAAATGGGTTTACAAAACCAATAGAAAAAGCAACCAGTTCAAGGTGCAGCAGAGAGATACATTAAATTGCAAATTAAATCTAGCATCTCATGCTTGAATGCTATAAATACATTTTATGGGATTGTACCTTAGCTATTGAATATGCTGGCACCCTCTTGTTTTCTCTGTAAATAGCTCTATTGCTGACCAGGAAAATACAAATCTACACTTCTCTAACAGAAACAAAACACAAATCTAATCTTTCCGCCTCTTGTGTCACAATACACATTACAGACACCACAGGCAACCCTAAACTCCTCTACTGCATTCTGGAAGTTGGTTGCTAGAAACTGCACCCTGAGAAATTTGAGAAGGCTGTCTGAAAACCTGCACATCATTCTGCCTCTTAAGTGGGACATCCACTTTTCTTTCCTGGCCCCTCCCCACCAAGGTCGGTGAGAATCTAGTAGTACACATGGCCAAGAACCAAGCACTGATACTACCACTCAACATTTCTACTGTATGTGGAGGTGGAAACATCATCCACAACCTGCCCTACCCAAAGAGTATGTGGACCTTAAAATCACTAGTCATATCACACATAGAATGCTTGGGTATACTCTGCTTTGTATCGTAAAAATGTGTGAGATTGGCTTGTGCATCTCTTCTTTCAGAGATGGCATGGTATACCAGCACATTGAACTCTTGCCAACTTCCATCAACTATAGGGTCAGTATCAAACCTCATGCATAGCCAACTAGGTTTTCCATTGTAAGGCCCTTTAACCTACCATTCTAAACCTCACTAAGTATGTCTGTGAGACCATTCAGGAGCGACACACCTGCATTCAGATCCACATGTGCACAAGAAGGACCTGGGAGGATGATCTTTCTTAATCTTGGCCATCGCTCTCTTGCACATACTTACCAGAAACCTTCCACCTTCTAGGTTCACCTTCCTTTAAGGAAAACATTAAAAGCTGGCTATCATATTCTGGCCCTCTCAATGGCTGTAACAATCGAGCAGCAAACACTGACTGCAAACTAGAAATCATCACAAAGGCCATGCATCTCACGTACTACACACAGCAGTACATGCACATACTGCACAATCATAACTACCATCATTAGCATCCATACATCTCGACACATAGGGGGTCATTAAGACCCTGGCGGACGGTGGTAATTTGGGGAAAGGTACTGCCAACAGGCTGGCGGTACCTTTTCCCAAATTACGACATTGGCGGTTTGGCTCAAGCCAAACCACCAATGTACTGCTCCGTCCGCCAGGGTGGTAACAGCCGCTGGGCTGGAGACCATGGTCTCCAGTCCGGCGGCCTTCACAATCCCACCCTCGGGATTATGACCCCGCCTACAGCCATTGTTTTCGTGGCAGTCTTACCGCCACAAAAACCATGGCGGTAGGCACTATCAGTGCCAGGGAATTCCTTCCCTGACACTGATAGGGGTCTACCCCACCCCCTCCCCAGAGTTCTCCCCCACACCCCATCCACACACCCACAAACACACACTCATACACACACATACCCACATCCACCCACGCATGCACACATACATAAACATACACTGCAACACACACTAACGTACATTGTTGCACACACGCATTCACAACAGACATACACTCACATTCAGTCATACACGCACGCATTCCATGGACTCACACCTGCATGCACGCATACAAAAACAGACACACACACATGTGGCGGTAGGCGGCATTTGCCGCCAATGTCATAATGAGGGCCATAATGCTTATAGTGTGCATGCACACATCGAGCACAATGTGTATATTAGAGACGTTTTCTGTGTGTCTTGTGATAGTCCTTTCCAGGGCATTATCAATGCAAGGTACTGTCAAGTATAACAATCGCAAAGGCACCAGGTCTCACCTTTAGGACCTACTGGTTTTACCAATAGTTTTAGGGCATGGTGAACAACATAGCTAAAAAAAAAAAAGGAAAATGCTGTTAAAACAGCTGACTGTGTAGTTTTTTTTTACGCACACACACGACACACCACACATTCACACACTTATAAGTTGGATTGGCAACTATAAAGAAAAGAAATGTGTGCAAGTTTTTTTTTTCCCTTTCAGAGCTCTTTGGGTGGGAGAAGCACCAATGGGGTACAGAAGCAATACGTGAGGGTGCATGTGGAGGGGCAGAAGCAATACAGGGACAGAGGATGGAAGCAACATGGGGGTGGGGAAGTAAAGCAGCGGCACAAGTAGGAGGAGGCAACACTGACAGCGCGTGTTGGGGAAAGCAACATGGAGGGCACGTGTGGGGTAAGCAAACCGAGAGCGCAAAGTTGAATGCTGGGGTCATGAGGCAAAGGGGTGAACGAGCAACAAAGAGCTGGTGAGAAAGCAATGTGGAGTGAGTGGGAGCGATCTGGGAGAGGCACGCCTGCGAGAGAGTAGCATGGTGCGGAGTGGAGGAGAGAAGTACACACGGAAGATAGCTGGAAAATACGGGCACTCTTGGAGAGAGCTTAAACCAAAAGGAAAAAGCACCTGAAAAACCGAGCAGTGGAAGAACATAGTGATGCGTCCATGTTCCAGGGGAAGGAAAACACAAGAAGAGGAAGGAAATCCCACACAAACTATGGATAAGAAGCAAGCAAATGAGTTACAGTAAAGCCAACGAATAGTAAAATAGTGGGCTCTAAGCCAACTGTAAGCTAACATCGCATGCGCTTTGTCTTAGCGAGACCTAAACAAGTTTTGGAGGGCTTTAGAAACTGCTGCCATGATAGCTATGTTGTGGCTCCTTATATGTTACTGTGTTCTAGGTCGTGTACATTGTGAATGATGCAGGGAATCTTGACTGTAATCCTTGACCCCATTGGGTACTAATAGAGTAATTACAATGCAAGGTTTGCATAGTTTTCGGTGGTGTAGGAATAGTTTGATTAGCTGATTTTATCACTCTTATTTTTGAAACCCAGTGAACTACAGCAGAGCAAAATGACTTGTTGCTTTCTTTGTCAAGGATAGTTTCTCCTAGAGTTGTTGTTAATGCTGAAACTGCCAGTCATGAAGGGAAGAGGTTGTTCAATCTGTCTTTTGACTTTATTTTCCATGAAAATGAAGACATCTCCTCAAAGAGCACTGAACACCTCTAGAACCCCTTTTATCACCTACCTTTTTGTCAGTTATGTTGAATCATAAACCTGATCCTTGCATGATGATCAGCATCCCGCAGCTACCCAGCTGTGTTTGCACTGTACAAGTACCATTGCATACGTTTTGCTTCGATTCAATACGTTTGTGGCCTGATTGTAATTTGTCATGATACGTGAGTTCACTGTTAATTCTCCAATAGGTGTATGATGATGGGATGGCTCAGGGTGCTGGGAATAACACCAGTTCAGAGGCAAGTGCTCGACTGGTAATGTGGTATAATGTGGAGGACATTTTTTTATATACATAAAATACCTTTCATCACTGTACCAGCGGGTTAGATGATTTGTATGCATTTTGCCATCCACACTGCTGCCTGCTTTTCTCGTATGCCCAACGGGAAAGCTGCAGCAAGCAAGTCAACTCTAATGTAGGATGAAGGCCTACATTCCACACCGAAATACAGAAAATCTGAACCTGGAAGAATGGCTCCTGAAGTACCAATATTGTGTCACAGAAGCATCCCACAGTGCTTGGGAAGTCTGAAAGAGAATCAGCTAGAGAGTGTTATCCTTTAAATGTTAATGTTTTGTACGTTGTTTGCAAAAAGAGCGATTTATATTTGTCGCATTTTATTATTTTTTCTTCTCTTGGTTAGTGGAGTACATGCATGCCCATCTTTGAGATTGCACCTGGTAGTTTCCACCTACGTTCAGGAAAAGGCCCGGAGCCTTCTATTCAAAGGTTTAAATAGCTCCCATTTTCTGATACTAAGAGAATTATCTAAACTCTCGTGCCAGTTGAGCCTGTGACCAGTTGTGACTGCAAACTGCTGTGGAGGAAGCTTTATGCTAGTCACGTACACTATTGGAGCAGTGAACCAAAAGGTTTTCAGTTGTTGAACCTTTTATGCTTTCTTTAAAAAAATTAAATACAGCCTCACCCACAATTCCTTCTGGACATTTCGCTGTATAAATCAGTACATTGCTTTTCTTGTTATGTTCACAAACCGACTTGAAATAGGCAAACGTGATACAGAAAAGGCCTTCCTTGAAACCGTAAATATTGATGTTCTGTTTAAAAACGACTTAGAACAATATAACAATCATTGTAGTTATAATTATGGAGATTAAAATGTCATTGGCATTTAATCCACAACCTCTATAATGCACCTTCAGTTCATGCTACTCCACACAAGGCAGATCTCCTGGCCGTTCCCGAGAAGCCCATGGAGTCTATTGTGGTGTTAAATGTGGTGCATGGAACTTTTTGCTATATAATAGTTTCACGCTGCTGGGTCTTGCACATTCTACAAAGGAGATGATGGGAATTGTGAATCTCTTTATTCAAGCCCCAAGCCCAACGCTGATATCCAAATGAGTTGAACCCACAATTAAAATGTGCACCGTGACCCAGCAAACGCTAGGAGGATGCCACATACTGGACATAGAGCACATAAGGGAATGAAGAGTTTAGACTCAGTGGAAATGTGAGGGGCACAGACAAGACTGGTTGGTGAAACGGTCACAAAGAGGGCAAACCAGGAGTACAACTTAAAAAATAAGTTTGAACAGTATAGGAAGAAGCAAATACAACATATCTCCCTTTTTCCACACCAGTGAGATTAAGCCTACAATACAAAGGCAGCATCACTTTTCATGAAGTAATGTTTCACTTTCAGGTATTTTCATAGCCAGTAATGGGCTTGTCTCTCAACTAGTGCTGGGATGCCTCTAGGTCACCATGTGCTCTATAAATCCTGTAGCATAATACACTATACTAATTCCAGTAAGGGCCACATAAAGAATGAATTCACGCAGTAGGGGTGCAATGTTTGTGGCTGGATTCCTCAGATAGAAGGTGACATCATCCGTGTACATGAACACCACCAGCCGCCTCAATGTCTAGCAAAGAAGGCAATCAGCATGGTGTTGCCAAAGGTGCACCATCAGGGCTCCATTGCAATGGCATAGAGAATCTGGGAAAGTGAGTAACCTTGTGTTCGATGGCATCTGTCGCTGTAGATACGCATGTTTTGCAATAGCTCGCCATCTGGTGTTGGGCCGGAGTGTTACAAGTTGTTTTTCTTCGAAGAAGTCTTTCGAGTCACGGGACCGAGTGACTCCTCCTTTTGTCTCCATTGCGCATGGGCGTCGACTCCATCTTCGATTGTTTTTTTTCCGCCATCGGGTTCGGACGTGTTCCTGTCGCTCCGAGTTTCGGAACGGAAAAATAGCTAATTTCAGAAGATTTTCGTCGGTATTGTTGCGTTCGGGGTCGGCGTAGTTAGATTCAACACCGCGTCTAAGATCGAAGAGCTCCGGTGCCCTTCGGGGTAATTTTTTCGATCCCCCGTCGGGGCCTGGTCGGCCCGACCGCGTGCAGAAGAACGCCGATGGAACGGACCCCGTTCCGTTTCTGTCCCAAATGCCACAATAAATACCCCTATACAGACCAACACTTGGTCTGCAACCTGTGCCTGTCACCTGAGCACAGCGAAGACACCTGCGAGGCCTGTCGTGCGTTCCGGTCCCGAAAAACTCTCCAAGGCCGTCGAGCCAGAAGACTTCAGATGGCGTCCGCGCCGACAGCCCACCGGGAGTTCGAGGAACAAGAAGAGGAGGGATCCTTTTCGATCCAAGAATCGGACTCCGAAGGATTCGACGATACACAAACCGTAAGTAGGACGTCGAAAACCACTCAAAAGAAGATTTACAAGGCCCAGGGGACGCCACTGCCATCAGGCCATGGCTCGACCCATAAATTCGGTGACCGACCGTCGGCACCGAAAAAGGCCCAAACAGTGCCGAGATCGTCCGACTCGGGTCGAGACACCGGCACGCAGCCTTCTCGGGACCGAGAAAGTGCTGGAGACAAGCATAGACACCGAGATACCGGTGTAGACACGGCTCGACGCCGAGACAGCGGCACCGAAGAATATCGACGCCGAGAGGTTTCGGCCCCGAAAAAGAAAAAAGTCACCTCGGAGCCGAAAAAAGATGCAGACAGGGTTTCGGTGCCGAAACAAACTGCAACCGACCCAGTTTCAGGCTCTTATACAGAAGAGCACTCGCTAACCTCCCAAATGCAAAAGCATAGGTTTGAGGAAGAACTACACTCAACGGATGTAGACCATACGCAAAAGCGTATTTTCATACAGCAGGGGACAGGAAAAATAAGCACCCTTCCCCCTATTAGAAGAAAGAGAAGATTGGAGTTCCAAACTGAACAAACACCACAAACAAAAGTGATGAAAAAAGTTACGCCACCACCCTCTCCTCCACCTGTGATTAACGTCTCACCAGCACAAACTCCATCACATTCCCCAGCTCACACCACCATGAGCCAGGGTGACCAAGATCAAGACGCATGGGACTTATACGACGCCCCAGTGTCAGATAACAGTCCGGAGGCATACCCTACGAAGCCATCTCCACCAAGTGGTGGCTAGAGCAGCACAATTTCACAATGTAAGCCTCCACTCAGAACAGGTCGAGGATGACTTTTTATTCAACACACTCTCCTCCACCCACAGCTCCTACCAAAGCCTGCCTATGCTCCCTGGTATGCTCCGGCACGCAAAAGAAATCTTTAAGGAGCCGGTCAAAAGTAGGGCAATCACACCAAGAGTGGAAAAAAAGTATAAGGCGCCTCCTACAGACCCGGCTTTTATCACTACACAGCTGCCACCAGACTCTGTCGTCGTAGGAGCAGCTAGGAAAAGGGCCAACTCCCACACATCTGGAGATGCACCACCCCCAGATAAAGAAAGCCGCAAGTTCGATGCAGCTGGTAAAAGAGTCGCAGCACAAGCTGCAAACCAGTGGCGCATCGCTAACTCCCAGGCACTACTTGCGCGCTATGACAGAGCCCATTGGGATGAGATGCAACATCTCATTGACCATCTGCCCAAGGACCTACAAAATAGGGCAAAACAAGTGGTTGAGGAGGGACAGACCATTTCCAACAACCAAATCCGCTCCTCCATGGACGCTGCAGATACAGCTGCACGGACAATTAATACATCTGTAACTATCAGAAGGCATGCATGGCTCCGAACGTCTGGATTTAAACCAGAGATTCAGCAAGCAGTTCTCAATATGCCTTTTAACGAAAAAGAACTGTTCGGTCCAGAAGTGGACACAGCGATTGAGAAACTCAAAAAAGACACGGACACTGCTAAAGCCATGGGCGCACTCTACTCCCCGCAGAGCAGAGGGAATTACAGCACTTTCCGTAAAACACCCTTTAGAGGGGGGTTTTGGGGTCAAAGCACACAAGCCAGCACCTCACAGGCAACACCGTCCAGTTACCAGGGACAGTACAGAGGAGGTTTTCGGGGACAATATAGAGGAGGGCAATTCCCTAGAAATAGAGGAAAATTTCAAAGCCCCAAAACCCCTACTACTAAGCAGTGACTCACACGTCACTCACCCCCTCCACACAACACCAGTGGGGGGAAGAATAAGTCATTATTACAAAGCATGGGAGGAAATCACTACAGACACTTGGGTTCTAGCAATTATCCAACATGGTTATTGCATAGAATTTCTACAATTCCCTCCAAACATACCACCAAAAGCACAAAATTTGACAAAACATCATTCCAATCTCCTGGAGATAGAAGTGCAGGCACTACTGCAAAAGAATGCAATCGAATTAGTGCCAAACACACAAATAAACACAGGAGTTTACTCACTGTACTTTCTGATACCAAAGAAGGACAAAACGCTGAGACCAATCCTAGACCTCAGAATAGTGAACACATTCATCAAATCAGACCACTTTCACATGGTCACACTACAAGAAGTATTACCATTGCTAAAACTACACGACTACATGTCAACTTTAGTCCTCAAGGACGCGTATTTCCATATACCAATACACCCATCGCACAGGAAATACCTAAGGTTTGTATTCAAAGGAATACATTACCAATTCAAGGTACTGCCTTTCGGATTAACAACCGCACCAAGAGTCTTTACCAAATGTCTAGCGGTAGTCGCTGCACACATCAGAAGGCAGCAAATACATGTGTTCCCATATCTAGACGACTGGCTAATCAAGGCCCATTCGTTAATAGAGTGCTCAAATCACACAAATCAGATCATACAAACCCTCTTCAAACTAGGGTTCACCGTCAACTTCACGAAATCCAACATTCTGCCGTGCAAGGTACAACAATACCTAGGAGCCATAATAGACACAACAAATGGAGTAGCCACTCCAAGTCCCCAAAGAATTCAAAATTTCAACACCATCATACAACGCATGTATCCAACACAAAAAATACAAGCAAAGATGATATTGCAACTCCTAGGCATGATGTCTTCATGCATAGCCATTGTCCCAAACGCAAGACTGCACATGAGGCCCTTACAACAGTGCCTAGCATCACAGTGGTCTCAAGCACAGGGTCATCTTCTAGATCTGGTGTTAATAGACCGCCAAACTTACCTCTCGCTTCTGTGGTGGAACAACATAAATTTAAACAAGGGGCGGCCTTTCCAAGACCCAGTGCCACAATACGTAATAACAACAGATGCTTCCATGACAGGGTAGGGGGCACACCTCGATCAACACAGCATACAAGGACAATGGAACGTACATCAAACAAAACTGCATATAAATCACCTAGAACTACTAGCAGTTTTTCAAGCACTAAAAGCTTTCCAACCAATAATAGTTCACAAATACATTCTCGTCAAGACAGACAACATGACAACAATGTATTATCTAAACAAGCAAGGGGGGACACACTCCACGCAGTTAAGCCTGCTAGCACAAACAATTTGGCGTTGGGCAATTCACAACCAAATTCGCCTAATAGCACAATTTATACCAGGGATCCAAAATCAACTCGCAGACAACCTCTCTCGAGATCACCAACAGGTCCACGAATGGGAAATTCACCCCCAAATTCTGAACACCTATTTCAAACTCTGGGGAACACCTCAAATAGACTTGTTTGCGACGAAGGAGAACGCAAAATGCCAAAACTTCGCATCCAGATACCCACACAAACAGTCCCTAGGCAATGCCCTATGGATGAACTGGTCAGGGATATTTGCTTACGCTTTTCCTCCTCTCCCTCTCCTTCCTTACCTGGTAAACAAACTCAGTCAAAACAAACTCAAACTCATATTGATAGCACCAACTTGGGCAAGGCAACCCTGGTACACAACGCTGCTAGACCTATCAGTAGTACCCTACATCAAATTGCCCAACAGGCCAGATCCGTTGACACAACACAACCAAAAGATCAGACACCCAGATCCAGCATCGCTGAATCTAGCAATCTGGCTCCTGAGATCCTAGAATTCGGGCACTTACAACTTACCCAAGAATGTATGGAAGTCATAAAGCAAGCCAGAAGGCCATCCACCAGGCACTGCTATGCAAGTAAATGGAAGAGGTTTGTTTGCTACTGCCATATTAATCAAATACAACCTTTACACACAACTCCAGTCATTAAAGCATTCATGGAGGGCCTTAGGAGAATTATACCACCAAGAACACCACCTGTTCCTTCATGGAACCTAAATGTTGTCCTAACTAGACTTATGGGTCCACCTTTTGAACCCATGCACTCCTGCGAAATACAGTTCCTAACCTGGAAGGTTGCATTTCTCATCGCCATTACTTCCCTAAGAAGAGTAAGCGAGATTCAGGCGTTTACAATACAAGAACCTTTTATACAACTACACAAGAATAAGGTCGTCCTAAGGACTAATCCTAAATTTTTGCCAAAGGTTATTTCACCGTTCCATCTAAATCAAACAGTGGAACTTCCAGTGTTCTTTCCACAGCCAGATACCGTAGCTGAAAGGGCACTACATACATTAGATGTCAAAAGGGCATTAATGTATTACATTGACAGAACAAAGAACATCAGAAAAACTAAACAACTATTTATTGCATTTCAAAAACCTCATGCAGGAAACCCAATATCAAAACAAGGTATAGCCAGATGGATAGTTAAATGCATCCAAATCTGCTACCTTAAAGCTAAACGACAGCTGCCCATTACACCAAGGGCACACTCAACCAGAAAGAAGGGTGCTACCATGGCCTTTCTAGGAAACATCCCAATGCAAGAAATATGTAAGGCAGCCACATGGTCTACGCCTCACACATTCACCAAGCACTACTGTGTAGATGCGTTATCCGCACAACAAGCCACAGTAGGTCAAGCCGTATTAAGAACATTATTTCAAACTACTTCCACTCCTACAGGCTGAGCCACCGCTTTTGGGGAGATAACTGCTTACTAGTCTATGCAAAACATGCGTATCTACAGCGACAGATGCCATCGAACTGAAAATGTCACTTACCCAGTGTACATCTGTTTGTGGCATCAGTCGCTGTAGATTCGCATGTGCCCACCCGCCTCCCCGGGAGCCTGTAGCAGTTTGGAAGTTACCTTCAACTATTTGTATATGTATCATCTCAACCTTAAATAGGTACATACTTAGTCACTCCATTGCATGGGCACTATTACTACAATTCAACTCCTACCTCACCCTCTGCGGGGAAAAACAATCGAAGATGGAGTCGACGCCCATGCGCAATGGAGACAAAAGGAGGAGTCACTCGGTCCCGTGACTCGAAAGACTTCTTCGAAGAAAAACAACTTGTAACACTCCGGCCCAACACAAGATGGCAAGCTATTGCAAAACATGCGAATCTACAGCGACTGATGCCACGAACAGATGTACACTGGGTAAGTGACATTTTCATTAGTGCCTCTATCACTATAGGTTTGGGTACCTTGCCATTAATGCACAGCCTCACAGACAGTAAAGTATATATGTGCCAGAGGAGGGAAAACAGGTAAGATAACTCCAATGAATCAAACACCTTAATGGCGTCCAGGAAGGCAGACAATTTCTGGAGTTGCAGGTTTAAGATGTGGAGAAGAGCAAAGAGAGACCGAGGGTAATGGCTTGTCGAGTGACCAGGGACAAAGCCCAACTGGCATGGTCTCAATCTCAGGGAGAAGGGGCAGGATGCCAGCCACTATCATTTAGGTAAGTATTTTATTATACACATTGATGATAGAGAGAGGACAGTAAGAGTTGCAAATGTTAGGTTTATCTAGCTGAAGGAGCATGGCCTCCTCGTACATTGATAGGTGATGGGGCGCCAGTAGCTCCACATATTCCTTATAGAAACGGACCATACAGTTATCCAGACCCGTGGCCCTGCCCCCGCCCCGCCATGCTTCTAATAGGCTGGACAATCTATTTTGTGGTGAATGGGATATCTAAGTAGAGCATGTGGTTATTACCTAGCCAAATGAGGTGCATGGAGTCAAAGTATAGGTTAACATAGAATCTAAGCATGGTCTTGGAAATGCCCTCAGTCGAGTAGTGGAGTTCCCCTTCAGCATCCAATAGTACAGTAATGTAGCAGCTTCTCCAGATCTTCCGAAAGGTGTCAGAAGTGTTCTGCCTACCCTATCTCTGTCTCCATAGCGACGAGCTACAGCCTCCTTGTGCAGGAAGCGGACCTCACTGTCAGCTCAATATTTGTATTCTAACAATGTATTACAGAGTTGAGGGAGCTATTGCACATTGGTCGCATAGAAAGACCTGGTGTGGCTCTCAATTTAAACTTTAGAGTCATTTGTACAGGTCTGCCAGAATGGCAGACTGTTTGGAGGTGCAGATTCCCCACATGTATGCCTTTAAAGCCTCCCAGACTACTCTGGGGAAAGTCTACAGAGCCCGAATTGTGCTTGAAGTATCAAATGATAACGACTCATACCTCTGAGTGAAAGCAGGGGTCACTGAACGGCAAGTGAAAATGCAGGCCAACGGCTCACCCAAGAATAAAGTAATGAGCACAGACGCATGGTCAGAAAGTGTCCGCATCAGCTGTGCCCCACCGTGACCACACAGCCACAAAAATCATGGGTGAGGAGTCGATTCACAACCAGGCACCTCTAGAGGCAGTCACACACGTGGCCTCAGCCACATGGGGGGTGGCGAAAGCATCAAACATCTGCTAGAGTATGGTAAGTCAGAAAAGCTTGGAGTTCTGCAGCCGAATGGGGGTGCTGACACCAGCTGGACTGAAACCTGTCAGCTAGGGGGTCTAGGACAACATTAAAATCATCACCTCAAACCACAGTATTGTGACCAAGGGCATCAATCTTTTCCCATACGTCCACAAAGAAATCTGGGAAGTCTACATTAGGGCCATACACACGCAACCCATGCAAGATTGCATATTGGCCCTCCAAATCAATAAGGAATCTGATTGTCCTACACTGCTGATCTCTACTGAATAGCAGAGCCACTCCATGGACATAGGCTGAGAATGTGGAGGTGTGCTCCTCACCTGTCCACCTGGATCGCAGACAGTCTCGGGTATGCGGCTCTAAGTAGGTCTTTTGCAGTAGTGTGATATCCACCTGGTGGCTGCGAAGCTAAGCAAATGTTAACCATATTTTCCAGTCATTGTTCAGGCCACGTGCATTCCAGGCCAACATTGTGATGACCTACGTAGTTAAGGGGAGCCCATCCAAGGCGTCCTAAGCAGCCTGAGCAGCCATACCACTGAAAGAAAGTCCCAGTAGAGGGCCATAGTGTTAGGAGGACATTCATATAACACACATAAAGCAATGAGAAGCAGCGTGGAAACTTCAAACAAACCCATAAACCAACATTCCCACCTTCCATCCACGTAAACCACCCAAACCAGTTGAAGAAAGATACCCTTACAACAAACAAAAACACAGGTAGCAAACAACATGGGACTCATCCTTTAGGTAGGCCAGAGAGGTGGGCTGTCTTCTGATACTGCAATTGGAACAGGGGGTCCTGAGTGAACATTTGAAAAGCCGTGAAAACAATGAGTCATTTTCATTGAGGCGATTGTCGTCATCAGTCTAGGAATCCATATTGTGGGGCCAGCAGGAGCATCTGGGACAGAACTTAAGAGCCAGTTTAGGATCAGTGAAAATTTGTGTCTTCCTATTAAGAGTATCACAGAGCTTGGCGGGTTAAAGGAGAGCATAAGAAAAGGCCAATTTCATCAGCAAGCATTTGTCTGAGAAATTTCTTGCAAGCAGTCTGTTCTGTGGAGGTGAAATCTGGGTAAAACAGTAGTTTGCTACCTTGATACCAAAGCTCTCCCGAGCGAGGTGCAGGATAGTGTTCCTGTCTCTGTACAGAGTAGGCAAGCTATAATGGGTCTTGCAGGCCCCCTCACCCCCCACACAAGTGGAGGACATGGGCCTAAGTAGCGATGCGCCCATTCCACTGAAAACATATGAGTTAGATGTTTTCCAAGTAGGGAGAGCAGGAGACCACGTAGAGTTCCACCGATCGGGCGGTCGGGGAGGGGAACGGAGTAGGTGCTAAAGTGAGCACCCCCCTTTGGAGTATGTGTGACTATAAGGGGACACTCCCCCTCCCATAGACCTAGGGCTAATTGCCCGACAGGAATAGGGCCCCCGTAGTTTAGCTTTCCACAAGTAGGCCCTCCTCTCTATTACTAACATCGGAGCTCCTCCTACTGAGGCAGCCTTTCACTCTGCATCTGTAGTGCATGATATTTAGGGATCCGAGGCCCTGAAGAATGCCCCTAGACCTCCTTTGGCTATTAGTAGTGGGCAGAAACATGTTGGCCATTAATTAATAGATAGGTGACCCTTTGAGGCATTATTCTCATATAGGTGTCCCATCACTTGTTTTTAGCCTCACCAGCAGTCACCACGAATAACACAGGTGACGACTTGGTGTTTTTATATGTCCTGTAGCACAACTGGATCCCGCATCTATCCACATAACTTTAATCTCTGCACTCCCTCCGAGTTCTTTTAATGGTGAGGTTGAGTCTGTCCAGGTGGCATTGTCCTACCCGGATGGGGCTAGGTGGTCATATGATGAAGCAAGACACTATATAGTGTGTGAGACCACCTAGTCCGTAAAGGAAATTTCCCCTACCGCACAGCTGTATGCAGCACGCTAAACAAATCTCAAAATTTGAGTTAAAAGGGTCCAGGGTAAATTCGTTGCCAGTGGTTCCCTTACAACACCCCATACTTCTTGTGTTTATGGTTTTGCTTCTGGGGAGACAGTATGGGGTTTTGGTTTTTCTTCTCTCCCCAACTCTCTGTTTGTGTTAAGAGAGTTCCACCGATGTCATGGTGGTGGACTCAGGCAGTCCAGGACCATAATGTTGCTGCATCTGGAGTGACCTTCCAAATCTTCATTTTTGGCCTTTATCGCCTCAGGTACATTTTCCTTGCAAAGGAGTTGCTCCATTTGTGATACGGCTCCATCCTTCAAGTCAGAGATCTGCTGTTCCAGATGGGCCAACTGATCATCATGTTTATTTAGGCGATTTCACATACACTGGGCACAAGCAGGCCGCAAGCACAGGATGAGTAAATTGGGGCCAGGTGGGTTGGATCCTCTGCACTCCCATTGAGTCTTTTTGAAGGCGGCCCACCACTCCCTGAGTGTTGCATGGGGAGCACAAGCAGACTGCAACCCTCTCAGGCTGCACCCGGCACAAACAGCTGGTCCCTAAATGCTAGGCATGGGAAGGAAAGAGGATCTACCTCCCAAATGAGTAAGGGGATAAAAGGAAAAGGTGCAACGAGCGGGACTGCGACCCCGCATCTCCCTCTAGGGAAGCTGTAGCCAGAATTCTGCTCCTTCAGCAAGGCACAATAAGAGCTATCCTCACCGGCCAGGCCCCACAACCACTACCAGCTTCATACCAGCATTTGTCCAACCTGACTGACCTGGCAGTGGTCCCTAAAGAGGGAAAGGCTCCCGGGCACCCGCAGTGGCCTGGGCCTAGGAAGTTGGCCTCGCAGGTGGCCGAGGTGCTCAGTGCCCTGCTAGCTGGCTGCCCAACACCTCAACAGTCGCTCCGGCAGCAGCTCATGATAGACCAGGCATCAAGGAGCAGGGATTGCAGTAGTAACTGCTGGATGTTGCAGGATTTTTCCCCCGGAACAGCAGAGCCTCACGCAGTGGCAGCCATCTTGCTGCTCGGCTCTCTGGTGCTCCCCAAATCTATGGTTTTCCTTTAGCATCTTAAAACAGTCATGCCATTCCATCATCCTTACCTGACTGAGTCGAACATAGCAATGTGGTTTATCAAAAAAGTCTTCAACCACCAACATCCTTGTACTCTTCCAACCAATTTGGATTACAATGTGAGTGGGTAAAACGATGTCTTAGATATTCAAACTGAGGAAACCTTGTTATGGAATGTAGAGTACGATGATGCAACTTAAGTTTGTCATGGTTAAACTCCTTGATCTTCCTGTTAGGTTTGACAGTTTCCTTGCACTCGCTCATCATTCTGTTGACCCATCTGATTGCACCTTTTGCCCAGTCCTCTTTGCTGTCTCTAGCAAATAACACACCATCACTTATCACACAGTCTTCAAGAACACAGTTCCATTCACAGTCCTCTCTTCTGCCTGATAATCTAGAAAGGCAATCTGACATACAGTTTTTCTTGCTTGAAATACACTTGAAGTTGAAATGAAATCCAAATATGTTGGACAAAATCCTAGTCAATCTGAAAGAAGTCTTACCAGTACCTTTACCTCATCAGTCTTCGGAATGTAATACCTGCTCCCACAAGAAAGTTTTGAAACGTGGCTATCTTTTAATGACCTCGTTGCACATGCAATAGTGTTACTACTCTCCTCCTCTCAGACTTCTGAATTAAGATGCTTCCAAAATTATATAACGGGCAACAATTGTGACAAGGCATTCTTTCTATTCATCAAAAGATGAGCTAGGGCATTGATTATCTTTTCCTTAATGACTTGAAAATCTCTGGTCGTTTATTGTGTCCACTCGAATTTGGAATTCTGATTCAACCTCAGAAGAGCATACGCATAGAAAATCCCTCCACAAAAAATGTAGTACTTGCATAGTCTCAGACATTGGAGTATTCTATCTTTATCAGTGTACATTTTAAATTCTTTGATCACTAATACGTCTTTTCAGCTTTAATAACCTTGCAAGGAACGCTGTGTCCCTCAATACTCAACCTCTTTATCTGGGAATTTGATTTTTACTTCTGTAAAGTCCTCCCTATACTTCAAAGTATCTAACGCACTTTAAATAAAGTGCTGCTATGCCCTGAGAGGGAATATAAACACAGGTATATCAACCTGAGATGCAGAAATCCCTCCTACTTTCAAATAGGTTTTCCGTGATCCTCTGCAACACAGAGTTGGCAGATGCCCGACCAGAAGACTGCACCATCTAAAATGTTGTTAAATGTTTGCAACTGCCAGTCAGTTCAATTTGATGATAGCCAGCACACAAACCTAAAATTGAAAAATATCACCTATGGAGGCAAACGGGTCCTGAATTTTGTTTAACGACTGCTTGCTTAACGACCAGAGGTGAGAGCAAGCTGCCTCATTTCTTCCATACTGGGACTATAGGTGCAGCCCATTCCGATGATTTCACGAGCTCCATAGCTCCATCTTTGCCCTTGTCTTTTAGCATCTTTGAGAGCCCTTGTCTGACACAGTTGAACATATTGCCATTGATGCCTCACAGGACTAGCATTTTCCTCTAATTTAATTTTATGCTAAAATCACTCAACTGTTGCAAAATACGTCCTTGTAATGTGAAGGAATATGATCAATATCTTAAATGTAATCTGAAGTATGCAATAGTAGTGCAGCTGTTAAAGATCTTAGTCATCCCCACATTCGTTCAATGAGCCTTCCCTAACAAGTTTGGATTTTTTTACTATTTTTAGCTATATACACCTTACCCGTTTGTTTTACATTTAGACTAAACACCCGATGTCATAAAACCTAACATATCAATAGTGTTCCCACAATAAAAGAAGGTTTTGATATCTGATTCCTGTGGTTGTTTTGTTGTCCTTTCATTCTGTGGAGAATTTAAAGTCAGTCACAGTATATGGAGACCCTGAATAGTCTAGAACTCCAGTAAACTTATTGGCTATGTACATTTCACCGTCTGGTAGCAGATAGCTTTCTTCATCAGTTCCCTGACCAAAATGCAGAACAACTTAATTCACACCAGCATTGGGATAAGAAGACTTTGGAATATCAGCACTACCAAGTATAATGCTTTTTTCAGGATTCACAATACTACATTGATTCTTCGTGTGCAGCTGGTGCGCCTGTTATAAAAGTGTTTTTTTTGCGTTTGAAACATTCTTGTCAAGTAGCCTCGCAAGAACATGAACCCAACAATAGCATCTGTGGCTACAGTTTGCTCAAGGGACAAGTGTGTTTTTGCTTTTAGAATGTCTGTCCTGTGTTTTTGCTTCAACTTTACTTCTGATGCCACAGACATCATTCGTAGACAGTTGTACCTCTCCAAGTTCCTTGACATAGTGGAGTATAATTTGAACTATATGTAAGGAAATGCCTCCTTGGCATGGTTATCCCCTGACTTTTTGCCTTTGCTGATGCTAAGTTTTGATTTGAAAGTGTGCTGAGGCCTGCTAACCAGGCCCCAGCACCAGTGTTCTTTCCCTAACCTGTACTTTTGTTTCCACAATTGGCACACCCTGGCATCCAGGTAAGTCCCTTGTAACTGGTACCAAGGGCCCTGATGCCAGGGAAGGTCTCTAAGGGCTGCAGCATATCTTGTGCCACCCTGGGGACCCCTCACTCAGCACAGACACACTGCTTGCCAGCTTGTGTGTGCTAGTGAGGACAAAACGACTAAGTCGTCATGGCACTCCCCTCAGGGTGCCATGCCAACCTCACACTGCCTATGTAGTATAGATAAGTCACCCCTCTAGCAGGCCTTACAGCCCTAAGGCAGGGTGCACTATACCATAGGTGAGGGCATAAGTGCATGAGCACTATGCCCCTACAGTGTCTAAGCAAAACCTTAGACATTGTAAGTGCAGGGTAGCCATAAGAGTATATGGTCTGGGAGTCTGTCATGCACGAACTCCACCGCACCATAATGGCTACACTGAAAACTGTGAAGTTTGGTATCAAACTTCTCAGCACAATAAATGCACACTGATGCCAGTGTACATTTTATTGTAACATACACCCCAGAGGGCACCTTAGAGGTGCCCCCTGAAACCTTAACCGACTATCCGTGTAGGCTGACTAGTTTTAGCAGCCTGCCACACACCAGACATGTTGCTGGCCACATGGGGAGAGTGCCTTTGTCACTCTGTGGCTGGTAACAAAGCCTGTACTGGGTGGAGATGCTTCACACCTCCCCCTGCAGGAACTGTAACACCTGGCGGTGAGCCTCAAAGGCTCACCCCCTTTGTTACAGCACCCCAGGGCACTCCAGCTAGTGGAGTTGCCCGCCCCCTCCGGCCACGGCCCCACTTTTGGCGGCAAGGCCACAGGAGATAATGAGAAAAACAAGGAGGAGTCACTGGCCAGTCAGGACAGCCCCTAAGGTGTCCTGAGCTGAGGTGACTCTAACTTTTAGAAATCCTCCATCTTGCAGATGGAGGATTCCCCCAATAGGATTAGGGATGTGCCCCCCTCCCCTCAGGGAGGAGGCACAAAGAGGGTGTACCCACCCTCAGGGCTAGTAGCCATTGGCTACTAACCCCCAGACCTAAACACACCCCTAAATTCAGTATTTATGGGCTCCCCAGAACCTAGGAACTCAGATTCCTGCAACCTAAGAAGAAGAGGACTGCTAAGCTGAAAAACCCTGCAGAGAAGACGGAGACACCAACTGCTTTGGCCCCAGCTCTACCGGCCTGTCTCCCCACTTCTAAAGACACTGCTCCAGCGATGCTCTCCCCAGGGACCAGCGACCTCTGAATCCTCAGAGGACTGCCCTGCATCTAGAAGGACCAAGAACTCCCGAGGACAGCGGCCCTGTTCACCAAAGACTGCAACTTTGAAACAAAGAAGCAACTTTGAAACAACTTGCGTTTCCCGCCGGAAGCGTGAGACTTGACACTCTGCACCCGACACCCCCGGCTCGACTTGTGGAGAACAATCACTTCAGGGAGGACTCCCCGGCGACTGCGAGACCGTGAGTAGCCAGAGTTCAGCCCCCCTGAACCCCCACAACGACGCCTGCAGAGGGAATCCCGAGGCTCCCCCTGACCGCGACTGCCTGCTTCCAAGATCCGACGCCTGGTAAAGACTCTGCACCCGCAGCCCCCAGGACCTGAAGGATCCGAACTCCAGTGCAGGAGTGACCCCCAGGAGGCCCTCTCCCTTGCCCAGGTGGTGGCTACCCCGAGGAGCCCCCCCCTTGCCTGCATGTATCGCTGAAGAGACCCCTTGGTCTCCCATTGAAACCTATTGAAAACCCGACGCGTGTTTGCACACTGCACCCGGCCGCCCCCGTGCTGCTGAGGGTGTACTTTCTGTGTGGACTTGTGTCCCCCCGGTGCCCTACAAAACCCCCCTGGTCTGCCCTCCGAAGATGCGGTACTTACCTGCTGGCAGACTGGAACCAGGGCACCCCCTTCTCCATTGAAGCCTATGAGTTTTGGGCACCACTTTGACCTCTGCACCTGAGCTGCTGGTGTGGTAACTTTGGGGTTGCTCTGAACCCCCAACGGTGGGCTACCTTGGACCCAAACTTGAACCCCGTAGGTGGTTTACTTTCCTGCAAAAACTAACAAACTCTTACTCCCCCCAGTAACTGTTGAAAATTGCACTGTCTAGTTTTAAAATAGCTATATGTCATGTATGTGAAAACTATATATGCTATTTTGCTAATTCAAAGTTCCTAAAGTACCTACCTGCAATACCTTTCATTTGAAGTATTACATGTAAACCTTGAACCTGTGGTTCTTAAAATAAACTAAGAAAATATATTTTTCTATACAAAAACCTATTGGCCTGGAATTGTCTTTGAGTGTGTGTTCCTCATTTATTGCTTGTGTATGTACAACAAATGCTTAACACTACTCCTTTGATAAGCCTACTGCTCGACCACACTACCACAAAATAGAGCAGTATTATCTCTTTTTGCCACTATCTTACCTCTAAGGGGAACCCTTGGACTCTGTGCATACTATTCCTTACTTTGAAATGGTGCATACAGAGCCAACTTCCTACACTATGGCTACTGTTTAATGGATGAATCACCAGCGGTACCAAGTAACAGTTCTTGTGGATTACACTACATTTTGCAAGGTAACAAGTCTGTAGCAACTGTTACAATGAAATGCAGGACAGCCAGGGTTCATCAGCATTGTGCGAAGGGAAGCCGACTTGCACAGTAACATGGTGTAATACCAGGACTTTAAGTGGGCCGGGTCCTGTCAGTGCTCAGCACCTGCAGTTCTTAAAAATTAAAAACATAAAAAATAGGTGCATAGACGGGTCCCTATCGAGCTCTCAATTTTTTCTCACCCTCAGAGTGAAAACAAAATCTTAACTCTGCAGCAGTACCACTCTTCACTGCCTTTTATCTAACATCAGAGACTTGTTATAGTTCTTTCAGTCTCATAGTTTCAGAACCGAAACATTTTCAATATTATATACAACGACGCCATAGTTGTTGCTTATTTATCTTATGCAATTAACAGCCACTGACAAAGCCAATAGCCCTGGCTCGTTGTAGGTCTAATGTCATTTGTTGTATTAAATATCTGAATGCAACGACAGAAGCAGCAAAATACCAGTCGGGGCACACACTATGCTAAACACAGATTTTTAGCTTAGGTGTTTTAAGCCCTGCCCTTAATTGTATCAGTCACGCCCCTTTGAGAGACAAACCCCAGCCCAGTTTTTTTCACCCCACTTAAAGCCTTGCGTAATACTGACTGGAAATGGTGGTTTCTTGGGATGAATGTACCCAGAAACCCAGAGCTGTCACAATGAGTTCATTTGGCTACAATTCAAGAATGAGACAACTCACTAAACAGCAGACTCTGCTCCTGCCAGTGAGTTGAGAGACAGGGTGAGACCACAGAGTCCAGTGCAGATCTCATGGCTTTGGCACAGTGAGAGAGACTGCTACCACGGAACCGTGCAACGGCACTCGGTTTAGATCTGAATCAGTGGCCTTGGAGATGGCGCTATCACACTCGGTCCATCATTCAGGGTCTGGGTGGATGGTGCAGCAAAGCTTTGTAAGTGTTCTGGCAATACGAGACTGTGACCTCAGGCAACGGCACTGCAACATTCCATCAAGACACCCAAACCTGACCACAGGCACAAGAATCGGTGAGTGAGGGACAGAGGTGCGGAAATCCTGTTCCCAGATGCTCATGACATTGTTTGGGCTCAAGGACAACTGGGTTTACTGTTTGTTGTCCAGTGGACAAGTAGGCCTAACCCCCTGCAGTACAAACCTTTTGGCTGCTAGTTTCCAGAACGGATCTGTGAAACAGGATTGTCTAGCGCCAAGACAAGATTTATATCCACACGTACGTTGTTAAAACTCGTTTATATAATCAATTACTGCAGCACCTCTAATAAGGGGAATTGCTCCAAGGAAACACGGTAAACTGTGAGGCAGCTTGCATTACTGGAAATGGTTCCAGTGTTAAAGCGTGTACACACGTTTCTATAATGTAACAATTTGTGACTACTCTTCCCTGGCTTCCAGAATGTTCCCCGATTAAAGGTAAATGCACGGAGAAGCTTGAAAGCAAGGTGCACTCACGAAAGTAACTTTAGGTACAGTGTGACAAACGAACATTAAATCAGTATTAAATAATATAATGGGCAATATTCAGGGCCCATAACAATAATTAAGGGGCCAAATTCCTAATCAGTCACAAAAGTCCTCCTGCAGATAAATGTTCTTGCATCGGTACACATTTATGACTTTCAGGAATTCGCAGTTTACATAAGCAGGCATGGAAACTGAATTTCTAGCTAACGTTTCATAATTCCATTTTGACTTATATTTGCTCATGTGAAAATTTGCTGAGTGACTATAGAATTACTTGGTATACCCCCTACCCCCATTCTCACCCCCCACCCAACCCTGAAAAACGTTTTTCTCCTACCCTTGTCAGAAGTATATTTCTAATGGTGTCCAGTGTGGGAAAATATTAGAGAGGAGTTCCAACCCTGGAACTATAGCTTCTCCTCTAATTCCCGCCCCTGTATGGTGGAAAAAGCAGGGTCTTGCTAGAATCCAAACCCTGGTGTATTAAAAGGCCTGGCATAATCAGAGAGACTATTATTGGAGTCCAGATATAACGAGGGCACTGCCATAATCGCTCACTGCATGGAACCAGAAGGAACAGGCAGATTTTTTTTTAAAAGAACAGGTAGACTTCTCAAGCATCTCATCCCTTGGATAAGCAGACATTTTGTACATTTCCGTACCACAGGAGTGATTGCTGGTCCTGGGCGTGCGCTAAAAATCGCGTCCGAAGTGGAGAAGTAAAAAGAAGACAGGGGAAATGTATTGTATTGTCAAGCCTGGTGCTGACATCTAACTGAACCAAAATGGCAATGGAAATGTGCAGCACGAGGCATAGGACACTAAAGGATGCCACACGCGGGTCACATGGTTATCTAGAGGTGAGTCACAGTGAAGAAGCACAGGAGGGGTTGGTGGCAAGGACACAAAGAACAGCAAGACATGAGTACAACTAAACAAATAACAATCGTGAGCAATATAGCAAGTAGAAAATACAACAATCATCATCTCTTTGTCATGGGTATAGAAGTCCGTGGAAAGTTAAATAAAAGGCGAAGTTGTAGTGAAAGTGCTGGTGCAAAGAATGAAATGGGCCGAGCGTACGAGACTATTTTGTTGTGACAAAATGCAGTAAAAACTCAAGATTGTCCCATATGTCAGCATAACAGAGTTTCCTTAAGGAAGAATAAGTATTATTAAAAAGGACGCAAGTAGAGGGAATCTTTCAGTAGAGAAAAATGACGATTATGTGGGAAAGCAAAATACAGAAATATAAGATTTAATAAGAGAATACCATCGAAACCTAAGTATAACAATTATTATGTGCAGTTATAACATATTACCTGGAGTGTTCTTGCTTTTTGTTCAAGTTGGATTTCCGTGACTTTGCGCCAGGTCCTGTATATATGAATTTTGACAGAGGGAATTATTCACGTGAAGGGAAGTCTCTTTAACATTAGCAGGCCTGGTGTCTGTTTTTAATCTTTTCCGTAGTCTGCCACTAGATGGCAAGAGTACACAAGTTACGCTAACCTATAACTGCTTTTATTGCTTAATTTTGTAAAGTAAAAAAAAAGTAATGAATTAAGAAGAAAAAAAAATAAGAGCAGGGGCCAGATTGTCTGGTTTATTGTGTCCCTGGGCCTCCTCTTCTTGCTTCCATCTATTATCTTCCTTTATCAGTTTTCCTAGCTTTCTTTTTCTTATTTCAACCTTTCTCATTCTTACTCTGAGCCAAAGTATACTTATTTAAAAAAAAAAACAAAGTCCGAATCCACCATGGATACATACGAATCACAGATCTGACAGAGAATTTTAGCTGCGGATTCCTTACCTTAGAGTTATGCCAGGCGTCAGACTGGATCCAGAAGATTTTTTGTAAGCAGTACCCCTGCGTGCCGATAGGTGCGTCGATTGGCTCTGCATGACGTCCACGGCACCTTTATAGGCACTACCCATGCACGCTGATGTCAGTTCTTTACTTTCCACGCCAGCCAGCGCAGATCCAGGAAGAGCTACCCCTTTAGTCACGTTTTGTCTAAGCTTTTTTTGGTGTTTTGTCAAGACTTTTTACGTTTTTTTCTCTCCTGATGTTGCAGGATGTCAGCCAAGAAGGGCAGCTTCAAGCCATGCGACGCCTGTCATTGGCCAATGTTGATGACAGACCTGCATCTTGTTTGCCTTTGGTGCCTCGAGAGCTACCACGACCCGAAGTCATGCTCCAACAGCTGCGCCATGAATCCCAAGGCTTTGAGGGAGCGATCCCTCAAGCTGATGGTGGCCTTTCGTATAGCACTGCGCCAGTCGAGGTCCCAGTCAAGAGAGAAGCCCCAGAACCAGTCGTGGAGTCTGAGGTCATTGTCTCACTCCAAATCTTTGGGACATTCTGGAAAGTTCCAGCATAAGAACATGTTGAAGCGTGCTTCAACTTCTCCACGTCCGTCGGTGCATGAGATGCAGGAGCGTCAACATTCTAGGCCTTGTTCTGCTGTTGAGCCTGCACCGGGGCTGACTCTGTGTTTCTGAGAATTTCTGGGAGCTAGAACACCCCCGCTCAACTTAAGGAGTTTTATGACACCGTGTACCTCACATTTGGCTGTGTCGACCCCTCCGGTGTAGGACTTCAGGCCCAGCGGTGTCAGCAGGGGCTCATTCTGGTTCCGCACCATCGGCCTTGGCCCGGGCACCAGTGGGGCCCCAGGAATTCATTCCTGGATACGAACCAGCACTGGTTCTACCACCTTGACCTTCCCTGGCACCAGCCCCAATGCCGATGCCCTAGCGCCCACCAGAGGTGCCATCCTCATTTTGATCCCTGACTTTGATATGGAGCCGGAGGGGCGTCACTCAATGTTTTATCTGGTGCCACCAGGTGCTTTGCCTCCCAGTTCAGATTCTGAGACCTATTCCCATGGATTAGGACTCAGGGAGAAATGAGGAGTCACTGGACCCTAATGAGGTCCAGCCTTACGGCCAAGATATGGACTGGTGTAAGGACCTGGGTGAAGTTAGTGGTCAGGACACTTCTCCTAATGCAGGCATGCTTGCTCCTCCTGCCGTTTCTGTGGAGGACGCAGCATCTTTCGCAATGGTGGTGCAGTGGGCTGCGGGAGGTACTCAGTGGCAATCAAGACCAATGTCTTGACAGAGATGCTTCAGCCAGGAGTCTTCCCATTTGAACCATTCCTCCCATTCCATGAAGCCCTTACACATGTCCTTTTGCATACCTGGTCAAAGCCCAATACAGGAGCTGCTGTGAATATGGCAGTCGCTTGTTGCCACCACTCCTCACCAGGGACCACAAGTTTCCTCACTCAGCACCCCACTCCTGAGAGTTTAGTGTGCCAGGCTTCCACCTCCCTTGTTAACCCTGGCACGTTCCCTACCATCCCACCGGATAGGGAATCCGAGCGGCTAGAGACACTTGGGATGAAGATGTTTTCTTCTACCAGCCTGATGTTGCGGTTTGTGAACACGGCATTCGTTTTGGGCCGTTACTCCCATGCTTTATGGGGATATGGTTGCGTAAGTGCTGTCTATGGTCCCAAAAGAGGCCCGGGCTGTACTCTCCGAAGCTGTGGCAGACAGGAAAGATGCCGCAAAGTTCACAATTCATTGTGGACACGACCGACTCGCTGGGCAGCGCATTTTTGTTGACTGTGGCCCTAAGGCCCCACGACTGGCTTCATACTACTGTTTTTTCTTGAGATGTCACGTCTTTGATAGATATGCCCTTTGATGGCTCCCAGCTCTTCAGAGACAAAGTGGGCTCAGTGCTAAAACATTTTAGAGATAGTTGGGCTACGGCCCGATACATGGGTTTATTTTCAGCCCTGTTCTACCCCAGTCCGATTTTCACCCTTTACCCGTGCCAGTACCCACCCACGACCATACAACTCATGCTCACGGGCTCTGCATGGCTAAAGGTGTGGTATCCACAGACCTTGTTGATCATGCAGCCAGAGGTCAGGTCTGTCTCCTCCCCCCCACCCCCTGCCCCACACCCACCCCCCTAACTTCTTACTCTGCCCTTACACCATCACCGACATCTGGTTGGCAGCAGGATTCACCATCACCTTCTCCACTGGCAGTCACTAACAATGGACAGATGGGCTTTGCAGATAGTCGGAAGGGACAACTTCCCTTCGTGACTCCCTCTCCCTCATGCCACCATCTTGAGATAGGCAGACGGAGAATCATCTTTCTTTTTGCAAGGAAGTTGCGTCTTTCTTAGCCACAGGAGCAATAGAGAGGGTCCCAATGCCAGAAGTAGGCCGTGGTTGTTATTCCCCCTACTTTCTGGTGCCGAAGAAAGACGGAGACCTTCAACTTATCCTAGACATGCGGTCCCTCAACTACTTCATGAAGAAGGAGAAATTCATGTTGCTTACATTGACTCAGGTTTTGCCTACCCAGGAGACTGGATAGTAATGTTGGATGTGCAGGATGCATATTTTCACATGCCTAAACTGCCTGCTCACTGGCGTTACCTGCAAATCACAGTTGGCCACAAGCATTTTCAGTTTGCCTTGCTCCCCTTTGGCCTGACCAGCACCCCTCTGGTATTCTACAAGGTGATGGTGGTGGTTGCAGATCACCTGTGGAGATCAGAGGTGTTGGGCTTCCCTATCTCAATGGTTGGCTGTTGAAGACGAGCTCGCCCCAGGCCGTCATCTCCACAGACTACGGCCTCCTGCACTCGCTGGGTTCACTATAAACGTGCTAAAGTCACATGTGACTCCTTCTCAGATGCCCCTTTTTTATCAGAACTGTTCTGAACACAGTACAGTTTTGTGCTTATCCTCCAGATGAGTCCAGTATACTCAGACTATGATACCGATGTTTTAGCCTCTGTCCTGGGTTTCGTTGAGACAGACTCTGAGGGTGCTGGGACTTATGGCCTCTTGCTAGTAACAAATGCACGTTTGGCTTTACAGTGGGACCTGAAGTTCAATGGGCACAGCATCAGGGAAATCTATCTGACATGGTTCAGATCTCGGAGAGAATTGTGAAAGGTCTGCAGTGGTGACTAACAAACCGTGATTGGGTCAGCATCAGGTCCCTCTTCCTTCTCCAACTATATCTGACAGTAGTGACAGATGCGCTCCTCCTGGGATGGGGCGGTCATCTGGGAGAGGTGGAGATCAGAAGACTCTGTTCTCCAGCAGAATCTAGACTCCACATCAATATGCTGAGTTACGGATGATCATACTAGTATCAAAGCCTTCCTATCTTCCATCAAGGGGAGGCCTGTGCAGGTGTAAATGGACAACACCACTGTCATGTGGTAATGCAACAAACAAAGCAGGGTGGAGTCGTGGACCCTATGTCAAAAGGCCCTGCATCTCTGGACATGCTGGAAACATCAGGGCAGTGCCCTGGTGGTTCAGCACCTGGTGGGTTCTCTGAATGCCAGGGGAGACAAACTCACCCCTAGTTGCTTAGCGGATCACAAATGTCGTCTCCAGCCGGAGGTGGCGCAAGGTCTCTTTCAGCAGTGGGGAGAGCCTTGATAAGATCTGTTCACATCCATCAAGAAGGCGCAATGTCAGCAGTTTTGCATGCTGGAGTTTCCAAGTTATCTCTCACTCTGTGAGATTTTTTGTCTAGACTGGAGCTCAGGCTCCTGTACACCTTTCCACCCACACCACTACTGCTCAGAGTGCTCAAAAAGATCAAGAACAACCAGGACCAAGTTATTCTTATGGCACCGGATTGGGCTTGAAGAGTCTGATATCCAGAGCTAGTGAGCATGGCAATCGATCCTCCAATCTGGCTGCCCCTTCGGGAGGATCTTTGTTCACAGCAGGAGGGTCCTCACCCTGACCTTGTCCAGTCTCCACTTTCTTGCATGGAGATTGACTGATAGCAGTTTGCCTTTGACCTTCCTCATTAAGTCTTCGATGTCATCTTGGCAGCCAGGCATTCCTCCACCAAGATGGTATATTCTTGCCATTGGAAATAAATTGTGGCCTGGTGTACTGAGAGAAATGTTGATCCCTTTTCTGCCTAACATTCTCATGTCCTTCTCTTTATTCTGTCTCTTGCCTAGCAGGGTTCTGCTCTGGGCACTCCTAAGGATTATCTTTCTGCTATCTATGCATTTCGAAGATTGCCTGATCAATCCTCTTTTTTTCTAATCTCATGTTACACATAAATTCTTGAAAGGTTAAGTTCATCTTTTTCCCAATCTCCCTATATCATGCCTCAATGGGACTTGAATCTGGGTCTCACGTTCTTGATCTGTCCTCACTTTGAGCCGCCTCATAATTGTTCCCTTCTGTTGTTCTCCATCAAAACGGCTTTACTCGTGGCTATAACATCTCCCCGACTAAGTTATTGAACTTACAGACCTTACCATCTAAGCTGCCCTATTTATCTGTTCATCCTGACAAAGTGGTGCTTCGCACACAGGCCTTTCTTCCAAAAGTCGTCACTCCCTTTCATGTAGGTGAATCCATCACCTTGCCTTATTTCTAAGCTCCATCTCACCCTTCCAAGGATGAGGAGTGTTTCCATTGTCTGGACCCCAAACAAGCATTGTCATTCTACCTTGACCGCATGCAGGAGTTCCAGGTGGACGATCAACTCTTCGTGGGGCATGTTGGAGCTAAAAACGGTTGTGTTGTACAGGAAAGGGCCATCTCCAGATGGGTTGGGCTCTGCATAAAAATCTATGCACTGGCCAAGAGGCAGAGCTTGCATACTCATTCTACCAGAGCCAAAGCCATGACCACTGCGTTAGCATGTGGAGTTCCGGCTCTGGATATCTTTCAGGCAGAAACATGGGCTTCACTTCACATGTTTCCCAAACATTACTACCAGGAGAGTAGGGACTGTTGTGACGGGCATTTTACCCATTCGGTCCTGCATGACTTCATCTGAAATTGGTCCGCAGACCCACTTCCAGGGATGGTATTGCTTGGCTATCTATTCTAAAGTAAGGAATCTGCAGCTAGAAGTATGTATCGGGTGAACAAGTAACTTCCCTTTGGTAATGCCTTATCTAGTAGAGACTATGGGGGTCATTCTGGCCCCGGCGGTCTCTGACCGCCGGGGCCAGGGTCGGCGGGAGCACCGCCGACAGACTGGCGGTGCCCCGCAGGGCATTCTGACCGCGGCGGTTCGGCCGCGGTCAGATGCGGGAAACCGGCGGTCTCCCGCCGGTTTCCCGCTGGTTTCCCGCTGGTTTCCCGCTGGTTTCCCGCTGGTTTCCCGCTGGTTTCCCGCTGCCCTGTAGAATCCTCCATGGCGGCGGAGCGCGCTCCGCCGCCATGGGGATTCTGACACCCCCTACCGCCATCCTGTTCCTGGCGGGTCTCCCGCCAGGAACAGGATGGCGGTAGGGGTGCCGCGGGGCCCCTGGGGGCCCCTGCAGTGCCCATGCCAATGGCATGGGCACTGCAGGGGCCCCCGTAAGAGGGCCCCACAAAGTATTTCAGTGTCTGCTATGCAAACACTGAAATACACGGCGGGTGCCACTGCACCCGTCGCACCTTCCCACTACGCCGGCTCAATTCTGAGCCGGCGTCCTCGTGGGAAGGTTGATTTGCCCTGGGCTGGCGGGCAGCCTTTTGGCGGCCGCCCGCCAGCCCAGGGCAAATCCCAAAATACCCTCAGCGGTCTTTCGACCGCGGAGCGGTATTTTGGTGGGGGTACTTTGGCGGGCGGCCTCCGCCGCCCGCCGAAGTTAGAATCACCCCCTATATCTGGCTGCAGATTCCTAACAAGCCCACCCATCCTCCCCTCTCTGCAAATGGATTTTTAGGGACAGGACTATATCCCTTTCAGAGCCTTAGTTTTCCACACCAGTGGTCAGTGTTATTCATGACTCCATACATATGGCGTGAAAAGTTGTGAAAAAAACTAATGTCAGCGTGCCTGGGTTGCGCCTATACATAGGTGCCATGGATGTCACTTCCTGCGCAGATAACGCCATTGACACATTTGGAGCCTACTGGAGCGTAGGAGTAGTGCTCAGGAAAAGTCTTCCGGACCCAGTCTGATGCCTGGGATAATTCTAAGGTAAGAAATCTACATGTAGATATAGGTGGTAATTACAACATCGGCGTTCTTTTTGAAAGACCGCCGAGGGACCGCTGTGCTGAAGACCGCTAGTGCAGGCGGTTTTCCGCTCGGCGAATCATGCCTGCTGGCAGCCCTCCGTCCTTTTTCGGACGGAGAGCCGCCAGCAGCCATACTGGCAGTCGGCGGGGAAGTGGAGGTTGCTCTACCTCCACCGCCCTGTCATCAGAACAGCGCCCACCGAATCACGTTCCGTGATTCGGCGTGGCGGTGTTCTCGTGATGGGGTGCTGGCGGTGGAGCAGCCCCCATAGATCCCGTCCCCTCCCGGAGGATCAACAGACCAGGTAAGTTGATCGTCCGTCAGGGGAGGAGGGTGGGGGGTGTTGTGTGTTGTGTGCGTGAATGGAGGTGTACGTGTGAGTATGTAGAGGTGGTTTGTGAGTGCGTGAATGCATGCGGGGGTGTAGTGTGTTCGGAAGTGTGTGCGTGCCTGTCTGTATGTATGTATGTCTGTATGGATGTGTGCGTGCATGTCTGTATGTGGGTGTGCGTGTCTGACTGTGTGTGTGTCTGTAGGCATGTTTGTTGGTATGTGTGCGGGTATGTGTGTTGGTGGTGTATGCATGCGTGTACGGTGTGTGTCTGTGTAGCAATGTTGGGGGTAGGGGTGGGGAGGGGGGTCCTGCCACCTTTGTGGGGTGGCTGGAGGGTGGGTGGGGAAGACCCTTATCAGTGCCAGGGAAGGAATTCCCTGGCACTGATAGTGCTCACCGCCATGGATTTCATGGCGGTTCCCAACCCCATGAAATCCATGGCGGTCAGCTGGGTCGTGATACCGCCGGCGGTCTTGTGACGGCTGCCGGGCTGGAGACCCAAGTCTCCAGCCCAGTGGTCGTCTCCACCCTGGCAGTCAGAACGGAGAAGTGGCGGGTGACCATGGCGGTAACCTCCATGGTCATAATTCCATTTTTTTTCCGCAAGCCTGTTGGCGGTAATACCGCCACTTCTCCGCCAGCCGCCAGGGTCATAATGAGGGACACAGTCTGTATCAGATAAGGCGTTACCGAAGATAAGTAACTTGTTTGGTTTAAAGATGTAAAACCAGTGTTCATATATGTTCGATGGCATGTGTAGCTGCAGATACACATGCTGTGCATTATCCTGCCATCTAGTGTTGGGCTCGGAGTGTTACAAGTTGTTTTTCTTCGAAGAAGTCTTTTCGAGTCACGAGATCGAGGGACTCCTCCCCTTTCGGCTCCATTGCGCATGGGCGTCGACTCCATCTTAGATGGTTTTCTTTCCGCCATCGGGATCGGACGTGTTCCTCTTCGCTCCGTGTTTCGGTTCGGAAAGTTAGTTAAATCTCGAAAAATTTGACGGTATTGTTTCCATTCGGTATCGGGTTAGTTATAGCAGATCGACACCGAATAAAAGAAGAGCTCCGGTAGCCCTTCGGGGCTTCCATTCTCCGGCGGGGCCTGGTCGGCCCGACCGCGTGCATTTTCAAGGCTCATGGAACGGACCCCATTCCGCTTCTCCCCCAAATGCCACAATAAGTATCCTTACACAGACCAGCATTTGGTCTGTAATTTGTGTTTGTCCCCCGAACACAAAGAGGATACCTGCGAGGCCTGTCGGGCATTTTGGTCGAAGAAGACGCTACGGGACCGGAGAGCTCGAAGGCTTCAAATGGCGTCGACGCCGTCAGGACACCACGACGTCGAAGAAGAGGAGACTTTCTCCATTCCTGATTCGGACTCGGACGAGGCCGAAATTGAGCAGCCGGCGAAAACCGTGAGTAAAACTGCCCCGGAAAAAACTCACACCAAAATAATAAAAGCCCAGGGGACGCCACCGCCGGCAGGCCATGGCTTAACCCGTAAACACGGTGACCAACCATCGGCACCGAAAAAGGGCACACACGTGTCGAAGACATCCGACTCCGGTCGAGATACCGGCACAGAGTATACTCGGCACCGAGATACTGGCTCCGACCAAACTCGCCACCGAGATACCGGCTCCAACCAAAGTCGGCACCCCGAAACCGAAAAAGGTGGCTTCGGAGCCGAAAAAGACTGCGGAAAAAGTTTCGGTGCCGAAACACCCAGCATCGGAACCGAAACAAGGCTCCTATTCCGAAGAACAAGGCCTTTCATCACAACTACAAGGCCATACATTTTGACAAGAATTAGAGCTGGGAGAGCCAGACTATACACAAAGAAGGCTCCATATTCAGAAAGACACAGGGAAAATAAGAACTCTTCCCCCTATTAAAATGAAAAGGAAACTTGCTTTCCAAGAAACAGAAAAACAGGCAAAAGTGGCTAAAGAAAAAACTCCACCACGTTTTTCGCCACAACCATCGCCACAGCACTCACCGCAACTGTCCCCAATTGCAACACCCCCAGTGATGCAATCTCCAACGCACACAGGGATGAGCCAGGATGACCCAGATGCATGGGATCTATACGATGCACCAGTATCTGACAATAGTCCGGATTGCTACCCGGCAAGACCGTCACCACCAGAAGACAGTACTGCTTACATGCAGGTGGTGTCCAGAGCAGCTACTTTTCACAATGTAGCACTGCATGCTGAACCTATTGAGGATGACTTGTTATTCAATACTTTGTCATCAACACACACCCAATACCAGAGTTAACAGGGATGCCAATGTTAACAGGGATGTTAAAACACGCAAAACAAGTGTTTCAAGACCCCGTCAAATGCAGAGCCATTACACCTAGGGTGGAAAAGAAGTATCAGCCTCCCCCTACGGAACCTGTGTACATCACGCAACAACTAACACCTGACTCAGTGGTAGTAGGCGCAGCCCGCAAAAGGGCAAACTCACAGACTTCTGGGAATGCACCACCACCCGACAAAGAAAGGCGAAAGTTTGATGCAGCGGGGAAAAGGGTTGCAGCACAGGCAGCCAATCAATGGCGCATTGCCAATTCACAGGCTTTATTGGCAAGATATGACAGGGCTCATTGGGATGAAATGCAGCATTTTATTGAACATCTTCCCAAGGAGTTTCAAAAGCGTGCACAGCAAGTGGTGGAGGAGGGCCAAAGTATCTCCAACAACCAGATACGATCGGCTATGGACGCAGCGGACACAGCCGCCAGAACTGTAAACACAGCGGTCACTATTCGGAGACACGCATGGCTACGCACCTCCGGATTTAAGCCAGAGATCCAGCAGGCTGTGCTTAATATGCCTTTTAATGGACAACAGTTGTTTGGGCCGGAGGTGGATACAGCTATAGAGAAGCTAAAGAAGGACACTGACACGGCCAAAGCCATGGGCGCGCTCTACTCCCCACAGAGCAGAGGCACCTTTAGGAAGCCACACTTTAGAGGGGGGTTTCGAGCCCAAAGCACAGAACCTTCAACCTCACAGGCCAGACCCACATACCAGGGCCAGTATCAAAGAGGAGGCTTTCAGGGACAATATAGAGGTGGACAGTTCCCTAAAACAAGAGGGAAATTCCAAAGCCCAAAGACCCCACAAACTAAACAGTGACTTCAATGTCACAAATCCCCAACACATAACACCAGTGGGGGGGAGACTCACAGATTATTACAAAAATTGGGAAGAAATAACTACAGACTCGTGGGTCCTAGCCATTATCCAACATGGTTATTGCATAGAATTCCTACAATTACCACCAAATGGGACTCCAAAAACACACATGTCCAAACAGCACTTGGATCTATTACGACTAGAAGTCCAAGCGTTGTTACAAAAAGAGGCAATAGAACTGGTACCCAACCATCAGAAAGGAACAGGTGTTTATTCCCTGTATTTTCTAATACCAAAAAAGGACAAAACTCTGAGACCCATCTTAGATCTCAGAACACTAAATCAAATCAGATCACTTTCACATGGTAACACTTCAAGACGTGATTCCCTTGCTCAAACAACACGACTACATGTCAACATTAGACCTCAAGGATGCTTACTTCCATATACCCATACATCCTTCACACAGGAAATACTTAAGGTTTGTAATCCAAGGAGTGCATTACCAATTCAAAGTGTTACCATTCGGGATAACAACAGCACCAAGGGTATTTACAAAATGCCTTGCAGCAGTAGCCACACATATCAGAAGACAGCACATACACGTATTCCCGGATCTAGACGATTGGTTAATAAAAAAAACCAGCACTCAGAAACAGTGTCTTCAACACACAAGATACCTCATAGAAACCCTTCACAAACTAGGGTTCTCAATAAACTACCTAAAATCACACTTACAACCGTGTCAAATACAACAATACTTAGAAGCAACAATCAACACAAAAAAAGGGATTGCCACTGCAAGTCCACAAAGGGTACAAGCATTCCAAAACGTTATACAAAGCATGCACCCAAACCAACAATATCAAGTAAAATTAGTGATGAAACTTCTAGGCATGATGTCTTCATGCATAGCCATTGTCCCAAACGCAAGATTACACATGCGGCCCTTATAGCAGTGCCTAGCGACACAATGGACACAAGCACAGGGTCAACTTCAAGATCTAGTGTTGATAGACCGCCAAACACACACCTCGCTTCAATGGTGGAATCCTATAAATTTAAACCAAGGGCGGCCTTTCCAAGACCCAGTGCCTCAATACGTGATCACAACAGATGCTTCCATGGTAGGATGGGGAGCACACCTCAACCAACACAGCATCCAGGGACAATGGGACACTCAGCAAAAACGACTTCATATAAATCATTTACAACTACTAGCAGTGTTTCTAGCATTGAAAGCATTTCAACCACTAATAGCCCACAAACACATTCTTGTCAAAACAGACAACATGACCACAATGTATTACCTAAACAAACAGGGAGGGACACACATCACAGCTGTGTCTCTTAGCACAAAAGATTTGGCATTGGGCGACTCACAATCCCATTCGCCTAATAGCACAATACATCCCAGGAATTCAAAACCAGTTAGCCGACAATCTCAGTCGAGATCACCAACAGATCCACAAATGGGAAATTCATCCCCAGATACTACAAACCTACTTCCAAAACTGGGGAACACCGCAAATAGACCTATTTGCAACAAAAGAAAAAGCAAAATGCCAAAACTTTGCATCCAGGTACCCATACCCTCACTCCAAGGGCAATGCGTTATGGATGAGTTGGTCAGGGATATTTGCTTACGCTTTTCCCCCTCTCCCACTCCTTCCATATCTAGTAAACAAATTGAGTCAAAACAAACTCAAACTAATACTAGTAGCACCAACTTGGGCACGCCAACCATAGTACACAACACTACTAGACCTGTCAGTAGTGCCTCATATCAAGCTACCAAACAGACCAGATCTGTTAACCCAACACAAACAACAGATCAGACACCCGAATCCAGCATCGCTCAATCTAGCAATCTGGCTCCTGAAGTCTTAGAATTTGGACATCTAGACCTTACACAAGAATGTATGGAGGTCATCAAACAGGCTAGGAAACCTACTACAAGACATTGCTACGCAAATTGTTTATTACTGTCATAATAATCAAATTCAACCATTACACGCGTCCCCGAAAAAAAATTTAAGCTACTTACTACACTTACAAAAGTCTAAGTTAGCTTTTTCAACCATTAAAATACATCTCACAGCCATTTCTGCCTATCTGCAAATTACACATTCAACATCACTCTTTAGAATCCCGGTCATAAAAGCATTCATGGAGGGTCTAAAAAGAATCATTCCCCCAAGAACACCACCAGTTCCTTCGTGGAACCTCAATATTGTATTAACACGACTCATGGGTCCACCATTTGAACCCATCCACTCTTGTGAAATGCAATACTTAACATGGAAAGTAGCCTTCCTAATAGCTGTAACATCTCTTAGAAGAGTAAGTGAAATACAAGCATTTACCATACAGGAACCCTTTATACAAATACACAAGCATAAAGTGGTTCTATGCACAAATCCCAAATTTTTACCAAAAGTTATATCAACGTTCCACTTAAATCAAACTGTGGAACTCCCAGTATTTTTTCCACAACCAGACTCTGTAGCTGAAAGAGCATTACATACATTAGACATCAAAAGGGCACTAATGTATTACATTGATAGAACCAAACAATTTTGCAAAACAAAACAATTGTTTGTAGCTTTTCAAAAACCACATGCAGGAAATCCAATATCCAAACAAGGCATTGTCAGATGTATAGTTAAGTGTATTCAAACCTGCTATGTTAAAGCAAAGAGAGAACTGCCTATTACACCAAAGGCACACTCCACTAGAAAGAAAGGCGCCACCATGGCCTTTCTAGGAAATATACCAATGACAGAAATATGTAAGGCAGCCACATGGTCTACGCCTCATACATTCACAAAACATTACTGTGTGGATGTGTTAACAACACAACAAGCCACAGTAGGGCAGGAAGTATTACGAACATTATTTCAAACAACTTCAACTCCTACAGGCTAAACCACCGCTTTTGGGGAGATAACTGCTTACTAGTCTATGCACAGCATGTGTATCTGCAGCTACACATGCCATCGAACGGAAAATGTCACTTACCCAGTGTACATCTGTTCGTGGCATGAGACGCTGCAGATTCACATGCGCCCTCCCACCCCCCCCGGGAACCTGTAGCCATTATAAGTTGATGAAAATAAACTTGTACATTTGTAAATTTGTAAATATATATATCACTTTTAGACACATTTTGTACATACATACTTACTCCATTGCATGGGCACTATTACTATATACACAACTCCTACCTCACCCTCTGCGGGGAAAACAATCTAAGATGGAGTCGACGCCCATGCGCAATGGAGCCGAAAGGGGAGGAGTCCCTCGATCTCGTGACTCGAAAAGACTTCTTTGAAGAAAAACAACTTGTAACACTCTGAGCCCAACACTAGATGGCAGGATAATGCACAGCATGTGAATCTGCAGCGTCTCATGCCACGAACAGATGTACACTGGGTAAGTGACATTTTCCATATATATATATATATATATATATATATATATATATATATATATATATATATTTATATATATATTTCTTTAGTTCCTTGTCTTGCTACTTATCGGAGTGCAAACGTGTTGTAACTACATTGTATCAGTTGTCAGTTCAGTGTCATTGTGTCGCATCTGCATGCCTTGCACTAGTGCTATACATTTGGTAGATACTCGTGAATACATTGTGCATTGGTTGATAGAATGTGAGACATGGCCTTTATTTAAAAACGTTGGACATCTCGTATTTTTGCAGTGAATGAACATGTGGCCGTTGGGTGGTCATTTAGGCTGCCTCCAAAATATATTCTATATATAAGACTATAGTTTAGGGGCATTTGACACTGCGCAGGAAAAGAGCGCAGAAAAAGTGGTCCTAGTGAAAGTCAGAACTCCTGTTGGAAAAAAAAAGAATAAGTGCAGTTGCCCACCCTAAGGTCACTGCTTGTGCTGCTCTGTCCTGCTGCTGCTGTTTTCTATGAACACATGCGCTGCCCCTTCGTCCCTTCTTCTGACAAAAATCCTAGCTAATCAGTATTTTTTGTATTGCTTTTATTGATCCCCCCCCCCACTAAGTTTGCACAGCACTTTATAAACACCAGGGCACACAGCGCTGCTGTATGTTCCAAATAAGCATTGTTCCACTGTCCACATTTATGTAGAGGTGGATTGATCCTTGTCTAGTGTGAATAGCTTCTCCAGTGCCGTTTTTCTTTTGTAGTTTGGTTTTCGTCGTTGACAATTTCAACAGTACAAAAGAAAAAGTACCATAATCATGAAGGAAAGAAGCTCCTGTTTGAGCTCCTGTTTGTTCTGCATGCGGATCTTACGTAGCCAACCAGTCCACATCAATGAATGGCTCAGCAGGAGGGTTGCTGGAAGTAAAGTGCCGAGCCTGCCCCTCTGGGCAGAGATTAGCCATTAGCATGTGAGCAGTGGCTTTCCTTGCTTGAAGGTGTTCCAGGGCCAAGGAGGGGCCTTGCGTGCCACTGGACTTTTGCCTTGGTAACAGTACCATTATCTAAATAAAAATGTTTGCATTTCTTTCGCAAATAGTGGTGCTGCTCAACAATAGCTATTACCAGTGGAGGCTCTTCTGCATTGGCTGAGGGGTGTTGTGCCCCTGGCTGAGCCAGCAGATGAAAAAAAGGATAGTTTGCTATTGTTTTATTTTTCATCATTTTTCATCTGCTGGCTCAGCCAGAAGAGTGTACAGGGAGGGTCAGGGCTGGGTCACTGGAGGTGGTAGGGGGGAGGAGGGGAGACTGCCCTAAGTATGTGTCTGAGGCTGGCCAAACACACATGCGCACTTAGGTTTCTCCAACCCGGCTGTATACACGGCTGGGCTGGAAAAACAGCACAGACCCCAGGTCTGTGTCTGAATAGCACTCCGAGCTACTTAGACCAATCCTGACGCTGCTTACATGCTACATTTCTGCCCCAGCATACCACAAGAGCAGCGAGGTGGAGGGAGACGCGGCGCAAGGGAAACAGTAAGTGTTTTGTGTTTTTTTTTTTTACAAAAATATGTTTTCCCCGTCGTCATTTCTCCCCACCCTCCCTTGACATATGCGGCCGCCGCTAGCTATTTCATGCAAAATGTACACCTATCCAGTCATTGTATCATCTTGAATGGAGGCACATCAATTAAATCCGGGGTCTCTAAAAAGAGTTTCAGAGATGAGCCGTGGCAAACACCTGCTCAAAAGATGGACTGACCAAGGCTTGGCTTGCAAAGAGGAATGTTTAATGGGGAAAGGTAGGTCTTCTTGATAACTGTTTTCCTCACTGTACTGAAAGCCTGAAAAATCCTTTCTGGTTAGTTGCCGAGGCAACACTTTAACCCATGATTATTCTTTACCAGGTGTGGGATATAACACGTCGTCAAGTTTTGGGGTGGATCATGATATGATGGTCGATGGTCGGGAGATGGGTGAGAAGAATGGTATGATGGTGTGGGATTGGATTGTCCCAGGGGTAGAGGGAATGAGGGTTACTGGAACCAGGTGTGAGGGTGAAACACGGTGTGATACGCCGTGTTTGTTGTAATAAGAGAAAAACAGATTTGTCCTCAAAGCATTTTACTAGCGTTAATCAAACGTATGCAAAGCTTGTTTATGGCAAAATTCTGAAAACAATCTCTAAACATTTCCTTCGGGAAAAGGAAAATGCAAACCTTAATTGGAATATGATGCATGTCAAAATTAGGAGTAATAGTGCAAACAGGAGGGCAGAGAACCCTCTATGATCTCCAGACAGCACGTGCAGTTTTACATTATATAGCAGAGCCATTGGAATTATGCGATTTGGTGCCCTAGCGTTTTCCTTAAAATTATGGACTCGCCTCATTTGCTACGTAGTTCATCATTTGCTGCATAATCGGCAGTTTATAGCAAAAAAAATCGTTTCTAGCTCAAACGGTTCAAAGGTTACTAAAAAAAACACTAGTGTTGCTGCACAGTAAAAGGCCCTTCACAAAGGTTGACTGCTAACTTTTCTGTTGCTTGTTTCTGTATTTGGGTGTCAGAGTTTGCCCTGGAAGTGTTCCCATTTGAAAAAAGGCCAAAATAATGAGGTTATACTAAAAAAGAAAAGGCACATTACTCTGCATAATTAGCCTTTTCTTGCCACATAATTTAGTCAGCCCTGCTGCATAATTTGGTCCTTCCCTGGCCCGTAATTCCAGCTGCCCTGATATTTGGTAAGAGATTGTATAGCTTACCATGCTGATGTGGTAAAGCTACACTACATTACAACTGGTGTTAGTAGTGCCGTTTTGCCAGGCGTGTTATCACATGTGTGGCTCACGGTGACTCATTGGACAGGACTAGCCAACCTTCCCCACATAATACACAAGATTACGCAATTAACACACCAAATTGCTGCTTCATTGTCTTTCGAGCAGTATTTCCTGCCACACATCAGAACGAATGACAACGCAAAAAAGCACCGCAAGGCATGGGAATTTTATCAACCCATTTTAAAATCCCACGCTAACTCCATGTAGATCCCAAATTCCAAACTCGTCTACGGGGATCAAAAAGCCTATAACTGCAGCCAATCCGATAAACCAGGTGCAGCCATTTTCTATCCACCTAAAAGTTAAATTTTATTCCATCTTAATGTAAGCTTAAAGTGCACTGTTGTCTTTTTTTTTTTTTCTGGGGGGGAGGGCGGGAGGTCACGTGTAGTTTTCCCGAAGGAAACGGGAGCCTTTGTAGAGAAAAGAAAAACGCACAGGTTTCTCCTTTCATTACCTCTAAATTGTAGTTGCAAGAGTGAAGGTGTGCGAGACACCAAAATATACCATTAAGTGCACAAACACAGACTTGTTTGCCATGCTTGAAGGTTTGCAGGCATATTTCATATTGTCATTGCTGTCTTGAGTGAACGCTGATGAAGTAATAGTGTTTGAACACCATGCAATCAAGTAATATTTGGTATCATCAGGAGGTTGTTTTTGGAGAAGATAAGCCTTTTCTCGTTTCTGGATCTGAAGCACGTCGTGGAGTTCACAAGCAGAATCTATTTTGCTGTCGAGGATTTAATTCCAAGTATGGTAGTCAATCCGTTTCATCTTTTTAGTTTGGACTGCAATTTAAAATGGGTTGTTACAGTGCTTTAAAAGAGCCCCCGTCTTGGGATGCCGCCTCCACCCGTGTGTGAAGCCTGAGCAGCAATGTGCTGGAGATACCATCTGGGTGTTTTAGCTAAACTGATTTGTTCACAGTTGGGCATCGTTTACTGACACACTAACCAAACTAAGTTATCCCCAGGTTTATTGACCCTTCAACGTGTTGGCTGACATGACTAACCTGGTGAGAGAATCCGTCCATAATTTCAACGAATGATTACATTGTTATTTTCCTAAGCTCATTGCTAGCCTTGGCACTCCTGACAATAGAGATCCGCAGTCGGGCAAAGACAGCTCAGCCCTTGAAAAATTATGTTTTTACGTTTTCAGGGAGTACAAGATGATCCTAAGTGGTTTGTTAGGTAGGTCGAAGGAAGTGTGTGCACTTAACGCAAAGTGAAATGTTGGTCGTCAGCCGGTTAGATTATAGACGGGGTCAGAAGCACCCAGCATCAAAAAGGGAAGTCCAGTTTACTTCTCATTGTTTAATTTATACAAAAAAACACAAAGTACCACGCTAAATACAATCGTTATCAGTAATGATGTATTAAAATCTTTAGAGAATCGACAACAATTACGAATCTAACGTCTATAGATTTTGAATGCTTATTATTGATACTGACACGGGTATTTAATGTAAAGTTTGTATTAACCAAAACAATAAAGAGAAATACATTAGAAAGTGAGAAAGAAGGTATGACCTAAATGGCTATAGGTCATGTGATGACAGGTGGACTTGGGAATTATGTTTGCCCAACCCTGCGTCGGGTTTTCCTATTTGAAACTCTCACAGATTAAGACTACGCATTTGTTCGAACTATAGCGTCTTTTCAGGCGCAGACAATATAAGGAAGTTCCCCTCGGCAATTAAAGGAAGATGCTAAAAATATATTCCAGGAATAGCTTATGTCGCTCTTGTATGGAAAGATGAAGGACTTTGTTATATATTTTTTTATCTGTGAGAAGAGTGTGTATGTTGCATACATTGTCAAATATGCATCTTGCTTCGATGCAGTGATGGCACTCGATAATAATACTAATGAAAAATAAAAACCAAAACTATGGAGTGAACATCGACGCTGAATTGGTGAAATTTCTTGTCATAGTAACTCAGTGGTACTCGTTTTATGGATGTTTGAAGTCTGAAAAACGAATTTGGCCCTTTTGTAGCTATAACCTGTGACCTTCGGGTCTCTGTGGGCACTTGAGCCTCTAAGCTGTCTTAGTAACTTCTAAATGTCTTTAAATGTTGACAGCAAATAAAACTGTTTGCTGTATCCACTGAAGAGAGCAGTGGAGCACAGAACATGGATGGAAGCCCTCTGATATGATCCAGAAATTCCTAGGGTGTAAAGATGTAGTGTTCTCAAGTAGCAGTGTCTCCAGCTCCTTTCTGAATTGCAATGGGTGAGCGAAGTTCTGATGCAATTCAGCTCTTTAGCTCAGAGTGTTCGCTCTTTGGTGATAGTTGTTCTTAGTGTTTATTACCCTTGGGTTGGTATGTTTAGGCCTTTGATGTGACATTTCACAACATAAATGAGTTTCAGGAGAGGGTCAATATGGTGTTATTGAGGCTGTAAAGGAGGGTATTGGCTCCATGTGGTTGCAGGAGTAATAAGGCTTGGCCCGCTGTTTGGAATTCTGATTTGGGAAAGAATGCTTTCACTTTGAGGCATCTACTAAATTCTCCAACTGGATGACACCAGATCAGATAGTGCCTCTTTGTAAGGGTAAAGCTAGTTCTCCAGTAATGGGGTATCTTTCATAGATTCACATGCTTGAATCATTCCCTGTCGTCGAAGTGGGAGTCCCACTGTACCATAGTAAGCAGTATATACTAGTATATTAGGCTGTAAAGGCAATACAAAATTCAGCTTAATAGCCTATCTATGTCCTTAAAAAAATTAATGGACCAAAGTTGAACAATGACCAATCAGGCGACAGCACCCTTTAGAACATTCCCAAAAGAGGCATCTTCCCTCAGATTTTCTTACCACATGTTGTGTGACAGGGAGTCTCCCTGAGCTCTGCTCAGTTTTCTTCACTGTTTCTACTAGAATACTTCCAGTAGTGTTCCAGTATTTCAGAAGTGATGAAAAAAGGATTATTTCGACCCTGTGGCAAAAAGAGGCTGCATTCAGAGGATCCACACACAGAATGTATCTATTGCCGTCACCGGTTCACCAGAAAAAGACTGCAAAATTTGCAGAACCCTTTCTACAAAGACACTTAAGGATATAGAAGGACGTCTTTTGCTTTGGCTGCAAAAGCTAAAAATAAAGACTGTGGTCATATCTGAAGAGGAGGATAGTGACTCTTCGATCACCTCTCAACCAAGATCTAGGAAGAGGGGAGAGGTCACAACATGGGTCACCCCAAAGACATAAAAAAGCCTTCAGAAATCCCCACCATCTAGTGTCTAAAGGTTCCTCTCATGAGGAAATAGGTGGACTAGAATTGAGATCAGAGCCTACCAGTCCCTCTGTGGTATAATATCTATCAAGCCTCTAAAATCCTCTTCTGAGCCAGTGAGGAAAAGGAAAAAAAATGGACAGATTCATCATCAATGACTGCGTTGTCATTAAAATCATCGTCGACAATGGTGAAAGTTAAGATGATTCGTGTGTCTCCGACGACCAGATCACCGACGTCTACATCGTCAACAACTACTGCATCGGTGACGATGACAGCGACCACATGGTCAACAACTACGTTTACGACAATACTACCGTCAACAAAGACCACATTGTCGACAAAGACTCCACCGTCGACTAAACGCATACTGTCGACGAGCATATTATCGGGAGATGACAGCGACCACATCCTCAACAACTACAACGTTTACGACGATACTACCGTCAACGAAGACCACACTGTCGAAGAAGACTCCACCGCGACTAAACGCGTACTGTCGACAAAGACCACACTGTCGACGAACGTATCATCGGGAGAAGAGAGTCCATGTTGACGGCATTACCGATGATACTGTCGACAATGACATTGTTTACAAGACCAACATCTTTACAAATAGAAGGAGTAGTTTCCAAATCTGTGTTTGTCCCTCCATCGACCACGTCCTCGAAGAGGCTGTAATCTACACCTTTAGTACTGCAACCAGAAATTACTTCATCTAGCAAGATGTCCCCTTTACCAGGAAGATAAAGAAGAGTATTATGAGTCTGTGTATCAAGGCAGTCAATATGGTAGTCAGTTACATCAGCCTGTGGATCTATCTCATTACCTACCACCAGAGAATATGATTCAGGTACCAGCATTCCTGGTTCAAGACCTACAGGGTATGCTTCATGATTATTATAGACGTTTCCCAATGCCTGCAGGAGTGCAGTTTGCCCCTGAACCTCCTCCCCCTGTCGTTCAGTCATCGCAGTCAGTGCTGCCACAGTCTCCAAGAACACCTATTGCTATGCCTCCTAAGGATGACCCAACATCTTCTTGTTCTTAGGAGGATGACAGAGACAGAGAAGAAGGTGAGATTCATCACTCATGGGCTATTATCCGAGTGGGATGAGTATCTTATTCCATCACCTTCTCCTCCGGCACCACAACCAGTTGACTGTTCACCTGAGGATATTGGTGGATTTCACATTCTCACTGAAAGAGCAGCAACACGGTTTCACTTACGGATAACAATAAAGCAATCTGATTGTTTCCTTATGATTTTAAAGAACAGGCTAGCAATCCTCCAATATCGAAAGACACCCTTTCGTGGCGTACGGTTATGTGGATCATACTTCTTTCGAGGTTGATATCAGCAGTATCAGTCATACTCCTCCTTCCAACAGCCTTTCCGTCCAGGTTTTCAACAGGGGCAAACCTATTGGGCACCACCATCAGCAGCTTACTCCAAACAACAGCCTTAGGGGAAAGAAAACCGCTTCGACCACTGATAACACGAGGAAGCAATGACACCCTTTCAGTAACGGTTACTTCCTCTAAGGAATGCCATCAAATAAGAGCCAGAATTTCGAGCTACAAAGCCCAGTGGAAGAGCATCACAACAGACAAATGGGGCCTAGACCTCATCAAATATGGACTTGCATTGGAGTTCACCGAAATTCCACCTCATACATCACCAACACAATTCCTGCCTTCCCACCTCAGTCTTCTCTGCAAGGAAACATTGGCTATGTTGGCCAAAGTTGGCATAGAAGTTCCATCTTCACAAAGCGGAAGGGGTTTCTGTTCTCGTTTTTTTTCCTGATCTTCCAGAAATTAGGAGAATGGTGTCCCATTCTGGATCTCAGAAAAATCAACAAGTACCTCAAAAATAATCTTTTCATATGATTACACTCCAGGAGATTCTCAATCTTCTCAACCACAGAGATTTTATTACAACACTCTATCTCTAAGATGCTTGCTTCCATATTCCCATACTTCCCAAGCATTGAAATTTTCTCCTGATCAGTTCAAAGTGCACCCGTTTGGTCTAAGGTCCACACCCCAGATATTTACACAATGTCTCACTCCAGTGGCGAGTTACTTACATCAAAAGGGCATCCACGTTTTGATATGATGGTCAGGGATCTTTGCCTATGCTTTTCCCCTTGATCTCTTATTCCCAGGCTCATCAGGAAGATGGAGAGAACCTTGCTGGCTAATGCTGACCACTCCTCGTTGGCCCAGACAAAATTGGTTGACAGTGCTCCTTTTGCTGTCGGAGGAGCCTCATATACAGTCCAAGCCTCAGAAGGGTCTGTTATCAATGAATTGCGGGCAGGTTCTTCAACCAGACCTGATTTATCAGCCTGGCTCCTGAACACAATGAACTCCAACATCTAGATATTCCTCAGGAGTGTAGGGATATCCTTCCAAAAGCTAGTGCTGAGGCAACAAATAAGACCTATCATTTGAAATGGAAGCAGTTCTGTTTATGGTGTCAAAGCTCAAATGCGCATCCTTTCTCTTTACTTCCTGAGCATGTGTTGCCATTGCTACTCTCTCTTGCCAAAGCAGGTCTGGCACATTCTTCTATCAGAGTACATTTGGCAGCGATTTCTAGATACAGAAGGGTCATTTCACTTTGGTCAAACAGACTAATTCAGCAAATTCTCCAGGGGCTATTCACAATATTTCCCTCAATATGATTGCCTCCACCAGTATGGCAGCTTAACGTTGTGCTATCACATCTTATGAAATACACCCTTCGAACCAGTTCATAAGGCAGATCTTAAATTCTTGATATGGAAGCTTGCCTTACTTTTGGCTTTAACTTCAGCAAGGAGAGTAAACTACAGGCATTCACACTTAAAGAGCCTTTTCTTCAGTTCAAGCATAATAAGAATATTATCCTTTGGACTAATCATAGTTTCATACCTAAATTACAGACGGACTTCCATCTCAATGAACCTGGAGTTCTTCATACCTTTTTCCAATGCCTGTGGAAAGAACTTTTCATACTCTTGATGTAAAAACATTCTTAAGGTTCTATATACAGCATTCAAAGGACTTCCACAAATGGAAACATTTGTTTGTGGCATACGGTAGCCATGATAAGGCAGGTCTGGTTACTAAAGCCACCAGTGCAAGGTGGATTGCATCAGCAATACAGCTCTGTCACTCAAAGGATGGCAGGACCCTTCATTCTGAAGCCAAGGCATATTCCACTAGAGCAGTGTAGACTACAGAGACTCTGTTTGCTGGGGTTTCAATTTAAAGTATCTGCTGAGTAAGCATATTTTCATGCATCATTACTGTCTAGATACTGATCACAGCAGTGATGCAGCAGTGGGTCAAGGGTTACTTCAGCATCTTTCCCAATAAGGTGAGCCTTTTCTTACTATATAATGTATATTGTTGTCCCCATCATCCGATATTTTATGCATGTGGATCTTATATATATATATATATATATATATTTTTTTTTTTACTGCTAGCTAGTCTGATTCAAGTATGTGAATCTATGAAAGATACCAATACTGGAGTACGGGAGTTACAGGTAAGTAAGAAACTCTTTTGTGCTGATTCATTTGCTGCATATTATGATGACTAACTAAAAACACTCAAAAAACAGGTGTAACAAGCTTAATGTGCCAGGCATAAGGACAACTTAATACTAATATGAGAGCGCAGTAATGCTCTGATAGGAATTGTTGTCATGCATAAATAAAGAAAGCTTGCACAAATTACAAAATGTCTTCGACATCGGACTCCTCTAAAAAGCATTTAAGGATTGTCACAGGTAACCAACCCAATATTTAATTACACCTCAGTCACAGCATCAAAGAATCTATGCAGCTATTGTGCTTGTTTTTTCACCAAAATAGAGCTTATTAGCTCTTTTACCCATCTTCTGCCTCTTGCATATACTTTTCCATCTGCAGTCCTAATTATAGTCTAGTTTTGCGGACCTACGCCCCAAAACCTTGAGCAGATTTTCTTTAAGATGAATTCCTTTACACCTCCCTACTGCATCCATGTCTGGTCATAGCCTAAATACTTGTCTAAATATCTATTCTGGCTCCGCTCACTAAGATTTTAACCCTATGACTTACCCCGGTAGCAAATTCTCAATTTTCCAGCTTTGTTGAACAGCACTCTTTGCTTGGTCCGGCTCAGTTGGGCTTCTGGCCATCCTATAGAACTATGGAGTCCATCTTAGCATGTTCCTTAGATGGTTATCTTCGATGTGGGAGGACCATGGATTATGTTCCTCCTACAAATGTCTGCCACTTTATACACTACCCTCCTTTTCCATCCAGTCAAGAGTGAGCAAGCTGGGTATTGTGAGCAGCCCCTTAGTAGCCAAGCTTCTTTTCTGAGTGGAGACTTGCAGTTGCTTTGCCTTACTCCATGTCTCCATTTAATAATTTCATGGATTCTAATTTCTTGATAGGCCAAGGAGACACATCCCATTGTGCATGCACAACCTTTATAGCACACCTCTCCCCTGCTGTTTAATTTTAGTTGTCTCTTGTGTCTTCAAGAGGTTTATTTCTGGATGCAGACAAATTACTTTGAAATAAACTCTGTGAAAACAGATTATTTTGTGGTTCCCCAGTCTTTGTGGTGTCATGTCTGGTGGTTGGCGTCCTTGAGCACTCCACTGGGCCTGATTGCCCAACACACAACTTGGGAATTAGTTTTAACCACAAACTATCTCTTTCTCCTCGGCTAAATACACGGACTTCCTCCTATTTTTACACTCTTAGAATGTTGAGATTTTTTCCAATACTGCTTATAGCTCACTGCAGTGATATTACTTAAGCCCTCATAGCAGCCAGTGTAGACTTTAGCAATGCAGTTTGTTTAGGCAATACTGTCCACCGTATGCAGGTCATACAAAACGTGGCACACTGCTTGTTCTCAGTCTACCATGAAGCGGTCATATTACTGAAAATCTCCAGATGCTTCATTGACTAGGCATACAAGCGTATTCTTCTAAAACCTTATGAATTTGTCATTAAGCCTTACAGTAACCAGGGACAGCGCATCGCAGTTTCTGTCAGACATTACTTTTCTAGTATGTATACTCAGATTTGAATCTGCTGATTTGCCTTCAGTTAGTGGGGTTCAGGCAGGTGGGCACTCATTCTCTTTTTGTTTCACTGCATAAATCTAGGACACCTTTCTCATCTGCAATCAGTCAACTATTTACACTTCCATAAGTTACTCAAGACCTGGCTTTTTTCTTCGGCAGTCTTCTTTTAGGCATAATTTACAGACAACTGTCAGCAGAAATTATCAGTGCAAAGATGTCCGGTTTAGGTCATAAAGATATTGCTCTATAAAGATGTTTCATTCATTCATTCTTTAATTTTCTTCGGGAGGAACACATGCTATGATGCTTTCTTGTTTTCTTGCCGATGTGTTCTTCGAAAGAGCGTTCAGTGTCCAGGGTGAATCTAAGTGATTTTTAGTTTGGTGTCTACTAGGTGGTCGAGTTATACAGGTTGCTTTGAGAGAGTCAGATTTTATTTTGTGGTTGGTTGTTGCTACTGTCAAACAGCACGAATTATGTCTCAGTTGGGTAGGCTGTTGATGTCCAGTTCAGAATATTCTAGAGGCAAGTTTAGAAATTTCAAACATTGAGTAGTGGCGATTTTCAGGTATAATTGTGTGTTGCTAACGCCTTGATGGATCTTGATGCTGCTGTTAGTGAGTAGGGCACAATATATTCCCCATAGATATTGATGGTGATGGGGGGGGCAAGATGAAACCCAAGACTACTCCATTAAAAATAAGTAACTTCTGGAATCTTGATGTTCTTCAGGGGTGAACGAGTGATGGTGTCCAGGGGACCACTGAAGGACGATATTAGGTTCATTCTTGTTTTTCATTGTGTGAATTAGTGCTTATTGGTAGAATGTGCCAAATGTTGAGCGAGATTAAGTAAGAATGAGTGGCCGGGGTTCATTCTTGACAGTGATCGTGTTTTGTTAACTATCTGAATGATAGTCGCCTCTGTGCTGCAGCCTGGTTTTAAGCCAAATTGGCAGGCCTGGAGAAGGTAGGTTCTTAGTGATCCGGATTAGGAATTATATTTACTGTTTTTTATATTTGTTGTGATGAATGGCAGTTGGGTGATATTTGCAGTAGTTGATGAGATAGCCTTGGCTCACGGTGGGCTTCTTATGGAGGGGATCTGACCTGTTTTGAGATCATATGTGAATGTTTCTTGATTGATGGTGTGTTGAAAATATTGATGAAGGTCATGAAGACGAAGGCAAGGTTGCACAATAGAAGATGTTAAAATGTCATCTTCATAGGTGGTTGATTTGAAGAAGTTGATATCAGTGAAGTCATAGTGCTGGAGGAGGTTAAAGGCTTTCTATTTGAGGGTTGAGAAGGGTTTGTAGGCAGGGTCAATTTCTGTTCGGTTTTGTTGGTGTGTGTTCTGTTTTTGTGCATCTTCTAGATTAACGCTGATCTAGAAGAAAAATAGAAGAGAAGTAAAACTGTTTCGAGTGGGAAGCACTGTAGTGCCCTATCCATTTGTGGAAATGTAATCTTGTTATATTTGCATACATCTAAATGGTTACATGTATAGTCTAGAAATTGGGTAATACTTGCCATTTTTTTTCTTTTAGCTGTATATATCCCGCATTTATATAGGCAATGAAATCTTTCATCCGGTAAATCCAAACAGTACACAGATATCACAAATGTATTGGGTTTGCGAGTCCTCAGGGTGTGCTTATTCTAATGGGCCTCGTTGTAATTGTATAACTGTGACAGAATATTACTGGGCTGATCTTTGTCCATGTGTGGTAGACACTATTCAAAGTGTCTTTCGAAAAATAAATCCAATTTTCCAACTCCATAAGATATCTGTAACACAAAGGCGTGCACCTCAGTTACTCTTTAAAAAAAAATGCTGTGACTTCGCTCTCCCACTGTTGCCACGTCACAGTGCACGTTCATGTGGCACCCTAACCTGGCACGAGTATTACTGTGTAAAATTCTGCAATGCACCTACAGTCTGCAGCTACCTCAATCGCATAAAATATGTGACAGGTATGAAATTTTTATTAAAGGTATTGTCCAGGACGTGAATTTTCAGTCACGATGTACTAACGCAGAAAATACCTAAATGCTGAGCATTGCCCTACCGTTTTGTAATTGAAACTATGATCTGTTTTCAGTGTGCCCGTGCTCTATGCATGCTAATGTATACATTCACCCAACACTACATTCTTCAATATAACAGATGTAAGTTGTCTACTACTTTCGCTTAGAGTTGCATAGTGTTTCAATCCTAGAGGGTCTCGTGGAAGCGAGCAGAAAGTGACATAGTGTCAGTTAATGACTACAGTTTACGTTATTTAAGCGTTAGAGACTTGTGCTCTGATTGACGCAATCTAAGTGTGGAACTATTGTGTAGCTACAAGCCAATCCTTAATGTAAAACAAATACTGCAGAATGTGTAAACTTTCATCACAGAGAGGCGCATTGAGACGGTCCAGATAGGTTATTATTTAGGGGACTGACTTTTTTTAAACATACATTATAGAAAGGAGTGATATATTGGAGTCGATGCGAAATTTTTATGTGGAAAGGTTTTTCTGTATTTACGTTATAATTTCCTTAATGTATCTCCCTTTTGTTGCCTTTCCACAGAATTCCTTACTGGGGAATATAAGGGCGTTCCTGCAGATTTTGCGACAGGACCAGTCGCAGGCTGCGCCAAACCGCAGGAGGCGTCGCGGACGTCACGCCCGCCGAGTTCTGCGACGCCTGAGGCGATGGGGCCTCCTGCCCAGGTCCACCGTTGCCTCAGGCTTTGGTGGCTCTGACGCCACCCCTGGGCACCAGCCACCATCAGTTGCCACAGAAGTCGCCGACACAACAGATGTCCCAACCAACCGTCAAGCAGTGGCCTCACTTTCCGAAACAGGCAACACCAGTGAGGCTCCGCCTCTGCCCACAAAACTCCCGCCTCCATCAGCAGACGCGTCAGATTCTCTTGCTGTGCAAGAACCTGTTACACCCCGAGGCATGACAGCTCCTCGAGGCACTGAGCAGCACCCATCTGTGGCCTTCAACTTCGGTGTCACCCTCTCCGATGTAGTCCAAGCCTTGCGAGGGCGCCTCTTCTCACAACAGTCCAGCATGTCTCTTGGGAACCCAGAAATGCTCCTACCGACACAGCACATCCTTCCCGCGGATGACGACGATGAAGTGCTGTTACTGCCACTAGCTGAGGCTCGTGTATATCCACCCCAGCAGGTAGCTGGGGAGACCCTGCCATTGAATCCCTCTCTCACATCGCAAGGCCACGCTGACAATGACGACGATGTCCTGCTTCTGCCTTGTTAATTCGAAACAGATGCAGTCACTGGGAGGGGAGTGAATGTTTGTGCACTAGTTGGGCCACCGCCGAGGCCAGGGGAGGTAATAAAACACAGTAAGCAACATCACATTTGCCAATAAGGCCTACCGTCAGCACTAGGTGAGGGAGTCAGCTCCTCAAAAAGCACTTTGGTGGTTTCAGAAAGTCCCGCACTTCCAGCTGTTGAAAACTCCTCTCCCACGTCTTTTCCCTTTCTTTCATTTTGCACTCTGGACTGATTCATTTTCCTTACGAGTCACAGTAAAATGTTCCCCGTCTGCCATTTTTAAACTTTTGAATCAGATGGCATAGTGGGTTAATGCAAAGAGAAATGTGCACCTTGTGAGACATGTATAGACCTAGTGAGGAGGCCAAGTGGGTTCATGTAGGTCAGTGATTATCGTTTGTACTTAAGATATCTGTTGTGATTATCGTGTGTAATGCAAACATCTATAGGACTGGGAGGGTTACAGAATCACATTGTGGTGAAAGCTGAGTGTGAGAGATTTGATTGGCTGCTGGGACTGCTACGCCATTTAAGGAAGATGAAATTACTACGATCGAGTTGGGTATTAACACTTTAATTCGAAAGGCGATTGTGGCAGAAACACAATATAGGTTTATATGGTTAATATCTGACGGGTTTTCATGTTTTTTTGTCTGTTCAACGTTCCTTTGTATTTTTAAATTGTTTTTAATCATACCAATTTTTGCACGTCTGTTCTGTTTTTTCTTTAGCTTACACTTTCATTTTTATGTTTTGTATTTTCATTTTTCCTTTTGGCTATGGTTATTTTCTCTTCAGTTTCTTGTTTTATTTCAAGTTTTAGTGGTTAATGTCTCGAGTGATTTCGCCCCCACTCCCCCAAATAGGGGAAGATTGCCAGCCTTTGTCTGCCAAATTAGAGAAATAGGAATGGTGGTCTTACCTGTGTGAGGTGATTCTTTTTTTAACCTCTCTGCAGTTGTGGGTAGGTTGCCTGACCTAATAGAAAAATGTATATGCCTTTACGGATTGTATCCGAAGTGTGGGTTAAAGGTTTGATTCTATCTGCAGGCCATCTCTCCCTTCCATCGTTCGAGGTCTGTACCAAGAGCACCATCGAGTAATAATAATGCCTACAATATATTTAAATAACGAAGAACTAGATAACTTGGTGGTGGACACTATAATTGATTAAACCAATCAACGCCAATTGTGGAGTGTTTTTTCTCCAGCCTCTCACAGTTGGTGTTCAAAGTACATTTTTTTCCCTGTTATCCGTTTTTTGGGCAAATTAGATGGGGTGTTTCTAATTTTATAGTAAATATACGAAGTATGGTGATCCTAGGATTCTCTTTTTTAAAACTTTTTCAGCGTGTGGCATTGTCCTCAGATTCCCAAAAGGTGGTGCCATTGACTCTTGATAAGAAGGAACGTTGATGGTGTAATGAAAAACATTCACTTTACAATCTTTACACCAAAGCCACGGAGCTGCGATTTTCTTAATGTTTTCAGTTTAAAAAATCAAGGTGAGGTGGATTTTTACGGGGAAGTTGAATATTTGTAACCCGGTTTATAGATGTTTTTAAGTATCCTGTGTTATGAGGAAATTGTAATTCAAATCTGGGGAGCAATAATACAGAGCCAATGGACTCGCTATTTGCCTCCTTGTTTCATGGCAGTCATGAAGTGAAATAAAATGCTGCATAGGATGCAGAACTGCGATGGCGACAGAAAGTTAAACTTGAAATGATAAAACGAGAATAAGGCTATATCAATATATTTTTGTAAGGGGGTGACAGTGGACATGGTAGGACATTTGTTCCCACTCAGATGTATCTCGCTGAAGAAACACCACTACTTGAGTGGACTAATAGCGGCTTCTGTTTTTCTTAATGTCAAGTTCTGACGGTTATTATAGCCATTAGCATTGCGTTGTAGTATTCGGAAACTTTCCACATATGTCCATCGCACACAGAATCTGATTCTGGTTGTGACAATGTGGTTGCTTTAAAGTGAGTTGTGGTGGGATGTCGGGAGTACTGTGCGCTGGCCTGCAAATAATTTGTCCAGTGGGGACCCTTATGCAGCAGTGGCATCCAGTGGCCATTTGCAGCCTGACTGTTCAGCTTAGGTCCTGACGGAGGCATAGAGGCACCACTGCTGCTGGGACCTTAAGTGTTGCTTGACTGGGAGGATTAAAGCATGTAGAAGCACTGGCTACTCCCAGTACCCTCTCAGAGTCTGACATTAACCGTGGTCCTGGAGGGAGTACAGATACTCGGATGCAGCTGTGACACCCAGTGGCCAGTAAATTTATGGCAGTAGTCAAGGATCTGGGGGTGACATAAATCAAATACATTGAAGCGCCATTCACAGGTTAGCATTGACTGATGGTATGATGCTAGCAGACATCTGTGCAATAGCAGATATATATCGGTTCATTGCAGCAGAGAAATGATTTTTAGAGGAAACAATCGCTATCTAGTTCAATGTCATGATTATTTTTTAGATTTCAAAGCAGAAAATAAACTTGCAAAATTGCAAATTTTACTTTTCCTGACATACATTAATTTTTTTTAAGTAGAAGTTTAGATGTCAAAGCTCAGGGAAGTCTTTCAGCCTTTGTGACCTGTGTGAAGTCGTTCTCTTGTAATTACACTCTGCTTAAAGCTGATTAATGTGCTGTGATCAATCGTTGTGGACCGATTGGGGCACACTGATGCTCTGTGAATAATCAAGAAGTAAAGAAAAATATAAAAATTTAATTGCATATCTTTTTTCGCCTCCTGCTTTTTTCTTTTCTTATTCCTCTGCTTTGGCTGCCCAGCTGGTTAAAAAGGGTCCGAACTGGTATGAGATTAAGTGTACCATAGTTCTAATTGTCCAGAACACGTCCTATTTATTCACATTGGCCTCTCTGTGGAATGAGGTGTTTTAGCTGTAAGTAAGAGGGCCACTCTGCATTCCAGTCTACATGTGTATTTCTCCAGTATTGGATCTTTCATAGATTCACAGGCTTGAATCATTCTCTGGCGCCAAAGCGGGAGTCCTGTGGTACAATAAGAAAGCAGTACAGTTCAATACATAGCCTACAATGACTAGGAAACAATCACTTCATTAACTTATCCACATCATTTATCAAGAACCAAACTTCAATAAAACAGGCAACAAACAACACCCTCTAGAACGCTCCCCACAGAGGCTTAACTTTCTCAGATTTTCTAGATGGGAGTTTCCCTGAGCTCTGCTCAGTTTCTGGTAATTTGTCACTTTTATAGAGGCTTAGTCAGCAGAAAAAAAACAGTTTCAACCTACACCTGCCAAGGTCTGACTACACAGAATGTGAGAATCAACAAAGAAAGGACTTTTCAGACCTTGTGGAACATGTTAAAAGAAATTACTACACTCCGAATGCCCACTTTAGGAATGGAATGTATGTATGTATTGCCTATATCTTTCACACAAGGTAAAATATGCCTTACCCTTTCCTTTAAGTCACTGAAGGATAGAGAGAAGGGCTTCTTATATGGCTTCAAAAGCTGAAATCTAAAGAGGCTTCAGTTTCTGAGTAGGGCAGTCAGGATTCCTCAAAAGCAGCACTGAGGTCAAGAAAAATAGAAAGTTCACATCATCATATACCTTCAAAATCACAAAAAAAGCATTAAAAAAACACACTGTGAGACTTCAGGAAAGAACAGAACATCAGGAGAGTGCTCTTTCAATGTTTAGCCTTACAATGGAAGAAGCCCTGTTCAGTGCCGTTGAAGGAAAAATCTGTTTTAATGGTAGCTAGCCTGTTAACCTCAAAATTTACGTCTTTGTCGACATCGACATAGGCGTTGGCATCAACACTGAAAATACCGTCGGCATCCACACAGATGACAACTACCTTGATAATAATGGCAACATCTTTGGCACCTTTGACGACAGTTGCACTGTCGCCGAATAAACTGTCAGCAATGGGCAGAGGTCTCAGAAGATAAAGATTACTGTTGGATCATTGACATTGTCGATGACCCAGTCAACAGTAGAAAAAATACAGCCTGACTGTACATATCTCCCCAAGTAAAGTCTCTTCTGCCAACCCACTTTTTGGATTCGGACGATGACAGACCATTAAGAGCGAAACATTGTCCTTCTAAACTGCATGACAAAAAATATCAGGAGGCAGATGAAAAGAAATACAATGGAGATTATTATTCCTCAAGACCACAACAATATATTGAGAAACCTATTCAGTATGTGTACAAACTCCTACATTATGGTTACCATAAGCTTCAAGAGGGCATGGTTTTAGTGCAGTCGCTTTAGTAAATGACCTCCAAAGTATGTTGCCAAATTATTATAGAAGGTTTGTAGAACCTACAAAGGCATCATCTCCACCACAGCCAATGAGACCTCCACAATCCCCACAAGTACACCCCCATGCACACTGCATACTTTATCTATATCTCTGAGGTCCAAGAGAACACTAGCTTCAAACAGTGCAGTGCTGCCTACGGATTATCCTCGGATGAGGATAGAGAGGGAGAAATTCCTGACAGTGACCACGCTGTGAATGGGAATGATTACCTTATTCCAGCACCATCTGTATTGTATTGTAATGTGTTAAAACAATGAAGAACCTACCTACAGTCTCTGTGGCTTTACCTAGAATAGCTAAAACTATAAAGCACCAGAAAACTCACCAGTATGCTTGACTGGTCATCCAAAACTATATTCTCTAGTAAGGCAAGCAGCTCAACACCATTCCAAGAATCCGTCCGTGCCCATCTCAACACTACCTGATAGAGAAGGCTGGAGCTTGGATAACAGGGAAACATTTTTCGACAATGTTGAAAATGTAGTCCGACATTGCTGCATACATAGATTTCGTGCCAGAAGATGTAAGAGGAGAAGCAAAAAAGATCTTTCAAGAAGGAGAAAGAGCTACTTCAGAAATGGTTGCCTGTGCAATGGGTATCATGTTGACAGGTTTTCGCCAGCTGGCAGGCGCTGCTGTTCTCAGAAGGCAAGGATGGTTAAAAGCCACATTGTTCAGACAAGAAATCCAGAGTAAAAACTTGGACATGCCACTTAATGGCCAAGCATTATTTGGCGAGCACAAGGATGATGCCTTACCCGCGATTAAAGTAGACACAGATACTGCAAAATCCTTAGGTACCTTGCAGATGAGGAAAATACCTTTCTGAAGAGGGTTAGTTTTATTCAGAGGAAGATGTCAACCAGATACATATAAGCAGTATCAGCCCTTTCAACAGAAGTATTGATCTTCATGTCCTAAATGACAATTTAGACAACCGCCAGCAGCATTTTAAAATAAACTAACTCCAAAAAGGAAGCAAACTTCTCAAGGTGTTGTGTAGGTTCTCATTATCCCAAGGAGGCTACTGCATTTGGGCGGCAGAATCGCCTGAATTGTGGGGTACTGAGTACAGTTCCACACCACGTGACGCCTGTCAGCCTAATTTGGGTTTTCCGGCTAACTAGCAGCGCCTCATCTCTGCCCAAGAGCAGGGATGACTGAGCAGGGTACTGAGTACATTTGCACACCACGTGATGCCTGTTGGCCTAATCCGGGTTTTCCAGCTAACTAGCAGCGCCTCATTTCTGCCCAAGAGCAGGGATGACTGTGTCAACCGGGTGCATGACAGAAGGACACCTCAGGGGAATCATGGTCAATCAAATCTCATTCCTTCCTCTCAGCTTCATTAGTCTCACAGAGGCAAAGACAAACAGAAGCAGAGTTCAATAAGGTTTTATTGAAGTAATTGCGTCTTGGATAAAATGGCATGTTTTGCAATAACCAGGATGACAAAACACACTAAAAGCAATATTGTAACAAGGAATGTGAAACACAAAAACAGTCCCACCACACTGTCACTAGGAGTGATATATATTTTTCCTACCTAAGCTTTGTTAAGAGCAGAGCGTGATAAGCCCTAATCTGCCCTTCAGTCTTCCCCCCCTGGGAAGACCCAATTCCCCATACCTGAACAAGGAAGCCTGTTGTGTAAAAAGATACCATACCCATATAGGCCAGGTATTCAGCAGTCTAAGCAAGCAGCTGTAGCAAAGACTTTCAGCAATCAGCATGCAGTTGTGGTCATCTGGCTGCAATCTCCCTCTATGTGTATGGGACAAAGAAGTGTTTGTATAATAAAACAGTTGATATTCTACAAAAAGGTCCCCACGTAAAAATATGTATGTTTCTGTGAATGTCAGAGACACAGCGTACCACTTTTGCTTGCAACCCTATCTGACTGCAGCCTTGAGAAAAGCACGAAACATGATTGTTTCCTAGGCGAAGGAACAAATAGAGAAAATAAAATAGCACTGCAAATGTGGCTAATGCTAGAAAAATAAGGCAATGCTGAATAAAAATGTAACTGGGCTAAAGTGCACAACGGCAAGCCTAGTTTGCTAAAATAATGTGTCTAAAACATGGCTAAAATAGCTATACAACACCTCCCCCTTGCCGGTTCAAAGGTGGTTCAAAAGCCAAAAATTAATAAAAACTCCTAATATCTAGTTATAAAACATATAAATATGAATGTCAATAATGACAAGTTAAGACACTTGAGCATGGATTAAAAGGGGGCAATTTAAAACATCAGTTGTTGCGCCAATAAATCCAAATTCAAATGACAGTGTCATTTTTAAAATCACCAATTATGTCCGGCACAACTGAAGCCAGGAAATGTTCCACTTCGGCAGGTGGTCAAATATCCAAATCGTTGCCAAGGGAAACCAAAGAGCACTCATGGTCCAAAGCCTGAGCTCCAGCTAAGTCAGCAGCATGCCTTGGTTTGCCCAATGTTGAGTTAAGAGCTGCATTATCCACAAAGGGAAACTCATAGACAGCTTCCTGTAGTAAACGCACCCTTCCCGCACATGTCTGGTAATGAGCCCTCAGTGAGAACATCAACAGATCAGCGCCCAATGAAAGTAAGCACTGCGTGGAAAGACAGACTTTCAGTGCACATTTGAAAAGGCACCAGAGACATTGAAACATGGGCTGCACACAATCCAAAACTGGTCAGAATGACAGAGACCAGTCGTACTTCAGTTGCTCCTGGAGTGGTGCTTCAAAATACTGAATGACGCGTTCACGACACAGTTACGCTGATGAAGCGCTTTCAGTCTTCCTTGCTGTGAATGGACAGCCACTGCGCAGAAAAAATAGCAACAGCAAGTTGCCACTTATTATAGCCAAAGTAATCGGAAATCCCCCCAAAACACTCGAAAATATTGAGTGTATGGCTGAAGGTACTAAGCCAAATATAGAGGAGAAGGTGTGAACGAAACCAGAACCAACAGCCTTAAAGAAATGTGTGGTTCCAGTAGTGTTGGACACGTTAAATATTCATCCCTTGAGTTCACCAAAGTGTTGCAGAAAGTTTGTATTTAAAAGTGATTGTATCTCTGCAGATGACCTCACAACTTGAAGCGCATAGGTCTTGTGCGCAGATGTGAGCACCACAAGTTTTTGAAACAAAGCCTTCAGTCTGCTCAACTTGTCAAAATTCACCTCTGAAGTAGCAATATGAGGCCACATCTCTACTACTTCCCTCTGTTGGGTGGGGGAAAAGGACATTCCCGCAATAGGTGACAGTTTGGAAGACCGAAACAACATAAGCTATTCTGGCTTGCATTCTACAACACCTCTCACTATTAAGGAGCACATAGCTACCATTTGAGAGCACCTGGAACGCAGGTCTAAACAAGGGGACTGGAACTCTCTTCAGATATCAAGCCAAGTTTGCTGCCGAGGCATTCCATGCCCCATGCAAGGACAGCTGTTTACAAACCATTGATTGGCTCACAGAAGTCTCGCATTCACTGCCGCTAATAAAAACGTCTTTCATGCCATTGAAACATTTCTACGAAAAGTGAAGCACCCACACCTCACGTATGGAACTATCTCCCAGCCTTTCACATCTGCCTACTGGAATGTGTTTCAAGCAGGATGTGAATTGAAGTGTTGAAATAGGCAGATAACCCAGTGTATTAGCCATTCAGCAGATGGTATTTCAGCCACAATAAAAGGCAACTTTTCTAATTTCTCGATGTTTAGCATGACAAAAGTCTCTTTCTTCCTAGCCATTATTTACTGTTGTGTTAAATTAAATGTTGTAGATATGTCCCTTGCGCTAACGTGTTGCCAGGGAACGCGATCTGCTTTCAATGTTTGTTGTGTCCAACCTACAATGTTATTTAAAGTGTATATCCGGTCGGACAAGGTGTTAATCCCATTATCTACAATGGCTTATGCTTTCTGTAAATTTTCCCAATCTATTTGCCTTAACTGGGCAGCTCCTTCTTGTTGGAAAAGTTTCCAAATCTCATTATATACTACATATAAGAAGCGCCTTATGAGTTGTCTTCTAGGGCCTAACAGGAAGTCCTGTAAATCTGTATTGTTAGACACGAGACTGAGGTGTTATTTACCAGCATCTAGTGAGGAACATTTCAACCATGGCTGGCATAATTTCCCTACACTACGTGTTGTCACTATACCCAAGTGTTCTGAAGACACATAGCAAGGGTCTGGCCTATTTGTTCTAAAACCTCCTGTGGAGTTTACAAAACATGTATGTAGACATTGGTGTCTTCGGGCCACAATAACTACCCACCAGGACGTGAAAATGATGTTTTAAATGTTCCATTCTGGACGCACTCATCGAGCTGATCTTCAGATGCATTTAAATACTTTTGCCATTTATAAAATTTTGCAGGGGCAGGAATACTGGGCGCGTTCAATTCCTTAATTTTTGCAGGCACGCTCTAAATAAAGTTTCCTTTGCCTATATTTGCCAATTTTTAGTTCCCCACACATTTTCAAGTCTATCGAGTTCAACCAATAATCATAGCCTTCTATAGCTAACCGGTAAACAAAGGAATCAGAATAAATCAATTTTGTATTGGTCAATAAAACGTGTTGACTTTCCATTACTGACAACTTAAATTAATATGACTCAGCATTTTTAACATTGTGCCCAGAGAAATATGCAAACTTTTCAGTGTACGTTTTGGAACTCCCCACTGGTGGAGTCGGACAGTGTTCCCACTGTGCATAATTAAAAATAGTCTTTGGGGTACTTGCCCTGTGAATAAAATGATGTCTATAATAATTATAACAGAACATATCTCCATAAGTTTCTTGGATTGATACACAACCTCACTTTCAAATACAGTAAAGTATTTCAAATCAGACATAGAATCAACTGTTTTCACATCCCAATTATCAGAAATTACTCCAGGTGTAATTACAGCGTTCATGGAAAGTTTGAATACGTGCAGAATTTGAATGGCCTCCATTCGGCCATATATATCAAATAATACTTTATCACAAACAATCCCGTCAGGAATTGGTATAGTGGAAATGTTCACTCGGGACAAGTTTTTACAGACTTTGAGAGGAAAAATGTGGTTTTAAGACCTCATCCACCGGTTCAACTGTAGAGCGTTCAGGAAGGTAATGACCATGTATCAGTAAGAAGAAAACAATGACAAACCCAATCCAAAGGAGGATGGCAAGTACAGTTAATAAAAGTCATAGATAGTTCCATGGAAGAATGAACTAGCCAAATGATCAGCTAATGCGCTTTTGACAGTTCTGTTGCAGTAGAGGCAGATGAGCCGGTGAAAGTGTCATTGATGTCTGTAAAATATCCAGAAGCAGTTTGTGCACCAGTTTGGAACCAGTGCATGATAGGAAGGACCAAACTCCTTTTTCACAACAATCTTTTCACGCACTAGATCCCCAAGTTTTAGATTCCAGCCAGTAGATGTTATTGGTACATACCTTGTTGTTCCCAAGGAGGCAGCACTGGCAGATGCGTTGTCGTCACAGAATTATTTTTAAGTCATGCAAGACAGTGACATGTTCATTTATGTCAAAAGGAGTATCTGCCAGGACCATCAAGATCTAGAACATACATATGCTTATCGAACAGGCATTCGTATGAGGTACGCCCCCTACAAGGACTTTCTGGGCAGATTATTAAGTGCTCTCTGGACTCCATACAGGTGAGTAAGCCAACTACGACCAGTGCTTAATACTGTGGCTGTTAAGGATTGCTTTAAATTGCGGTTTCTTTGCTCCAGGACACTATTTTTGCTGGGATGAAATTGAAACGAATAATGCAGTTGGACACCTTACAAAGCCATGGCGTCCCTGAAAGCCCTTGAGACCAAAGCAGGCCAAAGCAGGGCCCTGGTTCGAGTGGAAAGTCGCAACAGCATAAGTCTCAATAAAGATTTGAAAATCTTTAATAACAGTTTGAGTGTCAGCCAAGTGTTGTGGCCACACCCATAGAAATCTGGAACATAAGTTAACAGCGACTAAAATATATATATGTGCACTGTCGGGTGTCAGGGTACCACAATGGTCCAAGTACACACATTGTAATGGTTTGTTGGAAATCATGAGGGGTGTCGGCAGTGGGCGTTTGACGGTGGACCCTTTTATTTGCTGGCAGATGTCACAAGAAAAGACATACTGCTTGGTCTGTTTTTAGAGACCTGGCCACCAGTAACATGCTTGTAATAATGATTTCTGATGGATACAACTACCTGTGGATTCCTCACCTAATGAATTCTCCCCATGCGCAGCATTCGACAGAAACTTCTTTCCAGCTCTGCACGTTGATGAGGACGTCACAATTGCACGACTCCACGAGGCTCCGTCTGACGTCATCGTGGCAATAAGAGGCCCTTGCCGGCGTGCTGACGTTAGTTCCCTTTTGTCCGTGCCTTCAATAACTGTTATTTCTCCAGGTCTTGTATCGTTTGCTGTTGAAAGGGATACTTTGTGTTTTTTCAAATGTCTGCTCCGAAGAAGTCGGGGTTCAAGCCTTGCAGAGAATGCGGAGGTCAAATGTCAGTCACTGACCCACATAACGACTGTCTATGGTGTCTGAGCTCGGACCACGACGTCCAGGAGTGTGGTTCGTGCCAGAAAATGAACCCCAAAGCTCTGAAGGAGCGTGAAGCCAAACTATTTTTAGCAAACGCTAAAAAGGAGAAGAGGAGACACCATAGGTCTTCGGGGACATCGGCGAAGAGTCATAAGAAGCGGCGCCATCACAATTCCCGGCGTCGATCCAGAGGAAGCCGTTGGAGGTCTCCATCTGCTCAGCTCCATAAGTCCTGGGAGGTCAGCCCGACTGTGACTCCTCAGCCTTAGACTCTGCAATCTTCTCCGGTGCCATCGGTCTTTGAGGTGGTGGAGCCTCAGAGTCCTCGCTCATCTCCGGTGCATCCAGATGTACAGGATTCGAGTCCGGCTCCTCAGGAGTATCCTGCTTTTCCTGCTCCGGGGACGAATCCAGCGGCATTCCTTAATGCCATGTTTGCCATGTTTCAGAGCATGGTGCAGGGAGGTGGTGCGCCCGCTGGCCCCACTGGTCCCTTGGCGTTTAATTTAGGCGCTCCGGCTCCCTATAGACCAACGCCATTCATGCCATTCTGTCCGGCAGGAGACACTAGCCCGGCGCCGGTACTGTGGAGAGACCTTCAACGCCGGTGTTTATTCAGATGGAGGCGTCCCGAAGTCGGATGGCGTCGATGGGTGGAGATTGAGTGTCCAAGGCGCCGATGGATCCATCTCTGACGTCGGAGGTGTCCGGAGATCGTGTGGTGACGCCGTCTCGGCGCCGCTCTTTGATGTCGGCCTACTCTTTGTAGTTGCCGGGGCTGGAGGTGAAGTTGCACTCCCGAAGGAAGGCCCTCAGGAGAGAGAATACCAGAGACATCTCCTTGAGGAAGGGGAGATTGTGGAGCCCCTAGGTGACTTTCAGGGGTTGGACACTGCCAGTGGGCTGGTTACTTCCCTGGAGTGGGATTTGGCCTCGCCAGGGGAATATACTGAGGAGGCAGCCTCGTTTCATTCTGTCATCAGGAAGGCTGCTGATTTCTTGGAACTCCCACTTCCGATGGCCCAGGTCAAGAGTAATATCCTGACGGAGGTGCTACATCCTGCCTCTGCTGTTGCGGATCCATTGTTGCCTTTTAATGAAGCTCTTATGGATCCCATAGTTGAAGTTTGCAAAAAGCCTGTTTCTTCCTCAGCCGTGAACAGGTCTGTGGCCAGACGGTACAGGTCAGCGCCTGTGGACCCTGAATTCCTTTCCAAAAATCCATCTCCTGAGAGTCTGGTGGTGGTGGCATCTTGTTCGTCACGGTCTGCTCCTGGCTCCTTCCCTGGTGTGCCATCTGACAGGGAGTCCAAACGCATGGAGCAGTCTGCAAAGAAGGTGTTCTCGTCATGCAGCATGGCACTTAAATCAGCTAATGCCACATGTATCCTGGGAAGATACATTCATGCTATAATGGATGCAGCTAAGGCAGCGTTGCCGGATATGCCCCAAGACTTGCAAGGACTCCTCATGGATGCCGCAGGTCATACAGTCAGGACTGGACACCACGGACTCTGTTGCTAGGGCAATGGGAACCTCCATCGTTACTAGGCGTCATGCTTGTTTGCGTACGTCTGGGTTTTCGTCGGATGTCCACGCCACTCTCTTAGACTTGCCGTTTGATGGCGCTAAACTATTTGGCACTAAAGCGGAACTGCGTTAGAGCGCTTTAAGGAGTGTAGGGCAATGGCGAAATCCTTGGGCCTGCAGGCTGTTTCGACCCCTTTTAGGTCATTCAGACGACTAAGAGTATTTGGACAAGGGGCATCATTTCATGGGAGACCGCAGCAGGCGGGCCAGCAGCCCTCGAGTCTCCAGTGCAGATCTTGTGGGGGGCGGGGTAGAGTCCGCACTAGAGGGGCCACCCAACAGCAGCACCCTACCTCTTCCTCTTCCTCAGGGGGGATGCAACAGGGAAAGCAACGTTAGTCCTCTAACCATTGCATCCCATGTATTTCCGGTAGGGGGAAGATTGTCTCTTTTTCTTCCCATATGGGAGTCGATAACATCCGACTCCTGGGTCATCAGTGTGGTAAGAAAAGGCTATGCCCTTCCCTTTCGGGAGATCCCTCCTCCCTTCCCTCCCCGTCCTTCCTTATGTTGAGAAGATGATCTCCTGTTGTTAGAACAGGAGGTTCTATCCCTATTGTCAAAGGGTGCAGTAGAGTTGGTTCCGGAGCAGTAGAGGGGTCAGGGATGTTATTCAAGGTATTTTATGATCCCCAAAAAGGATGGTTGTTTGAGGCCTATCCTGGACCCCTTTTGAATTGGTTCCTTAAACAGGAGGAATTCAAAATGTTGACTCTAGCACAGGTACTTATGGCGTTGAACAAGGAGGATTGGATGGTGTCTGTCGACTTGCAGGATGCTTATTTCCATATTCCCATTCTGAAGTCACACAGGAAGTATCTCCGTTTTGTGGTGGGGTTGCAACACTACCAGTTTGCAGTCCTTCCTTTTGGTCTTACTTCCACGCCTCGGGTCTTCACAAAGGTGATGGGGTTGGTTGCAGCGGACCTCAGGAGGAAGGGAATAGCAGTATTCCCTTACCTGGACGATTGGGTGATCAAAGCCAAGTCTCCGGAGCTCGTGCTGCATCACCTGCAGATGACAACCTAGTTGTTGTTCAGTCTGGGCTTTTTGATAAACATGCCCAAGTCTCACCTGGAGCCCTCTCAACACCTGTTCATAGGGGCAGTGCTAGACACTACATTGAATCAAGCATTTCCTCCGCCACAGCGGATTCAGGACATTCAGGCGTTGATTCCAATGTTTCAAGGAGCGGTTGTTCCAGTCCTCAAGGTCCTTCGTCTGCTCGGTCTGTAGACTTCTTGCATTCTGTTGGTCACTCATGAACGCTGGCACATGAGGGCTCTTCAGTGGTGTCTCCGCAGGCAGTGGTTTCAGCACAAGGGGGATCTCGAGGAGTAGATAAAGATCTCAAGAGACACTGCAGCGGATCTTCAAAGGTGGGCTGCGGTCGGCAACCTGTCTCAAGGAAAGCCGTTCTCGTTGCCGCCTCAAATGGCCACAGTGATAACGGATGCCTCCACATTTGGGTGGGGAGCTCACCTAGGGGACCTGGAGATCAAAGGTCGTTGGTCTCCAGTGGAGCAGGTGTTTCATATCAACCTGCTGGAATTGCAGACGATACGTTTGGCCTTCAAGGCCTTCCTCCCTTCCATTCGCGGTCAGTCGGTTCAAGTCTTGACGGACAACATGACCGTGATGTGGTACATCAACAAGCGGGGAGGAGTAGGGTCGTATCTTCTCTGAAGAGAGGCTCTGCGGCTCTGGTCCTGGAGTTTGCTTAATATCAATTCGGATTTGCTTAATAGCAAACCATCTGGCCGGGGTTCAAAACGTACGTGCAGACAGTCTCAGTCGGCTACTATCGGCCGATGACGAGTGGCGTCTTCATCCAGATCTGGTCCTTTCCATCTTCCGGATGTGCAATCAGAACATTTATAGAGCGCGCTACTCACCCGAGAGGGTCTCAAGGCGCTGGAGAGGGGGGGGTTACTGCTGCTCGAAAAGCCATGTCTTAAGGAGTTTCCTGAAGGCGAGATGGTCCTGGGTAGTTCTTAGGTGTGCGGGGAGGGAGTTCCATGCTTTAGCTGCCAGGTAGGTGAATGATCTTCCTCCGGCGGTGGTTCTGCGGGTCCGTGGGACGGTGGCGAGGGCGAGGCTGGCTGAGCGGAGCTGACGGGTTGGCATGTAGAACGAGAGGCGGCTGTTGAGGTATTCGGGGCCCATGTTGTGGAGTGCTTTGTGTGCGTGGGTGAGGAGCCTGAAGGTGATCCTCTTGTTGATGGGGAGCCAGTGCAGGCGTTTCAGGTGGGCGGATATGTGGCTGTGGCGAGGGATGTCGAGGATGAGGCGTGCGGAGGCGTTCTGTATGCGTTGTAGACGTTTCTGAAGCTATGCGGTGGTACCTGCATATAGGGTGTTTCCGTAGTCCAGACGGCTTGTGACGAGGGCATAGGTGACTGTCTTTCTGGTTTCGGCGGGGATCCATCGGAAGATTTTTCGGAGCATGCGTATGGTGTTGAAGCATGATGACGAGACGGCGTTGACTTGCTTGGTCATTGTGAGGAGGGGGTCCAGGATGAATCCGAGGTTGCGTGCGTGATCCAAGGGGGTTGGTGCGGTGCCCAGCGCCGTGGGCCACCAGGATCGTACCAGGCGGATGGGGATTGTCTGAGGATGAGGACCTCCGTCTTGTCTGAGTTCAGTTTTAGGCGGCTGAGCTTCATCCAATCCGCGACGTCTTTCATTCCTTCCTGTAGACTGGTTTTGGCGGTGGTTGGGTCTTTGGTGAGGGAGAGTATCAGCTGGGTGTCGTCGGCGTAGGAGATGATGTTGATGTTGTGTTTGTGTGCGATGACGGTGAGGGGGCTCATGTAGATATTGAAGAGGGTTGGGCTGAGCGAGGATCCTTGGGGTACGCCGCAGATGATCTCAGTGGGTTCTGAGCGGAAGGGAGGGAGGTGGACTCTCTGGGTTCTGTCGGAGAGGAACGAGATGATCCAGTCTAGGGCCAGTCCTAGGATTCCTGTGGTGCGGCGGTGGGTTATTAGGGTGCGATGGCACACGGTGTTGAAGGCAGCCGAGAGGTCCAGGAGGATGAGGGCGGTTGTTTCTCCGTTGTCCATCAGAGTCCTGATGTCGTCAGTGATTGCGATGAGGGCGGTGTCTGTGCTGTGGTTGGCTCGGAATCCAGATTGGGAGGGGTCGAGCGAGTTGTTAGCCTCGAGAAAAGCGGTCAGCTGCTTATTTACGGTCTTCTTGAGGACCTTGGCCGGGAAAGGGAGGAGAGAGATGGGGCTGAAGTTCTTCAGGTCATTGGGGTCAGCAGTGTTTTTTTTTTCTCAGGAGGGCGTTGACTTCCGCGTGTTTCCAGCTCTTGAGGAAGGTGGCTGATGCGAACGAGCTGTTGATGATGTTCCGGAGATGGGGGGCAATGACGGAGTCGGCTGTTTTGAAGATATGATGGGGGCAAGGGTCAAAGGGGGAGCCGGAGTGGATAGTGTTCATGATGCTTCTGGTCTCTTCTGAGCTGATAGGGGTCCAGTAGCTGAGTGTAGTGGTGGGGGCTGCTGGTTCGGTGGTAGGGGGCGGGCTCTGGAGTCCGAAGCTCCCGTGTAGATCTGCGATCTTTCGGTGGAAGAACGTAGCGAGGGAGTTGCAAAGTTCTTTTGAGGGTGTGATGTTGTTGGAGCTGGCGCTGGGGTTGGAGAGCTCTTTGACGATGTTGAAGAGTTCCTTGCTGTTGTGGGTGTTGTTGTCTAGTCGCTCTTTGAATGAAGTCCTTTTGGTGGAGCGGATCAGCTGGTGGTGTTCACGGGTGGCGGTCTTGAGGGCTGTCATGTTTTCTGTGGTTCGTTTCCTGCGCCAGGTTTTTTCAAGGGTTCGGCAGGATTTCTTAGATTCTTTGAGGGCGTCCGTGAACCATGGGGGTTTCCTGATGCTGGTCCCGCTTGGGGGGCTTTTAAATGGTGCGAGGTTTTCGGCACAGTTGGTGATCCACTGTTTGAGGCTGTGGGCTGCGTTGTTGGCGTCAGTGATGTTGGCTGGTGGGTTTTGGCTCAGTGTTGAGAGGAGCTGCTCTGTGGAGATTTTGCTCCAGCGTCTGCGGGGGATTTGTTGTGTGCGACGGTGGTGAGTCTCCCGTTTGAAGGTGAAGTGGACGCATCTGTGGTCGGTCCAGTGTAGTTCGGAGGAGTGGCTGAAGGAGATGTGGTTGCTGGCGGAGAAGATGGGGTCGAGTGTGTGGCCAGCGGAGTGGGTGGGGGTGCTCACCAGTTGCTTGAGTCCGAGGTTATCGAGCAGGGTGGCAGTGTTGTTGTCGTTGTTTTTCTCCAGGTGGAAGTTCAGGTCCCCGAGGAGGATGTATTCTGGTGAGGCTAGGGCGTGCGGGCTGATGAAGTCTGTGATGGTTTCGCTGAATTGGGCACCTGGGCCCAGAGGTCTGTAGACGAGAGTTCCTCGGAGGGTGGTTCTGGGGTCAGTGTGGATCTGGAAGTGTACGTGTTTGGCGGCGAGGGGGGTGTCTTCGGTGGTGGTCGTGATGTTGATGGTGTTCTTGTAGATGATGATCCTCCTCTTGTTTGGTTGACGCGGTCCTTCCGGGCAATCTTGTAGCCGTCGGGGATGGCTATGGTGATGTCTGGAGCCGAGGAGGCGTTCATCCAGGTTTCTGTGATGAAGGTGACGTCTGGTGCTGTTGTGTCTAGGAGGTCCCATAGTTTGATGGCGTGCTTGTGGACGGAGCGTGTGTTGAGGAGGATGCACTTGAGGTGGTTGTTGTTGCGAGGGCCGGTGGGTGGTCTGCAGGTTCGGCTGAATGTGTATTTGCAGGCTTGGCAGGTGAAGGGTCCATGGGTTCGTTTAGGGCTGGCTTGGTAGCAGGTGGCTGTTCGTCCAGTGTTGAGGGCGTAGAGGGAGGCGGCGTTGTATCTTAGTCGGGTGCTTTGAGTGCGTTGGGGGACACATTTCAGATATCCTGGAATGGCCAGTTGCTTTACGCGTTTCCCCCCATACCCTTGATTCCTCGAGTCTTGAGGACGATTCTCCAAGATCGAGCCCAAGTCATATTAATAGCTCCGGATTTGCCAAGAAGGGTGTGGCACGCAGACCTTTTCCAACTCTGTGTGCCCTCCGCTCCGTCTCCCTGTCAGGGCAGATCTCCTCTTGCAGTCGCAGGGGCAGGTTCTACTCCCCCACCTCCAGAGCCTGCACCTTCATGCCTGGAGATTGAACGGGGCAAGTTCTTTTTCTCTCCCACCGGATGTGGTGGACGTTATTTTATCGGCCCAGCAACACTCCACCAAATCTGTCTATGCGAGCAGATGGGCTAGATTCATTGGTTGGTGTGGAGAGAGACAAATTAATCCCTTAAGTGCCCATTTGTCGGACATGTTGTTTGCATTGTCCCTGGCACAGCAAGGCTGTGCTGTTGCTACTGTCAAGGGCTATCTTTCAGCCCTCTCAGCCTTCTTATGCCTTCCTGATCAACTCTCTTTGTTCAAATCCCCTTTAGTGTTGAAGTTTTTGAAGGGGTTTACCAATAGGTTTCCTCCCACTCCGTTTCTTATGCCCCAGTGGAATTTAAATCTGGCCTTAACTTTTTTGATTGGCTCTCTTTTTGAGCCGCTACTTTCTTGCCCTTTAAGATTTTTTGTCCTAAAGACTGTGTTTTTTACGGCCATCAAGTCTGCTAGGCGTGTAAGTGAGCTTCAAGCTCTTTGTGTTCACCCCCCTTTTACAACCTTTCATAAGGACAAAGTGATGCTGAGGACCAGGGTGGCTTTCCTCCCCAAGGTAGTGACTCCTTTTCATTTGGGACAGTCAATCACTCTCTCGACATTCTACCCTCCTCCACATCCATCTAAGGAGGAGGAGAGACTCCATCGACTGGACCCAAGGAGGGCTTTCAGTTTTTACATAGACAGGACAAGAGAGTTCCGCTTGGACGACCAACTCTTTGTCGGATCCGTGGGGAAGAGGAAGAGGAAGGGGGAAGGCCGTCCACAAACGAACGCTATCCAGGTGGGTGTATTAAGATATGTTATTCATTGGCGAAGAAAGATCCTCCTGATGGAATAAGAGCCCATTCCACCAGGGCTAAGTCAGCCACAAATCGTCCCTGGCTATAGGTGTTCCGCTGGCAGACATTTATAAGGCTGCGACTTGGGCGTCCCTCCACACCTTCGTAAAGCATTATTGCTTGGACTCGGAGGTGAGGGGGCTTGGCCTTTTTGCACGGTCTGTGCTGCGGGATTTCTTGGTATGATCAGTCAGACTACCACCTCCAAGGCGGAACTGCTTTGGGACTCTATTCATTTGGTGAGGAATCCACAGGTAGTTGTATCCATCAGAAGAGCAAGTTACTTACCTTCGGTAACGCTTTTTCTGGTGGATACACTAGCTACCTGTGGATTCCTCATGGTCCCTCCCGCCTTCCCGTAGTCTGTCTGGTCATACCGAGATTTCCTTTGGTGAGTACATATATATTTGATTGTTTCTGCATTATGAGATTATACATTTATATATATTTGTATATATGTTTATTTGTATGTATTGGTATACATTCATGGCTAGGTAGATTTTGTTTTACGAATGTATGTTGATACTGTTGTCATTATTAGTTATTTACCTTTTCTATAAAAGTTTCCTTGAATATGATCATAATGAGTATGGAATGTCAATATTCATCTATTCGCCTCAAAGGCCCGTCAAAAATGGCATAAACTGATGTCAGCACGCCGGCGAGGGCCTCTTATTACCACAATGACGTCAGGCGGAGCCGCTTGGAGTCGGGCGATTGTGACGTCCTCGCCGACGTGCAGAGCTGGAAAGAAGTTTCCGTCAAATGCTGCGCTGGGGGAGAATTCATTAGGTGAGGAATCCACAGGTAGCTAGTGTATCCACCAGAAAAAGCGTTACCGAAGGTAAGTAACTTGCTCATTGTGGCTGCCACACCAGCATGGGCAGAAGTAACTCCCTCATGCGCTGCTTTGATCAATTAAAGTCTTTGTTGGAAATCACACGATTACCCACCACTGGTATAACTGGTAGGGCTAAATTGAGGCATGATATGCGGTAGGAATATTTAGCAGGATATGCTTTTGGCAAGGGCTTGCCGAGACTTTCACAGCAGCCATTGTTTCATCCAATTTCGGTCTAGAAAGCGTCACTGCAGCAACATAATCCGTAGCTACTGATGATTTGGCTGCTTCATCAGCCAAGGTGTTGCCTGCAACGTGTATTCCAACATGCTGATGTCCTAGTGTATGTACAACATGGACATTTGGTAGCGTTTCCTTCAGAACCGCTTCTTTCCCTCACAGAAGTCTGCGTTTAATGGTGTTTCCTTTTGAATCTCTGAACCCATTCTGGCGCCATGCAGATATTCATTGAAGGACTGGACACAATAATACGAATCATAGACAATCAGATTCAGCTGTTCAGGATCCTTGTGTTCCATTGCCATCACCAGAGCCTTGAGCTCTGCTATCTGTGCAGTGCAGTTCTCTAAGGTCTGCGTGTAAGTATGCTTTGGATGGAACTTACCATCATATAGCCACTCATGACTGCACAAGCAGCGGAGTATTGATGTTTTATGCCTAGTGCTGGTTGGGCTGAACCATCAGTGTACATAGTTGTTTAATATTGTTCAATAGGCAGTGTGTTTGCTGGAACTAAGTATTCAAGTTCGTATTGCAAAAATTCTTGAGTTTGTAATTTTGAGTAAAAATTGTAGTCAACATCTGCGGCCGTCAGATACGTTGCCCATTGGATCCAACATGGATGTAAATGCTTTACCGTTAGGAATGCTAGCTTTGGTAATAGCTTCAAGGGCCGGGATGAGGGATACCACAATATGTTTTCTCTGGGCCAGAGTTCTCTCTTTGATGACAGCCATCTTTACAGCAGTGAGAATTTTCACAGTGGGAGCAAAGCGTTGTCTGCTGTAGAAAACAAATGTGATTTGTATGCTATCAGGACGGTCCCACCCTCATTGCACGTTACGTAGGTGAAACCAATGGCACCAGCAATTACTCTGATGACTAGGTGTTTTTGGTTGTCCCTTGTGTGTAGGTTCTATTTTTTTTCCTTCAAGCATGTCTTGTTGTAATGCACTAAAAATGCATGTGTGTTCAACTGTCCGATATTTACCGTAAAAATCAGGACGTATCAAGTCATATAAAGGTTTAATGCATTGTGCATAGTCTGGAATAAGTTCTGCCAAAATTGAAGAAGCCCAACAAAGACTGGAGCTTTTTAATGGCGTATGGAGGTTGTAGTTGTGCGCATTTTTCTAAGAATTGGGATGCAAGGCTCTTGCCTGCATCTGATAATTTGTATCCCAAAAACATGACACTAAGGAAGGTTATTTTAGTTTTTTTTTTAATTGAATTTGTTGCCTATTTTGGCAAACCCCACAACTTACATGTTGCATGAGGTCGTCATCCGTAAGGTAGATATCGTCCATGTATTACAACGCCTCAGGGTCAATGTTGTGTAAAATAAATGTGACTCGAGCTGAAAACAGTCCTGGACTTTTCTTGTACCCTTGTGGGAGTCTGCAAATTTTATTCCGAGAGCCTAAAGCGCTGAAACTTGTTATGTCCCTATTTTCAGGCGCTGTGTTTGGCAGAAAAACCAGTTGGATATATCCAGGGTCATTTAGTATGTTCTGCACACTACATTGTTCATAAGTGCTGTGCTGTGTGCATTTTGTATAGCAAATGTACGCATCTGACTGTTTAAATGGTGGTAGTCTAAGACTATTCAGTATGAATGGTCAAATTTAGCTATGGGGAACAATGGATTTTTCATTGGTGGGACACAGGTTTCAATTATGCCCTGGTAGTACAACTGTGTGAGGATTTCCCTCACAAGTGCTTTAGCTTCATGCTTTATTGAATATTTGGGTTGAGGTTGGGATTTAATTGGTATTACATGATAGGGGAAATCTTTGTCCCACCCTATGGGGTTGCGATATAATGCAGGTGTCTCCGCCACTGCCCAATCAATGGCATGAATTCCTACAAGCTTTCTTGGAACAAGGGGCAAGGAAGGTTTTTCAGTAATCTCTTCTCCATAAGGGGGATCACGGACAAATTCTGGTGGCCATTCCTTTTCAGCTAATAAAATATATAAATGGGAAAAATGTGGTCCCAAAAGATAGCATTGTTTGTGCATTCATTGTCTCCCTCTAACTGTATAGTTACTTTATACGTCCTGTTGGGCATGGAGACAGGCATGTCCGCTGTTTCAACTTGTAAGAAGTCATCAGTTGTTTCACCTCCAGACGCTCTTGAAGATCCCGGCGAACTATTGTGAGCTCTGCTGCACTGTCTAGCAGTGCTAGTGCTCACTTCCTGTTCTTTAGAAACCCTGTTCCTGAGTGGCATGTCATATTGCAACTGCTGCCACTTTTTTCTTTTTGAACTGGGGTTTTTGTTGGGGAAGTTTCTCTTCTTTCTTAACAGAAACTCCAGACGAGTGTTGAGTCCTTTCTCGGTTTCACGTACTCTATTCACTGCTGTGACTGCCCAACTCTCTTGCTGCGTTTTTCCGGTGAGTCCTGAAAGGAACGAGATTGGCTTGTATCAGTATATTGATATCTGTCAGGTGTTTTGTATATTATCTATTTCTAAGATTAGATCTGTTTTGAGGGGTTTTCCGAATTAGGAGATTCTCCCCTTTCTTTTTTAGGTGTTTGTTGCTTTTTTATCCCAGCGTTTTTTAGAGTCAGAGCCTGATAGAGTCTTTATTGGATCTACCCTGCAATTGTGGTTTAATGGGTCTAGCCTCCAGACTATCTCGACCCATACTAGAGTAGGTTTCCATGATAATCTTTTGCAGCCACGTTCTTGCTCCTGTGCAGGAACGTCCCAGAGCCGCATACGCACTGCTAGTGCAACTGCCTCCCCTTGGAGATTACTCAGTATTATTGAAGACACAGGGGCAAAATTGCCCATTAATTGTATCCCGAAGTCTTGGGCTGGGGCAGCCCCGTATTCGGCTTGAATTTGTTTTAACACCTCCGAAAGATTGGCAAGCATTGATGTACTTTGTGAGCGTGGCAAATACTGTGCCCCAAGTTATCAACTGTGGAAACCATCCAAAATGGCAAGCATATAGTGAGTATTCTGTGTTTGTCTCGAGGACCCGTATGGGGGAAAGACTGCTTCCAGTGCATTAATTTTTTTAGCTAACCAGAACAGAATTTCCTCCTGCTTGGTGGGTACATTACCCATGATCAAATGTACAGTCGCGGGGTTAATGCCTGGCGCAACTGCATGTGTTTGCGCTGAGGCAGCACGTGCTAGATTAGTATTTAATGATTGCATTACAAACTGTACTAACAGCCTGTATATATTGCTGTGAGCTCTGTATATAAGCGGTGAACCTCAGCTACCGCTAAAGTTGCTACATCAGGGTGCAGTGTATATGTGGCCAATAAAGGCTAAGTCGGGGCCTCATTGCTCAAAGGACCTAACCTAACATGTAATATTGTATGTGGTAGGGTGCCATCAAGCCAATTATTATGGTCTTGATAAGACAGAGGTATTTCTAAATAGGCATAAGCTCTGTATTGTGCAGGTATGTTTGCAGGTGTGCAGTGATGAAATGTATGTGTGTTCCCATCAACTACTGGAAAAGTGACCCAAGAATAAAATGTTTCTGTTCTGTAGGCTGGATGAGCCTCAACAATAAATGTGACTGCACCCCCAGCCTGTGAAGCCATTTGCAATTAAATGTGCAGTAAGGGGTGGTCGCATTTTTATTGCAATTATTACCTGTTGTGGGTTCGCCATGGTAATGGTAAATGTGCTAGTTCAAAGATAAGGACACCAGATGGGGATTAATCCATTTAAGGTTCAGATTGAACAACCTACAGCGTTAGTTAGGTACTACCTACTTAGCTAAGGAGGAAATCCTCAATACCACGGACATCTCCGTATACAGTATTGAGGTGCCTTTAGTGAGACAGATACTTAGGAGGATCTGAAAATTAGTGCCTGACCCAACATTGGCTGCGCCATGTTGCGTAGGTTCTCATTATCCTAATGAGGCTACTGGAATTGTGGGGTACTGAGTACAATTCCTCACCACGTGACGCCTGTTCACCTATTCCGGGTTTTCCGGCTAACTAGCAGCGCCTCATCTTTGTTCAAGAGCAGGAATGACTGGCATCCGGGCGCATGACAGAAGGACTCCTCAGGGGAATCGTGGTTGATCAGATCTCATCCCTTTCTCTCAGTTACATAAGCCTCACACAGGCAAAGACAAACAGAAGCAGAGTATAATTCATGAAGGTTTTACTGAAGTAACTGCATCTTAGATAAAATGTCATATATTGAAATAACTAGGATTATAAAACACACTTAAAGCTAAATTTGAACAAGGAGTGTGAAACACAAAAACAGTCCCACCATACTGTCACTAGGAGTGATATGTATTTTCCTACCTAAGCTATGTTAAGAGCACAGCGTAATAAGCCCTAATCTGCCCTTCAGGTTTCCTCCATGGGACGACACCATTCCCCATACCTGAACAAGGAAGCCTGTTGTGTAAAAAGATACCATACCCACATAGGCCAGGTATTCAGCAGTCTAAGCAAGCAGCTGTACCGAAGACTTTCAGCAATCAGCATGCAGTCGTGGTCATCTGGCTGCAATCTCCCTCTACCGTTTATGGGACAAAGAAGTGTTTTTATAATAAAACAGTTGATATTCTAAGAAAAGGTCCCCACACGTAAAAATATGTATGTTTCTAGAATGTCGGAGACACAGCGTACTACTTTTGCTTGCAACCCTATCTGACTGCAGCCTTGAGGAAAGCACAAAACATGATTGTTTTCTAGGCAAAGGAACAAAAAGAGAAAATAAAACAACACCGCAAATGTGGCTAATGCTAGAAAAATAAGGCGATGCTGAATAAAATGTAACTGGGCTAAAGTGCACAATGGCAGGCCTAGTTTGCTAAAATAACGTGTCTAAAACATGGCTAAAATAACTATACAACAAAGGAAGGGGCACTGGTTGAAAACAGTGATGAATTGATGGTGTGGATTACATCCTCTCTATCCCACCATCCAGTTGGGGCGGGAATATCAAGTTATTTGCATCGGTGGAAACGGATCTAATCATTTACAGTCATACCTTGGAATTCACTCAAGCACCACCAAATACTCCTCAGACAAGAGCACCCCACCTCTTCTACATCTGCTTCAGAGGGAAATAGTAACCATGCTCAACAAAGGAGCAATATAAAGTAAATGGTACCTCCACACCCAGAAAGGAAGGGGTTTCTATTCCTGATTCTTCTTAATAAGAAAGAAAACAGGAGGATGGTAACTTATTTTTAATCTATGGAAGCTAAACAAATAGGTAATAAACAACCCTTTCTCTCTTCAAGACGTCAGGCCTCTTTTCAATCACGGAAATTCCATGTCAACTTTGGATCTACAAGATGACTACTTTCACATCGCAATTCACCTAAAACAACGCAAGTCCTTAAGATTCAGGGTGACTGGCACTCATTACCAATTCAAGGTTTGGTTCTCCCTTTTGGGTTGAAATCAACTCCCTGTATTTTTACGAAAAGCTTAGCTCCAGTAGCAGCTCATTTAAGACAGATGGGTCTTCAGGTATTCCCATACCTAGATGACTGGATGATAAAGGCACCAAGTTCTCGTCAGGTAATGAAAGCAAGGAGAGCCTATCCAACACTGTTCAACAACCTTGATCTTATCATCAATCAGCAGAAATTGTTGCTCAATCCTTCAACAAAAATACATTTCCTGCAGTTCTGTATACAATCCAAGACAAAGCCTTCTTGTCAGGTGAAAGGCCAACAAAACTCAGACTTTTGGCGCAGAGAGTACTGACAAGAAAGTCCATTTCAGTTTGCATAATCAAGTCCCTTCTGAGGAAGATGTCATGTTCCTTTTCAGGAAGAGTTAGGCAAACAATGGCTTCAAATTCAAGGGTCATTCGCCAACGTAATCCAAATCATTTGGGACATGACAACATCTTTACCTTGGAGGACGAAGGATGCCAAACTGTCAACAGGATTAACTTTCCGGGCTCAGACACCTGAATTTATTACCACAGATGCTTCCATGGAGGGGTGGGTGCTCACCTACAGGATTTAAGACTCAATTGGAAATGGACTCCGCATCAGATGAAACTGCTTATAAATTTGCTATAGCTCAAGTCTGTAGCATTGAGCCTGCAATCATTCCTACCCAGGATAAAGAGTTCTTCAGTATTGATTCAGACAGTTACCACCACCAGCATGCTTTATATAAAGAAGAAAGGAGGCACAAGATCTCTAACTCTATTACAAGCAGCACAAGACATTTGGGAGTGGGCCCCACAGCAACAGATAACGATCAATGAATGTGGAACATGTTCCAGGGACAAACAATGTTCTAGCAAATAGTTGAGCAGAACCAGGAACAGCTGTCACAAATGGGAGCTCAACCAGGAAATTCTGGACAGAGTTTTTGGGCATTGGGGTCAGACCAAATCAATATCTGTTTTTGACACAGGAAAATCTGAAATGACGGATTTACGCAAGTTGGCAACACTAGCAGGGGTTGTGGGGAATGTGTTTTTGATTGGATGGTCAGGAATCTTCGCTTACACTTTTCCTCTGACCCCGTTACTTCCAAGACTTCTCAGCAAAATGAAGAGAGAACCATGCTGAATAATTCTGATTGCCCTGAGATTACCCAAACAGCATTGGTTCACAGAACTACTACTATTGGAGAAGACTCTCATTCAGCTGAACTCCCTGCCTACATTATTGACAATGAACCCCAACCAGGTACTTCATCCAGACCTGACATCCTTGCGCTTGTCTGCCTGGCTTCTGAATACAACGAGCTAGCGAGTTTCAACATTCCTCAAGATTGTAGAAAAATTCTTCTGAAAGCCAGAGCTGATATTACCAATAGGATGAGTAAGCTGAAATGGAAGCGTTTCTTTTTATGATGCTAGAAATCAAAAATTCACCATATATCAGCACCACCTGAACAGATTTTACCCTATCTTACTTTTAGGAAAGTTAGGTTTGGTCCATGAGTCTTTCCTCAACTAAAGAAACGTCCTCCATCTTGGCATCTAAGTACAGTGCTTGCACAACTGATGAGGCCTCTATTCAAAGCTATTCACAAAACTTATAACCGTGGAAAATGGCACTTTTATTCGCTCTGACATCGGCAAGAAGACTTTTTCAGTTACAGGTCTTCACAACTGAAGATCTATTTATGCAGTTTAAGGATAATGGTATGGTTCTCCAGTCCAATCCCAATTCTATCCCTGAAGTCCCAATCGATTTTTATTTAAATGAACCTATTATCCTAAAGACATTCTTTCCAAATTGTCAGTGCGCAGCCAAGATTATTACATACTTTGGATGTTAAAAGATGCCTGAAATTCTATTTGCACCGGACAAGACAATTCAGGAGAACAGACCAGTTGCTGATTGTATATGGAAACCATTGCAAGGGTTTTCTGGTTTCCAAGCCAAGTATAGCTCGAAGGACTTCAGCGGCTATCCAGCTTTGTCACAATAAGACCTTTAACAGACAAAGTACAAGCGTACTCTATCAGAGTTGTCCATACGACTACTGGTGTTTTCGCTGGTGTGTTTCTTGAGGAAATACGTTGAGCGGCAACATGGAAGAACAGGCACACACTCACACAACAATACTGCCTGGAATCAGAGCAGAGTGATGTGGCTGTGGGACAAGCAGTGTTGCGTCATTTATTCCAATAAGGTGAGCCTTTGCTTTTTCTGTTATTCCTTCATCCGCTATTATATTATACTTATGATTTTGCATGTATTCTAACTGCTAGCTATTTTGATTCAAGCATGTGAATCTATAATACTGGAGAAGAAACTAAGTTACCTGTAACTGTAGTCCTCCGGTATTGGCATCTTTAATAGATTCAGATGCGACCCACCCTCCTCCACATAGGCTTCCCTGATTCTTATGGGGTTAATTTTTTTTACCGCTGATATTTGACAAACTGAGGGTGAGGCTTCTCTGGGGAGTATTTTAGAGGGTCCTGTCACCTGACTGCCTGAAATGTGGTTCTTGATAAATGATGTGGATACATTAATTAACTGAATGTTTTCTAGGCATTATTGGCTATGTATTGAACTGTACTGCTTTCTAATTGCATTTTGACGACGCAGAACCATTCAAGCATGTGAATCTTTGAAGGATGCCAATACTGGAGAACTACAATTACAGGTAAGAAACTTAGGTGGTCATCACAACCCTGACGGACGGTGTTAAAGCGGCGGTAAGACCGCCAACAGGCCGGCGGTAAAAAAATTGGAATTACGACCGTGGCGGAAACCGCCAACAAAGAAAGCCACTTTAACACACCGACCGCCACGGCGGTACAGACAAACAGTTTGGCGGTCACCGCCAATAGACAGGCGGAAGACAATGTACCGCCCACAGTATCACAACCGACCAATCCGCCACCTTTTCCGGGGTGGATTCCCCACTGACAAAAACACGGCAGAAACAGCACTTCGAAGGGAAAACGCTCACCTCTACATACCCCACGAGGAATCCGGATGCCATGGAACCCGAGCTGCACATCCTGTCAGCCCTCATCTTCTTGCTTCTCTACGAGGAGCACGAACGCCGGCGGCGAAGACAACAGTGAGTACTGCACCTACGACACAGGGGAGGGGGGAGGGAAAAACAGGGACACACACACACGCAACACCCCCACCCTCACCCACTACAACACACACACACACTAATACATATTTATACATTATAGTTACATCCCCCAGCCCTCCGGAAGAATGCAAAGACAAAAGGAAATGAGTGTAATCATTGTAATATATTAAAATCAAGTAAGCAAAAATATATATATACACCATAAACAAAATATACACCAAGCTTAGTAGTCCAGGTAGTGCTCCAATGAAGTCCGTGGAACATTGGACCCACACGGTATGGGCGAGGCCCACACAAGATCCCCAACCATGATGGAGCGAACACTGCAGGGGCATCAGAGAGCAAGAAAACAGGCACCTCAGGGGAAGGGAAAGGGGGGGCACCTCAGCCGGTGGAGTGCATGACGCCAAATCCACGAGGGGGCCACATGCCCACTGTTCCATCCTGGGGAGTGCAAAGCCACAGTCTCTCATGTCTCTACCATGGATGGGTTGCCCACTGTTCAATCCTGAGGAGTGCAAAGCCACAGTCTCAAGTCTATACAGTGGGTGGGTTTCCCACTGTGCCATCCTGGGGAGTGCAAAGCCACAGTCTCTCAAGTCTCTACAGTGGGTGGGTTGCCCACTGTTCAATCCTGGGGAGTGCAAAGCCACAGTCCCTCAAGTCTATAGAGTGGGTGGTTTGCCCACTGTGCCATCCTGTGGAGTGCAAAGCCACAGTCTCTCAAGTCTATACAGTGGGTGGGTTTCCCACTGTGCCATCCTGGGGAGTGCAAAGCCACAGTCTCTTAAGTCTATACAGTGGGTGGGTTGCCCACTGTTCCATCCTGGGGAGTGCAAAGCCACAGTCTCTCAAGTCTCTACGGTGGGTGGGTTGCCCACTGTTCAATCCTGGGGAGTGCAAAGCCACAGTCTCTCAAGTCTATACAGTGGGTGGGTTGCCCATTGTGCCATCCTGTGGAGTGCAAAGCCACAGTCTCTCAAGTCTATACAGTGGGTGGGTTGCCCACTGTGCCATCCTGGGGAGTGCAAAGCCACAGTCTCTCAAGTGGATGACCGTCTCCACTGATTCTGGAGGGGGCATGGTGCCCAGAGTGCTTCATCCTGCTAAGGACAGAGGTAGTGAATGCCTTTCTCCACTGGTTCTGGAGGGGGCATGGTGCCCAGAGAGCTTCATCCTGCTAAGGACAGAGGTAGTGGATGACAGTCTCCACTGGTTCTGGAGGGGGCATGGTGCCCAGAGTGCTTCATCCTGCTAAGGACAGAGGTAGTGGATGGGAATATCCACTGGTTCTGGAGGGGGCTCTGTGCCCAGGGTGCTTCATCCTGCTCGTGACGGACTCAGTAGCGTCAGTGCCCTTGGCGCTCATGGGCCAGCGGTGCTTGTAGCGGCGGTGCCCTGTTCAGCGGTGCATGAGGCGGCGGTGCCCTGTTCAGCAGTGCATGAGGCGGCGGTGCCCTGTTCAGCGGTGCATGAGGCGGCGGTGCCCTGTTCAGCGGTGCATGAGGCGGTGGCGCCCTGTTCAGCTATGCATGAGGCGGCGGTGCCCTGTTCAGCGGTGCTTGAGGCGGCGGCCTCCTTTGCAGTGACTCAGCTGCTGGCGGTCCTCTCTGTCCCAGCGGGGCTTGTGTTGACGGTCCTCTCTGTCCCAGCGGGGCTTGTGCTGGCGGTCCTCTCTGTCCCAGCGGGGCTTGTGCTGGCGGTCCTCTCTGTCCCAGCGGGGCTTGTGCTGGCGGTCCTTTCTGTTGCAGCGGGGCTTGTGCTGGCGGTCCTCTCTGTCCCAGCAGGCCATGTGCTGGCGGTCCTCTCTGTCCCAGCGGGGCTTGTGCTGGCGGCCCTCTCTAGCCCAGCGGGGCTTGTGCTGGCGGTGGCCTCCTGGGCAGCACAGCAGGTGCTGGCGGTGGTCTCCTGGGCAGCAGGGCAGGTGCTGGCGGTGGCCTCCTGGACAGCGGGGTTGATGGCGGTGGCCTCCTGGGCAGCGTGGATGATGGCGGTGGCCTCCTGGGCAGTGGGGATGATGGCGGTGGCCTCCTGGGCAGCGGGAATGATGGCGGTCTCCTCCGCTGTGCTGCTCTTCCCAGACTTTCCGGGTTTCTTGTGGCCCTTCCCCACCTTGGAAGGTGTCGCAGCTGACTCCACACTCCCACCGGGACCCCTGGGAGCGGCTTTGGTGGCTGGAGTCTTCCCCCTCTCCTGCCGGGCACTGGCCAATGTTTGATGCTTGACAGGTTGGGGGCTGTCCGTGCTGTGGCTCCGTGCTACACTGGCTGCCCTGGTGGCCGGTGCACTCCAGATTCCGGTGACTACAGGCACCACTGGTCCCGGAGAAGTTGTGGCTGAGGTGCTAGGTTGGGACCTGGAGAGTCGGGCCCTAGGACACGGACGGGGTGGGGTAGGTGCGGGAAAGAGGTCAAGGTTGGACAGGAAAAGTTTTTTGGAGACACTGGGATGGGTAGCTGGAGGGGGTTTGGGAGTGGAGGAAGAGGTTGTGGTTGTAGGAGGTATTCATTTGGTGACTTTGGGTGAAGGTGCATGCGCTGGAGGCTGTCGTGAGGTAGATGGCTGTTGGGTGGGTGTGTGCCTGCGTTTGTGTATCTTGGGAGGTGGCGTCACAGACACACTGGGAGAGGACACAGGGGACGTGTGAATGGTAGTGGGGGTGGTGACTGCACATGAGCGGGGTGTGGTGGTGGGTGTGCTGGTGATGGCAGTAGTGGCTGTAGATGTAGTGCATGCAGGTGTGAGTGTAGATGAGACTGGGAGGGAGGAGGAAGACGAGGAGGAGGGGGACACAGTGGAGGCAGTGAATGTTGGTGTGTCTACATGTGTCTGATGCTTGCGTGAGTGCGTGTGGGATGTGTGGTGCTTATGTTTGCCTGAGCTTCCCTTGTGTGTTGACGTGTGTGCATGCTGGTCTGAAGGTGTGCTTGGGATAGGCTGGGGTACAGGGGATTGGGTCTGGGTGGAGGAAGTTGGAGGGGGGAGGCTAGAGACAGGGGCAATGGCTAACATCAGTGCTGAGGCCAGAGTCTGAAAACTCGCTGAAGGGTCACCTGACCAGAATGAACGCCCTTCAGGAATGCATTGGTTTGTTGCAACTGCCTTTCGACACCCTGGATGGCATTCAAAATGGTAGACTGCCCAACAGTGAGGGACCTGAGGAGGTCAATGGCCTCCTCACTGAGGGCAGCAGGGGTGACTGGGGCAGGGGCTGAGGTGCCTGGGGCGAAGGTGATGCCCACCCTCCTGGGTGAGTGGGCACGGGGCAAAGGCTGAGGGGCTGCTGGGAGGGCGGTGCTGGTAGGGGGGGGTGGCGGCTGTACCTGTAGATGCGGGGGGCACAGATGTTGCCGCCACCACAAGGGAGCTCCAATCAGAGGACGAGTCCGTGTCACTGGTCTCTGTCCCTGCCGTGGAGCTCTCCTCGCCCTCCGTCCAACTGGTGAATTCAGACTCCATAGTGTCGCCCTCCAGGGCCATGTGGGATGCAGCTCCCTCGCCCTCCGCCTGATGATGCTAATGCAAATAAAAACAGGGAGACCACAAAAAGGAGGGGACGACAGAAGAAAGACATGTTCAGTGCATGCATTACCGCTACTGTTGGTGGACACGACAGACACAGAAGCCCCCTGCACTACGCCGCGCTCTTGGGCTCCACTGTTCAATCCCTGGGAAATGGCCTACTAGGCTATGGACGACATCTGCACACATGGATGACACAGGGGCATGACTAGGTGTACTTGGCACTCTACAGAGGTGGATGGGGTGCCAAATGGGCTGCATTATGGAGGGACCTTGCCTACTGAACTCGCCCTGGCCTAGGGAAACCCACAGCCCACCTCCCCCACCCAGACACCTCCACTGCACGCAAAATCAGCAGGATGAGAGTGTACTCATCCCCTTGTGACTGCTGTGATACCCTCAAGCGCCCATCCAACTCCGGGTACGCCACCGCCAGGATCCTGAACATCAAGGGGGTCATGGTGCGACGGGCACCGCTCCCACGTTGGGAGGCCATCCCCAGCTGAGCCTCCGCCGTCTTCTTGCTCCAGCTGCGAATGTCCTCCCATCTTTTCCGGCAGTGGTTGCTCAGTCTGTGGTAGACCCCCAGGGTCCGGACGTCCTTGGCGATGGCACGCTAAATATATTTTTTCTGGTGGGTGCTGACTTACATGAATTGTACATGGGGAAAAGAAAAGTTATTACCAACTGCACCATCACAGTCATTGGCCCCCATCCCTACCCTTGCCAAGTGGCACATGCACACTGCAATCTCCCCCCCCCCCCCTTCTTACATCCACCCCACTCCACACAGGCATAGCCCATACAGCATGCACCCAGTGTACCTACCTGTTTGTCTGGAGGACCGTAGAGTAGCGTGTACTGGGGGAGGACTCCGTCCACGAGTTTCTCCAACTCCTCTGATGTGAAGGCAGGGGCCCTTTCCCCAGACACTCGTGACATTGTCTCTTCCAGACCGAGGTCACAGCAGCACTTGCAGTGTAGGTCCTCTCCTGTCAAAGATCAGGTATCGAGTGATTGAACAGATAGAAAATGGCGGTCACGTCCACGGCGGTGCGTAGCGTCACCGCCGGCGTACATCGTCATTGGCTCCTGGGACCCATAGGGTCCAATGTTAACCAATGCAGCATTGCGCCGCGGTCTTTGACCGCATTCCGCGACGGTGTACAACGCCAGCGCAGTTACCTCACATCCCATTGTCCCACATTAGAGGTCAGGCAGCCGCCATTTCAGGGGCCCACATGGCTTCATTTTTAAGTGCGTCACACATTCCTAGGCCTAGACTCAACACACATACAGGCCACTTTTCAGGTTAGGATTCGTGTTCTGTGTAAGCTGTGGGTACGTACCTCTGAGTTGTTTGACTCTGTGCTAGCTGTTGTCCTTCATAGGCACTGTCCGCTGGGACATGTGAGGAGATGGCGGCATCCTCCAGTGTACAGACCGCTGGTGGACCTGTCGACAATGGAGGAAAGACATGTGATCATCACATACAGGCTTGACCGTGCCACAATCCAGGAACTGTGTACCCAGCTGGAGCCAGACCTGATGTCAGCTATCCGCCATCCCACAGGAATCCCCCCCTCAAGAGCAGGTGCTGTCAGTGCTCCATTTCCTTGCAAGTGGGTCATTTCTAACAACAGTGGCCATAGCATCAGGGATGTCCCAGCCTATGTTTTCCAACGTGTTGTCCAGAGTGTTGTCTGCCCTGCTGAAACACATGCAGAGCTACATCGTTTTCCCTCAGGTGGAGAATTTGCCTACAGTGAAAGGTGATTTTTATGCCCTGGGACATATCCCCAACATCATAGGTGCCATTGATGGGACACCTGTGGCTTGGGTCCCCCCCCCCAGGAGTGAACAGGTGTACAGAAACCGGAAGAGTTATCATTCCATGAATGTGCAGATGGTGTGTTTGGCAGACCAGTACATCTCCCAAGTGAACGCCAAGTTCCCTGGCTCAGTGCAAGACGCCTACATCCTGCGGAATAGCAGCATCCCTTATGTGATGGGTCAACTCCAGAGGCACCGTGTGTGGCTATTAGGTGAGCACCTGGAAGCAAAACAGTGGTTGTCTGGGTCTGGGGTTATCCCTACAGGTTAGTGTGTGTCTAACAGATGTGCCTCACCATTTGCAGGTGACTCTGGTCACCCCAACCTGTCATGGCTACTGACCCCAGTGAGGAATCCCAGGACAAGGGCAAAGGAATGCTGCAATGAGGCCCATGGGCGAACCCGGCGCATAATCGAGCGGACCTTCAGCCTCCTGAAGGCCAGGTTCAGGTGCCTCCATATGACAGGTGGATCCTTATTCTACTCACCAAAGAAGGTGTGCCAGATCATCGTGGCCTGCTGTATGCTTCACAACTTGAATTGCGGCGACAGGTGCTTTTTCTGCAGGAGTATGGTCCAGATGGCGGTGTTGTTGCAGTTGTGGAGCCTGTGGACAGTGAAGACGAGGAAGCAGAAGAAGAGGACATGGACAACAGGGACTCAGTGATTTAGCAATATTTCCAGTGAGACACAGGTAAGAATACAAACCTGTCTACTACATGTACTTTAACACTACTACCTCTCTACTGTCTGTCGTTTTCACCCAGTGTATGGTCACTGAGTTGTCACTTTCCCTTATGATTTCACAGATGTGGGTCCCACTGTGTGACATCTGCTTTGATTCCTCATGGACTGGAGCTGTGTGACATAGGTATGTTGACATTACAATTGAAAGAGCTTTTTGCCACAGTAATTGCTAATACACTATTCCGAAATTACAGACTGACTCCAGATTGTTTTGTGCTTCAAGGGTGTTTATTTAAGTGCAAAATATTGGGGGGGGGTGCAAAATGGTGAGGGGTGATGGTGGAGGAATGTCCATGGCAGAGTCCAGTCTATTAGTCTCACAGGTGCATTGCCCAAGCTGGGGCAGTTTAAGGATGGACAGGGTGACAAAGTGGGACAGAAGGATGACATTCAGGGTGGTCTCATTTCTTGGCGGGGGTCTTAGCATCGTTCTCTGTCTTTGTCCTCGATCTCAGGGACTGTTTGCGCCGGCGGAGGTGGTGGGCAGTTCATCGTCCATGCTAGTGTCAGGGGCCCCTTGTTGTGCCACACTGTCCCTCCTGGTGTTGAGTACTTCCTCCAGCACCCCTACGATGGTGCCCAGGGTGGAATTGATGGATCTGAGTTCCTCCCTGAAGCCCAAATACTGTTCCTCCTGCAGGCGCTGGGTCTCTTGAAACTTGGCCAGTACCGTTGCCATTGTCTCCTGGGAGTGGTGGTAGGCTCCCATCGTGGAGGAGAGGGCCTCGTGGTGAGTGGGTTCCCTTGGCCTGTCCTCCCGCTGTCACACAGCAGCCCTCCCAGTTCCCCTGTGTTCCTGGGCCTCCGTCCCCTGGACCGTGTGCCCACTGCCCCTAGGTCCCTGTTGCTGTTGGGGTGGTGGGTAAGCCTGGGTTCCCTGTAGTGGTGGACACACTGCTGATTGACGTGTCCTGGGGACAGAGGTATGGGCCCGCTGGGTGGGTGCTGTGCTGGTGTTTCCAGAGTGGGGAAGCTCTGTGGTGGCCTGTGACTGTATCAGGGGATCCGACTGTCCCGAGGTCCCCGATGGGCCGGGCTGGTCATCTAGATCCAGTTGGACAGAGCAGCTGTCATCACTGTGGGCCTCTTCTGTTGGTGGTGTGGACATGTGTAGACCCTGACTTTTTGCCTTTGCTGATGCAAAGTTTTGATTTGAAAGTGTGCTGAGGCCTGCTAATCAGGCCCCAGCACCAGTGTTCTTTCCCTAACCTGTACTTTTGTTTCCACAATTGGCACACCCTGGCATCCAGGTAAGTCCCTTGTAACTGGTACACCTGGTACCAAGGGCCCTGATGCCAGGGAAGGTCTCTAAGGGCTGCAGCATATCTTATGCCACCCTGGGGACCCCTCACTCAGCACAGACACACTGCTTGCCAGCTTGTGTGTGCTAGTGGGGATAAAAAGACTAAGTCGACATGGCACTCCACTCAGGGTGCCATACCACCCTCACACTGCCTACAGGTATAGATAAGTCACCCCTCCAGCAGGCATTACAGCCCTAAGGCAGGGTGCACTATACCATAGGTGAGGGCATAAGTGCATGAGCACTATGCCCCTACATTGTCTAAGCAAAACCTTAGATATTGTAAGTGCAGGGTAGCCATAAGAGTATATGGTCTGGGAGTCTGTCATGCACGAACTCCACAGCACCATAATGGCTACACTGAAAACTGTGAAGTTTGGTATCAAACTTCTCAGCACAATAAAAGCACACTGATGCCAGTGTACATTTTATTGTAACATACACCCCAGAGGGCACCTTAAAGGTGCCCCCTGAAACCTTAACCGACTACCCGTGTAGGCTGACTGGTTTTAACAGCCTGCCACACACCAGACATGTTGCTGGCCACATGGGGAGAGTGCCTTTGTCACTCTGTGGCTAGTAACAAAGCCTGTACTGGGTGGAGATGCTTATCACCTCCCCCTGCAGGAACTGTAACACCTGGCGGTGAGCCTCAAAGGCTTGCCCCCTTTGTTACAGCACCCCAGGGCACTCCAGCTAGTGGAGTTGCCCGCCCCCTCCGGCCACGGCCACACTTTTGGTGGCAAGGCCGGAGGAGATAATGAGAAAAACAAGGAGTCATCACTGGCCAGTCAGGACAGCCCCTAAGGTGCCCTGAGCTGAGGTGACTCTGACTTTTAGAAATCCTCCATCTTGCAGATCGAGGATTCCCCCAATAGGGATAGGAATGTGCCCCCCTCTCCTCAGGGAAGAGGCACAAAGAGGGTGTAGCCACCCTCAAGGACAGTAGCCATTGACTACTGCCCTCCCTGGCCTAAACACCCCCCTAAATTCTGTATTTAGGGGGCCCCCAGAACCTAGGAACTCAGATTCCTGCAACCTAAGAAGAAGAGGACTGCTGAACTGAAAAACCCTGCAGAGAAGACGGAGACACCAACTGCTTTGGCCCCAGCTCTACCGGCCTGTCTCCCCACTTCTAAAGACACTGCTCCAGCGACGCTTTCCACAGGGACCAGCGACCTCTGAAGCCTCAGAGAACTGCCCTGCATCTAGAAGGACCAAGAACTCCCGAGGACAGCGGCTCTGTTCACCAAAGACTGCAACTTTGCAACAAAGAAGCAACTTTGAAACAACACGTGTTTCCCGCCGGAAGCGTGAGACTTGGCACTCTGCACCCAACGCCCCCGGCTCAACTTGTGGAGAAACAACACTTCAGGGAGGACTCCCCGGCAACTGCGAGACCGTGAGTAGCCAGAATTGACCCCCCTGAGCCCCCACAGCGACGCCTGCAGAGGGAATCCCGAGGCTCCCCCTGACCGCGACTGCCTGCTTCAAAGACCCGACACCTGGTAAAGGCACTGCATCCGCAGCCCCCAGGACCTGAAGGATCCGACCTCCAGTGCAGGAGCGACCCCCAGGTGGCCCTCTCCCTTGCCCAGGTGGTGGCTACCCCGAGGAGCCCCCCCTTGCCTGCCTGCATCACTGAAGAGACCCCTTGGTCTCCCATTGAATCCTATTGCGAACCCAACGCTTGTTTGCACACTACACCCGGCCGCCCCCGTGCTGCTGAGGGTACTTTCTGTGTGGACTTGTGTCCCCCCCGGGGCCCTACAAAACCCCCCTGGTCTCCCCTCCGAAGACGCGGGTACTTACCTGCTGGCATACTGGAACCGGGGCACCCCCTTCTCCATTGAAGCCTATGCGTTTTGGGCACCACTTTGAACTCTGCACCTGACCGGCCCTGAGCTGCTGGTGTGGTAACTTTGGGGTTGCCCTGAACCCCCAACGGTGGGCTACCTTGGACCCAAACTTTGAACCCCGTAGGTGGTTTACTTACCTGCAAAAACTAACAAACACTTACCTCCCCCAGGAACTGTTGAAAATTGCACTGACTACTTTTAAAATAGCTATATGTCATTTGTGTGAAAACTGTATATGCTATTTTGCTAATTCAAAGTTTCTAAAGTTCCTAAGTGAAGTACCTTTCATTTAAAGCATTACTTGTAAATCTTGAACCTGTGGTTCTTAAAATAAACTAAGAAAATATATTTTTCTATACAAAAACCTATTGGCCTGGAATTGTCTCTGAGTGTGTGTTCCTCATTTACTGCTTGTGTGTGTACAGCAAATGCTTAGCACTACTCCTCTGATAATCCTACTGCTCGACCACACTACCACAAAATAGAGCATTAGAATTATCTATTTTTGCCACTATCTTACCTCTAAGGGTAACCCTTGGACTCTGTGCATACTAATCCTTACTTTGAAATAGTGCAAACAGAGCCAACTTCCTACACCTCCTGTCCTGTGACGTTGGGTAGGGGTCCTGCAGGGGTATAAAAGGCTGTTAATTACGTGTGTGTGGCATGGTGTGCAATGGGTGGGTGACCGTGTACCCCAGTGCTAGCATTTCTGTGTGGGACCTTTTGTGATGATGGTTTAGGGGGGTGTATGGGTTTGTGCAGTGGGCATGCTTTGGTGATGGGTGTCCATGCTTTGGTGTTGCATGCAGGGTTTGGTGTTGGGATGTGTGGTTTGTGATAGTGGTACATCTGTGAGGAGTTGGAGTGATGAGGGTGAGGGTGGGGGTATGTGATGGCATGCAGGTAGGGTGGGGGATGTAATAATTAAGATTTGACTTACCAGAGTCCAGTCCGCCATCTACTCCTGTGTGGCCCTCAGGATGCAGAATCGGCAAGACCTGCTCCTCCCATGTTGTTAATTGTGGGGGAGGAGGTGGGGGTCCTCCGCCAGTACGCTGAACCGCAAGGTTGTGTCTTGAGACCACGGAACGCACCTTCCCCTGTAGGGCGTTCCACCTCTTCCTGATGTCATCCTGATTTCTTGGGTGCTGTTCCACTGCGTTGACCCTGTCCACTATTCTTCGTCATAGCTCCATCTTCCTTGCAATGGAGGTGTGCTGCACCTGTGATCCGAATAGCTGTGGCTCTACCCAGACGATTTCCTCCACCATGACCCTGAGTTCCTCCTCCGAGAACCTGGGGTGTCTTTGTGGTGCCATGGGGTGGTGTGGGTGATGTGTGGGGTGGTGTGTGTGGTGCGTGGAAGTTATGATAAGTGTGCTGATATGTAGTGGGGTGTTGTGTGAGGAGGTGGAAGTTATGTGGGTGATGGTGTTGTGTGCCTGTGGATGCTAGTATTGTTGAAGGTGCTGTCTTTCTCTGTGCTTCTTTCTCAGTTTTTGTCGTAGGGGTTTGTGGGTGTGTGTTTTATATTGTATTGGGTGTGAGGGAGTGGTGTGTGTATGTGTATCAGGTGTGTTTATTTCGATTTGTCCAATATGGCTGTGTTTTGTATGTGTGTGTGTGTGTGTATTTTGAGCGCGGCGGTGTGTACCGCCAATGGAATACCTCGGCGGTGTGTTGGCGGTATTCTGCACGGTGGTAAGCGGCCTTTACCGCCAATGTTGTAATGAGGGCCTTAGTTTCTTGTTATGTGAAGTGATTCCCTGTCGGGCTTGTGTTTTGGGTGAGTGTCACTCTCCTTTTGCAGTCTATCATCTGCCTTACTGTGAAGGGCTGCTCCATCTCGCCAGTTAATGCTCTAATGTGAGGCGGTAGATGTATAATGGGATGGGGTGAGTTGTCTCTACCCAGTCAGTTGTTGACCTTTGATAAAGGGTTTTCCTGTCAACAAAGTCATTGTCCTCTTTGTCAAAGAACGTAAATCTTAAAGTGAATTTTGCCTACATGCCCAGTTTGTCTTCGACCTCTGAGCTGCAAGATGTAGAAGTGAGTTTTGGTTTCAGTTTCTGTGCCAAGTGTGAGAATGTTTCTTGTGGTTCAAAGTTAGTTAAGGGTTGCTGGTTATTATGCTGTGTAGATAGTGTTGTTTACCACTGGAGTCATAGAGTCACAATGCGTGAGCACTGTAAATTGGATAACCATATAGGAACTTGACTCTGAGGGAGCTAGGGTGAACATTCTGGGTTTATTTTAGGTATTGCTTGTCAGAATGTTTAGAACAAAAGTATAGTGGAATAAATATCGAGGGCCAACATATCATGAAGTTTAGGATATAGGCAGGTATAGATTTTCTGTTCTTACCTCCACGTTGGTGTACCTTGCAGATATCGTCAAGGTACATGTCTGCTAAATTAAGCAGCTTAAACCTATACTTACTGCTCATACTCAACTTCACAGTATTTTGGCACTCAATATTTTTCTCACAATATTTTTGTATGATGATTTTATGTCCACAGAACCCTGGTAGTATACTCAGGAGGTCTAGCAAAGCAGCATAGACCCTTGGAACCAGCCCGGCACCATAGATAATGCTCAATAAATTCACTGCTCAGCCATTTAATGTCATTTTAAAGAGAAAAACATATTTAACAACAAATAAGTAAATAGTAAAAAAAAAGGATGATAAGCAATGGAAACTAGGAGGTTCCACTAAATAGTAAAAGGATGATAAGCAAAGTAAACTAGAAGATCCTACTACCATCTGGGTGAAAGGTGCAACCCCAAATATTATGGATCACAAGGTGTAAGATTTTTGGTTAATATTGAGCCTTGTGAAAGCTGTCCCATGAGGGATGCTTTAAGTTGAGTCTCATCTTTTCAGAAGGGTCTGGCCCATTTGGAAAAAACGTGGGGATTGAGTGATGATACAGACAGAAATACTTTTACCCAGCCTTTACTTTAATGTAGCTGCTGTGGTTCATAAGGTTCAGTGAAAACTGGTATTATTTGAACGCAGTACCCTACCCCCCAGTTAAAACAAGTGCGCTTTACTTCTACAAGGTTTTGGGGTGTGGAAGGGGTCCTCCCTCTAGAAAACCTTAAAGAACATGGGATTATACTGTGCATTTCAAAGCACAGTTTTCATATATACTTGCAAAAAGCCTCAGGCTCTAAAAGAAGCAGAGGGAAAAAAGAGGGAAGAGTAGAGTGCTTGAATTAATCTCAGCCTCTTTTTTTTTTTTTTTTTTTTTTGCCTAGTATGCTACTTCAGACAGGAACTAGCCACATGGACATCAGCCTTATCCTGCAATCTGCCAGTCTGGGTCTCCTCTGTGTGGAAACACAAGCAACCTATACCAGTTTCGGCCTATTTGGGCCTTAGCTGTAGGATGCAGCTTGATTTCTATGGCACAGCGAGTACAGGACTTAATTCTGGGGTTGATTGTGTTAACACTGGATGGGACCTCATCTGACAGTTAGGGTTGGATGGTTCCTAATGGGACAGGGCCAAGAATGATTTTCCTATGACAAATCTCTAAAGTGGCATAGTGGGTGAAAAATAATGGGCTGGAATGTGGTCTGAAATTAATTTAGGCATTCTTTCTATCACCTTGCTGTGTATTGTAATAGATGTCCTAAGTGGGAAGGCTATACCAAGGTGTGAGTTGCATGATCACTGTGTCACTAGATTCAAGGTATACATAATTGGCAAGACAGAAATAGTTCAAAACTGGATGCTTGTGCTCTCATCTGGAGGAGACCAGCCTGACAGTTTGGCAAGACTTCTTCTTTGAAGCCAGACCAAGACTGATTTTCATATGGCATTTCTAGGTTGAAGTTGCATAGTGATAAACAAAAAAAAAACAATGGACTGAAAATGTGACCTGGGCGATTGTCAGTGCCCGATATTAATTTAGGCATCCCTTCGATCATCTTTTTGTTTGATATATTAGTGTCTGAAAGGTCACTTCCTTGAAGTTCAAGCATTGGTATTCCTATGAAGTTGGACACTCCTGAAAAGTTGACCTCAATGTGTTTTTCTACAAAATGTTTTGAATGTCCCCCAGCACCAATATTTACTTTAAACAGGAACAATCCAAAAACCACCTGGAAGCAGGGGCACACAGAAATATAAAAACATATGATCCGTGTTAAAAGATTAATTCAAGTTACACCAATTAATCACTTTAAAAGACAAAATTAATTAGCAAACTGTAAATAACCATGGCAGCCCTTTTAAGATTGCATGTCTGAACATATTTAGTGCTTCAAAAACGATGCTTAGGTGATCAAACTGTGAGTGAAGGTTTAAAAAAAAGTGCAAAGAAGCAATGTAACATCAATAGTTTTGATAAGTTTACAGCCTTTGTGCCATTAAATTTCATACAGCATATTCGTTCATAGCAGTTTGTTCCAATTGCCATACTCGTTAAAGGTGTTTTGATCAGTGACTATAAGGGTCATCATCAGGACAATATTTTGTGAAGCAAGAGCCAATCTCTATGAATGAAAGAACTGGAAAAGGTACATTTAGATTACAGAGTGTAGAAAGGGGCAAGGATCCAATTGGCATGTGTGATGAAATATTACTCTTGAAAAATGGGAATGAATTCTGAACAACAATTCTGCAAAATAAAATTGGAATCAAGATATCAGTTTAAAGTGTCACAAGATTGATGTGAATGAACCGTCACCAAATAAGCTGAAGCAACTTGCATTGCAATGATCGAAATACAAGTGTCAAATGGATTGCCTGCAGGGGAATGATCTAACCTAACCATGTTCACACTTTTGGTTAGTTAAAATAGGTTAAGCTAGTAGGTAGTGTCCACAAAGAAAAAGAACATTTTCAATGCAACGGATCTCGCATTTGCTCGAGTTAGAGCTATTAGCGCTGTAAAGAAAAAAAACGCAGCACGATCGCACTATGTAAAATGCAGTGTGATCGTGCTGCATGGAAAACAAACAGATAAAGTTCTCCGGACACCATGCTGAAAGCATGGAGCCTTGTATGTTTTTAGTAGTTTACCGGTGCTGTGTAGGTGGGCTAAACACTAGAAAAGGCATGACTTATGCATGCCTTACACTAATAAAAGGAAGTGGATTTTAAAAGGCAATCCCACGAACCAATATAAGTGACTGACGTGACATGGGCGTGGTTGGAAGCCCAAAGAGAGATTACAGAATGGGACAGAGTGCTTTGCGCTCACCCATAAAAAGGAATGCGCATACCTGAACAGGAGCTTTAGTTGCTGTATGAAAATAGAAAACAGTGTGCCAATTTGTGTACATATCCTGAAAAGAATTTGAAAAATCAAAGAAATAACTGAAGATTTTGTGGGAGGGAAAATGGTAAATGTGCACTGCTCTGAATGATGCTTACCATGAGTTGCTGTACAAGTCAGCTGCTACCTTCCAAAATTATCAGCGTATCGACATATCTATTGATAGATAAGAGGCGTGTGAACGGTCCATCCAAGTTATCCAAGATGGCTGACCGCATAGCAGTAGACATAGACGAAAGCTGTGCATTAGGATTTGGATTCAATCTGACATTTGAAAAGGGAAGAAACTGATTACAGATTTTCATTGAGATCCAAGAAATTTATATCTTGAAAAATGATGTTGAGAAAATGGGGGAAAGACGATATTAAGCCAATTATGTATTTGGAGTAGAAATTAAACTCATGTTGTGGTATTGGTCCAACACAGGAGTGTCCAGAGAAACATTAAATGAAAAACGACACAGCATACAGTCTCATGAGTACAACAATTCAGCTGCTAGATTGACTATAAGCAATTGATAAAATGCAAATTGTGAAACAAAATTTTATGATTATATTCCCTCGGTAGCAATTATAGTCGGGATGTGGCATTTGTTCAACAGAAAAGTATTGAGGGTTACATTCAAAGTAATAAACATGCTCTTGCATTGTTGCAATTACAATTTAGCAAATAAATTGACTGTTACCAGTCCCCAGATACATCTTGTGAAGTACAATATGACAGTCATTTACATAAAAACATGTATATAAATTAATTTAAAAGGCCATCAACTGGTACCAAGTGTAACACAATTATCATAAAATGTACGCAGTTATCGTTTGAGGGACTTTAGGCAGCTTCACATTGTAATTCAGCTCTTAATGATATATGTTGACACACCAAATTCTCAAGTCATGGGAGTAGTTTGTGCAGTAAGATACATGATCGGAACAATAGGTGACACACACAAGATGAGATCAGTGACCAGGAGAGGACTTCAAATAGATACTACAGTTACATTCTTCCATGGTATTTAGTCCACTAGTTATACTGTCATTTTAAAATCCATCAGCACTCAGCCTTATTAAGCAGAAGCTGAAGGTCACCCCCACAGGGTGGCTTCTTTACAAGTTCCACTACAAGCCATTGGTTGTTACTCCTCAATGTGTTTTCTTTAGAAAACTGTGCAAATAGGGGAATAGTCCTCACCTTACACCTTACCCTACTTCGATGTTGTCAATCCCATAGACCACTGCAGTTTCCTAAAAAAAGTATTTGTCCACATTCTCAAAGTGGAAGTAGTCCCCGGGGACCAATTCTCGTTTGCGAATGGCTTACCATCAATTTTGAACTGGTTGGAAAACATTAATACATACCATAAGGAATCAGTATTTGGAAGGGAAGCCCTAAACACACCCCTTCCAAATAGTGATTCCTTAATGTTAATTGGGTTTAGTACATTACAGAAAGTGTTTTAGTGGTCACAGACCTTCTGATGCACTGAGTTCGAAGTACAGGCTAAACGCTATGGAAACACATGGCTCAATCCATGTGCATGGCATCATGTTGCACGGCCAAGCATCTTTTACCACTCAGGTAAGTATCACACAGCCCTTTTTGTACGTACTTTACGACACTGTACTTTACCGTGCATGTAAGCATATATAAAAATTTCTAATAGAGACTTCTAATTGCAAATTCATCACCTTGTGAATTTTCCCATGTGCCAAACAGGAACTGGACACTTGTAGCTATTTCTTCTAGCATTGATAGGTTGTGTTGTGCAGCTCTGTGCTAGATCCATCCCGCTTCGGACATGTTTCACCTAATCCAAAAGCACTGAGCAGTCTGCCTCCTTTGTGACAGTAATTTGGGGAGCGTCTGAGGTGTTAGACCTTACTTTTCCTGCTCAAGATGTTAACACAGCATGTTGACAGAGGTCCTCAGCGCAGTCAAGCCAAGAACCTCTTCTCTTTAGTGAGCCCTTGACAGATATTCTGGTGGGCCCCTGGGGCAAGCCAGGATCTTGCCCATTAATGAATAGACAAGTGGTGAGGCTTCATAGGCCTGCTCTTTGTGATCCAGATTTCCTTCTACAGCATCCTACTCCAGAGCGCTTGGTGGTTCAGGCAGCTACTAGCAGCCTAAACCCCAGTTCTTTCCCAACCACTGCACCTGACATGGAATCCAAATGGATGGAGACACATCCGAAATGAAGGTACTCTTCCGCCGGCATCTCACTCTACACTCCGTCAATACACCATACCTCTTATGCATTATGGGACAGAGTGGCAGATACCATGCCAACTGCCCAGAGGACCATTGTCCCACCTCACCGAAGCATATTTTGGATGGACAGGATGCAGCAAAAAAGTCTGATTCGGTCTGGACATTACTGCCTTCCTGGGTAGGGCAGTTGGCACAAGCATGGGGCTTAAGCGCCACGCCTAGATTTACTCCGTGAGCTTCTCATTTGATGTGCAGAAGCCTCTCATGGACATGCCCTTTGATGGCTCTAGACTGTTTGGAGTGAAGGTGGACTCAGCCCTTGAAAGATTTAAACAGAGTAAAGCCACTGCCCTCTCTCTGGGATTAGCTCTGCCAGTTCAGCAGTTTCTCAATCAGCAGCGTCCCTTTCAAGGCTTTGTCAGAGGCTCCCAACAGAGGCAAAGACTATATGTGTGTCAGCAACAACATGCCTCACAGTAATTTCTCGACTGGGGATCAAGCCAACAGCGTCAGGCCTCCAGGGACAACATGTAACCAAAACCTTAATAGAACAATACAGAGTACTGACATCAGATATCGGACTGGCTGCTACTCTGTTATTTTCTGGTGCCAAAGAACAGAATCCTCTGCCTCATCTTTGGCCTTTGTCCTCTAAACTTCTTTCTCCAGAAGGACAAGTCCTGTCTGGCCTGGACCCAGGAGACTGGATGGCAATGCTGTACTTGCAGGGCGTAATTTTCACATTTTTGTCCTGCAGCCTCACAGATACCTGTGGTTTCAGTTCACCATGATACCGTTTGGGCTTTTCCAGTGCAGCTTGGGTGTTTATTAAGGTGCTGGAGGTGGTCGCAGCTCATCTGCAAAGTTTGGAGAATACCAGTCTTCCCATATTTTGACTGCTGGCTGCTGAAGGCGTACTCACCTCAAACAGTCATAGACCACCGCCAGACAATGCCAACCTGCTGACACTGGTTTTTCTACCAGAGTGCTGAAATCACACATGACTCCTTCACAATGACTGTTGTTCATAGGAGCTGTCCTGGATATGGTGCTTTTCCAAGCCATCCCTCCACCTCAAAGAGTACAAAACATTTGGGCTATACCAATGTTTCAACCCACAGCCTGGGTCTCAGTGTCTGAGGTTTCTTGGCCTCCTGTATTCTGCTTGTGGACCACTCCAGGTGGCACATGCAGGCTCTGCAGTGGTATCTGCAGTCTCAGTGGGCTCAGCACCAAAGGCAATCTGTATGATTGCATCCAGGTGTCGAAGGGGACTGTGAAAGACCTGCGGTGGTGGCTGCTCAACCACAGCTGGACACGTGGCAGATCCCTCACCCATACCTTTCCAGAACTAATGGTTGTGACAGATGCATCATTACTGGGAAGGGGAGGTCATCTGGGAGAGGGAGAGATCAGTGGTCTTGGATCTCAGGCGGGAACTTGCCTCCACATCAACTTGCAGGGGTTGCAACCGATTTACTTGGCAATTAAGGTGTTTCTCCTATCCATCAAGGGAAAACAAGTACAGGTGCACATACACATCACAATTGCCATGTGGTACTGCAACAAACCGGGAGGTGTGGTTTTGTGTTCTGTGCCAAGAGACTGTGGGGGTGATTCTGACCCCGGCGGTCTTAGACCGCCGGGGCCAGGGTCGGTGGGAGCACCGCCGACAGGCCGGCGGTGCCCCGCAGGGCATTCTGACCGCGGCGGTAAAGCCGCGGTCAGACCGGCAACACTGGCGGGCTCCCGCCAGTGTACCGCTGCCCTGTTGAATCCTCCAAGGCGGCGCAGCTAGCTGCGCCGCCGAGGGGATTCCGACCCCCCCTACCGCCATCCAGTTCCCGGCGGTCCGCCCGCCGGGAACCGGATGGCGGTAGGGGGGGTCGCGGGGCCCCTGGGGGCCCCTGCAGTGCCCATGCCAATGGCATGGGCACTGCAGGGGCCCCCGTAAGAGGGCCCCTACAAGTATTTCACTGTCTGCTTGGCAGACAGTGAAATACGCGACGGGTGCAAATGCACCCGTCGCACCTTCCCACTCCGCCGGCTCGATTACGAGCCGGCATCCTCGTGGGAAGGTCGTTTTCCCCTGGGCTGGCGGGCGGCCTTTTGGCGGCCGCCCGCCAGCCCAGGGGAAAACTTGAAATACCCGCCGCGGTCTTTTGACCGCGGCGCGGTATTTTGGAGGGCGGAATTCTGGCGGGCGGCCTCCGCCGCCCACCAGAATCAGAATCACCCCCTGTGTCTTTGGAAGTGGCTGAATGCTCAGAGCATATCCTGGATCGCACAAAACCCTTGGCAGACGAGCTGCTGTTGCCTAGCAAATCATGAATAGCAGTTACACTTGGAGGGTATCGATATAGGGTATCGATCTCTTTGCCACTACAGAAAGTGCACACCGTCAACACTTTCGTGCATTGGAGTTTCCAAAGCCTTTCGCCTTCACTAGGGCTCTGGAATCCTATATGTCTTTTCGCCCCTTCCTCGTCTCCACAGAGTATTGAAAAAGATGAGAACATGACCCAAGCCATTCTAGTGGCTCTGGTCTGGGTGACTAGAGTGTGCTACGCAAAACATCTGGCCATTTGCATTTGTCCTCTGATTTGGCTGCCTCCTCTGGAACCTCCTGTCACAGCAGCAGGGCTGGGGCCAGCAAAGCCCACACCTCCATGCATGGAGATTGAGAGGCAACAGTTTATGGCCTTCATTGTTCCACCTGGAATGGTTGGTGCCACCTTGGTATCCAGTCGTTCATCAACCAAATCTATTTATGGAGGAAGCTGAGATACGTTTGTTGTCTGGTGCTCTTCACCAGGGAGTGAAACCACACCATCATAGAATTCAGTCTCAAAAAGAATTTTGGACAACCTCACTCACTACTTTCTATCAGCGGTGTATATGATATCCACTGATGTACTTGTAGTGGATTGCATTATCATCGGGTCTCGTACATGCGTATGGGGTAGTCCGGGTAGGTATTGCCTCCACCAGGAGGAAGAGTTTCTGGCTACAGGATAATGGTGAATCTGTAAAGGTTTTTAAAATGATCACCCATCCCTATTATAAGAAAAAACGGAACAGGAGTAAGGTTAAAAAAAAACAAATGGGTGTGTTCGGGACAAACTAGTAATCCTTCACATCTCAAAATGGTGGTCTACATGTTTCAGCCATCTTACGCCTAGGTAGGGCAGTAGGCTTTATTCAGGACCAAAAGTTATTCGATCGCAGCAAGGACATTCTTCCAAAATTATATAAAGCTAATAGTACATTTACTTACATAGTCTGAGGAATTAGTATGTAATTCCGTGGGAAAAGAAAAAGAATAAACGAATTCGACATGTATAATACACATATAAACAACATGACTAATTGCTGTAACATAGTCCGGATGTGAAAAACATGTATTGTATTCCCAAGGATACTGGGTAAGGAATGAGGAAACAATTTTCACCTTCCATTCTGTGCACATTGACATTTCTATGTGTAGAGAACAACAATTGTATAATGAGTGGTTAGGTGGTGGAAGTGGGTACTTTGTGGGAGTGTGTAAGTCATAAATGTTACTACCATTCTGCAGGTTAGGGTCCTTTGAGTGTGTAAGTCATGAATGTTACTGCCATTTTGCATATTACGGTGTGGACTAGTATTATCAATCCTAACGGTAGTGGTTACAGTTGTGCAGGCTAGCGCTGAATATTATGTAACTTTGCAGCATTCATAGTTACAGAGTTTGTTAAGAGGCAAAACAGAAGGATAGAATTTTGATGCGAGGGTTGGATTTTCCCATTAGCCAATGTACATTATAGTTATATATGTTAGATCACCGTGGAGCAGTACGTTTACTACGTTTACATAAACTACATTTTGTATTGTCACACAAGGTCTAACATCTTAGGGAGAGGTGTCCCATTTTTCCCAAGGTTTAGGGTGTAATAAAAACCTTACGGGGAGAATCACCATAATGTGTGCTGTACATGTGCATTCTGATGTACCTTTTGTCAGGGTCTGGACTGGCTGCATAGGAGATGGGTAGTTTAAAAATGAAGCACTAGTCAGAAAATGAAAAAATAGTACATTGGATAGAGAACCGATTTATAGGTAACCGGCTATCGTTATTGCTTTTTCACTTACTTGTAATCAATCTGGCCAACTTGCGTGTACTTATCATGCCTTCCCATCCTAGATGTTACTGGTCACTGGACTTGGGGGAATTAATGAGGACGTTTGCGAGTGGAAAGAGCTGTTCTAATTGGCTGCAGGTGTGCACGCTCAGAAGGTCAGAGGTGTGATTCGGGTTCCAGTCTGTTTTCTAGAAATTGAGAGCAAACTGTGCCCTACAATGTTCTGAATTGACTCGGAAAGCTTTTTCTGTCGTTGGGGCTTATATTTAAAGGCGGGGTAGAGTACGATTTCAAAATGTTAACCATAAATAGTAAACATTAAAAAGTAAGAAATTAGTGCCGAATAAGAATGGAAATAAAAATGGAAAACAGAGTGTAAGTCCTTTATGAAGGACACTCCTTCCTAAATGGAGGCGTTAACTAATTTTAAACTGACCAGGCTGGAGCTTACATAGTTGCGCTAAAACTTTTTCTGAAGGGATGTTATTACAGGTTTTAGGAAAGCAGAATATTATATGGTATGGCTGGGTAGCCGTACAATATAATACTATCATGATACCCCAAAGATGATCCTTGGAATCACACTAATAAACCCTTAGCTCAGTCCTGGCAGTGTGACAAGAATACTCGTGCTTTACTAGAGAAAAATGTGTAAAAGCATTTCAGAGTACTATCATGAACGACAAGTAATTGACACGACTCAATAGAAATCTGACACCAATTTATAAAAATAAAGTGTATTTTTATCTTATTTTAAACAACAAAACAAACTGAAAGCATACATATAACCAGAGTTATAACTTTTAAAAGCAATATTAAATCAGTGCAAAAATATACATGCAAAACAACATTGCTGTTAATGGGGGAAAAAACACTAGTGGCAGTCGGTCACTTCGAAGTTGAGTCATGTGGAACCCTTGCATGGTTAAGGTTGTGTGGGCCCTAGGATAAGGCTACGACAGTCAGTTCAATTTTATCTAATCCATGGAGGCTGAGTGCAATGTTGTCCTGGCTGACCGTGGTGCTGAATGGGAGCTGCTGGTGGTGTTCATTTTACAGCTGACACAACGCTGCAAGAAACAAAATGCAAAAAGACAGCAGAGGCTTGTTTGCTGAGGTCAGATGCAACTTGCACGATGTTCCCTGTAGTTGCAATGTTGAGTGTGGGAGATGGTTACTGACTGGTGTCGAACAAGCGCTAAGCACAACAAAAACTTCAGTAGGTCGTGGGGAGTGAAGTAGTAGCCTGAAATTTTGGGGCAGGTGAGACTACAACTCTCACAATGCACTGAACCACTTAGAATTGGGCAATCAAACGAAGGACCCGATGGCCAGCGATTCTTTGGATCTCATTAGTGTTTTTACCTGCAGTTTGCAGGGGACTAGTGCCACTAGTCCAGGGGAGACTGAGGGTGCTTCTGGCTTCCACAGGGGTCCCTCTGGTCGGGAGTGCCAAGTTTGAGCCAAGGACGAAGGTTGTGTATGTAGTTCAAAACCTGCTGCAACAAGGACAAAGCATTTGCTTTGGTGCTGTCTGCAAAGTCCTGTTGTCGGGAACACGGATCTCCTCTCGGTCCTTCTTTGAAGCAAGTTGTTCAAATCTGAGGTTCTGCTGTCCAGAGGGTGGTCTCTTGAATCCTAGATTTAGGGGAGTTAGGTGTGGAGGCTAGTAACCAAGGGGCAGCTAGCTCTTGCAGCTAATCCACCCCTGAAGTGACCACATCCGGTGGGGTGCACCCTCTATTCTGCCACTACTAAACATGGCAGAAAACTACATTTAGTGTACAGACCGAGCTGCTCATCCTGGAGGTGTACACCACCTTGTATATCTAATTTTCTGCCTGTCTGTGAGCAACTGTGTCAGTGGGAGGGCTGTCTCCTCCACTGAGAGTCAGCCCTGATGCCTGTCAGTGGCGGTGCAGTCTTTAAAACTCAGCTCCATGATGTGCCAATTCACCAGCCTGCTTTGGAGGAGGGAGATGTGACTACATTCTTGCCCAAGCCTTTGTTCTCAATTCCTGGGAGTGATCACACTGCTTGGCAGGAAGTCAGAATCTTGTCTTGTTGGCAGCTGGCGCTGGAAAGCACAGGCTGGTTAGCCAGACCATAGTGAAGCTAGGCCAACCAAGTTTGTAACCTGTAAGGTCGCCACCTGGGTGCATGTCACCCAGGGCACAAGATTCAGGTCACAGGTTAAAAGGCATATTGTTCGATACCAAACATGACATATTTTAGTGGTACCATAATGGAGCTGCCAATCTGAGCGGTTGGCAGCCCACGATACTATGGACCACTAATACTTCTAGTAGTTTCCAAGGGGTAAGGCCACTATAGGGACTTATAGGCATGCACATATATGTTCACACCTTTAATATAATGCGCCCTGTCTCCTGGGCTGTGGATGCCTACCATAGGGGTGCTTAACACACACACACACAGACACACACACACTGCAGTGCATACGTCTGTGCCACACATAGTGAGATCACACAGTTGAGTTTGAGCAGTTTGCGTTGCTCCTGCAGTCTGCCATGCCTGTTGTCAGTGGTCTGCTTGGGTCACCCATGGTGACACAGAACCGTGCTGCTGCCTGGGGACCCCTTTACCACATATGCCCTGGGTACAAATACTACCATATACCAGGGACTTAAAAGGGGTGAAGTCTTTGTCAATTTGCAGTTACGGCAGGCACTGGGGTCTGGACAGCAGACTCCAGTGCACTGTAAGAGTCATAACCCTCAGCATTTGGGTCAAAAAAGTGGGAGATGACCATACACAAAGGGGCACTTTCCTACACAGGTGATTCGGAAAAGTCTTTTCTTGGAGCTGGGGATTGTCCCAGAGTCCTCTTGCTGTTTCAGTGGGAATAAAAAGAGGAAAAAAGTGATAACCAATACACAAGTATCTAATGTCTCCATGTTTACTGTGTTGTGCAGCGTTGTCCTCATTGGGCTTTCCAGTAAAGAGGCCTGTGACTAGATTCTATAAGAAGGGTCAGCACTTTGCATCATACCATGAAGTATGATGTGGTAGATCTACTAAACAGATTATACTCCGTATGGCTTAGCAGGAAAATGATGACAAGAGAATTTTATCGTTCAGGCCCTTTTGAAATGTTTTCATATGGCAAACCCACTCCTGTTCTTTCTGTGGGAGGGTTTGTTCAGCATGATTGTCAATGTGCTCCAATGTCACAAGGACTATCCTCTGTAATTCATTGGCAGTATGTTGTCCTGTTAGATAATGGCTACTCATACATGTTGTTACTTTCTTACATCTGATTTATCTTCTGTGTTCCCATATTTGAGTCTTTACTTTCCTGCAGGTAACCCATATGTATCTAAGGTTGCAAAGACAGGTAATCATATAGATGACATGTGTAGTGTTACAATTTGTTTATTACAATGTCATTGTAGACTGACATCTAGGTATATGACTTTTGGGCGTAGTAAGGTTGCACACTGAGCATGATCCAGAAGGGTAATGTCCCCAGACCGCACGCTGTGGAGATGGTGTTGGTTATCTCTTTCAGTTTAGGTGGTCATGTATGGACCAGCTAGGCTCATCCATTTTTCCCTCTTCTGTAGGCGAAGCGAGGTTTTGACCAGTTGAGGGTCCCTGAATTGGTGATGTTCCAATTTTTGTTTATCACTGTTCCCAAGACATAGAGGTTCAGATTTATACTTTTTGCTGCAAAACTGCGTAAACACAGTTTTGCAGCAAAAAGTTTAGCGCTGGCTTGCGCCATTCCACAGCGCCACCCGGGTTCCATCTTAAAGGACTGGCGCTAAACTTGGACTAGTGTCTTAAAAGAAGATGCTAGCCAGGTGGGGGTGGCGGAAGGGAAGGAGGGGGGTGTTGCACCAAAAAATGATGCTAGAGGCATTTGTTTTGCCCCTAACCAGACTACCGCCATTTCCTGGCGCACAACCACCAAAAACATGACTCCTGTCTTAGGAAAGACAGGAGTCATGCCCACCGCCCAATGACCAGGACAGGGGACAAGTGTCCCCTGGGCATGGCCATTGCACCCTGTGCCATGCAGGGGGCCCCAAGGGCCCCCGATGGCCAAAAAAACACAATAATAATTAAGAAATACTTACCCGGGATGGGGTCCCCCATCCTCCGGTGTCCGTCTGGTGGGGGTGTTCCTGGGGCTTGGGGTGGGCACCTGTGTCCACAGGTCCCCTAAAGCCTGGTCTGACCCAGGCTTTTAATAATGGTGCAAAGCAAGCTTTGCACCATTATTCAGCCCCTCCTCCCACCTGTGCGCCATTTTAGCACAGGGATAAATAAGGGGCTATGGGGGACAGCACCATTTTTTAGATGGGAACGCCTACCTTGCATCTCATTGATGTAAGGTAGGTTCACGCATCCAAAAAATGGTCCAAACTCCAATATTTTGACGTTAGATGTGTCTAACGTCAAAATATAAATATGGAGTTCAGTTTGCACCGAATTTGCTTGAAAAAAATGATGCAAATTTGGTGCAAACAGAGTATAATTATGCCGCTCAGTCCCTGAAATCGCATTTCTCCCATGTTCTCTTGTTCTATTTGTCACTGGCCCAGGTTTTGCTATTCCAAGGATTTAAGGATATCTCTCAGCCCTTCAGTAATCTTATGTTTACCTGACCAGCAATCCCTCTTCAAGTCAGCGGACATCTCTGCAATTAGGTTTGTGACTCTAGTCCTTACAGTTGTGCCTCACAATTATGTTTTTACGGATTTTAAGGGTTTTATCTGTTTTAAACATAGTTACTGCATGGGACTATACTTTGAGGGGCTTATATGTAATGTGTTCCTCCTGCGTTTTGCAGGAGCTTTGCTCTCTGACCTTCAGGCCGGTGTTCAGTGGCCTCAGTCAGTTTTGTTTTTTGTGCTTTGTTCTTTATTCGTTTCCCCCCGTTCCTTACCTCTTTTCTGTCTGCTCCTTTGACCTAGACAGTGTCTTTGTTTGCCGTTTTTAGCAGTCGCCTGCTGTACGGTCGCCATTTTTCACCCTTATTTAGAGCACATTTGGTAGCCACCATTTTGAAAGGTTAGCGGTCTAGTTGCGGCCCCTTCTACATTCGGCTCCACATAAGGAGCGAGATTCTGCGGTCATGCAGCAGACATCTCTGCAATTAGGTTTGTGACTCTAGTCCTTACAGCAGTGCCTCACAATTTAGTTTTTACTGATTTTAAGGGTTTTATCTGTTTTAAACACAGTTAATGCTTGGAATTACTTTGAGGGTTTTATCTGAAATTTGTTCCTCCTGTGTTTTGTGGGAGCTTTGCTCTCTGACCTTGAGGCCCGTGTTCAGTGGTCTCGGTCAGTAGAACAAGTTTTGTTTTTTGTGCTTTGTTCTTTATTCGTTTTCCCCCCCTTTCTTTACCTCTCTTCTGCCTGCTCCTTTGACCTCAGCGGTGTCTTTGTTTGCCATTTTTAGCAATCACCTGCTGTGCGGTTGCCATTTTCCACCCTTACTTAGAACTCATTCGGTAGCCGGAATTTTGAAAGGTTAGCGGGGTCTAGTTGCCACCCTTTATATATTCGGCTACACATGAGGAGCGCGATGCTGCGGTTGCGCAGCAGGTGTGCTGCTGGCACGCCTAAGTCAAGCCAGTCTTTGCACGGCCGCGCCCGGCCGGGCCCAGGGGCCAGACCCCTTAGTTATGTCAGGAAAAAGGGGGTACTGAAGTAAATTAAGGGGCACTGGCATTGTGGATTGCTGAGAGGCTGAGTGGGCCCTGATGCGGAGATGTGTGGCTCCATATTCCTGCACTGCTTAACCCAGAGGGAAGGAAGCAGCAACTCTCCCCGGACCGAACACAGGTGGGCTTGTCTCCCTACCTGCGATGCGAAACGAGTGAATCGCCCAGCCACGTCTGCATGACCCCATCACAACAGTCGGACAACACACCCTCCCTGGGTTTATGTTAGACTCCATCCAGATAAGGACCCAGGGAAAGACAGTGCACGTAGTGAGAAGATGGGCCATCAGTAAAAAGGTGGGGATGTACTGATTTGCGAGCAGGAGAACCTCTTCCACGCTTCATCCCACCGGGTAGCCACACTTGTGAGGGGCCCAGGCGGGCAGCCCTTGTCCAGTGCGTCTTTCCATAATAGCAGGGGACAAATGGGCAAGCCTAAAATGCCGAGAGTGCCCGTGGGGAACATGGATGCACCTGCTGCCCCGCCTGGGGAACAGGGCGCGACCTACCAGACACTTCAGAAGATGAAAATCACTTTGCACAACCACACATCGCAATTTGAAAAAGTATTACAGGCCATCATGGACACCAAAACCACCCTGGAATTGAAAATTGTTGCGGTAGTGATGGACGTCAGTTTACTCAGAGCCGACCAACATACGCTGGCAGGACCGGGTCACGGAGGTGGAATGGGACATGGCTGAGTTACCCCCGGCGGTAAAAACACTACAAGAGAAGATGCTACATTTATTAACAGAGGTGGAGGGCCTAAAGCGTAAAGCGGAAGACGTGGAAGGCAGATCGAGACAAAACCAATATCCGCCTGGTGGGGTTCCCGGAATGGGCCAAAGGCCCTAGTGCTGAACTATTTGTGGAGAAATGGCTCACGGAACCGGTCTTACGGGACAAGATCCTGAAGTTTTTCTCAATCGAACGTGCCCACAGAGTACCGGGCAGGCCTCCACCACCAGGGGCGCATCCTTGCCCCATGATAGCTAGGTTGCTTAATTGCTGTGACAGGGACCTAATACTGCAGTTATTTCGCAAACTGAGCCCTCTGCAATACGAAAATGCAACGATCACAACATACCCAGATTTCACCACGGAGGTCCAGAGGATACGTGGTTCCTTTTATCAGGTGAAAGAGCACCTCCGAGGACACAATATTAAATATGTGCTCTTGTTCCCAGCCAAGCTTAGTGTACAGGATGAATCCCAGGTTCATATCTTCACCTCTCCAGAAGACGCCTGGACCTGGCTCCATGCCAAGGGCCTGGCTCGTTCTGCAAGCACAGAGATCACAGAGGAGGGTTGGTGTTCCCCAAAGGTGAAACGCAAACGCCGGACGGGACTGGGAACTAAGCCAACACCAGAACAGGTAGTAGAGGAGCACTCTCGGCTACTTCAGGTATCAACACGCTTTGTGGCCGATTCCCCGACGAGGATGCCAGATCAAGCAGATACTGAACCTGACCACAAGACTTGTTCTGACTCTACAGATTCCCTCCTGGGGCCACTTCTCACTCTGCGTTCGGCCGATGACATTTGAACTGCACTTTTCATCCTGACGTTTACAGGCCCCATGCTGAACCCTGTCCATTGGTCTGGCGTGTTGACTCTGCGCGAATGACCTAGATGAGCAGGGTGGCGCACGGGGTCTGATTGGTGGCTCGCCTCTGCGGCATTTCCCGTTGGGGATTCGGGCAGCGGGTTGAGGACGACCAATCTTGGAGCCAGGAGCTCGAACGTCTGGATCAGGACTACATCACCCACGTCCCGCTCCAAATGGACCTGTTCCACCTTATGCCTGCAAGCAGGCTCTACTCCTCTGTATCACATATAGTGCTATTGTTCATAACTTTTGTTTGCTTTATTATCTTCCATTGGGTTTTCTCCATTGGGCTCTTATGGGATTGTTTTATTAGCATCACATACAACTTATCCTGCAGGGCGGCATGCACATGTCGGGACTCTGGGGGCAAATACGTCGGAGGTGGGTCGCCTTGGGTGCTTCTTGGATACATCATGTGCAAGGCTCCTCGCGATCCCTCGTCAGATAGGCCCTATACTTTTCCGTGATCATGCAGAAACAAATCCCACAGTATAATGTGCTTACATGGAATGTGAGGGGGATGGTGACACGGCGTAGGCAGCAGCGCATACATGCATATCTCAAACGTCACCAGGTGCATTTCGCCATGCTCTAGGAAACACACCTATTGAAAGCCACACCAGACAAAACATGTGGATCCTGGAAGGGGCAATTGATTGACACTGTATCCTCTTCTTTTGCCCGTAGAGTAGTGATTTGGATCACCCCAGTGGTGCCTTATACGGTCGATCACCACAAATTGATCCTGATGGTAGATATGTGGTGTCGGAGGGCAGTCTATACGGCTCACCATTGTCATTGGTAGCACTGTACACCCCCTATACCAACCAGCACAACGTCTTACATACATTATCTACAGGGATGCAGCATGATCCAATGTTAGACAGTATATGGGGTGGGGATTATAACTGTGTCCTAGACACTCATATGGATCGGTCCTTTCCTCCACTTCCAACCGCCAGAGTAATCGGAACTCGCATGAACTGGCAGAGTGGACATCGAAAAATGGTTTATGTGATGTTTGGAGAGCAGGGCACCCGACACAACGTGAGTACTCCTTCTACTCACCTGTCCACTGTTTACACACTAGAATAGACATGCTCCTTGCGCAGCCGGCGGTGGTCCATAAGATATATGCATCAGATTATCTGGCTCGTACCATATCGGACAATAGCACGCTGTATGTATGGTTACTTCCCAAGTGGCAATAAATGATGCCTTCTACACATATTACAGGTCTTTATACTCGCTCCCTCCCCCTGCACCGGTAGAGCAAATGACTGATTTTCTGCTGTCCACCCCCCCAGAGACACCTGCTGATTGAGCAGGTGGACACAATGGATGGCCCAATTAGTATGGAGGAGGTTAGTCTTGCGTTGTCACAGATGGCCCGCAGTAAGGCGCCTGGTTCAGACGGCCCACCAGTAGAATACTTGACATCTCAAGCTGCTCACCTCCTGCGGCCATTACTACAGGTCTATAACAAAGCATACGACCGGATGCAATTGCCAGATTCAATGTGTGAAGCTCTAATAGTGGTACTCCCAAAACCTGGCTGTGACCCTCTTGATGTTCGATCAAATCGTCCCCTCTCCTTACTCAACTCAGACTGTAAATTATTGGGGAAAATCTTAGCCAGCAGACTTCTCCCCTTTTTATCATGTCTGATCCACGAAGACCAATCAGGGTTCATACCCGGCAGAAGCACCTTTTTAAACATTAGAAGACTGCTTCGTATGATACACAATAACAACCCTAAGGAAGCAGTAGCCCTGTCACTAGACATAGAAAAGACGTTTGATACGCTGAGCTGGGATTTTCTTGTAGGCACACTAGAAGCGATGAGATTTGGTGCAGGATACATCAAATGGATCAGAACGCTATATGCTAAACCCACAGCCCGCGTTAAAACAGGGCAGGTCATCTCTGAGTCATTCCCAATAGGCAGGGGCACCAGACAGGGTTGCCCACTGTCTCCCTTATTATTCGCAATAGCCATGGAACCACTGGCTGTCCAATTACGCATGCGGGCACAACTGTGGGGTATCCTGGAACTCAACACGCATCACATTATTTCCTTGTATGCGGATGATGCCCTGATGTATCTACAGGATAATGCTGCCTCCATGGCTGGTGTAATGGCTACACTTAACACCTTCGCAACAATCTCTGGCCTCCGGGTCAGCTGGTCCAAATCTTGCATTTGTCCTCTCTCCCCATACCACTAGAGCTTTGCTTGGCTTTACCAGACTACCACCTACCATGGTGCCATTCCACCTTTAAGTATTTGGGCATACAGATATATCACTCCGTGGACGATCTTAGGGAAGGCAATATAGACAGGGTGCTTCGTTCTGTCCGCAGCTCCTTATCATTTTGGGTGGCGCTTCCTCTGTCACCTATGGGACGTGTAGCCATTGCAAAAATGCTCATCCTCCAGAGATTCTATTATTTTATGGCACTCCCGATATCCTTGACATGTTCATTCTTCAAGACCCTGCAGTCAATAATTACTGAATTATTATGGGGGAAGAACAGACGTAGAGTAGTGCTGTCCATAAGACAGTACCCACAAAAAGAGAGAGGATTGGGCATGCCAAATCTCGAACTGTATTACGCGGCCACCCAGCTCCAGTGGTCAGCTTTATTGCTCATCGAGGCCTCCTCGGCAGAATGAACAGTGATAATGGAATTATTAGTGGCGTTTACGATATTGACTTGGCTATTAGATGGATCGTGCCGACCACAGCTGCCAAATCGTGCTGGCAGAGATACGTCCACGGAAGAAGCTCCTGGGTGCTGTACTCTCCTCTGCTCCCACTAACACAACTGCCTGGTACCCAAGTACTGACAGAGCATCATGACACACGTGGCATAGGGCTGACAAACACTGAGGAATATTATCTGGGCTCTACGTTGAGATCCACTGATAAACTTATGGAAACTATGGGAATTCGCGCTGGTGCCTTCTTAACATACTGCGCAATTAAACACCTGCTAGATGTCATGTGGGAGCAAGGCAACGCTGAACCACAAGAATCACAACTACTTACTTTGATCCTTTCAATTGGTAACACAAGAGGCACCATATCAAGGTTATACTCGACACTGTTGGCTGGGGTCTGCCCCAAACTGCTGCGCGCCAAAGCCTGTTGGGATGAAGTACTCCCTTCCCCCCATCCCAAAACCCCTGGTCAGCGGCACTTTCAGCAGTCAAAAATGTCCCTTGTAACACTAGACTCTGCTACACCCAGTTTAGCTATGTTCACCACTCCTATTTATCCCCATCCCGCATAAAACAGATATAGCCGGGATCTGACCCGGGTATATCCGTGTGCCCCAGATGCGTGGCGCCAGCAGCGGATTTTTATCATATGGTGTAGATCTGCCCCCACTGACCACGGCCTGGCAGGGTATCACCGACACCGTAGCCGACATCACTGATCATACCCTGCACATGGAACCTGAATCTTGTCTGTTGGGCCTGCGCCGCTTTGCCAAAGAGGACAAACAATCACATAAATTCATAGATCTGGCCTTCATAGTGTTTAAACGCTTGATAGCAACGCGTTGAAATGCTTCACATGCCCCGGGATATACTACTTGGCTGAGTGACTTATTACAATGCTCACATGCAAGGCTCAAACGCTACACCAATTACAATACAAAGGGCTAATCCAGGGAGGTTCTGAAATATGGGATGCTTTCATTGTTGGCATTGAGGCTGAGAGCGATGCATACCCAACATGAGCCCCCATGAATACTACACAACACCGAACACACAAAACTCTCCTACCTGGAGATCACCTGCGCCTCACCGTTGATAGCCTATACAATTCACCCACCATATACTGTAACGTAGCCGTGCACACCGCGTACGTGAAACAATACTTAAGTTCCGTCCCACTTGTAAATTGTCAGCCCACTTTACAGTTTGGGTCGCTCCCAATTGCCTAAAAACACCCCAGTCATCTGATGATATATATATCTGGGTGTTAGGCTGTCCCCAGTCCATGGCCCTTTGCATTACCATACCCCCTTATACTAGACATGGGTATATCAATCCGCCCCACACACTATACTACTTATATAAAGGATATTACTGTGATGCAGTTTATAGTTAACTGTTATGTTTATTTCCACAGTACAATGATATGCATATTGCACTGTATACATTCATATATGTGCGAATTTTGGATCCACATTAATGGATGAATGTAATGATGTTTTTCTTTCTAACGATGAATAAACAGATTTAAAAAAAAAAAAAGTTTAGGAGTTTGGCTAGATCCCCAACTTACTCTGGAACATCAAGCTAACAAAATTTCTACTACTTGCTTCGGATTAATGAGGCTTTTAAGGAAGGTTTTTGCAATTCTCCTGTTCTTGGCAAAAAGACTCATCATCCAGGCTCTCATTATCTCTCGATTGGACTATGGCAATGGATTATTTCTTGGCTCCCCCAAGTATGTGAAAAGGAAGTTGCAGGTGGTTCAAACCGCCACGGGTCGTCTTCTTTTGGAGATACCCAGGCATGCTTTTGTTAAATCCGCCCTTTCCTCTCTTTATTGGCTCCCAGTGGAACAGCGCATAGAGTTCAAAATATTGTGCTGTATCCATAGGTCATTATACAGTAGAGGTCCTCCTCTTTTAAGGACTCTTGCATCTTTTTATATACCTGTCAGAGATCTCAGGTCCACATCAGCGGCGCTGGCCATTATACCTAGAGTAAAAAAAATCAAGATGGGGAGGTACAATGATGGCATATCTCTGAGCTAAATTGTGGAATTCTCTTCCCCTCAGCCTTCGGCTAACCAGTCATGAACTTAACTTCCGGAAAGCACTCAAAACCTGGCTGTTTTCGGGCCTGTTTCTCAGACATTGTTTCAGAGATCTGTCTTTCAGTGCTGGGAGGCCCTCGGGTAGCCATGCGCTATATAAGTAACTTAACATAACATAACAAGTCACCCATTATGATGTGTTTCATGAAGAAGCTTGTCCATACGATACCGCCAACTCCATTTTCATGCCAAAGCGGGACCTTAATTTGGTACTAACCTACTTAATGTGCAATCCCTTTGAATCCAGGGATTGTACATTTGCTGTCTTCTTCATCTTACCATCAAGACAGCATTCATCATCACCATATCGGCCAGACGAATTAACATACTTCAGGCATTGTCTGCGGTTCTCCCATATACATTTTTCTTCCTATAAATATTAGCCCCTAAGAAAAAATGCACCATTCCTGCCCAAGATAGTAACACACTTGCACATAGGGCAAGCCATCATCTTGCTGGCTTCTTATACACCACCTCACCACTCCAAGGAGGATGAATGGCTTCAACTCTTGTACTCCAAACTGGCACATATCTTCCTTGTAGACCAAAGCAGAGACTATCCTTAGGATAACCAGCTTTTCGATGATTTCTCTGGGGCTAAGAAAGGCAAAGCAGTGCAAAAGAAGACTATATGGATTATACTGTGCATTACTGTCTGTTATGGGTTAGCCAAGAAACATCCCCCAGAAAGCTTGGGTGCTCATTCCACCAGAGCAAAGGCTGCTACTGTACTGGCATGTAGAGTGCCAGTCGTGGACATTTACCAGGCTGCTACTTGTGCGTGCCTCTACACTTTCATGAAGCATTACTGCCTGGATAGCCTGGTCCGGCGGGATGGGTACTTCGCCCGATCTGTCCTGCAGGATTTCCTGGTCTGAGCCATTCCTCAGAGCCACCAACTAGAAGTATCTTCTTTGGAATCTGTTCACAAGGTGAGGAATCTGTGGCTAGAAGTCTTTATCAGAAAAACAAGTTCCTTACCTTCAGTAACTTTTTCTGGTTGAGACTCTAAAGCCGCAGATTCCGCGCTAACCCACACTCATCCCAATTCTTTGGAATAAACTCATAGTTAATAATTAAGATTAGAAACTAAAGTCTTTACACTGCCATGAACTGATTTCAGTGGCTTCACGTCTGTTGGTGCAGATGGAGGTTAGAAGGAAACATTTCAGCACGAGAAGGTTCTGCATATATAGTGAACCCCAACTTCATGTCCAGGGCAGGATGGGCTGACGTGGGGGTTACACAGTGACGCCTGTTGATACACAAGGGAATTACTGCAAAAGTTTCTGGATCCAGTCTGGCACATGGAGAAATTTACTAGGTCAGGAATATGCGGAATCTGTGGCTAGAAGTCTTTATCAGAAAAACAAGTTCCTTACCTTCAGTAACTTTTTCTGGTTGAGACTCTAAAGCCGCAGATTCCGCGCCAACCCACACTCATCCCAATTCTTTGGAATAGACGCATAGTTAATAATTAAGATTAGAAACTAAAGTCTTTACACTGCCATGAACTGATTTCAGTGGCTTCACGTCTGTTGGTGCAGATGGAGGTTAGAAGGAAACATTTCAGCACGAGAAGGTTCTGCATATATAGTGACCCCCAACTTCATGTCCAGGGCAGGATGGGCTGACGTGGGGGTTACACAGTGACACCTGTTGATACACAAGGGAATTACTGCAAAAGTTTCTGGATCCAGTCTGGCACATGGAGAAATTTACTAGGTCAGGAATATGCGGTTAGAGTCTCCAGAAAAGATGTTACTGAAAGTAAGTAACTTGTTCACTTGTAAATACTCTGTAGATATACATGTGTATTTATATATATATATATATATATATATATATATATATATATCTATGTGTAGGTAAATATGTGTGTGTGTGTATATATATATATATATATATATATATATATATATATGTATGTGTGTGTTTAAATGTAATTTAAAAAGGTAAAGTTTAATGGGTTGGGTAGGGTTGATTAGTTTTAAGATTGAGGCTGGGTAGAGGTAAGCAGGTTAAGGGTTTTTTAAGGTTTGGGGAGGGCAGAAGTATGGGTTTATAGTGTTTGCGGATGGGTAGGGGTTAAGGAAGGTAAGAGGTTTAGGAAAGGGTAAAGGAAGGTAAGGGGTTTTTAGGGTTCTGGGGAGGGTAGAAGAAAAGGATAGACATTGTTAGGGTTCTGGGAGGGTAGAGGTAAGAGGCTTTTAGGCTTTAGGGATGAGTAGAAGTACACAGTAGTAGGGATTTTTCAGGGTTCACAGGAGGGTAGAGGTAAAGGAAAGGGTGTTGTGGGGTGGGCAGAATAAGGGTGGTAGGAATTTGTAGGTCTCAGGTGATGGTAGAGTTAAAGAGATGCTAGGGGGTTTCAAGGGACGGTAGAGCTAAAGAAAGGTAGGGACTAAAGAAAAAATGGAGTAGTTGTTGATGTACCCCTACAATATAAATATATATTTTGTTTTCCAGAAAGTAGTTTGGGGAAGTTCCCCTTATTTTATATATATATATATATATATATATATATATATATATATATATATAATCTTCACAAAAGATGAGATTTCGCTTATCCTACGGCTGCACTGTAAAATGATAACACCGCTGCCACCACAAACAGGAAAGACGATTCTCAGTTCATAATCACATCAATTTATTCCAGATAAAGTGCCAGTGCAGTACAGCTTCCAAAGCTGGAATGTCAACGCGTTTTGGCTGACGCCTTCAACTTGACATATAGACATATATATTTAAATATATATATATATTGTATTAACGTTTCTCAATGATGTACTCAAATAATTAAGCCCACATTCATTATAGACTTTAACTTGAGTTTTCTTATTTGTTTGGGAAATTACAAATGTTTACAGCTGTGTTTCACTGCTGCTGCCTGTCCATCAAGGCTGTAACAGAAAAAAAGCAAAAGTCATCATTCTCAAAACCATGTGGTACGTTGCTACAGTGCAAACCTTATTGCAAATCTATTGAAAATAGTTTGTTAAACATAATGAACGTGTATACGCAAATACATTCCTCATATGTCCCAATTTCTCAATATTACGACGGGGCACCCAGGGCCTAAAGAGGCTTGGGAATCTGAGTCTGCATGACCTTCCCTTTAATTAAAAAAAAAAAAAAAAAACTGCACTGGGGGATGGAGTCCCCAGGGCCCTGTCCTACAGCCAACCCCCTACTGCGGACAGCTGAAGCCTGTGTGCAGTGTGGGATGGACGGTATGGAGACGAGTTGGAGGGTTGCCTGCAGGGCAGATTTTCTACACCTGTCTTATCTTTTGAACTTTCACTGGTGCACAGACCTCCTCCTACTAGAGGGTCTTCGACTTTAGAAGGTTTTAGAACTTTTCTAATTCTTGAGGAACCTTCCTACCACTGTTGCTAGCCACACTGGTGTTTTTCCGGCCAATGTCGACAATGAGACAGGTTTGTGCTTGCTCAGGTGTGATGTGTGATCACTTCCACCTGGAGGATCCACTGTCCGGGGAGTTAGATACAACAAAGAAATTAGGATGGGGTGTGAAAGGTGACTTTTGTTCATGAAAGGGAAATCTAATGTAACCTATAAAGGAATGGGACTGGAGACTCCCTCACCCACCAGGTACACAAGAGTTGGAAATAGAAAGGTAGAGTCGCACTTGCAGGGTTAGCTGCATCATCATCCCAGCAGAAAGCTGGTGCCCTGCGGACAGCAGCACTCACTGTTCCATTTGTAACACACACCAACACACATAACAGCCATGCTTCTGTCGGGTCCCAGGTATGATAAAAGGTTGTGGTCATACTTATTGGGCAAAGCTGGTATGAGTCTTCCCACAGGGATAAGGGTAAAAGAAAAAAAAACTCTGTGATCCTGGACTATAATCTCACTGCCTCCTCAGCCTCAGGGGAGAGAGCAATACCTATTATAGCTAGAATCTTTATGTGTAGCCTTGCTTTCTGAGCCAAGCTCTGCTGTCCACAGAAAGGTGAAGCAAAGGGACCTCTCCTGTGCCCAGATGCATTTTGAGTTTAATGGGAAAAACACACAGGACTTCCCAGAAATGTACAGAGGTAGGGTGGTAGACCTTGTTTACAAACCCTGAAGAGGACTTTTGTTCCAATGCCCATTCTTTCCTAATCGTATCTCCTGTAAGAGTGGGCCTCTCTAATTGAACCTGCCCTCTGAAGTGACAAACAAAACTGATAATTTCTGCTGAATACTTCAAACTTATGATTTTTGACCTTTTGAATTCTAAACCGCCATTCGTTAAACCGCCATGAAAAGGCTGGCGGAGAGAGGACTCATGCTCAGCACAGTGGTGTTGAACTCAGAACTGTTGTGGCTTAGCACGAGTCAGACCACCGTCAGCCTGTCAGGAACGGCTGTTCGCTGGCGGTCTGACTTCCAGGTTTGTAATGTGGCGGTCAGACCACCTTAAGTGTTGTGGTCCAGCCGCCACCGTCAGTCAGGCTGTCCTGGGACCGGCAGACTCATAATGAGAGCCTTTCCCTTGCATTGACCAGTACTTATCATGTACACTTCTTGCCATCACGCATTGTGTCGTAGGGTGATGTAATGCACTTGTCTTATAAAAATGTCACTGCATCATAATCTCACTGCAACCTTTATAGTTTTACTAGCCATGCACTAAGCACAGCACACAATAGCCATCATGCGATGACTCGAATGGTAGAAATTTAGACCACAGCTCTTGAAATGCTTCATACACTGAACACTGATTTCAGACATCAAGTGCTCTGAATAAAAATGTAACTTATACTAGGAGCACTGATTTTAGTCCTCGAGCGCTCAGAGTAAACAGATTTGTAAATCATGTTTGTGGGCGGCTGCACTACATTTCCAGACTTCCACATCATATGCCAATAATAGCCAATAACAGGGGACACTGCACCCTACCCTTTAAAAAAGCTTCTAATTCAATGTGAACACTGATTTCTGACATTGAACACTGAATAAACATGTATCACATACTATGAGTACTGATTTGAGACATCAACCTTTCTGAATAAATAGACATTAGTAAATCACGCTTCCAGGAGGCAGGAGAACATTAACCTCTCCACGTCATGTGACACAATAACGGGAGTCATCTCCCCACCCTGCAAGGACTTTCTAACCCAATGCACACCAACTATCGCATAACATGAGACTATTATTTCCAGCCTCTTGATGTCATGTGGCACACGAGTCACATGATGCTCCACAGCAATAACCGCACTCCATTATAAAAGCTGCTCAGCCCGAGCGTGGCCAACATCCAAGGTATGTGGGGATCCAAGTAGGTGTAAAGGGAGGACGATGTCCCTTGACAAAGTAACTGTGGTGTGGGCTTTTTAGAACCAGCTGTAATTGGGGGCAAACTGCATATTGAACAGGAGGATCAATAGCTTACAATCTCTTTCTTATCTTCTCAGTATGGGATCGCCCACCCACACTGCCTTACAAAGCCTGACTAAAATATAGCACATGTAGGCCATAGGAGAGACCTTCCTATCAATGTGTGTGTGTGTGTGTATGTGTGTGCATGCTGTACACAGTTTGTCACTTTACCTTATTGTGTGTGCTTTTAAATGTATGTTCATGTACAGGGTGAATCCTGTTGATGTGAGAGAGGGGAGACCTCACGTGTCTGCATCCCTTGTTGCACATGTTAAGCATGTTGTGCCAAAGCTTGAGACAATATAATGTAAGGTGGCAAAAGGGACCTCCGTAAGAGATCATAACCGTATTTTCTTTTTCCAAACCAGAGACCATAAAAAATTAAAAGGTTCCTTATGGTCTTATGTTGCGTGCATACTTCATGTTGTTCGTTCCATTTAACAAGTCTAGAGTTGGAAACACCAACCCCAAACTGTAGGGATTCAACATAGTTTTTAGTCCTGAAGAAAACCTACAGACCCTTGGTGGCATACAAAAGGCTAAAACATGTCGACCTACTGATGCTATGTGCCATTATATCCATAAAACATCTGACTGTTTTTGTCTCTGCCAACCGATCTTTATTAAAAGGGAGCTAGGTTCTGGAAAGGGAGTTTTAATTCACACTTCCAGTCCCTCTTAGCAAAAGAGCTCCACTTACAAACTGCCACTCACACTAGATGTGGTGGGTGAGGATCCGATGATGAAGCATGCCACAGGTCGTACATGTGGGTGAGGATTCTTCTATAATATCCCAGAGATCCCAGGGTCGCACTAATTTACCTGGGAGTAGATCCTTCATTATCTTGAGATATACTAGGACCCTATAACTGATTTCTTAGATTGAAGAGATCACGCTAGAGACTGTTAACCCTCTTTTTTGTAGTTACTTGTTGATTACAGACCTTCGCAAAGTCTGCCCGAGTGTATAAGGTCTAAGCCCTGCTTCAGATGTTCCTGAAGGCCATCAGGGAGTGAGAGGCAAAGATGTACATTGCCAGGCACAAAAGATGAGGCAAATCATACACCAAGCCATGGACTGACTTCCACAGTAACCCCCTTGCCCAATCCCTTTCTTTGTTATGGTCCTCCATCATGATGCCAGCCTTGGATAAGTCTAAAGACATGTCTCACCAGAAACATAAGAAAAATCAAAGCAGGACTCCTTTCTGTCCCATCACTCCTGCTGTGGGGAGAAGTTGCGCAGTTGGCACTTGAAGGATCTTACTACCCACTGGTCCAAGTCGGAGCCTATGCTAAGGTTGGTCCTGACCCAATCTCAGCAGATGAAGACCTTCAAGGAGGCCATGCTGCAACTTCTTTAGGTAATATTGGATCCATCTGGAGTGTCTCCATGTCCAATGTAACTGCATGGGCCCGGAGTTGGATTTGCTCCAGTGGGGTCTGCCTAGGCGCAATGTTGGATTCCCCCCCTGGTTCTCAGCCTCATATAACCACACTTTGGTGGAGCCTATGTCAGCCCTGTCTAGTCCGATGCTGGCCTTTGTTCCAGTGGGACCTGATCCAACCTTTGTTTCGGATCTGCAGCCAATGTAGGCCCATGCCGGGTCGATGTCTTGTTATGAAATAACCAAGGCATAGCCCTAGAGTCTGGAGATACCACTCCCTTTTCATCAGCCATACTGAAGGCTAGAGACCTTATTTAGCTCAGGTTCAGACATTGTTGAAGGTATTTTAAACATTCTCCATAATGAAGATAATTATGAGGAGGCAGCAGATAATTTACTCATCCTTCATCATACAGATGCCGCTCTATATTCAGACCTGCAAAACAGTGTGAAGTAAGCGAGGGAAAACCAAGTTGAAAGAAACACGATAAGTTTTATTCGTTTCATTAATGTGTCCCGATCTCCAAACGCGTACCGAGGCGGCATACGAGCAGCAACCGTTTTATCTTTACGGCCGCGCTCGCTCCGCTCTTCTGGTGTAGCGCTAGGCAACACCAGAACGCTGCTCGCAAACCGCGAGTACAACATTGAGTTTTTTTTTTTTTTTAACAATACAACCCCCATCTCAACAGAAAAAAATACCAATATTTACAAATGCTACAACCCACAATAAAAATAAACCATAAGAAATTAACATTGCCAGAACATACATCGATATTACCCGTTGTCTCATAAATACAGTTTTGAAGACACATCTCATACGGTAACTCATTGACACATTTTCAAGGCAATTTTCTTACTCTGTTACTCCTACGCACAACCAAACCTTCACCATTACTGTCACACAAATCAGACTGTTTCAGTAAACCAGCCCCACCTACATTCGAGTCAGACTGTCTTACTAAATCACCCTTGGGTACAAACTGAAGATCCGATCTCCCTTTCAGTTTGACAACCTTGGATTTGTTCCACCACTTATTGCCCTGAACCCTTACAGCATTACCCAAAACCAGTTAAACCCTAACCGGTTCAGAAAATTTGGGATTGCCCTTTTTAACAAAAGTAGGCAATTTTACTGCAACCCAATCGCCTACTGCAATAAGTGACTCTTTTGCCCCTTTCTTGTTGTCAAAGTATCTCTTTTGTGCACACTGTTTGTTATCCACATTAGTTTTGATGATGTCAGTACGGTCTCAAGCCTGCATATTTTTGAAAAACTTGGACATCCACCCAGGTTTGATTTGCGTATTGGTCTTTCTTCCTTTCAAAGCTTCAAAAGGAGATACCCCCGTGGTGGAATGAGGAGTTGTTCTATAAAACCAAAGCATTGCTTGGACTGACACCTGCACATCACATCCATTCTTCAACGCCCACATGACACAGTCCCCCAACACACGGTTGAATCTCTCCACCAAACCATTCGTTTGAGGTTGATAAAGAGAACATCTCAGATGTTTAACATGCCCTTGCTCCAAAAATGTTTTAAACTCTTCAGACATAAATTGAACTCCATTGTCCGAAATGACTTCCTCTGGAAACCCATCACTCATGAACACTTCCCTAAGGAATAGCACAAGAGTCTTGGCATTCGGGTCCTGAACAAATTTGACATAAGGCCACTTTGAAAAATAGTCAACAATAACATACGCATACCGCAACTTACAATTTAGTGAGTGAAAAGGTCCTACCATATCAGCCCCCAATTTACGCCAAGGACCAGCAGGACACAATATGGGCATTAGGGGTGGTGTCACAGGTTTCAAACACTTGTCAGAGTTGGAACACACTACACAATTCCTTACTAATTGATCGATTTCATTGTCCATGCGAGGCCACCAAAAGCTGTCTCTCACTCGTCTTTTTGTCAATGTGGCCCCCAAATGACCATCATGCGCTTTCTTCAATAGAGAACACCTCAACCCCTCCGGGGGAATTAATTTGTCGTTCCTCAAAAGAATACCATCCTCAATTGTCAACTCATCAGAAACCTTCCAAAATGGCTGAATGGCCGACGTCAAGTCCCTCTCATACGGCCAACCCTCCACTATACACTTCATAACTGTGCACAAGTCAATATCATCAGCCATCTTCTCCTTCCACTCTGACTCAGAACATACACACACTTGTTCAACCTCAACTGCCGCAATCATACAACATTCGTCATCCACAAAATCATCAACCATCGGATTACACTGACTGGGAAATCTTTACAGAAAATCTGCCCTCACGTTACGCCCCCCAGGTATATGCATCACTTCAAAATCATACTGCATCATTCTCGCTACCAATCTAGCAATTCTGGGTGTACCTGTTTTGTCATTAGTCCCTTTCAAAATTGAGACTAACAGTTTATGATCTGTTTTCAAGAAAAAATGTCTCCCCCACACATAACACCTGAATTTTTCAATGGCCCAAACACAAGCCAACAGTTCCTTTTCGATAACAGAATAATGCACTTCTGGTGTTCTTAATACTCTAGAGGCAAAACCAATGGTGTTTTCAACACCATCAATCATTTGGGTCAACACTGCACCCAAACCAACATTGCTGGCATCCACCGTAAGACAACATTTAACCCGTGGATCCTACGGTTTCAGCACCTTAGCCTGTGTCAACAGTATCTTGATGTCCTCAAACGCTTTATCACATTCTGAACACCACACAAAACTGGTCTTGTCTTTCAATAAATTGGATAAAACTCTCACTCGACTCGCATACTCCGGTATAAACAGAGAGTAAAACTCACACATACCCAAAAACGCTTTAACTCCAGCCTTGTCTGTAGGCTGAGGAGCGGCTGAGATCGCATCAATCAAACCGGGTTTGGGACTAACACCCTCCTGACTAATTACATGACCCAAATACTCAACTGACGACTTCATGAAATGACATTTCTCTCTCCTAAGAACCACGCCATGAGTCCTAAATTTCTGTAAAACCTGTCGTAAAACATTGTCATGTACTTGCTGGTCAGGTGCATGAATTAATACGTCATCCTGGAAAACCACCACGTTGGAAATCCCCTTTAACAATGTACACATGATTCTTTGAAACACCGAAGCCGCCGATGCCAGCCCAAATGGCATACTGCAAAACTGGAAAACACCAAAAGGCGACACAAATGCTGTTAAAAACCTGGACTCCAGATCAAGTTCTACCTGATGGTACGCACTAGCCAAGTCTAACTTCGTAAAAATCTTCGCACCTTTGATAGTGGACAACATTTCATTGATATTGGGGAGGGGATGTGAGTCTACCCAAATTTCCCTGTTGAGTGCTCTCAAGTCCACGCAAATTCTTATATCCCCATTCTTTTTCCTAGCCACTACTAATGGAGAGAGCCACAAAGAGGATTCAATTGGTTCTATAATCCCCTTGTTCTGTAAATTTTCCAGTTCCCTTTCTAAATCTTCTCTCACGCTAAAAGGAGCAGATCTTAGTTTATGCTTGACTGGAATGGCATTGGCTTTCACTTTTATTTTATGTTTAAACCCATGCAACTTCCCCAATTCAGCTGAAAAGACCTTTGGGAAATCATTAAGAAGGACCTCAATCTCCCCCGAATCTCTTAATACTGCAATCTGCTCAGAAGTACCAGGTCTCAACACCATTCCAAACAGGCCCTGATGGAACCAGCCTAAAATGTTCAACCCTCTAGCCGCTACATAGACTTTACCAAATATGCTTCTTCCCTTAAACTCGAGAATGTCCTCAAAAAAACCTTGAAGTTCAATCTTTCTCCCTTCGTAGGACACTGGAGCCCTGTCTGGCAGTTCAAGAACACGCTCTCCCCAATTCATCTTGAACAATTCCAGAGTAATCATGGTGATCCTAGCCCCTGAGTCCGCTAGCAACCGCAACGACTTGTCTCCCACTCTTATGCAAACATAGGGATCCACACAATTATCCGGATCACCAGTCTTAACCGCTCCATCAACCACACTGAAAACCATGTCCTGAACCTCTCCCATAAGATGTTCCACCGCTTCATCATTCTCTTCCATCACCGTCATGACAGATTCTCGTTTACTACCTTGACAAACTTTTGCAAAATGCCCCAACCTGCCACAATTCCTACATTGGACACCCAAGGCTGGGCAACTCTTAAATCCTTTTTGATGCATGGAATTACCACATCTAAAACAAAAATTTTTTTGTTTAAAGAACACATTAGAATTGGCAAACTTATTGTTTTTTTGTCCATAAGACTTGATCCCAGACTTTTTGTCATCCTTGTTGACAACCACATTGACTCGGCTGGACGTTGCCAATTCTGTTTCCTTAGAAGACTTGATAGAATATTCTATGCTCTTAGCAATCCTTATCGTCTCCACCAATGTTGGATTGTCCAGCGATAACAACTTCTGTCTGATAGACTTGTCTGTCCCTTGACAAATAAACTGGTCTCTAATGAGTTAATCGCCAAGTACTCCAAACTAGCATTCTGCAGCTAGAACGCGCAACGCTGAAATATATGTGTCCACATCTTCACTTGAGCGTTGTTCTCTTTTAAAAAACTTGTATCTAGCCACTACCAAGCTGGGGGGAGCATCAAATCTGTTGCTCATTTTCTTCACCGCAGATTCATACTCATCCATTTCATCATCCTCCATATGTACTTCAGGTAGATGCTTGAAAATCGCTCTACCCTCAAAACCAATAGAATGGAGCAGCAGACATTTTTTCCGTTCCAGCCTGTAACGTGATGCACCAATCGCCCCTAAATATGTTTCGAGGGCATCAAACCATTGTTTCCAACATATAGCTGGTTCACCTGGACTGTCTAGAAATGGCGGTGGGGGCAAAACCGATTGCATGGTGAGGCTACTCAAAAATATTTAATAAAAACAATATAACTGTATTAAAAAATATATTTTTTATGAATTATCCACAACACACCAGAATATAAAAAATTCTTTCACATCATTAGTTAGATTTCCAACAAATGTTCGCTACACAGTCTATAAACCTTTTGAGAACAGTTGTCTTAATTCTGTAAAACGCTGTCTGTAGACATATACTGTGACAACTTAAAGTAGCGAAGCTCAAAACATCAGTAGACCAGATCCATACCTTTTTTTTTTAATTTAGTAGATTAAACTCCTTAGTTTGCGTTGGGCTTATTTTTGCGTGCAGTTGGAGTATTTCCATGAAGCAAAGCCACTCCCTCGAGGTGCTGAAATCTTTTTTTCTATTTCCGACGTCGTCACAGCCTCTAACATTGAAGAATCACAGTCAAGAGACTTTCCGCGCAGGTTCGCAGCGTCTGGAGATGACCCTCGTCGCCAAATGAAGTAAGCGAGGGAAAACCAAGTTGAAAGAAACACGATAAGTTTTATTCATTTCATTAATGTGTCCCCGATCTCCAAGCGCGTACTGAGGCGGCACACGAGCAGCAACCGTTTTATCTTTACGGCCGCGCTCGCTCCACTCTTCTGGTGTCGCGCTAGGCAACACCAGAACGCTGCTCGCAAACCGCGAGTACAACACAGTGGCCTGGATGTTTCACCTGAGATAGAATTTGACTCTTCACTAAAGCTCCATAAAGAGGAGAGTGCCTCTTTTGCTGTAGTACTCCACAGAGCTGTGGATGTATTGAACCTCCAGTTACCCACAATAGAAACCAAGAGAAACTATTGTTTGAGATTTTGCAGCCTTGGCCTTCAACCTAAGAACCCTTGCTGCCCTTTAATGAAGTTTTGAAAGGAACTTTGATGGCATCTTGTTCTATACTGTGCTCAGCTCTGCTGGTAAGCCTCTTTGTAGCTAGGTGTAGCCTTGTAGCCTTACCTTTTGGGACCCTTTTTGACCAAGCTGCTGACTCCTTAGATCTTGTGATTTAAGCTTCCACCAGTGGATCATCTCAAAAACATTCCACATTGCTCCCCTAGATAAGGAATCAAAGTGTATTGACTCGTTTGGAAAGAGGATTTTCTCATTTGACAGTTTGGCAATGATGTCCCTAAATGCTATCACCTGGCTAGGGCAGCTATACACATGCCCTCTGGGATACGGCCAGCAAAATCTTGCCAGCCGTTCCAAAGGAATTCAGGATATATTCACACCTGCACTTCATGATGGACAGGACTTGGGTTAGTATGTGTTGAACAAGACATTGAAGGTTGTACCATGGGAATCAGTGTGATAATCTATGTTCCCTGCAGTGTGTATGCATGTGCTCTACCTTCCTTCAACATGTAGTCTCTAGGGTAGTGCAACGTCACAGCACACATCATGACAGAGTGAGGATACATTACACAGCCGCTCATTTATGTTTGTATGTTGCAATATTGGAGTCCTGTATCTGGCAGCCTGTCTTAACGGGTGGATCGCCTTCAGTGGAACCTGAACATGTGTAGTGAAAGACAGGTGTCCCTCAAGCAGGCACATTACACAGGCCTCGTTTTCCAGGGAGCTCCTTTTACAGCTAGTATATACAAAACTAATGTTAAAGTCTTCCTCACTGTCAAATGCAGGCTCTATGTTGACAAATATACAGTTCCAACTCTGGTGTCACTATGTTGGTAATGGAGATGTGTCATAGTGTGTCTCACTGGCGAAGTCACATAACCCGTGTATAGAGAATCATCAAACGTGAACTGCAGATTTAGACGTACAGCTTACTTTATTAATCAGATGGATTCAGATGAACAAGTTACTTACCTTTGGTAATGCCTTTTCTGGTGGATACACTAGCTACCTGTGGATTCCTTACCTAAAGAATTTTCCCCATGCGCCAGCATTCGACGGAAACTTTCTTCTAGCTCTGCACGTTGACGATGACGTCACAATTGCCCGACTCCCACGCAACGCTGAATGACGTCATCCAGGCAATAAGAGGTCCTCGTTGACGTGCAGACGTCAGTTATCACCATTTTTTTACGTGCCTTTGAAGCAAACAGGAGAACATTGACACTACAGATGTGATATGAACACATCAATCAAACTTATATACCAACATTTATTTCCACTAATATGAAACATAACTAATAGAAATAAACAACCTACTGCATACAATCCTACAATACGAAATATATGCATATATCCACCTAGAACATATAAATATATACATATATACACCTGTCTTTTTTTTTTTTAATATATATATATACATAAACAAATATATACACAAATATAAATCATAGCATCAATATATACATATGTACAACATACAGATGCTCACCCGTGGAAATCTTGGTAAGACCAGCCAGGCAACGGGGAGGCGGGTGGGACCGTGAGGAATCCACAGGTAGCTAGTGTATCCACCAGAAAAGGCAATTCCGAAGGTAAGTAACTTGTTCTTCTGATGGATACAACTACCTGTGGATTCCTCACCTAAAGAATAAAGTCCCAAAGCAGTACTGAACTCGGTGGTGGGTGCCTGAATGGTCAAACCAAGAAATCCTGCAGCACTGAGCGTGCAAAATAGCCATCCCTCCTAACTTCAGAATCCAAACAATAATGTTTGGCAAATGTGTGGAGGGATGCCCAAGTTGCCGCCTTGCAGATGTCAACCACAGGAACACCTCTAGCTAAGGCCGATGAACCCACCTTTGCCTTGGTGGAATGGGCTCGTAGCCCCACAGGAGTTTCCTTCTTTGCTAAAGAATAACACAATTTGATGCAAAGAATGACCCACCTGGAAAGCGTTCTGTTGTGGACAGCTTTGCCTCTCCTCTTCCCCATGTAACCGACGAAGAGCTGATCGTCCAGTCTGAACTCCCTCATCCTGTTGACGAAGAAGCTCAATGGTCTTCTTGGGTCAAGTCGGTGAAGCCTCTCTTCCTCCTTTGATGGATGAGGTCGAGGATAGAAGGAAGAAAGTGTGATGGACTGTCCAAAATGAAAGGGTGTAACAACCTTCGGTAAGAAAGCCGCCTTGGTCCTTAACACCACCTTGTCCCTGTAAAAGGAAGTATACAGGGGTTCCACACTAAGCCTGGAGCTCACTCACTCTTCTAGCAGATGTAATGGCAATTAGAAAAACAGTTTTTAAAACTAAAAGCCTCAAGGGACAAGAATGCATCGGTTCAAATGGTGAACCCATCATAAAGGCCAACCCTAAGTTCAAATCCCACTGTGGCATAACGAATGGAGTGGGCGGAAACTTGTTAGTGAGACCCTTAATGAACCTCAAAACAATTGGGAACTTAAACAAGGAGGGTTGGTCTGGAAGGCACAGAAAGGCTGACAGCACGGATAAATAACCCTTAACAGTGGCAACTGCACAACCCCTCTGTGCCAAGGATAACGCAACCGAGAGGATGTCAGATAAGTGGGCATGCAAGGGATCAATTTGATTCTCTCCACACCAAATCACAAATTTAGCCCACCTGCTTGCATAGATATATAGATTTGGTGAAGTGTCGCCTGGCTGATAATATAATGTCCACCACCTCAGGTGGGAGAGAAAAAGTACTCAGATTGCCCCGTTCAATCTCCAGGCATGTAGGTGCAGGCTCTGGAGGTGGGGGTGTAGAACCTGCCCCTGCGACTGCGAGAGGAGGTCTGCCCTGTGAGGGAGACGGAGCGGAGGGCACAGAGAGTGTTGGAGAAGGTCTGAATACCACACCCTTCTTGGCCAATCTGGAGCTATTAAGGTGACTTGGGCCCGGTCTTGGTGAATCTTCCTCAGGACCTGAGGAATCAAGGGTATGGCGGGGAAACGCGTAAAGCAACTGACATTTTCCAGGACTTCTGAAACGTGTCCCCAAAAGCTCCTTGCACCGGATACTGGAGGCTGCAGAATGACAGGCAGTGCACGTTCTCCCGAGTGGCAAACAGGTCTATCTGTGGATACCCCCGCACCTGGAAGATGTAAAGGACCAGGTCTGGATGAAGACGCCACTCGTGATCGGTCGAGATGTGCCGACTGAGACTGTCCGCACATATGTTCAAAACTCTGGCCAGATGGTTTGTTACCAAGCAAATCCAATGGTCCTGTGCCCAGGACCAGAGTCGCAGAGCTTCTCTGCAGAGAAGGTACGACCCCACCCCTCCCTGCTTATTTATATACCACATCGCGGTAGTGTTGTCAGTCAGGACCTGGACCGACTGACTGTGAAGGGAAGGGAGGAAGGCCTTGAGAGCCAGACGTATCGCCGGCAATTCTAACAGATTGATATGAAACATCGGTTCCGCTGGAGACCAATGACCTTTGACTCCCAGGTCCCCCAGATGAGCTCCCCATCCTAGAGTGGAATTATCTGTTATCACAGTGGCCACTGGAGGTGGCAGGGAGAACGGCCTTCCTTGAGAAAGGTTGCCGTCCACAGCCCACCATTGAAGATCCACCACAGCATGTCTGGAGATCCTTATTGATTCCTTGAGATCTCCTTTGTGTTGAAACCACTGGCTGCGGAGGCACCACTGAAGAGCCTTCATGCACCAGCGTGCATGCGGGACCAGTAGAATGCAAGAAGAGAACAGACCGAGCAGACGAAGGACCTTGAGGACTGGAACGACTGATCCATTCTGGAACATTGGAATCAACGCCTGAATGTCCTGAATCCGCTATGGCGGAGGAAAGTCCCGATTCAATGTTGTGTCCAGTACTGCCCCTATGAACAGGAGGTGGTGAGAGGGCTCTAGGTGAGATTTGGGCACATTCACCGAAAAGCCCAGATCAAACAACAACTGAGTTGTCAACTGCAGGTGACACCGCAGGAGCTCTGGAGACTTGGCTTTGATCAACCAATCATCCAGATAAGGAAATACTGCTATCCCCCTTCTTCTGAGCTCTGCTGCAACCACCGCCATCACCTTCGTGAAGACTTGCGGTGCCGAAGTAAAACCAAACGGAAGGACCGCAAACTGATAATGTTGCGACCCCACCACAAACCAGAGATACTTCCTGTGCGACTTGAGGATCGGGATATGAAAGTAAGCATCCTTCAAGTCGACAGACACCATCCAATCTCCTTCGTTCAACGCCAAAAGAACCTGTGCAAGGGTCAGCATTTTGAACTTCTCCTGCTTGAGGAACCAATTCAAAATCCTCAGGTGCAGGATTGGCCTCAACCAACCATCCTTTTTGGGGATCAGGAAATATCTTGAATAACAGCCCTGAGCCCTCTCCTGTTCTGGAACCAACTCTACTGCACCTTTCGACAAAAGGATTAGCACTTCCTGTTGTAGTAAAAGAATATGGTGTTCCGAACAGAAGGATGGGCGGGGAGGGATGGGAGGGGGAAACTCCCAAAAGAGAAGAGTATAACCTTTCCCCACAATACCCAGGAGTCCGATGTTATTGACTCCCACATGTGAAGAAACTGAGACAGTCTCTCCCCTACAGGAGATGCATGCTAAGGGAGTGATGGAGGACTAAGGCTGCTTTCCCTGCTGCACCCCTCCGGAGGAAGAGGCAGAGTGCTGCTGGGTGGCCACTCTAGTGCGAACTCTACCCCTTCCCCTGAATGATCTATAGGGGTGAGCTGTAGAAGGTTGCTGTCCTGCTGCCTGGAATATCCCTAGAAAGGAAGAGCCACGCACAAACCCCCTAAACCTCCTAAACGATCTCAAGGAAGTGGAGGTGGATGCTTGCAAGCCTAAGGATCTTGACGTGGCCCTACTTTCTTTGAACCGCTCCAAGGCAGAGTCAGCTTTTGTCCCAAATAGTTTATCCCCATCAAAGGGCAGATCGAGTAAGGTTGTCTGCACATCGCAAGAGAATCCTGAAGACCGTAGCCAGGCATGCCGTCTTGTCGCTATGGATGTGCCCATAGCCCTGGCCACAGAGTCCGATGTGTCCAGCCCAGATTGGATAACCTGGGTTGCCAACGCCTGAGCGTCCGTCAAAAGATTAAGCACCTCCTGAGGCAATGCACAGTGTGTCTTGGCCTCGTCCATGAGAGCATAAATGTACCTTCCCAGGATACAGGTAGCATTCGTTGACTGGAGGGCCATGCTACATGAAGAGAATGCCTTCTTAGCAGATTGGTCCATTCTCTTGGACTCCCTGTCCGCGGGAACCCCTGGAAAAGATCCTGGAGCAGAGCGTGAAGAGCATGAAGCCTGCACTACCAAACTCTCCGGATTCGGGTGTCTGGACAAGAACGCTGGATCTCCAGGAGCCACCCGATACCTTCTCGCAACAGACCTGTTTACTGCCGTCGAAGTCAAAGGCTTCTTCCACACCTCCATTATTGGGTCAATGTGCACCTCATTAAATGGAAGAAGCGGCTCTGCCACAACTGAAGAAAGATGCAAAACCTCCGTAAGAATGTTCGTTTTAACATCCGCAGCTGGAAGAGGAAGGTCAAGAAAATCCGCTGCGTTCCTGACCACGGAATGGAAAGAGGCAGCCTCTTCAGTGAACTCCCCTGGAGATGCCAAGTCCCACTCCGGGGAAGAGTCCAAACCATTAGCCGTGTCCAAGCCCTGCAGGTCTCCCAGGGGCTCCACAATCTTACCCTCTTCCAAGAGCTGCTTCTCATACTCTTGCTCCTCTTGCAGCCTCAAAGCCAACCTCCTGGAGCGGAGCCTGGATTCAATCCTTGGCATCGATAAGGCATCTGCCGACGCCGAAGACCTCAGACAGTGTCGACCATCTGATTCATCCGACGCCGGATCCATCCACACCGTAGGCTTCTTCAGAGTAGATGAAAGCTGCTGCGAAGTCATCGCCGCCGGACCAGTAGATGTCATCGGCGTGAGAGGCCTTCTAGGCGACACCATTTGTACCGGCGCCGAACCAGCACTTCCCGAAGGAAGGAAAGGCATGAAGGGCGTCGGTCTGTATGAAGCCAGAACACCCATGTCATAGGCCAATGGACCCGAATGACCACCTCCCGGAGCCATGATGGCACAGATGTTGAACATCGCATTAAGAAATGCGGCAGGGTCTGTGCCTGGCGCCGGGAATGCCAGAAATCCCTCCGGAGCCGGTGCCTGAGGTGAAACCGGCATTGGTTCCGGCATCTCCGTCTGCACCAGAGAGACCGCCGGCTCCTGGTGAGGATCGACTTCGAAGACCGACAGAGGAGACGTCGGAGAAGTAGGAGTCGTCTGAGGCAGAGGTGTGACAGTCGGACTAACTTCCCAAGTCGTACGACATCGAGCCGAAGGCGACCTCGAGCGGGTACGGTCCTTACTTGACCGGCGCCGTGAATCATGCCGGCGTCGGGAGTCTCGATGCCGCCTGTGAGATTTCGATGACTTGGAAGAAGACCCACGACGATGATGTCTCTCCTTTTTCTTAGACCTTGCTAAGAACAACTTGGCCTCCCGCTCCTTGAGAGTCTTCGGATTCATGCGCTGACATGAACCGCACGCTTCGACCTCATGGTCAGAGCTCAGACACCACAAACAATTCTCGTGTGGGTCTGTGACCGACATTCGGCCTCCACACTCCCTACAGGGTTTAAACCTGACTTCCGTGGCTGAGACATTGTAACACACAAAGTGAAACAGTAGCTCCCTGGTAGCCTCGAAGAAAAAAAGGTTACTCGAAGGCACGGAAAAAAGGGAACTGACGTCTGCACGTCGACGAGGACCTCTTATTGCCTGGATGACGTCATTCAGCGTCACGTGGGAGTCGGGCAATTGTGACGTCATCGTCGACGTGCAGAGCTAGAAGAAAATTTCCGTTGAATGCTGGCATGTGGGGAAAATTCTTTAGGTGAGGAATCCACAGGTAGTTGTATCCTTCAGAAATGTTTATCTAGCATTGAGATTTCTTTGCAATGAGGTTCTTCTTCTTTTTTTGTCCAGCATGCTGCTGTAGCCAGTGAATGTAATGCAGTTTTGTGAAGTTGTTGACTATAGATGTGCTTCAAGAATAGTGCTTCAAGAATACTTGCTTCTACCTGACATCCTATAAGTCCATCAAACATAGGTGACACATGGTATTTGCCCTCCAGCTGCACTCTTTAGTTGAGTTTGTAGAAGTGCAGCCCTTTGGCCCCAGATCAGCACTTAGGCACGCCATTTCGATGTGGCACAGGAGACATCAGCAAGCATAATGGTATATGTTGGAACTCCCCAGGACAGGGATATAGGCTAATCTTAGCTCTCCAACATCAGTAAACAGAAGGTTGCTTGGAGCAGGACAGTGACATCTGGCAATTTGCCGGATAACTGGAGGGCTGGTACTGGGCTGCACCCATGCCCCTCTAAGGATATCCATCAAGGCCTCACTGCTTGGAAGCAGTCTGGCCAGTCTGCAGGACTTCAATCAGGATGTGCGTTTTGACCTCCATAGTGGGGAGTTGAAGATCGAGGACTTCTACCGCTCTACGCATGACCAAAATGTAGGAGGCGGATTCTTCAGTGGCTGGGCCAGGAGGCAAAAAGAGGGCAGTTTCCGTGGAGGTATTGAGCCCACTAGCCTCTTTTAAGTCTTAATACCAATTACTATTGGCATAGTGCTGAAAAACTCATCACCTTTGTCATAGTCATTATCAGAATCCATACCAAATTGGGAATGTTATGAATGCTGTCTGCATGTGGTGCCTCTAACATGGATGGATTATTTTGCGGTCCAATTTTCCACTTATATTCAAACAGGACCCTGCAGGAGAGAAACCCCAGGTATGAACTCGGCTAAGCTTGACATTCCAGCCTTGAATTTTCTACTAGAAGCCTCCCTCTCCATACTGAGGAACTAGATACCCAGACTTTGGATACTTAGATCATATCTTTACTGGACATGCTTGTACCTATTACTAGTAACAAATTCCATCATCTTCATGCTCCTGACCCATTGTATAATGATTCCCTTCTCCATCTTAAAAAATCATGTATACATTTAGAAAGAGGATGGTGGAAAACCTATAGCTATGAGGACAAAGTAAGATACGAAGTGGCTTTAAAACATTACCAGATAGCATGCAGCCGGGCTAAAATAAAATGTTATTGAGGCGGCCAAAAAATGCCCTATAACTCTTTTCAGGGTTGTTAGGAATATCTCGGACCAGACCAACACTGCTCCAGCTCCCTCTCATGCAAGTATAATGCAATGAAATTGCTGAATTCTTTCTAAAGAAAGTTGTTGATATTCAGTCCTCTTTTACTGGTTTGAGTGTGGTCAGTCCAGCTGTGGCTCAATTTGAAATCATTTGGTTCCCTCCTGGCTACGACTAGATCAGGCTCCCCCCTTGATCCCTGTCCTCCCTTGATAATAGGCAAGAGTGTGTTACCAGTTAGTGAACAATTAATGCTGCTACTTAATTTTGCTTTGAAATAGGGCATTGTTCCTTCAGCATGGAAATGGGCTTTGGTTACACCTTTATTAAAAAATAAAACTACCTTGGACCCTCTTCTCTGGAGAAACTACAGGCCAATAACTCTCCTGCCTACACTGACTAAGCTAGGGAAACATTCTCATCTTCAGCTTACCTCCTATGTATAATCAAATGTTATACTACACCCTTCACAATCAGGCTTTAGGTAAGATCATTGCACCGAGTCAGCCCTCCTTGGTGTAGCAGAATATTTGCACTGTCAATTAGACAAAGGTGGCACAGTGGCACTGATCCTTTTGGATCTCAGTGCTGCATTTGACACCTATGACCATTCTATCTTGCTGTTTTGCATTTGACACTGGTTGCTGTCCAGACTGAGTAAAGCAGAGGCATGGGGTACCCCACTGGCTTGGCTGAGATCGTTCTTATCTAGACACATCTTTCAGGTTCATTTGCAACAACAAAGGTCCAAACAACACCACTTAATCTTTGTGGGGCCACAAGGGTCCACCCTAAGCCCTCTTCTTTTCAATCTTTATGTGAGTCCATTAGCTGAGATTGTGGAATCTCATGGGCTTACTTTGTTTTCTTATGCAGGTTATACCCAAATTGTGGTGTTTCTTGTCATCACAGGATAACCTCAAAGTAAGTAGAACCCCTTAACATCTGTCTTTCCCAAGTAGAATCTTGGATGAATGTGAACTCATTAAAATTAAATGGTGACAAGACAGAAGTTCTACTGGTGGGCAACCACCACACCTCTGGGGTGTTCATCTGTAAACAGATATCTTGGGTAGCGCCCCCTCACCAGTTAATATAGTTAAAAAATTGGGAGTTTAGATTGATGACAAATCATCACTGGCACTTGTTTTGGCATCATCAAGTGGTAAAAAAAATCCTGCTGTACCTCCCAGCCTCTGCTCAAAGAACAGTAGTCCAGGCTTTGATAATTTCCAGACTGGACTATGGAAATACCCTATAACTGGGTGTTGCTAAATTTTTACTAAAACGGCTTGAGACCATACTGAATTCGGCAGCAAGGCTACTTCTTTTGCTTCACACTTTTCACTGGCTGTCTGTTGAACGTATGGTTAAATTCAAAGTTCATTTGCATTTCTGAGACCAAAATTGTAAAATACTTTACCACATTCTTTGAGAACTTGTAAATCACACACGGCGTTTCGTAAATCACTCACACCATAGCTGTTTACACCTCTTTGTCCGCAGTAGCTCCCTTGCTTGGGGTTCTGGTGGGTCTAGTAAGGCGATCAGCACTGGGAAACCTTTATTGGTATCCATGCGCTTTATAAATCCCACACATAATAATACATAATTGAGGCAAAGTGAGGATTTTTTTGTGGTATCCATCATAGATGGACCGAAGTAGAGTCACGTCAGAGAGGAACATAATGGCCACTTGTTCAGGCGGTCAAATCAGTATCTGTGTCAACGTGCACGGGCCTGCCATGGTCACAACCTCCATTGGTACTGCAGAAGAGAGCAGACATGGCAAAGGGTGTCCAGCTGGGGCAGATGGTGAACCCACCAGCAGTAATCCAGGTGGGAGGCCAATCTTTTCAGTGGGGCCCCAATGCACACCAGAGGGGCTTGGTAGGGCTCCAAAGAGCCAGAGCATTGCTGCACAGAATTCTTCAATCTTATGCCATGTGGCCGAAGGCCCCAGAAATTTGGGTTGTGCCTGAACCAGCTGCAGAATGGACTCTGAAGTGTGCCAACTTTGCGAGCGATATCAGGACTGTTGGCACCACCCATGCACTCCATCAAGTGAACAGTCATGGTCGAGAAGGGACGGAAATCTGCTTTGACTTCCTATGTTTTTTTGTGCTTATCCGAGGATTTGGAGTGCAACGAAGACTAGCTTCAGGAATCTCTTAGTCGACTTCAGGAGCGGGACCGGACCTTTGACTTGGGAGCTATCCACACACTGCACCTTCATAAGCTTTGCGACAAAGTTTCATCTTGCGTTCCATGATGGCCTTCGGGTTCATTGACACAGAGTCTCTGGAAGTCTTGGAGTCATAGTCCGACCCCAGACACCATAGGCAAATCTGGTGAAGATCTGTCACAGACTTCTGCTTTCAACAGTCTTTGCAACAGTTAAAAACTGTCATATTAGGGGGTGACATCCCTTGTACACTGTTAGAAATTTTGAAGCAAGTTGCACAAAGAAGTCTCTGAGAGACAAGAGAAGCTCTGGATCCACGTTTGATCAGTCCAAGACTTCATTGTCTCTTTTTTTTTCCAGAATCATCATCCGGTCTGCCTTTGACGCAGATGTTGTCTGTCTTTATATCTTTCAAAGAACCTGTGAAAGTGTCAAGTCACTCAGACAATGACATCAATAAAACACCTGAGTGTTTTGTTATCTCAGTTTCAAGGTCTGGCAAAAACACTGTCCAAAACAGTGTAGTCTGAATGGATGTACTTGTTCACAAGAATGCATCTTAGACTAGCATCCTCATGCACATAGGCTATGTCAGAAATTCGTATCTACCTATAAAAGGAATGCCACTTGACCACTTGTTAGGAGAGGGCCTTCGTCCCACATTATAAATGAAAGATACTGCCAGAGAAGATCTTGACTGCCAGAGATGCTGCTGCATCGCACTTTCTACTAAAAGTTAATATCAAACCAAGTCCAGGACGAGAGGAGCTGATGCAACATCTGTTTACCCTTTCGCAGGGAACGTGGCCTTCCTGATTCTTTACAACTACAGCATTTTGCTGTTAATAGAGATGCAGTGCGCTGATTCTCCCTAAAAATCTCTAGATGCAAGTTATATTACTTCATGCGCTCCTCGTTTATTAGGGTGTTAGGTTTTTAGAGGACATTTTTAACTATGGTAGAATTGTTTGTTTTATTCTCATTCACAACCTTCATTTGTTTGGTTTTAATGACATTCTGTGTAGTTATTTTGGATGTACTAAACAACAGAATGAGACTGTCAAACTAAAAAGCTTTTTAGTTAAAGTGTCTTTTCTTAGTAGGGGGGTTGGGAGCACACTGCCTCAAATCTGAGCAGAGTACTTGTAAGGAAATGACTTCCTTGGCATGGTTACCCCATGACTTTTTGCCTTTTGTTATGCCAGTTATGATTGAAAGTGTGCTGGGACCCTGCTAACTGGTCCCCAGCACAAGTGTTCTTTCCCTAAACTGTACCTTTGTTCCTACAATTGGCACAGCCCTGGCACACAGACAAGTCCCTTGTAAATAGTACCCCTGGTACCAAGGGCCCAGTTGCCAGGGAAGGTCTCTAAGGGCTGCAGCATGTCTTATGCCACCAGCTCATGCACACTGCCTCACAGCTTGTGTGTGCTGGTGGGGAGAAAATGAATAAGTCGACATGGCACTCCCCTCAGAGTGCCATGCCCACCTCTCACTGCCTGTGGCATAGTTAAGCCACCCCTCTAGCAGGCCTTACAGCCCTAGGGCAGGGTGCACTATACCACAGGTGAGGGCATAAGTGCATGAGCACTATGCCCGTACATTGTCTAAGCAAAACCTTAGACATTGTAAGTGCAGGGTAGCCATAAAGAGTATATGGTCTGGGAGTTTGTCAAACACAAACTCAACAGTTCCATAATGGCTACACTGAAATCTGGGAAGTTTGGTATCAAACTTCTCAGCACAATAAATGCACACTGATGCCAGTGTGGGAATTATTGTAAAATACACACAGAGGGCATTTTAGAGATGCCCCTGAATACCAGTCCGACTCCTAGTGCTAGGCTGACCAGTTTCTGCCAGCCTGCCACAACCAGGCGAGTTTCTGGCCATATGGGGTGAGTGCCTTTGTCACTCTGTGGCCAGGAACAAAGCCTGTACTCACTGTAACACCAGGCGGTGCGCCTCACAGGCTCATGCCTTTTATTGAGGTACTCCAGGGCATCCCAGCTAGTGGAGATGCCCGCCCTTCCGGCCACTGCCCCCACTTTTGGCTGCAAGGCTGGAGGAGATAATGAGGAAAACAAGGAGGAGTCACCCACCAGTCAGAACAGCCTGTAAGGTGCCCTGAGCTGAGGTGACCCCTGCCTTTAGAAATCCTCCATCTTGGGTTTGGAGGATTCCCCCAATAGGAATAGGGATGTGTCCCTCTCCCCTCAGGGAGGAGACACAAAGAGGGTGTAGCCACCCTCCGGGACAGTAGCGCCCCAGACCTGAACACCCCTCTAAATTTAGTATTTAGGGGCGACCCTGATCCCAGGAAATTAGATTCCTGCAACCTGAAGAAAATGAGGTACTGCTGACCTGAAAGCCCTGCAGAGACGACAGAGACACCAACTGACTTGGCCCCAGCCCTACCGGCCCGTCTCCAGACTCAAAGAACCTGCACAGCGATGCATCCGACAGGGACCAGCGACTTCTGAGGAGTCAGAGGACTGCCCTGAACCCGAAGGACCAAGAAACTCCAGAGAACAGCGGCACTGTTCAAAAACAGCAACAATTTTGCAACTTTCTAACAACTTCCAAAGAACTCTCTATTCCCCTCCGGAAGCGTGAGACTTCTCACTCTGTACCCAACGCCCCCGGCTTCAGCTCCAGAGAACTAACTCCGCAGAGAAGACCCCTACGATGATGTGAGTAACCTGAGTCGACCCCCCTGCACCTCCACAGCGACGCCTGCATAGCGGATCCAGAGGCTCCCCCTGACCGCAACTGCCTGGTAACAAATCTCCTGTCATCTTTGGTGTTCACTATCAACGTGCTGAAGTCCAATCCAACTTTTTCCCAGATGCTGCCATTCATCTGACCCACTCTGGACACGGTTGGGTTTCGTGCCTTTCCCCCGAGAAAGGGCGTTCAGGACATTCAGGCTATGATCCTGATCGTTCAGCCTCAGTTCTGGATTTCTGAGGTCGACTCTGAGGCAGATAGGACTGATGGCCTCCTGTATCCTGCTGGTCAAACACGCCAGTTAGTATGTACGGGCTGTGCAGTTGGATCTAAAGTACCAGTGGGCCCAACAGCAAGTGGTCCTCTCCAACCACATCTGAACATATGGTGAAAAATATATAAGCGACAAAGAAAGATTGTTTAACTAGTGCAGAGGTTTTTCTCTCCCTTTCCCGGAGACTACTTTCATAATAACTGTCACCATTCCCTGTTTTAGTTGACCTGTAGCATGATTCTTGCATTACTATGGACTTAAGATCATGGTTATTTTTCGGGAGTCGTGAAGTGCTGATGTGATTTATGATGGGATTTCTCAGTGTGTGTATACAACCATACAGTTATCACTGTCAATATACCTTTCTTGCATGTATTTTCTTTTGTACTAAACTTTCAGTTTTTCAGCATGTTCACACTACCAGACGGTTATCACTGTTGATATTCCTTTCTGGCATTTCTTTTCTTTGAGTTTTTCAGTTTTTGGGTGCCTTGACTGGCTGCTCTACTGTGAAAATTGTATGTTGGACAATGCAGAATGTTATACTTGAAAGGAATGCGATCTGGAAGTAATATATTCCATGTTGGTTTGGACATCGGTTCTCGGAAAAGCACATTATGGAAACTTTCGTTTTTTGCTTGTCTTAATATGCTGAATTTTGGTAAGGCTTAATTTGTGTTCATTACAAGTTTTGGTGACATGATGACCACAGGGCTTCTTCCTCTTTTCATCATGAGGGAATGTTCTCTTTTTGAGTTTTTAATTTTGCTTTGGCCTCCAGTGTGTACGCTCCTCCCATCCTGAAAGCGCCATTGTATGAGAGACACTGACCTCACAGTATGCAGACTCCCTTGCATTTTAATATTATGTATTTGGGGATGAGAATCTGTTGAGGAATATGCCTACCAGTGCTTATATGACTGATGGGGTATTCTCTATATTTCAATCTATTCAGTCTGCCTCTACATCAGCTGTAGACCTTTCTCCCTTCCCTACCCACAGCTGACAGTGGTGATCGATAAATCACTTCTGGGTTGAGGTGCCCATCTGGGAGAGCCATAGATCAGAGGCCTTTGGCTCTGGTGGAGTCCTAGCTCCATATCAAGCTTCTGGAGCTGATGGCCATCCGCTTGGCTCTGAAAGGCTTCCTGCCATCCATTAAGGAGAGGCTGGTACAGGGACAACACCACTCCCATGTAGTAATGCAACCTACAGGGTGTGGTGGGGTCATAGACCATGTGCCTGGAGGCCTTGTGCTTTTGGAACTGGCTGGACCACCAACGTAGTTTCCTGGTGGTGAGCCACCTGGCAGGATTGTTTAATGCATGGGCAGACAAGCGCAGCTATCAACATCTACTGGATCATGAGTGACAGCTACATCTGGAGGTGGGCAAGGTCTCTTCCACGAACAGGGAGAACCTTGGCTCGATCTGTTCACCAATGCTGAGAATGCACAATGTCAGCAATTCTGGTCATTGGAGTTTCCTGTGTGTCTCTTGGTCCAAGATGCTTTCTGCCTTGGGTGGACCTCTGGACTCATATGTGCCTTTCCGCCAATATCATGCCTGCCCGAGTTCAGGCCCAAGTCAGCCCAAGGGCTCTGGCCTGGGAGTGGAAATATCCAGATTTCCTAGTGTTAAGCATCTGCCTTCAGATCAGACTGCCCCTCTGGGAGGATCTGCTGTTGCAGCATAATGGTTAGGTTTTCCAGCATAGCATTCACAATTTCCACCTTCATGCTTGGAGATTGAGTGGTGACAGCTGTACAACTTAGATCTTCCTCCAGAAGTGGTTGATGTCATCTTGGCAGCTAGGTAACCCGCAATGAAAACAGTTGTCCTTTATGGCTTCTTACCATCAAAACTGTGTTCCTGGTTGCCATCAGTTCTGCTGGCTATGTTGGTTCATCAACCATACACCACCTTCTTCCTCGACAAGCTGGTTCTGCTTACTAGAGCATCTTTTGTCCAAAAGTTGTGATGCCATTTCATGTCGTCCATTCCATCACTCTGCCTGTGTTCTATGCTCCATCTCCCCCCTATAGGGAGAAGGAGAGGCTCCATCGCTTGGACACTAAGAGATCACTCTGCTTCTAAATCAATCGTACTAAAGGCCACCCAGTGAACGTTCAGCACTTTGTGGGGACGCCGGAATGAAAAAAGGCAAGGCTGTGCAGAAGCTTACCACTTCACAATGGATTGTGCTCTACATTAAGATCTGCTGCACACTGGAGAGGAAGCAGTCTCTGCATGGACATCCACCAGGGCCAAAGCTGCTACCACTGTGTTACCTCATGGAGTCCTTGTCCTAGAAATCTGCCAGGCAGCGACATGGGCATTACTCCATATGTTCACAAAGGACTTTTGCCTGGATTGCCAAGTCCAATGAGAAGAGCTCTGTGCCTGCTTGGTTCGGCAGGACTTCCTGTTTGAGTCCATACACAGCCCTCCTCCTTTGGGTACTGCTCTGGTATCTATTCAAAAGTTAATTATCTCTGGCTAGAAGTCTTTATCAGAAGAATAGGTTACTTACCAGTATCGCTTTTTCTGGTAGGCATTCTAGCTGCAGATTCCTCACCATCCCTTCCATCCTCCCCGTTCTGTGGTTGAACTCTACCCTTCGTAAGGTCCCAAGTCTAAGAATCTGCACACTTTCTACCAATTTGCTTTTGAGGCTCAGTTTCTGGGTCCGTGGGCAGTATCAAAAGTAACTGATGTCAGCATGCATGCACCTATATAGGTCTTGCATGTTATTTGCTGATGCAAACTGGTGTCAGTCTGGAGCTGCAAGGTGCTAGCTTTTGGTGCATAGAAGCATTGCTGAAAGGTTTCTGGATCCAGTCTGATGACTGGGCAATATTCAAAAAGTGAGGAATGTCCGATTACTTTAAAGAGAGTTACCGAAGGTAAGTAACTTGTTCATCAGTTCCATTTACATAGAGTAGATATGTACAAATGCAAGACGCAGAGCACTTTTTAGTGTAACTGTTGTAGAGTAAGTGGAGGAATGTAGGGCTGATTAAACTATGTAGAACCTATTGGTGACGCTGACCATCTACAGAGGCAGCTGCAGGTTCAGTGTGGATTAGTTATCAAAGACAAAAAGCTGTGTGGTGAACTGGCCAACAGCGCTGAAAGAATACAGAGCACGCCTTCTCCGGGGAGCGTGACCAAAGACACTTTTTGCTTTGTCAGGAAGGTTATTCTTTATACAGTAATCCTGAGATGGTTATGGTGACAAGCCAATGATAAAAGGTGATTTATTTATTTATTAAGATGTGTTGCAAAATAGTTTCCCTGTTGTGCACTTATATTACTGGTTCATTTCCAGGACGTTGGGTTCTACATGTCCATTATTTAAAGTTGTAGCTTCTTGTAATGTGACTAAGTACTGATTGTTCAATAGGTTCACAATGAGACATTAGTTGCCTATGTCCCATATCTTTTGTATGGTGTATTGCAAGTATAAACAGTGGAGCAAAGTGTGCATAACTGTACACTTGCTTGCTAGAAAGTTTCACTATGGCATTTTAGGCCTAGTCACTGAACGAACATATGATTTCTAATGTCACGTGTCCACTCCTAAATATTATGCATCCTACCTTGTGGAGAGCAATGTGCTGTTAATGGTGACTTTTAAAATCAGTATTTCCTACTTGTCAAAAGGTTTGATTTTTGGCAGGTCCAGGTCTCTGTATTTTTTATTATCTTTGGTGGCTTCCACCCTCCCTCCATGTGTTGCTGCATGAGCTGTGCTCATGCCTGCCTGCGTGACTCACTCGTCTGCATTGAGATCCTCCTGCACCTCCATGATTACGCTGCAATTACACTACACCACTATGCTATACCGCTATGCCATTTTCTGAACTTGTTAGCCAGATAGCAAAGACTCATTCTGCTGCAGGAGTGGTGACTGCTAATTGGGTTTGTGGGCTTGTTGGACCCCTCATTATTGTGGTTGGATTGCACTAGCTTTGTTTCTGCCACCCACAACTAGGTCTCTGCTCTAGACCAGCCCTTCTTGGGGAGCCAGTATGGGTAGCTTAGGCAGGGCAGTTGACAAATATCAACTGAATGTGATTGGCTTCAGCCATGTGTAATTAGTCTGTATAGGAACAGTGCTTTTCTCAATACATTAAGGCCCATATTTATACTTTTTGACGCAAAACTGCGCCAACGCAGTTTTGCGTCAAATAAATTTGCGCCGGCTAACGCCATTCTGAAGCGCCATGCGGGCGCCGTATTTATTGAATGACGTTAGCCGGCGTTAGCCGCCGGCGCTGTCTAGTGTGCGTTAAAAAAAACGACGTACACCAGGCAGCGCCGGCGTAGGGGGAAAATGGCGTATGTGCGTCCAGAAATGGTGCAAGTCAGGCTGAGGCAAAAAATTCGCCACAACCCGATTTGCGCCACTTTTTTTACGACGCCCATCCCCCATTGAAATGACTCCTGTCTTAGCAAAGACAGGTGTCATGCCCCCTTGCCCAATGGCCATGCCCAGGGGACTTCTGTCCCCTGGGCATGGTCATTGGGCATAGTGGCATGTAGGGGGGCACAAATCAGGCCCCCCTATGCCACAAAAAAAAATATATATATATACTTACCTGGACTTACCTTAATGTCCCTGGGGTGGGTCCCTCCATCCTTGGGTGTCCTCCTGGGGTGGGCAAGGGTGGCAGGGGGTGTCCCTGGGGGCTTGGGAGGGCACCTCTGGGCTCATTCTGAGCCCACAGGTCCCTTAACGCCTGCCCTGACCCAGGCGCTAAAATCCGGCGCAAATGCGGGTTTTTTAGTCCCGCCCACTCCCGGGCGTCATTTTTGTCCGGGAGTATAAATACGACGCATATGCATCGCAGTCATTTTTTAAGACGGGAACGCCTACCTTGCATATCATTAACGCAAGGAAGGTGTTCACGCAAAAAAATGACGCTAACTCCATGAACTTTGGCGCTAGACGCGTCTAACGCCAAAGTATAAATATGGAGTTAGTTTTGCATCGAATTTGCGTCGAAAAAAACAACGCAAATTCGGCGCAAACGGAGTATAAATATGCCCCTAATTGTGATCATTGTTTATGTGCTAAGCTTCCGCATGGGCACATCAACCAGGGCCAAAGCTGCTACCACGGAGTCCATGTCCTAGAAATCTGCCAGGCAGCTACATTGGTGTCCCTTCATATGTTCACAAAGCACTTTTGCCTGGATAGCCAAGTCCACTGAGACGGGCTCCTTGCTTGCCCGGTTCAGCAGAACTTCCTGGTTTGAGTCCATACACAGCCCTCCTCCCTTGGGTACTGCTCTGGTATCTATTCAAAAGTTAGTAATATGTGGCTAGACGTCTCTATCAGAAGAACAGGTTACTTACCTTCGGTAACGCTCTTTCTGGTAGGTACTCCTTCTAGCTGCAGATTCCTCACCGACCCTACCATCCTTCCCGTTCTGTGGTTGAACTCTACTCTTCATAAGATCCCAAGTCTAAGAATGCACACTGTCTACCAATTTGCTTTTGAGGCTCAGCTTCTGTGTGCGTGGGCAGTATCGAAATTAACTCATGTCAGCACACAGTAATGGTGCCTACATTGGCCCCCGCATATCATTTGCAGATGTAAAATTGAGTCCGTTTGGCGTCTCAAGGTGCCACATTTTGGCGCATAGAAGCATTGCTGAAAAGTTACCTCGTATATCAAAAATCAATTTCAATTATTTGAATTTGATTTAACTTCCTCAGGAAACCAGAAATGCCCCACACTTTATATGTTTATAGAACTGTCATATTTTTACATTTTTAACAATTTCCAAGTGCTAATGTTTTTGCAGTGGCCACTGTGCTTTAAGAACCTGGTTAGGCTTCAAATTAGGAAGCAGAATCTGTTACTACTGTTGCAAATCATATACCCAAAGAGATTGACAACTAGAATCAATGAGAAGCATCTTGCGCTACTAACACAGATTTAGAGGGAAATTAATTTGGACCCCAGGGTAATTCATCACAATGAAAATTTTTGTGGAGGTAGTACATTATTTAAAAATGAATGTAATTAAAAAAAACTAATAATTCAAGACTTGCATGACCAAAACCCACTAAGACAGGCATACTTTGATAGTCATTGCCATAGCCTAAAAAGGAAGATGATAAGGGGGCAAAAACCAGAATGCTCATATTGGCAATACTTATGAGGCTATAAAGACTGAGTATACAGCCAAGTTTAGAAGGAATAATCTGCAATATTATCTAACTAACTGGGATGAAATGTAAAAAGTCATTGCCCCAAAGAATATGTGTAATTTATGGAGATTGGTCCTGAGAGGGAGAATGGCAGATTTGTGTGTCCCTACATGGATGGTCCCTGAGCAGTCTTTATGAGGGTATTAATAAGGCCAGCCATGTAGAGGTGTCCACAGTAAAAGAGGGCTTATTGTCCCACCTGCCTGCAAGATTGTTAAAAAAGATAATCACCACAGTTAATTTAAAAAGGGACTGATAATCTGTGGACAATAACAATTAAACATAATATAGAGTGGAGGACTAGGATATTTGAGCGTGCCTTTAAATAGTTGATAAAAACTGCGTGTTTTCCTCATAGTTGGAAAGGTGCCATTGTTAAGCTCATTTTAAAGATAAATGACCCTTTTGATGCAAAAAAACATTGTTTGATAAATTTGATAGATGTGGGGGAGAAAATCTCTGTGAAAGCAGTACTTTAGTATTTTAAAGACTAGATAAACTTGAATAACCTTATCCCAATTGAGCAGGGAGGATTCAAAGAAGTCCATTCAACAATTGACCACTGCTTTGCTCTTTCATTGATCTATGGCTCAGATCACAATGAGAACTAGGGACAATTTATTTTGCTATTTAGTGACCTTTCGCTTGGTGCTTGATCTTGTAAACCGCAGGACCTTGTGCCAAAAGCTAAAAAGTCTGAAGATGCCAAGGACTTAATTAATGGTCTTAAAGGAGCTTCATAGTGGTAACTAGGCGATGATGGAATAAGACTGAAGTGTATCTTTGTCATGTAAAATTGCCATAGGGAATGGGCTCCACCAAGGGTGTGTGTTAGCACCCACGCTTTTTGATGTTTACTTCACTGACCTTCCAGTAAACTTACAGTCTTCAGTCTTTTTCGCCAGAAATGCGAGGTCTGTATGTTCTATATTTATTGTATGCTAATGACCTTGTCCTTCTGAATATGACACAAGTAGGGCTCTAAAGGAAATTGACAGAATTTAGGCCCATATTTATACTTTTTTTTGCACTGCATTTGCATCATTTTGACGCAAAAGCGGTGCAAACTTACAAAATGCAATTGTATTTTGTAAGTTTGCGCCGCTTTTGCGTCAAAAAATGCCGCAAATGCGGCGCTAAAAAAGTATAAATATGGGCCTTAGTAACTAATGTGAAGTTAATCATCTAGTAATTAATATGGAAAAAACAAAGTGTGGTGCTTAGGCAAAAAAAGTAAACCTTATGTGTGGTCAGTTTTGGCACACAAGTGGTTGAGGACGTTTCTTCATACAAATGTCTCGGCATGATACTTAGAGACTTTAAAACTTTGTGCTTTTAATACATAAAGGGCCATATTTAAACTCCATCTGCATCAAATGTGCGTCAAAAACTTTGACGCACAATTGGCGCAAACCTTACCCCATATTTAAACTTTGACGCTCAAGCCCGCGGACGCCAAAATCCTGCTATGTGCGTCATTTTCTGGATGCGGGAACCGCCTTGCGTTAATCATATGCAAGATAGGTGTTCCCGTCCCAAAAAAGACGTAGACGGCCGTGCGTCGTATTTATGCTTCTGGGCAAAAACTCACGCACGCCCGGGAGGCGGAGGTGGAAAATGATGCACAGCCCGATTTGCATCAAAAATTTACGCCTGGGTCAGGGCAGGCGTTAAAATGGGGCAAACACACCTGTATTTAATCAGAACACACAGAAGAAACAGCAGAGCAGCAAAAGGGAGACATGGAGGTGCTTCTCATCCAGCGTTCACGCAGACGCAGAGCCCAGCAACAACAACAACAGCAGCTACCACAACACCAGCAGGGACCCCAAAGGCAGCGCAGAAGGCAGGAGAGGATATTCTGCACCAGGACAACCCTTCATGGCCTCAGGGAAGATGACATAATCCAGAGGTACAGGTTGTATTGGCAGGCCATTCAGCAGCTGCTGCACAACATAGAGTCACAGTTGGCACCCACCTTGCTGACACCCCACACCATCCCAACAGAAACCAAGCTGCTAGCTGTACTTCACATGTTGGCAAGTGTCTCCTTTCAAAGCACTGGCACCCTGGTTGCCGGCATATCACAGCCATCATTCTCTGCCTTCTTGCCCAAAGTACTGGATGCCATCATTGGACTCACACCCGCCACATCTGCTTCCCAAACACACAGCAGAAGCAGCAGGAGACAAAACAGGGGTTTTACCTCATTAATAGATTCCCACACGTCCTTGGTGCCATTGACTGCACACATGTATGCCTTGTGCCACCTGCTGCAACTGAACACATCTACCAGAACAGGAAGCACACACACTCCATCAATGTGCAGGCCATTGTCGATCACCAAGGATTGATCACCAACATCGTGGCAAAGTATCCTGGGAGTGTCCATGACTAATTCATCTTCCGTCACTCTACCATCAATCAACATTTCCAGGATGGACGATATGGCAATGGACTACTTGTTGGTAAGTACAGAAAGCTACTTATATACACACTGCACAGCAACCCTCTAGGACACACAACACATACACCAGAACAGCAACATGTGGACAGGAACACACTGGGGTTGTCACACCGCTAGCCATGTTTGATAGGTCTGCAGTGAACCTGTCACACATCTGAAATTAGTGTACAGTCTAATGTTAAGATGTCAATGATCACAACGTATGGAGAGGTTTGGCTAATTGTCACCTTGCAAAATGTAAGCGTCTCACTGATGTTTAAATTAATCCACTGCATATGTCTAAAGGTATGGGATGTCCAGGGTACATAGAAGCTAACGTGTTACCACCACTGTCAATTTGAATCTGTGTATGGAACTATAATCTCACCCCCAGTGAAGACACAGGGAGACCTGTATCACAAGTCACAGTGCTAGGGAGTGCACACTGTACTGCAAATCCCAAAACATACTGCTGACAACGGGTCAGCAGGCAAACACTTGTTCAGCCAAGGAAACAACCCAATGCAGATGGTGCATCCTAGAAGCATATGAAGCAACACAATAACACAAAAGAGTCACAGACAACACAAGACAACTACTGCCATGCAAGGTGATATTAATGGGGCAAGCTACATCAACATGATCACAATCATTTTCTTTTTCAGCTGATCAGGGGTATGGGATCCAGCCATGGATTATGACACCATTTGGCAACCCAAGCACTGCCTACAATGAGGCACATAGGAGGACACGCACCATAGTGGAGAGGGCCTTCGGCATCCTCACGTCGAGATTCAGGTGCCTCGACATTACTGGTGGCAGCCTCCTATATTCACCAGAAATGGTCTGTAAGATCATTTTAACATGTGCCATCCTGCACAACATTTGTATACGAAGGAACATTCCCCTATTAGAACCAGAGCCACAACTGCCTGAAGAGGAGGAAGAGGAGGATGCTGGCCTGCAACATGAGGGGTGTTGGACTTTTTACCTTACGCAGGGTTATCCCCAGTCTTTTTGCCTCCTTCCTCCTGGTTTTTCTGACCTCTCGCTGTTGGCTCTAGGACTCTGAGCACTTTATCACTGCTGACCAGTGCTAAAGTGCAGGTGCTCTTCCATCTAAAGTTGGTATGATTGACTTATACCTAATTGACATATTTAATTTACCTATAAGTCCCTTGTACAGTGGTATCTCTATACCCAGGGCCTGTAAATTAAATACTACTAGTGGGCCTGCAGCGCTCCTTGCGCCACCCACTGAAGTAGACTTTCAAACCTGTGTCAGGCCTGCTAGTGCAGGGCCTGTGTGCACAGTTTTCTGCCACGGGGACCTGGCATCTAAATTTACTTGCCAGGCCCAGAACTCCCCTTTTACTACATGTAAGTCACCCCTAAGGTACGCCGTAGCTAGCCCTATGGGCAGGGTGCCATGTATGTAGAAAGGCAGGACATGTGCCATATTGCATGGCCTGTCCTAGTAGTGACAAACAGCCTAACTTGGTGTCTCACTGCTGTGAGTGCTGCCTTCTCATAGGATTGCATTACAAATGCCCTGCCTTATGTGTAAGGGGTATTGTCTGATTTATGAGGGGTAGCGTAGGCGTGTTTAGTATGGTTGTGATGGTGATAATAAATGCTGCTTACTGGTGTGGGTGTATTTTTTATTACTATCACAGAAATGCCACTTCTAGAAAGTGCGCATTTATCTGTGCTTGTGCCTCTGGTGTTTTGCAGCTTGACTCCAATCCACGTCTGGGCAGAGTGACAGTTGGGGCTTTGTGCATATTTTTCAGACAGCCTGTACACAGGGAGGGTAGAGGTGTCACAGAGGTGCATCTGCATACTGAATAGTCTTCCTGGGCTGAGAGAAGGGAGAGGCGGGGCACACCTGCATTTGTAAAGACTGTGCCCTGGCCTCACAGGGTCGTTAACCCCCCACTGATGTTTGGAGCCTGTGCTGAAAGGAGAGAGGGGGCACTCCCAGAACCAGTTGTAACTGGCTGGAACATCCTCTCCCTACCATTGTAAAACACTGTAAGAACTGACTATAAGTACAGGGGAATTTTCCCCACAATTTGGAGACTCTTGGAATCATCTTGGAACTCGACCCCAAAGGCTGAAAGGACTCACCAGGAACCGCCATGGACTGCTGCTGCTGTGCTGACCTGTGACCTGCCTGGTCACTGTGAAGGACTTGCCACTTGCTGCCTTTCCCTTGTGCTGGCCTGTAACTGGGCCCTCCACCCGAGGACCTTGTCTTAAGATTCTGCTCCCCAGGGGCAGGGTGCCGTGGCCCCTGATCACTGCATCCATTTCTTCACGAGGGGTGCTTCTCCGTGGTTGCGGCTGCCATAGCGCTGATTGCAGCGCGCTTATCGAGCCATTGGGAGCTCGTAGGCTCCTTGCTGCATTGTGCCCCTTTAAATAAGATCACCGCAGCGGCCCGGGAAGCTGGAAGAACACTCGCGCACTGCATTGGGTGCAGGTGAGTGTCTGCTCGGGCCCCATGAGGGGTCTGATCTTCTTGTGGCTTCACGGCAGGACCAGGAGAAGGCACGGGGAGTGCCCCCTTCCCCCTGGCCTCTGCATTAGGAGCAGTTAGGTAAAACGGGCATTATTGTGCCCCCCCCCTTGGTGGAAGGGCCAGTGGAGGCCCGGGGTTCCCCAGAGATCGCGGGTCCCGGGAAGGGCCTGTCATTCAACCGGAGGGGGTGCGTGGTGCCCCCCTTCTGCCCTAAGTTGTTTTTGCTGGCTTTGGCCCCCCTCGTGAGGGCCGGTTGAGGCCCTGGGGGCCCCCATTAATCATGGTCCCCGGAGGGGCCTGTCTATAAAAGAGAGGAGGTACATGTCACCCTCCTCTGACCCCAGAGTATAACGGAGGCCCCCGTTTTGCACATAGGAGCGCCGGGGACCCCATTGTTCGCCTTCTAGGCACTGGAGGTGCCTTCATCCAACCAGGTACTGTTTAAAGAACCAATATAGTTGCAATCCAAAGTTCTTTCTACAGACTTTTGTTAGATTCATATATTACCTACCTGCGTTTGATGTTTTTACATATGTGTATGCAAATGTTCCTTTTATGGACATGCTTGCTAATATGTTTTTCTCACTTGCCATATGTTTTCTAATGTTCCTACTATGGGCATTTTATGATATTCTTATGACAAGTGCTGTGATGTAATAACGTGTTTTCCTGACTACTGCTTATGTTGCAGAATACTGAGTAACCTGTGTGTTATGTGTGACTACTGCTAGGTTGCAGAGTAACTAATGTGTAACGTTCTGACAACTGCTAAGGTAGCAGGATAGTACTGATATGTGATGTTTGGTCTGATAATTGCCTTGTGTACAATACAGTATATTGTGTGTTGTGCAAACGCTTTACACATTGCCTCTGGGTTAAGTCTGACTGCTCGTGCCAAGCTACCAAGGGGGTGAGCAGGGGTTATCTTGGACGTGTAACTCCCTTGCCCTGACTAGAGTGGGTAAGTTCTGCCTGGCTGAGTTGCATGCCCTAGCCAACCAGAAACCCCATTTCTAACAAGGGAGAACAACAAAACACAGTTGCTGGATTACGTAAGCCCCAACATATTGTGAACAATTTCTTTTAAAACACCTCACCATCACCACTGTAGCAACATATATAAATAAACACCGATAATAATCACCAAATCATGGTCTGGGTAATTATTTTTGCTCACCTTTATCTCTAACTATCAGAATAACAGTGTAGCCTCATGGAGCATTGCTGATATAACGATCAGGACACAGAACATTCCAAAGAAATTGTGATGCGTATTATACAACAGTCACATACACACACACTGTAAATGACATATATCCTGTACATTTCACCTTTGAAGGGCAATAGCAGAGGACCACACCTATTTCACACATACATGGTGGCAACATGGTTCATCGCAGCATATGGCACACAACTGAGACACCATCAGTCTATAAGGGAAAAAAGCCTCATACATGAGGCAGTGGCTGTGCTATTGCATTGGTCACAGGAATGTATGACCAGACCCTTGACCCAGCAGTCGGACAGCACCTATCTTTGCAAGGACTATCTGTGACTAGAGTTCCATATAAGCAGAACATAGACAGCACAAGTGCCACACCTATGACAAGCATTTCGCACATGACTTCCATGTACATGTCAGCCCATTTCCTAACTCCTGACACACCCATGCTCCTGGTCTCACCCCACCTGTCTTAAAAGGTCCCTGGAATGGTAATATGTGTACCCAGATATTCCCTGCTCTCCACACACAGACTAACAATAGTAATACAGTGTGCTTCACCCTTTCCTATGGTATGCCATTGTCATAGTACATCTGACTGCATCTACGTCAGGTCAATTAATACACTGGCTTGTGGTTACTAAGCCCTGTTATCACCTGTAGATTGCTTCCCATGTGAAAGCTACTGTTGGCCATTTGAACTCAAATCTCACCTACAGGACTTGTGATAAACTGATGCAGCACACATCTGTGAGCACCTCCATGCAGACCACACATTTGAACATGCACTGCACTTGCAGATGATTGGAACAGCATAGAAGTTGCCATTTTGTTGAATACACTGTTATGCATTGCTAGAAAATAAGCCGTGTAACACAGCCCTTGGGTTTATGTGTCACATTCCAAAACACAGGACAAACACAGTTTCCCATGTCAAGTGTCTTGTTCTTCCTCCGACCAGTGTAAGTCAGACCACTGAGTATGTACCTTGTGAAATTGCTGGATCCTGATTGAACCTGCATCCTGTCATCCTGACTGGCACCTGTCTGTCCGTTACCCTAAAGGTTCCTTGTGGCTACATATGTACCACACTTGCTTTCCCAAACCTCACATTCCTCAGGGGGTATTTTGTCAGGTGCTTCCTCAGTGCATACCCAAATACATTGCATGGCATCATCTGCTTTTTAATTGTACCATAATTGTAAAATTGTCTTCGAATACCAAAATCAGGGCCTATCCCTTGTCTGGGTCTCATGTATGCATGAACAACAAAGTGTGACAGTGTACCAGGGCCGTATGCAGGGATTGGGTATGGTGCCTCCAGCAGAACCAGCAACCTCTGATACTGTGCATGAAAATTCCACACATGCTAGGACCCGACAGTTCACACGCTGAATCAGATTGCTCACAACATATTGATGGCCTGTGCATGCTGAATAGCTGCAAGATTAATCAACACAGAGGCTCTGATGTTCCCAGATGCAGTGGGAACTTTACAGGCCAACCTGTGTACAAATGTTGTAATGACACCTGCCGGAACATGACTCCTGAGATATGATCTCACTCAGCACACCAAGGTTGCCCTCTTGACAGTCTCATAACACGTCTGCAGCGACAGGGTGGGACCATCCCCATGTAGGTTCTCATGTCCTCATTGGCTTTACTTCCATTGATTTCCGAAGGATACTCAGTAGATACAGGAATAGCCGCCACTGACTCATGATGAGACCTGGACGTAACTGTGACAACATAGACCCCTAAAAATATACAGGATCAACAATGGACCACACACATTAACCAGACAACTCTGTGCAATTGATCACTGGAAATATGTGGCCACGTGCTGCCTCGTCTGCTGGTCCACCACTGCCACAAGAGAGTTGTGGCTCAGTCATATGACCACAACTGTGGGGTGAAATTACAGTTGTGGGTCACCTTTTGCTTTCCGTGTCAATAACATGGTACCCACTTAGTCTGTACATGTGCCTGACTCACGGTGGGTTCACCAACAAGTGCCTAGGAAGCAGTTTCCAAATCTCCAGAACATGTGATGGGCAACGTTTTGACCATTGACATGAACAAGCTTCTGCCATCTATCCGGTGCATGCTTTGTCATTTGTGGTGTCTACGTTACCCAAAATCTTGGAAGTGCACACAATAGATGTTGCTACATGTATGATTAACACATGTCCTCTCTCATTTCCACACTGACTTGCATCTAAGGTTTGGACACATTGACTTCACATTCATACAAGCATATTTTCTATAATGCATCTTGTGATGCACACACACTGGGTCAACAACTACATTAGTAGCCAATGCACACACATTGAGCCATAGGCATTGAGGTATTGTACTTCTGTGCGTCACCTTGCTATCCTCTCCTGACGCCAAACATGCCCAATTTGTGCAATACATATATGTAGGCCACACATATGGCCATCTAGTGCGTCAGCCAAGAGTGAAAATCATGTTAAGGAAGTAGCGAATCATGGTCCGCAGCAGTATGATGTCTCACATGTGTCCATACACCGTCAAGACCAAAGTGGGTGCAATCAGCCTATCTCAGTTGTGTCACAAATGTAACATTACATTAAAATAGTAAAATAACCCAAACCCAGTTAATGCCCTGAAATTTTGACGCATACCCGTCAAAAAATGACGAATATGCCTGAAAAACGACGCATTATGCCCTGAAAATTGGTTAAGTGTTAGACTATTTCCAAATATATGGATGCGGCCTCATTTTTACTGCTGTGCGTCGAAAAAAATGACACCCAGACTTTATGCGTCAACATTTTTTGACGCATAATGATTAAAACGGCCGCTGTTTTATGCAGGAAGTGATGTAATAGGATATCCTGTTTACAGATTATGTACAGTGGGTGTACTTTCACTTTCACTCTGCAGTCTGTGATTCTTCTAGACTGTGTGGCTGTGTTCAGAGTTTTGTCTAGTCAAATTGTGCTTTTGTCTCCTGTGTGGTCCATTACTTGTCTTTTTGTGAATAAAATATTGTTGTTGTATCCTGTATGAGTGTTTATTGTGTACTATTGTCTAGTATTGTATTGTATTTGTTGTTTTTGGGAGTCTGTTGTGGGTAGTGATAGTTGGGCTCTTTTAGTTGTTTAGTTTACTTTTTTCTTATTCTACTTTCCCCCTATTCTTCTTTGTTCTCCTTTATCCCCTATTACCCTTTTTTGTGCTAAGATGTTGGGTAGGCCACGTCTTGGCAAGATGGGTGAGGAGGAGCTTGGGGGTTTCATATGGCTGGTGTGCCATTTCCTCCCCCTTATGATTGATTCAGGTGGGCAGGTGATACAGGGGTATCACACCAAGGCACAGAGGCTCCGGTGGGGAAAGGTTTTGCATCACTTGCAATGCGTCTATCAGACCCCAAGGAATGACCACCAGCTGAAGCACCGCTGGGCTGACCTCATCTCCAGGGAGCAAGATCTGCTGGACCACCTGGGAATTGTGATTGGTGGCCCTGTTGGTGAGTAAAAATCATGTAAATGTGCACGATTAAATGCTCTGTAGTGACATCAGATGATTTGTACAATATCTGCCGGCAATGTTGTTGAGTGTGTGGAATGCTTTGGAAACATACAGGGTCATTGATGGACTATGTTAAGGACCACAATTGCTAGCTGTCAGGAAGCAAGTGCTCTGTAAACTTACTGAATACGTTTGCTCAATGTAAGTTGGTGCCGCCTTTGTGTCAAACACCAACACAAATCAGGAGCCAATTATGTATATATAGGTCACATTTGCCTGTGAGGTATAGATTTTCAAAATCATTACCAACATTTGTTGACGCAAAAGCTAGACTGACTTTCGAAACACTACATGATGCTGAAAATGAGTGCAGGCTTCACGTCAATTGATGATAGCAACGTGGCCCAAACATATGTCTCATGTGTGTCTGGTGAGTGCGTAAGGCAAGCGATCACAGAAGTTCTATAAATCTTAGGGATTATTGTGGTCCTTTGTCATTTCGGATACATGTCAGATCTGGATTTGGAGACATGGGGAAAAAGTGCAAAGTGCCATCAGCTAACATCTTACTGGTATTTGGTGTTTGTTGTTCCACCTTTCGTTTAGGGATGGCTGGCCAAAGGTATGCACATGGGTTCATATCTCAATGGTTGGTGCAACTCATCATAGCTGGGCCACATCAAATGAAGAAACTGTAACAACATGAGGGCTTACAACTGTCCCTGCCCCTCTGTACATTGTACCTGTGTGTCATAAATTTGTTATGGCCACAATGGCTGGTTGACTGATAATGCACTCCTCAAGGAAAGTGGCTTTAGATGTCTCTCTTGGATACACATGATGAGACAAATACACTCCATTATTATGTCTGCTCACTAATGAAGGAGCATGTTTGCCACCATATGATAGTTGGGCCACTGCATGTGTGCAGATATGTGTGTAAATTTCACAGGAGACCCATGGTATGTACATGTTAGCCGTGATATGTCGGATGCAGTATCATCATGTCTGAGTGGCTTTACTTATGTAATCTTACACATAGTATTTGTCTTTGGAATTGTTGGACAATGCACAGAATTTGAGCACATTTCTCCCTTCCATGCCTTACAGGTGGACCCGTACCCTACACTGTGGGCGAGGTGGCTTCATTCAAGGACCCCGACAACTCCAGTAAGTGTAGATATGACTGTTATGTGTTGTGTTTGCTGGTGATGTGTGATGGACTCCAGTGTCTTGAACACATAGCAAGGTGTGATGCGCTGGACCATCATTTGTCTTGTTCCATGAGTGGGATTTCATTTTCTCACCATTTTAGAGTTGGCCAATGCTTATCCTATTGTCTTATTTAGGGATTCTAGGTCAGTCCTGTAGGCCCCGCAATGTGAATTGCACTGGACCTAATCTGTGATTTAGTCAGCCTGTCAGACCCACATTCTCCCAGAATGGGGCTGCAAAATATTTACCCACAGACTTCTGCTTCCCTATTCACTAATGTACTTATTAAACTGGAGGTTGAACTTCCTAGTAGCATGTAGCTCCACATGTAGTGCTACGAGTATGTGGCACTTGAGTGCAATGGCCTAGGTGTGCATGCAAATCATGGCCAGGGGTGTTCTTGCATCTCTGTGATAGTTGTAAGTCATGGCTTACTGGAAGTATATGATGTGGACCAAGGTCTGCATTACCAGACATGTGTGGTGCTGGGATTGGTCAAGGGTTTGCGGTCTCCTATTTGTAGATACACCTTACCTGTGGTGTGTGTGTAGAGCCAAACACATGTCCAGTTTTCGTAAGCTTCCTGGGTGTCCATGTTGTTTGAAATTGTTAGTTGTTTCTCCACCCCCCCACCCTCAAACACAGACATGAGTTTGTGAATAGTGTACCTAGGACTGACGATACAAGTTTGGTACACAGACATGTAAATCAGTGAATCTTTTGTCTGAACCTAGTATACACACTCATGTTTAGCACATGAGTACTATACTAGCAAGTCCATTTACAACTTGCAGATAATGTGGCCCTAGATTTCCATCCCGTACAATGGCATTTGTAGCCCTGGCATTGGCGGAGGATGTGCTGCATGATTGTTAGCTGACAACTGGCAGAAATCTGATGCCAAAACATGCCAGTTGTTACCCATCTTGTCGGGTTAGGATGTGCTATGCGTGATCCGACCTTTGTAGGCTGGCCTGCCATGTACTTCCTCAGGGGCATTCTATGATCTGTATGATGATATGAGCTGTTACAAGTACAGTAGATGTATTGTCTGATTTACTTCTTGTGCCATTTCACACAATGCAGTTCCTAATGTAATTTTTTTCATTTGTCTTCACAGGTGCAAATATGACACCCATCCAGGTGCGGGAATTCCAAAGGGGGCAATGCGGTACCAGCATATACTGCAGGTAGAGTCGGGGTACCGAAGAATGGCCCGCAGATACAGGAACGAACGAGCCTCCGGAGCCTGGAGGGCATTCCCACAGGGTGGCCCTTCTTTGCCCACCACCAGCACCACCACCACTACCACCCAGGTGGCACCACCAACAGCTGTGACCGTTGTGGCAACAACATCAGCAAGTGCTCCAGGCCCTAGCACAGGACCACCTGCAGGGCAGCCCACAGACATTGACCCTACACGGCCCCACACTTCCTCAGCTGGCACACAGACCACCCCACCTGCAGCTATTGACCCTGCTGCTTTTGTGGACATGCAGCGTAAAATGGACCATCTCCTGAGAAAAATGAGTCACCTGCGGCAGGATGTTCGCCATATTAACCAGCGGGTGTGGTCCATTAAGCGGACCCTCCGGAGGGCCAACCTACAGACATTTTGATGGACATGATTCCCTCCCCCCCTCCTCTTTCCTTATTCTTATACTTTGTGGGTTTAGGGGGCTTAGTGTTAGGTTAGTATAGGCTGTTAGTTTAGTTAGTGTTAGTGGGTGGGGGTTCCTGATTATTTCTACTGTTTCTTTTTGTGTGTGTCGGGTGGGGGGCAATGTTGGGGTTCTTGTGTGTTTAGATTTTTTTTTTTTTTTATTAAAATAAAAAATTACAAAAAAATATATATTTGTTTAGTATAGGATAGTATGTGTTTAGGTTAGTATCTGCTGTCCTCCATGTGTCCCGTCTCATAAGGAGGGTGGAGAGTTGATGTTTAGAACATTTCGTGACATGTGATAAGTACATTTAGCTTAGGTTAATTAGGGACAGTTGTGGGTAATGAGTAGTTAGGGTAGATTAGGGTAGGTAAGGGTTTTCTCCGAGTTTTCTCTTCTGTTTTTACAGTTTAATAAATATGTAGTAAACCCTTTACAGTATGTGTGAATTGCTTGTAGATCAGGGCCTTGGCATGAGTGTACATGATTTATTTTGTATTACAATTTGTGTCCTATGCTACAAACAAATCCCAAATTAGCTGTAACATTGTCAGCTACCCCAAAGCTACCTTGCAAAGATTAGACCATTCATTGCAACCACCAATCACAGTTACTATGGATCCCAACGTGTTTTTTTCAATAAGTATGTTTTCAATGTCACATACATGGCTTCCAGATTTGGTATTGGGGACACTGTGTTATGTCTGACTGCAGTGTGATGTTCAAGGAAACCCTTATAAGCTGAGTGGTGGTAAGCACTCTTGTAGTATCGTGTTCATGACTCACATAGATCTTTTGTGACACTGTTCAGCATGATTACTTATTTGGATGTAAACTCAGACACCTTCATTCATGCAGTTTGTAGACTGTTTGCTTAGATTTGTGGGCAATGTTATATGTGTTAGTTTTGCATGGAGGCAACATTTTGCTGGCACTATTTAATGGCTTAGATATCCCTTGAGGAAGCATTATTCTGTCCAACACTGCATTATGGTGTATGGTTTCTCTTTTCATCAGATATTACCCTCAGGAAGGGCAGAGTATGGTAGAATCCAGGCCACTGTGCATAGTTATCAGCCTACATTATTTCAGGACAGTTGTATTGACAAGCTATGGTATTTGACAGGAGGCAAAATTCAGTGATCTACTGCACGGTTGATGTGTCATATTACACAGAGACAAAGTGGTTGTGGAAGTGCTATTTATTGAAAAGTGCTGTAATGCTATATGTACATTATCCATGATTGTGAGTCCATTATAGTGACATCTTCCATTGTGATCCTACACAAGTACTAAAGGAAAATGCATTTGACATGCTGGGGTGATGTGTCAGACAGTGCAGAGGGACAGGATTTGCCAATGGGTAAGTGAGAGACAATCTCAAGGCAGGCTGACAAGATATACAGTGGTTTGCAGAACAGTCATTGAGTACAGTTGTTGCAAGACTGGCGTGTTACAAAGCGCTGGACCTTGGTAATAGGTGGCCATGTGGCAGGGACTAGTGCTTCCGGGTACTTTTACGTGTGAAGGTGATCTGTTCCATGTCTTCTTCTTCTGATGTGTGTGTTGCCTCCTCTGTCCTTGGTGGTGATGGTTGTGAAGGGGCAACACACACCTCAGTGTTTGAAGACATGGAGTCAGACATCCCGGTCGCTGCTACCTGTGAATGTCTTAAGGGCAGTACTGCTGCAAGAAGGATCTGCTGGTTCTTAAGAATAGGAGCCACATCACGATGGTAGGCAGACAGGTCAGCCCTGAAGGGGTCAAGATTGCATTTGTGCATGCAGTGGAAGGTTTGGGGTGCGAGGTGTTGTGGCAACTCCCTTACTGCAGTGGTGAATTCCTTTACAGTTTGTTGTAGTCCTTGCAGGATGGATGTTAGCGCTTGCATGGCTGCTGCCTGATCTGCAAATGACATCATGCACGAACGCACCCCCTCTATGCTGGCTGCCATAGTTTGCATCCCCACCCGCACCTCCTTGGCCAGCTCCAGCTGTACTCTGACTACAGTTCTCTCAAAGCTGGTGCCTGTGTCATCTGAGTCCTCAGCTGTATTGGAGCTGGCAGGTCTTACAATTGGGGTTGTGGGTGGGTCCTGTGTGATGGCTGCTTGTTCTGTGCTCCTCCTTGTGACTGAAGGTGGGGTCTGGAGGGTTCCAAGGACATCTTGGAGGGTCTGGTGGCTGATGTTTGTCAGCTCGCCATCCATGTCATCAGGGCAGTCCTGGACAGGCATATCCGCAGAAGATCCATCGTCCTCTGCAATGAAATAGTGTATCTGTGTTGTGGCATTGGTGATGTGACATGCCTGCCTTGTGATGATTTCACATTGTGATCTTGTTTCCTGTTCATTGTTCCAGTCTTTCAGATGGTCATCCTCCTAGGCCTATGCCCCACCTGCACGTCACATGTATTGTGGTACGTTTTTTGACTTGTCTGCATCATCTCGTCTAGGTGTTGGTTTAGGCCAAATAGTGATTTGCCACCTTCTTGTCCTACTCAACCCTCCGTCTACATCCATTCTCATGGTGAGGCCTTTCACTGGCTGTAGGTGCTCTGGTGGCACTAGCAGCACACCTAACAATCTGGACCTGCCCCAGTCTCTGATCTTTCACATCCACTTATATGTAGTTGAAATGTAGTGTATCCTATGCATAGCATTGTTATGGCACGATATGGATGTTAGCATTGGTAATGTGTACAGCTGATGTTGGGGAATGTGTGGACATTGGATTGCCCTGATAGTCGTAGCAGTTTCCTATTTCCTCCTCTGACTGTGCAGGTGTATTTCAGTGACCAGTTACATGTGTCCTCCCCCTCAATGCTGTTGTCTGAGCAGTATGACATTTGGGATGTTGCATTGTAACCCAGGCTCAGGATGGACAGTGGCATATGCTGCATGGGTGTGACCTTAGTGCTCTGTAGCTCCTAATGTTGATGACATTGGCTGATGTTTGCGGCAACTATGGGCATTCACAATTGACAGGACTGGAACATTTGTCTGTTTTCAGGGGATTGTTAAAGTTGTCATCCTCAACCCACTAATTTAGGGGTGTATGATCCATGGGGACGTTACTGCCATTGGCTACTTGAGCTGCACACACAGCGGAGGTGGTAATGGCAACTGTTGTCACTGCTCCATTGCAGTTGTCGGTATGGCTAGAGGTTGTTAATTGGGCTCTAGTTAATGTAGAGGGTGTAGTGGCTGACGTGTGACAGGATGTCAGTTTGACGTTGTGCCCTTCCCTCCTGGCGTGACTTTACCTTTGCTACATCGTTGGCATGGCAGCATACCCCCATGGAACTGTTGTTGGTGTTGTGTTATGGTGTGCCCCAGCTTCTCTCTGTACAGGCCATGCCCCCATGCCGTACCCCTTTACCCATGCCACTCCATGTATATGATGACTTCCATGCATTTAGTAGTCGGTATCCCTCCCCCCCCCGGTTGTAGTTTACATTAGTGCATTTTAATTCCCCATGCGACTTACCCTGCATGTGTGTTGTCTCCTGATAGTCTGCGCTGTCCTGTCCTTGAATCCCTGTGACGATCTCCTCAGGGATGACGGCTGAGACCATCTCCTCCATGTGGTCCAGGGGCTTCTGGTGTGCTGGACTCCCACCTCCAGTCTGCAGTGCTGCCTTCCTATTCCTGGCCATCTTTTCCTTGATCCCGCGCTTGCAGTCATGCCAGCGTTTCTTGCACTCGACTGTTCTGCGTACTTCTGCCACACTGTTGATCTTGTCAACAATGTGTTGCCCTAGTGCCTCTCTCCTACTGATTGGCAATTTTGAGGTGACAAACAGTTGGTGCTGGTGTTCCGTCACCTCTTTCACCAGGATTTCCTGCTCCTCTGGACTGAAGCAACACTTTCTTTTCTTCTTCTCCCTGTCCTGGTTCTTGTGTGGGTCCTCCTGGCTGGTTCCTGGTCTGTTGTCATCTTCCTGGAATCTGTACAGGCATCTGGACTCCATTTTGGCTCTCCTCTGCTGAAATGGCTGTGTTTGCAGGGAATTTTGACGCTATTGCATCAAAAAACGCTGCATATCCGGTTTGCGGTGTCGTAAATCGACCCACAGTCATTTCCGCTGCGTTAACGTCGTTTTCCTTTACAACGTGACGCTGCGGTGTGCGTAAAAAAAATTACTTACACCTGTGGTTTGCGCCGGTGTGCATCAAAGTATAAATTTGATGCCCGCACGGCGCACCGAAATGGCGTTAGCTGACGGTAATAATTTTGACGCAAAACTGCTCCGGCGCAGTTTTGCGACAAAAAGTATAAATATGGGCCTAAGGGAGCCAATAAAATGTAAAAGGGACTTTGGTGGTCCATTGTTAAAACCAGTCTTAACAGCTTTTAATGTGATTGTTTTCCCTCAAATGCTATGTGAGGCAAACCTACAGTGCCTTGAACAACAATTGATTGGGTTAAGTCAGAAGGGAGCTGTCTTAAAAAAACGTAATTATACATAAAAATACATTAGGCGGATAAATGACATTTAAAAGTAACTTTGGTGCTACATTTTTAAAACCAGTGAGCTTTTAATGAGATTGTTCACACTCAAATGCAATATGGGGCAACATTACTGTGCCTTGGAACAAAAGTTGATTGGGAAAAGTCAGAAGTGAGCTCTTTTAAAAACAAAAAAAAAATTGAAAAAAAAACGTCTTGGGCTTCCAAACTGTGCTATGGTTCAATGGAATGAGAGAAGCCACCATGAAATCATGGAATTACATCACAAATATCCTCAGTATTCGCTTTTGGCATGTGCAGTTAAATGCCCTAACTATAAAAGTTGCTTGTTATTGTGTAAACAAAATAATTGTTAGTGATTTAAGGTGGGCAAGGTTATTAAGAGACCATCAAGGATAGTTTGCAAGTCAATTTTAAATCGGTGAATTTTAATATTGAGGAATTGTTGCTACCACTCATGAAGGAATTAAATGTGAGAGGTTTGATAGTATCAATGGCTAATGGCTTTAGGTATTTGTAATCGAAAATTTACACTGTTCATTTGAAAGTATCTTGGAAGAATCTAACTGCATTTCCGTACCTTATGGAGGTACCAAATCCAGTAATGCATATTGTTTTAAGAAAATTTAAATTTGGGTTAAATACACTCTATGCTAGTGGGGACATACAGTCCTAACATTTGGACAAGGATGGAACTTGTAGCTGCAGCTTTGAGGTCTGTTCTTCTTCTGCCCACATTTTGTATGCCTGAAACCTGTATTACTTAAATATGGGATTAAGAGATGTAGCTTGTGTAGTGGGTAGATTTGTAATCGTTTTAACAGCAATGTAGTTTTAACACTGATGTAGTTTGAACTGTTTTAAGGGTTATGTCTTGTATCAATGTTTATATTAATATTTGTTAATACTTGTGTAAATGTTCAAAAAATGACCTCTAAATGAACACATTTATTTCATACGACCTTACTTGACAGGTTTATGAGGGTGGGTTTCTACACCATGTGTAATGGCCATTTAGGTAAATTCAGACTAGGACGAGAGGCTCCCAGACAACATGTGGGTCAATTGGGGTTTAAACCAATTTCAACATGCTTAGGGGTTACAGCACATACACTGGGCACTGGATAGCAAAGTTCCAGTCTTAGAGTTCAGTATTATTAGCAGATGAATCCCAAAAATGAAAAAACGTTAGGGTGACCACGAAAAAGGGATCACTTTGCAACAATATATTAAAGCAATATGCCTTTGTGGATGAGTTGTTATTACACTGTGCTAAAGCCTGTACAAATATATCCAAATATATTTCATTATATGGAATCTAAAATATAATGCATACGTTTTAGTGGTAGAAGATTTGCAAAGGGAATCCTTGTTAGGCCTTCGTTGGAGGGGTTGTGTATTGTCTTGTCCTTCTGGTTACCTACTAGAGCCAACATAGTTTGATGTTGCGTGACCCATGAAGAGCACATTTTAAATTGCTGCCTTTTTAGATGTTCCACTACATTAACACTTTCCAATGCTGTCTGTAATATAGAAACACGTTGGTGCACTGTGCATGGGTTCCCACTTCCAAGGCCTTGAATCTCAGCTATTGTCAAACTGGTGGAAGTCTGGAAGTCGGGCCTGTGGGGAGACACAACTGTATATTTTGTATGTGAAAATGCACCTTTTGCATTTATTAGTACGTAGACATAGCAAAAATATCGTGCTGTCTGCTTTGTCCAGGTTACGTACCAGTCGAAAGTTTTGTGTATTTTGACCGCAGGTGAGTGCTAGAAGTAAATCTAGGACAATAACCATGTAAGTGACGCATTTCTTTTTTAACCTACCTGTCAAACCTTGCTGATTCAGACTGTAGCAAAATAGCTTTGTGCATTCCTGAATTCCTTATCCTACATAATTCTATGTGAGGATGCCCGTGATCAAAATGATTGAATCTATGAAAAACGTTTTTGTCCCCACATGCCTCACTCTTTTGAGGTTATCAAATAAGTATTCTAATAAACAGCTCATGCAATTAAGAACATAGCACTGACCGCGAGCTTTCGAATATATTTTATGTTGGCAGCGAATAAACGCATGTACAAATTGATTTGGCCTTTTGCAACATTTTGGAGTTCACCTTATGCAGCACCTATTTGCGTGCTGGACATGTTAAATAATGCCTTGCATCAATGTTTTCCAACCTTGATGGCAATTTGAAAGGATCTGTGGAACAACTGGATTTGAACGTGTCCTGGCCTAAATTGTAACGCCCAGGAAATTATTCTGTTGCTTTTACTAGTGATTCTTCTTGTACTGTCATCTAAATTGTGTTTACAATGCTCACAACCTCGTCTAATCATGTTGTCTTTAATTGTAGACTTGCCAGGTACACTTAATCAGACCAGTCCAGTGTAAGTACCAGCAAAAAACAAGTACATCTGTTGATGTTCCGACTGATGTTTCAGGTTCTATTGCTTACATAGAGTTCATTATCTATGCCGTGTTATCTTTTTTTATATATCTACAAGAAAGACAATGCTATATGCCCATGGCACACGGGTACACATGTATATAAACCTGAACCAAATAGTACGTGAGACTTATTCCAAAAGAAGGAACGCTCATCAATGAGACAGAGGGTTCAATCTTATTTTAACATAATTACAATTCAACTTGACTATGAGGTAACATTGCCTCAAAATATTAGTATAGACAACATGTGTAGGAAACACAGTGCTGGACAAAGCACGAATTTCCGTCATACTTGTATTATATTCAGACATATACAATCTAGTGTGAATTATGTGAATATAGTTCAGATGACACAGTGACCACAAAGTTATCATATTTACAACAAATAATAAAAAAAAGACACTGTACAATCCCCATAGGTTGTGTATTCTCAATAGCTAAAAAAAACAGAGGGAAAATCCAGTAAATTCACAATCCCTTCTTATTATTTGTGGATGTCAACTAACTCTGCGGGGTTTTCTGATGTTTCAACCCCAGATTATTATAGTGGTCTCCTTAGGACGCTGGATAGCTATTATTTGGGAGTTTGTTTTGGAAAAATAAAAAACCTAGGGGCATATTTATACTCCGTTTGCGCCGAATTAGCGTCGTTTTTTTCGACGCAAATTCGGCGCAAAACTAACGCCATATTTATACTTTGGCGTTAGACGCGTCTAGCGCCAAAGTATGAGGAAAGAGCGTCATTTTTTTGCGTGAACGCCTTCCTTGCGTTAATGAGATGCAAGGTAGGCGTTCCCGTCTAAAAAAATGACTGCACCGCAAATGCGTCGTATTTATACTCCCGGGCAAAAATCACGCCCGGGAGTGGGCGGGGCAAAAAAACCCGCATTTGCGCCGGATTTTAGCGCCTGGGTCAGGGCAGGCGTTAAGGGACCTGTGGGCTCAAAATGAGCCCACAGCTGCCCTCCCATGCCCCCAGGGACCCCCCCCTGCCACCCTTGCCACCCCAGGAGGACACCCAAGGATGGAGGGACCCACCCCAGGGACATTCAGGTAAGTTCAGGTAAGTATAATTTTTTTTTTTTTTTATATTTTTTTTTGGCATAGGGGGGCCTGATTTGTGCCCCCCTACATGCCTCAATGCCCAATGACCATGCCCAGGGGACATAAGTCCCCTGGGCATGGCCATTGGGCAAGGGGGCATGACTCCTGTCTTTACTAAGACAGGAGTCATGTAAATGGCGTCTGGGCGTCGTTAAAAATGGCGCAAATCGGGTGGAGGCGATTTTTTGCGTCAACCTGACTTGCACCATTTTTAAGACGCCCTAGCGCCATTTTTCCCAACGCCGGCGCTGCCTGGTGTACGTGTTTTTTTTCCACGCACACCAGGCAGCGCCGGTCTGCTTGCGCCGGCTAACGCCATTCAATAAATACGGCGCCCGCATGGCGCTTCAGAATGGCGTTAGCCGGCGCAAAACTTTTTGACGCTAAACTGCATTAGTGCAGTTTAGCATCAAAAAGTATAAATACGGGCCCTAATGACTCCCACACCATTATTTTCCAATGGTGTGAAGGCCTCATCACCAGGATATACCTGTCGGTGACTATCAGTTAAAGAAAAAAAAATCTGACCTTCCAGTCTAAACAGGGTGGACACTCGGATGGCTTACTATTGATGGCACCTACTCTGTTGGGTCATCAAAGGAAGGTTTATACTAACAGTAAATTCTACTCTGTTGGCATAAAACTTGAAGTTGGCCTGTCTCAAGATCAGATGGGTGGACTTTGCGATTGGGGAACTCCTTTGCCAGTCCATTGTGACAGAGCACGTGTCTGCCAAACTCTGAATCAGCACCAGCTGCCCACCTAATGTAAATCAATATAGATCCTGCATCTCATCGCAACAGTCCATCCCCAACCTCAGTCACCTCACACATTCACCCTGTGGCCTACAGCTTTTTTCATTTGTAAATTTGAGATTCATCCCCACATCCCAAATCTCACTGACTAAGCTGACGCACCTGTTCAGGACTTCTTGGTATAAAGTCCACTTCTCAGACCCTCAAACGTACTGTTTGGTATCTATTCAAACAGTGTGGAATCTGCTGTTAGAAGCATCCATCATAAGAGCAAGTAACATTTAGGAATGCTGTTTCTGATGGATACTGTATCTACCTGTAGAATCCTCACTGGCCTCCCTCCTACCTCAATTTGTTGAGTGGAATTTAGTCTTTAGAAAGGTGCCATGCTCAGCTGTGTACACTATTATTTTTTAAATCTTTCACTGTTAATAAGTGCCTGAGGAAGCAGAAGACATTGAAAAGAAAACTGATGTTGGCACACATGGGTGGCACCTATGTATGGTTCTAGACTGTCACTTCTGTAGGCGGTGCAATGCCGAAGCGGTGTAGACCAATTGCCCCACCAGTCACTGCGTGAGCGATTCCTAGAAAAGGTTTAAAATCAGATTGGCACCTGTGGGGGAATCAAAGGGTGAGGAATCTGCAGTTAGATGGATTATCCACCAGAAAGGGAGTTAGCAAAGATAAGTAATAACTCTACTTTATGTAACTCTAGAGCTACCTGCTGCCTGGAGATTCAATGTCATACAACTCTGCTGATATTTTACATATACCTTATAGATACACCTCAATTATTTCATGCTTTGTTTACATAGAAGAGAGATGTCTCACAATTGATATGAGTTGTATGTGAACTCCCAGATGCTTAAAACAATCTTACCTGTTTAGTCAGATTTCTGTAAGGAAACAAATGTTTTCTGTAGTGAAATATGTGTTTTGACCATTGGCTTTGTGTTGCACTACTTTGCACGTGGATTAGCTGTCTAGTGTTCATCAGTTGTAGACTACATTTTGTATTCAGTTTAGCTGTCTATTGACTTTATCATAGCGTTAGACACTGCCATGTTAAATCTGTTCTTATTTTTCCACATTGTAAACTGTGCTTGTTTTCGTACTTTTTCTCACCAAGGGCTTTGGTTGATAAGGATGTACTCAGATGGCAGGGAATGGCCTTGTTTTGATTTGACAACTTGTGATTGTGGCCAAATCCCAACTTGTTATTTTCAAAGCAGACCTAAACTAGCCAGCATGTTTGAATTGCTAAATGAGGAGGTTTTTCCAGAAAGCTCCTTCTGGTTTTTTAAGATATAAAAAGACCCAGTGCGGCAGCGAGGGAGAGAGTGGCCTCAATCAGTATTCTTGATGTTGGATGCCTGATAACTGTCCCGTGAGTGTGGTATTCTCTTTCTCGCAGTCGAACAGGCTCATCGTCTTGCTGGCATGAGAAAGATGAAGAGTTTGGCAGGCCCTACGGTGATTAATTTTTACTTCATTATTTGCTTTGCATAATATAATATAAATGCATATATTCACTGTGTACATTGCAGTTGAGAATCATTTTGGTATATTTTCCTTTCATTGCTGTGACTATTTTTAAACATGTACTTTCAACATGCTAATCTCCTTTTTAGGAACCTCGTGGTGAAATAATAATAAATGTCTTCTTTGAACTGGGAAGTGCATTCCAGAGATTTTGCTCAGTCATTAGTGAAAGCAAAACAGTTTCCTATGGTAGGTTGTAAAAAGTAGCAAGGCCTTTATCTGCAAAAAAAGTGTTTACATGAAAACAGCATTGCAGCTAATGAAATAAATAGGTTAAAGTTCCAAAACTAATTTAGTCAAAAAAGAAAACGGGATTAGTTGATAATTGAAAAACTAATTGGGATATTTATTCTATTAAAATGCAGTTTTCAGTGAAAATGAGAACATTAGTGGCTTGGGTTTGTTACTTTAAATGAACCAATACAGCCAATAGAGGATAGTGATGCACCTGTTTTGGGCAGTAAAACAATACAGTGCCCCTCAGTTTAGGAATAAAATAGTTTGTGGGAAAATGTATTTAATAAGCATAGTTTTAGTCACTTGCAGCAAATAACCATGCATAGAAATTGGCCTGGTAAAGCAAAATTTCAACCTCACAGAGCTTTCAGCAAAATTTGTAACCCTTCATGGACTTCTTCTTGAACACAAGTCTTTAGAGGTGAAAAGGCTTTACTCTCGCTTCCAGTTAGGCTCATGGCCAAATGTCCGGTGTCCATTGAGCTTGCTGGTTTTCCTCGAGGCTGACACCGCTCCCTCTGTCTCTTAAACCTACCACACTTCCCCAGCCTTAGAGAAAGAAGCTCACTGCAGGTAGACTCTTTCTCTATAGCTCTCAGTCCCTTTTTTAGGTTTCACCTGCACAGCGCTTGCAAAATCTTTTGTATTTAAAAAGAAAGTATTAAAAAGGACTAAGAACCCACCCATTACTTACGTTTACTTACATCTGGCTGGCTACCACGTGGCTCCCAGGTCACCTTACTTACCACTGGCTAGCTCCCACTTCACTTTACATACCTTTGGCTAGCTCCCACGTGGCTCCTATGTCAATCTTGTTTCTTTATTGGTCAACGCCTTCTCCTTGCCTTGTACTGTGGAGCCAGGACGAAGTGCTGCTTCCAGTGGCCAGTGCCCTTCCACTGGCTGCATGCTTCTGGAGGTACTTTTTTTTTTTTTAAACAGCTGGAGTTTCTCCATTATAATAACACTCAACGGGCCATTTTTACATATGTATAACAAGCTAATGTGGAAGATTTACCAGAACACAGAGCCCCACGGCAGCTCTTTTCATGGTTATAGGGGCTTTGGGAAACTCATGCCCTCTAAACATAATCCGCCTGAGTATTATTTTCGAACTCTCTTTTCCCCCCTTCACGAGGCGCTCTCAAACAAACAGCTAACATAGCAGCTGTTTTTCTTCTATCGCAGTAGTTGAGCTGTCTCGCTCAAATGCTTGATTTGCAACTAGCTCATGCACCTTCCCTACAAGTTCCAGTGGCGTGAAAAGAAAGATATTGATTCTTCACTTTTCCTGTCACTGAAGTGGAGCCAGCCTTGAAAGAACCGGAAGACCTTGGTTCCCTGGTGGACTTGATGTGTGCTGGTAGATACAAAGTTGAGTAGACTCTTCCAAAAATTGTGAGGCTGGATGCTGGCTCACCCTTCAGTAGTATCTCTGCACACTCAGCTACAGAGAAGTATCTGTAAATAGTTTCTGAGTGGTCTGCTCTCTGCCACTATCAAATATGCCTAGTTCGTGCAAGGGTCTGGGACAATCTCATCGTTTTCCCTACGCTATCTTCATTGCCCACATGAGGCTACCAAGAACAGTGTGAGATGACCCACTTTAATTTTTTAATTTTTTTAGTAGGACCCTTGCCTTGTCCCCAAGGAATTTCTCGTATACAAGTCTTCAGTGGGTACATATTGAAGAGCACTGGGTCAGTTTATCATTTATTAGCGTGATACCATTCTAATACGAGAAGACAGTTGTAAGTATCATTTGTGATTTGTGGTCTATCATTCCTCCTAAGTTCTGCCTTCTTACCTGCAGGCTCGTGACTGAACTTGGACTCTATCACACTGTCCCGCTTGCATCACAACACAATTCTCCAATGCCTAGCGTGCTGTCCTTAACTGACCTGCAATCTTCCCATCCACAACCTTTCATATGTATTTGGGCCCATATTTATGGAATGTTTTCGCCGTCTTAGCTTGATTCCTTTTTATTTCTTCGCTAAAGCGGCACAAAAATAACTCCATATTTACGTTTTGATGATAGACCCATCTAGCATAAAAATTTAGGAGTTAGCGCCATTTTAAGTGAGCGCCAAAACACCCTGTGTCTCAATGATATGTAAGGTAGGGTTCCCTTCCAAGAAAGACTCTTGCCCTCTAGCGCCATATTTACCTACCGATACAAAAACAACGCTAACCAAGGAAGCGGACTTAAAAAATTGCACTAAGTCCGATTAGAGTCAAATTTGAACGCCTGGTCAGACCAGGTGTTAAAAAGAGGCCCGCACACCACCACCCAAGGAAAACACACAGAATGAGCTTTGGAAACCTACATGACAAAATGGAAGTGGTACTGCTCCAGCTTGGCACACACCGCAGACATCTGCGAAGACAGAAGCCCACCACCACCGCAGCAACCCTAAACACCACCACAGCAGCCACAAAGGCAGCACAGAAGGAGGGAGAGGATCTTCAGACAGTGCACAACCAGCCTTGGAGTGAGGGAACAAGATGTGGTCCAGATGTAGAGACTCAATCGGGAGTCCAATGTATGCCTTCTCCACCATATTGTGCCACACATCACAGAAAGGGTGCAAACTCCCACTAACATTCCATCCATGACCAAACTCCTCACTGTCCTCCATATGCTGGTGTCTGGATCATTTCCGATAACAGGTGCACAAGTGGCTGGTATCTCCGAGTCATCCTTCTTGGTCTTTCTACCTAAGGTCTTGGATGCTATCCTACGCCTCACACCCCACCACATCTGCTTCCCAAACACCCAGTCTGCAGCAGGAGACCGAGCAAGGTTTCTATCAAATTCTTGGTTTTCCACATGTACTGGGTGCAATGGACTGCACCCATGTGCAACAACAGAACACCTATATAGGAACCACAAGCACACATCCGATCAGTGTGAAGGCCATCGTGGACCACCGTGGGCTCTTCACCAACATCCTTGCTAAATATCCCGGCAGCATGGATGATGCACACATATTTCGCCATTGCACCGTCAACGAGCGGTTCTAGGATGGCCAATATGGCAATGGTCTACTCATAGGTAAGCCACCATACCAATCATAACACACAACACACCAACCATCTAGGACAAACCAGACAAACACCACACTAAATACACATGGGCAGGGCCACAGACAACACATATGCAACATGTCACACTACACTGCATACATTGCACTTCACAAACACATACATTCACATGTACATAACACAGCCACACCCTGACTGGCACACCACATGTGGACAGGTGGAGCCAAGTTCCCTTTGCATACAGAAGCTGCTCACAAACCTACAAGTGTTCACAGTTTTACAACTAAATACAGATCACACACACACATTACAAAGAAGCGCCCAGGCATGTCAATGGCATAGGCCATGGTCATTTTGAGTATGTCACACATAGGCACAGTCCCACCTACACCTAGTGTGCAAGCTTCTGGCAGAACCTAAATCAAATACCACCCAAGTGGTGCCATAACCAACTACATATCATTTACACATACCTGACATACATGTATTGTGCACATACACCTGTCTGCTGCATTGTGTCACACACATACGTATACAAAAATATCTGCCAGTAAGGACCATGGGGCTGAATCATGGGAAATGGGGTAGCACCTACTCCAGTGCATCTCACATGCGCCCCTAGTGCCCCCTAACACCACCATGTCTGTTGCATATACCACAAACGGTCTACCATGGTGCTGAGTGTGAAAAAAACGGTAACAATCATGGATGCCATAGTAGAACTCGGTAGAATTATAGAGGACATACCTGACCTTACATGCACCGTACTAAGGAACCCATGTGAAAAATAGCTGTGCCCCCTTCCAAAGCCTGCACTGTGCATGTGTAGAAAGTGTCTGTGAGAAATCATGTATTGGAAGCTAGGAGATACTACTGCACCAAATAACATTCTCCTACTAATGTGTGATACATACCCTCGTACACTTGATGGCAGGCACAACCATCATCTGCCACAAAGGGTCACAAAGTGTCACGCGTAGTGCCACATGGTAACATGGACGGCACAGTCTGGCTTTGTAGGGGAACTATGGTATTTCAACATCTGACACCATTGTGGAGCAAGTCGATGGTAGGTTCCATCTAACAATATAACAGTGCCTCAAATATGGACTGCACGACACATTTACCTAAATCATAACCATCATTTTGGGATCAACATACAAATTCCCTTGCCCTTGAGCCACACCACAAGATTGTCACGTCCATCAACACAGTCCAATGAAACCATTTCACAAGAACAGGAACATACACTACACCACAAGCAAGTCTGTGTCACCAATCCAAATAAAACAAACAACTGCCATGGCATGTTCCAAACCACTATCAACACATCTCTCTATCCTTTGCAGCTGATCAGGGGTACAGCATACAGCTGTGGATGATGACCCCATTTGCCAATCCCACAACAGTGGAAAAGTGGGCCTATAAGAGGGGCACAGGAAAGCTCGCAATGTAGTGGCGAGGACATTTGGGCTCCTGAAATCCAGGTTCAGGTGCCTGGCCTTGACAGGAGGGAGCCTCTTGTATGCTCCACCACTCGTTTGCAAGATAATTCTGGCATGTGCAATCCTCCACAACGTCAGAAGAAATATCCCCTGGGAAGAACAGGTTGATGTCCCCAAGGAGGAGGAGGATGATGATGATGGAGCAGATAATGTGGAGGGGGAACAACAGAACACTGCTGCAGGAGTTCGTAGGAGACTCAATATTGTTGAGAACGTATACATATAGTCACTATACTAAAAACATCACATTGTAAATAGCACAAATACAATTCTTTGTGCCTGATTCTCCTTGGTCTACTCATTCTCCTCTACATACTCCACTGGAGTGTGACTCAAACCTTAGTGAGCAGCAAGCAACACAAAGGTGGTAGCAACATCGTTTGTGACATAAGAGGCTCTACCGCCTCCATCCCACATATCAGTGACACACAATTTGTGGGCATTTGACTCCTGAAGGTCTAGATCCATGCACCACTACATATATTATTCTGTCAAGTAGGCAAGGGGCTAATACCTAGCCCATTCACCACAACAACACCATGCCTAACAGGATGTATGCAAGGGGGGCACACATAAGAAACGGGCTGTCAGCAAATGGATATCAAGTTATGTATGAACAGAACACTGTCACAACTCATGGTGACAGCAGCTTTGCCTGCATGGTACATGCGTGACAAGGGTGGAACATCATTGGTAACTGTGGACCTTCAGTAATTGTCCAGGGATTGTAACCAATGTTCAATGCTGAGCCTGCACAGTGTATCCATGGGATAATGTCCTGGAACTGCCATTGGGCACAACCCTGGCACATGGTGGACTGTACCTCACGTATGGCACACACACATTAGCTGTGGAGTGCGCAATGGGTTGCCAAACTAAATAATCAGCTATGGGTGCAGAATCACTATCCAAACACATGACTCATAGTCAGGATCCAAGGACTTATTGGGGCAATGTATCACCACATTTTTATCTGGATCGCATGTAGGCAGTGTCCAATACTCACTGTGTACATGAGGTGCACACTTTCCCCACATCTGCTATCTTTACACATGGCCAGAGCAAATCCAGGCAAACATTTTAAGACTGATGTACAGGTGTATGTCCTAGGTAGCAACAGTTTTGCCAGTATCAACAATGCTTAACATGTGTCACCATGATTACCTAGTATGCTGTGAATAACAACATCACACAGCACATAGCAACACAAACCACTCATCGTCACTCACATGACAGAACAAGTGCATAATAGCAACAGTAACAATTTATACCATAAATGTTTTGGCCTCCAACATCGTAATCAGGTGTGGGATGTGCTACTATGTCCAGCATTGTTGAAAAATGTCTTTGACACAACATCAAACTGAGTGGGAGTAGACCTAGCCATATATGTTGCAATTGGCTAATGAACAGTACAGCACTGAAATAATTTCACACCTCAATATCATTCAGTCATGGTAAGAGTTACCTAAGTTGTGGCATGCTGGAAGAAAAGCATACCCATGTTCAGTGGATGTTGTGGATGGACAGCTTTGATACACCCACAGATATTTGCAGATACATTACAGGAGATGAAATGGAGACAACACAAGTGCTGTGGCAAGAGTAATGTCATGTGTGTGGAACTCATTACACCTCACAAATACCGTCAATGGAACCATAACTATTAAGTAGCCAGTAGAAGGAGATGTGTACATCTTCCGGTCACACAAGTCACATGTTGCATCATGTCCATATATGACTAGACAGTGTTGCTGTATAAGATGTGTACAAACTGCAAGCAGCCTAAAGAATGGGAGCAATGTAGGTGACAATACATGCTTTGCCCTGCATCTGCTCCATCACCAGCACATAACTCAGTAACCTGCACCAACAAATGCATCCTTGGACCACAGAACAAGTGTTTCTGTATTGAGGCATATTTCTATACCCATGTTTTTATCCCTCCCTGGACAAATAATGGTATACCATGGCAACAATGCCTGGCCACACACTATTGGCAATACATCCATGATTTCAATCAGTCAATGTGCAGGTAGGAACAACTATCTTTCCATGAGTATACATTCGTAGCATTATTGCTCATGTGTATACTTATGATAGCACACACAAATAACTTACTTCACTGAAGGATGTATCGGTAATTCCTCAACACCTTGGAGAAGGTACACACATAGACCAATACTGACTGTACAACACATCAATGTCTATATGTCAACATTTAACATATGTACAGAGAGGGTGGCCAGGTCAATACATAACCCAGTCATGTTGGCCACTAGCATACTATGGTATTTGCGACAGACAACACTGTCTGTCCCCTGGCATGTTTCCAATATTGAAGTCACAACATATATACAAGCCCAAACAAACTGCCCATGGAAACAACTAAGGACATCAAATAAAGATACATGTCCAATCACCCGAGCTCTGTACATGAGAGGGGAAAGCTGACATCAAGTACTGCAGAGGGAAATGTGATATCACAGTCTGTATGACCACAACTGTGCATGTGCCTGTCTGCTGGGGAGTGTGCATAGTTCTGCTGAGTAGCAATCATGACGAGTCTTGGTCCCTGCTCAATAAACCCACATACCACTAATCTGTCTCCATTAACATATGACATTGTCAGGGGACTGATGTCTGTGCACAGGGTGCTGAGTACACTGGAGCACCATTAACCTGCCCCTTCATATGCTACCATGAGTTTGTGTTGCCATTCATACTCACACAGTAGTGATGATGAGTAGGCTGGCTTCCATGCTAGACTGCAATACTGTTACACAGCGGTACGCCATTCAATGTGATAGTCATATCAAACATGAGGTAGAAAAATGTGAGTGCCCAGTTGGAGGCATGCACACATATACCACATATCTCAACACACATGTACCTCTATAATGGGTCAGGCATGGTAATGTGTATGGATTCTGAACAAAAGGAAACCTAGCCAAAAATAATGGCATAGGTATCAAAAGATGAGTGACAGTAAGAAATTACCTTCACATGTGTTCCGACGTACGGAAACATAGGTGCCACTGATGTGAGTACACATACATTTGTAAAATGCCAACGTGTCTATGCAGGAAGATAGTTTGAGGTTTCACATGCCATGAACACACCACTGTCGTCATATGTTACAGAAAGTACACAACACATGTCTGTACACACACATAGCATTTACCAACCTTAACTAACACGTGTACATAACATCTCCTGCAACTAAGATACATGGGGGGCCAAATGGCACACGTGTAGCAGAGAAACATGGAGTAAAATCCAACAACACACCACAGAGTGGACACATATGCACACACAAATTGCAAGGGTTTACGTGATGTCAATGCAGTCCAAGTCCACTGAATACTCGGAGTACAAATTGTCATGGTTTTCACATGCCTTACCATGTGTTGGACATAGGCCACCATATATAATGTGTTGTAGGTATGTGTACATTTGTATCTCAGACATAACAATGTAGTCCACCCATAAATTAGTATACATACACATATATACATGCATAGCACATGTGCCAACATGTATGTGCACACAGTGTAGCTACACATGCACATATGCACAAGGTATGACTAATCACATATAGCGGACTCAAACGTTTTTTTCTTTTAGGCTCCAGGGAGCTACTGTTTCAGTTCGAGTGTTACTATGTCTCAGCCACGCAAATCGGGTTTTAAACCCTGTAGGGAGTGCGGTGGCCGAATGTCGGTAACAGGCCCACACGAAAATTGCTTGTGGTGTTTGAGTTCTGACCATGAAGTCTAGGCGTGCGGTTCATGCCAGCGTATGAATCCGAAAGCACTCAAGGAGCTGGAGGCCAAGTTATTCTTGGCGAAATCAAAGAAGAAGGAAAGACATCACCATCGTAGGTCTTCCTCTAAATCTTCGAAGTCGCACAGGCGTCATCAAGACTCCTGGCGCCGGCATGGATCACGACATCCACGTAAGACATGGGAGGTTAGTCCGACGATAACACCTCCACCTCGGACGGCTCCTACTTCTCCGACATCTCCTCTATCTGTCTTTGAGGTCGATCCTCATCAGGATCCGGCGGTTTCACCGGCGCAGATGGAGATGCCCGAACCAACGCCGGTGTCACCTCAGTCGCTGACTCCACAGGGATATCCGGCTTTCCCGGCGCCAGGTACAGACCCTGCCTCATTTATAAATGTGATGTTTAACATCTTTGCCATCATGGCTCTGGGAGGTGGCCCGTCTGGACCTCCAGGTCCTTTGGCATATGACATGGGTGTTCCGGCTCCGTATAGACCGAAGCACTTCATGCCTTTCCTTCCCACGGGAGGTGCTGGTTCGGCGCCGTACCGATGGCGTCACCTAGAAGGCCTGTGATGCCGACGACGTCTGCTGCCCCGGCGCCGATGAGTTCACCACAACCTCAATTGACGCTGAAGAAGCCTACGGCGCCAATGGATCCGGCGTCGGATGAATCCAAGGGTCGATGCCGACCGAGGTCTTCGGCGTCAGCAGATGCCTTACCGATGCCGAGAATTGAGGCCAGGCTGCGCTCCAGGAGATTGGCTCTGAGGCTGCTTGAGGAGCAGGAATACGAGAAACATCTCTTGGATTAGGGTGAGATTGCAGAGCCCCTGGGAGACCTACAGGGCTTGGACACTGCCAGTGGGTTGGAAACTTCCCCGGAGTGGGACTTAGCATCCCCGGGGGAGAACACCGAAAAGGCTGCTTCTTTCCATTCGGTGGTGAGGAAGACAGCGGATTTTCTTGACCTTCCTCTTCCAGCTGCTGAAATAAAAACTAACATTCTCACTGAAGTGTTGCACCCTTCTTCAGCTGTGGCGGAGCCACTTTTTCCATTTAATGAGGCACTCGTAAACCCAATAATGGAGGTGTGGAAGAAGCCTGTGACTTCTACAGCACTGAATAGGTTGGTTGCAAGGAGGTATCGGGTGGCTCCTGGAGATCCAGCTTTCTAGTCAAAACATCCAACTCCAGAGAGCTTGGTGGTGCAGGCCTCATGTTCCTCCAGCACAGCTCCAGGATCTTTTCCAGAGGTTCCTTCGGACAGGGAATCCAAGAGAATGGACCAATATGTAAAAAAGGCATTCTTTTCATGCAGCATGGCCCTGAAATCAACGAATGCAACCTGTATCTTGGGCATGTACATCTATGCCCTGATGGACGAGGCCAAGACAACACATCCTGGATTGCGTCAGAAGGTTCTGAACCTTTTGACGGACGCTCAGGCAGCGGCAACTCAGGTTATCCAATCTGGACTGGACACGTCTGATTCCGTGGCAAGAGCAATGGGCACGTCCATGGCAACAAGAAGGCATGCCTGGCTACGATCTTCAGGATTCTCTCCCGATGTGCAGTCAACCCTACTTGACTTACCCTTTGATGGAGATTAACTCTTTGGGACAAAGACTGACTCTGCCTTGGAGCGGTTCAAGGAGAGTAGGGCCACGGCAAGGTCATTAGGCTTGCAGGCTTCCGTCTCCACTCCTTCACTAGAATTCAGGAGGTTCAGGGGGTTTGGGCATGCCTCTTCCTTTCGAGGGAGATTTCAGCAGACAGGCCAGCAGGCTGCTTCTACTCACCCCTATAGATCATATACGGGAAGGGGTAGTGTTCGTACCAGAGGGGCCACCCAGCAGCACTCTGCCTCTTCGTCCAGAGGGGTGCAGCAGGAAGAGCAGCCTTAGTCCTCCATCAATCCCTTCGCATGCATCTCCTGTAGGGGGGAGATTGTCTCAGTTTCTCCACATGTGGGAGTCAATAACATCGGACTCCTGGGTCACCGATATTTTGGGGAAAGGCTATACTCTTCCCTTTCGGGAGTTTCCCCATCCCATCCCTCCCCGCCCATCCGTCTGTTCGGAAGACCATCTCCTTTTATTACAACAGGAGGTTCTAGTCCTTTTGTCGTAAGGTGCAGTAGAGTTGGTTCCAGAGCAGGATAGGGGTCAGGGCTGTTATTCAAGATATTTCCTGATCCCCAAAAAGGATGGTCGGTTGAGGCCAATCCTGGACCTGAGGATTTTGAATTGGTTCCTCAAGCAGGAAAAATTCAGAATGCTGACCCTAGCACAGGTGCTTTTGGCATTGAACGAAGGGGATTGGATGGTGTCTGTCGACTTGCAGGATGCTTACTTTCATATCCCGATTCTCAAGTCGCACAGGAAGTATCTCCGGTTTGTGATGGGATCGCAACACTATCAGTTTGCGGTCTTTCCGTTTGGTCTTACTTCAGCACCTTGAGTCTTCACAAAGGTGATGGTGGTGGTTGCAGCAGAGCTCAGAAGGAGGGGGATAGCAGTATTCCCTTACCTGGACGATTGGTTGATCAAACCCAAGTCTCCGGAGCTCCTGCTGCGTCACCTGCAGTCGAGAACCCAGTTGTTGTTCAATCTGGGCTTTTCGGTGAACGTGCCCAAATCTCACCTGGAGCCCTCTCAACACCTCCTGTTCATAGGGGCAGTACTAGATACAACATTGTATTGGGCCTCTCCTCCGCCGCAGCGGATTCAGGACATTCAGGCGTTGATTCCAATGTTCCAGAATGGAGCGGTCGTTTCAGTCCTCAAGGTCCTTTGTCTGCTCGGTCTGTTCGCTTCTTGCATTCTGTTGGTCACTCATGCACGCTGGCACATGAGGGCTCTTCAGTGGTGCCTCTGCAGGCAGTGGTTTCAACACAAAGGGGGTCTCGAGGAATCGATAAGGATCTCCAGAGACACAGCTGTGGATCTTCGAAGGTGGGCTGCGGTCGGCAACCTTTCTCAAGGAAGGCCGTTCTCGCTGCCACCTCCAGTGGCCACAGTGATAACGGATGCTTCCCCTCTAGGGTGGGGAGCTCATCTGGGGGACCTGGAGGTCAAAGGTCATTGGTCTCCAGTGGAACAGAGGTTTTACATCAATCTGTTGGAATTGCGGGCGATACGTTTGGCTCTCAAGGCCTTCCTCCCTTTGCGGTCGGTCGGTTCAAGTCCTGACGGACAACACTACCCAAATGTGGTATATAAACAAACAGGGAGGAGTGGGGTTGTATCTTCTCTGCAGAGAAGCTCTGCGACTCTGGTCCTGGGCACAGGACCATCGGATTTGCTTGGTAGCAAACCATTTGGCCGGAGTTTGAACGTACGTGTGGACAGTCTCAGTCGGCACATCTCGACCGATCACGAGTGGCGTCTTCATCCAGACCTGGTCCTTTACATCTTTCAGTTGTTGGGGTTTCCTCACATAAACCTGTTTGCCACTCGGGAAAACGCGCACTGCCTGTCGTTATGCAGCCTCCAGTATCCTGAGCGTTGGGCGATGTGTTTCAGATGTCCTGGTTCTGCCAGCTGCTTTACGCGTTTCCCCCCCATACCTTTGATTCCTCGGGTTCTGAGGAAGATTCGCCAAGACCGGGCCCAAGTCATCTTAATAGCTCCGGATTGGCCAAGAAGGGTGTGGTATTCAGACCTTCTCCAACTCTCTCTGTGCCCTCCGCTCCCTCTCCCTCACAGGGCAGACCTCCTCTCGCAGTAGCAGGGGCAGGTTCTACACCCCCACCTCCAGAGCCTGCACCTACATGCCTGGAGATTGAACAGGGCAATCTGAGTACTTTTTCTCTCCCACCAGAAGTGGTGGACGTTATATCATCGGCCAGGCGACACTCCACCAAATCTATCTATGCAAGCAGGTGGGCTAAATTTGTGACTTGGTGTGGAGAGAATCAAATTGATCCCTTACGTGCCCACTTATCGGACATTTTGTCATTTGCGCTGTTCTTAGCGCAGAGGGATTGTGCAGTTGCGACTGTTAAGGTTTACTTGTCCGCGCTGTCAGCCTTTCTGTGTCTTCCAGATCAACCCTCCTTGTTTAAGTCCCCAATAGTTTTGAGACTCATTAAGGGTCTCACTAACAAGTTTCCGCCCACTCCGTGTGTTATGCCGCAGTGGGATTTGAACTTAGTGTTAGCATTTCTGATGGGTTCACCGTTTGAACCAATGCATTCATGTTCCTTAAGGTTTTTAAGCCCATATTTATACTTTTTGACGCAAAACTTGGCGGGCGCAGTTTTGTGTCAAAAATATTACCGCCGGCTAACGCCATTTCTGTGCGCCGTGCGGGTGTCAAATTTATACTTTGATGCATGGCGGCGCAAACCACAGTTGTAAGTCTTATTTTTTTTACGCACACCGCAGCGTCAAGTCATAAAGCAAAATTTATTTAACGCGGCCGAAATGACTGTGGGTCGATTTACGACACCGCACACCGGATATGCAGCGTTTTTTGACGCAATAGCATCAAAATTCCCGCGAACACAGCCATTTCAATAGAGGAGAGCCAAAATGGATCCTAGATGCCTGTACAAACCCCAGGAAGATGACAACAGACCATGAACCAGTCAGGAGGACCCACACAAGAACCAGTACAGTTTGAAGAGGAAAAGAAAGTGTTGATTCAGTGCAGAGGAACAGGAAATTCTGGTGAAAGAGGTGACGGAACACCAGCACCAACTGTGCCCCCTCAAAGTTGCCAATCAATAGGAGAGAGGCAATATGGCAACAAATTGTTGACAAGATTAACAGTGTGGCAGAAGTATGCAGAACAGTCATTGAGTGCAAGAAACGCTGGCATGACTGCAAGTGCAGGACAAAGGAAAAGATGGCCAGGAACAGGAAGGCAGCACTGCAGACTAGGAGGCCCTGGACCACATGGAGGAGATGGTCGCAGCTGTCATCCCTGAGGAGATCATCACAGGGATTCAAGGACACGACAGCGCAGACTACCAAGAGACAATGCACATGCAGGGTAAGTCGCATGGGGAATTAAATTGCACAAATGTTAACTGTAAGCAGGGGGGATACGGACCACAAAATGCATGAAAGTCATCACATACATGGAGTGGCATGGGTAAAAGGGTATGGCATGGGGGCATGGCCTGCACAGAGAGAAGCTGAGGCACACCATTACACAACACCAACAACAGTCCCATGGGGGCATGCTGCCATGCCAACGATGGAGCAAAGGTAAAGCCACGCCAGGAGGGAAGGGTCCAACGTCAAACTGACATCTCGGCACACGTCAGCCACTATACCCCCTCCAATAACTAGGGCCCAATTAACAACCGCTAGTCATACCGACAACTGGAATATAACAGTGACAACAGTTGCCACTACCACCTCTGCTCTGTGTGCAGCTAAAGTAGCCAATGGCAGTAACGTCCCCATGGATCATACACACCTAAATTAGAGGGTTGTGGATGACAACTTCAACAATCCCCTGAAACAAGACAAATGTTCCAGTCCTGTCAATTGTGAATGCCCATAGTTGCCGCAAACATCAGCCAGTGTCATCAACATTAGGAGCTACACAGCACTAAGGACACACCCATGCTGCATATGTCAGGGTCCATCCTGTGCCTGGGTCACAATGCAACATCCCAAATGTCATACTGCTCAGACAACAGCATTGAGGGGGAGGACACATGTAACTGGTCACTGATATACACCTGCACAGTCAGAGGAGGAAATAGGACACTGCTATGACAATCAGGGCAATCCAATCTCCACACATTCCCCAACATCAGCTGCACACATTACCAATGCTAACATCTATATCGTGCCATAACAATGCTATGCATAGGATACGCTACATGTCAACTACATATAAGTGGATGTGAAAGATCAGAGACTGGGGCAGGTCCAGATTGTTAAGTGTGCTGCTAATGCCATCAGAACACCCAAAGCCAGTGAAAGGTCTCACCATGAGAATGGATGTAGACGGAGGCTTGAGAAGGACAAGAAGGTGGCAATTCATTATTTGGCCTAAAACAACACTAGAGGAGATGATGCTGACAAGTCTAATAACTTAATACAATACATGTGACATTCAGGTGGGCCATAGGCCTGGGAGAATGCCCATCTGAAAGACTGGAGCAATGAACAGGAAACAAGATCACAATGTGAATTCATCACAAGGCAGGCATGTCACATCGCAAAAGCCACAACACAGACACACAAATCGTACCCTATTTCATTGCAGAGGACGATGGATCTCCTGCAGATATGCCTGTCCAGGAATACCCTGATGACATGGATGACAAGCTGACAAACATCCCCCAGCAGACCATCCAAGATGTCCTTGGAACCCTCCAGACCCCACCTTCAGTCACAAGGAGGAACACAGAACAAGCAACCATCGCAGAGGATCCACCCACCACCCCAATTGAAAGACCTGCCAGCTCCCATACAGCTGAGGACTCAGACGACACAGGCACCAGCTTTGAGAGAACTGTAGTTGGAGTACAGCAGGAGCTGGCCAATGAGGTGCGGAGACTATGGGGATGCAAACTATGGCAGCCAGCCTAGAGGGGGTGCGTTTGTGCATGATGTCAACTGAAGAACAGGCAGCAGCAATGCAAGGGCGAACAACTATCTTGCAGGAAGTAGAAAAAAGGCTGAAGGAAATCAGCACACCTGTAATACAGTTGACTCAACACCTACAACAGCAATCCTGTCAACGCGTGCACGAATGCAACATTGAACCCCTCAGGGCCGACCTGGAAGCCTACCATCGTGATGTGGCTGCTATTCTTAAGAATCAGCAGATCCTCCTTCCAGCAGTACTGCCCTTAAGACCTTCCCAGGTAGCAGCGACCGGGATGTCTGACTCCACGTCTTCTAACACTGAGGTGTGTGTTGCCCCTTCACAACCACCACCACCAAGAACAGAGGAGGCAACACACACATCAGAAGAAGAAGACATGGAACAGATGACCTTCACACGAAAAAGTACCCGGAAGCACTAGTCCCTGCCACATGGCCAACTATTACCAAGGTCCAGGGCATTGTAACATGCCAGTCTTACAACAACTGTACCCAATGACTGTTCTGCAAACCACTGTTCATCTTGTCATCCTGCCCAGTGATTGTCTCTCACTTACTCATTGGCAAATCCTGTCCCTCTGCACTATCTGACACATCACCCCAGCATGCCAAAAGCATTTTCCTTTACCACTTGTGTAGGATCACAATGGAAGATGCCACTATAATGGACTCACAATCATGGACAATGTGCATATAGCACTACAACACTTTTCAATAAATAGCACTTACCCAACAAATTTGTCTCTGTGTAATGTGACACATCAACTGTCCAGTAGATAACTGAAATGTGACTCCTGTCAAATTACGTAGCTTGTCAATACAACTGTCCTGAAATTATGTAGTCAGATAACTTTGCACAGTGGCCAGGATTGCATCATACTCTGCCCTTCCGAAGGGTGATATCTGATGAAGTGAGAAAACATACACCATCATGCTGTGTTAGACAGAATAATGCTTCCTCAAGGGATATCTAAGTCATCAAATAGTGGCAGCAAAATGTTGTCACCATGCAATACTAACACATATATAGCAGTGCCCGCAAATGTAAGCAAACACTCCAAAAAATGCATGAATGAAGGTGTCTCAGTTTCCATCCAAATAAGTAATCATGCTGAACAGTGTCACAAATGATGTCATGAAGACGATACTACAAGAGTGCTTACGACCACTCACCTTATAAGGGTGTCCTTGAACATCACACTGCAGTCAGACCTAAAACAGCTCCCCCAATACCAAATCTGGAAGCACTCTTTGTGACTTTGAAAACATACTTATTGACAAAAACACGTTGGGATCCATATTAACTGTGATTGGTGGTTGCAATGAATGGTGGAATCTTTGCAAGGTAGCTCTGGGGTAGCTGCCAATCTTACAGCTCAGTTGGGATTTGTTTGTAGCATAGGACACAAATGTAATAGAACAAAATGTATGTACACTAATGCCAAGGCCCTGATCAACAAGCATTTAACACATACTGTAAAGGGTTCACTATATATTTATTAAACTGTAATAACAGAAGAGGAAACTCAGGGAAAAGTCTTACCTACCCTAATCTACCCTAACTACTCATTACCCACAACTGTCCCTAACTAACCTAAGCTAAATTTACTTATCACATGTAACAAAACGTTCTAAACATCAGCCCCCCCACCCCTCTTATGAGACGGGACACATGGAGGATAACAGATACTAACCTAAACACATACTATCCTATACTAAACAAATATATATTTCTTTGTATTTTTTGATATATTCTTTTTTTGTGTTTTTTTTTGTAAACACACAAGAACCCCAACATAGCCCATCACCCACCCACCCACACACTCAAAAAGAAAAAATAGAAATAATCAGGACCCCCCACCCACTAACACTAACTAAACTAACAGCCTATACTAACCTAACACTAAGCCCCCTAAGCCCACTAAGCCCACTAAGTATAAGAACAAGGAAAGAGGAGGGAGGGGAGGGAATCATGTCCATTTTAAAAGTCTAGAGGTTGGCCCTCTGGAGGGTCCGCTTTATGGACCGCACACGTCTGTTCATATGGCGAACATCCCGCTGCAGGTGACTAATTTTCCGTAGGATACAGTCCATGTTTCTTTCTATTGCCTGAAAAGCTGCAGGGTCAACTGTAGCAGCTGGGGCAGTCTGGGCACCAGCTGAGGATATGTGTGGGCGTGTAGAGTCTATGCCTGTGGGCTGCCCTGAAGGTGTTCCACTGCTAGGGCCTGGAGCAACTGCAGACGTTGGGACAACAGTCCCAGCTGTGGGTGGTGCCACCTGGGTGGAAGTGGTGGTTGTGCTGGTGGTGGCTGTGGTGGGCAAAGTAGGGCCACCCTGTGGGAAAGCCCTCCATGCTCCGGAGGCCCGTTCGTTCCAGTATCTTCGGGCCATCCGTCTGAACCCCGCCTCTACCAGCAGGATATGCTGGTACCTCATTGCCCGCCTCTGGAACTCATGGACCTGCATGGGTGTCATGTTCACAGCTGTGAAGACAAAGGCAAACAATTTCATTAGGAACTGCATTGTGTGAAATGGCACAAGAAGTAAATCAGACAATACATCTAATGTACTTGTAACAGTTCATATCATCATACAGATCATTGAATGTCCCTGAGGAAGTACATGGCAGGGCAGCCTACAAAGGTCATATCACACATAGCACATCGAAACCCTACAAGATGGGTAACAACTGGCATTAATTTGGCATCAGAGTTCTGCCAGTTGTCAGCTAACAATCATGCTGCACATCCTCCGGCCATGCCAGGGCTACAAATGTCATTGTACGGGATGGAAATCTAAAGCCACATGATCTGCAAGTTGTAAATGGACTTGCTAGAATAGTACTTATGTGGTATACCTGAGTGTGTATACTAGGTTCCGACCAAAGATTCCCCGATTCACATGTCTGTGTAACATACTGGCAGCATCTGTCCTAGGTACACTATTCACAAACCCATGCCTGTGTTTGAGGGTGGGGGGTGGAGAAACAACTAACAATTCCAAACAACAGGAACACCCAGGAGTCTATAGAAAGCTGGACATGTGTTTGGCTCTACACACACACCACAGGTAAGGTCTATCAACAAATAGGAGACAGCAAACCCTTGACCAATCCTAGTGCCACACGTGTCAGGAAATGCAGACCTTTGTCCACATCATATACTTCCAGTAAGGCATGACTTACAACAGACACAGATTTGCAAGAACACCCATGATCATGATTTGCATGCACACCTAGGCCATTGCACTCAAGTGCCACATACTTGTAGAATTACATGTGGAGCTACATGCTGCTAGGAAGTTCAACCTACAGTTTAATAAGTACTTTGGTGAATAGGGAAGCAGAAGTCTGTGGGTAAGCATTTTGCAGTCCCAGTCTGGGAGAATGTGGGTCTGACAGGTAGACTAAATCTGAGATGAGCTCCAGTGCGACTCTTTTTGATACAAGTATTATCCACATGACTTACCCCAGTTCTCATTGCTGGACCTACAGGAATGACCTACAATCCCTAGATAATAAAATAGGATAAGCATTGACCAACTCACAAATGGTGAGAAAATACAGTGTATAGTGCCGGTCCACCTGTAAGGCATGGAAGGAAGAAATGTGCTCAAAATCTGTGCACTGACCAACAATTCCAAAGACAAAAACTATGTGTAAGATGACATAAGTAATTAAAGCCATTCAGACATGATAATACTGCATCCGATATAGCACGGCTAAAATGTACAAAGCATGGGTCTCCTGTGACAATTACACACATATCTGCACACATGCAGTGGCCCTAACTATCATGTGGTGGCAAACATGCTCCTTCATTAGTGAGCAGAAGTAATAATAGAGTGTAATTGTCTCATCATGTGCATCCAAAAGAGACATCCAAAGCCTGGTTACTTGAGGCCTGCATTACCAGTCAAACAGCCTATGTGGCCATGACAAATTTATGACACATAGGTACAATGTACAGAGGGGCAGGGACTTTTGTAAGCCCTCGTGTTGTTACAGTTTCTTCATTTGATGTGGCCCAGCTATGGTGATTTGCACCAAACATAGAGATATGAACCCATGTGCATACCTTTGGACTGCCATCCCTAATTGGAATGTGGCACTACAAACTCCAAATACCAGTGTAAGATGTTAGCTGAGGGCACCTTACACCTTTTCCCGATGTTTTCAAATCCAGATCTAACATGTATCCAAAATGATGAAGGACCACAATAATCCCTAACATTCATAGAACTTCCAAAAACGCTTTCCTTACACACTCACCAGACACACATGAGACATATGTCTGGCCTACATTGCTATCATTAATTGACGTGAAGCCAGCACTCATTTTCTGCATCATGTAGTGTTTCTAAAGTCAGTCTAGCTATTGCGTCAACAAAGGTTGCCAATATTTTAGTAAATCTATACTTCACTGGCAAATGTGACCTATATAGACATGATTGGCTCCTATTTTGTGTTGCTGTCTGACACAAAGGCGGCCCCAAATTACATTAAGCAAAAGTATTCTGTAAGTTTGCAGAGCACGTGCTTTCTGACAGCTAGCAATTGTGGTCCTTCACATAGTCCATCAATGACCCTGTATGTTTCCGCAGCATTCCACACAGTCAGCAACTTAGCCGGCAGATATTGTACAAATCATCTCATGTCACTACAGAGCTTTTAATTGTGCAGATTTACATGATTTGTACTCACCAACAGGGCCATCAATCACTATTCCCAGGTGGCCCAGCAGATCTTGCTCCCTGGTGATGAGGTCAGCCCAGCAGTGCTTCAGCTGGTGATCATTCCTCTGGCTCCCATATACGTGCTGCAAGTGATGCAGAACCTTTCCCCAACGGATTCGTCGCGCCTCAGTGTGATACCCCTGGATCACCCTGCCTCCTGTCTCGATCATCAGTGGGAGGAAATGGCACACCAGCCATATAAACCCCCCAAGCTCCTCCTCACTCATCCTGCCAAGACGTGGCCTACCCAACATCTCAGCACCGAAAAGGGGAACTGGGGATAAAGAAGAAGAAAGGAGAAAAGGGGGAAAGTAGAAGTAACAAAAATAAGTAAACTTAACAACTAAAAGAGCCCAACTAGCACTACCCACAACAGACTCCCACAAACAACAAATACAATACAATACTGGACAATTGTAAACAAACAAAACACACTCAGACGGTATACAACAACAATATTTATTTCACAAAGTAACAAGTAATGTAGCACACAGGACACAAAAGCACAAAATCACTGGAAAACACTCTGAACACAGCCACACAGTCTAGAAGAATCACAGACTGCAAAGTGAAACTGAAAGTGCACCCACTGTACATAATCTGTAAACAGGATATCCTATTACATCACTTCCTGCATAAAATGGCCGCCGTTTTTATCATTATGCGTCATATTTTTTCACGCATACAGTGTGTGCGTCATATTTTTCAACGCACAGGAGTGAAAATTAGGCCGCATCCAAATAATTGTAAATAGTCTTTACAATTATTTGGATGCGGCCTAATTTTCACTCCTGTGCGTTGAAAAATATGACGCACATACTGTATGCGTGAAAAAATATGACGCAAAATGATAAAAACATCAAAATTTCAGGGCATGAACTGGTTTTGGGTATTTTTTCCATTTTAATGTAATGTTACATTTGGGACATAACTGAGATAGGCTGATTGCACCCACTTTGGTGTTGATGGTGTATGTTCACATGTGAGACATCATACTGCAGCGGACCATGACCCGCTACTTCTTTAACAGGATTTTGACACTTGGCTGACGCACTAGATGGCCATATGTGAGGCCTACATATACGTATTGCACAATTTGGGCATGTTTGGCATCAGGAGAGGATAGCAAGGTGACGCACATGAGTACAATACCTCAATGCCTATAGCTCAATGTGTGTGCAGTGGCTACTAATGTAGTTGTTGACCCTGTGTGTGTGCATCACATGATGCATTATTGCAAATATGCTTGTATGAATGTGAAGTCAATGTGTCCAAATCCTAGATGCAAGTCTTGTGGAAATGAGAGAGGACGTGCTAATCATACATGTAGCAACATCTGTTGTGTGCACTTCCAAGATTTTGGGTAACGTAGACACCATAAATGACAAAGCATACACCAGATAGATGGCAGACGCTTGTTCATGTCAATGGTCCACAAGTTGCCCATCCCATGTCCTAGATTTTTGGTAACTGCTTCCTAGGCCCTTGTTGGTGAACCCACAGTGAGTCAGGCACATGCATAGACGAAGTGGGTACCATGTCATTGGCCCAGACAGCCAAAGGTGAACCACAAATGTAATATGACGCCACAGTCGTGGTCCTATGAGGGAGCCACAACTCTCCAGTGGCAGCGGTGGACCAGCAGATGAGGCAGCACGTGTCAACATTTTTACAGTGATCAATTGCACAGAGGTGTCTTGTTCATGTGTGTGGTCCAATGTTGATCCTGTATATTTTTAGGGGTGTATGTTGTCACAGTTACGTCCAGGTCTCATCATGAGTCAGTGGCAGCTATTCCTGTATCTACTCAGTATCCTTCGGAGATCAATGTGAGTAGATCACATTCGGAGATCAATGTGAGTAAAGTCGATGAGGACATGAGAACCTACATGGGGATGGTCCCACCCTGACACTGAAGACGTGTTATGAGACTATCAACAGAGCAACCTTGGTGTGCTGAGTGAGATAATGTCTCAGGTGTCATGTTCCGGCAGGGGTCATTACAACATTTGTACACAGGTTGGCCTGTAAAATTCCCACTGCATCTGGGAACATCATAGCCTCTGTGCTGATTATTCTCGCAGCTATTCACCACGCACTGCCCATCAATATGTTGTGAGCAATGTGATTCAGCGTGTGAACTGTCAGGGTCCTAACATGTGTGGACTTTTCACGGATATTATCAGAGGTAGCTGGTTCTGCTGGAGGCACCGTACACAATCCCTGCATACGGCCCTGGTACACTGTCACACTTTGTCGTTCATGCATACATGAGACCCAGACAAGGGATGGGCCATGATTTTGGTATTCAAATACAATTTGACAAATATGGTACAATTAAAATGCAGATGATGCTATACAATGTATTTGAGTATGCATTGACGAAGCACATGACAAAATACCCTCTGAGGAATGTGAGGTTTGGTAATGCAAGTGTGGTACATATGTAGCCACAAGGAATCTTTAGGGTAACGCACAGACAGGTGCCAGTCAGGTTGACAGGATGCAGGGTATATCTGGATCCAGCAATTTCACAAGTTACATAATCAGTGGCCTGACTTACACTGGTCGGAGGAAGAACAAGACAGTTGACATGGAAAACTGTGTATGTCCTGTGACAGATGAACCCACTTCATTTAGCTGCTCTGCGCCTTGCCTTGCCATCTGCCAAGTGTCAACATGTTAAATATCAGAAGGAAGAAAAACTTCACAGAGGAGGAGACCAGGATGATGGTGTCTTAGTTGTGTGCCATATGGTGCGATGAACCATGTTTCCAATATGAATGTATGAAATAGGTGTGGTCCTCTGCTATTGCCCTTCAAAGGTGAAATGTACAGGATATATGTCATTTACAGTGTTTGTGTATGTGACTGTTGTATGATACGCATCACAATTAGCTAGAGGTGTTCCTGTGGTTGACATCTGCAAGGCCGCAACTTGGGCATCCCTCCACACGTTTGCTGAACATTATTGTTTGGATTCTGAAGTCCAGAGGGATGGCCATTTTGCATGGTCCGTGCTGCGGGATTTCTTGGTTTGACCATTCAGGCACCCACCACCGAGTGCGGTACTGCTTAGGGACTCTATTCATTGGTTGAGGAATCCCCAGGTAGTTGTATCCATCAGAAGAACAAGTTACTTACCTTTGGTAACGCCTTTTCTGGTGGATACACTAGCTACCTGTGGATTCCTCACTGTCCCACCCGCCTCCCCGTTGCCTGGTTGGTCTTACCAAGATTTCCTTGGGTAAGCATCTGTATGTTGTTGCTATGTATATACTGATGCAATTATTTAGATATGTGGATATATTTGTATATATTTATATGTAGATATATATATCTATATATGTATATATATATTTGATATTGTAGAACTGTATACAGTAGGATGTTTATTTTTTTCTCGTTATGTTTTTCTATTGGTTGAATTAAATGATGGGATATAAGTTTTGATTGATGTGTTCATGTCAAATACGTAGTATCAATGTTCACCTGTTCGCCTCAAAGGCACGTAAAAAATGGTGATAACTGACATTTGCACGCTGACAAGGACCTCTTATTGCCTGGATGACGTCATACAGCGTCGCTTGGGAGTCGGCAATTGTGACGTCATCGTCGACGTGCAGAGCTAGAAGAAAATTTCAGTCAGATGCTGGCGCATGGGGAAAATTCATTAGGTGAGGAATCCACAGGTAGCTTGTGTATCCACCAGAAAAGGCGTTACCGAAGGTAAGTAACTTGTTCATATGGTTCCTAGGTACCCATGGCATTAGGGTTCCAGGAGATCCATATGGGTTGCAGCATATCTTTTGCCACCCATAGGGAGCTCAGACAAACCTTTACACAGGACTGCCATTGCAGCCTGAGTGAAATAACGCACATGTTATTTCACAGCCATTTTCACTGCTGAAAAGTCACTTATATGTCTAACCTTCACTTGCTGAAGGTTAGGTGCAAAGTTACTAAGTGTGAGGGCACCCTTGCACTAGCAAAGGTGCCCCCACATAGTTCAGGGCCAATTCCCTGGACTTTGTGAGTGTGGGTATGCCATTACACATGTGCACTACATATAGGTCAATACCTATATGTAACTTCACAACGGTAACTCCGAATATGGCCATGCAACATGTCTAAGATCATGGAATTGTCCCCCCATTCCAAATCTGGTATTGGGGAGCCAATTCCATGCATCCTGGGTACTCCACTGTGGACCCCCAGTACTGCCAAACCAGCTCTCTGGGGTTTTCTCTGCAGCTACAGTTGCTGCCACACCACAGACAGGGTTCTGCCCTCCTGGGGTCTGGGCAGCCTAGTCCCAGGAAGGCAGAACAAAGCATTTCCTCTGAGATCAGGGTGTTACACCCTCTCTCTTTGGAAATAGGTGTTAAAGGCTGGAGAGGGGTAGCCTTGCCCAGCCTCTGGAAATGCTTTGAAGGACACAGATGGTGCCCTCCTTGCATAAGCCAGTCTGCAGACCCCATAGTCCCTGCTCTGGTGCGAAACTGGACAAAGAAAAGGGGAGTGATCACTCCTCTGACCATCACCATCCCAGGGGTGGTGCCCAGAGCTCCTCCAGTGTGTCTCAGACCTCTGCCATCTTGTTTCCAGGAGTGTGGGGGCACTCAGGGGGGCTCTGAGTGGCCAGTGCCAGAAGGTGACGTCAGAAACCCCTCCTTATAGGTGCATAACTGACTAGGTGGCAAATCCACCTTTGAGGGCTATTTAGGGTCTCTCCAGTGGGCTTTCACTCAGATTGCGACTTGCAAGAATTCATCAGGGTTCTCTCTTCAACTTCTGCCAAGGATCGACCACTGACTGCTCCAGGACGCCTGCAAAACTGCAACAAAGTAGCCAGAAGACTACCAGCGACATTGTAGTACCTAATCCTGCCGGCTTTCTCAACTGTTTCCTGGTGGTGCACGCTCTGGGGGCTGCCTGCCTTCATCCTGCACTGGAAGCCACGAAGAAATCTCCTGTGGGTCGTCAGAATCGTCCCCCTGCTTCAGCAGGCACCAAACTTCAGCTTCACCGGTACTCTGGGTCCCCTCTCATCCTGATAAGCGTGGCCCCTGGAACACAGGTGGTGGACCCAAGTGACCCAGACTGTCCAGAGGTCCAACTGTCCGAATTTGGAGGAGGTAAGCGCTTGCATCCCCTCCCCAGACAGTAATCCTGTGCACTGTGTGATCTGCAGCTACAAGGGCTTCTGTGCACATTTTTAAGAAATCCTGCATGCACAGTTGAACCTAGGTCCCCAGCACTCTGTCCTGTGATGCTCAGCTCCCTGAGTTGTCCTCCGCTGTGGTGGGACCTCTCTTTGCAGTGTAGAGAAGACTGCAGTGTTCAGTCTTCTTGAACCCGTGTTCAAGGACTTCTGTGGGTGCTTCCTTCCTGTCCATGGGCTCTCTACGTTGCTGAGGGCCCCCTTTGTTTCCTCTCCCAAGTGGCAACATTCTGGTCCTTCCTGGGCTCGGGCAGCACCCTTTTTCTCCAACCGCAACTCTTGCAGGTAGCAAAGCTTGTTTGCTGTATTTTACCAAGGAAACAACTCTGCATCCTCCAGCACACCGTGGGACATCTTCTGCATGAAGAAGAACTTTCTGCCTCCTTTCGTTGTTGCAAAACCTGCAGCTTCTTCCAACCGGAGGCAGCCATTTTGCACCTTCATCCGGGGTTTAGTGGGCTCCTGCCCCCCTGGACACTTTAGCGACTCTTGGACTTGGTCCCCTTCCTTTGCAGGTCTTCAGTGCTTTGCAGTCTGTTGTGGTCCTTGCAAAATCCTTTATCACGACTTTAGTGTGGTTTTTGGGGACATAGTAGAACTTTACTCATACTTTCCAGGGTCTTGGGGTGGGGTCTCCTTTACACCATTAGGCCCGTATTTATACTTTTTTTAGCGCTGCATTTGCGCCGCTTTTTGACGCAAAACGGTGCAAACCTACAAAATACAATGGTATTTTGCAAGTTTGCGCCGTTTTTGCGTCAAAAAACGACGCAAATGCGGCGCTAAAAAAGTATAAATACGGGCCTTAGTGTTTTCTTACACTCCCAGTGACCCTCTACCCACTACACTTGCCTAGGGCTTTATTTGTGGTTCGCTTTCCACTTTCTTAGTATATAGTTTGTGTTGCCCCTAGGCCTATTGCATCCTATTGTGTTTTACAGCGTTTGCACTACTTTCTGACTGTTTTACTTACCTGATTTGGTTAGTTGTGTATATTTCATATATATTACTTACCTCCTAAGGGAGTATATCCTCTGAGATATTTTTGGCACATTGTCACTAAAATAAAGTACCTTTATTTTTAGTAACTATGAGTATTGTCTTTCTTATGATATAGTACCTATATGATACAAGTGGTATTGCATAAGTTTGCATGTCTCCTAGTTCAGCCTTGGCTGCTCTGCTATAGCTACCTCTATCAACCTAAGCTGCTAGAACACTACTACACCCTACTTATAAGGGATAACTGGACCTGGCATAAGGTGTAAGTACCATTGGTACCCACTACAAGCCAGCCTCCTACAGTTTGGTGTTAGGACATTTTACTTTTTTGTTTTGGGTGAACTGCATTTGCAGTATGTCTGGGAAAGGGAGAATGGTACGGATGTTGGCCGATGAGCTGGGGGTTCATCTCGCTTATTCAGCACTACCTCCCGATGATGCTGCTACTGGGTGGCCGTGTTGTTCTTAGCTACCCCACAGAGGCAAGGCAGCTGCGGTGGGGCAAGGTACTCCACCACCTCACAAGGATCTTTGGCAGTAGAAGGAACGACCACCAACTCAAGCTTTCTGGTTGCAAGAGAGCAGGATCTGCTGGGTCACCTGGGTATTGAGTTTGGTGGAGCAGTTGGTAAGTCTCACATTTCCATACAAAGTCCTTACTTTTGCATGTGCATGACAGTTGCAGATATGATTGAGTGTTGCATGTAATGCTTGTGGATCTGAACATGTCGTATGCTACCTGCATGAAGAGTCCCAGCGCCACCTTAGGCCTGCAAGTCAGATGTACGATAACGAAGCCGATGCTGGGCAGATGTACCATTTTCCCTGCACCACCATTACAAAGTGTTGTGATGCATGCATAGGGCAACTCGATAATGAGCAGCACCAAATGATGCCTGCGCCGTGCATCATGTATGGAAGAGGGTCCCAAAAGCTGTTTGGGTGGCAAATGTATAAGCCACTAAGTAAAATGAGAAATCCCTTATTTAAATTTTTCATGCACTCTGAACGGCTGCTGGCAGCAGCTGTGATATGGGGCGTAGAAATGTATGAGATGGGCCCCCAATGTACTCAGCAGGAGTTGTGATGATCTGTTTGCAACTCCTGCTGAGTACATCATTTACCTACACATAAATAGATGCAGTTGGACCCTACCTGCATCATGTTGTGCCTTAATTCTCATTAGGTGCACACATGGCGGAGGTAAGGGGTGCACTGAGGGCCACAAGAACTGTATAGATGCAATTGGAGCTGCACCCCTGTTGTTCTATTGGCCCCTTTGTGTCATTGGCCAAGGCCATGTGAGGGAGCTTGACCATGCACTGGGCCCAGACTACTAGCACTTCCCTGTTCCAGTTCCTTGTGTATCACATACACCCTAAACTATGGCCCGTATTTATACTTTTTTTGCGCTGCATTTGCGTCGTTTTTTGACGCAAAAACGGCGCAAACTTGTGCCGTTTTGCATCAAAAAGCCGTGCAAATGCAGCGCTAAAAAAAGTATAAATACGGGCCTATGTGTATTACCACACACATGTGCAGTCAGTTCCCCAGGCCTGCCGCTTCTCACTGACTTTATGAGGCTGCCCTGCATCTGCTCCATCACCAGCACTTCACTCAGTAACCTGCACCAACAAATGCATCCTTGGACCATAGAGCAAGTGTTTCTGTATTGAGGCATATTTCTATACCCATGTTCTTATCCCTCCCTGGACAAATAATGGTATACCATGGCAACAATGCCTGGTCACACACTATTGGCAATATATCCATGATTTCAATCAGTCAATGTGCAGGTAGGAACAACTATCTTTACATGAGTATACTCTCATAGCATTATTGCTCATGTGTATACTTATGATAGCACACACAAATAACTTACTTCACTGAAGGATTATCAGGTCATTCCTTGACATATCCATATGGTGTGAATGCTGTGTTCGTACCTGGTTCTTTGATGATGTCTGACATGCATGTGCAAATGCTGTACAATGTTTCTAGATACTGTTGCAGCACCCACTGCAGTGCCAATGTGTGCACCATTTAACACATGTAGCACTAAATAGCACAGGGCAGGGGGCTTCAGTTCTGTAATGTGTTGACAACTTTGATGTGCAGCTCAGGCTTTAGGCCAAACTTTCTGGGACGATTACATCAGTTGTACATGTGGGCACATCATGGGCAATGGCGTGCCCCCTTTGTAGGAAAGTAACATTTTGCCTGCCATGTTACCCCCATTTTTACTTTTGTGTCTCTTTGTTTTTGCCTGTGTCACTGGTATCCTGCTAGCCAGGACCCCAGTGCTCATAGTTTGTGGCCCATATGTGTTCCCTGTGTGGTGCCTAACTGTATCACTGAGGCTCTGCTAACCAGAACCTCAGTGTTTATGCTCTCGCTGCTTTTAAAATTGTCACTGCAGGCTAGTGACCATTTTCACCAATTCTGATTGGCACACTTGAACACCCTTATAATTCCCTAGTATATGGTACCTAGGTACCCAGTGTATTGGGGTTCCAGGAGATCCCTATGGGCTGCAGCATTTCTTTTGCCACCCATAGGGAGCTCAGACAATTCTTAAACAGAACTGCCACTGCAGCCTGAGTGAAATAACATCCATGTTATTTCGCAGCCATTTTACACTGCACTTAAGTAACTTATAAGTCACCTATATGCCTAACCCTCACTTGGTGAAGGTTAGGTGCAAAGTTACTAAGTGTGAGGGCACCCTGCCACTAGCCAAGGTGCCCCCCACATTGTTCAGGGCAATTTCCCCGGTCTTTGTGAGTGTGAGGACACCATTACACGTGTGCACTACATATAGGTAAATACCTGTATGTAGCTTCACAATGGTAACTCCTAATATGGCCATGTAACATGTCTAAGATCATGGAATTGTCCACCCATGCCAAATCAGGTATTCGGGAGCCAATCCCATGCATCCCAGGTGCTCCACCATGGACCCCGGGTACTGCTAAACTAGCTCTCTGGGGTTTTCTCTACAGCTACCGCTGCTGCCAACCCTCAGACAGGTTTCTGCCCTCCAGGGGTCTGGGCAGGCCAGTCCCAGGAAGGCTGAACAAAGGATTTCCTCTGAGAGAGTGTGTTACACCCTCTCCCTTTGGAAATAGGTGTTAAGGGCTGGGGAGGAGTAGCCTCCCCCAGCCTCTGGCAATGCTTTGAAGGGCACAGATCGTACCCTCCTTGCATAAGCCAGTCTACACCGGTTCAGGGATCCCCCAGCCCCTGCTCTGGCGCAAAACTGGACAAAGGAAAGGGGAGTGACCACTCCCCTGTCCATTACCATCCCAGGGGTGGTGCCCAGAGCTCCTCCAGTGTGTCCCAGACCTCTGCCATCCTGAATGCAGAGGTGTGAGGGCACGGTGGAGGCATCTGTGTGGCCAGTGCCAGCAGGTGACGTCAGAGACCCCTCCTGATAGGTGCTTACCTGGTTAGGTGGCCAATCCTCCTCTGAAGCCTATTTAGGGTCTCTCCTGTGGGTTTCTCGTCAGATAACAAATGCAAGAGCTCACCAGAGTTCCTCTGCATCTCTCTCTTCAACTTCTGCCAAGGATCGACCGCTGACTGCTCCAGGACGCCTGAGAAACTGCAACAAAGTAGCAAGACGACTGCCAGCAACATTGTAGGGCTGAATCCTGTGGCTTTCTCGACTGTTTCCTGGTGGTGCATGCTCTGATGGCTGTCTGCCTTCACCCTGCATTGGAAGCCAAGAAGAAATCTCCTGTGGGTCAACTGAATCTTCCCCCTGCTAATGCAGGCACCAAACCTCTGCATCACCGGCCTCTGGGTCCCCTCTCATCTTGATGAGCGTGGTCCCTAGAACACAGGAGCTGGATCTAAGTGACCCCGACAGTCCAGTGGCCCTTCTGTCCAAATTTGGTGGAGGTAAGTCCTTCCCTTCCACGCCAGACAGTAATCCTGTGTACAGCGTGATCTGCAGCTGCTAGGACTTCTGTGCACTTTTGCAAGGATTCCTTTGTGCACAGCACAGCCCAGGTCCCCAGCACTCTGTCCTGCATTGCTCAACTCGCTGAGTTGACCACTGACTTCGTGGGACCCTCTTTTGTAGTGTTGAGACAACCGCCGTGCTCAGATTTCTTGAACGCCTGTTCAAGTGCTTCTGCGAGTGCTGCCTGCGTCTGCATGGGCTCTCTGTACTGCTGAGCGCCCCCTCTGTCTCCTCCTCCAAAGGGTGACCTCCTGGTCCTTCCTGGGCCCGGGCAGCACCCATTTTCTTCAACCACAACACTTGCAGCTAACAAGGTTTGTTTGCGGTCTTTCTGTGTGGAAACAACTCTGCATCCTCCAGCACACCTTCTGACCAAAGGAGAAGTTCCTGGCACCTTCCCTTGTTGCAGAATCTTCAGCTTCTTCCACCCGGAGGCAGCCCTTTTGCACCTTCATCCGGGGTTTAGTGGGCTCCTGCACCCCCCCCTCCCTCCGGACACTTGCGTGACTCTTGGACTTGGTCCCCTTCCTTTGCAGGTCCTCAGGTCCAGGAATCCGTCTTCAGTGCTTTCCAGTCAGTTGTTGCCTTTGCAGAATCCCCTATCTCGACTTTACTGTCTTTCTGGGGTTGTAGGGTAATTTTATTCTTACGTTTCAGGGTCTTGGGGTGGGGTATCTTGGACACCCTTAGTGTTTTCTTACACTCCCAGTGACCTTCTACACACTACACTGGGCCTGGGGTCAATTTGTGGTTCACATTCCACTTTTGGAGTATATGGTTTGTGTTGCCCTTGGCTTTTTGTGTCCTATTTCATCCTATTGTATTCTACAGTGTTTGCACTACTTTTCTAACTGTTTACTTACCTGATTTTGCTTTGTGTGTATATTTTGTGTATTTTACTTACCTCCTAAGGGAGTATATCTTCTGAGATACTTTTGGCATATTGTTACTAAAATAAAGTACCTTTATTTTTAGTAACTCTGAGTATTGTGTTTCTTATGATATTGGGCTATATGATATAAGTGGTATAGTAGGAGCTTTGCATGTCTCCTAGTTCAGCCTAAACTGCTCTGCTATAGCTACCTCTATCAGCCTAAGCTGCTAGAACACTACTAATCTACTAATAAGGGATAACTGGACCTGGCACAAGGTGTAAGTACCATAAGGTACCCACTATACGCCAGGCCAGCCTCCTACACCCTTGTAACGTATGCTCAGGCCAGGTCTTACAACAGGACACATTAATGTTAATTTACCAAACCTTAGAATAGCAGGTGGGAAGTTACCAGACCCTCTATCATATGGCCCACACCTTGCCTCTATGATGGCTGGGCAAGCCTTGATGTTTCATCATGTGTAGCGGTGATGGATTGCATGCACAGCCCCCCTTATGCACAGGGACACAGGAAATCCACATTTGATGGGTCACGTGATCCTCACAAGTTAGAAGACACAAATGTTGATCATGGACAATTGTTTCCAATCAGCTCGGGCCCTGCTGTTTAAAAATTGATTGCTGTCATCCCAGTGACATGTACATGATACTGTTGATGGCTGGTAGGAAATAGTTATAGATGAGAAGTCAGTCATTGTTGAGGAATGTGTGTTGGACTGTGTGTGTTATCTGCAGTTGCGGTGTACATTATATGTCTGTATAACCTCTACCCAATGCGGATACTGAAGCTTGCTTCTCTTCATATTTCAGCTGCCAACATGACAGAAGTACAGAGGCAAGCATTCCACAAGAGGGCCGAACGCTACCGCCACATAATGGAGGTTGATACTGGATACCGTCGAATGGCCAGATGGTTCAGAAGTGATAAAGCATCCAGGGAATAGTCACTGCAGACAAGTCAGCAGGGGCACAGGGGGCCACAGCTAGACTAAGGCCTTCAAAGTCAGCTGCACCAGTCATCATGCAGCCACCTGCAGCAATAGTCTCAAGCCAGTTTGAACAGGACATGAGAAGGGACATTGGACAGATTTTGGCCAGACTGACAAAAATAGGGGAAGATGTAGCAAAGGACCAGAGGATGTTGTGATACATCAAAACAATTAAGAAAAGCAGGGAGTGAACATTTTTGTATCATACATCCTCCCAGTTCCTTCCCCTCCCTTTTACTGTTTTGAATAGTTTTATATAGGGCTTTAGATGTGTAGTCTTAGGTTAGTGTAGGGTAGGCATAGGTTAGGTTAAGTATAGTAGGGGTGTATTTTTCTACATTATTTTATTGGTGGGGGTTGGGTGTGGGGCCATGTTGGGGTATTTGTGTATAAAAAATATACATAAAAATAAAAAACCCAAAAAGATATATATTTGTTTAGGCCATAGGTTAGGTTAGTACATGTGTAGTTATAGTTTATGTTGTCCTACTTGTATCTTGTCTCTTCAGGGGCGGGGGCAATGTTGAATGTGTGGTGTTACATCTGTAGGATAAGTTTAGAATAGGTCAGATAGGTGTAGTTGTTAATTAAGGATAGTTAGTATAGGTTAGTTTAGATTAGGATAGGTTTTAGGTATTCCTTTGTTATATGGTTTCAAAATAAATCCTGTTTATCTTAGCCTAATACGTTTTGTAATTTGATTCAGTGTCTGGGGCTTCTCATGAGTGCACTGGTCAAGCTGGGGGAATGGCCTAGAGTATGCTTACTGTCTTGCTTTTCTAGGTTTCCTATATTTATCCCCTATGATCAAGGAGCTGTCAGAGTAGCTGCTACATTCTACTAGTGCATACATTTGCCATCCAGTGTTCCAGCCATTCACATTGTGTATGTATTCTGTATCTTGGGCAGGTAAACAGAGACGTCATGAGAAATAGTTAAAAGTAGTGTGCATTAGTGAGGAGTGCATAAAATTGCCAATTGGTATGGAAGTGACAATGACAGCATATAGCAGACAATTCAACAGTGGATTGGTGAAGAGAGCACATTTCCTACTGTTACAACACTGGCATGATCTTAAGCCCAGAACTAAGGAGAAACTGCCTATTTCGCACAGACTGGTGCTACCAGGTGCTTTTCCTTGTGAATGTTATTCCTTCCACAGGTTCATCTTCACTTCAGGAAACAGAGAAGTGGAGTCAAAGGTCCCAGCAGCTGCCATTTGTGGCAACATATAAGGCATCACTGCTGCAAGGAGGAGCTGCTGATTTTTCGAGACCGCAACAACATCAATGTGGTAGGCAGCCATTTTTCCCTGAGGGAGGCCACTTCCTGCTGTATGGACTCCAGGGTATTCTGCATGCTGCTGGCATTTTGGGAGGGCATTTGTTGTAGCCTCTGCTTCATGACCGCATCAATGTCCGCCAGACACTGCTGGAGCCCACGTAGCGGGGAGTGGGTGCCTCTGATGGCAGCTGAGTTTTTCTTATTTGGACTGAGGCACGTCCGCACTCCCTCCAGGCTGCCTGTCATGATCTCCATCCCCACCCAAAACCAGCTTTGACAGCTCCCACTGGACTCCTACCACTGTCCTCTGAAAGCTGATCTCTGGGTCCTTGGAATCCAGGGCTGTGTCAGTACGTGTGTTGGTGGCTGGGTGGTTCATGTGGAGACCCCGCAACACTGTGTGTCCTCCCTGCAACTAGAGGTGGTGTATGGAGTGATCCTAAGACATCCTGGAGAGTCTGTTCATTGAGGATTAGCAGCTGGTCATCCATGTTATCAGAAACATCCAGGACTGGCAGGTCGGCAGGAGGTAAGCCATCATCCTCTGCAATGAGATAGCGTAAAATCAATATTGGATTGCATTGGCTGTTGACATGGGACATCATATGTTTGCCACTGGAGGCTCAGTGACATGTCACTGACCCAAGGTTGTGGTTGTACTTACGTGTAGCCTTGTGCATCACACATGGGTCAAGCTCATTAGAAATTGAAAATGACGGAGCGCAATGCTGCGCTAAGTGTGGCAGTGGTCCGCTGTGTCATTTTCACAACGCAGGGATGCACTGTATTCATTTGCATTCAGCCCACCCCTGTGTTGTCCCCTGCGCTGGCACTGAATAGAGCTGCCTAGAACCAACGTAGGCATCCTTGCACCATTGTGCAAGAATGTCTGCGTTGAAAGGTTTGATTGTTTATGTGTGTGAAGGTGTCCATTCCTGCACATACACAATCACTCATGTCGATTTGGCTCCTCTATGTGTGTTGCAGAATAATGGTGCATGATGCTGCTTAATTTTGCACAGCAGCACGCACCATCATTTTCTGTTTGATCTAGCCCTCTAACTTGTCAAATGGTAAGATTGCAGCCACTTGTTCAGCTGGACACATGATGCAGAATACGGCACACATAGAAAAAGAAAAAACAATGGGGAATAAATGTATATCTCCTTGTTATGCCTTGCTAACACCACCCCTGGGATGGCGTTAAATTTTGGCACTGCCTCAGGTTTACTGATACTCGTAAATCTGAGGCAGTGTCAAAAAGCAATGGGTGTTGCTGTGTCACGCCCTCAGCAACACCCATTGCACGCCCCTTCCACACAGAGTGCTGGGTGTGAAGGGGCCGCATTTACAGAGTGGCGTTAAGGCTCAAAAAGTGGCCTAACACCACCTTGTAAGTACAGCTACAGGGCATTGTGCTACCGGAGCATCACAAAAAGTGATGCTCCGGTGGCTCTTGGGGCTCATAAATTTGCCCCTAGGTATTTTTGGGCATATGTAGGTGCCCCAAATGCCACATGAGTGTAACTTTTGGTGGGGCTCAGGAACTATGCCCTACCCCGTATGTACTAGGTGGCATGAAGCCACTTTTTATGCCTTGATGGCCCCTTCACACCCATCACTTTGCGTAGAAGGTGTGTGCAATGGGTGTTGCTGTGGGTGTACCACGGCAACACCCATTGCATTTTGACACTGCCTCAGAATTTTGACTATTTGTATTCAGGACGCAGGGCCAATATCTGACATCAGCCCAGGGGTGGGTTTAGCATGGCAAAATCCAGGAGTAATGCTTACATTTGTACTGCATTTCTTGCTTTTACTATGTGTGCTGCATTATGCTGCACACAGTGAAAGTGCAAATTGCACTTTAAGGTTGTTGTTCTGCAGGACAGTGTTCCTACCTGCACATAAACAGTCTCCAGCTCAACTCAGCCATCCTTGCACTGTGGTGCAAGGGTGGCTGCATTGGCTCACATCTAATTTCCACTTGTGCAGGGAGGTACACAGGGGTGCGGTGTGTTCTTATGTATATGGTGCATCCCTGTGTTTTTAAAATGACTGTGCATGATGCTGCCTAATTTTGCACAGCAGCACGCACCATAATTTTCTGTTTGATCTAGCCTTCTAACTTGTCAAATGGTGAGATTGCAGCCACTTGTTCAGCTGCACACATGATCTTCACATACATGCACAGTGTGTTGTATGCATTTTATTTTGTGGCCTTTCCCATATGACGCATATGGTTGTGGTTGAATTGTTGTGGGTTCAGCCTGTATGGGTTGTGTTCCACAGGTTGCAAGCTTTAGGGCAGATAGTTCCTCATTTGGCATGGCTCTGGTCAGCTGCAAGATGTGTTGCAGTACACTGCAACAGTTTACATACGCAGTGATGTGCCATATCTACTTGTATACAGTACAGCCCTGCAATTCCCCCCTGCGCCTGCACAGATTAGTGCTCCCTGCACCAACACAGGCATTGTTGCAGCATGATGATGCAGTGGCTGCCTTGAAGGGATGATTTGTTCATGTGCAGGGAGGTGTCCCTTCATGCACATGTAGAGCTATTTTTGCGGAGATGGCATTTCAATGTGTGCTGCAAGATGCAGCACACATGAGTAAAGGCAATGCAACATTGAGAAAGGTAAGCATTTTGGCCAGAGACACCACCCTGACACCGCCCCTGCGGTCGTATGAACGTTTGTCCTACTCTCTGATATGTATGTCGTGTTGGTACAGGAGCTTTGACTATATGCAATGGGTGTTGTAATGGCACAGCCACACTATTTGCATGTGCCTACCAAGCAATGTGGTGTTTAGTTACATGGTGGAGTTTAGCCATAGTAAGTGGCCTATGTTGATGTTGTGTATATCTTGGTGTGCATAGCACAACCAAAGTGTCAGTACATGTGTGGCTTGGGTGATTATGGTGCGTCTTGATTCAGGGCCTATGTGCCCCGAAGCAACCCTTTACCATGCACTGAGTGGGTCCTATGTGCCTCCCCGTTCTGCCATTAGTGTAGTTCCAGATTTCCGCCTGCAACTTACCGTGCATTTGTAGTGGTTCCTGGTAGTCCGGGCTGTCCTGCTATTCCAATGACAAGCTCCTCCGGGATGACCGCTGCAACCATCTCCTCCAGCTCATCCAGGTCCTCCTGTGGTGCTGGGCTTCCACCTCCAGTCTGCAGTGCTGCCTTACGGTTCCTGGCAAGTTTCTGCTTAGTCCTGCGCTTCCAATCACGGCAGCGCTTCTTGACCTCAGTGACAGTCCTCCTCACCTCAGCAACACTGTTGATTTTGTCCACTATTTGCTGCCATAATGCGTCTCTCCTACCAACTGGCAATTTGGAGGTGACGAATAGCTGATGTTGGTGCTCCGTCACCTCTCTGAACAGAATATCATGCTCCTCCTTGTTAAAGTGACACATGCTTTCTCTTATCCTTTACATTTTCTGAAAGCCAAACCCCTGCCCCCTGCCCCTCTGCCCCGTCTGGTACTTGGAGATATGGCGTCTCCATGGACTCTCTCCTGGCCTGATGATTCCATCTTCTCATGCAATTTCACTCTTTCCTGCTTTTCTGTTTCAGTTTGATGCTAATGCAGTGTAAAAATGGTGCTAACCATTTTGCGACATGTTTACGTGCTGCTAAACGCTGTAGTGCCATTTTTGCAGCATTAACGTTATTTTTCCTTACTGCATTGCACAGCTGTTAGTGCCTTTTCTTGACGCTACACATTCCTTAATGCCATCCTACGTCATTTCATAAATATGACGCAAGGATGATGCTAAGGAATGTTGCTAGCTTGCATTAATATAAATGACGCACAACTGTGCTAGCACAGTTGTGCGTCATTTTCATAAATATGCCCCTTAGTTTCTTCATCCCAGTGTTCTGCCTTCCCCTGACCTGGAACGTTCCCTTTAGTCATACTCATTCTCTTCTCTTCAGTCATATCCAATCTCATGCATGCACTGAGGCACCCTCCAGTTAAAGATCTGCAAATTGGGTGCTCCTGTTACTTTTGCATAGCCAAACACAAGCTAAATCCGTTCAGACTTGAAGTCAAGAGACAGCGGTGGAACCACAAAAACATTACCCATTCCTGTAAATGAATGCATTTTTCACTCCCTAACCGATTCATTATATAATAATTTGCACAGATGCAACTGCTGTGCAACATGTACAAAAATTGACAACGCCAATAGAGCTTGCAAAGGCAAAACTTATTGGCTTTCTCAGTGGGTATTCCTTGTGGAGTCAGCAAGTGGCCATCCTTCCTGGGAGGAGTCTTCCGAGTCAGCCATTACTCCACAGTTCTTTACCAGTCAAATTGTGATCAGGAGCCGTTCATTTTGTCTTCTGCGATTCGGGGTGCATTCTTAAGTTGTGAGTGCTGTGAGAAGTGTTTAAAGGGCTGGCTCATTTAGGGATTAGCTGAATTCTACAAATGAATCATATTAAGATTTCAGCACAGTTTACATTTCTCTTTTACAAGTTAGCAATCAAGTTCACGTGACCTGAGGCAGCAATGTATCCAACAATCCCCAGGTTTCGTGTCTGATTCCCGGGTTCTGCTTCCAATTTCCACCCAGGTCCCTCTTCTTCCAGCCCTCAAAACGAAGCAGATTCTTCGTAGGCAAGTAAAATGCTTTGTGTCTGTGTGACTCTATAACTTCAAAACAACCCAAAGTGGCTGTTCCATCTTTGAAATCCAGTTCCTAAACAAAAGCAGAACACTCTTTGTGGGAGAAGGCACAGACAGACTAATTAGATGGCTTTCATGAGTGGCCTTCTGTTTTTGACGAGTGTCTTTGAACAAGGAGGATTCCAGAGTGTCTATTGTCTTCGGAGAGCATCCGATCTGTGGCTTATTTACTCCTTTTTTAAACGTTTACTTGCCAAGGAAGAAATGAAAAAATGTGACAGAAACAAATTACTGGCGGTCGGCCAGGAGCGCTGCCATACAACAGAACACAATCTACAGGTTTGAACTAATTACCTAAAAGAGGGAATAGAGTTTTCTTTTCAAAAGATCTTCTTCCGACATAGAATAATAAAAGCTCTGTTAACTATTGGTTGTACTTTCAAAGATTAGTTATTTATGTCACAAAAATGGCATTCCAAGCTACATTCGAGACAAAGTTGGATGGCTTAGGCTTTTAACACTACATATATTAACCAAATTCAAATTTGCTGCAGCTTCATATGTACCATTGCACTGTTAGCAGATGCTACCCTTTTAGCACGCAAGTGGCTAGAACGTACATATTTAAAATGTGAACATGTGATCCACATTGCAGCTTCTTAGCCCATGTGGCATTATTTTGTCCCACATGTTGACTGCAAGAGCCTTGCTGTGGGCCACATGCGACATCAGACACAGAGCCAAGCTACCGAAAAGTCTGCCAGGATTTATTTAGTCAAAACGATTACCATGTTTAGGGAAAGACAAATGCAGTGCGAGTTGCTGGAGCCAGAAACACCAGCTATCTTCATCCGTAACAATCTGGGGGCCCACGCAAAATCGATTTACTGCACACAGCCTATAGAAGAACACTTATTAGACTAGTACAAAATAAAACTTCCAGGACAAAATATCCCTAAATACACCCTGACATTCTTCCACCAGCCCCGCCTCCCTCCCAGATAGATCAGAATCCGGAGCAGGTTTCAGTGGGCAGATTTTGAGGAGCAAAACCAGGGAAAGGTCAGACATAAAAGAAGGACTAAAGACTTTAGTGTCACTTTTATATCCGGCCTGATCCTTTTTTTCCATAGCTTTGTAAATGCGTGCCTATACGTACTTGTGTGTGTGTGTGTATATATGTATATATGTATATATATATATATATATATATATATATATATATATATATATATATATATATGGCTTCACCTCCCACCCTGCGACCCAACCCGCCCCCACACCCCTCTCTCTCCTCTCCACTCTGTCTCTGTGCTGGGAGCAGACTGGGGATTGTGTTACCTGACAGAAACAGATACATTCCTTTAATTATATCTGTGAAAGGAGAGCATAGCTTTCACTTATGCTTTCCTAGATGGTCTGACCTTTGTCCCAAACACTGGGACTTTATTTAAAATTAAGAGAAGAGTCAGACACCGGGCCAGTCGTCTGAAAACAGGGACTGTCCGGGGAAATCCGGGACGTCTGGTCACCCTATTTTTGACCCAAAAGTCCATCTACTAGCATTAGTAAACAGGGTTTTGCTCCAAAATAGCGCCTTCTGAAAGCAGGTGTTAAACGGAGAAATGTTTTTATTTCTCTGTGCTTTTCCGACTTTGCATGTGTGCTGCACTGTACAGCACACATACAAAGTAGTAACAGCTTTCATATTTGCCTAGGTATAGTATTTTGTGGAGGAAGGATACCCTTCCTGTGCAAAACCTATGCTAGACTAACGCACACACCCTAGCATTATCACGCTAAGGTGTGTGTATGGCGCTCAGCAGCACAAATCTGTGGCGGTGCTAGGGAGAGGGGAAGAAAGTGCTATATCACTGTGAATATGGTGCTCGCCTGCTCTCTGCCTGCCACACAACGCAGCGCAGCATCTTTGGGTGCTGTGCTGTCTTGCCTGACAGCTTTGAGAATTTGGACCATAGTATTTCTAGGAACTAGTATAATTACAATATACAAAAGTACAGTGTTCCATTTGGATTTATTCAGAATCATTCAAAACTTTATGGAGCCTCAAAAGAGTGCAACACATAACCCTTAGCAACACAATGAAATTCAAATGATCAGTTTTATATAAGTTGTAGTAATGACAACAACCATAAATTGATAGAAAGTTCAAATAATAGATACTCTTAGTGCAGTGATAGTTAAATGGTGAAGAAAATACTGAAATGCACAATTATATACAGTGAATTGATCACACAGACCGCTATGAATTGATATCCAGATATTATCAGTTTAAGATCATAGAAAGTCCAGCATTAATTGAGCTACTGTCGTAGTTGGACTCTTGCTCCAGGCAATACTGCTGGTTTAAGAATGACAGTACTTTTGTTTGTAGATGACTGGGCTAGTCCTACAACAAGTTACAACTGTCGTCCCAACCCTCCTGGCTCACAAGCAGTACCTCACCAAAACCCAAACAGTAAAAGGTGATTTATGGCAGCCTTTATGCATGGACTCAGGAGTGCGACATCTCAAGGAGGTCGTGGTTAAATAGAGATGACCCCTTTCTCACATGAGCAACATGTCTCAGGCAAACACAGGCAAGGAAGGAGATGCAGTGAAGCTTTCAATAGGTTTTATCAACAAGACTGCAATCTACGATAGGTTGCATGGGCTGCAATGATTAGGATAATAAATAATGCAAGGAACAGAATAGTAAAAATAAGTCTTGAATATAAAGGCCTCCACCATCTTGCAATAACATAAGATGTGAAATATATGTGAAATAGGCCCTACTACCCTAGCAAGATGAACCTAATCTCTAACCTAAAGAGAGGTAGGTGTGTTACACCTAATCTGCCAGTACCATGTCCATGAGAAGAGCCTCCACGCTCGTTACCTTGGAATGAGGTCTCTAGATCAGACTCCGTAGGGACACAAAGACTGGGTCAGCATCAAGGCGATCTGTAGCATAGATAGCGTCGATGGCATCTTGTAGGAATCCCTCTGATTATCTTGTCTGTGTGAGATGTATTTATACAGATCTGTTAGGACCCCTTACGCAGGTATGTTCACTAAGAATAAATAAGAAAGCATGCTTGGGGCAGCAATTATATAAAAATTCCCTGAAAAGGTACATTATGTTGCTAGCACACAAAAGTGGGAAAGTAAATAATGTGACAACCTATGTATCTCATGTATCTTTCATCGCTGATAGTGACGCCTTTACACAATGGCACTGATAACGTGAAACTAAAACATCTTTCTAACTATAAACATGGTTGCCATCTTGGAAGAATTATTTACATAAATGTGCTAAAACAGAGCAAGCTAAGTAGGTTAAAAGTCACTAGGTGATGGGAGCACAGGCCTGCAAGCCAGAAGGCTAAGCTAACTCCTGATTCCCATTAAAACTAAATAGGATCTACTATTCTACCAAGGCTAAGAAGTGTTAAAGTTTAGACCTCAGTGCATGATTCACATGGGGTCTTCCTCCGGACAGAAGATACCTAGCAACTTGACAGTTACCACACAGCAAAATAATTCTGTATCATAAAAATGAGCAGAAACTGATCAATGAAAATATCAGAACATGGCTGCAGGTAAAACCTTTGCATAATGTTTGTTAGAGCTTCTGCTGTTCTGTCAAAGCCCCGCTTTGGCTAGACAGGTTAATATCCTTGTTCAAGGACCACATTTTCACTGAGGCACAGAGACAAGAACAGCAGTTGTCTCCTTATTGAACTCTGATTTTTTTGTTCTGAGAAGTAAGCAGGTGTCAGCAACGCCATCTGTGAAACTCATATAGGCCCCTTTTTGTTGTAAGATTAGCTAATGGACAGGGGGATTGGGGATATTAATGTAGAGAAACCCTAAATTAGATTCATAACATTACAATATTTTCAGTTGTCTTGCCTATTGACAAATATAAATAATTATTTTTATAATAACTACTATTCAGTTTGAGTGTAGTGGGATAAGATTCTTATTTTAATAAACATTCAAATATATTCCCAGCTGTTTTAGTGTTCTTAAGTGTGCCTATCTATGATGAGGGTTTGGTTTCCATTAACTATTCCAGCAAGTCTCACAGGACTAATAATAACCTAATGCTCATCTTCATCATGTAATGTTCTGTATGTCACAGGAGGTTGCAGTCCATTCGGCTCTCCGTCTTATGTTGGTACACTAACTAAGGGGCTGATTATGGCATTTGGCGGTCTGACTGCAAGACCGCTGCATGGTGGCCGCCAAAAGACTGCCATGTTGGCAGTCATGCAGACTGCTGTATTATGAGTTAACCAGCCAAACCCGCCAAAAGACAGACAAAATCTCGACTCCACCAGGGCCTTAGAGGGAGGGAATGAGACAGTCCGATCACTGAGACCGCCAGCCCGCCAACCAACCTTCGAACTTCTTCCAACTCAAAAATCACGATAGAGCTCTTCTAATGGCAGTGAAAACCACAGCAGTCGGCGGTCCATAAGGTAATGCAATACACCACATTGGATATATTTGAAAACGGCACAGATGACACACGTACACACACTCGATACACCCACCAACCACACTATAAAACACACCCTTTCACACACCACAATCCTTTGCCTCCACAACACAAAACACAACAGTAGTGCAAACAATAGGATAGGCACCACTCCACCTCACAAGAGCCACACATTCCACATCCACAATGCACCCCCCCAAAAACATATTTGCACACAATCACACTTCACTGCATGACCCCCACTCTACATACATCACCTACAATTGTTTTTCCCTATTCCCTCACTTTTTTTTACACCACCACTATTTTCCCACAAAAACACACAAGTCACCGATGAGGAGTTAAGGGTCATGGTGATTGGCGGCTCCGGACGGTTATTGCAGTGTGCAGGTGAGTGTCTCCTTTTATACTGCTCATTTACGCCTGGTGCTCCGTGATGGATGGACCTCAGCAGTCACATTGGCGGTGTGCAACCTCATAATAGGTCCAGCAGAAACATGGTCTCCACCGGCCTGTTTGTTGCTCCAGAAGACCGTGGTGGTCTGTGCTGCCTGGTGGTGGCTGCGGACTGCTAGCGATCTCCTATTTCCTGTGCCACCAATCTCATAATATGGTGGTCCGCTCCGCCAGACTGTTGGCGGTCAAACTGCCAACATGGTCACAGAACCGCCAAACTCCTATCAGCCCTTATATCTTTGGTCCAGAATGGACCAGAGAGCACTTTCTTGGGGCATGTTCTGGAGAAAAATTCAGGAAATGTGTCACCGTTGGAACATTTAATGCTAAAACCCATATGTTTTACACACTGATTTATATAGCTTTTCTGATAGAAACTGTTACTTTGAAAATAATTAATGAGCAGAAAGTAGGGTCTCTTCTCAAGAAAGACTATGAGAAGTCCTTAAAGACTAGATACTAAAATATAAACAGGTGCTGATTCTACTACTTCTAAATTTCACGCTTCATGATGCCCGTTCTCAAAACAAGGCTAGGATTACTACACAATGCAGGAAATGTGCAAATGGACAAGACTGAATGAAATGGCTTCTAGGTCTCAGAAATAAATTAAGCTTTCCAAACATAATAAATGGCAATGTGTACTTCAGTTAATATAATATAAAAATGATATTGAGATTCAGTCATGAACAATGAACATGAACGGAATATCTCTCCCAGCAAAGACACATTTAGGCATACATGAGCATTGGCATGTTCGTAATAAAGTAACAGCTTTAAGACACATAAATAAACGATTTTAATTCCTCTGAGATGTGGCCTGAGAAAACTCCTGTGAGGAGTGTTAATACTATATACAAAAGTCAATGCCCAAGTGAAAACTGATAAGTTAATATCAGGTAATTGGAAAGTACACAAGGGAATGAGACATGGATGACCCCTGTTTTCACTGGGCTTTGGCACTGGTAATCAAACAACTAGCACAAATAATGAGAATAAGACACAATAGAGATCAGATGTTGACACAGAACAATAGGCGTGTCATATCACTAAATGCTGATGACATCCTACTATCAATCCAGGATCCAGCTGACATATGGCAGGAGGTCCAGAACACATACTCTTCACTACATACACAAGAAAAGTGATAACGGTCCGACAAAGACAAACCAACTTTCCCAAAGAACCAGATGTACATAATGTAAATAAGACTAAATTAAATTTAGGCAAGGGCTGCAAACTTGTGTCTATACTATACAGTGCCTGCTGACCCACAGAGAATAAGGGGAAAAAAACTAGACAGCCTGAAAGAATCCTGGAATAACAATTTTGGTGAAAAATACGACCACAAGAGCCTGGACGGAGCTCGCGTAGCCATGCTACGCCGAACTCTGAGAATTTGCAAAAAAATTCAGTCGCACTACGTGGAGTTCCGTAGCGGGCAGAGTTTCCTGCTGCACCTGTTTGAGTGACGTTTAAGTACGTCGTCACATTGGAATTCTCACGTGAATGGCACCACGCGGTTCACCTGGGTGTGGCCACTTTTTTTTTTTTTGCTTGTTATGGTTATATCCTCTCACTATCTCTCCCATTCCACACTTTTAAAACCTATTTTCCCCCAGTTTCTTTTTATGATATAAACTTTACTCTTTTCTCCTAATTGTTTTGTGTTTTTTTGTGACTTTCTTTCTTTTTCATTTTTTTACTTTTACTTTCTTTTTTCCCCTTTCTTCTTCTGAATGCTTCCTGAACTCTTCCCCTCTGAAGTCCCCAGCACCATGGCAAACCAGGGGAGAAACAGTGCCAGGACCCCAACCGCAAGCATCAGCCGCCCTCCTTGCAGGAAGCAGCGTCCTGAAAGGGTGTAGCCCGCACCATATTTTCCGAGGTGGAGGTGGCTGCCTTGGTTTTCTATGTGCAGCGCCTGCTCCCCTCCACCCTGGAAGCAGGCCTGGGTCTGGGTACAGCCTTCGGGAGCGCCAACAACACTGGGAGAGGGTGAGCCGGGCTGTGCAACACAGCTCGGGTGTCAAGCGCGCCCAGCAACTGCTTACGCACGGTGAGCCGATATCCTGGTACGTAAAACGGACCTGTTTGACCTTCTAGGCATCGAGGTTGCGGGGCTCGCTGAGTAATAATTTTGGGTTTGCTTCTATGCTAATAGTTTCTTCCCAAATAGCAAGCATGATGCTCACACGCAGATAAGTTAACTTTATGTTACATATATAATATTATGTGATCATCATCTAGACAGGTGCTCGGTGCTAGCTAATTGTACTTGTTTTTGGCGCTTGCTTGGTCCGATTAAGAAGTAATGAAGAGACTTCTCCTGTGCCCTGTCTGAGATAGTCATTGTTAATATTAGTATTAGTGAGTTTGCCTGTTCTCTCTCTTCTCTGTGCCTTTATTTTTTGTAGCTCGTACAGTGCCAACTGCCAAGCAATTTCCCAGTAATGTGTAGTAGTTTTGTATGCATCCAATCTATGCATTGAGAGATTGAGATGAGAACTGTAGAAATCATTCATTGCAATTTATTAGTAATTCCAAAACGTAGTTTAGGAAATTTGGAGTAGGGTTATGAAATTTGGAATAGGATGGTCCATGGTACTAGTATTATTATTATACATATGGTCTGAACCTCTGATCTAGAAATGTTACTGTGTTTGCCTTTTCCTTTTAAAACAAAATATTCTTAGAGATGTCATTTATTAACAGTACTACTAATCTTTTCTAAAAACATTTCTGCCATCATCCACCATCCAGGGACAGTAAGAGGGCTGGTGGTGAGGCAGGTGAGACAGCTGAAGGTGGCCCCTCCACAAGTGCCGGGCAGATTGCTCTGCTGACTCCAGTAAGTCCCTCTTTTGTTGTTAATAATAATATTTGTTTCCCTAACCTTTACCACTCCATACTTAGAATTATTTTCTACCTTTTTACTGTGCCTGTTTCCTAATTTTTTTCCAACTCCACTTTGATTTATCTGTTTTGTAAATTCTTCTTATCCCTGCATTATCCTATTTACTTATTTTCTATATTTCAAGTTTCTTGACTTCAGACTGTCTGGCTGTAGGAGTCTGTCTGTAGCTTCCTTTCTTATGCTTTGTCAGTGAGCTTTCCCTCTCCCCTTATGTATATTATCTTGTGGAATGTCAGTAAGGATCAGAGAACCCATGTGCTGAAGATTACAAGCCCATGTAAGATATTCTTCACATGTTTCGTGAGAAGGCTTTCTTTTTCTTGCTCCAGCTCAATCATAAAAAAAAAAGGAAAAAAAGGTGTTATTGAACATGGTCATGTAATTGTTTGTACCATCCAATGTTCTGTATGTATTATTAGTATACTAGCAGTTGATGACGGCGCAACATGGTTGGTAGTATGAGGAGAATGGCCCCATTGCATTAGCCAACCAAGACCATATGCCCTTCATTGACCAATTCATGCACCCTTTTATTTCTCTTGAAAAACACAGATTCATCAATAGCTTGTTCTGCCCCTCCATTACCAACATTTTTTTTTTTTACTATTTGGCTTTTAAAAAATTGCCAACCAACAAAAAGCCCACCTGATATTTTGATAGAAGAGTAGTCTGTAACCGAAATATAGTGATGTATTGCGGTTGTATTTTGCCATTACAAAAAACAATAGAGATAGGCATATGTGACCTCTAAATTGTGTAACATTTTTTTCTAGCTGCACCAGTCCCAGGCCAGCAATGCCAGCGCAGACGTGGCTGCAGGAGTGGATGAGGGGGAAGTCCCTGCATTGGCGGGCGGTTGTAAAACCTATTGTTTGCTTATTGACAATTTGCAATATAGTCAGTACAAGGGTGTACTAGTGTTGTTGACTCACTCATCAACACCCTGCTTTAGAAGATGTAGCAAGAGTTAAGTAACTATTAATGGCTCTTCTATCTGCACCTCAGCAGATTAAGGTTCATAAAATGAACTTGAACTATGAGGTGTTTTGGAAAATTGAAAGAAGGATGGAAGGAGAACAGATGGGTAAAAAATATAATGATTGAAAGGATGTGAGGATGAAAGGGCGCATAATAATCTTAAAGGTGGGTGATGAGGAGGATGATAGAATGCATGGGTGGGTGAAGGATGAATGAATGGGTATACGGGTGAAAGGATGCCAGCGGAGGTGGAGGAAAGGGTATGGGTGAAAGGATTCCTTGCCTGGATGGGTAAACGGACTCCTCAGTGGGTTAGATATCTGGGATGGGTGAATGGGTGAAAAGATGCATGGGTGGTTATTGGGTAAATGGATGTTGGTGAGAGGTTAGTAGAGAGCCATGTTTGAAATTTGAATGGTTTAAATGGCGAAGGACTGGATGAGAGATTGTAAAGCTTAGCTTAGCTTATATGGTGTGTATCAAAGCCAAGGGTGAAGAATAAGAGTACTAGAAGAGCAAATTTGCAATGATGAATAGATAAATGCTTGGAATTAAGTTTTTCTCAATAGGGATGTTCTTGTCACCTACTTTACTTGCTTGGAATGTTTTTTTCTGAAAGGTTTGATTCAAAGGGTTTAATGGTATTTCAGAATATCCCCCTGACTCACAGTATTTTTCAAGCAAGGCAGGTAGTATGTATCCCAGCATCCATTTACCATTGCCTCCCTCCCTCGCTATGACCTTTCACCCATGATGACCTAACAGCTGCATGGTTAAATTCGGCAGAATCTGCACTGCAATGTTGGCTGTGCAATGGACGAATGTCAGCTTAAGTTAAGTTAATGTGTCAAACACTTCAGTGCATGGCAGTGCAAAAACAAGGTGTGTTTCCTTTTCCTCCGAGTGCCCACTGGGATAGTCACTTCCTAGTACTTCACTCCTTCCTTTAATCTTTTGTTCAGTTCTGTCCCAGACTTTTGAATAATTTGAAAAATCCAATCTTTGCTTGTGCCACATTTTTCAAGCCAAGTAATAAATGTAATTCTTCATGGCTTTCATAACAGATTTACTTCTGTCCTAATTTTTCCCTGTCAACATTTGCCCACACAGTGAGTCACACTACAAGCCAAACTGTAGGCACATGATGATGATGCTGAGGAACTGATTGATCAGTAAAGGGTGTACTCTACCTACCCATCATAATCCCCTCTACCTTGCCCTGCAGTTGAGTATGTAAAGAAGATTCCTTTCCTTACTGCAAAGCAAATTTATTTTTGGGGAAAAAAGTAGTTATTACAAAGAGTGGTGGAGGAGGGGAATGAGGACAGTGAGTAAAGTGGTCCATAAGTACTTGCCATGATTTTCTTGAATGGGATAGTCTGTGACAATGCGAATGCGCCAATCATTCATTAATCCTGTACTGCATCGCGTTTCCCCCCGCCTACCTATGGCATACAGGATGTCTGTCTGATTGATTATATTATACTACATAGTGTGTTTCATTGTTAGTATTCATCAGCCTTGTAGTCCAGGTACAAAAAAAAAACGGGGTCATTGGAATGAGATAATCTTCTGGTACAGTTGCACCAGCTGCAGACAGTAACGAGTATGACTACGGCACCAGCTGAGCTAGCAACGCCACCATTAATTTAGCACAACAGAAGAGAGAAGAATACTTGTACTCCATAGTACATAATATGGCTGTGACAGTTATCAACTTAAAACTGAATGGCCTGGGGTGACCACCAAATGTACTGCTACTGTGCCCCTATACTACATGATTTTAAACAAGTGTTTTGCTCAGAGCATTGTTTACAATTTCTCTTTTGTCTTTCTTGATATAGCTATTCCTGCTGGTCCACCATCACAACAGGAAATAGCAGCCTTGCTGTGGCAACAGCGAGGCTGCTAGCCATACGGGCCGAGTACCAGCAGCTGGTGATCCTTGAGGAAGAGGAGGATGAGGTGGCAGCAGTTGTTGCCAGTACTCAGGTCCCAGCCAGGCCCCAGCGCCTCCAGCCCAAAAACACCTCTGCCACAGTGCCAGGACAGCCGTCTGCCACCATATCATCCGTGCTGCTCCCCCCTTGGAGACCGTGTTCCAACAACGTGTCCTTTGGAGTGTGGCAGTGTTAGAGGCCTGTCAGGCACGTATGGAGGTGCTCCTCAGAAGAATCCTGGTCCGCCTTTAGTGCCCTCCTCTGTCCCTTTTTAACCTTTTATTTTGGTGAGTTGGACTTGTTGTGGGTGGAGAGGGTGGGAATGGGTTTTTGTGAAACTTTTCTATTTTTTTGTGTTATTCTTAATTATCACTGTGGACAAATGTACAGCTTTTTTTGGAACATTGGTTGGGGGGAAGGGACATTTGTTTGGGGATAGGGGAAGCCAGTTGTGGGTGGAAGAAGTGGGTATTTATTCTTTTTCTTAGGGGGAACATAAATAGTTATTATACAGTTCTTTATGCCTAAAATCTTTTTTGGGGTGTTTTACTTGACACTGCTGCCTTTACGCAGTGTTTTTTTTTCAAATCCGTTGATAGTGTATTCCTTTTAGTGCACCATGCTTAAAAATCTGCTGATAGTGTATAACAAGTATTTATGTGGTTAGGTAACCTTGTCCTAATACTTTCCTAGTCTCTGCAGTGCATTCTGCAAAATTAGACCTAGAAGAGTGGGGCAGAGAGATTTGCCATTGCCAATTATATTGCCTAAACTAAAAGTACAACAATGCTCCATAATTCACTTACCTGAATGGATGCATCTGCAGTCTTCTTGAAGTGCCCCGTCAATCTTCTTGGGTGCCTGCCTGAAGCGGTCTGATAAGGTAAGCATGAGTTTTATGGTGCAGGAGAAAAGAAGGTCTGCGGATTTTAAAACAGAAATGATTATCATGATATTGTAGAATCAAGAAGGATGGAATGGAAGGTAAGCTTCATGAGGAGTAGTGTACCAAGAAGACTCAGAGGTGGTAGAGCAAGAGCAAAGACCTTTGCGATCATTCATTTTATGACTGATGTGCGATCAATTAAGTGAGAGCAATTACAACAACCAACAATCACAGACAAGTGTCAGCAGGTATCGGGATTATCAAACTCGCAACTGTCATGCTCATTATGACATTCAGCCTAGAGCACATGCATAATGTGACAGTATCATCCATCACATATCTGTCTCCGCCAGTTCCCTACAACAGGCCCCCCCCACCCAACCACATAGTTTCAAGTTTGAGCCAGCCAGCAGACACACACAGCAGCATTGCATTTCCCAAATAAAGTAATTGACGCACCTCTCACCACCAGTCCACAGATTGGAGTAGGCCTCTTAGACTCATCCTCACATCATCCATCTTGATTTCTATGAAGTTGATAACTTCAGTCTTCTGGCTGAAGACTGTCAAATCACGCTCCGATTCCTTCCACCACCCTCCAGACTTTAATTAAAGATTATTATGTCCAACTTAATACCAACTGCTCCTGAGAGTCACAGTCCCCCGACCCAATTGAGACAGAGCGAGCTGGAGCGCATAGCTGTGATTAACAACAAGAGAAACATTGAATAGTTTTTTTTTTACTGGACTAGAATTTTGTTTGTTAGCTAAATGGACTGGTTGGGTCTTCTTCGACAAATTTGAACCAGAAAACAAAGCTCCAGAAAACAAAGCAGTGTGAAAACACTGGCAAACAAATTTCACTAAGTGTCAAAGGGCAAGGGAAACAAAATCACCTTCAAGAAAAGAATTATCACCCATTATTGTTATGCCACCAACACTTTAAATCAATCATGACACAACACAAGCTAGTGTAATAATATAGTTAAACAATATAAACACCCACTCTTATTATCTGCCACCACTAAACATGAGTCACACGAACCATCTTAACATTGAAACAAGTATCCCTCATTAAAAAATTGTTGAGCCATATAGCATTACTTACCTGTTCCAAACAAGCATAGTGGCACATTGCTGATCCTCTTCGATTCAGTAAATGAAACACACATTGGCCAGTAGGTTGAAAATCAAATATCTGGGGAGTCCTGCAAGGGGATAAAAAGGAAGGATAGACACAGAATTGAGGCAGGCATTCTCTCTCAAATCTCCTTGAAGTGATTTTGGAGAGTCTGCGGGCCTCTTCAATGCACACTGTCCCAACTCCAATTTGGTCATACATGTGCCTAAAACAGTTGTTTCATTAGTCATTTAGCCCTGCCTTTAGAAAACAATCAAATGCACATTTTGGGGATACTCTTCTTGTTGTGGTTGCTGGTGTTGATTTTGGCTGCTGCGAGCCAACAGCACTGTCCACAGGCTCTATGGAAGTTGTATGCTGCACCCCAGAACTTCTGCCAGAGAGTGGGCCTCTAATTTCCAGCTGTTCTTTTTCTAGGTCTCTGGCTTGCCCAGCAATTCATGTCTTCTAGGTTGAAACATCCCCATCTGAAAAAGGAATGAAAGTGGCCAGTAATTGTTTGTACTGTGGGTCAAGAATTTGCAGCCTTGTATTAAGAGGTAAACGAAGGATTAAGCTCTCCGCCAACTCATGCACGTCTGTTTTTCCATCCACACCTGCGTATGTTTCAGACACCTCCTTTAGCTGTTTCTGAAGCATATGCACCAATGGGATAGCTTGGCCCATTGTACAGTCCTCCTTGCTAACTTCCCATGTGAAAATTTCAAAAGGAAGCAGCATCTCTGTCAGGCATTTGACCAGGCCCCATTGGTCCATCTCAATGATCATGTCTTTCACGGTTGCATTCCCTCTTTGCATGACATACATTGATCGGTCTGTGCTGCTACCGTAATAAGTAGAATTCAACGTGTTGGCACCTCCTGTATGTGAACTTTAACTGTCATTCTGGATAATCCTCAGCAGCTTGTGGGCTTTAAAAGAATGGCTAAAATGAGTGCAGATTCTTCTGCATGTGGACAGTAAGTTGCTGACTCAGTGTTCTTTTTTGAGGAAGTCCTGTACAATGATGTTTATGCAGTGAGGCAAACACAGAACCCTGAAATATCCACTGTCTGACATGGCCTTAACTATATGACTGCCATTGTCCGTGGCAACAAATCCAATGTTAAGTCCTTTGGGGTGCAGCCAGTCAAAGACCTTGTTGTTAAAGTCATCCAAGATGTTTGGAGTTGTATGGTATTTCTCCACGGCAAGCATAGCTACTGTTGCATGTTTCCGAGCACCATTAAAAATGTCAGCTGTGTCAACACCTGCAGATATCATATCTCTAACCCCCACAAAAGAGACCCAGTGTGCAGTGATGCACATTTAATCAGTGGCTTGGCAACTGGTCCACATGTCTGTCGTCAGATCGATTGTGTGGACAGCACTCTGCTGCAAAGCTTGTCCAACCAATTCCAGCACATTGTGATGTAGCGCTGGCACAGCAACTCTGGTGAAATTGGTCCTGCTGGGAACCCTCCATTTTGGGCAGATAGTCACCACAAAAGAAAAAGGGAGGAAGTTCAGTGCTAACATTTTAGCCAGCTTCCCATTTTCAAACGTGCCATTGGGTGGTTGCGTTCGTACTGCCTCCCCTGCCTAAAGATGGCAGCACTAGTAGCCTGGATTTTTTTCTTTGCTGGTGCCACTGATGCAGGCGACTTAGAAGGTGGTGGTAGCCTCAATGTGCATCTCAGAGGGGCAGCCACTGTATGTTCTTGCCTTGGTGTTTCGACCTGACTGAGTCTTCCTGTGCCACTGTGATGTTGCTGATGTGGGCAACAATGCTACTGTACTGCTGGGGAAAGGGCTGATTTGTGTGAAGAAAATGTTACCCTCTTCTTCACCTTCCACCATGATCGGATCAAATTCCCTGCTTTCCACAGCTTCACTAACACCACTTGCAGGCTTTTGGCCGCTAAGGTGCGCCTCCCAACAGATTGCATGGTGTTTTCTCAAATTTGTTGTTTGGCCTCTGGTTCCATAGTTTGCACCAAGCTTACCCCGACTAACATTTGCTCGGCAAATGGAGCATATGGCAATGTTTGGCTCCTTTTTACTACCCGTAAAGAAGTCCCAAACTGGGGAGGTCATCTTTCTGACACTGGGGCCACTGTCAATGTCTGAAGAAGTGACAGTAGGTGGTTGTTGTTATGATTACATTTTTCTCTCTGCAGTGCCTTTGGATGGTGGTCGCACCCGGGGCCTTGTAAATATGGAAGCTGCTGGAGGTGGTAGTATGCCTCGGGGCAGGTTGAGAAGATGTGGTAATGCATGACTCCGCTGGGGCTGCGCTAATATCCATGATGACTGGCTCGTCGATAGACTCGTCATCATCCTCCTCTTCTTCATCACCCATAACTCTAAGGCTTTCAGGAAACTTCCTTTTCATTCCTTGCCTCTCCTGGTGTGTCTCAGACTGAGATGGCATCCAAGTGGAGTCTTGATCGTTAGAAGTGGGGCTTGAAGAAGAAGATGGCGGAAATCTGGAAGACAGTGGATCTTGTGAAAGAGGGGCTTCTTCGGCTTCCTCTGTATGAAGTTCAACATCGTGATGTGCTCCTACTTTGGGAAGAACTGCTATTGCTGGCTGCGGCTGCAGCTGTTGCTGTCCACTGGCTTAAGTTTCCAGCATCCATTGGGTACTACTTTGAGAAAGAGATAAGTTCAATTCTACGTCAATGCTCGTCGGCGTTCCTGTGATTTGAGGGGCTGCCTCTGTGCCAGACATGGGCTTGTGCCTAGTTTGGAATGGGGCTGCTGATGCAGGAGTGCTGCTCCCAGCTTGCTCCCCAGAGGCTGGTGCAGCAGGCACCCGTTTTTGCCCAAAAAAGGTCTGCAGCGGCATACCAGTGGTGGGAAGCTTCTTCTTATCATTGGCCACTTTCTTGGTAGCAGCTTTCTTTGGGGCCATCTTGAAGCTGTCAGTTAGCAGTAACACTTAGCTTCACAAGCTGAAGAGATGTCCATGTGGTCGTGAGTGTGGTCACGCTTCACGTCGTTCACAGGCCTTCTGTCTGGCAGTACTGTGGGTGATGTCTCTTTTTCTTTCATGCATGTAAAAGCAAACATGCAAGAAGAATCAACTAACCCTGGAATTGTTGCAGTTGCATTAGTAATAGAAACAATATAATTGAATGGTTACTTAACTCTTAACCAAACGTATAAATAATTATGAAATACAGTGTATCCATTCATGAAACCACACCAACATTAACTTTCATTATCACGTATACTTATGAAGGATAAGAAAGAGCAACAACTACAATCTCACGGCAAATGAGAGCCCAGTTAATTCCATTAGATTCGTATTAAGAGACTTTTCAACAGAGACAGACCTGGAACCAGTCTGCCAAAACTTTGAGACGGTTATGTTACCAATTTTTAAAGCTCGACCAAAGGCAAATATCTTGACCAGTACCTTGGGTACTCCTGTACAGCCTCCAATATGTAAAAGGAAAAATCCCCCTTCTGCGACAGGGGCAGCTCCCCCGGAACACATTACAAGCAAAATAGTTTGGCTCCTCCGCTATTTGTAATCTATGCCATAACGGTGTCCCAAGATTTGAAACATGTTGTTTTAATCTACCCGGCACCAATTGCTCCATCGTCACAGGTGGCTGCGCACTATTTGTCTTACCTTTTCTTTTAGTACAGCTTCTAATCTATTACAAGCCTTACTCATTCCGCATAATGAAATGTTTTATGCTAGAATTTTCAACTATTTTAAGTGTTTTTTAACTTTGTATTAGCGTAACCAATTTGTTTACCAAAGTTTAAATCTGTTTACTACCATTATGTTTCTTCTTTTAATACAATTATGTATTATTTTATACGGATCTCCATTGGAGTTCCGTAACATAATAAATTTGACTTGACTTGACTACAACATACAGAATGTAACTGTTAGCTTTGTATGCATCAAGTTGGCATGTGACATTCAGGGAGGTGCTGGTGACAAATGGAATAATAATCGTTGAATAATGTAATGTTATGTAAAGTAGTGCAACTCTACACCTATGGCAGACATAGGGCTAATGGGGAAAATTGGATTTTTTTTATTTAAAAAAGTAGTAATTTATTTTAAGAAAATTCTAAAACCAAGAAAAAAAAATATTTAAACATTATTATTATGCTTCTATAATTAAATTAAATAAAGTTTGTGAAACAAATTGGAGAAAAGAATAAACTTTAAAAAAAAAAAAGTTTTCTATTGTTCATGTACTAGGGGAATGGGACTACCATGAAAAACCACAGGGATTTGGAAGGCAAGGAGTGGTGGAGGTGAAAAAAAGGGAAAAAATTTGATAATAAAATATTTAAAAATGCTTATACAGTACATTTAGTAATAAGAATTGACCTACTAGGCCTGAATAACACACAAAATGACCGCCAGTCACATGGTCAAACAACAACCAGCCAGGAGGCATGGCCACCACAACAAAGAAGAACACATGCAGGCCTAAAAGCACACTAGCTACCTACACAAAAAGGCTGCCAGCCACATGGTCAAGCAACAATCAGCAAGGAGGCATGGCTACCACCACAGAGAACACATGCAAAACTACTGGCTGCCTACACAAAACGGCCACCAGCCACATGGTCAAACAACAAGCAGGATGAATAGAAAAAAAACACATATAGGTATAGGACTATCATTGACTATACAAAAAGAGCCCCTGGCCACATGAAATGGGGAAGAAAGAAAATGGTGGCCTATGACAAACACCCCCCCCTTTCTTGGCCAGACAAAGAAGCCATTAGTACAGGAGTAAACAACAGCATTAAGTCAGTAATTCCAAAAACTTAAATTAAAGGGACTAAAAATGTTACAACACCCATCATACAAAGGCATCATGGGGCATATTTATACTCCGTCTGCGCTGAATGTGCGTCAAAAATTTCGACGCACATTCGGTGCAAACCTTGCCCCATATTTAAACTTTGACGCCCGAGCCCGCAGACGTCAAAATCCCGCCGTGTGCGTCATTTTCTGGATGCAGGAAACCGCCTTTCGTTAATGATATGCAAGGTAGGCGTTCCCATCCAAAAAATGACACAAACACCCGTGCATCGTATTTATGCTACCGCGCAAAAATCCTGCACGGCCGGGAGGCAGAGTCGGAAAATGACGCACAGTCCAATTTGCGGGTCAGGGCAGGCGTTAAAATGGGGCAAACACACCTGTATTTAATGAAACCACACAGAAACAACAGCAGAGCAGCCAAAGGAAGGCATGGAGGTGCTTCTCATCCAGCGTGCGCACAGACGCAGAGCACAGTAACAACAACAGCAGCTTCCACAACACCAGCAGGGACCCCAAAGGCAACGCAGAAGGCAGGAGAGGATATTCCACACCAGGACAACCCTTCATAGCCTCAGGGAACATGACATCATCCAGAGGTACAGGTTGAACTGGCAAGCCATTCAGCAGCTGAAGCGTAACATTGAGCCACAGTTGGCATTCAGCTTACAGACACCATGCACCAACCCACCAGAAACCAAGCTGCTAGCTGTACTACACATGTTGGCAAGTGGCTCCTTTCAAACCACTGGCGCCCTGGTTGCTGGGATCTCACAGCCATCATTCTCCGCCTTCCTGCCCAAGGTACTGGATACCATCATCACACTCACACCCCGCCACATCTGCTTCCCAAACACACTGCAGAAGCAGCAGGAGACCAAACAGGGGTTTTACCTCATTACTGGATTTTCACACGTCCTTGGTGCCATTGACTGCACACATGTACGCCTTGTGCCACCTGCTTCAACTGATCATCTATACCGCAACAGGAAGCACGCACACTCTATCAATGTGCAGGCCATTGTGGATCATCAGGGATTGATCACCAACATCGTGGCAAAGTATCCTGGGAGTGTACATGATTCATTCATCTTCCATCACTGTATCATCAATCAACACTTCCAGGATGGACGATATGGCAATGGACTACTTGTTGGTAAGTACAGAAACCTACTTATATACACACTGCACAGCAACCCTCTAGGACACACAACACATACACCATGACAGCGACATGTGGGCAGGAACACACTGAGGTTGTGACACCGCTAGGCATGTTTGATAGGTCTGCAGTGAACTTGTCATACATGTGAAATTAGTGTACAGTCAAATGTTAAGACGTCAATGATCACAACGTATGGAGAGGTTTGGCTCATTGTCACCTTGCAAAATGTAAGCGTCTCACTGATGTTTAAATTAATCCATTGCATATGTCTAAAGGTATGGGATGTCCAGGGTACATAGATGCTAACGTGTTACGACCACTGTGAATTTGAATCTGTGTATGGAACTATCATCTCACCCCGGGTGAAGACACAGGGACACCTGCAACACAAGTCACAATGCTAGGGAGTACCCACTGTACTGCAACTCCCAAAATATACTGCTGACAACTGGTCAGCAGGCAAACACTCGTTCAGTCAAGGAAACAACCCAATGCTGATGGTACATCCTAGAAGTTTAGGAATCAACACAATAACACAAAAGAGTCACAGACAACACAAGACAACTACTGCCATGCAAGGTGATATTAATGGGGCAAGCTACATCAACATGATCTCAATAATTTTCTATTTCAGCTGATCAGGGGTATGGGATCCAGCCATGGATTATGACACCATTTGGCAACCCAAGCACTGCAGCAGAGCGTGCCTACAATGAGGCACACAGGAGGACACGCACCATAGTCGAGAGGACCTTTGGCATCCTGAAGTCGAGATTCAGGTGCCTCTACATCACTGGTGGCAGCCTCCTATACTCACCAGAAATGGTCTGCAAGATCATTTTAACATATGCCATCCTGCACAACATTTGTGTACGAAGGAACATTCCCCTATTAGAACCAGAGCCACAAATGCCTGAAGAGGAGGAAGAGGAGGATGCTGGCCAGCAACATGAGGGGGACCAACCAAACACAGCTGCAGGATTGCGTAGGTGCCAACATATTGTCAACAATTTATTTTGAATCAACTCACCATCACCACTGTATCAACATATGTAATTAACACCTATAATAATCACCATATCATGGACTGGGTAATCATTTTTGCTCACCTTTATCTCTAACTATCAGAACAAGAGTGTACCCTCATGGAGCATTGCTGATATACCGATCAGGACACAGAAATTTCCAAAGCAATTGTGATGCGTATTATTCAACAGTCACATTCACACACACTGTAAATGACATATATCCTGTACATTTCACCTTTGAAGGGCAATAGCAGAGGACCACACCTATTTCACACATACATGTTGGCAACATGATTCATTGCAGCATATGGCACACAACTAAGACACCATCAGTCAATGATGGAACAAAACACATCATACATGAGGCAGGGGATATCCAATTGCAACAGTAACATTAATGTATGGCCACACCCTTGACAGCAGTAACTGTTACATCACCTATCTTTGCAAGGACCATGTGTGACTAGAATTCCATATAAGCAGGACATAGAGAGCACAAGCACCACACCTATGACAAGCATTGCGCACATGACATTCCATGTACATGTCAGCCCATGTCCTTAGTCCTGACACACCCATGTTCCTGGTCTCACCCCACCCATCTTAAGAGGTCCCTGGAATGGTAATATGTGTACCCAGATATTCCCTCCTCTACACACACACACACACAGACTAACAATATTAATCCAGTGTGCTTCAACCTTTAGTATGGTATGCCATAGTCATTGTACATCTGTCTGCATGGACGTCAGGTTAAATAATGCACTGGCTAGTAGTCTTTATGCCCTGTTCTCACCTGTAGTTTGCTTCCCATGTGAAAGGTACTGTTGGCCATTTGAACTCAAATCTCACCTACAGGACATGTGAGAAACTGATGCAGCACACACCTGTGAGCACCTCCATGCAGACCAGCCATTTGAACATGCACTGCCTTTGCAGATGCTTAGAACAGCATAGAAGCTGCCATTTTTTCGATTGCACTGTTATGCATTGCTAGAAAAATAAGCTGTGTAACTCAGCCTTGGGTTTATGTGTCACCTTCCAAAACACAGGACAAACACAGTTTTCCATGTCAACTGTCTTGTTCTTCCTCCGACCAGTCTTAGTCAGACCACTGATTGACCCAGCATCCTGAAAGCCTGACTGGCACCTGTCTGTGCGTTACCCTAAAGGTTCCTTGTGGCTACATATGTATCATACTGGCGTTCCCAACCCTCACATTTCTCCAGGGCTATTTTGTCAGGTGGTTCTTCAATGCATACTCAAATAAGTTATTTAGCATAATCTGCTTATTTATCATACCATAATTGGGAACTTGTCTCCAAATACCCAAATCATGGCCTATCCCTTGTCTGGGTCTCATGTATGCATGAGCGACAAAGTGCGACAGTGTATCATGGCCGTATGTGGGGATTGGGTATGGTGCCTCCAGCAGAACCAGCAACCTCTGATAACGTGCATGAAAAGTCCACATGTTAGGACCCTGACAGTTCACACACTGATTCACATTGCTCACAACATATTGATAGGCTGTGCGTGGCGAATAGCTGCGGGATTAATCAAAACAGAGTCTATGATGTTCCCAGATGCAGTGGGAACTTTACAGGCCAACCTGTGTACAAATGTTGTAATGACAAGACTCCTAAAATATGATCTCACTCAGCACACCAAGGGTGCCCTGTTGACAGTCTCATAACACGTCTTCAGTGACAGGGTGGGACCATCCCCATGTGGGTTCTCATATCCTCTTTGGCTTTACTTCCATTGATCTCCGAAGGATACTCAGTAGCTACAGGAATAGCCGCCACTGACTCATGACTAGACCTGGACGTAACTGTGACAACATAGACCCCTAAAAATATACACGATCAACATTGGCCCACACACATGAAATAGACACCTCTGTGCTATTGATCACTGGAAATATGTGGCCGCGTGCTGCTTGGTCTGCTGGTCCGCCACTGCCACAGGGGAGTTGTGGCTCTGTCATATGACCACAACTGTGGCGTGATATTACAATTGTGGTTCACCTTTGGCTTTCCGTGTCAATAACACGGTACCCACTTAGTTAGTACATGTGCCTGACTCATGGTGGGTTCACCAACAAGTGCCTAGGAAGCAGTATCCAAAATTCCAGGACATGTGATGGGCAAGTTTTGGACCATTGACATGAGCAAGCGTCTGCTTTCTATCCGGTGCATGCTTTGTCATTTGTGGTGTTTACGTTACCCAAAAACTAGAAAGTGCATACAGCAGATGTTGCTACATGTATGACTAACACATGTCCTCTCTCATTTCCATACTGACTTGCATCTGAGGGTTGGACACATTGACTCCACATTCATACAAGCATATTTGCAATAATGCATCTTTTGATGCTCACATAGTGGGTCAACAACAATATTAGTAGCCAATGCACACACATTGAGCCATAGGCATTGAGGTATTGTACTTATGTGCATCACCTTGCTATCCTCTCCTGACGCTAAACATACCCAATTTGTGCAATACAGATATGTAGGCCAGACGTTTGGCCACCTATTGCGTCAGTCAAGAGTGAAAATCCTATACATGAAGTGGCAGATCATGGTCCTCTGTAGTATGATGTGTCATATGTGCCCATACACCGTCATGACCAAATTGGGTGAAATCAGCCTATCTCAGTATTGTCACAACTGTAAGAATACATTAAAATATTAAAATGACCCAAACCCAATTAATGCCAGAAATGTTGCCGCATAAGTGTCAAAAAATGACGCACATGCGCCAAAAAATGACGCTTGTGGACGAAAACGACACATAATGCCCTGAAATAACCATTGCCCCTGAGCTGTATCTTCCACACTGTACCTCAGAAAATTGGTTAAGTGTGAAACTATTTCCAAACATATGGATGCGGGCTCAAATCTACTCCTGTGTGTCAAAAAAAAATGACGTGCAGACTGCGTCAAAATATTTTGACACATGACGATAAAAAACCCTGCCATTTTAGGCATGAAGTGATGTAACAGGATATCCTGTTTACAGATTATGTACAGTGGGTGTACTTTCACTTTCACTTTGCAGTCTGTGATATTTCCTGTGTGGCTGTGTCTCAATTTGTCTCTGTATATTTAGTGAATTTGTCTCCTGTGTGGTCTTTATATTGTCTTTTTGTGAATAAAAACTTGTTGTAGTATCCTGTCTGAGTGTTTTTTGTGCTCATTTGTGTTGTAAAGTGTTGTCTTTGTTTTGTTGAGAGTCTGTTGTGGGTAGTTTTAGTTTGGGTATAGTTGGGCTGTGTTAGTTGTTTATTTGAATTTTTCCTGTTCTACTTTCCCCCTATTCTCCTTTGTTCCCTTATATACCCTATTTCTCTTTTGCTACAAAGATGTTGGGTAGGCCTCGTCTTGGCAAGATGGGAGAGGAGGAGCTGGGTGGATTCATATGGCTGGTGTGCCATTTCCTACCCCTAACGATTGAGGCAGGTGGGCGGGTGATACAGGGGTATCACACTGAGGCACGGAGGCTCAGGTGGGCAAAGGTGTTGCATCATCTGCAACGGATTTATCAGACACCAAGAAACGATCACCAGCTGAAGCACCGCTGGGCTGACCTTGTCTCCAGGGAGCAAGATCTGCTGGACCACCTGGGGATTGTGATTGGTGGCACTGTTGGTGAGTACAAATCATGTTAATGTGCATGTTTAAATGCTCTGTAGTGACATCAGCTGATTTTTACAATATCTGCCGGCAATGTTGTGGAGTGTGTGGAATGCTTCTGAAACATACAGGGTCATATATCTACTTTGTTAAGGACCACAATTGCTAGCTGGTAGGAAGCAAGAGCTCTGCAAACTTACTGAATACATTTGCATTATGTAAGTTAGTGCCGCCTTTGTGTCAAACAGCAACACAAATCAGAAGCCAATTATGTATAGATATACGCCACAGTTGCCTGTGAGGTATAGAAATTCCCAAATCATTACCATCATTTGTTGACGCAACAGCTAGACTGACTTTTGAAACACAACATGAGGCTGAAAATGAGTGCAGGCTTCACGTCAATTGATGATAGCAATTTGGCCAGAACATATGTCTCATGTGTATCTGGTGAGTGTGTAAGGAAACCGATCATGGAAATTCCCAAAATCTTAGGGATTATTGTGTCCCTCCTTCATTTCGGATACATGTCTGATCTGGATTTGGACACATAGGGAACAAGTTCTAGCTGCGGTCAGCCAACATCTTAGACTAGTATTTGGAGTTTGTAGTGCCACATTTCGATTAGGGATGGCTGGCCAAAGGTATGCACATGGGTTCATATCTCTATGGTTGGTGCTATTCATCAGAGCTGTGCCACATCAAATGAAGAAACTGTAACAGCATGAGGGCTAACAACTGTCCCTGCCCCTCTGTAGATTGTACCTGTGTGTCATAAATTTGTCATGGTCACAATGGCTGGTTGACTGGTAATGCAGTCCTCACAGAAAGTGGCTTTGGATGTCTCTCATGGATACACATGAAGAGACTAATACACTCCAGTATTATGTCTGCTCACTAATGAAGGAGCATGTTTGCCAACACATGATAGTTAGGGCCACTGCATGTGTGCAGGTATGTGTGTATCACTCACTGTAGACCCATGGTATGTACACGTTAGCAGTGCTATGTAGGATGCAGTATCATCATTTCTGAGAGGCTTTACTTTCTGATGTAATCTTACACCTAGTTTTTGTCTTTGGAATTGTTGTACAGTGCCCGGACATTGAGCATATTTCTCCCTTCCATGCCTTACAGGTGGACCGGCACCCTACACTGTTGGCGAGGTGGCTCGTTTCGAGGACCCAGACAACTCCAGTAAGTGTTGATGTGTGTGTTATGTGTTGTGTTTGCTGGTGATGTGTGATGGACTCCTGTGTGTTGGACACATAGCAAGGTGTGATGCGATGGCCAATCATTTGTTTTGTTCCATGAGTGGAATATCATTTTATCACCGTCTTTGAGTTGGCCAATCCTTATCCTATTGTCTTATTTAGGTATTGTAGGTCAGTCCTGTAGGCACGGCTTACTGGTAGTAAATGATGTGGACAAAGGTCTGCATTTCCAAACATGAGTGGCAATGGGATTGGTCAAGGGTTTGCTGTCTCCTATTTGGAGATCCTCCTTACCTGTGGTGTGTGTGCTGAGCCAAACACATGTCCAGCTTTCTTATGCTTCCTGGGTGTCCTTGTTGTTAGAAATTATTAGTTGTTAGTCCCCCCCCTCAAACACAGGCATAGGTTTGTGAATAGTGTACCTAGGACTGATGATACAAGTTTGGTACACAGACATGTAAATCAGTGAATCACTTGCCTGAACCTAGCATACACACTCATGTTTAGCACATGATTACTATACTGGCAAGTCCATTTACAACTTGCAGATCATGTGGCCCTAGATTTCCATCCCGTACAATGACATTTGTAGCCCTGGCAGTAGTGGAGGATGTGCAGCATGATTGTTAGCTGACAACTGGCAGAACATAGATGGCAAATGCATGGCTGTTGTTACCTATCTTGTAGGGTATGGATGGGCTATGTGTGATAGGACCTTTGTAGGCTGGCTTGCCATGTACTTCCTCAGGGACAATCAGTGATCTGTGTGATGATATGAGCTGTTACAAGTACAATAGATGTATTGTCTGATTTACTTCTTGTGCCATTTCACACAATGCAGTACCTAATGTTAGATTTTCTATTTGTCTTAGCAGCTGCAAATATGACACCCATCCAGGTCAGGGAGTTTCAACGGCGGGCAATGAGGTACCAACACATACTTCAAGTCAAGTCTGGGTACTGCAAAATGGCCCGCAGATATCGCCATGAACGAGCCTCCGGAACCTGGAGGGCATTTCCACAAGGCGGACCTTCTTTGCTTACCACAACCACCACCAGCACCACCACCACTACCACCCAGGTGGCACCACCAGCAGCTGTGACCGTTGCAGGAACATCCACAGCAACTGCTCCAGGCCCAAGCACAGCACCACCTGCAGGGTAGCCCACAGCCATGGACAATAGACGGCCCCATACTTCCTCGGCTGGCACCCAGACCACCCCAGCTGCAGCCATTGACCCTGCTGCTTTTGGACAAATGCAGCGAAAATTGGACTGTGTCCTCAGGAAGATGAGCTGACTGCGGCAGGAGGTGTGACAGGTCAACCGGCGGGTGCGTTCGATCAAGAGGACCCTCCGGAGGGCCAACCTGTAGATAATCAGACAGTCATGATTCCCTCCCCATCCTCATCTTTCCTGGTTCTTATACTTTGTGGGTTTAGGCAGCTTAGTGTTAGGTTAGTATAGGATGTTAGTTTAGTTCGTTTTAGTGGGTGTGGGGTCCTGAATATTTCTACTGTTTATTTTTAAGTGTGTGGGTGGCAGTGTTGGGGTTCTTGTGTGTTTACAAAAAAAAAAAATTAAAAAAAAAAACAATTATAACAAAAAATTACAAAAAAATATATATTTGTTTAGTATAGGATAGTATGTGTTTAGGTTATTATCTGTTGTCCTCCATGCGTCCCGTCTCATAAGGGGGGTGGGGAGATTGATGTTTAGAATGTTTAGTTAAATGTGAAGTAAGTTTAGCTTAGGTTAGTTAGGGACAGTTGTGGGTAATGAGTAGTTAGAGTAGATTAGGGCAGGTAAGGCTTTTCCCCCAGTTTTCACTTCTGTTTTTACTGTTAAATAAATATGTAGGTAACCCTTTACAGTATGTGTCACATGCTTGTAGATCAGGGCCTTGGCATGAGTGTACAGTGTGTCTTTTGTATTACATTTTGTGTCCTATGCTCCTAACAAATCACAACTAAGCTGTAACATTGGCAGACACCCCAAAGCTACTTAGCAAAGATTCGGCCATTCATTGCAACCACCAATCACAGTTACTACGGATCCCAAAGTGTGTTTTTTTCGTAATATATGTTTTCAATGTCACATACTGTGCTTCCAGATTTAGGATTGGGGACACTGTGTTATGTCTGACTGCAGTCTCATGTCCAAGGAAACCCTTATAACTTGAGTGGTAGTAAGCTCTCTTGTAGTATAGTGTACATAACTCACATAGATCATTTGTTACACTGTTCAGCATGATTACTTATTTGGATGCAAACTCATACACCTCCATTCATGCAGTTTGGTGTGTGTAAGCTTAAATTTGTGGGAAGTGTCACATACGTTAGTTTTGCATTGAAGCAACATTTTGAAGGCACTATTTTATTGTTTAGATATCCCTTGAGGAAGCGTTATTCTGTCCAACACAGCATTATGGTGTATAGTTTCTCTTTTCCTCAGAAATTACCCTCAGGAAGGGCAGAGTATGGTAGAATCCAGGCCACTGTGCATAGTTATCAGCCCACATTATTTCAGGACAGTTGTATTGACAAGCTATGATATTTGACAGGAGGCAAAATTCAGTGATCTACTGCACGGTTGATGTGTCACATTACACAGAGACAAAGTGGTTGTGTAGGTGCTATCTATTTAAAAGTGCTTTAGTGCTATATATTCAATGTCCATGATTGTGAGTCCATTATAGTGACATTTTCCATTGTGATCCTACACAAGTGCAAGAGGACATGTCATTGGACATGCTGGGGTGAAGTGTCAGACAGTGCAGAGGGACAGGACTTGCCAATGAGTTAGTGAGAGACAATCACTGGGCAGGCTGACAAGATAGACAGTGGTTTGCAGAACAGTGCTTGAGTACAGTTGTTGCAAGACTGGCATGTTACAAAGCGCAGATCCTTGGTAATAGGTGGCCATGTGGCAGGGACTAGTGATTCTGGCTACTTTTACGTGTGAAGGTGATCTGTTCCTGGTCTTCATCTTCTGATGTGTGTGCTGCCTCCTCTGCCCTTGGTGGTGGTGGTTGTGAAGGGGCAACACACACCTAAGTGTGTGTAGACGTGGAGTCAGACATCCCGGTCGCTGCTACCTGTGGAGGTCTTAAGGGCAGTACTGCTGCAAGGAGGATCTGCTGGTTCTTAAGAATAGCAGCCACGTCACAATGGTAGGCAGCCAGGTCGGCCCTGAGGGGTTCAATGTTGCATTCGTGCACACGTTGACAGGATTGCTGTTGTAGGTGTTGGGTCAACTGTATTACAGCTGTGCTGATTTCCTTCAGCCTTTTTTCTACTTCCTGCAAGATAGTTTTCGCCCTTGCATAGCTGCTGCCTGTTCTTCAGTTGACGTCATGCACAAAAGCACCCCCTCTAGGCTGGCTGCCATAGTTTGCACCCCACCTGCACCTCCTTGGCCAGCTCCCGCTGTACTCCGACTACAGTTCTCTCAAAGCTGGTGCCAGTGTCGTCTGAGTCCTCAGCTGTATTGGAGCTGGCAGGTCGTACAATAGGGGTGGTGGGTGGATCCTCTGCGATGGCTGCTGTATCTGTGCTCCTCCTTGTGACTGAAGGTGGGGTCTGGAGGGTTCCAAGGACCTCTTGGAGGGTCTGGTGGCTAATGTTTGTCAGCTCATCATCCATGTCATCAAGGTAGTCCTGGACAGGCATATCCGCAGGAGATCTATTGTCCTCTGAAATGAAATATGGTACAATTAGTGTGTCTGCGTTGTGGCATTTGCGATGTTACCTGCCTGCCTTGTGATGCTTTTCACATTGTGATCTTGGTTCCTGTTCATTGCTCCAGTCTTTCAGATGGGCATTCCCCCAGGCCTGTGCCCCACCTGCATGTCACATGTATTGTGGTCAGTTTGTGGACTTGTCAGCATCATCTCCTCTAGGTGTTGGTTCTGGCCAAATAGTGAATTGCCACCTTCTTGTCCTACTCAACCCTACCCCTACTTCCATTCTCATGGTGAGGCCTTTCACTGGCTATGGGTGCTCTGATGGCACTAGCAGCACACTTAACAATCTGGACCTGCCCCAGTCTCTGATCTTTCACATCCACCTATATGTTGTTGAAATGTAGCGTATACTATGCATAGCATTGTCATGGCACGATATGGATGTCAGCATTGGTAATGTTTACAGCTGATGTTGGGGAATGTGTGGTACAGTGGATTGCCCCGACTCTGCAGGTGTATTTCAGTGACCAGTTACATGTGTCCTCCCCCTCAATGATGTTGTCTGAGCAGTATGACATTTGAGATGTTGCATTGTGACCCAGGCACAGGATGGACCCTGACATATGCAGCATGGGTGTGACATTAGTGCTGTGTACCTCCTAATGTTGATGATATTGGCTGATGTTAGCAGCAACTATGGGCATCCACATTTGACAGGACTGGAACATTTGTCTTGTTTCAGGGCATTGTTAACGTTGTCATCCTAAACCCTCTAATTTGGGTGTGTATGATCCATGGGGACGTTACTGCCATTGGCTACTTGACCAGCACACACAGCAGAGGTGGTAGTGGCAACTGTTGTCAATGTTACATTCCAGTTGTCGGTATGGCTAGAGGTTGTTAATTGGGCCCTAGTTAATGTAGGGAGTATAGTGGCTGACGTGTGACGAGATGTCAGTTTGGCGTTGTGCCCTTCCCTCCTGGCGTGGCTTTACCTTTGCAACATCGTTAGCATGGCAGCATACCCCCATGGAAAGGTTGTTGGTGTTGTGTAATGGTGTGCCCCAGGTTTTCTCAGAACGGGCCATGCCCCGTGCCGTGCCCCTTTACCCATGCCACTCCATGTATATGATGACTTACATGCATTATGTAGTAGGTATTCACACCCGGTTGCAGTTAACATTAGTGCATTTTAATTCCCCATGCGACTTACCCTGCATGTGCGTTGTCTCCTGGTAGTCTGTACTGTCCTGTCCTTAAATCCCTGTGACGATCTTTTCAGGGATGACGGCTGCGACCATCTCCTCCATGTGGTCCAGGGCCTCCTGCGGTGCTGGACTCCCACCTCCAGTCTGCAGTGCTGCCTTCCTGTTCCTGGCCATCTTTTCCTTGGTCCTGCGCTTGCAGTCATGCCAGCGTTTCTTGCACTCGATGACTGTTCTGCGTACTTCTGCCACACTGTTTATCTTGTCAACAATTTGTTGCCATATTGCCTCTCTCCTACTGATTGGCAACTTTGAGGTGACAAACAGTTGGTGCTGGTGTTACGTCACCTCTTTAACCATAGTTTCCTGCTCCTCTGCACTGAAGCGACACTTTCTTTTCTTCTCCTCCCTGTCGTGGGTCTTGTGTGGGTCCTCCTGGCTGGTTCCTGGTTTGTTGTCATCTTCCTGGGGTCTGTACAGGCATCTGGGATCCATTTTGGCTCCCCCCTGCTGAAATGGCTGTGTTTGTGGCGAGTTTTGACACTATTGCATCAAAAAATGCAGCATATCCGGTTTGCGGTGTCGTAAATCGGCTCACAGTCATTTCCGCCGCGTTAACGTCATTTTCCTTTACGACGTGACGCTGTGGTGTGCGTCAAATAAAATGACTCACACCTGTGGTTTGCGCCGCCGTGTGTCAAAGTATAAATTTGACGCCCGCACAGCGCACAGAAATGGCGTTAGCCGGCGGTAGTATTTTTGACGCAAAACTGCAAAAAAAAAAAAGTATAAATATGGGCCCAAGTACTATAACCCCACCATACACTTTTGCAGAGACAGAGAAAAAATTTGAAATACCGCCAAACAACATTTTGGTATCTTTAATCCAATGCCATACATGGTGTTTCAGTTCCACAGACACCACAAACAGTTGTTTCATCATGCACCAATGACTTGTACTGGGTCTACAACTGGATGGCCTATTCCATTAGCAGGCAAGGTCACTTAATATTAACATACTGAATTAAGTGTATATTGCAAATTTACAAAACAAAACATGGAGAAAATGTAGTGAAATGTAAAACATTTTTCCTTTTTAGGACAAAAATTACAAAACTATAACTAGGCTCCAAATGCACCCACCACAATAAATTTTAAAAATTGATAAATCCTGGTGCATACCCTCTATCAAACAAACAAGTTGTACAACACCCTTATACAAGTGTTTTTTTAACTTACTTGTGAAACCTCAATTACAACAAAGTCCTTAAACCCAATGATATATCCAGGAGACAAACAAAAGTGATCCTTCCAGCTCGAAATTCAAGTGAAAAGTGACCAGGAGATGGACAAAGCAGTGGGAGGAGCCTGCTGGACAGGAACAGGAAGCTGGAGTCTCTAGGGCACTTCCTGTTGTTAGATTTTGTTTTTTTAAGTACCCCTCCACAACAATATCAACACAAATGGTCAATTAGAGAAGTTTTTCACTAGAAGTTGTAGAATTTAGCTGCTTTAGCTTTGCTAGGTTGCAGCAGCATTTGATCTCGCTCACTCACGCTCACCTACGTCACAAAAGACGCACAGAAAGTCGCAGGCGCGGTAAAAAAATCTTGTTTGTGCTCGAGAGTCCGGAAGTCTCTCTTCTCACTTCTCGCGTGTGCGAAATGATAGTAAGCGTGTGCCAATGAGGGAAAAACTGAAAAAAACTCTGCTATGCTGCGGAGTCTACCTGTAACTCCACATTCTCTGCGGAACATGGAGTTGCCAAATTCCACAAACGCCAACGGAGCAGAGTTTTTCGCCCAGGCCTACACAAGACTGGATAACGTTATTCATGAACTGTCAAAAAAGTAACCAGAAATTCTATGTTCAAGTTAATTAATTATAAATGTATACATAAGATGTACATGGTATCTCAATTCATGAAAAAATTAACCCTGATGAAAACTATGCCTGCCCTAAATATACAGTAAACACAAACATGTGTTAAGAATGTGGGTAAGTACACAAATTCAGGCAAGAGGTAACACAGAAGTTAAGTATGATAACAAATATTTAACAAGATACATTCAAATGGCCTCTTGAAACAGGCACCAAATTTGCATCGGTTACAAAACTTTAGTGATAAACCTATGTGGCACATCAACAATAACGTGGGAATTGGATTTATGTACATATTTATCATTTGTGCATCACACTCGTAAAAGTGTCTTGATCACACTTCAGAACTCCCAAAAAATCAACAACAAGCGTCCTTTGAACTTTTCTTGCTGCTGATATATTTTGGAATATTTACAAGTATTTAAATGTTATTGTCCATTGGAAAACATGTGACAGCCTCCCGTCTTGCATACTTCCGGCACCCCAGCAAAATTGTTACTTTGTTCACATTAAAAAAATCCATTTGCAATCAAAGGAAAATTAAAAACCGTCTCCATGTTACATAAGCAGCATTTTGTGTCAGAATGCACTGCATGATACTTGACATCTGTCTTTGAAATCACAGCTAATGGGATGAGATAAAAACAAAAATGTAAATGCTTCCTTATTGTTCATCCCCTTTCTGAAATCCTGCAAGGATATCCTGAGGGTGCAGCAGCACCTCCAGCACCCTTAGTTCCAGCGCCCCTTAAAAGTGGTAAAGCTGTTGCTAACGCTGGCTAAAAGGAGAATGGCTCTACAAAGGAAAAGAGCAGTGGTACCACATCGAAGACATTGGAGCCACGCCTAGTTAAATGGGTAGCAGTGGAGAGTGGGTTGAGGAGAAGGTTGCAACATTAAAGGGGAGAGGAAAACGGAGAAATGATATGGGAAGCAATGAAACAAAGTCGGGAGGACATATTTTCTACGGAAAACCAACAAATTTGAACTACTCTACTATACGCTTATACCTGAGTCGAAATGATAAAAAGGTAAACCAAATGACTGTACAATAAACCTGCAACAAACCTGTTGATGAAAACGTGTACTAAATAGATGCAAAAAAGATACGTGTGGAGGATGATAACGTTGTAAAGGAAGCCACTTACATTGGTAAACAAAAAATGAATGTTATTTGAGCTTTCCAGATAGCTGAGTGGTCTGCTAGCATACGGTAGCTACGCAGCCCATAAAACAAATGAAAATGACAAAAATATATATATTAACTTGACCCCAGGAAGTGGGTGAGCAATAGAGGAGCGAGTGGGGGAGGTTAGTTGGAAGCAATGTGGAGTGGGTAGGAGCCGAGGAAGCAATGGAGGAGCGAATAAGCACATTGTGGAATGTGGAGTGGGCAAACAGATGCCAGACCCGCCAAAAAATGAAAATTTAAAAAATAATTTCAAATTAAACGAGAGTTGTCAGAACAATGTAGGAGAGGGCTATTAGCAGGTGAAGGGAAAGCAAAGGGGTTGTGTTTATTAGGTTGGTAATCAGCACACTAGAAAGGGAGTAAGCAAACATGTGAGCACTAGAAGAATACAAGTCAGCCAATCCAAATGATAGTAAAGCGGCTATGCTCCAGGAGAGGGACATATACAAGAAGTGGAAAGAGAGCCATGAAATAAGAGGCAAACAATAAGAATGAAAATAACACCAACCAATAGTAAATGAATGGTGGGCACTAAGCCCACTGTAACTTTTTGGTATGGTCCACAATAGGTTTTACCTATTAACAGCTTAAAGGCAAGAACTAAAAAGGCATGCAAAAAAGGGTGGCAGAAAGAACCAAGGCCTAGAAGGCTTAGAACATAACAAGTTACTCTGCTATAGAGAAGTATTCCTCTTGAGTACTATGATAGACCATGAAGGATGGAATATGCCATTAGTTCCCCTTCAGAAATCCTTGTAAAATCAATGCTTTTTTAACAAATCTATGAAACTGTTCCAAGTTTAATGCACCATTTACCTGCATGTTTCAGAATGCTTTTCTTTGGGAGAGTTGGTCTTGCTTGCAATACTTACACAGTATACTATGGGGCTGGCACGACATTTGGTGCCATGGCTGTTTTCAACTCACTATCTAGCCCTGCCTGCAGGATGAGGGCAGGGCTGACCCAGACAGTCTCATCATCAAGTAAATCATGGTAGTTAGCGAACACGTTGCCTGTGCTCCAGGTCCAATGTGTGCATAGCTTGTCACCTTCAGCGAAGCATAGCAAACTCAGAGCAGAAGGAGAGTAGAGGACTGAAGCCTATGTAGAGGTCAATTTAGCCACATAGCTGCCAGCTCGTCAGAACCAATACAAGAGTTTCTCGCCTATGTAGGTGATCAGTGATACATAGGGAGGATTCCAGGAATGTGACAATCATGAGCCTAACCTGCCCTGTACCGCCAGCACTGCACAAGCCTGCATCTAAGCCAATCCAACCCCTATGATACAAATAGGTTTCTCTTCTTCACCGTGGGATCCAATTACAGACAAATAGAACAAGACAAGGAAAAGCAGAAAAGTGTTTCCCACTGTCAGAAAGGAACTCCAGGCCGGTCTGGCACAGTATTTAGAGAGCCTGACAGTGCAGTGAAGGCTTTCTGCTTCAATGGAGAACAAAGAGCACAGCCTGGGGGGGGGGGGTGGCGACGGTGCACAGGTGGTCATGAGGGTAGGTAGCAGGAGGAAAAGTACCTTTTTTACAAAGTGGAAAGGGAAGAAAGGTCATGTTATGTGTGGCTCCCCCATTACTCCTGTGCCACCCTACCGCACTTGAAAGCAGAGGCAGATGATTTTGTGGTCCATTCATAACATAAAATTATAGAAGAGTAGTAAGTGAATAACAAGGATAATTTGTTATCACAGGGTTCTTTTCTAAGTGATATCATTGACAGTGTGAGCTCTGCTCTACTTGTTTTTTGGATATCACCCAGAATCCCTTGGTGAAAATCATACCTATTTTCCCATTCATCACTTAATCTTTGTGATTTTGCAAATAAGTAAATCTACAATCACAGATCTTTAATTGTGCTTTCTTGCTTTGTTGAGCACTGCCTTCAACAACAACATATTGGGGGTCATCACAACCCTGGCGGACGGTGTTAAAGCGGCGGTAATACCGCAAACAGGCCGGCGGAACAAAAAAGGGAATTATGACCATGGCGGAAACCGCCAACATAGACAGCCACTTTAACACTCCGACCGCCATGGCGGTACAGACAAGCAGCGCGGCGGTCACTGCCAACAGACAGACGGAAGACAAAGTACCGCCCACAGTATTACAACAGGCCAATCCGCCACCTTTTCCGGGGCGGATTCACCATGGATAAAAACATGTCGTAAACAGCTTTTGCAATGGGAAAACGCTCACCTTAACACACTCCACGAGGAAGGAGGGCACCATGGAGCCGGAACTCCAAATACTCCCTGCGATAGTCTTCCTGCTCCTCTACGAACATCAGCAACGGCAGCGCCGAAGACAACGGTGAGTACTGCACCTACGACATAGGGGAGGGGGGAGGCAAAAGTCAGGGACACACACACGCAACACCCCCACCCCGACCCTCGCACACTACAACACACACACCAATGCAGTTCCAAACATCACAGTAACAACCCCCAACCCCCCCCCCCCCGGAAGAATGCAAAGACAAAAGGAAATCAGTACAACCATTGTAATGTATCAAAATACAGTAAGCTCATATATACAGAAATATATACACATTCCAAATATATACATCACGATTAGTAGTGCAGGTATGCACATTTCAATGTCCGTGGACCACTGGGCCCAAAATGCATGGGTGAGGCCCACAGACGATACCTGTCCAGAAACGGAGATAACACTGCAGGGGCATCAGATAGAAATACAACAGGCACCTCAGGGGGAAGGGAAGGGGGGGCACCTCAGCCAGATGACAGCACCACGCCAGATCCATGACGGGGCTCCATGCCCATTGATGTATCCTGGGGAGTGCAAAGCCACAGTCTCACAAGTCTATTCAGTGGGTGGGTTGCCCACTGTACCATCCTGGGGAGTGCAAAGCCACAGTCTCACAAGTCTTTTCAGTGGGTGGTTTGCCCACTGTACCATCCTGGGGAGTGCAAAGCCACAGTCTCACAAGTCTTTGCAGTGGGTGGTTTGCCCACTGTACCATCCTGGGGAGTGCAAAGCCACAGTCTCTCAAGTGGATGACAGTATCTACTGGTTCTGGAGGGGGACTGGTGCCCAGAGTGCTTCATCCTGTTAAGGACTCAGGTAGTGGATGCTGTTCGCCACTGGTTCTGGAGGGGGACTGGTGCACAGAGTGCTTCATCCTGTTAAGGACTCAGGTAGTGGATGCTGTTCTCCACTGGTTCGGCAGGGGGACTGGTGCCCAGAGTGCATCATGCTCTCCTTGACGGTCCCTGTTCCGTCACTGCTCCTGCCGCACATGGGCTAACGATGCTTGAGTTGGCGGTGCTTGCCCTGTTTAGCGGTGCTTGCCATGGCGGTCTTTGCCCTGTTCAGCGGTGCTTGCCCTGTTCAGTGGTGCTTGACTTTGCAGTTTCTGACCTGTTCAGCGGTGCTTGCCATGCCGGTCTTTGCCCTGTTCAGCGGTGCTTGCCCTGTTCAGCAGTGCTTGACTTTGCAGTTTCTGACCTGTTCAGCGGTACTTGCCATGGCGGTCTTTGCCCTGTTCAGCGGTGCTTGACTTTGCTGTCTCTGACCTGTGCAGCGGTGTGTGCCATGGCGGTCCCTCATTGCCCAGCGGGGCTGTGGCTGCCGGGGCCCTCCTGGGCACTGACTTTGGCGGTGGTCTCCTGACCAGTGACGATTGTGCTGCCCTCCTGGGCACTGACTCTGGCGGTGGTCTCCGGACCAGTGACGATTGTGCTGCCCTGGTGAGCACTGACTCTGGCGGTGGTCTCCGGACCAGTGACGATTGTGCTGCCCTCCTGAGCACTGACTCTGGCGGTGGTCTCCGGACCAGTGACGATTGTGGTGCCCTCCTGGGCACTGACTCTGGCGGTGGGTGGTCTCCGGACCAGTGACGATTGTGCTGCCCTCCTGGGCACTGACTCTGGCGGTGGTCTCCGGACCAGTGACAATGGGGCTGGTGGTGTCGTCCTGGGCAGAGGGGAGGATGGCGGCCTTCTCCGCCGTGCTGCTCTTCCCAGACTTTGGTGACTTCTTCTGCCCCTTCCCCACCTTGGGAGGAGTCACAGCTGACTCGACACTCCCCCCGGGACCCTTGTGAGCGGCTTTGCCGGCAGGAGTCTTCACCCTCTCCCGTCGGGCACTGTCCAACTTCTGGTGCTTCACAGGGGGGGGGGACTGGCTGTGCTTTGGCTCTGTGTCACACTGGCTGCCCTGGTGCCCGGTGCACTCCACATACCTCTAACAGGCACCACTGGTACCGGACTTTTTTTTGGCTGAGGTGCTACTACGGGACCTATGAACTGGAGGGGGGGGGGGGGTGGGACAGAGGTCAACGTTGCTCAGGAAAAGTTTCTGACGAACACTGGGACGGGTAGCTGTAGGGGGTCTGGGAGTGGAGGAAGAGGAGGTGGTTGTAGGAGGTGTAACTTTTGATGATTTAGGTGCAGGTGCATGTTCTGGAGGCTGTCGTGAGGTGGATGGATGTTGGGTGTGTGTGTGCCCGCGTTTGTGTACTTTGGGAGGGGGCGTTACAGACACACTGGGAGAGGACACAGGGGACGTGTAAATGGTAGTGGGGTGGTGAGTGCAGGTGAGCGGGGTGTGGTGCTGGGTGTTCTGGTGCAAGACCTAGTGGCTGTAGTAGTAGTGCATGCAGGTGAGAGTGCAGACGACACTGGGAGGGAGGAGGGAGACGACGAGGAGGGGGACACAGTGGAGGCAGTGGATGTTGCTGTGTCTGTATGTGGGTGATGCTTGTGTGAGTGCCTGTGGGATGTGTGGTGCCTATGTTTGCCTGAGCTGCCCTTGTGTGTTGACGTGTGTGCAGGCTGGTCTGATGGTGTGCTTGGGATAGGCTGAGGTACAGGGGATTGGGTCTGGGTGGAGGAAGTTGGAGGGGGAGGCTAGACACAGGGACAATGGCTGCCATCAGTGCTGAGGCCAGAGATTGCAGGGTTCGATGATGGGCAGCCTGACCAGAATGAATGCCCTCCAGGAATGCATCAGTGTGTTGCAACTCCCTTTCTACACCCTGGATGGCATTCACAATGGTAGACTGCCCAACAGTGAGTGACCTGAGGAGGTCAATGGCCCCCTCACTGAGGGCAGCAGGGGTGACAGGGGCAGGTGCTGAGGTGCCTGGGGCGAAGGTGATGCCCACCCTGCTGGATGAGCGGGCACGGGGCGAAGGCTGAGGGGCTGCTGGGAGGGCGGTGCTGGTAGGGGGGTGGCGGCTGTACCTGTAGAAGTGGGGGGCACAGATGTTGCCGCCACCACAAGGGAGCTCCCACCGGAGGACGAGTCCGTGTCGCTGGTTGCTGATCCGGTGACCGCCGTGAAGCTCCCCTCGCCCTCCGTCCCACTGGTGTATTCTGAGTCCGTGGTGTGGCCCTCCATGGCCATGTGGGATGCAGCCCCCTCGTGCTCCGGTGCAACTGTACCTCCGCCTGATGATGCTGATGCACAAAAGAACAGGGAGAGCACAAAAGGGGGGGGGGGGCAGAAGAAAGACAGGTTGAGTGCATGGCTTACCGCTACCGTTGGCGGACAATACTGACACAGCAGCCCCCTGCACTACGCCGTCCTCTTGGCCTCTACAGATGCAGTTCCTGGGATATGGCCTACATGGCTATGGTGGACATCTGCACACATAGATGACACAGGGCCATGTATACATGTACTTGGCACTCTACAGAGGTGGGCTGGAGTGGCACATGGCCTGCATTATGGAGGGGCCTAGCCTACGGAACTCGCCCTGGCCTAGGGAAACCCACAGCCCTCATCCCCCACCCAGACCCCTCCACTGCGCGCAAAGTCATCAGAATGTGAGTGTACTCACCCCCTTGTGTCTGCTGTGATGCCCTCATGCCCCCATCCAACTCAGAGTAGGCCACCGCCAGGATCCGGAACATCAGGGGGGTCATGGTGTGACGGGCACCCCTCCCACGTTGGGAGGCCATCCCCAGCTGAGCCTCCACCGTCTTCTTGCTCCAGCGGCGAATATGCTCCCATCTTTTACGGCAGTGGGTGCTCCGTCTCTGGTGGACCCCCAGGGTCTGGACGTCCTTGGCGATGGCACGCCAAATATCTTTCTTCTGGTGGGCGCTGACCTACATGACATGTACAGGGGAAGAAGAGAAGTCATTACCAACTGCACCGTCGAAGTGAGTGGCCCACATCCATGCCCTTGCCATGTGGCACATGCATTCACACTCCTTCATGCTCGCAGAACTCTGCCCCCTTCCTACTTACATCCAGCCCTCTCCACCCAGGCATAGCCCATACAACTTGCACCCTATGTACTCCCCTGTTGGTCTGGAGGACCGTAGAGTAGCGTGTACTGGGGGAGGACCCCGTCCACGAGCTTCTCCAACTCCTGTGCAGTGAAGGCAGGGGCCCTTTCTCCAGACGCACGTGCCATTGTCTCTTCCAGACAGAGGTCACAGCAGCACTTGCAGTGTAGGTCCTCTCCTGTCGAAGATCAGGTATCGAGTGATTGAACAGATAGAAAATGGCGGTGACGTCCGCGGTGGTGCGTATCATCACCGCCGGCACACTTCGTCATTGGCTCCTGGGACCAATAGGGTCCAATGTTAACCAATGCAGCATTGCGCCGCGGTCTACGACCGCCTACCGCGACGGTGTAGAACGCCAGCGCAGTTACCTCACATCCCATTGTCCCACTTTAGAGGTCAGGCATCCGCCATTTCAGGGGCCCACATGGCTTCATTTTCAACTGCATCACACATACCTAGGCCTGGACTCAACACACATACAGACAACTTTTGGGATTTTGTTTCGTGTTCTGTGCAGCTGTGGGTACATACCTCTGAATTGCTTGACTCTGTGGTCGCTGTTGTCCTTCCTAGGCACCGTCAGCTGGGACATGTGAGGAGATGGCGGAATCCTCTGGTGTACCGACCGCTGGTGGACCTGTTGACAATGGAGGAGCAACATTTAATCATCACCTACAGGTTTGACCGTGCCACAATCCAGGAACTGTGTACCCAGTTGGAGCCAGACCTTATGTCACCAATCCGCCATCCCACAGGAATCCCCCCTCAAGTGCAGGTGCTATCAGTGCTCCATTTCCTAGCAAGTGGGTCATTTCAAACAACAGTGGCCATGGCATCAGGGATGTCCCAGCCTATGTTTTCCAACGTGTTGTCCAGAGTGTTGTCTGCCCTGGTGAAATACATGAGGAGCTACATAGTTTTCCCTCAGGTGGAGGATTTGGCTACAGTTAGAGGTGACTTCTATGCCCTTGGACATATCCCTAACATCATAGGTGCCATTGATGGGACCCATGTAGCTCCGCCCCACCCTCCCCACAGGAGTGAACAGGTGTACAGAAACCGGAAGAGTTATCATTCGATGAATGTACAGATGGTATGTTTGGCAGACCAGTACATCTTGCAGGTAAATGCTATGTTCCCTGGCTCAGTGCATGACGCCTACATCCTGTGGAATAGCAGCATCACTTATGTGATGGGTCAACTCCAGAGGCACCGGGTGTGGCTATTAGGGGACTCTGGTTACCCCAACCTATCATGGCTATTGACCCCAGTGAGGAATCCCAGGACCAGGGCAGAGGAACGCTACAATGAGCCCCATGGGCGGACTAGGAGGGTGATCGAATGCACCTTCGGCCTCCTGAAGGCCAGGTTCAGGTGCCTCCATATGACAGGTGGTTCCCTATTCTACTCACCAAGGAAGGTGTGCCAGATCATCATCACCTGCTCTATGCTTCACAATCTTGCTTTGCGACGCCAGGTGCCTTTTCTGCAGGAGGATGGTCCAGATGACGGTGTTATGGCAGCTGTGGAGCCTGTGGACAGTGATGAGGAGGAAGCAGAGGAAGAAGACATTGACAACAGGGACTCAGTCATACAGCAATATTTCCAGTGACACACAGGGGAGAACACTTTCTTTACTAGTACATTTACTTTCACACTTCTACCTCTATCCTGTCTTTCAATTTCAAGCAGTATTTGGTAACTGAGTTGTACATTTCCATTATGGTTTCACAGGTGTGGTTACCAACGTGTGTCATCTGCTTGCATCCTTCATGGACTTGTGATGTGTGACATAGGTATGTTGACATTACATTTTCGAACGGATTTTGTCATTGTCATAGATAATACACATTTTCTAAATCTCAGACTGACTCCAGATTGTTTAGTGGTTCAAGGGTGTTTATTGAAGTGCTAATTATTGGTTGGGGTGGCAAAATGGTGATGGGTGATGGTGGAGGAATGTCCATGGCAGAGTCCAGTCTATTAGTCTCACAGGTGCACTGCCCATATGGGCACAGGAAGTGGAGCTGGGGCAGTTCGAATATGGACAGGGTTACAAAGTGGGAGAGTGGGATGACAATCAGGGTGGTCTCATTTCTTGGCGGGCGTCTTGCCATCGTGCTCTGTCCTGTTCCTGGATCTCAGGGACCGCTTGCGGGGTGGTGCTCCGTCTGCAGGGGTGGGGTGCTGGTGTGGTGGTCCTGTGGCGGGGCGTCCTGTCCACTAGCGCCGGCGGAGGTGGTGGGCAGTTCATCGTCCAGGCTAGTGTCAGGGGCCCCTTGGAGTGCCACGGTGTCCCTCATGGTGTTCTTTATGTCCTTCAGCACCCCTACGATGGTGCCCAGGGCAGAGCTGATGGTTCTGAGCTCCTCCCTGAACCCCAAATATTGTTCCTCCTGCATGCACTGGGTCTTCTGAAACTTGGCCAGGACCGTAGCCATCATCTCCTGGGAGTGGTGGTATGCTCCCATGATGGAGAAGAGGGCCTCGTGGAGAGTGGGTTCCCTTGGCCTGTCCGCCCCCTGTCGCACAGCAGCCCTCCCAGTTCCCCTGTGTTCCTAGGCCTCCGTCCCCTGGACTGTGTGCCCACTACCACTGCCCCCAGGTCCCTGTTGTTGTTGGGGTGGTGGGTTATCCTGGGTTCCCTGTAGTGGTGGACACACAGCTGATTGACGTGTCCTGGGGACGGAGGTATGGGCCCGCTGGGTGGGTGCTGTGCTGGTGTTACCAGAGGGTGGAAGGTCAGTGTTGGGCTGTGCCTGTGCGAGGGGAACCGACTGTCCCGAGGCCCACGATGGCCCGGGCTGGTCATCTGGATCCAGTTGGCCAGAGCTGCTGTCATCACTGTGGGCCTCTTCTGTGGGTGGGGTAGAGATGTCTGGACCCTCCTGTCTGGTGACATTACGTAGTGGTCCTGCAGGGGTATAAAAGCATGATTATTGCATCTGTGTGTGTCATGGTGTGCAATGGGTGGGTGAACGTGTACCCCAGTGCTAGCATTACTGTGTGGGGGCTTGTGTGGTGATGGTTAGGGGTTGTTATGGGTATGTGCAGTGGGCATGCTTTAGTGATGGGTGTCCATGCTTTGTTGTGTCATGCAGGGCTTGGTGTTGGGATGGGTGGTTTGTGTTATTAGTACATTAGTGAGGATTTGGAGTGATAGGGGAGGGGGCGAGGGTGGAGGTGTGTGATAGCATGCAGGTAGGGTGGGGGATATGATAGTTAAGATTTGACTTACCAGTGTCCATACCTCCACCGACTCCTCCGAGGCCCTCAGGATGCATAATGGTCAAGACCTGCTCCTCCCATGTTAGTTGTGGGGGAGGAGGTGGGGGTTCCCCGCCAGTCCGCTGAACCGCGATGTTGTGCCTGGAGACCACGGAACGCACCTTCCCCGTAGGTCGTTCCAGCTTTTCCTGATGTCCTCCCGATTTCTTGGGTGCTGTCCCACTGCGTTGACCCTGTCCACGATTCTTCGCCATAGCTCCATCTTCCTAGCTATAGAGGTGTGCTGTACCTGTGATCCAAATAGCTGTGGCTCTACCCGTACGATTTCCTCCACCATAACCCTGAGCTCCTCCTCCGAAAACCTGGGGTGTCTTTGGCGTGCCATGGGGTGGTGTTGGTGATGTGTAGGGTGGTGTATGTGGTGATGAGTATGGTGATGTGTAGTGGTGTGGGGTGTTTTGTGCGTGGATGTTGTGTGGGTGATGGTGTTGTGTGCCTCTGTGTGGTGGGGTTGTCTATTGCTGTGCTCTCTCTGTCGCCTTCGTCTCGGATTTTTGTTCATAGGGGTTTTTGGGTGAAGTGGGTGTGTGTTTTATATTGTGTTGGGTGTGTGGGAGTGGTGTTTGTGTGTGTATCAGGTGTGTGTATTTTGAATTGTCCAATGTGGCGGTGTTTTGGAGATGTGTGTGTATTTTGAGCGCGGCAGTGTGTACCGCCAATGGAATACCGCGGTTGAAAGACCGCCGCGTGGATTCGTGGGTCGTAATAGCATGGGTGTGTTTCTGTTGGCGTGATGGTGGAGGAATTGTTTTCGCCAGTTTAAAACTGACCTTTGGTGTGGCGGACTTGTGTGGGTGTCTGAATTTCGGCGGATTCCGAGATGTGGGTCATATTAGCTGTGGCGGAATTCCGCGGCTGCGGCGGTGTATTGGCGGTCTTCTGCACGGCGGTAAGCGGCTTTTACCGTCAATGTTGTAATGACCCACATTGTTTCAAGTGGTTGTGACACAAACTGAAAATGGTGACTCCAACAAGCCGGTTCCAGCAATTGAGAACTCAAAGCTCTGGCATCAGCAGCCCTACTGAATACCATCAACACTGGAAGACCAATTAGGAGTCCCAACTGGTCTGATCCTTAACTGTATTAATTGTACATAGTAAACCCCATATCCACCATGCAGATTCCATGTTAAGTGAATACCACCATGTTTTAATTATTCCTTGTCACTCTGAAAATCCTAGGGTTAAGAGGGCCTGCTAATCCAGTGAAGGTGTGGTGGCCAGTTTGTTACTACTCTCTTGCCAGGGTTCAGCTTCAGGTCAACCCACTTGGCTGAAGCTGGGCATAACAACAACATTTTGTATCAATTACCTGTTGTAAAATGTCTTTGCAGAAATGGATCTAGTGCATACAGTGGTAACTTGTTGTTGGATCACTCACTTAGAAACATTCTAGTAGGGGAGTGCTGAAGTTGGGATCTCCTAAAGGTCAATGACAAATGCTTAGGCTGGAGACAAAGCCCAGAGATGCCGGGGTCTATCAGATAGGAGTGTGAAGTTGAGCAAGTATTTGAGACAGAAAGCCTCATATAACTGCAGATGTTGTAGACTGCTAGAGGTCCCAGAAAGGATTAGTTCTGTGAGGCCAGACAGAATGTCTTGCTCTGCGAGAATTCACAAGAAGATGGCAGGGATTAATTACTTGGCAGCTGCTTCTCTAATGGCGACAAGCAGAGAGCAGGACTCCAACATGGATGTAAGGTAAGTATTTTTATTTTAAGAATAAACACACAGTGGATCAACAGCAAAACACTGCCACTGCCCAGTTCAATAAAAGTATCTCTGATTGAACTTTGTCCAACGAATCTAGAATCCCTGACCTCACACTCGCCATGGTCAATGGAATGGTCAAAATGAACAGTCACTGCAGTACACCACAAAACCCAAGGATGCAACAGCTTGGCAACTCAGGAGAGCAGACGGGTCTGCCGAGTACCACTGAGTGGTTAAAATTCTTGGGTGGGGATCAACAGTGTTGATCTGCTGGGGGCCTTCAGGCAAAAAGTATACTCCTGTTATGGACTACATAACTAGATGACACAGGAACCAGCAATGCACTGCAGAAGATCACAGTCAAAATGGGGCATGTGGTCCTTCATGGTTGGGTCATGGCAGCTCATTAAGCTGTGAAAGCAGTTCTCTATCTTGTAGCTTTCTGGGGGAAGAGCCTGGGCCGACTGCCTAGTCCAGCCATGACTGAACCACCGAGGAGCACTACTACACCTGGGGTGACTTGGATTGTCATTGTGATGTTTCCTACATGGATTCAAGGATCACAAATCTCTAACCATCACAGTTCCATGGTTAACCTCATTAAGACCATGTTGTTTGATTGTGATATAACCTACCATTTCACTACTGCATACCAAACCCAAGACAATTACTTAATTAAACCTTTTTACAAGCCATCCTAGGGTATCACGGAAGTCTAGATTAAACCCTTGTGATGTAAGTGGCCCACACCAGAGTTGCTTTCAATTCACCCAGCGCTTAATATTTGAAATAAAAAGCCCCAGGGCTTAAAGTTTCCCTCCGAAGCCCATCACACTGCTACTGAATATCTGTGTGCCGAATAACAAGGCTGGCTCATCATGATTTCACCTCATGCCTTTTTCATCTGCCACTATATGCTGTCTGCCCTTTTATCTCACTTTTGCATGTTCTTTTTCATAGCTGCTTTCTCCCTTTGTCGTTGTTTTTCCATGTTTCATTTCCACTTCTTTCCCCCTTAGCTGCCTTGGTCTTTCCAGCTCTTGGTCAAAGACTGATGATGAAAAATAAGTCCCAGTCCCCCAAAATAGAGTGGCAGTAGGCCCTACCAGCAACCACCACCTGAAATTAGGCGCTGCATTCACCTATTGGTAAGGGTCACAGAAAGAATTAGGATTAATTCCATTCATGCATCTTTAGCCCCCTTATGTTGCCCCTTCTGGTTAGTTGAATTATACCTCACTATTTATTGAATGTAAGGAGGAAGGTGCAATTTGCCTACGGTGAAGGACAAATTTCAGGCCAGTTAAGAACCACAGAAGAAATGGCCTGACCAAAACACCTGACATGCCATGACCTGTTGGGAAGTTCTGATCCACAAACTGACTGGACAAACTGGACTCTGAACGGTAAATAATGTGGTCCTCATACTGTTGTGAAAAAGGCCAGTAACGTTACCCTTTGACATTAACACAGTGAGGGATCATCAGTGGGTGTTTCATGTCTGAAACTCTACGTCCGGAGGCCAGAAGTGGCAGCACTCATTGTAGCTGATAATGAGGTTGAGGAGGAGGAGCAGCACTCTATCAGACCTCCTGCATAGAGCAGAGAAAGATGACTTGGTAGAGGGAGTTTCTGTCTCTTATCTGAGTCCTGCACAGCAGGCAGAATATAGGACCATACGGGGCTACTTGCCCTTCTGTTTTTCCTGATCTCTTATACTCAAGTGTGTACCCTTGATATTGCTATCAGGGTCATTCTGTCTGTAAAACCAAAGGCATGCAGATTGTTGGAAAGGCTACAAGACTGAAAATTTGCAGATGTTGTTGGTGGGAGTCCTAAGAACGACTGAAAAATCCCAAGGCCCAGAAGATTAACCAGTAGTGATAGTTCATAAAGAAGTGATTATAAACAACTTTTTCTAAGGCTACTAACCGGGCCTCAATACTGAGACCAAAATGGGTGCCCACCCTATTCCTTGAGCTGATAAATTTAGGGGATAACTTGACTTCAGAAACATTTCCAACAATGGTATTTTAAATAAGTGGCTACTGTGAGACCCTAAAAATACCTGAAGCCTTAAAAGGCAACATTCTCAAACCCAGAGATCATTTACAAGTTTATGATAATGCCCTTTAAATAGTAGACCTCCCTTCCCACATTTTAGAGGCCAGTGAACCAGGAGTTAGTTGGCTTGGCGACTTGGTGTCACCTATTTAAATGACATGGCTAGTTACAATAACAACTGGAAGGACCACAAAAGGCACCACTAACAATTGTTGCCAACACTTATGAAGGAGAACTGACCATCAAGGCTACCAACAAGCACACTTGTGGTGTGCACATTGGCCACTATGATTGGTAAGATTTCACTTGCCTAGGCCACTTAGGCCAAGTTCTGGCTTTGCTGGACAGGGAGGTCCCCACCATCCAAGCACAGGAGGAACGCTGTCAAGATATCTCAGGGTATTAGTAGAATTCAGGGTGGGTCTGGCTTATAGGGCAATCAGGCAGTGCCTGATGGGCTGGTCTGAGAGGTGAGTGTGAATGCTGGTCTTTTAGAAGCTGTGGGCCAGTTTATGGTCAGCTGGGCTGTTTTTACTGTTGATTTCCCCGATATTACCACTTTTACATCTATCTGCTTCGCTAATCTGGCCACTTTTATTTTGATGCCTGGGCCTATATTTTGTCCCAGTCCAACCCTGGCAGAATTTCAATGACAACTATGGAAGTATATTTGCCAAACTGACTGCCCTGATCTTAAGGAACTAGCCCCAGAAAGTCATCTGAACTGATGATGTGAGTAGGCCTTTTAAGCCTTATCGCAAACATTGTAAAATGGACTGCGAGAAAAGGCTCACAAGTATGGTCATACCTTTTCTATACTGAAAAGGATTTTAAGTGGGCTGGGTCCCTCCAGGTCTCAAACCCTGGAGTAATTAAAAAAAATACATTGTAACTGGTTTGTGTCATTAATTGTGATGGCAAAAACATTGATTTCGGAACAATGAATGGTTTAACGTTAAGGTGATTGTGGTGATCAGAATGCACACAAATTAAGGTAAGTGACTGAAGTTTATCGTGGAAATGCTGCACACAACAAACAACATCCGGTCAGCTTGGATTCCCCCCAGCAAATGCCTGTTCCTGCTGGAATCCTGGCCCAGAGCCTTTGCCAAAACACAGACAGCACAAACCATAACAACTCTGCTCAATGCTAATTGACAACGCATTTAAAGAGTTTAACAACACATTTAAAGAGTACATGCATTTTGCATTCTACACCACCTTCCTCCTTTTGAAAGAAAAAGAAGAAAATAATTTAAACCCCCAAAATAAATATTACAAAGTCTATACATTTTTCTGGTACTTTTACTATATGTGAACCAATTGGGCTACATGCTTCACTCCTAGAGCCAATGGAGTTATCATGAACAACTGCTGCACTACTATTACTCACGTTGTCATTTGGAGTTAGTGTTTCCTTTACAGTTTGAACCCAGAGTGCCCAGGCAGATTCTCCAATATAACTCTTTTTTTTACACAGAATGTCAGCTTGTTGCAACTAGAGCTTAACCAGCTGCCTCTTGTTCCACCACCCTTTGTTTTCGAGTAATACTACACCCTTGGTAACCTTGTTTACTCTTACAAGGGGGTGAGTAAATAAGCTCACCCTTCCTTACTTTTACTGGACTTTTAATTAGGACCCAATCACCAATTACAAATTCCTGATCTTTAATGTGATGTTTTTTGTCAAAGTCATGTTTCATTTTGATTTGTTTGGTATTTACTGTAGAAGAAATGTATTCAGTACCATGCACCACTTTTCCAGGCGTTCTAACTGCTTGGTTTTCTAACCAATTGGAAAAAATGAGGTATGACCCTTCCTACCACACAACAAGGAAAACAGTTTAACACCTGTAGTGCATTGTGGTGTGATGTTATAACTCCACACATTTTGTCTAGTAAATTTGAACACATCAAAACCTGATGTCAATGTGGTCTGCCCCCCTTCTTTGATTAGTTTGTTACCTCTCTCAACCAGACCGTTTGAATAGAGAGAGTACAAAGCATCTTGCAGATGTCTAATATCATGGCTACTCAAAAAAATATTCATGCGCTCCGAGGTGATGTGTGTACCATTATCAGTTACAATGCATTTGGGTGCACTTTCAAATAATTGCTCCCAGAATGAAGCCTCTGTAGTGGGTGACTCAACAAAAGAGAAGTCCTCCATTTAGAAAAGTAATTGATCACCAGTATCACGTATTTCATATGGGCAGAAAGTGATAAGAATGGAACAGAAAAATTTACTCCTAATGTTTCCCACGTTGCTTCTGGGAAAGCAAAGGGGTTGTAAAGTGATTTGCAGGGATGTTTGTCAAAGAGTAGGTCATTTATCAATGGTGAAACCGACATGCTTGTCTAAGGCGAGCCACCAGTAATGATGCTTGATACACATGCAGATTTTAGTTACACCTAGGTGCCCTTGATGAGCTATATTTATGATAGCATCATGCAGTTTTGTGGGAGGAACATACAAATACCCCCGAACAAAATCATTCACAACAGATACTTCTCTTGAAACTTGAGAAAAGGTGCAGTTCTCCTGTTAAACATCTTTTCTCAGGCCAACCCTGTATGATATATTCCTTGACTTTAGACAATACTTAGTCTTATTGAAATGTCTCCAACCACTCTTTTTTATTCATAACTGTATTGTTATCGTTATTGCTGAAAGTTGATGGCATCAATCATAGCCACACATTCAATGTCATCTATGACACATTCATCTTCTTTCCATTCTAGTGGCATTCTTCACAGGAAATCAGCCTGAAAATGTTTACCACCAGAAATGTGTTTGCCAATGAAAATATATTATTTTAAATTTGAAACAAGCCTGGCCAGCCTCCCTGAAAGACTGCTACATGAGCCATCAGTGAGAATATGAACTAGAGGCTTGTGATCAGTATGTAATTTAATTTATTTACCCTACACATACGTTGTCCAACCCATACACACACTAGTGCTTCCCATTCAATGGTACTGTACTGTTTCTCATATTGCTTTAGGGATCTAGAAGGCTATGGTGTGTTCCGTATTGGACACATACTGGCTCAAAATAGCTCCCAAACCCTGCATGCTGGCGTTCACTGTGATAAGAGAAGTGTTACCTTCTTGAAAAAACATGCAGAGCTGCTGCCATTTCTATGAAAATGTTATAGTTGTCAAATGCTTTTCGTTTCTGTTCAGACCACTGAAATGTGTGTCCCTTCCTAAGTAACATTCTTAATGGTTCAACAGTAGGAGCTTATCCAGGCACGGAATGTGCATAATATTCTGCAAGCCCTAAGAAGGAGAGTAAGGAATCTCAATCAACTGGCGCCTTAGCTTCTTTGATGATACTAATCAGGGAGAATTTTAGTTTAATTCCAAAGGTAGATACTATGTGACCAAATATTCCAGTTTGTTCATTGCAGATTTGCACTTGTCATGCCTGATCGTCATACCCCACTGTGACAAAAACTTAAGTACTTCTCTCAAAATACCATTGTGCTCCTCCAGACTGTTTGCAAAGATCAATATATTGCCCTGGTAGGCCTGAACACCCCTGAGATAACTGAATAGGTTGTCCATCAACTTTTGAAATATGCTGGCAGCTGATGCCGGTCCAAACAGCAATCTCAGGTAGCGATAAGCCCCAAATGGTGTGATGAACGTTGTTAACTGCTGAGACTCTTTGGATAGGGTCACATGATGGTAAGCAAATCTTAAGTCTCTAATTGAGAACCATTGTGCCCCACCTAAATTGGCTAGTAAGTCATAGATTTTAGGTAACGGATAGCAATCCACTATAATGTTAGAATTAATGGTCCTTAAATCAGCACAAAGTCTGACTCCTCCTAATTTCTTGTGAGCTACAACTATGGGTGCGCCCTACAGTGAAGAGTCACAGGGTTCAATAATTCCCTGAAAACACAGATTTTGTAACATGCTTTTCAAATCTTCCCTGACACTTAAAGGAACATGACGTAATTTATGAGCAACAGGTCAAGTTTCTGGCTTTAACCTGATGCGGTGCTCAAAACCTTTTACTGTACCTACCTCACCACCAAAAATGTCTTCAAATTCATTCAAACGATCTTCAACATCTGCTCCAATGCTACAAATATGACCTACAGGTAAATATCCAAGCCTTACCGGATTCTCTGATCTGGGTACCAAATACAAGCCCATATTCATGGGATCCTGCCACCCAATGATGTTTTTTCCTCTTATCGCTACATATATTTTGGTAACAGTTTCTCTTCCTAAACAGACCAGCTTGCATGTAAAACACACCAACATTTTGATCTCTTTCTCTCCAAAAGCTAATGGGTTAACATCAGAGGGAGTTAATGGTCTGTTCCATTTTTCATAAAATGTTGAATTTCTCAATATAGTGATGGGGGACCCTGAATCAGCCATTACTTGTATGTGAATACCATCAATATAAGTTTCACAATTGGGACCCTTAATTGTTGCAGATACTGAGTTACATTCAATGGTAAGTTCTGTATTATTAAGAGAATCAATGCAAGACTCAACCTCCACATCCACACTCCCTATTGGCATAGGAGCTTTGCCACTCTTGCATACGGTTTGAAAATGATCTTTTTTTTTTTACACAGTAAACAACGTTTTCCTATTGCTGGACATCCAGCAACATTGCTAATGTGGTTTTTGGAACCACACCTATAACAGGTTGCAATCTTTTTGTTCCTATTCTTATATAACTTGGCTTTAGTGTTCACCACAATCACTGTGTCTGATTGACCATCTCCCACATTATGTGTTGCATGAACAGAGGACTCAGTGTTAAGTACTTCTGAATAGATTAAGGATCGCTGCTCTTGATCAAATCAATGACCTCTGTAAGTGTGGGACTACGACAGCTCAGTAGTTTTTCCTGTCTCTTCTTGGATGAGTAGCTATAGATTAATTGATCTTGAATATATACAGCCGCATTTGGACTGAACTCGCAATCCAAAAATAGGCAGTGCAGAAATGTACTCCTCCACGCCCTCTTCAATAGATTGCTTACATTTCAAAGAATTATGTCTCTCCAGCATGATGTTGGGTTCCTCAGAAAACTGTTTGTGCAATCTCTTCACAGCCTCTATATACACATTCCAACCTACATCTCCAGATTATCCTTGTGGAGCTTGAATTTGTGCCAAGTTGTTAAATATTTGTTGCCCTCCTTACCCAAGACTGCTAAATAAAAGTGCAAATTTGCAATCTGGGGGATAATTGTTAGCATCTATTGCCACTGGGTGATTTTCAAAAAGATGCAACTTCTAGGGCCATTTTATTTGGGGTTTACCTGGATGTGCTACAAATGGGGGCGGATGAGTAATGAGGTGACTTGTTGCCATATTATATTTTCAAGTAAATTACTGTGGAAAAATGTCAAAAATAAAGTAGTCACAAAGCGTCTGTACCTGTGTTTAGAAAGCGGCGCAATGAGTATGCCAGCACATTTGATAGTTTGAAGAAGCTGATACGCGTAGCTATGCTGCGTAGTAATGCTACATGTCTGCAACATTGAACAATTGAATCAAAGATGGCATTAGGCGATATAAGGATGTTACATGCTTGTGTGCGTCACACACGGGAGTAGCAGTGCACTCGGGAGCAGTACTGCATCGTGAGAGGGCATGTGCACAAATTCCAAAGTGCCCAAAGCAGCCTCCCAACTGCAAGGGTACCCAAAGAAGCAATGCCGGCGAGGCCTAACTGAAGTCGGCTTCATTGGACTAAGGTTCTGACAGGATCAGGGTGGAGCTCAGACTGGAGTGGCACAAACATGTGAACCAGGGGAAAGACAACAATGTCGGTGGGCAGTGAAAGGAGTTTCCGCTTGTCACCAAATATGGTGATCATCGTGGACAATAAGTAAGGTAAGTAACTAAAGTTTATTGCAGAAATGCCGCCCACGCCAAACAGTGTCCGGTCAGCTCGGATTTCCACAGCAACTGCTCGTTCGTGCTGGAATCCTCGCACACCGTCTCTGGCAACACAGAGGCAGTCCAACCATAACAACTCTGTTCAATACTACCTGACAACACATTTAAAGACTTTAACAACACATTTAAAGAGTACATGCATTTCATATACTTCAGTAGACCATGGTGTGTTAGCAATTTAGTTCCTGTTTATGATCATATGTTTTACCTAATCTTGCATTTCCGAAGAGTATTATCTATTTTCATGATGCTGCATTTCTTTTGTATAGGGCACACTTTGAAATGAGCCACCTCCAGGTGTTTATAATGGGCCATGATTGAGCACTGTTCAGTTGAAGCTGAAGTCAGCATGTGTTTCAAACTGTGCCTGTCTGTGGGTCAAAAAGCAGTTTAGAACTCATGGTCATCTAATCCTTGACCTCTCTGGAGAGCCTACAAATCCATTGTTACTTATTCTAGTTGCAAATTTGAGCATGTGGAAATGAGTGTGACGGAGATACTCAGAAAATACACAGGTTACATGTAAGTGTGTGCGTTGTGTGTTTGGGGCTAGTGAAGTGAAGGAGATGCGAGGAAGTGCATTCAGGAGAAAATTAAAAGAGAGTGATCATGAAGAAAGAGATGAACATGCAAATTGAGGAGATGTGGAGAGGAAAAGGGTGTACATATCTAACAGAGTGAGCATAATGGAAGTGATTGACAACCTCTGAAGACCACTACCCCATTCGCAGGTGTCAATCAATTTTAATTTACAGGATCACAGCTTCAGAATTGAAACATTTTCAATAATAATTATTTACAACAAAATCATTGTTGTTATTCATTTACCTTAAACAGCTTACGTCCATTGATAAAGCCAATAGTTCTGGTTGGTTTCAGGTGCGTCAATTACTGTACTACAATACACGTGATTTGGTAATCAATGTATAAACATCAGTCTCTAATTTCTTTGTATTTGGTAACTTGTGAAGCACGAAGTTGCTGAATCTATAGAAAAGACACCAGAACTAGACTATTATAAGTTATTACAGCCGAGTTCTAATGTCACAGTGCCTGCTGCCAGAGTCAGCAGCTGAGTTGAAAGGCAGGTCTGGTCACAGAGCATAATTGAAGCTGTTGTTTAAAAAAGCTTTCTTCTGCTCTATTTTTTAGCTTATAATGACAAGCAGAAAGAACATGTTTATATTTTTACACTCCTTGGAGAAAAGCTAGACTCTTTCTGTGTGTTTTTACACATTCCAAGTTACTTTAAACTGACTTGTATTGAACTGTGTCTACCATCTATTAGCAACAAATATCTAAAAGGTTTTTGATGTGTTTAATTTGGCACTAGAGGTTTTATTTTCATTCGTCTTGTTTGCATACATACTCGCTCTATTATGTGAAAGAGCTATGTACCAAGGTTTTGAGTGGTTAGTTAGGAGGGTGATAGTGTGACCATTTATTATATAGGATAAAGTACCCCATGGTGGACATGATAAGGACTTTGCAAGTCACCTCGAAGTTCCATAACCTTATTATGGAACTTGGTCTCTTGCCTCATTCCTCTATATTGTTATGGAACTCCTCATCAATTTGCAATGTACTGCAGCTGGTACTTTATCCCTGATATGTATCTGGATGCAATAAAAAAAAACTCAGAGAGGATCCAGCATACTGGTTGGGTGGTACCCTATGGGAATCACAGAAATTTAGTTTGTGGTTATTCCACACTCTTATCTACATAGGCCACGCCCCGTTAAAGACACCCCCACTCCCACTTTTTCCACCCCACTTAAAGCTCTGATATAGGCTTGCGTTTCTGACAGAGGAGTTGTCCATGTGATGGCCCAACTCTGTTAGAATGGAATGGAGCATTCAGTTGCCTTTATCACTTACAGACTCATCCAGAGGGCAGAACCATGTTCTTAACGAGCATTTTGTATTATCATGCCACTAAAGTGCTTTAGGCCCAAGCTGCGTCAGACTCATTTCATGGTCCAGATTCCATACATCAGCCCCTAAGGTGGTCGATTGCAATGAAGGAAGTAAATGCTTCTGTGTTGGTCCATTCCCCACCAAGGGATAGATTTTTTCCATCGAGCCCAAGGCAAGGATGTCACATGGGTTTCTCAAATGTTTTCTATCATCATACATCTGGAAGGCTCCTGGAGATGGGTAGACTCTGCACATATGAGGGAAGACACCACTTGGATAGTGTGGGAGGCAATTCCACTCTGCACTTACAGCTTTTTTGCAGCAACAGCACAGTGTTTTGTGCTGATCTTTCACAACAGAGCCCTAGTTAGTGGAGATGCAACCCACGTGTGCACTACCACTGCATGAGGGTGGCTGCTTTATCCAGATGTGTGACTGCAGCAAGGTTGGGAGTGTAAAGCTGGTTGTTTTCTTTTACTCACAAAAAACTAAAAGTGAACTAGCCTTAGTGCTGATTTTTCAATTCATTGAATTCACTTCACAGTCTTTACATGGGCATCGATTCACCAAAATGCCAGGGGTAGTGGAGGTGACATCATGTGTCCTTTGACGCTCTGTGACATGACCAAAAGTGACATCACTTTATCATAATGACAGCCCAGGAAGTGACATCACATGACCTTTGACTCTGATTTTGTGATAGAAGAAGTGACATGATGCTGAATTGAAACAATGGACGTTGCACGATGTGACATAGTAGATCAAATACTATGCTACATTAATTAAATCACTTTGAAATTTGATTGGAGCACTTGCAAACATCCCAAAATAAACACAGTTAACTATAATGAACCCAAATCATATCAAATTGTTACCAAATACCCATAGGATAAAAAGATAAAAGTGTATACAGAACTCAAAATTAATATCCAAAGATATTAATAAACACTGCTCTAATTTATAAGGTATTCATGCCAGCAACATGTGCATTGTTACCCTGCAGGGAATTACCACAGTAGTCTCTATGCCAGTGCAGCTGGTGTTCAAATAAGGTGGTGACAGTGACGCTGTGCAGTACGCATGTAGCACAATAGTTCTCTAAATGTATAGGCTGTGTACTCCGATGAAACAGTGTTAGACGCAAAATGGGCAATACCTTCGTATGTCTCAGAGTTAGTAATACAGGGTGCAAACATCTGTATTAAACCATTCAGATTTTTCTGACAGATATAATTGAAATAATAACATGGAAAGGACCAGGGTACAGTCGTTAACCAATACAAATTTCTTGGAATGAAATAAATCTGTAGTTGCCTTTCTTTTCGCATATCGTCACAGACACTCCTGTTAATACAGGAACCCACATGCAGCTTTGCCTTGCACCTCCTGCCCTCCAGTTCCCACCTACTCTATTCCAGTTTTGGGACTTATGTACAGCTCCTTCCATGTGCTTCCTAACCCGAAACAACCGCCACCTATCTTTTAGTACTGGGACTTACAGGCAGCTCCACATTCACCTCATTCCATAGCAATACATGCACCAACATGGAGCTCTGCTGTTAAAGCCCAAGCCTCATGTGAAACACCCAGCCCAATTCTTCCAGCAATGGCACCTCACGTTTGACCTGCAGCACTCAACGCTAATCCTTCTGAGATGTGGTATGTTGTCAAATACCTCAGTCATAACTTACAGACAGACACTGCTGTTCTTTCAGTGCAGGGACCCACATGCAATCCATACATCTCAGTCGTAACATTTTTGTCCAACTCTGGTCTTCCAGAAATGGGACACACGTGTAGATCTGCCATTTACCTCACTACTTGCACTTAACATTCATAAATTTTTCCACCTATATTAGGATGCCCCACCTTCTCTATAATGTACCTCGTACTCCACCCAATGTTCTGCTAGGGCTGGATCCCAAAAGCACCTCTATTGTACTTCTGAGTCTTGACACGCAGCAATCAGCAGTGCCCTTCCAGTTGTAGGACCAAAGGAAGATGTGTAGTTCCCATCCACATACCTGCTAATTTTCCAGTTTGTCTATGTGTGACGTTTCCCTGTTTTCAGTGCGCTTGTGTGTCAACTTTTCAATCCCTTATGTGTGACATGTTGACACTTTATTGCAGGGCCAGACTGGGAACCCAAAGCAGCCCTGGAAAATGTTATCAGACCAGCCCCCTTATGGTGCATAGTAAATGCAGCGAGGGAGCCTCACCACTACATGGAGGGTTTGGCAGGGTTCTTCCCCCTCCACCCCAAGAAAATCTGGGCAAAAATGGTGCATTTCATTTGTTTTATATCACCTCTCTTACCAGTGTAGGGTATAGTAACACTTTACATCACACAGAAATTCAGAGACAATGAATTGTACATGTGTATAGGAAATGTTACATGAGACAAAGGGGACTACAAGGTGTAGGATTAATATCATTCATATTGATAGGCATTTTCTAAGAGTACTTGGCCTGGAGAAGCACAAACTCAAGATTCAGGACGTAATACAGTGGTTAGGGTTAGCTTTACTAATAGGAACTTATTTCTACCCAAACAAACAATTTTTAGCAACACTGTGATATTGAAAGGCTCGGAAAAATCATAACCTTCTAACCTGTCCCATGCAATTCGTATGGTGCTCTTTGATTGCATTTCATAGCTCAATGTGCTAGATTATGATTGTAATTTATGAACTGCAGAGTAACAAAAGGGTCTCTGTGAAAAAGCAATAACCCACTGAGCTATGAACATAAAATACTGTTCCGTGATATATGCATAGTACACTACTTTGCAGCAGGCATATTAACTCTCTGCGCTATTGTAGAGGAGTCAAAACTGTCACTAGACAATCTCTCTAGCAGAAACATCAATCACCAGAGTTATATTGACACTTTTATTGCTGTCTGAAAACTATTACATATACAAGGCACTTTGCAGCAGGTGTTTTGAAAACTGATGCACTGTTACAAAAATGGCCACCAATAACAAAACCGGCCCCATTTCAGGCGTGACTCGAGGGAGGGAATAGGGGCAGGGTGGCGCGGCCCGTGGCGAGGAGTGGAACCAGGAAGGGGAAAAAAACCCCAAAAAATGTAATCATAAATTTTTTTAAAAGCTCCTTTTTTCCACGTAGCAACGCCGCCGCCGCACCGCTACATCCACTCCGTCTAGCAGTTCCAGGCACAGGCACCCAGCCTGCCCTGCAGCCAATCCTGATGCTGCTCAGAGCAGCATTAGGATTGGCTGGGAGTGCCCAGCCAGGGCACTCCAATGCAGACTGGGAGCCTGTGCTTGCTATGTCCAGCCCAGCAACACAGTGCGGGGCTGGTGAGAGCCTTGTGCGCTTGGGTGTTTGACCATCCCTAGACGTCCGGCCAAACATACACACGCACTGTGGGGGAGTGCTGTGCACTCCCCCTCATCTTTGTCACAGCCCCATAGTCCCGCCCCTTTTACAAGAAAACGATGATAAACATAGTTTATTATTGTTTTCTTGTAAATGTTTTGCAGCTGTTGTTGCTGGCGGGGGAGGGAACGCTCATCTGCCATAGCGGAGGAGCCGCTCCTGTCCCAAACCCTTCCAGCCTCTCGGGGAAACAACCGATGCTGGGTATGGCCAGTCTGGCTTTGCTCTATTATGTATAGAATACAGCAATTATGTCAGGTAATCAGATAAATGGGATATTGCTGTCATTTCCACAACAGAATGGCCTAGAAAGAACCTTAAAACACTGCTAGTTCACCTGAAATGCTTATGTAATATTCCTTACCAATTTTGTTTTCCTAGCATGATTGTACTAGAAATATTTGTGATGAGGGTTCGACTGGCCTATAGGACAGTCAGGCAGTGCCCGAAGGGCTTGTATGACGGTTCAGTGTGTGGGCCAGTTCTTTTGCTGTTTGTGGGCAAGTTTTATGGTACTCTGGGCTGCTCTTTACTACTGATTTCCCTGATGCTGGCCCAATTGGCAAACACGGGCCATTTTTTTAACCATCTAATTAACCAATTGGGCCACTTTTATTATGGTACCTGGGCTTATTTTCTGCCCCAGCCCAACCTTGTTTGTGATGCTGGCATAAACAATATACAAACTCTTTTCGTGGTTGTCCTTTATTTATTGAATTTGTATGTTATTTCCAATACCAGTATGAAAATACAAGTCCACAGGATCCAATGTGTTATTGACTTAGAAGGCAGGGAGGTTGAAAGTGACACACACATAAGTTGGAGGTTATTGAAAGCTACGTCAAAGGTTGCCAAATCAGTATGTTTTTGCTTGACGTTTTTGTCACTAATTACTCATGGCAACGTTTAAAAAATGGTGCAAAATGTAACACTAACTAAAGGTTTACTAAATGAAAGTGTACAAGGTTTATATGCAAAACATATAACAAATATAGAGCATGTACCACAACCCTGCACACTTTGTGGCAAGAATTCATGACTTGACCTGTAAGACTTCATAATCAATATCATTTTTCACATACCTCACTCACAGATGCATGGGTTACTATCATGCATTTTAATAGTGAGTAACATTATTTTATAGTGACATTCACTAGAGGATATTTTCAACCCAGAAATTATCTGACAAGTAAGATACCTGTCCAAAATGATGGAATGTATATTTTTGTAACAATTGTAAACACTACCTAAAATATACAATTTTCTAGAAACTTGTATTGATTAAGCCAAAGTCTTTGACTAAAAGCTGCTACGAAAAATCACTGTGGTTGTTAGTGCAGCATTTTTAAGTCATGATAAGGTAAACAAGCTGTTTCTCATAGCTGCCAAGTGACCTCATTATGTGACATTGTCAGCAAGCACTGTCTTTTTGACTAATATATTGTTGCATTCAGGTTGATGTGGATTTTCTTATCATCATTGCAAGTATGGTGGGTTGGCTAAAATGCCTCAACTGGCTGAAGATATCACACATGACAGCTGTATATAATTTACATAGTTAAGTTACTTGATATAAGTGAAAGCCTAGGGGTAGGGTGCTGCTAACGGTGGCTCCGTTAAGGAACAAGCTGCTCTTAACAATCAACAATGCAAATAAAACATGTACTGGTGACTTTTGTTCCCATTTGTAGTAATTTGTGCACAGACAAACATATTGCGTTTTTAACACATGAAGTTGTGGAGGGTATTGCAATCCCAGACTGAGAGTGAGATGGCAGGCTACGAATAGTGGTGGATTCTTATGAGTGCCTCACACTGAACTCAGCGATGGTGAGCCCAGGAAGCATTTGTTACCAGACTCTCACCTTCCTCACAATACCTCAGTTAATTCTGTTTGCAGCTATTCATTGACCTAACCACCAATGCATGAGACAATAAATAATATTTTCCAAAATAAAACAATATTATGTATTACTTAGCACATTGCCATATCACTAACCATGAATTAATTAATTTTCTCTGGTAGCTAAACCTGCATGATCATGTTTCCCCGCATTCAGAGGATGACAGCTGACAGTCTGAAAGCTAGACTTTCACTCCATAGAACCAGACTTACCTGACGGCCTGAAGAAGTGTGACTAGCAGAGGTCTTGTAAGTGAAATGGACAGATTGTGCATTTTAAAGAAGCACCAGAAGTCTATGATAGTGTTAGTCATAGGCACCACTGTCTCAGACAGAGAGGGAAGAAGGGAATGAAAATGTCTGAAAAGCAGGTGCATTGCTATCTACGGTGCAACAGATGCAGTAGCACAATGTTCCAGAGCCGGAGTGGGCCTCATGAGCCTGATTACTGCTGTACTTTACCACTCAACCAGCAGTTAGGAGGCCCATTTTACTTACCTGCACGAGGGCCCTTCCACAAATAGTGCACCACTGCTGAACTATAGTGTTTTGGAAAATGTAATGCTACAGCAGTAGCAAACTAAATATGCACTGATCTAAACAGAAACAAAATAAATGAAAGCACCACTGACTATGCCAATGCTTAATTTGTAAAATAATAAGTGTCGGCGGTGCCCAAAGTATTCCAGGGCTAAAAAAATGTCTGTGTAGTCTTGATTTCACCCCTGCCTTTTTCATCCACCTCCAGACACTTTCTGCCACCTTATCAAACTATTCCAGATGTTTGCCCCCTTCTCAGTGGTGGCTGGTGAAATGTGAAAGTGGTGGGGCGTAAAAGTTGGGTATGACTGTTGTGCCACGAATGATCAAATTGTGTGATCCTGGGCAGAGACTGCAACTATGTGTAATGATTCAGTTGCATGAGACGACAGCTGTTATTAACAACTCATCTGCTTTACTGTGCAGGCTCGTGCCAATTACTTTTGTCATTCCAATATGGTTTATTTGTACACCATAATAAATTGTAAATAAGGACACACAGAAAAAATTGCTTTCACACTTATGATCACAAGTGTTACAGCTCTAGCCTTGACCACTATCATAATTTCGGACAGAAGACCGGTGTTAATGAGACAGTATGTGATAATGTGGTCTCTCTGATGATGTTCTGTAATTTCAGTTATTGTAGGCTCCTCTCACAAGCCATATGACAGAGACTCATTTCACGGCGTGGGCAGGTGGAGCTTCCATCTATGTCTGAGGCCACTGCAAAGGATAAACAGTGAAATATTTCACCATCCAATCACAAGATTAGTTATCTCTATCAATCCACGGTCACAACAATTTCCCACTGCCTATATGTTTCCACTTATCTATTTGGGAGTGGGTGTGAATGCCATAAGTTCTGTCCCTTCTCACAGAAAATGGAGTAGAAATGGAATTAAGTAAATGAGTTATTTTCAAATTATTCATTTTATGAAGGCTCATATTTATTAGGAAAATTCTCAGTTCCAAGATAGTTACTTAATTAGTTTTGATCTGCACTCAAATATATATCAATGCGTCATTTTTGCACCCACAGGTGAAGAAACACGATGCACTGTTTGAATACGGGTGTGAAATACAATGCGTCCCGTACCAGAATTCTATCAGTTTCGATCCATACCATTTTATCAAAAGTGCACCACTACTGCAAACTTAAAAAGCCTAACATGCAAGATATAGTCCGGTATATTCGACGATGGAGTGCTTCCCTTTTGATTTCTGCACAACGCCAGAGACTGTTCAATACAGCTGCCATCTGTCTGCTTCCTATTGCCCAGCTGTAATTCTCAATTGCAGGCAATAGTCACCAACAGTGGCAGCCGGCAGCTTTGGGAGGGGGGCGGGCGGGGCACACACACAAACACACACAGACACGCACGCACGCTCATCCATTAACAACACTCATTCCATTCAAACATACACGCACGCACCAAACATTCATTTTACAAGATCACACACATTCATTCTTTCACACACACATGCACTCACATCCATTACCAACCCTCATAACACTCAAACATGCACGCGCGCACCAAACTTTCAATGTAAAACATAACACATACACACATACATACACACACACACACACACTTACCTTTAGCCTCCAGGTCCCAGGAGGGTTGGGACTGCTGCCTTCCCTCACTGGCTGACCTGAGGTCAGCCAATGAGGGAAGGCAGCAGTCCCAGCTTTGTCACAGAGTGGATTGGGGTCAGTGAGACTGCTGACCCCACCCCACTCTGTGACGAAGTGTCACTGATTGACACTCGCCCTGGGCACTTCAGGGCTTAAACCTGAAGCGCCCAGGGAGAGTGTCAATGGGTGACGCTTTCCTCGTCACCCAGGGGAGGGCCTCGAGGCACCTTTGCTGGGCCGAGGAGGTCACGCCCATAGGGGTCGTGATCTCCTCAGCCCAGCAAAGTTCAGCTCAGGCAGCCAGGAGTCTGCGCAAATCGCGCATGTCTGCTCCTGGCTGCCTGACCTGAACATGCAGAGTGTCTGTCAGGCTGACTTTTGTTCAGCCTGACAGACACTCTTCATGGGGTGGGGGGCGTGGCCCCTCCGCCCTAAAGGACGGGCCGCCACTGCCCCTTCTTTCTCCCATCCTCACTGTTTTTACGTCTTTCTCCTCTTTATTTTCCTCTTTTCTGACCTTCTCTCTATTATTCTGGGCCAAAGTCTGGTAACGAAACAATTTTTTGATCCCCAAATATGAGTGTTGGTGGGCCCCACCTGAAATTACAGGCTCAAATTAACGACTGACTGTGGCTATATACAGGAATTGTGGCATTTCAGAGTGTAGAAGGACATCAATGATCCACTTCAAACACCTGAAACCTAAACTTCATGTCCCTGAAGACTAGTCTGTCAGTGGAGTCGCACATCATCATCATCAAATACTTTATACAGAAAATGTTATGCCATAAAAGTCAGATAAAAACAGAATACATAAAACTGATGAGTTGCACACTAACAGTGAGAGCCGCTTTTCAGGCTGAAATGTAATAGTTGCAAGTTGCAACTGTTACTATCTCAAGTGAGCTGCTGCCATGAGAAACTCCTGTTTTATGACCTCAAGAGCATTTTACTCCGCCAGGGGTTGCAAGGGCATTGCAAGTAGTCGCGGGGTTAGCAGTTGCGACCCCTGGTGGCCACCAAATGACACCCATGAGCCCTTATGGGGAGTTTCTGGAGTGGGGTTTAAGATGGGCTCTTATGAGAAAGCAAAGTCCAACTGTACAGATTACTCCACCCCTGAATTTCTGGGGGACGAGATGAGGCCTAATGCCAGAGCTGCCGACTTTGGACCTGGGGAACCAAGTTTGAGACTCTGCGTCTGGTTAACATGTTATTATTCTGGGCAAATCACTTTATTGCCCCATGCCTTAAAAAAAAATCTGATCTTGTGTAATGTAATCTAGTGGTTTCGTGAAGAACTCTAATGCAATGGTTCCCAACCTTTTGACTTCTGTGGACCCCCCTCTTTGTCATTACTGGAACCCAGAGCCCCCTATGAATCATTATAAAAATCAGGGGACCCCTACTGAGTCATTACTGGAAACCGGGGACACAGGCCTAAACATTGTTGATGATTTGAACCGCAAAATAATACACAGAAAATACAGAAACAAGTATTCCATCAAACAAAAACACAAATGATAACACATTTTATTCAATTTGCAAACAAATATAAATAGAACAGAATAAAAATTATAATTTTACTAGGAAAGTTGGAGCTTTTCTAAATTTGATTGAAGCCACACATCATCCATACTATATTTTGTTTGATTCACCTTCATTGCACCCATGAATCAATCTGAGGATACTAGTTTAATTTTTAGCCTCCAATTTCAAATTCCTTGACATTTACACACTTTATTAACCTGTTAATATTAGCTAATTTTCTAAGCAGTGGTGGACGCCCCGTGGAGGCTTCGTGGACTCCCAGGAGTCCCCAGATAGGAAATAACTGCTCTAATGCCCTTAGGCCAAGATAATGTTGCATAAAATGGAAACAAAAATATCCGATTTGTTTAGTAGATCCAATTTTGTACTGAAATCTTCTTGACAGCTTTAATCACAAAACAATACTTTGTTTTACACCTTTGGCTCCATTTACAAATCAATTCATGTAAGAACAACTCAGTACGACACACCTGTTCCTCTTGACTTATGAATGTGAACAGTAAGGCCCTGATTTATAATTTTTGATGCAAACCTGCGCTAGCGCAGGTTTGCGTAAAAAAGTATACCCCCGGCTAGCGCCATTCCTGGACGCCAGCCGGGCATCATATTTAAGCTATGCCGCTGGCCGGCGGTAAGGCGGTGGGGGGGAGGCGTAGGGGAAACTGGAGGTTCTGCGTGAAAGAATGGCGCTAGTTAGGTTACAGTAAAAAAAAAAGACTCTAACCTGATTAGCGTCATTATTTCCACGCACACCCCCCATGGACATGATTCCTGTCTAAGTAAACACAGAAGTAATGCCCCCCACAGCCTAATGGCCATGACTTAGGTCCCCTGGGCATGGCCATTGGGCACAGTGCCATGTAGGGGGGCCCAAGTTAGGCCCCCTATGGCACTTTGCAAAAAATAATAAAAATACTTACCTGGACTTACCTGGGATGGGTCCCCTCATCCTTAGGTGTGCTCCAGGTGTGGGTGCGGGTGGGTGGGGGCGTCCCTGGGGGCAGGGAAGGGCACCTGTGGGCTGTTTCCATGGTCTCTGACCATGGAAAAAAGCCCACAGGTCCCCTAACGCTTGCCCTGACCCAGGTGTTAAATAATGGTGCTGGGCAGGCTTAGCGCCATTATTTAAGGCCCTCCTCCTCCAGTGTGTGTTTTTTGCACTGGGGGATAAATAAGGCGCTAGGGCCTTTGAGTCATTTTTTGCCCGGGAATGCCTACCTTGCATTTCATTGATGCAAGGTAGTTTTTCCACAGGCACAAAATGACTTTAACTCCAATGTTTTTGTGCTAGACATGTCTAGTGTCAAAATATAAATATGGAGTTAAGTTTGCGCCGGATTTGCGTCAAAAAAATGGACGCAAATCTGGTGCAAACAGAGTATAAAAATGCCCCTAAGTATCTTTATCTTATGCTTTTCGTAGTCCCTGATGTTTCCGTGGGGCCCCTTTACATTGAAACAATTTTCTATGGAGCATAGGAAGGAGACGTATTGGCATTGTGCCCTTGTTCAACCGTCCAGTTATCAGTTTCTCACTTAATAGTGTGAAGAAAATGCATCTATGTTTTTTTTCAACTAGATGCACAAAAGGGAGTGAAGTTGTCTTCCAAATAAGAACGGTTGTGCACATTGAGTATGTCATTCCTGAATTCCTGAACAACTCTAGCTATTCCTCCATGTTCACCCATTCTTCACCCTTTTCTAAGTCTATAATGGAACCCAATTACTGAGATTGTATTTACACAAAATTATATATTGATGACTAAATAAATAATTGAGCACAGGAAATACTTGAAAAGAAAATCTTATAATAATTATTCCTAAGTACATCACAAATTGACCTCCCCTGTCCTGATGATGATCCAAACACTTGATATATGACCAAAACATATTGAACTAGTATAGTTGAGATCGTTAATAGTTTGTCAGCATCTTCTGGTACCTTTATACTCTGAAACATAAAATCCTTGTTGCAATCCACAATCAGCTATTTTCTGTTTGATATGTATTATGTTGTGAACACTAGACTTGTATGTTACATTATTGTCGGCATGTGTAATACAGACACCTATGCTAATGTTTTTTTCTAGGTGGGTGAAATAAAAATCACAATTTATGTAGATCAGTTTCAGGTTACATTTCCTATTTTACCGTTCTTCACATCTCTGATAAGTTATCTTAAAATATAACAATTGATTACGCTCAAGAATCTATTGTGCATAGCTATATGGCTGTTGTTTCAGGGTCAGGCTCTTTTGCCATTACCAATGGAAGGGGATGGGGATTGTACATTGTGGAGTCTAGGAAGCCCACAAATAACAAAACCTTGTTGGCTGGTTATTTTTTGCTCTACACGTTAAAATTGAAATCTGGTCAGGTTTCAAGGGCCCAGGTCCAAATCATTCCTCAATCAGATTCTAAACCTTCTTTTCCTCTACCCAGTCATCCACAGCTGCCAGCAGACTCTAACAGCGGATCTTAAAGTGTTTGTCTAATATTTTTATCAACCTATGATATGTTGCGTGCTTATGGGAGCTTTTTTGTATAATGAACCACCAAGCTGATGTTCCATGAAAGCTGGGAACTATCATAAGTTTGAACATTTCTGGAACAAGTAGACTAAGACATGTGAACACAAATCTGTAAAATATCTTAAAATTGTATAGGTTTGTACTCTCAAACCTGGTAGCTTGACTTTACAGGCTTGTTAGGAAAAGGCACAAACTACATTTAATTGGTACAGTCTGGAAATATAATTTTAGAAAAGCAACATGATCTAACTAAAGCTCAAAATTAGCTCCACCAATGTGGAGTCTCCTTCCCATGGAAGATTCTGCTATAGTGGCTCATACAATAAACTGATATATTTACTTCCATGGGTGATTTGTAGTACCTACAGAACCTGGCACACATTTCCATGGGTATATGTGATTCTCACTCTCCCTGCCTGTCCCATTTGTTTCTATTTTTCTTCATAAAACTATTACACATTTTGGAGGTAGGTAATATCACCATAGCATGTAACTTCTATGCTAACTGAAATAATAATTCATGGTTTTTGCGAGTGTATTTACTGTTCAATTGAAATAAAAAGTCCTCTAAATTATTGAATTTCTTTTCTGGTCAGTGTTTCTCCTCTTTTACCAGAGACCCACGCTAGGCCATCAATTCTTCATAGCTGTAAGATGAATAATTTTTATTTAGAATTCTTTCTCTCTCCATTTGGTCAACACTCACCCAAATGAGATTCCCAGGTTTCCATTTCCAGTAACTGTGTTATTTTGGCTACAATGCAGGCTCACAAATGAAACCTGATCTTCCTTGCCACTTCTGAGTCAGTTTTTGCCATGTGAACCACAGAGTCCCTGATCCTTATTGGTGCTATTTGTGATGGATTACGTTTGCTCCCAAATTTCGAGAATATTGAAAAATTCAAATGTATTCCAGTCCTCATCTCTTATTAGGAAATAGCTTGTTGCTGAACTTGTGCTGTGTGCAGTATAAGCTAGTCAGACATGGGTTCCCTGCTGACTGGGCCATAATCCTCTAGCTGCAGCGTACTGATGAGACCAAACAAGCCGAAACTGACCTGCTTATGTTCCTGTTCAGAGGGGACCTGCCTGGGCTGTTCCAGGAGCACGACCAAGACTTATTTGCATATTGGTGGTTCCTATTTGAGGTGGCATGGTTGGCAAAAGAGTGATGGACTGGATTGCAGCTGAGAATGATTACAAGTACCAGTAATTAACCAACTCGTGCATCACCTTTTTGCTGCTTTCCTCAGTGTATTGTAAGTTTTGACATTTTGATCACGTGTCAAATCCGTTTCAGGCTCGGATCAATGTGTTTTCACCGCCACAAAAATTTTCTTCTTCTGCCATGATGTGAGTTCTTGTGAAAAACATGCCTTACAGTGGCAGTGCACACATTTCTCAGCTCTTCCAGGGTGGTCATTCATCCTAGGTTGGTATAACAGCTCCAGCAATATTAGTGGTGGGAGTGTTGAGAGCCTCAAGCGGATGCTGCATCATTTCTCTCCGTTCATTTAATAACTGTTCAAATGCATAACTACTACTAATGGGTCTGTGTATTGATGGACCTTCGGAATGAGTCCTGGTAGGCTCACTCTGAGTTAGTTAGTGAGCCTAATTTCTGGCTTTCTATGACGGCCGAAAGCCAGAAACACGTGTACGGCATTCGCCGCACCAACTTATGGTGAAAAACTTTCTACAACGTTACAGCACTTGCTGCACCCATTTATGCTGAAAGACTTTTTGAAATATTATTCGAATTCATTCTAATGACTGCATTTATCATGATGCTTTGAGGCTATTCGAGCTGAAATATAAGACAGGGTGCTCCCTTTTTGGATTGTGTATTTAACGGCTCCTGTGAGCCTTTGAGCTGACGAGCTCTGGTGAAGCACCTGTGCGCCTACTGAGTGGTACAAAAACCTGAGAATACGTTTAGGCGGCATTTCAATCAACCCCGTCTGCCACACTTTGCTCTCCGCTGATGACGGCCGAAAGCCAGAAACACGTGTCTGGAGATACGGCAATCGCCGCACCAACTTATGGTGAAAAACTTTCTACAACGTTACAGCACTTGCTGCACCCATTTATGGTGAAAGACTTTCTTAAATATTATTCAAATTCATTCTAATGACTGCATTTATGTTGGAAGGTGGGTCATTAGTTGTGTGGCCTGCACAAGTAACGAGTCCGCACACGACCGCCACTGGGAACCAAACACCCCATTGTAGCGCTTGACTCTCATAGGGTAGCGTTGCAGAGCAGTCCAAGGCTTACTCAAGGGAGGTGGTGTGCAAGAATAACTCTCAATAAAGGACTGTCCAGTCTGTGCTTTTTCTTTTGATAAAGTAAAAGTACATTTATTATTCACACACACTACTCAATACTATGCAACAATCTACAAATATATACAAAGTGATAGAATCACTCTGGACAAACAGTATGTAATCTCTCAAATCTCTTTAAGGGAGAATATAATCCAACAATCCATTGAACATTTTGACAGCATTCATTTTGACAGTATTCAACACTACAGTGCAATGATGACACCTACAGTTGGGATTAAATACTTTCATCTTGCCAAGAAATGACTGTCAGTATCATTATTCAAATTAGCATCCTCAGGGAACATAAGAGACTAAATTCTAGCATTATAACCATCAAAATTACATTTGGAGTACTTTTAGATTACTTTAGGATTACTCCTACTTAACCATGAAATAGAAGTGGAATACATGGGGCCATACCAACCTACACCTATGGTAGGCACCCTTGCGCAAACAGGAACAAAAGTTCACTGAAGCTTGTGCTTGAAAAACCCATCCAACCCTTGAGGGGTTATCTCTCATGTGTCCCACCCTACCTAGGGTGGGGACACCAACAGATGTTGGGGGGAGGCTGCGCTGCTCCTGCAGCTCCCCCTGTCTCCCAGTTCTCCGTTGGTGGTGGCCCCCATCTCCCTGGGACCACCACAGGCGTTTTAGGGGCTCAAGAAGCAGCCCCTGCCCCGCAAAGCATGCTGGGGCGGCTGCATAAATGATTAGCGGCTCTCCCGCTGCGAGGGGAGAGCCGCAATTCCTTTTCTGTTCTTCTTTTCTTTTTGCCCTTTGTTTTTGGTTTTGGGGGTGCCGGTCCCACCCGGCCACCCCCCGCACCAAAACGGGGATCCCTTGTTGGAGGGCGGCTCAGGGAGCCCACCCCTGGCCGCCCCCGCCGGCTCCCCGCACGGCCAGCACCTCCGGGTGCTGCAGCGGGAACCGGCCAGCTGACTTGGGGGATGCCGGCGGCCGCTCGGGCCGCATTGGGGAGTGCAGCGGCACTCCCCCTTCCTCCTCACGTCGTCGGGGAACCGGGATGGGGTCCGGGGCCCCTCCTCCGTGTAACAGGGAGCGCGACGGTGCTCCCCGGAGTCCTCCTCTTCTCGGGGCCCCGGGATGGGGTCCGGGGCCCCTCTCCTCCATAGGGGGGAGCGCGACGGCGCTCCCCAGGCCCTCTTCTGCGCGGGCCCCAGGATGGGATCCGGGGCCCCTCTGGTCATATTCACGGGGAGCGCGACGGCGCTCCCCAACTTCTCTTCAGCTGGGGGTGCGTGACGGCGCACCCCCACTCCCGCCTCTTCTCGGGGCCGGGATGGGGTCCGGGGTCCCATTTGACCATCTTCACGGGGAGCGCGATGGCGCTCCCCGACTGCTCTTCCGCTGGGGGGTGCGCGACGGCGCCCCCCCCATTACACCTTTCTTCACGGGGAGCGCGACGGCGCTCCCCGGCTGGTCTTCGCTGCCGGGGGCCCCAGGATGGGGTCCGGGGTCCCCATTCCACAGCGGCAGGGGGTGCGCGACGGGCCCCCCCCCCCATTGATCATCCAACACGGGACCAGGCTTCACGGGGCCCCGGATGGGGTCTGGGGCCCCTTCTTCTTCAGAGAGGGGGAGTGTGACGAAACTCCCCTGTTCTCCTCTTCTTCCTGGGCAGCCCCCCCAGGCCCTGGCCCACCCTGGGGGCACAGTCTCAAGCAGCTGCGGAGCTCCACGCGCTTTGTAGCTGCTTTCACAAAGGTCGCCATTCTTTGTCCTATGATATCTCGGGCCCCCAAGGGCCGATTTTCTTCATTCTTGTGTCGTTCCGCTCCTGGTGACAAGCCCTTGCCACCAGGAGTACTCTCCTTAGGCCTCCTGGCCTGGAAGGGTCCCAGATCATCAGGGAGCCAGTCCCACTGACTTCTGCGCCACTCTTTCCTCTGGGTTCCCTCTTTTCCTTCTGGGCAGCGCGCTCTCCTTGCGCTAGCCCAGTCCTTCCCCCAACTAGTCCTCTGGGAGGATAAGGGGGCCAGCTTGCCTGGCCCTGGCATTCGCCTCGCTGGCCTGGGATCCTTCAGGGGCAGAGTCCCTGCCCCAAGGGCAGTCAGGAGGTTCTTCCTTCCAGTTGTCCATGACGCCCGTCTGCAGTCCCAGTGTCCAGCAGTGAAGCACAGCCAAGAGAGAGAGCTCTCCCCTGTGCAGGACCTTTTAAGTGGGGGCGGAAGTGTCCAGCAGGTCTGCACCTCTGGCCTATCCAGATGTGCTACATCACTTCCTTGCTCCCATCCCCTCCTTCTTGCACAGTCTTCTGGGATAGCTCAAGATGGCATCCTCCAGGAGTTAGTTGCCACATGTGCTCTGAAAGTCTCAGCCCCTCCTACCCGACATTCCTCGCAGGGCTTCTCCAGCCGGCTCCTGGCAAGGAATGACAGCTGGCTGATTGATGCTAGGCCCTGCTCCAGAAACTGGACAGAGCAGTAATTGGCCCTAATCCTGAGCTGAGGCAGAGAAAGATGACATCCCTGGATGACCCATAAATTGTACAACTATGCTCTTGTAACCTACTGCATCATTCTTTTCTTACAGGTTACAGTGTACTTTGGTGTGACTCTGGTCTCGGTGGACCCCAGAGAACTGGAGTTGCACCCTAGGCCCTCCTTTCCCATTGACATTCAATGGAGTATCCCCCCAATGCAAATATCTCAAGCACCCTGACATTGGCATTGAACTGGGTGTCCCTACAGTGAAAAGACAGTAAGCACACTGACTCTCCCTCACATGTATACACCCCTCTCATGAGACCTACTCCAGGTCACCACCCACTCTGCATAGTTCCTCCTGCACCATGACTACCTAAGCGCAGTTCTAGGGCTGCGCACACTAGGAATCGTCCTCTCACAGCCCTCACATGGATGCACATCCATGCGCACACATGATCACATGTAACCTGCCCGGGGCCTCCTGCCTTGCTGCGCCACAGCAGCCTTTCATTAGCACGGCGACACCAGCGGTAAACATGTGCAGTCCATTTTACCATGTGTTTATTGTGCGGGAGTCACCTCATAGGAGGCGTCCTCACAGTAAACAGTCAAAAACCAGGTGGCCAAAAATCGAAAAATCAGGGCAGTCCTGATGGTCAGAACCGTCCTCTAACAATTTATCATGATGCTTTGGGGCTATTCGAGCTGAAATGTAAGACAGGGTGCTCCCTTTTTGGATTGGGACCTTCAGAATGAGTCCTGGTAGGCTCACTCGGAGTTAGTTAGTGAGCCTAATTTCTGGTTTTCTATGAATCTCACTGCAGCAGGTGCTGAAATGGGCATACATGTTCAGTACCCCCGCATCTCCCCAACTGTCACCACATATCTCACCTGCTCCGCTTTCCTTTGTGGACAGACCTATTCTTCCAGCAACAAGCGCTGGTCGGGCATCGAGTGTATTCCATGTGATCACGTATCTGTCTTCCATTTTACTTCCTAAACCGTGAGTGCCTTCACTTACTATCCATAGAAATTCAGGTTTGTAAAGGGGGTATCTTGGTTAGCCAACAGGAGCGCAACCGTGCTTTAGATTATCGGACAGTGGTGGTAAAGAGAGGGGATGCAGCCACGCATACTGCCCAGTGGCCTCTGCCTGACCCGGACCTATATGACAGGCTGTACATCTGACTCGTCCAGTTCACCTGCCCCACCAAGTAGAAGTGAGTACTTGCTTTCGTCTGTCCAGCATTACCTCCGTCAGTCTGTGCACCTGCTCAGTCTTTAAACCCGTCCCAACCTGTACCCCAGCGACAATCTGTGTATCTGTCTTTCCATATGGGCCCCCTTGGCTCTGGCAATGTGCTTCTCCCCTTTTATTTCTGTTGTTTCTGTTTCTCTCTCTCACCGCCAAACTCCCACCCCCCCTTCATCTTTTGATCCATCAGCGTCTAATCAAACATGTTAAAAACAATATACCCTAACTGCAGAAATAATAGTGCGCTGCGCCCTCTTACTCCGGTTGGAAATCGAGAAGCTCTATTTCCATAGCAACTGGACAACTTCCTCTCCGCACAAAAAACCTGAAATTTCGACTCACGCTGTCAGAGATTCAACGGTTGCCATGACACCGGGAGAAAGCTGTGAAGTGCTGCTGAAGGGCTCTGCCACCCGCCTTCATCTGCATCGGCCAGGCGCCTGCACGTGGCACCGGCTAGAAGCTGCGTGCCGTATGCATCGCAGTGTGCAAGCACTCGCCAGAGCAAACCGCCCCCACCGCTGGCGACAGTGCCTCACTCTGGGCCAGTTATTGCACGTGAGCGGTACACAGATGTGTTCGGGTGCTGAGCGCACCTCGGTGATATGCGGACACCCGGGTACTCGAATATATGTATCAGAGCAGAAAAACCGAGGAGACGTAATTTATAGGTGCGCTTGATGCAACGTGTACCCTTCTCGTGCAAGTGAGTAGGAACACTCAGGAGACGTATTTTATAGACGAACATATGGTTCTTCGTAATGCTCTCCTATATTTTATATAGGAGCGCTGAGAAGACTGCATGTGTATGAGAATGCTAATATGGCGCAGAAGCAGGTGCCAGGCAGCGGCGTAGGAACGGCATCATGGGCCCGAATGAAAGCTAAGAAATTGAGGGTCCGCCAGTGCTTAATTTGTAAATAAAGAGGTGCCGTGCTCAATGCCCTTCTCTTAAACACGAGGCGGCTGTAATTAAATCTGCCAGCACTGAATACTGAGGCAGCGTAATTCTGAAGCTATCTTTGGCCTCTTCAATCCATTTACGGCCACACCTGCCCCTTCAGCTCTTCCTGCAACTTTCTACCTTCTCCCTTTATGGCGCTTTTTAGTTTTTCCTTCTTCCGTCTTTCACATATGTGTCTTTTGTTCGCAGCAAATGCTTGAGGCATAAGAATAAGCCCCGGCCCTCACAAATAAGTGCCGGTGCTCAGCACCGGAAACAACAAGCACAAATTAAGCACTGGGCTCCGCTGTGCCCTGATTTGGTAGTAAAAAAACAATCACTAAATGAGACCTTAGTCCCCGGCGCTACTGCACCTGTTGCACTAATGATAGCTCTCCCCATGGTACTAGGTGTTCAGCTCCTCTGTGGCCTGTTAGCACTGCCAGACACAGACGGGCAGATCCGCCTGAAGTCCTGCTACCCTGTCACCCTGCATGAAAACAAGGGCACAGGAGTGGGTGGCACATCACCCGTTAGCATTGTGCAGGTCACAAAGTGCCTCTTCTCTTTTATTTAGGCTCATCCATGGGCAAGGCAAGGAGGGAAATGAGGGCACATAGCACCCCATCTTTGGGTAGGGTGATAGAAAGTAAGCTGAAATCCCCCCTCTTCCTAGGCCATGGCATGGAGTTCATGGAACAGGACACACACTTTCCACAGTTTTGTTCAAGGCAAGGACTGCAATTATTACAATAATTCCCCGTTTTACCTTGAGCACGCTGGTGGAGTAAGAGGCCTCTAAAGTCAGGTTTCATATTAACCCCCTAGATATTATTGAAATCACTCGCAATGTTCTGCTAACTTCGGGAGATATTTTATAAAAGAAATAGAACCTGCAGTTCAGGGTGTGCAAAAAAAAACCTCACAACTGATCCTTGGGCTCATTTTAAAAGAACAAGCATTGGCAAAGTAAATAGGTCTCGCCTGTCTAAGAGCTATTGGCTTTGGGAATGTGTTTTGCCATGTTGTACACCAGCATGGATACTGTTCATTATGGCTAAAAGTTAGTGGTGTGGGGTGTCAGAGTGGAGTGGATATGTTGGATTGTCACACAGTGGACTACGAGAAGTATAGTTTTGTAGAGTTGGGTAGAGGGGAGTAGATTTCAGTAGTTTAGTGGCAGAGAGTGTTGTGTAGTAGGGTGGAGTGGGTTGCAGTGGATTGAGGGAGTGGATTTGAGTAGAGTGGGGTGGGTCTGGTAGAGTGGGATGGATTGAGTGGGGTAGATTGGTATGGGGTGGGTTAAAGTGGAGTGGATTGAAATGGGGTGGGGTGGTTGAGTATGGGGTGGATTTGAGTGGTATGGCATGGATTGGATTGGAGTGGGTGGTTTGGATTGGAACAATAGGGCTGGAGTGAGGTGAATTGGATTGGGGTGGATTGGAGTGGGGTGGAGTGGATTAGATTGAATGGGAATGGGGTGGATTGAATGGGAATGGAGTGGATTGGATTGGCGTGGGTTGGATGGATGGATTTGAGTGGGGAGAGCTGGATAAACTGGAGTGGGGTGGACTGATCTGGGAAGAGGTGGGGTGAAGTTGATTGGGACAGAGTGGGTGGATTGGAGTAGAGTGGGGAGGATTCAAATGGGGTGGGTGGACTGGAATGGGGTAGACTGGATTCAAGTAGGGTGGATTGAGATAGGGTGGGGTGGATTGAGATAGGGTGGGGTGAATTGGATTGTGGTGTGGTGGGCTGCGTGGAATGGATCAGGGTGGGGTGGAATGGATTGGGGTGGGGTGTGTTGAATTGGATTGGTGTGGGATGGATTGCATTAAGGGAGGGTGAACTGGAGTGTGGTGGGGTGGATTGGAGTGCTGTTGGGTGGATGGATTGGATTGGAGTGGGGTGGGTTGAATTGGGATAGAGTGGGGTGGATGGGATTGGGGTGGGTGGATTGTAGTGGGGTAGATTGGAGTGGACTGGATTGGAGTGGGGTAGATTGGAGTGGAGTAGGGTGGATGGATGGATTGGAGTGTGGTGGACTGCACTGGGATGGGTGGGGAGGATTGAAATGGGGTAGAGTGGGGAGGATGTAAATGGGTAGAGTGGGGTGGATTGGGGTAGCGTGGGGTGGATTAGAGTAGTGGAGTGGGGTGGATTGAAATGGGGAGGTGTGCTGGGGTGAACTGGAGGGGGTAGATTGGATTGGGGTGGAGTAGTATTGGATTGTATTGGGTTGGTTGAATTGGTGTGGGGTGGATTGGAGTGGGGTGGATTGGACAAGGGGGCATTGCACTGAGGTGAGGTGGATGGGAATGGTGTTGGGTGAATTGGATTGGGGTGGGGTGGACTGTACTGGTGTGGACTTGATTTGGGGATTGGATTGGGTTGGGGTGGATGAGTGGCATGGATTGTAGTGCAATTAATTCGATTGAATGGGATGGATTGGATTGAGTGGGGTGGATTGGATTGAGAGTGGTGGTTTTGGGTGGGGTGGATTGGGTGGGTTGAATGGAGTGGATTCTGGTGGATTTGACTGGAGTGAGGTGGACTAGATTGGAGTGGTCTGTATAAAACTAGAGTGGGGGGTCTGGATTGGAGTGGGGTGGATTGGATTGGTTTGGGGTGGATTGGATTGGTTTGGGGTAGACTGGATTTAAGTGGGGTATATTAAGGTGGTTTGTCGTGAGGTGGATTGGACTGGAGTAGGGTGGATAATGTGGACAGGATTGGCCGAGAGTGCAGGGATTGAAATGGATTGCATTAGAGTGTGATGGACTGGGGTGGATTTGATTGGCGTGAGGTGGATTGAGTAGTGGTGGACTTGAGTGGGGTGGATTGATTTGGGGTGAGGTGGGTGTATTGAAGTAGGGTAGGTTGGAATGGAGTGGGGTGGGGTGGACTGGATTGGGGTGAGGTGTATTGGATTGGAGTGGGTTAGATGGGACCGGGCTGGATTGGATAGGTGTGGGGTGGACAGAATTGTGGTGGGGTGGATTGTGGTGGATTGGAGTAGGGTGAACTGGGATGAAGTGGGTTGAATTGGGATGGAGTGGGGTGGATTTCATTTGGGTGAGGTAGATTAGATTGGGGTGGGGCAGATCGTTTTGAATTAGAGTGGGTTGTTTGGGACTGGAGTGGGGTAGGGTGGTGTGAGGTAGGTTGGAGTGGGGCAAGTAATTTAGGATTAAAGTGGGGCAGATTGAAATGGATTGAAGTTGGGCAGATAGTTTTGGATTAGCAGTGTGCAGATTGAAGTGGGGAAGATTGTCTTTGATTGGAGTGGGGCAGATTGGAATGGGGTGGATTGTTTTGGATTGGATTGGAGTGGGGTAGATTGGTTAGATTGGAATGGGGTGGATTGGAGTGTGATAGATTGTTTTGGATTGGAGTAGGACAGATTGGAGTCAGGCAGATTGTATTAGGGTTGATTGAAGTGGGGTGGATTGGATTGCAGTGGGGTGGATTGGGTTGCTAGGGATTGAACTGGAGTGGGGTGGATTAGATTGGGATGGGTACAATTGTTTTTTTTTGGATTAGAGTAGGGCAGATTGGAGTGGGGTGGTTTGAAGTAGGAGAGATTGTTTTGTATTGGAGTGGGGGAAGAGTGGGGAAGATTGATTTATATAGGAGTGGAGCAGATTGTTTTGGATTGTAGTGGGTAGATGGGAGTGGGGCAGATACTTTTGAATTGTGGTGCAGCAGATTGCAGTGCGGCAGATTGTTTTGGATTGTCGAACACTGGAGTGGGCAGATTGTTTTGGATTGGAGTGGGGGGACTGATTTGGAGTGGGGGGACTGTTTTGGATTAAAGTGGGGTGAATTGGAGTGGGGCATATTGGAATGGAGTGGGGTGGGTTGGATTGGAGCGAGTGGTTTACATTGGAGTGGGGTGGATTGGTGTGGGGTGAAGTGGGGTGGATTGTAGTGGGGTGGATTGGGATTTACTGCACAATTTTGTGGTAAGGCATTATTTCAGAAATGACACATAATAAATAAACTATGTCGCTTTTCAATATTTTGAACAAGATAATGATCGTCTTTTGAGAAGAGCACCCAGGAGTGAAAACAAAAGAAAACATGAGAGGAAAGTGAGAAAGGACGACTTGGTAAAATAATAGTAAGTTAGCTATGAAAAATAAAACTTTGCAATTTTGTTTACCCTGCTGGGCACATTTTTGCAGGTCACAAGCCTTCTGTTTACAGGGCCCTAGAAGTTAAAAAGAACAAAATAATACCTCAGTCACGTTGGAGGCAGCGGACTGACACTGATTAATTTCAGTCACTCAGTGCTTGGTCCCTGCCCCAGAGAGAAAGGGAAATGATGTCAGGCCTGCAGTGACAAATTACAAGGCTGTTAAGAAGTGTGCCATGCAACCCAACAAATAGTAGGCGACATGCAGGCTCCAAGTCCTCTACTGTACACAATAGGGACTCACAAGCGACACATATGCACCAGCACATGCGCTTGCAGGCTCGACTCTAAAAAATATTGGGAGAGATAAAAAAAAAAAGTCCAGGAGGGAAGTTTAAACATTCCGACCCCTATAGACTTCCATTATTACCATCATTGCCACCAGCACTACTACACCATTACCACAACCAGCACTGTATGCAATACTCAAAACCAACAAGAAACCAAACAAAAACATGGCACTCCCTTTAAAAACCACAGTTAAATAGGAGTTAATGTTTAGTAATATGTGATTAGGACAGGAAGGTTTTCCTGCATGACTCTGAAGAGCTTGAACCCCTGTGTCGCATTCATAGTAGCAAGATCTGTAGATTTTGTACTTTAATCCCAGCTCAGGCAACAATCTTGTATGTGTGCTGTGGGCTTCCTATTTTATGAACTTCAACTCAGAGTGAATCTCTGTGGTATGGAGGGGCACACCATGTGGCACCTTTCTCTTATCCAAGTACAACTACTGCCAGCTCATTGGTCTTCCAAGGACTGACATTGTGGCAGCATCAAGATTAAAGTGGGAGAGAACGATTGCTACCTGTCTTTTGCTAGATAACATTGCCAACTGGCTTCTCCGGTATTAATTTGGTCTGCCACTCCCCTTTCACTAGATCTTTCCACCATGGTTGTGGGACATGATTACATGTGCATGTGTTATTTCTGTGTGTACGTCTCCTTGCACAACCTGTGTGTTAGGCTGTGCATGGATTGTGTCTGTTACATGTCACTGTAGATACAAAGGAATTCGTTTTGATTTCCTAAATTCAAGTGGTACCATAGATGGATAGTGAAGAGAGCCTCAGAAAGCAGGTCAACTGCAGGGCTCCTCTAGAATATTCAAGGATGTTTCAGAGATTCTTTGTAGTGGGTCAGACTGTATGATGTGGAGGATATGAGTGAACTTTTAAGCTCAGGGAAATTCCTCTGCCATTGTCTGTGTCTTTGTTTAGTGGAAGGGCCATCACCCATTGGTTAAATTGTAGTTAAGTGGGACAGCCTCTGCATCTCCACCTGTTGTGAAGTGTTGGAAATGGTCCTCTCTACAAGATCACCCCCAAACGTTTTGCCATTTCCTACTTTTTGCTGTATTTTGCTTGTTGGCCTTAGGACTCTGTACACTTTACTACTGCTAACGAGTGCTAAAGTGCTTGTGCTCACTCCCTAAAACATAGTTTGATTGGCATGTACCTGATTGGCATATTTCATTTACATGTAAGTCCCTTGTAGAGCTGTATACCACATAACCAGTGCCTGTAATTTAGATGCTGCCAGTGGGCATGCAGCACTTATTGTGCCACCCACTTAAATAGCACCTTAAACATGTCCCATGCCTGCCTCTGCAACCTGAAGACAGTGTCCCACTGCCATGTCGACTTGGCATGTAAAATCCCTTGCTAAGCCTTGAACTCCCCTTTTGTTACATATGTCGCCCCTAAGGTGGGCCCTAGCTAGCCTACAGGGTGCTGTGTAATTAAAAGGTAGGACATGTATTTTTTAGTTTTACATGTCGTGGTAGTAAAAAGCTCCCAAGCTCATTTTTTCACTACCGTGAGGCCTACTCCTCCAATAGAATAACATCAGGGATTCCTTATTAGATTTAATAAGTTGTAATTCCAAAAACAGAGGTGGTAGATATATCATGTTTGGTATCTATGAACTTGTAATGATAAACCCTCTTTAATGGTAAAGTTGGATTTATCATTACAAGTTTGAAAATTTCACTTTTAAAAAGTTGGCATTATCCTGTCCTTAGCCCTCTGTGCCTGCAACCTGCCTAGGTCACATGACTGGGTGTGACTGACTGTTGTGACTTTGTGAAGTCACCCCCAGACAGTCACACAATAGTGGGATTTGCAAAGCAGAAACGGGCCATTAACTGACTTGGGGAGGGGTGGGGGGGGGAAAGCACAGCCCCACTTGCAGCTGAAAGGACTGAGCTCTGCTGCCACACAATAGGCTTAACAACCCTGCATTGTCAGCGGAGCCAGCTGGGAGCCAGGGCATGAGAGGGGGGATTCCTGGAACTTCAAGCTTATACAAATAGGCCTCTGAGACCTGCTCCTCAATTCACTACTGTACCTGTTGAAGGATTCTCATAGGACTGCCTGCTGCTATGACCTGCTGTGCTCTCTGCCAGACTGCTGCTGTACTTGAAAGGAGTGCTTTGCTACCTGGAGCCTTCTTGAAACTTTCAGAGGCCAGCCCTGCATCACCACCTGTACCCAGGACTTCAGAACTGACTTCAAGGGGATAGTTTAGCTGGTCTACTGTTTTGAGCCACAGGGGCATAACAGGCTCCCCCCATTTTAAACCTGCTCTTGGACCCAGCCTGAGGGAATCTTGAACCCCTAAAGAGTTCTCCATCCATTCCTGGTCCCTTGGTTGTAGTGCTAAAGGTGCCCAGGTGGCCATTTTCCAAAACCAACGACTTCCTATTTTGAACCTTAAACTTTAAAAATTCATAACTACGGTTCTACTAACTGGATTTTGATGGTTTTGGAGTCAAATGATTTATTAACATTTCTCTTTTCTCTAAATAGGTTTGGGCTTTTCATTGTGTTGTGTTTTCACTGTGTTGCTGTTTGTGTACTGCATAAATACTAAACATATTGCCTCCAAGTTTAGCCTGACTGCTTTTTGTGCCAAGCTACCCAGGGTTAAGCACAGGATAAATTAGTGACTTTTTGTGATTTATTCTTCAAACAATTTTGGCTGCTTCTTGACCAGGGCTCACACCCTAGTCAACCAACAACCCACTTTCTCACATTGGTGCTCAGCGGTGTGGATCGGAACTTGTGTTTGTGCAGTACCATACAGAGATTTGTGTTGCACAATATTCCCAGATAAATTATTTGGCATCAGAACTATTTTTTTTATTCTCCTTAGTCCTCACTGGCTGTTTATGATTTTTCCCCCAAATTTAGGGAAACCCTTCCTTCCATTGCTACCATGGAGATGGGTCTGATCAATGTTGACAACCTCACTAAGGTTGATCTGCAAAGGCTCTGCAAGAAGAGGGGGGCTGAAGGTGGGCAAGAAGGCTTCCAAAGTTGACCTACAGATAGCCCTCCAAGCCTATGAGGAGGTCAAGAAGCTGCAAACAGTGACAGAGGGTTGGTCCTGATGGGGACCTGGGACCAGATGGGAAAGAGAACCCAGAGCCAGAGGTGTAGGAGGAATACCTTACCCCCATGAAGAGACTCAGGATACCCAGGAATGGACAGTGAGCAGTGTATCTTCCAGAGGCCTGTCTCAAGTAGAGTTGGAGGACAAGAGGGAGGAAAGGAAACTAAAGCTGGAGAAGGAGAAAGCTGAGGCTGAGAAGGCCTTGGCTGAAAAGAAACTACTGATGGAGCATGAAAGTAAGCTTAAGGGGTTGGACATAAAAGGCCAAGCAAGTGGAGTCCAGCAACAATGGTGGCAGTTTTATCAGCAGTGTCTACTGGAGAGGTGAGAGTCTGCATACCCAAAGACCTGGTGCCCAGTTGTTGAGGTGGGGGGTGATATAGATAAATGGTTTCATCCTGTGAGTTAACCCTGAGGGCACATAGGGTTACAGAGGAGTACTGGGGAGATTGCTTGTAGAGGTATATGCCACGATAGTGAGGAACACAATCTTGGCACTAGAGGTAGAGGACCAGACCAAGTATGACCCCCATGAAGGCCATTCTACATTCTAAATTTGGGTTAACCTAAGAGAAACACAGACAAAGGTTCAGGGACAGCCACAAACTTCTAACCCAGTCTTAGATGAACTTCATTGATCATGCTAGCAAGTAACTGAAGGGCTGGGTGAGGGGCAGAAAGCTAGATTATTTCAGTGGGCTATACAACCTAATCTTGAGGGAGTACATGCTCAGTACTTGTTTTACAAAGCCGTGCTAACACCTGGTAGATAGCAAGCTTGCTAACCCTAGGAAGCTTGCTGAGGAGGCAGACCTCTGGGTCAGCATCAGAGTGTCCAGAAGGGTAGCTCTGGGCCCCTCCAGTAGAAGGAGGGAAGGTGAAGGGGGACCCAGACAAGTCTTCAGGTAAGCAGGAAGGAAAGGGTTACCATGTACTTTCTGAGAGGAAGGAGGGAAGTTCTGGTGTGCGGTGGCCCAAGGCACCCCATTTCCAACCCCCCCTGCTTTGGTTGTTCTCAACTAGGACGCAAGCAGGGTCCTCTGTCTGTCCAAAGGACCCACCCACTGGTATGAACGCTACAGGAGTGGCTCATTTGGCCTTAGGGGGAGGTAGTGCCCAGGGGCCAGAGATAGAAGATGTCCCAATCTACCTTAGTTGGGAGGTAGACTCCGAGGGTGAGCTTGTGATCCCTGAGGGTGGGGCTCATCACTTCCACCAGATCAAAGTGAAAGGGGTACCTGTCACTGCTCTGAGGGACATCGGGCCAACCAGACAATGGTAGTGGAAAGGCTGGTTTCCCCAAACCAGTACACCGGTCAGGTGTGTAGGGTAGCCCAGGCGTAAGTCTCTGCCTGCCCATTGGCTATGGTTTCCCTGAAATGGGGTGGGGAGGTGACCCAGAGAAGGGTCATAGTTCGTCCCCAGATGCCCACAGACTGCCTTCTGGGAAATGAGTTGCCACTTCTGATAGGAAAGCCAGGAAGGACAGCTGCCCAGAGTGCACTGAAAGCTCAGACATCTGGGCATACCTCTCCCAGACAGAGGGTACAGAGGCTCGGCTGGAGGGTAGGGGGAGGAAGGACTCACTTCTGACCATTTTAAGGCTACCACCCCTGAACTGGTGGGAGGGAGAGTGGAAAAAGTGTACAAGTCACCTGAGGGTACTGCCCCCCACTCTGAGAAACTTTAAAAGTCAGAGACCCCAGGGAGGACTGGGGCCTGGCTGTTAACACTGACAGCTGTCAGCGGCCTATGTTGGTTGTTGTCCTTATGGACAGAGTTTTGCTTTGGTTGGGTATGGAAGTCTGATCCAAGAGGTGGAATGGGCCATTTCACTTGGTTTGTCATGGTGGTACTGCCTGCCTACTTAGAAGCATCTGTGAGCAAGTTAAGTTTAGCTGCTGCACAGATGGGGCCCACAGGTGAGGAGAGGGGTTCTCCATGAGTCAGTTCAGTGGCTTAGGAGAGTGTAACAGAGGGGTCCAACGGAATTCAGAAAGGAGTAAAACTGACAGGTGCCCTTGCAGTAGAGGGCCACTGTCCATGTTCTATTGTCTAAGCTGGGAAATACATCTAGGTCTTGATTAGTCTACCCTGGCTTTAGGCTGCAGAGGGGTTGTGTTGAAAATAGCCTCTCTACAGGGTGACCCTCAAACTTTTTGCCTTTCTACTCCTTCTTTTTGCCGCATTTTTGCTTGTTGGCCTTAGTACTCTGTGCACTTTACCACAGCTAACCAGTGCTAAAGTGCTTGTGCTTTCTCACTAAAACATGGTTTGATTGGCGTGTAGCTGACTGGTATAGTTAATTTACATATAAGTCCTTTGTAGGGTTGTATACCATATACCTAGGGCCAGTAAATTAAATGCCACCAGTGGGCCTGCAACACATATTGTGCCACCCACTTAAGTAGCATTTTAAAACATGTCCAAGGCCTGCCAATGCGGCCTGAAGGCAGTGTCCCACTGCCATGTTGACTTGGAATATAAAACCCATTGCCAAGCCTTAAACTCCCCTTTTATTACATATAAGTCACCCCTACGGTAGGCCTTGGTAGCCCATAGAGCAGGGGGCCCAAATTCATTTTCTCACTACTGTGAGGCCTACCCCCACCCATGTAATAACATTGGGGATTCTTTAATAGATTTAATAAGTTGTAATTCCTTAACCAGAGGTGGTCGATATGTCATGTTTGGTGTCTACGAACTTCTAATGATAACCCTCTTTAATGGTAAAGTCAGCTTTATCATTACATGTTTGAATACGCCACTTTTAGAAAGCTGCCATTTTCCTGCCCTTAGCCCTTTGTGCCTGCAGCCTGCCTAGGTCACATGACTGGGTGTAACTGGCCATTGGGGCTTTGTGAATTCACCCTTGATAGTCACACAATAGTGGGATTAGCAGAGCCTGAATGGGCCATTAACTGATTTGACAGGGAGGGGGTCGGAACTAAGCACACCCCCACTTGTAGCTGAATAGGCTGAGCTCTGCTGCCACACAATAGGGTTAATGACCCTGTATTGTCAGTGCAGCCATCTAGGATCCAGGGAAGGCAGGACATTCCTGGAACTTCAGAGTACCCTTCTGGAAACTTCACACAACTTCTAAGAGCAGGGCACCAGGGTATATAAATAGGTCTCAGACCTGCTCCTCAGTTCACTTCTGGACCTGTGGAAGGACTCTCAGCTGTTACCTGCTATAGCTCTGCCAGACTGATGCTGTACCTGGAAGGTCTGCTTTGCTGCCTTGATCCTGCTTGGGACTTTCAGAGACCAGCCCTGCTGAAGATTCTTGCATCATCACCTGCACCCAGGACTTCAGAAGTGACTCCAAGGACTAGTTTAGCTGGTCTCCCGTTCTGGCCCATAGGGAAATAACAGGCTTCCACCATCTTAAACCTGCACCTGGACCCATCCTGAGTGAGTCTTGAACCCCATAGAGGCCTCCATCCATTTCTGACATTTGATTGTGATGCTAAAGGTGCCCAGGTGGGCATTTTCGAAAACTGAGGTCTTGCTATTTTGAACCTTAAACTTTAAAAATTCATACCTACAGTTCTACTAATTTAATTTTGATGGTTTTGGTTTGGTGATGTTGTCTATTTTTCTAAATTGGTTTGGGATTTTTATTGTGCTTTGTTTTCACTGTGTTGCTGTTTGGGTACTACATAAATACTTACACATCGCCTCTAAGTTAAACCTGACTGCTTTTTGTGCCAGGCTACCCAGGGGGTAAGCACAGGTTGAATTAGTGACTTTTTGTGGTTGACCCTTCAAGGGATTTAGGCTGTTGCTTGACCAGGGCTCACACCCCAGTCAACCAACAAACCAATTTCTCACAGGAGACTTCAAACACCATCCCATCTTCCCGCTGAAACTGGAAGACAAAGATCATGTTAATATTTACTGGCTACAATCCATACTAGTGAAACAGCAAAGGCTGTTTCCCCCATTTGCCCCATGACCTATATATGAGATATCAGTGCAATACATACGGTGTCCTATGGATTTTTTATAATTATTAGATTGTGTCCAAGAGCAGTTTTCTCTTTTGTAAGTAAAAACACTGGCTGGACATTCATGTATAACTAGTTATTAGATTGTCTCTTGAGTTTTGGGTTCCATACCGCTTCCCTAAGTAAGTCTTGGACTGCTCAATTTTGCTACCCTGAGAGTAATGTACTGGTGCTCAGTGGATATTTTGGTTCTCACAGGTTGTACTGGTTCTCGGGGGTTGCACTGGTAGTGAGAGAGTACACTGGTTCTCAGAGGGTGTACTGGTGATCCGTGGGTGCACTGATTCTCAGAGGGTGCACTGGTGTTCACTGGGTGATCTGATGCTCACTGGGTGTACTGGTTTTCAGAAGGTGTACTGGTGCTCAGAGGGTACACTGAGACTCAGAGTATGTACTGGTACTCAGTGGGTGTTATGGTTCTCAGAGGGTGTACTGGTGCCCAGTGGGTGTTATGGTTCTCAGTGGGTGTACTGGTGCCCTCCCCTCACATCCCAACCGCATGATACAAAATGAGTTAAATACCCACCCGTTAACACCCTTATAACTTCTCATTGTAAAGGGAACATCTGTAGAAGACAGCCGAGGAGGTGTCCTGTTCAGATGAGAAGAATTAGAAACAGGCGCCCAGAGCTTTGCAGGCTGAGGCAGATGAGGAGGACGAGGAATAGGTGCAAACAAGCTTTACAGGCTGAGGCGGCTGTAACGAATGGAAAATAGACGCAGAGTGGCCTCTGGAGGGTGAGGCAGACGCAGAGAATGAAAAATATGCGCAGTGACTCTTACAGCCTGGGGCAGGTGAAGAGGTGACTGGCCGATGTAGAGTGAGTGTGACCTTTACAATCTGAGGCACATGTAGAGAATGTGAAATTGACTTCGAGGGACCTTTACAGGCTGAGGGAGATGCAGAGAATGTGAAACTGGTGCAGAATTACCCTTACAGGCTGAGGCAGGTGAGGAGGTGGGAAACAGACCTGGAGTACCTGTACTAGCTGAGGCAGATGCAGAGAATGTGAAACTGGTGCAGAATTACCCTTACAGGCTGAGGCAGGTGAGGAGGTGGGAAACAGACCTGGAGTACCTGTACTAGCTGAGGCAGATGCAGAGAATGTGAGCTATGTATAATATTAAACGGTCCTACATCTAACTACTAAGAAGGATCTAGCTCACAACAAACTGACCACCTCTAGGCGTTCCCTCACGGTCTATTGCAACATAAATTGTGGTGTACATTTAAAAAAATGATCACTGTCCTCGTGAAAGATATGGGGACAGGCGCCCAAGTAATGGAACTTGTTAGCTCGACCCATATGAACATCTCACTCTTCTAACCAATTACAGCGCTCCGTGAAAATGCAAGTTTTTCAGAAATACCGTGGCCACCCGTTGCAAGTCTTTTTCTTCTAACATCACCTAACAAAACACCTTTTAGCTTTAAGCTTTCAATCTGACTTTTAAACTGAAGATAATGACTGTATTTATCTTTCCCTAAGTGATGTATAGCGATAACATTTGAGCGCGTGTAATGGTTTAGAAAACGGGCACAATGGAGAGCCTACGGAATTGTTATGCTCCCATCTAATGTATGTCTCACAGAGGAGGCACTTTATTCCGCTTGAAATGTTCTGAACTCAATGGACTGTATAAGGATCACTCTTCACTCATTGCCTTACAATCTCTTCCTGCCTCACCTGTAACTCAACGGCATCGCTATCTCTACAGCCATCTCCTACCTCACTTCTGTCCCTGTGCCCCCTCATTTCCTTTCTGCCCAACCCCCATTTCTCCTAGTTAGCAGAGTCAAGGGTGACTGCATAGCCAAAGAAGTAGAAAGGACAGAAGAGAGAATGCAGGGAAGAGAATTAAGCCTAAAATTGTCCCATCCCACCCATTGAATTGGAAGAATATTCAGAGCAGCGCTTTGATTTCCACTATTACAGAGAGAATACACGTTGCCATAGGTGATTTATTTGTAATGATGAATTTCCAGCAACTGAAGTTACAGTTCGAAGTTTACAACGTACATGTCTTACTTAAAATTATGCAATGCTCCACTAAATATTCAACTGTACCCCGCATTCGCTGCAATGGAAGGAATACCTGGTTTCTGAATTCTTTGTTGAAAACTTTGTTGCTAAACAGAAAATCTAGAGGCGCGCACTATAGAGGTTGTTTTTATTAATGCGGATGCAAGCTTTCTCTAGATCCTGCTTGGATGGCAGGTGCTGGGTAGCTTGATCGTCTGGCTCTTTTTGTCCGCCTCACTTCTGAAAGTTTAACATATAATTCAATACTCGTTAGCAGCAGGAGGGCTTGAACCCGCTGAAAACCGGTAATAAACTCCTAGTTATTAGGGACAAGAGGTCCATGTTATGCCGGCAGAGACCCCAAAATTCTTAAGCTGGCACTGCTGTGTTCTGTTATTGCAGCTCTTGTGCAACCCCTCCTCAGCGTAAACTAGTGCATGACTGCTTTGGCCTTTCAATACTCCCGTATTTAAACTGTAATTCTGTCAATGTAGTCCTCTCCCCTACACCCTTCTGTGCTTGTGTGTAAGGGCCCCAGTAACCTGAAGTTCATGACCCAACCTAGCACCTTGTTTCAACTCATTAACAAACTGTGAGGGGGCCTTGTCTCCACCAATAGAAAACCACAAAAGTAAAATAAGGCGATAGATGTATAGCGTGAGGCGCATAAAGAGAATCAGAATTATGTATAGACTGATAGATGTAGAGACTGGGGTGGGTAAAGAGAATGAGAAGTACGTAAAGACTGACAGCTGCACAGACTGGGGCACATGTACAGACTGAGGCAGATCTACAGAAAGAAAAATACATGAGAATCGACAGATGAACAGGTTGTGGCACATATACAGAATGAGAAATGCATTAGTATTGACAGATGTACAGACTGAGGCAAATGTACACATTTATGGATGTACAGACTTAGCAGATGTACAGATTTGCAGGTGTACGGACTGAGGCAAATGTACATATTGACAGGTGTACAGTCTGGGGGCAGACGTATAGATTGACAGGTGTGCAGGCTAAGGCAGATGTACAAATTGACAGGTGCACAGCCTGAGGCAGATGTACAGCCGGGGATGTACAGACTGAGGCATATGTACAGTATGAAAGGTGTACCGTCTGAAGCTGATGTTCAGATTGACAGGTGCACAGTCTGAGGCAGATGCACCAGCGGGGATGTACAGACTGAGGCAGATGTACAGAATGAAAGGTGTACCGTCTGAAGCTGATGTTCAGATTGACAGGTGCACAGTCTGAGGCAGATGCACCAGCGGGGATGTACAGACTGAGGCAGATGTACAGAATGAAAGGTGTACCGTCTGAGGCTGATGTACAGATTGACAGGTGCACAGTCCGAGGCAGATGTACAGCCGGGATGTACAGACTGAGGCATATGTACAGAATGAAAGGTGTACCGTCTGAAGCTGATGTACAGATTGACAGGTGCACAGTCTGAGGCAGATGGACAAGTGGGGATGTACAGACTGAGGCAGATGTACAGAATGAAAGGTGTACCGTCTGAGGCTGATGTACAGATTGACAGGTGCACAGTCTGAGGCAGATGTACAGAAGGAAAGGTGTACCGTCTGAGGCTGATGTACAGATTGACAGGTGCACAGTCTGAGGCAGATGTACAGACTGAAGCAGATGTACAGAAGGAAAGGTGTACCATCTGAGGCCGATGTACAGATTGACAGGTGCACAGTCACAGATGTACAGACTGAGGCAGGTGTACAATTTACAGATGGACAGAGAGATGCACAGACTGTCAGATGCACAGATTGCCAGATGGGCTTTCTCTTTCCTCTGGCACTCGAGCTGTCGTTTTCCACTTGTGTTTCAAACCACATAATGCCTCCCCCAACACTTTCTATCATTTTGTGCCATAATTAAAATGACATCACGACGCCACCTCCGCAGCTGTGGAGTCTTTATGAGAGGATGTGAAGAGGGAGGGAGGTATACAGGATGGGAGCCAGAGAGCCATTCTATGAGAGGGGCAGGGTAGGCAGGAAGAGGGAGGGAAAGTGCCAAGGCCAAGATGAGCAGGTGCCGAAAAAACAGAGGCAATTGGTAGAACGAGGAACAGAGGCCCCCAGTAGAAGGGAAATGCAGAAATTAGGTGCAGTCACATGGCAATTAATCGATTAAACAATTAAAGTCACACAAACAGCACAGTGAGTGCCAGTGCTTCTCAGGTAAGTGACAAACACATGATAAACGTGATCAACTGTGTTGTTTGGCCAATGGGGCTTCGTTGCTCCTGTAGCCTGTTTCAGTCCCCCCTGGTTGCTGCCTGCCTCATGTTAATTCCACACACAGGCACTCACAAACAATCCCACTCAAACGGGCCCTGGCTTCTGTTGCCCATTTTGGAATTCAAGGCTATTCTGACAAATTATTTTTCCATGGATGTCTGTCGGGGAGGTATCGCTCTTCTCAGTGCCTTCTAATAGGGTCTCGGGTTCATGATAGATGTTAGAGTCCGTAGATCATCCTGGTATTTGTTGAGGGTCAAAACACTGTTGACTGATTATAATGCAGAGCCATTTTTGAATATATGATTTAATATGACAAGCTGTGTTCTTTTAAGTTTGACACACAAGATGATCACGTTTATCACACGTGTGTGTCACTTATGAAGGAGCACTGAGCACGCTGTTCGGCACTGGCACTCACTGGGATTTTTCGTGACTTTAATTGTTCGACTGACTAAAGTTGTCATGTGACTGCTCAGACTTTATGCTAATGCTTTCATTTGGAGATCTCTGTTCCTTGCTCTACCAACTGCCCTAGTTTCCTTGCAATTACAGGGTTTCACCTATGTTCCTGTATACCCCGAAAAATAGGGGTGCCAATTGTGTCCTCTACTGTGAAAAGGTAAAACACAGAATGAACTACACAAACTAAAAGATAGTGCAAATAAATGAGAGATAACACAGTGATGCTTAGCAGTGTAAAACAAAGGTAAGGAGGACGGGAGCACTAGTGAGCATGGCTCCAAGATGGTCGCACATTATTGAAGGCTTCTTGCACCGGGAAAAGATACCGCCACTACCTGACGGTGTGATGGCACAAGCCGTGCTCCCAGTGCCGGGAAAACGGAGATAAACTGGAAGACAAAAGTCAGAGGCGATAATTGATTCTGCTGACTTTACATGGATCCTGGAGACCGGTGGACTGCGGCCTGGTCCAAGATGACAATGTTGGACAGGGAAGTTTGTGTCCAAAGGCAGTGGGATGAGAGCTTGAGTTCGCTGAGGAGAGTGGGTAGGGGCAGCATCCATGCATATCATTGCAAGGCAGTGAGTAAGTGGCATTCTGGCCCGGTAGCCTGGTTGCCCTGCTGAAAGAGAAGCAGGTGCCAGTGTATCCTGATTGTTGGGAGCCTTGGTGCATGCTTGCATGGTGCTATACCTTGTCCTCTGCCTTGTGGGAGATTCCTGATTGAGGCGGACTCCAGCCATAAAGAAGATAGCTGGCGGCCTGCCTGAGGTCCCCAGTGAGTGCTACAGGCCGGGGGTGGTGGAGCATAGTGGTCTGCCTTTCTATTAGACACAATGGGCCCTGCTCTTGGAGTTTGGCTGGGCCTAGATCATGGTGTGGAGTGCGCTCTGCTCTGTTCAAGGAGGCTCTGTATCTCTGCCCGCTAGGATGCATGATGGAGCAGTGAACATAGCGTGTTCCAGAGACTGTAACAATAAGCAGCGACTATCTGACCAGCTCACTCCTTGGTGGCCCCGGGTTGATGTAAAGTTCCTAATGTTTGACTTCATATTATGTAGACCCGACTCCATTTTGGCTAATGGAGGTCACCATCTTTCCCCTTTCAAACAATTTAAGTCACCATCTTCCCGGATTTATGAAGAATTGCTGTCATGTCTGCCCTTAAATCCGGATGTTGTACGACTTTATCTTTCTAAGAAATTTGAAAGCGTCAAGTCATTTGATTAATGACATATATACAACATTTAATGTAGCATTCGTCTGGGTCAAATGTCTACTCTTCACTGTGTCAGGGTTAAATAAAAACACATACATACAGATAACCAAAATAATGGAAACGTCTGGAACTTACGTCTTGATGCCCATCATCTAGAATACTCATGTAAAAAATTCCACTTTCTAATAACTTTTAGGGCCATGTTTATGAGCCCGTTTGCGTCGCTTTTGCACCAAACAATGTGGTGCAAGAGCAACGCAAACATTAAGTCAGATTTTTTAATCCACACAAAGCCACTGTGTACAACGAAATAAGGATTGTTATTGTTACCACAGTGCCCCTGCTCCCTTTAAGGAATTGTTAGTAACCCAAAAGCAAAACCTCTATGTCAATTACGTACTGAATCATGTTTTGTAGGGCTACAATAACTTGTTTTCACATACATCGCTGGTGCATTGAACCAAGTTCACCCATGTCACCTGTGGGTGGCAAAGCAAACCTTGTAGAGTTACTCCAGAGTTGTGACATACACAATAGTTGGTGTCTAACATGGGACTTGTATCTTATGGTTATGCCTTCAGTCATTTTTTCACATACACGTGGACCATCATTATGGAGCAGTCTGTAGTGATCTTGGTTACCTCCTTTTGGGAATAAGGGAGCACCTATTTCAGTAGGTTTGTCAAGCTTTACTTATGAAAGATTATTTTCTATTCAGTAGGGTTTCTAATTCTTTGATTCCAAATTTCAATTGAATCAATTCATTATGGTGGCAACTTGTAGTAAAGCAGTCACTCAGCATCTCAAAGATTGAGGTGTCCCCGGTGAAGGGGGGGCAGTTACTTTTGTAATAGCTGCACACCCTGTGCATGTCCTTGAGTCATTTTACTCATGGGTGGAGTTTGAGCCTATTGACAATGCCACAGGGCAGTTTCAAGAATATATAGCGGTAGACCCGCCAGCACACTATAGGGATTACCAAGACTTGGAAATCCCTTTAACATACAAAGAACACCAAAACCGGTTTGGTGGCAGTTGCCACATACACAAAGACATTTCTGTTTGGGGCCTTTGAGCAATGATAGGGATACATGCCCAGCTTTGGCTGGCTATACTCCTGTTTCTCGCCCTGACAACCTAGCACAAGCTGAGGTGGCAGGGGTGCTAAGTTATACAGTTGCCTTATACAGAAGACTGGTACGGTTTGTAAAACGTACTTTGAGAGCCAGACCTCCTGTGCCAGCAGGACCTGCTGCTCCTTCACAAATACAAACTATTAGTCCATGGACTATTAACACTGTCATAGGGAAATCACACACAAAGCATGATTAAATGGCTTTCTGGGTTGCTTGTGTGACTGATCAGTTAGAAGCAGTATATCCAAACTCTACCCACCCAAGATAAACACAGAATATTGTCTTCCTCTTGGGCTGGTATCTCCGGTAGAGGAGTCTAACACCTGGAGAAGCATCTTTGCATGCATTTACACCAATATGCATGGTACCCCTTCACTGGCAGACCTCTGTGATGTACTTAGTCAGGTACAAAATGAGCATGGGGCAGCACCAGTTCTGGACTTAGTAATGGAGTTAATGGGAACTTCTCTACAGTATCCTCTAACATCTTAAGCAACATAAAGGGAGAAGTTTCAGTTCTTTCTATACAAAGCAGTTTGAGTTCAAGACCGTGAACGGAAACTACCAAAAATAAACACAGACGTTTATATCTCTGCAAGTAAAGATACCTTGGGTACTCCACACGTTAAGCCATACTTAAAACCTACAAATAATACTGAGAGTTTCCTTAGAGAAATCTGCAACAGAAGAGAAGAAAAAACAGAAAGATAAAGATAAAAGATAGACTGGATCACATTGTTGAAGAGTGGATTATTGGTAAGGGAAGGTAGGTACCTACACTTAGCAATAGGCCACAATCCCTCACTCGTCCAGTCAAGGTCTCAATAAATTAATCCTTACTCAACCCTTGGTAGCTTGGCCCATGAGCAGTTATGCCTAACTTAGGAGACAAGTGTGTAAAGCATTTAATATCAGCAAAACAGTAAAAACACATACAAAAAATCCAGCACCAATTTATAAAAATAGGAAATAGTTTTATCTTTAAAATTACACCAAAACGACAAAAATCCAATGTAGGGAACTAAAGATATGCATTTTTAAAGATTAGAAGTAAAAGTATTGCTTAGAAGCAAATAGCGTTGAAAGGGTTAAAAAAAGTTGCACTGGACAGGGACAAAGTCCAGCGATCAAGCCACCCATGATGTAACACTTTTACACTTATTGTCAGAAGTGTTTCTTGATTCAGTAAAGTGGTTCACAGCACCAGCCAAGGGTTCAGAGGCTCTGGTTTGCCCCTTGGGGTCTGGAACTACAACTCCCACAAAGCACCTCTTCAACTTATGTAACGTTTTACAACAGTTGCTCCAAACTTATGTCTTTCTTCCAGAAGTCCTTTTGGGTCATTAAAGTGTCCACAAACTTGATCCAAGGCTCCAGAAGCTCCGAGTTGCTCCTCAGGAGTTAGAACTACAATTTCCAGAATGCACTTGGTCAGAATGCTCAAATGGCCACTGGATGCTGGTCAGCTGGGCTTGTAGCAGGACTTGATGCAGGGGACTCTGGTCAGCTCCTTTGTACCTGTAGCGTACATGGAGCCCACTTCTGGAGTTGCAAAAGCAAGGTAAAGTCATTTTCTTGGTGAAGCCCAAAGTGTGCAGCTGGTGCAGTCCTGGTAGGTGCAGTCCTCCAGGGGCAGACCAGGGGTTTAGGAGGCAGTCCTTCTCCAGCAGGGATCTGAATTGTGGGGCAGTGGGCAGCTCTGCCATATTTATCCTTCCTCCTGGGGTAGAAGCGGGGGAGAGGTGCCCCAGTCCAACGGGGAGCAGGCCAACACCCTCTGGGGTGACCACTTCCTGTGAATTGTAGCAAAAATCAATCCCAGAAAGCAACATTCTCTAAAAATCCAAGATGGCAAAAATCCATCCTTGGAGATTAGATCTGGCTGAGTCCACCCACTGGTGTGGCTAAGTTTCCCTTAACACACGCCTTACATCCCTTATCCTAAATGTAATCAGTGGGGCTCCCATCTGTCTGGAGCAGCAGGAAATGGGGTCAGTCCAGTTTCTGTACTTTGAAGACCAGTTTGGCTACTCTTTCCCCCATCCTGCTCTGCAATCTGCTGCAGCAGTTTTCCGCCCACCAGATGCTTCCTTTGTCTCAGCCCAGGCCACTTCACACCTCGTTAAGGTAGCTTGGCTCAGGCTGCCAGAGGCTGTGCTTATATTTACTCTACAATCAACCATGGGGGTATCTGGGGCAAACCTTGGGGGTGACTTATATGCAAAAATAAGGTGGTTTGAGACTTTAGAAGTAATTTTAACTCCACAGTCAAATTTGGGATTAATTTTAACTTAAAAGCAGCCAGCGAGGCAGACCTGCCTTTACAATGACACCAGAGACCACTGCAGTGCACCGTCCCTAAACCTACATGTCCTACATACCAGGGACTTATAGGTAGGTTGTCAGAGCCAATTATAATTAGGCCTAATTTGGACATATCATTTTGAACAAAACACTAGCCCTGGGACTGGTCAGCAGTGCCCAGGGCACAGTCTGAGTCAGGAAACACCAGTTTAAGGTACAAATGGGGGCAAAAAGTGAGGGGGCTTCTGCAATCAGCCCAGTTTTCTCACACACCTGCTTCTCTGGAATCTGGCAGGGGTGGTTATCATTTGAGAGACTGCAAAAAAACCTGAACAGTATTGGTATTCTGATTTTTCTGATAACAGTTCTTCATGTTCTTTTCAGGACGTTGAAAGTAAAAGAGCAGAAAGGGAGAGCCAATGCAAGTACCGAAGAAAAGAGGAATATAGAATAATAAGTGAAGGAACACGCAAGACTGACACAAGAGTAAAAAAGGAAGGAGAAACAATTAGACTCTAAAACCCCAGTAAAAAAGCAGAAAGTAGCAGGACTTTCTAAAAAACATGCTGATACAGCAGCGAGTTCTTCTGCGAAACAGGACTTGGCCAGTCTTCTGGACACAATTATCTGAGGATTGTGACATCATGTTAGCAGAAAAAGACTGGCCTCCAGTCTTTCTTAGGGAAGCACCCTGGGAGAGAGGAAGTCATAAGGGTAGCCTTCTCTCCCATAGTATTTGAGGATGTCAGGGAAATTTATGCCAGAATGTGAGACAAGCTCCAGCCTTATATAGAATCATGTTGTAGGAGCCTGGACTGGCTTGTAGTGAGTACCAAGGGGTACTTACACCTTGCACCAGGCCCAGGTATCCCTTATTAGTGTATAGGGTGTCTAGCAGCTTAGGCTGATAGATAATGGTAGCTTAGCAGAGCAGCTTAGGCTGAACTAGGAGACAAGTGAAGCTCCTACAGTACCACTAGTGTCATATGCACAATATCATAAGAAAACACAATACACAGATATACCAAAAATAAAGGTACTTTATTTTTATGACAATATGCCAAAAGTATCTCAGTAAGTACCCTCAGTATGAGGATAGCCAATATACACAAGATATATGCACACAATACCAAAAATATGCAGTATAGTATTAGAAAACAGTGCAAACAATGTAAAGTTACAATAGAATGCAATGGGGACACATAGGGATAGGGGCAACACAAACCATATACTCCAAAAGTGGAATGCGAACCACGAATGGACCCCAAACCTATGTGACCTTTTAGAGGGTCGCTGGGACTGTAAGAAAACAGTGAGGGTTAGAAAAATAGCCCACCCCAAGACCCTGAAAGGTGAGTGCAAAGTGCACTAAAGTTCCCCAAAGAGCACAGAAGTCGTGATAGGGGAATTCTGCAGGAAAGACACAAATCAGCAATGCAACAACAATGGATTTCCAAACGAGGGTACCTGTGGAACAAGGGGACCAAGTCCAAAATTCACAAGCAAGTCGGAGATGGGCAAATGCCCAGGAAATGCCAGCTGTGGGTGCAAAGAAGCTGCTACTGGACAGTAGAAGCTGAGCATTCTGCAGGAACGACAAGGGATAGAAACTTCTCCTTTGAAGGATGGATGCCCCACGCTGTGGAGAGTCGTGCAGAAGTGTTTTCCTGAAGAAAGACCGCAAACAAGCCTTGCTAGCTGCAAGTTGTGCAGTTAGGGTTTTTGGATGCTGCTGTGGCCCAGGAGGGACCAGGATGTCGCCAATTGCGTCAGGGGACAGAGGGGGTACCCAGCAGGACGAGGAGCCCTCTCAGAAGCAGGCAGCACCCGCAGAAGTGCCGGAACAGGCACTAAGAAGAGGAGTGAAACGGTGCTCACTCGAAGTTGCACAAAGGAGTCCCACGCCGCTGGAGGACAACTCAGGAGGTCGTGCAATGCAGGTTAGAGTGCCGTGGACCCAGGCTTGGCTGTGCACAAAGGATTTCCGCCGGAAGTGCACAGAGGCCGGAGTAGCTGCAAAAGACGCGGTTCCCAGCAATGCAGTCTGGCGTGGGGAGGCAAGGACTTACCTCCACCAAACTTGGACTGAAGAGTCACTGGACTGTGGGAGTCACTTGGACAGAGTTTCTGGATTCAAGGGACTTCGCTCGTCATGCTGAGAGGAGACCCAGGGTACCAGTGATGCAGTTCTTTGGTGCCTGCGGTTGCAGGGGGAAGATTCCGTCGACCCACGGGAGATTTCTTCGGAGCTTCTAGTGCAGAGAGGAGGCAGACTACCCCCACAGCATGCACCACCAGGAAAACAGTCAAGAAGGCGGCAGGATCAGCGTTACAGAGTTGCAGTAGTCGTCTTCGCTACTTTGTTGCAGTTTTGCAGGCTTCCAGCGCAGTCAGCAGTCGATTCCTTGGCAGAAGGTGAAGAGAGAGATGCAGAGGAACTCTGATGAGCTCTTGCATTCGTTATCTAAGGAATTCCCCAAAGCAGAGACCCTAAATAGCCAGAAAAGAGGGTTTGGCTACTTAGGAGAGAGGATAGGCTAGCAATACCTGAAGGAGCCTATCAGAAGGAGTCTCTGATGTCACCTGCTGGCACTGGCCACTCAGAGCAGTCCAGTGTGCCAGCAGCACCTCTATTTCCAAGATGGCAGAGGTCTGGAGCACACTGGAGGAGCTCTGGGTACCTCCCAGGGGAGGTGCAGGTCAGGGGAGTGGTCACTCCCCTTTCCTTTGTCCAGTTTCGCGCCAGAGCAGGGCTGAGGGGTCCCTGAACCGGTGTAGACTGGCTTATGCAGAAATGGGCACCATGTGTGTCCATGAAAGCATTTCCAGAGGCTGGGGGAGGCTACTCCTGCCCTGCCTTCACACCATTTTCCAAAGGGAGAGGGTGTAACACCCTCTCTCTGAGGAAGTCCTTTGTTCTGCCTTCCTGGACCAAGCCTGGCTGGACCCCAGGAGGGCAGAAACCTGTCTGAGGGGTTGGCAGCAGCAGCAGCTGCAGTGAAACCCCTGAAAAGGCAGTTTGGCAGTACCCGGGTCTGTGCTACAGACCCGTGGGGTCATGGGATTGTACCAACAATGCCAGGATGGCATAGAGGGGGCAATTCCATGATCTTAGACATGTTACCTGGCCATATTCGGAGTTACCATTGTGAAGCTACACATAGGTAGTGACCTATATGTAGTGCACGCGTGTAATGGTGTCCCCGCACTCACAAAGTCCGGGGAATTGGCCCTGAACAATGTGGGGGCACCTTGGCTAGTGCCAGGGGGCCCACACACTAAGTAACTTAGCACCCAACCTTTACCAGGTAAAGGTTAGACATATAGGTGACTTATAAGTTACTTAAGTGCAGTGTAAAATGGCTGTGAAATAACGTGGACGTTATTTCACTCAGGCTGCAGTGGCAGGCCTGTGTAAGAATTGTCAGAGCTCCCTATGGGTGGCAAAAGAAATGCTGCAGCCCATAGGGATCTCCTGGAACCCCAATACCCTGGGCACCTCAGTACCATATACTAGGGAATTATAAGGGTGTTCCAGTATGCCAATGTAAATTGGTAAAATTGGTCACTAGCCTGTTAGTGACAATTTGAAAGAAATGAGAGAGCATAACCACTGAGGTTCTGATTAGCAGAGCCTCAGTGAGACAGATAGTCATAACACAGGTAACACATACAGGGCACACTTATGAGCACTGGGGCCCTGGCTGGCAGGGTCCCAGTGACACATACAACTAAAACAACATATATACAGTGAAATATGGGGGTAACATGCCAGGCAAGATGGTACTTTCCTACACAACCCCCCCCCCCCCAAACGAAGGACAATAAGACTAGCCATGACCTGATGAGTCTTCATTGTCTAAGTGGAAATATCTGGAGAGTCCATCTGCATTGGAGTGGGTACTCCCAGGTCTATGTTCCACTGTATAGTCCATTCCCTGTAGGGATATAGACCACCTCAACAATTTAGGATTTTCACCTTTCATTTGTTTTAGCCAAAGTAGAGATTTGTGGTCTGTCTGAACAATGAAGTGAGTGCCAAACAGGTATGGCCCCAACTTCTTCAGTGCCCAGACCACAGCAAAGGCCTCCCTCTCTATGGCAGACCAACACTTTTCTCTAGGGGTCAACCTCCTGCTGATAAAAGCAACAGGTTGATCCTGGCCCTCAGAATTAAGTTGTGAAAGGACTGCCCCTACCCCTAATTCAGATGCATCAGTTTGGACAATGAATTTCTTGGAGTAACAGGGGCTTTTCAGGACAGGTGCAGAGCACATGGCCTGCTTCAGCTCCTCAAAAGCCTTCTGACAGCTAGCTGTCCACAATACCTTCTTAGGCATTTTCTTTGAAGTGAGGTCATTAAGAGGGGCTGCAATGGAGCCATAGTTCTTTATGAACCTCCTATAGTACCCAGTGAGGCCTAAAAAGGCTCTCACCTGAGTCTGAGTAGTAGGGGAACCCAATCTATAATAGTTTGGATTTTCCCCTGCAGTGGTGCAATCTGTTCTCCACCTTCCAGGTGTCCCAGATAAACCACCTTCCCCTGCCCTATCTGGCACTTTGAAGCCTTGAAAGTGAGGCCTGCCTTTTGCAGGGCCTCCAAAACTTTCCATAGGTGGACCAGGTGATCATCCTAGCTGGAGCTAAAGACAGCTATATCATCTAGATATGCTGCACTAAAAGCTTCCAGCCCTTGCAGGACTGTATTCACCAACCTTTGAAAAGTGGCAGGTGCATTTTTCAATCCAAAAGGCATTACTGTGAATTGGTAATGGCCTCCAATGGTTGAAAATGCAGTTTTTGCTTTTGCATCTTCTGATAATTTGATCTGCCAATACCCTGCAGTCAAGTCAAAAGTGCTTAGATACTTGGCAGATGCCAGTGTATCTATGAGCTCATCTGCCCTGGGTATAGGGTGAGCATCAGTTTTGGTTACTTGGTTGAGACCTCTATAGTCTACACAAAACCGCATTTCCTTCTTTCCATCTTTGGAATGAGGTTTTGGTACAAGTACCACAGGAGAGGTCCATGGACTTTCAGAGTGTTCATCCACTCCCAGTTCAAGCATTTTCTGAACTTCTTGTTTTATGCAGTCTCTGACATGGTCAGGCTGCCTATAGATCTTACTTTTGACAGGCAAGCTGTCTCCAGTATCTATAGTGTGCTCACACCAAGAAGTGGTGCCTGGCACAGTAGAAAAGAGTTCAGAAAACTGACCCAGGAGATTTATGCAGTGGTCTTTCTGCTCAGCAGTAAGACAATCTGCCAGTACAACACCTAGAGCATCTTGTTCTGTGGAAGAGAAGAGATCAGGGAGAGGGTCACTCTCTTCTTCCTGTCCCTCATCTGTTGCCATGAGCAGGGTGAGATCAGCCCTGTCATAGTAGGGTTTCAGGCGATTGACATGGAGCACCCTAAGGGGACTCCTGGCAGTGCCTAAGTCAACTAAGTAGGTGACTTCACCCTTTTTCTCAACAATTGTGTGGGGTCCACTCCATTTATCTTGGAGTGCTCTTGGGGCCACAGGCTCCAAGACCCACACTTTCTGCCCTGGTTGGTACTGAACCAAAACAGCCTTCTGGTCATGCCATTGCTTTTGGAGCTCTTGGCTGGCCTGAAGGTTTTTACTGGCCTTTTTCATGTACTCAGCCATCCTTGATCTGAGGCCAAATACATAGTCCACTATGTCTTGCTTTGGAGCTTTTAAAGGTTGTTCCCAACCCTCCTTAACAAGTGTTAGAGGACCTCTCACAGGGTGCCCAAATAGGAGTTCAAAGGGGCTGAAGCCCACTCATTTCTGGGGTACCTCCCTGTAAGCAAAAAGGAGGCATGGTAAAAGGATATCCCATCTCCTGCGGAGTTTTTCAGGGAGTCCCATAATCATGCCTTTGAGAGTTTTGTTAAATCTCCCACCAGTCCATTTGTTTGTGGATGATAGGGTGTAGTGAACTTGTATGTAACACCACACTCCTTCCACATGGCCTTTAAGTAAGCAGACATGAAATTGCTTCCCCTGTCTGATACCACCTCTTTTGGGAAGCCCACCCTGGAAAAGATTCCCAGGAGGGCCTTTGCCACTGCAGGAGCTGTAGTGGTCCTTAGAGGAATTGCTTCAGGATATCTGGTGGCATGGTCCACTACCACCAAGATAAACCTATTGCCTGAAGCAGTAGGAGGGTCAAGGGGGCCAACTATGTCAACCCCTACCCTTTCAAAGGGAACCCCAACCACAGGCAGTGGAATAAGGGGTGCCTTTGGAGTGCCACCTGTCTTGCCACTGGCTTGACAGGTTTCACAGGACTTACAAAATTCCTTTGTGTCCTCTGACATTCTAGGCCAATGAAACAAGGGAAGAAGCCTGTCCCAAGTTTTCATTTGCCCCAAATGTCCAGCTAAGGGAATGTCGTGGGCTAGAGTTAGGAGGAACTTTCTGTCCTCCTGAGGAATCACCAATCTCCTGGCAGCTCCAGGTTTTGGATCCCTTGCTTCAGTGTACAGAAGATTGTCCTCCCAGTAAACGCTGTGAGAGTCACTGACATCCCCATTTGCTTGTTTGACAGCTTGCTGCCTTAGACCCTCTAGTGTGGGACAGGTTTGCTGTGCCACACTCAGCTCCTCCCTGGCAGGCCCCCCTTCACCCAAAAGCTCAGCAGTGTCTGCTATCAGCTCCTCTGGTGTAGGTTCTGCACAGGGTGGAAATTCTTCTTCCTCAGAAGAAGAATCCACTGTAGAGGGAGGGATAGTAGGTAGTGCTTTACTTCTACTAGCCCTAGCTTTAGGGAGCACTTGGTCCATTCTTCCAGGATCCAAGTCACCCTGTCCTTTTTGCTTTTTGGCCTGAGCCCTTGTCAAAGCAAAAATATGCCCTGGGATGCCCAGCATTGCTGCATGGGCCTCCAACTCCACATCTGACCAAGCTGATGTCTCTAAATCATTTCCAAGTAGACAGTCTACAGGTAAATCTGAGGCAACCACAACTTTCTTTGGACCAGTAACCCCCCCTCAGTTGAGATTTACAACAGCCATGGGGTGGCTAAGTGTGTTGTTGTGAGCATTGGTTACTTGGTACTGGTGACCAAGTAGGTGTTGCTCAGGGTGGACCAGTTTCTCTATTACCATTGTAACACTGGCACCTGTGTCCCTGTAGGCCTGAACCTCAACACCATTTATTAGGGGTAGTTGCTTGTACTTATTCATGTTAAGGGGACGAGCAACTAAGGTGGCTAAATCAATAGCCCCCTCAGAGACTAACACAGCCTTTGTGGTCTCCCTAAAAAGACCAACCCCAACTAAGTTACCAAAAGTGAGCCCAGCTACTCCCTTGGATTGGCTATTAGTAGGTTTGCTCCCACCACCACTGCTATTAGTAGGGACACTAGGTGTAGCAGTAGGGGTTGTAGTGGTAGGAGGCTTGGTGCTTTTCTTTGGACAACTGGGATCTGTTGTCCAATGGCCTTTTATTTTACATAAATAGCACCATGGTTTCTTTTCTTTGTTTTGATTTGAAGAGGATTTGGACCCACTACCCCAACCAGAGTGTTTTTGTGGGCCTGATGAAGACTCATTTTTAGATTTGTCCCCACCCTTGTCAGAAGACGTACCATCCTTCTTCTTGCAATCTTTGTCACCCCCTGTATGAACTTTTCTGTTCACCCTTGTTCTGACCCATTTGTCTGCCTTCTTTACCAATTCTTGGGGAGAGGTCAGATCAGAGTCCACCAGGTACTGGTGCAACAAATCAGACACACAGTTATTAAGTATATGCTCTCTCAGGATTAAGTTATACAGGCTTTCATAATCAGTAACTTTACTGCCATGTAACCACCCCTCCAAGGCCTTCACTGAATGGTCAACAAAGTCTACCCAGTCTTGTGAAGACTCCTTTTTGGTTTCTCTGAACTTCATCCTGTACTGTTCAGTGGTTAAGCCATAACCATCTAGGAGTGCATTCTTAAGAACTGCAAAATTATTGGCATCACTTTCTTTTACAGTAAGGAGACTATCCCTACCCTTTCCACTAAATGATAGCCATAGGATAGCAGCCCACTGCCTTTGAGGGACATCCTGTACAACACAGGCCCTCTCAAGTGCAGCAAACCACTTGTTAATGTCATCCCCCTCCTTATAAGGGGGAACTATCTTGTGCAGATTCCTGGAATCATGCTCTTTTGCAGGATGACTATGGGGGATACTGCTGCTGCCACCATGGGTTTCTAAACCCAATTTCTGTCTTTCTCTTTCCTCTTCTAAGGACTGCCTATCCAAATCCAGCTGTTGCTTCTTGAGCTTCAGTCTGGTTTGTTCCACTCTCAATCTATTGAGCTCCCTTTCTAACACTCTGTCATCAGGGTGGGTGGGTGAGGCATGTCTAGAGACAGAAGTATGCTGAGATTGAACAGAAGGAGACCTGGCCCTAACAGATGGCACCCTAATAGCTTGACTAACAGAAACAGCACTTCTACTATGATGAGAAGGGATACTCTTAGTGTGATGTGAGACAACACTATCAGTATGGTGTGACTCTACATCAGTACCAGCTATGCTAGGTGGCTTGCTAGGGGGCAGGCTTGGAAGTTTCCCTCCCACATCTTTTGCTAGGGGTGCCCCAGAATCAGAGTGGGAACCATCAGCTAACTTTTCAACAGGAGTGCCAGCTCTGGCCTTATCCTGTTCAACAAGCATTTTCACCAACAGTTCTCTAGGGGGATTCTTCCCTACACTTAAACCTCTTTCTATGCAGAGACTCCTTGCTCCTTTCCAGCTAAGGTGATCATAAGCAAGTTTGGACAGATCAACAGTTTGGCCTGTGCCAGACATTTTAGAAAGTGTTTAAGTGATAGAAAAAGTGAGAAAAAAGTTTTTCAGAACTTTTGGAAAGACAGAAAAAAACTTTTTAAGAACTTTTTAGAAAGTTAGAGGTACTTTTCAGCACTTTAGAAAAGAGGTGAGAAAAGAAATGCAAAACTTTTTGGTTAGGTTTACATACACTGAACTTGTTTTGTATATTTTTCTCTTATGAAAAGTACAATGACAAAAGTGGTAAGTAGTTACAAAGTACTTATCCCATCGCTGCACAACCAATATAGGAGGCTGGACTGGCTTGTAGTGAGTACCAAGGGGTACTTACACCTTGCACCAGGCCCAGGTATCCCTTATTAGTGTATAGGGTGTCTAGCAGCTTAGGCTGATAGATAATGGTAGCTTAGCAGAGCAGCTTAGGCTGAACTAGGAGACGAATGAAGCTCCTACAGTACCACTTGTGTCATATGCACAATATCATAAGAAAACACAATACACAGATATACCAAAAATAAAGGTACTTTATTCTTATGACAATATGCCAAAAGTATTTCAGTGAGTACCCTCAGTATGAGGATAGCCAATATACACAAGATATATGTACACAATACCAAAAATATGCAGTATAGTATTAGAAAACAGTGCAAACAAGGTATAGTTACAATAGGATGCAAAGGGAACACATAGGGATAGGGGCAACACAAACCATATACTCCAAAAGTGGAATGCGAACCACGAATGGACCCCAAACCTATGTGACCTTGTAGAGGGCCGCTGGGACTGTAAGAAAACAGTGAGGGTTAGAAAAATAGCCCACCCCAAGACCCTGAAAAGTGAGTGCAAAGTGCACTAAAGTTCCCCAAACAGCACAGAAGTCGTGATAGGGGAATTCTGCAGGAAAGACACAAATCAGCAATGCAACAACGATGGATTTCCAAACGAGGGTACCTGTGGAACAAGGGGACCAAGTCCAAAAGTCACAAGCAAGTCGGAGATGGGCAGATGCCCAGGAAATGCCAGCTGTGGGTGCAAAGAAGCTGCTACTGGACAGTAGAAGCTGAGGATTCTGCAGGAACGACAAGGGCTAGAAACTTCCCCTTTGGAGGATGCATGCCCTACGCCGTGGAGAGTCGTGCAGAAGTGTTTTCCTGAAGAAAGACCACAAACAAGCCTTGCTAGCTGCAAGTCGTGTGGTTAGGGTTTTTGGAGGCTGCTGTGGCCCAGGAGGGACCAGGATGTCGCCAATTGCATCAGGGGACAGAGGGGGCGCCCAGCAGGACGAGGAGCCCTCTCAGAAGCAGGCAGCACCCGCAGAAGTGCCGGAACAGGCACTATGAAGAGGAGTGAAATGGTGCTCACCTGAAGTTGCACAAAGGAGTCCCACGCCGCCGGACGACAACTCAGGAGGTCGTGCAATGCAGGTTAGAGTGCTGTGGACCCAGGCTTGGCTGTGCACAAAGGATTTCTGCCGGAAGTGCACAGAGGCCGGAGTAGCTGCAAAAGACGCGGTTCCCAGCAATGCAGTCTGGTGTGGGGAGGCAAGGACTTACCTCCACCAAACTTGGACTGAAGAGTCACTGGACTGTGGGAGTCACTTGGACAGAGTTGCTGGATTCAAGGGACCTCGCTCGTCGTGCTGAGAGGAGACCCAGGGTACCGGTGATGCAGTTCTTTGGTGCCTGCGGTTGCAGGGGGAAGATTCCGTCGACCCACTGGAGATTTCTTCAGAGCTTCTAGTGCAGAGAGGAGGCAGACTACCGCCACAGCATGCACCACCAGGAAAACAGTCGAGAAGGCGGCAGGATCAGCGTAACAGAGTTGCAGTAGTCGTCTTCGCTACTTTGTTGCAGTTTTGCAGGCTTCCAGCGCGGTCAGCAGTCGATTCCTTGGCAGAAGGTGAAGAGAGAGATGCAGAGGAACTCTGATGAGCTCTTGCATTCGTTATCTAAGGAATTCCCCAAAGCAGAGACCCTAAATAGCCAGAAAAGAGGGTTTGGCTACTTAGGAGAGAGGATAGGCTAGCAACACCTGAAGGAGCCTATCAGAAGGAGTCTCTGACGTCACCTGCTGGCACTGGCCACTCAGAGCAGTCCAGTGTGCCAGCAGCACCTCTGTTTCCAAGATGGCAGAGGTCTGGAGCACACTGGAGGAGCTCTGGGCACCTCCCAGGGGAGGTGCGGGTCAGGGGAGTGGTCACTCCCCTTTCCTTTTCCCAGTTTCGCACCAGAGCAGGGCTGAGGGGTCCCTGAACCGGTGTAGACTGGCTTATGCAGAAATGGGCACCATGTGTGCCCATGAAAGCATTTCCAGAGGCTGGGGGAGGCTACTCCTCCCCTGCCTTCACACCATTTTCCAAAGGGAGAGGGTGTAACACCCTCTCTCTGAGGAAGTCCTTTGTTCTGCCTTCCTGGGCCAAGCCTGGCTGGACCCCAGGAGGGCAGAAACCTGTCTGAGGGGTTGGCAGCAGCAGCAGCTGCAGTGAAAGCCCTGAAAAGGCAGTTTGGCAGTACCCGGGTCTGTGCTACAGACCCGTGGGGTCATGGGATTGTACCAACAATGCCAGGATGGCATAGAGGGGGCAATTCCATGATCTTAGACATGTTACATGGCCATATTCGGAGTTACCATTGTGAAGCTACACATAGGTAGTGACCTATATGTAGTGCACGCGTGTAATGGTGTCCCCGCACTCACAAAGTCCGGGGAATTGGCCCTGAACAATGTGGGGGCACCTTGGCTAGTGCCAGGGTGCCCACACACTAAGTAACTTAGCACCCAATCTTTACCAGGTAAAGGTTAGACATATAGGTGACTTATAAGTTACTTAAGTGCAGTGTAAAATGGCTGTGAAATAACGTGGACGTTATTTCACTCAGGCTGCAGTGGCAGGCCTGTGTAAGAATTGTCAGAGCTCCCTATGGGTGGCAAAAGAAATGCTGCAGCCCATAGGGATCTCCTGGAACCCCAATACCCTGGGTACCTCAGTACCATATACTAGGGAATTATAAGGGTGTTCCAGTATGCCAATGTAAATTGGTAAAATTGGTCACTAGCCTGTTAGTGACAATTTGAAAGAAATGAGAGAGCATAACCACTGAGGTTCTGGATAGCAGAGCCTCAGTGAGACAGTTAGTCATAACACAGGTAACACATACAGGGCACACTTATGAGCACTGGGGCCCTGGCTGGCAGGGTCCCAGTGACACATACAACTAAAACAACATATATACAGTGAAATATGGGGGTAACATGCCAGGCAAGATGGTACTTTCCTACACATGTGAGGTGGGACAAGTACTCTGGTCCATATGTTATTCCCTTAAGCATTGAACCACAAGCTCAATATCCTTTAATACCAGAAGCAAAATGTGGTATAAAAGCAATACTAGATCAGTTGCAGTACTAGAATATAATAGTGCCTTGTCTTTCACCAATCAACACGCCCCTCCAAACCAGACAATTTGTAAGATATAGTCTTAGACAATAGAAATTTTAATTTGCAGATGCAAACATATGCAGTACAAAATGCAATTAGACAAATAAATGCATAAGAGGGTCTGCAGTTCCGCTCTCAGAACCTGATTATTTTCCTCTTTGCAGATGACATAACTCTGTAACTGAAGAACCCAGCAAAAATCCTGGGTCACATTATCTGAGAATTCTCACTCTTCAAGATTTTGGTAGGCATTTCCATTAACTTGAATAAATCAACAATCTACCCACTAACCCTGGGGACAGACTTGACAGCTAGAATACCCCTTGCCTTGGGGTCAGTCGGCTATTAAATATTTAGATTATGGCTTATCTATGATAAAATGTCAATTTTGAGCTATAATACTACTGTGCACAGCACAAGTGCAACACGCGCACTCCTGGATATCCCCAACCTAATATATTGTAATGATCAATTACAGAAGTATTATGCTATCTTTCTCCCAGTAGCAGACTCAGGAGCATGTGGCACCCTTCACAAATGCATTTGATCGGTGCTGCCCCTCTGGATTAGAAACACCCCTTGGATGTCATGGACTGAGTGTTCTTTGAAGAGGATAGGGACATTTGGTGGAGATCTCGTACACGCATGTCCTGTGGTCGGGTGCGATATTTGCCTGAATGCCTGCACACCCGATTCCACTGTGGGCTTCTGCTCAGATGCATGCTGGTCACTCACTGATACTGGTTTGGTTTTGAGACTTACTGAAACTTGGTTAGAATGGTGTCCGTCTGGCTGTGCGAGGTTGAAATAATGACTTGTATAGTTGGTGGGCTTTTAAATATATCTCGCTTTGCTGTCTGGTATGTTTGTGTACTGTTTGAGAAAAATAAATAAAGAGAAGAACAAAAATAAAGAGGAAAAACAAACTGAAAAAGAATTGGAAGAAATTAAGTTTGGATGGGAAGAAGAATGGAAAGAGAAGTAAGAAAATAAAACGAAATAAACAAAATGGAAGGAGGAAAGGAAAACGGAAGCAATGGAAAGAAAGAACGAACGATCGGAAGACATGAAAAGAAAGGTACTATGCTGTATAGGCAGAAAAAACGGGAAAAAGCAAAACTAAAACGCGACAGAAAGAATGAGTAAGAAGAAAGTAGTAAGAAAAACTAAAAGAACAACATTTAAAGTAAAGAGAAGGGGATAGATTCAACAGAGAAATACATGAGCTAAACAGTCTCGTGCAAAGGAGAAAGAAAAGGGGAACGTGACTAGTATGAGAAAAAAGATGGCCGCGTACAGACCGGGTGTAACGTGCGAGAGAGGGAGGGGGTAGAGGGAAGTAAGAGGAAGGCGAAATGGGAACGTGAGAGGGAGGGGGCACGAAGCTATGCCGATGAAGCATCATTGAATCGGACAGAAGTGAGACTGATTGAATTGCGAACACATGCGCCCAGAGGGTGACATCCCTGCTGCTTTCACTGCAGGCCTGGAGCGCAGGGCCTGCTCCCTGCTCAGCGTGCATTTCTCGTGTCTAAACATTCAGAGAGCTGGGGACGCCGCCAGCATACTAATGAGGAGAGAGGACAACAGCCCCCCGCTCCTCCAGCTCTCAACGCTCCTCGGCGTCTCTAGTGTGGCACTGTACCTCTATCAGAGCTCAGCCTATGTATCTCCGTCCTGTACTGCGGCATGCGGGTTATTTCTCACAGCTGTCAGTGTACACCTGTGGTATCTGCTAATCTTCTACCACTGGTCACTCTTCCAGCTCAGTCAATGCACCTAAGCCCAGTACCGTGGTTTGCGGTACTCTTCTGGGACTGTACCCCATCACAGCTCAGCCATTGCACCTCAACCATGCATAGAATGCGCCTTCTGCCACTAGTGTAGCACTACCTCCATCACAGCTCAGCCATTGCACCTCAACCTTAGAATGTGCCTTTTGCTACTAGTTCAGAACTGCACATCTGGCACAGCTCAGCCAATGCACCTCAACCTTAGAATCCACTTTCTGCTGCTAGTGAAGCAGTGTAACTCCACCGCAGCTCAGCCATTGCTCCTCAACCACAGAATGCACCTTCTGCTGCAAGTGAAGCACTGTAACTCCACCGCAGCTCAGCCATTGCTCCTCAACCATAGAATGCACCTTCTACCACTAGTGTACCACTGTACCTCCACCGCACCTCAGGCATTGCATCTCAACCTTAGAATGAGCTTTCAGCTGCTATTTTAGCACTGTACCTCCATCACAGCATAGCCAAAGCACCTCAACTTTAGAATGGACCATCTTCAGCAAGTGTAGCACTGCACCTCTGATACAGCTCAGTTACAGCACTTCAACCATCGAATGAGCTGTCTGCCACTAGTGTAGAACTTTCCCTCCATCACAGCTCAGCCCGTGCACCTCAGCCTTAGAATGCACATTCTGCTGCTGTTGTAGCACTCTACCTCTGTCACAGCTCAGCCAATGCACCTCAACCTTAGAATGCACCATCTGCAAATGTAGCACTAAATCTACGTCGCAGCTCAGCTGCTGCACCTCAACCTTAGAATGCACCTTCTGCCGCTAGTGTAGAATGGAACTTCCGCCACATGTCAGCCATTGCACCTCAATCACAGAATGCACCTCCTGCCGCTAGTGTAGCACTGTACCTCCACTGCACCAAAGCCGTTGCACCTCAACCTTAGAATGTACCTTCTACCACTAGTATAGCACTGCACCTTCATCACAGCTCACCAATTTCGCCTCCTACAATCCCTAGTAAAGTGCACTAGAGGTGCCAATGGCCTGTAAATCAAATGCTAATAGTGGGCCTTCAGCACTGATTGTGCCACCCACGTGTGTAGCCCTGTAATCATGGCTCAGACCTGCCACTGCAGTGTCTGTGTGTGCAGTTTTAAACTGCCAATTTGACCTGGCAAGTGTACCCACTTGTCAGGCCCAAACTTTTCCTTTTTGTACATATAAGGCACCCCTAAAGTAGGCCCCAGGTAGTCCCATGGGCAGGGCGCAGTGTATGTTAAAGGGGAGACATGTACTGGTGTGTTTTTCATGTCCCAACAGTAAAATACTGCTAAATTCAGTTTTCACTGGTACAAGGCCTATCTCTCTTATAGGTTAACATGGGTACTGCCTTCAAATAACTTTTAAGTGCAGTTTCCCTTTGGGAGCAGATAGAGAAATGGAATTTGGTGACTCTGAACTCACAGTTTAACAATACTCTGCTGGCTTGTGTATTCCCTGTCTGGGTCAGACTGACAGTTGGGCTGTTTGTGTCTGGAGCCAGGCCTGGGCAAGGCAGGATCTTGTGAACAACAGAGACTTTCCTTTGAAGTTTGCAGAAAGGGTAATAAGTAGTGGACTCGAACCCCCAGATCTTTAGATTACTTCTGAAAACCAAGATGAACCTCTGCCAAGGAGAAGAGCTGGAGGAGGAGTACTGCTACATTGTCTGTGACTCTGCTTTGCTGGGTTGGCCTGCAGTTGCTGCTTTTGCCTGAAAGAGAGCAAAGACTGGACTCTGTGGTATAGTCCTGCTTGTGAAGTGTCTCCAAAGGCTTGGACTGAGCTTGCCTCCTGGTTAGAAGTTTCAGGGCCATCAAAGACTTCCTCTGCCAGCACCTGGAATCTCTGTTGAGACTCCTGCCAAGTGGTGTCCTATCCAGTCCCTGGGCCCCTGAAAGGTGCAGCTGGCAGAACCAAGGTGGAAATCCAGGCACAGGAGCAGTGCGGGGAAAAGTTTGACGCACCACCTGCAACGTGGCTGTAAAAACAACACACCACCTGCATCACGGCTGAGAAATAGCCATAACACCTGCATCGTGGCTGGGAAATCCACGCATCCTCTGACTTTTCTGATGCACGCTCGGCCGTACTGCTTTATTTTCAACACAAATCAGGTACTTTGTGTAACAACAAAGTTTTCTATTGTTTTCCATGGAGTAAGATTTTATTATTTTAAAAATGCAAACCTTTACTTGTGTATGTCGAATTTTTGTTGTTTTGGTCTTGTTTGATTTAGATTAATATTGGTTATTTTTCTTAACTGGTGTGGTGCCCATTTTGTAGTGTTTTCACTGTATTACTCAGTGTGGTGGTACAAATACTTTACACATTGCCTTTAAGATAAGCCTGACTGCCTGTGCCAAGCTACCAAGGATGTGTGCAGGGGTCATCTTAAGTGAGTATCTCCTTTACCCTGAATAGAGGGAGGGTCCCTGCTTGGATACAGTACAAACTGACTGCCAACCAGAGACCCCATTTCTAACAGCCTCCAAAGTAGCTCAGCCATTGCACCTCACACTTAGAATGCATCTTCTGCCGCAAGAGTACCTCTGTAATTCACTACACCTGAGCAATTGCACCTCAACTTGAGAATGCATCTTCTGCTTATACTGTAGCACTTCACCTCATTCACAGCTCGGCTATTGCACCTCAACAATAGCATGCATCTTCTGCCACTAGTGTAGCACTGCACCCCAGCCAGTACCTTAGAATGCACCTTTTGCTACTAGCGTAGCACTGTACCACCACTGTAGCTCAGCCAATGCACCTCAACCTTAGAATGCACCTTCGGCCACTATCCAGCACTGTACCTCCACTGCAGCTCAGGCAGTGCACCTCAACTTTAGAATGCACTTTCTGCCGCTAGTGTAGTAATGTGCCTCAATCACAGTTCAACCATTGCACCTCAGCCTTTGAATGCACCTTCTGCTGCAAGTATAGCACCATAGCTCCTTCACAGCTCACCCATTGCAGCAGTTCAGCCACTGAATCTCTGCCTTAGAATGCACCTTTTGCCACTAGTGTAGGATTGTGCCTCCATCACAGCTCAGCCAATGCACTTCAACTTTAGATTGCACCTTCTGCCCCATTGTAGCACTATGCCTCAATCACAGCTCAACCATTGCACCTCAGCCTTAGAATTCCCCTTCTGACACTACTGTAGCACTGTACCTCTGTCACAGCTCAGCCAGCGCACCTCAAACTTAGAAAGCACCTTCTGCTGCTTGTGTAGCACTGTCTCTCTGTCACAGTTCAGCCACTGAACCTCAGCTTTAAAATGCACCTTCTACTTTCAGTGTAGCACTGTACCTCTAACACAGCTCAGCCATTGCACCTCAAATTTAGAATGCACCTTCTGCCACTAGTGTAGCAGTATATCTCTGCTACAGCTCAGCCACTGTACCTCAGCCTTAGAACGCACCTTCTGATGCTAGTGTAGCACTTTACATCCATCACGGCTCAGCAAATGCACCTCAACCTTAGAATGCACCTTCTGCCACTAGTGAAGTTTGTGTACCTCCACCTCAGCTCAGCCATTGCAACTCAACCATAGAATGCACCTTCTGCTGCTACTGTAGCACTCCACCTCCATCACAGCACAACCATTGCACTTTAACCTTAGAATGCAGCTTCTGCTGCTAGTGTAGCTCTGCACCTCCGTCACAGTTCAGGAATGGCACTTCAACCTTAGAATGCACCTTGTGGTACTAGTGTTGCACTGTAGCTCTACCACAGCTCACTCACTGAAGCTCAACCATAGAAGGTGCCTTCAGCCGCTAGTACAGCACTGTGCCTCGAACGCAGCTCAGCCATTGCACTTCAACCTTGGACTGCATCTTCTGCAGCAAGGGTAGCGCTGTATCTCTATCACCACTCAGTTATCGCATCTCAACTTTAGAATGCATTTTCTGCCACTAGTGTAATTCTGTACCTCCACTGCAGCTCAGCCATTGCCCCTGAACTTTAAAATGCATCTTCTGCTGCTAATGTCACACTGCACATCTTTCACAGCTCAGCTTTTGCACCTCAGTCATAGAAAGTACCTTCTGCCGCTAGTGTAGCACTGTACCTCCACTGCACCTCAGCCAGTACACCTCGACCTTAAAATGCACCTTCTGCTGTTAGTGTAGCACTGTATCTCCACTACAGCTCAGCCAATGCACCTCAACCTTAGAATGCACTTTGGCCCCTAGTGTAGCACTGTACCTCCACTGCAGCTCTGCTAATGGACTTCAACTTTAACATTTTAGAATGCTCCTTTCGCTCCAGTGTAGCACTGTACCTCCATCACTGTTCGGCCATTGCTCCTTAACCTTAGAATGCACCTTCTGCCGCTGGTGGGGCACTGTACCTCGCCACAGTTCAGCCACTGCACTTCAGCCTTAGAATCCACCTATTGCAACTAGTGTAGCTGTGTACCTTCGTCACAGCTAAGCCATTGCACTTCAACCTTATAATGCACCTTCTGCCACATACCTCCATGCTATCTCAGCCAGTGCATCTCAACCTTAGAATGCACTTTCTGTTGCTAGTGTAGTACTGTACCTCCACTGCAGCTCAGCCAATGCACCACAACCTTAGAATGCAGCTTCTGCCGCTAGTGTAGCACTGTACCTCCACTGCAGCTCAAACAATGCACCTCAACCTTAGAATGCACCTTCTGTCACTAATCTAGCACTGTATTACCACCAGAGCTCAGCCATTGCAACTCAGCCTTTGAATGCACCTTGTGCCACCATTGTAGCACTGTACCCCTACCACAGCTCAGGTATTTCACCCCAATCATAGTAGCACTGTACCTCTACAACAGCTTAGCCAATGCACCTCAACCATAGAATGGACCTTCTGCTACTAGTGTGTCACTGCACCTCTATTACAGCTCAGTCATTGCACCTCCACCTTAGAATGTGCCTTCTGCCACTAGTGTACCACTATACCTCCACCACAGCTCAGCCAATGCACCTCATACTAAGAATGCACTTTCTCCCGCTAGTGTAGCACTGCACGCCTTTCACAGCTCAGATTTTGCAACTCAATGTTACAATGCACCATCTGCCACTAGTGTAGCACTGTGCCTCTATTACATCTCAGCTATTGCACCTCATCCTTGGAATGCATCTTCTGTCACTCGTGTAGCTCTACACCTCTGTCCCAGCTCAGCTATTTCCCTTCAACCTTAGAATGCATCTTCTGCCACTTCTGCAGCATTGTATCTCCACCACAGCTCAGTCATTGCATTTCAACCACAATAGTTCAGTCATTGCAACTCAGCCTTAGAATGCACCTTCTGCTACTAGTGTAGCACTGTACCTTCACTGCATCTCATCCATTTCACCTCAACCATAGAATGCACCTTCTGCTGCTATTGTAGCAATATACTCCCACCACAGCTCAGCCAATGCACCTCAACCTTAGAATCCACTTTCTGCTACTAGTGTAGCACTGTACCGCCACCATAGCTCAGCCAGTGTGCCATAACCTTAGAGTGCACCTTCTGTCGCAAGTGTAGCACTGTATCTTCATCACAGCTCAGCCAATTCACCTCAGCATTAGAATGAACCTTCTGCCGCTAGTTAGCACTGCACCTCCATCACAGGTCAGTTATTGTGCCTCAACCTTAGAATGCCCCTTCTGCCGCTGTGTAGCTCTGTACCTCCATCACAGCTCAGTCATTGCACCTCAGTCTTATAATGCATCATCTGCCGCTAGTGTAGCACTGTACCTTCATCATAGCTCAGCCATTGCTCCTCAAACATAGAATGCACCTTCTGGCCCTAGTATAGGTAGGCACCTCTGTCACAGCTCTCCCAATGCACCTCAACCTTAGAATGCACCTTCTCCCATTAGTGTAACTTTGCACCTCCATCACAGCTCAGCCATTGCACCTCAACCTTAGCACGCACCATCTGTCGCTAGTTTAGCACTTTACCTCTACCACAGCTCAGTCACTGTATCTTAACCACAGAATGCCCCTTCTGCCACTAGTGTAGCACTGTGCAGCCGACGCAGCTCAGCCACCTCACCTCAACTTTGTAACGCACCTTCTGCAGCAAGTGTAGCACTGTACATCTATCACAGCTCAGCTACTGCACCTCAACCTTAGAATGTATCTTCTGCTCCTAGTGTAGCTGTTAACCTCCACTGCAGGTCAGTCAGTGTGCCTCAACCTTAGAGTGCACTTTCTGCTGCTAGTATAGCACTGTACCTCCACTGCATGTCAGCCAGTGCACCTTGGCCTTTGAATGCACCTTCTGCTGGTGGTGTACCACTGTACCTCGGTCATAGCTCAGCCAATGACCCTCAACCTTAGAATGCACCTTTTGCCGCTAGTGAAGCACCGCATCTCAGCAACTGCACTTCAGCCTTCAAATGCACCTTCTGCCACCAGTGAAGCACTGTACCTCCACCACAGCTTAGCTATTGCAACTCAACCATAGGATGCCCCTTCTGCCGCTAATGTAGTACTGCACCTCTGTCACAGCACAGCCATTGACCTTCAACCTTAGTATGCCCCTTCTGCCACTAGTTTAGCTCTGTACCTCCTTCACAGCTCAGCCATTGCACCTCAACCACCACAGCTCAGTCATTGCACCTCAGGCTTAGAATGCATTTTCAGCCGCTGGTGTGGCACTGTACCTCCGCCACAGCTCAGCCACTGCACCTCAACCATAGAATGCATCTTGTGCCACTAAACTAGCACTGTACCTCTATCACAGCTCAGCCATTGCACCGCAAACATAGAATGCACCTTCTGCTGGTAGTGTAGCTCTGCACCTCTGCCAAAGGTCAACCAATGCACCTCAACCTTAGAATGCAACTTCTGCCACTAGTGTAGCTGTGCACTTCTACCACAGCTCAGTCATTGCAACTTAACCATAGGATGTGCCTTCTGCCACTAGTGTAGCACTGTACCTCCAATGCAGCTCAGCCATTGCACCTTAACCTTAGAATGCATCTTCTGCAGCAAAGGTACCACTGACCCTGAACCACAGCTCAGCTACTGCACCTCAACCTTAGAATGCACTTCTGCCGCTAGTGTAGTTCTGTACCTCCAACGCAACTCAGCCATTGCATCTCAACCTTAGAATGCATCTTGTGTCACTAGGCTAGCACTGTACCTCCATCACAGCTCAACCATTGCACCTTAACCATAGAATGCGCCTTCTGCCACTAGTGTAGCACTGTACCTCCAACGCATCTCAGCTATTGCACCTCAACCTTAGAATGCATTTTCTGCTACCTGTGTAGCACTGTACCTTTTTCACATTTCAGCTATTGCACCTCCAACACGGATTGCACCTTCTGCCACTAGTGTAGCACTGTCCCTTCACCACAGCTCAGCCGTTGCACCTCAGCCTTAAAATGTAACTTCTGTCGCTAGTGTAGCATTTTACCTCCGTCACAGCTAAGCCACTGCACCTCAACCATAGAATGCATCTTCTGCCGCTAGTGTGGCACTGTACCTCTGTCACAGCTCAGCCATTGCACCTCAACCTTAGAATGCTCCTTTTGCCACTAGTGTAGTACTGTACCTCTACCACAACTCAGCCAATGAAATTCAACCTTAGATTGCACCTTCTGCCACTAGTCAAGCACTGTACCTCCACCGCAGCCCAGCCACTGCACTTCAGCCTTCAAATGCACCTTCTGCTACCAGTGTAGCACTGTACCTACACCATAGCTGAGCTTTGCAAGTCAACCATAAGATGCATCTTCTGCCGCTAGTGTACCTCTGCACTTCCGTCACACCTCAGCCATGGCATCTCAACCTTAGAATGCACCTTCTGACGCTAGTGTACCACTGTGCCACCACTGCAGCTCAGGCAATGTACCTCAACCTTAGAAGGCACCTTCTGCTGCTAGTTTAGCATTGTACCTACACTGCAGCTCAGGCAATGCACCTCAACCTTACAATGTACCTTCTACCAATAGTCTAGGACCACACCTCCACCACAGCTCATCCATTGCACTACAAGTGTAGCAATGTAGGTCTACTGCACCTCAATCATAGAATGCACCATCTGCCACTAGTGTAGCACTGTGTAGGAGAGTGCCCCTTTTGGTATGGTTCCCCCCCCCACGTTTTGCCTGATATTGTTCCCACAATTGTCACACCCCTGGCACACAGTTAGGTCCCTTGTAAAAGGTACTAATTGTACCAAGGGTCCTGTGGCCAGGAAGGTCCCCAAGGTCTACAGCATGTATTATGACACCCTGGTGGGCCCCTCACCAAGCACATACACACTGCCTTTGCAGCTTGTGTGTGATGGTGGGGAAAAAAAGGCAAAGTTGACATGGCACCCCTCTCAGGTGCCATGCCCACAAGGCATAGGTAAGACACCCCTCTAGCAAGCCTTACATCCCTAAGGCAGGGTGCAATATACCACAGGTGAGGGCATAGCTGCATGAGCAATATGTCGCTACAGTATCTAAGTTAATTCTCAGTCATTGTAAGTGCAGTGTGGTCATATAAAGTATATGGGCTGATAGTTTGTCATTACGAACTCCACAGCTCCACAATAGCTTAATTGAAGTCTGGCAAGTTTGGTATCACACTTCCCAGCACAATAAACCCACACTGATGCCAGTGTTGGCGTTACTGAAAAATGCACCCAGAGGACATCTTAGAGATTGTATTTTAGCCAAACTTCTAGTGCAGGACTGACCGGTCTGTTCCCACCTGCCACTTTCAGACGAGATTCTGACTACATGGGGTGAGAACGTTTGTGCTCTCTGTGGCCAGAAACAAAGCCTGCACTGGGTGGAGGTGCTTTACACCTCCCCCTGCAAGAACTGTAACATCTGGCGGTGAGCCTGAAAGGCTCAGGCCTCTTGTTACAGTGCTTCAGCACACTCCAGCTAGTGGAGATGCCCGCCCCTTGGACAAAGCCCCTCTTCTGGTGCTAAGTGTGGTGGGAAAATTAAGGAATATAAGGAAGAGTGACCACTTCAGCTGGGACCACCCCTAAGGTGTCCAGAGCTTAAGTAACCCCCTCCATGCAAAATCCTCCATTTTGGTTTGGAGGACAGGGGCCAATAGGGTTAGGTCTGTGTCCCCTTCATCAAGGTGAGTGGACACTGGATGGGTGTAGTCACCCTCAGGTACATTAGCCATTGGCAACTGCCCTTTGACCCCTGTAACACCCCTGCATCCAGGATTTAAGGGATCCCCTGAAGCTAGCTTGTCAGATTCATGGCAACCTCAAGAAGAAGACAAGAAGAAAGAAGGACTGCTCGGGCTTGGGGGTGGCGGGGGCTTGTGTAGGAAAATGGCTCCTTGTTGCAGTTACCCCCCCACTTTTTGCCTGATATTGATGCTGTCTTGACAGAGTGTGCTGGGACCCTGCTAACCAGGCCCCAGCACAACTGTTCTTTCACTAAAAATGTACCATTGTTTCCACAATTGGCACACCCCTGGCACACAGATAAGTCCCTGGTAAAAAGGTACCAGTGGTACCAAGGGCCCTGTGACCAGGGACGGTCCCTAAAAGCTGTAGCATGTGTTGTGCCACCCTAAGGAACCCCTCACCAAACACATGCCATGGCAGATTGTGTGTGTTGGTGGGGAGAAAAAGGCAAAGTCGACATGGCATCCCCATCAGGGTGCCATGCCCACATAACACTGCCTGTGGCATAGGTAAATCACCCCTCTACCATGTCTTAAAGCCCCAAGGCAGGGTGCACTATACCACAGATGAGGGCATAGCTGCATGAACAATATGCCCCTACAGTGTCTAAGTCCATTCTTAGACGTAAGTACAGTGTGGACAAATTAAGTATATGGTCTGGGAGTTTGTCAAAACAAACTCCACAGTTCCATAATGGCAACACTGAATCCTGGAAAGTTTGGTACCAAACTTCTCAGAATAATAAACCCACACTGGTGCCAGTATTGGATTTATAAAAAAATGCACACAGAGGGCATCTTAGAGATGACCCCTGTATTTTACCCAATCCTTCAGTGCAGGACTGACTGGTCTGTGCCAGCCTGCCACTGAGAGACGAGTTTCTGACCCCCTGGGGTGAGAGCCTTTGTGCTATCTGAGGCCAGAAACAAAGCCTGCACTGGGTGGAGGTGCTTCACACCTCCCCCTGCAGGAACTGTAACACCTAGCAGTGAGTCTCAAAGGCTTAGACTTCATGTTACAATGCCCCCGGGCACTCTAGCTAGTGGAGATGTCCACCACCCTGGACACAGCCCCCACATTTGGCAGCAAGTCCGGGGAGATTATGAGAAAAACAAGGAGGAGTCACCCCCTCAGCCAGGTCCACCCTAAAATGACCAGAGCTGAAGTGACCCCCTCCTCGGAAAATCCTCCAATCCTGCCCTGTGAGGAGTAATAGTGCTTGGCTATTCCGGCCCATGAACAATACTTTGAAGGTGAAAGGAAGCCTCTACTTTATATTAGCTTCAAACTGCAAGGAGGTATATGGTGTAGAATTGTGTGTGAATTGTATGTGTATGTCCTGATGAATGTAGTGCACACCAACTTGAAAACCACCTAAACGCCGTGACAGATTTCTTATTTTTCACTCATTTTAATTTTAGTATAGTATAAATTGGCAAAAAAACGTAATTTATGATTATACTATATACAGTGTACCATAAGACATATTGATGTATCATACGTATTAATGGCGTGGATGCAATTTTTAATGCGTTATTATATTGTTTTGATATATGAATAAATTAATATTTTATAAGAATATGGATAGACAGTTTTTTTACTTAAATTGTTATATTTGTTTATTGCAATTTGGAATTAAGACTGTTAAATTTGAGTAAATAGCAAATTGAAGATGGAAATCGGGTGTTACAGGTGAAGGGTGTGGCTCGAGATACCTTCACAAAAAGGGAATCCCTTTTGTTTCACCTGTCTCACATCTTACCTTGCCCCACTAGGAATGGTGAATGTTACAGCAAATACATAGAGAACCTGCACTCCCGTCCTTTAAAAAACAAACAAAAAACCTGGGTTGAGCCTCCCCTCAACCTTTTTCGGGCCCCAAACCTTGGAGCTGCATTTTATTAAACGGTGAGTGGGCATGTGCTGCCCCCTTCCGGATCTGGAGTCTTTTTCAGGCCTCAGGGACCACAATCCCAGGGACTGCATTTCAACTTTAAAGGGGAAGGAGGGCATGCAGGTCCCCCTCTCCAAGCCTTATCAAGGTTGCAGTGATCCCAAACCTCAGGTCGTGTGAACTTTAATGGGAAAAGGAGTATGGGGCCTCCTCTTCCCTGAGCCACGCTATGGCCCAGAAGATTCAATTTATTGGGCCAGCTCTGTGAGTGCCTCGAGGACACAGTCTTTTCTCTTTCTTTGACACCATCATTACGAATGTCTCCTGTGCGCCCACCGGATGGGAGCACAAATGTTTTTCTTGCGGGCAAGAAAACACAGAATTGCTCCATCCAAGGAGGAGCAGAAGGAAAAGCTGCTCCCAACAGGTTTGAGAAATGCCTGGCTCGTGTCACAACCGGATGGTTGCTGGCAGTGGAGCCAAAGGAGCTGTGGGGGCCATGGGCAACTCCCGGCATCCCCCAAAGTGGCTAATTTTGGGCACCAATGCACCACACTGTGAAAAACGGGTTCTTGCTCCTGTGCAGCCTCATTGAATGGGGTCACTTGCAGGGAGCCAGAGGTGCCACGGTGGCTGAGGGGCTCCCTAGCCCCTCACAACTTAAAAACTGTTGTGGGGTGCCCAGGGTGGACACTGTGGCACCTAGAGTTAGAAATAATAACAAAAAAGTCTACGGGCGCTTATGCTTGGCCCACTAGGTGCAAATGGGGCAGCTTGCAGGGAACCAGCAGGGGCACGAGGCCCTGAGGATCCCCCCGCTGCCCACTACAAAAATAAAATCTGTGAATGTTCCAGGAGGCACCGGATACCCACAAAAAAAATACGGGGTAGTATGTTATTTGTCATTTATCCCCGCCGTAGCTACCACGCCACCTAGAGCTGAGTGCACAAGTGGTAAGCCTGACAAGAACCGGGATAAATAGCTCCTGGTGGCCAGTGTGCCTTACAAGTGGGCTGCAAGACTGCGGCACTGCCAGTCATGAAGACCAAGTGATCTGAGAAGTCTCTCTAGGGGGCCTTGTGAAGAATCAAGGTCGTTGCCTCGGATCACTGTGTGTCAAAGATTGCTCACAACGACTGCCACGCCAAAGAACAATCCGCTACGGGCATGTCGTTGTGTCATTCAAGAAAAAGCACCAGGTACTCATCAAAGTGCTGAAGTGACTTGCGCCACGAGCAGAGATATACCTCCAGCCACTCAGAAGAGGGACACCCACAGAAACCTTCCCTCCTACCACTACCATCTGAATGACGGCCTGCACAGCCAGCAGACACGCATCTCCTTTGAAGACTGCATGATGCTGCTTGGAAGCTCCCGTTACTGGTGACGGCTGTTCTGGGAGGGCTGAACATGGACCCTACAATGCTCCTAGGAGCTGGGTGAGGGACTAAAACGGCCTAGGTCCGAGAGACTGAGTGCTAACACCAAACAGGAGGCTCGGAAGAGGAAAGCACGAGCTGCTCAAATCGTCCTTTATACAAAGAAAAGCACTGGGCTTGGCATTCATTTTATTGCACTGTCGGGTAGTGTTCAGTACTGAGCCTCAGTACCCCCCACAATGACCCACTAGAAGCCTGTGACTGCTCGCTTTCATTACCTGACAGTCAAGTGCGGAAAGGGTTGTACTTGGCCAAGTCTGCAGAGCCATAGTAGGACAGACCCAAGGACAGCAGCGGGAATAGGCCACAACTCCTACCGTTCTAGCCCAGTAGCCTATTTGTGCCCCATCGCACCCTCAACGGGGTCTGACAAGGAGACCTGGAAAACGAGCTAAAAAAGCAGCTTTCTCCCAGATCTCAAGGCACAGGCCATTTAAGACTGGCCTGTACTTTATTTTTAATGGGTATTTATTAATTGCGAAAGAACACATTTAAGTACTTTGGCTCAAAACAAACAAGGGCTGATCAATGTGGGAAAACGGAGAGCTTCATCAGGGTTCAGACTGCAACTTAAGAGGCTTGTCTACTGGAAATAATCCGATCTTTAACTTCTTTCTAAACTTTACATGCAGTGATTCCCTCTGCAGTTATAGCTTTGCTGTTGCCGCGGAAAGGCCCCACCACCTAAGGTGAGATGCTGAAAAGTCAGAACATTAAGTCAAAACGACTTCTCTGATCTAAAGTTACAAATTGTACCATAAAACAAATCTTTTCAATAAAGGATTCGGTACCTTACAGTGCAATGTTTTATGTACTAAGCATGAGATTCTAAATTTCATCTTATGGTTTACTGGTAGACAATGAAGTTTCTCCAGTACCTACGAGATTGATTCAGATTTCTTTATGCTTATCATCATTCTGGCTACAGCATTCTTATCTATAATTTAATTGGGAACTTTGCATCCAGGTTATTTTTCTTAATGTGTGGTTGTACACAGAAGTCTCGAGTCTTGCTGGAAATATGACTAATTAGAGAGCTCTTGATTATGTTGATGGTCTGAATTGCAGGCGAAGGGGGTCATAGTATTTTCCATAAAATTTGTGGGAAGCAAGGGGCTGTGTTGCCCACTGCATTTACACGTAGTGGAACTCCGGAAGGGTCAGTTGCTAAAAGGAAGTTGGAGTAGGGAACTTCCTCACTGGAGTTTTAACTTTAACCTGGTGCCCAGAGAGAGATCTGGTAGTCTTGCACTGTAGATACTGATCTAACGTTTTGCTTTGGTAACAAAGTCATCTGCAACGCATCACAGAAGCCACGTGATTGAGGCATGGTCATGTGGATGCAGTCCAGATTGTCAAATTATGATAGTAATTTATGAAATCCTTTTGTGGGAGCAATTGGCTTGCTTGAGTGATAAGATTGTTCCTTTTTTATTGGCTGATTTATGGCTAATTAATACATTCTGTTAGGTCTTTGGGCACATATTTTGCCTTGATTGACTTTAGATTGGCTTTGAAGACTGCATAGTTGTGTTTTGTTTACTTTATAGTTCAACCAAGGGACCGTCCACTTCCATTTTTGTGTAGAGGTTTTCATGGGAATTATACTGTTGAATACATTGTTGATACAATCATATAGTTTTTCCAATGTGGTTGTCTATTCAGGGCATAAGCTACTCCTAAAGTGAGTTCAACAATTTCTGTGTTGAGCTGTTACACTGTCTATAGGTTGTCGAGTGCAAGGAAAGTATGTTTATATTTCTTGATGTGATATTATGGATGAAATACATTAAGTGGCTGTCTTTCCAGGGTAAGGGGGTACATCTATTTGATGATGATTGATTTGGGTTGCTGAAGATCAGGCCTAGATGGGTATGTCCTGATATAACTTCACAGAAAATGTGAGTTTTCAAGTTAATTGTGGTGCCATTACTTTGATGCATTGTTTGTTCATCAGACCATCTTCAAGTCATCAAAGATGCACAAGTTGTGGTGTATTAGCTGGATATGTCTGATATGGCCTCTCCGAGGGTGTCAAACTCTGTTGTTATGCAGTAGCCTATAGTAAAAGTGTGCAGTAGAAATTAGGTGCAGGTTTGTATCTAATTTGTAGGGACGCTCTGTTGGATAGAAACATATACTCAATCATAGTATTAGAATTCAATTTCTTGAATATGATTTGCAATACTCTTCTGGATTTCCCTTGATGATTCTGTGTATGGCTTCGGTATCCTGGAGAACTGCCTCACGAAGCTCTGGTGTCATGTCATCTTCTGGCTATGTTTTAGTAATGAAAAATAGGGTTGGCGTGAGTCTCTTATTAAGTACTGGATATACTGTATATTCTTCCATATGGCTAATGCATTGATCACGAAACAGTTTAAAAGAGGCGGTTGGCGTGTGAGTGAAAGTGGAGGAGGTTGAGGAAGATTTTGAGGTAAAAGTAGTGGTAGCCTGAGGTGTTGGAGGGGGCTGATAGGTGTGAAATGTGCTTGGGTAGGTGTGTTTGTAAGGACAGTATTCAGTAGGAGATTTAGAAGATATTTCATTGGGCTAGCTTGATAAGTTGACTGTTGTGTAGTTACTGATCGGTATTTGAGACTCCGGAATAGTAAGTGTTATGTGTCATGGGTGTGTGTGGTTACAAGTATTTATGATGAAGCATGGCACAAGATAAAGATTCAGTTGAGGAAGGTGAGCTGCATTGTTTCCTACTTTGCCGCTGGAATGTATAAGGTGTGTTTGTTATATAACTTGAGGCTGTAGACTGTTAGTTTGAGAGTGTAGGTGGTGGTTGAGGTGTTGTGGGGTGCTTATTGTTGTGTAATGAGAAGGTTGAACAAAATAGAGCAATACTGGCAGCAGGTGGTGGTGGTATAGCATGTTTTAGTAGCATAGAGTAGGTGTTGACTGGAGATTTGTTGGTTGTTAAGATAATGGTTTGGTTCACCATTAAAAGTGTCAGATGAGATTCCTCACCTGATGGACAGCACGCTTTGAAGGCCTTGATGATGTATGGATGGATATGGATATGGATGGATGGATATGTGGGAATGAAAGGAGTGATTAGGAGTTGGGGTTGGCTGGAGCCTGTTTTCAGTGGTGCATGAGGAGCAACGGGTGCTGTGTGTCAGAACCCCTTTCAGAGGGCCACAGGACAAACAGGAGCTAACGGGCCCAGCCATAGGAATTGAGGCCTTTTACTCCTGATGTCCCAGGGCCTGATTTATTGTGGGTCCTAACCAACTGGGCCAAGTATTCTTTCAGCACTTGTTTCTCTGTACTGCCATGAATCGAGCAGTGCAAGGCTTCTCTGGGGGGAGGTAGATACAAAGGGGTGAACACAGGATCACAACTCAAAATACATTCAATAGCAGCAAAAAATGATTGCTCAGTCAAATGCTGGCTTTTATGAAAAAAAATTAGTATTCATATATGAACACAAAGTTAATTACTGCATACACAAACAATACTCTGAGGTCAGAGCTCTGGTGTTCAATAGGCAGATTCCAGAGCCCCACTTCCCTCTTAATAGCAAGAGTGGTTATTCCCTGTTCACAATAGGCGACATTCAGGTTAAGCCCCACTAGTAGTCTGAGCCTCAGGAGTCCCACTCTAACTCTTCCAAAAGTGTTCACTCCACACATGGGGTACCACCTGATTGGCACGGTATTCAAGCAATCTTTACGGCGGTCCCCACTCTGGCATATGGGTCACCAACTTCACTGCATACATGGGCTATGGCCTGATCAGCGCGGAAGTCAACGCAGTCATACGGGATCATCATCTTGAATGTGCACACGAGCAATGATCCGATCGGTGCAACAGTCATCTCCTCACATCTCCCTCCAGGTATCCACTCACCAGGATCCCTGACTTGACCTCCCTCCTTCCGTGCGCTCTCTTCCTCACAGGACAAACATGTCTTGGCAAGCAGGCAGGCACTGGTGCTCCAGGTTTCATGGGCGGGTGGTCTTGAATTACCCTGGATGATGTCCCTCGCACAGCTGGAAGACTGGCAGACCTTAGACCCTAGTCCTGGTCACAGGAGAAGTCTTGCAGAGCTTCTCCTTCTCAACATACAGCCTGACTGTCTGCTTGACAGTTTTGAATGCCTTTTTATAGTCTATTGCAAGACAACAAATGTGATTGAAGTACCCACCCCTCTCTCCTGCCCTGCCCTTCCTCCAGAGAACCGTCTATCACAGCAGGAGCAACTCTAAATCTAATAGCCATAGAGCACCGGCCATGGATGTTTCTAGAGGTTCATGCCTGGATGTGTTATGGATGTTATGTGCATCAAAAAAGTATCCCAGGGCCACAGCCATATTCTTTATGAATCTATTATTAGCCCTGTCTCCTTCCTGAGCTGTACACAGGCCCCTTTCCAGTTATCTCTTCCTAAATCAAAGAGTACCCTTTGAAGTGTGCTGATAAGCTTGTCTTGCTTTCCTTAAGTGTGCATCCCACCCAGTTCTCAGGAATACAGCAGTCCACAAATCTGTCTTTTGGGGGAGGGGGGGTGTGTGTTCATCTACTTCATCATGGTCCTCCAGTCAGCCCTGGGTCTGCCAAATCAGAGAGCCCAGAGTCTTCCATGTACAGTACCATTCACAGCCACACATACAGACAGCACACACATGCAGCTGCATGCACACTGCACAACTCTAGATACTAACTTGATGGAGACCAAGGATGAGTTTAGCACACAGCAGTAGGATTTTACATGAGTGAGTCTGTAGGCCTGACTCCAGTAACACAGTTAAAAATCCCTGTTCATTTCTACTGATCACTACATTGTATGATGCCATTACTGCTCTCAGGCTACTTAACTCCTTGCAAAAGCAGTAGCCTTTTACCACTATAAGGGTAGCACTTTGGGACCCTCTCCCGGTCCATCAAGACTGCAATTTGTGAGACAGGTCAATGCCCACACATGATCTGTGTTCGTCCAGAACAACAAAAACCAGCAACAGGGATCCAGACACCTCTGCACCTGGGGCACTCACGACAGGGATGCACGTCCATCACCATACGAGGCACTTTTACATCCCAGCAGGTGCCACTCCCAGATCAAGCTATCCCAAAACAACTCCTAAACTGGAGAGGCTGAGTAGTCAGATAGGTAAAACTGGCAGGAAAATCCATCAGCATTCCTGTGGTTCAATCATGCTTTGTGCTCCACTACAAAATCTAACCCTTTCAGAGAAATAGACCATCTCAACAACTTGGGATTCTTTCCCTTCATGGTCATCAATCATTGCAAAGGCTTATGATCTGTTTGCACCTCAAACTCAGTGCCAAACAAATAAGGGCAAAACTTATGCAGTTCTGATGTCTGGGTAGTAACCTCTAACTAATAAAGGTTTCTGGATGTTCTCTAGCCTTGTCATCCAGTTGAGCTAACGCATCTCCCAATTACTGTTCAGAAGCATCCATCTCTACAATGAAAGGCTGACAGTGGGCGGGTGCTTTTAGTACAGCTGCAGTGCATAGTGCCCTTTTCAGTTCCTCAAATGCCTTTTGACTCTCAGTACATATCAATTTCCTGGGCTGCCTCTTGGACATCAAAACAGTCAATTGGGATAAATAAACCTCCATAGTTTTCTGCAAAGTTCCTGTAATACCTGAGGAGACCTAAAAAAAAAGGCCCTCACTTCAGTCTGGTCAGTAAACACCTCCCACTCTATCACAGATTGAATCTTTGCATGTAACGGACAAATCGTCCTGTTTCACACCTCATGCCAAAGGTAAACTACAGAGGACTGCAGCACCTGACCCGTGGTCGCCATGATGGTCGATTTTGTCTTCTGTATTGTAGCCAATACCTAATCTAGGTGTCTCGGGCAGTCCTGCCATGAATTGCTAAACACTGCAATGTCATCCAGATATGCCGCATAGAACTCCTCCAGCTCTGCAAGAGCATGGTTCACCAGGCACTTAAAAATGGCTGAAGCATTCTTCAACCCAAAGTGCATCATCTTCAATTTATACAGCCCCTCTGGTGTAGAAAATGTGGTTTTATCTTTGTCATCTGGTGCCAAGGCAATCTGCCAGAACCCACCAATCAGACCCAAGGTGAACAAGTACTTTGTAGCACGTAACTAAGCCACAAGCTCATCCACTCTTGGGATTGGACGGGCATCAGTTTTAGTTACCTCATTGAGGGCTCAGTAGTCCACACAGATCCGCAAGTCGGCATATCTGTGCTTTGGTACTAGCACCATAGGTCTAGGGGACTACAAGTCTCTCAATGACCCCTAGGTACTAACATTTTGGCAACTTCTGCCTTAACGTATCCCTGTATCTGATCAGGAATTTAGAATATCCTGCCCTTCACTGGAAGACTGTTTCCTGTTTCTATGTCACGCAGAAGACAGGTGTCAACCCTGGAGCTGGGATAAGAGGTTGGCAAACCGCTTCAACACCTCGTTGCACTCTCTCTGCTACTCGGGCCTTAGCTGAAGACTTCTACAGTACCAACTCTCAAGTCACTATGCAGCAAGTCAGGAAGATGCTCACGGTCTTCCTCAGTGTTCTCTTCCACAGCATTATATTCACAGTTTAATCCCTCCTGCAGTAAGACTTTAGCCTATTCACATGGAACACCATCTTGAATTCCTTTGCGGCACCCAAGTCCACCAAGCAGATAACATCAGAAACCTTCTGAACTACTTTGTATGACACATAGCATTTGTCCTCCAAAGCCCTGGGATAAATGGGCTTTAGCAGCAACCCCTCCTGAACTTTCTGATACCCAGACAGTGTAGTTTCAGGTCATACCACTCCTTCAGCAGTGCTTGGCTAGCCTAAAGTTTTTCATTTGCCTGACTTATGTATTGCAACATCAACTCCATGAGGCCAACCACATAGTCCACCACATCATTCTGTGGCGACTCTGAAGTTCTTTCCCAACCATCTCTGAAAAGGTGAGGGGGACTCCACACCTGGGGGGTTATTCCAACTTTGGAGGAGGTGTTAATCCGTCCCAAAAGTGACGGTAAAGTGACGGATATACCACCAGCCGTATTACGAGTTCCATAGGATATAATGGACTCGTAATACGGCTGGTGGTAAATCCGTCACTTTTCCGTCACTTTTGGGACGGATTAACACCTCCTCCAAAGTTGGAATAACCCCCCTGGTGCTTATAATGAACCTCAAAGGGACTGAACCCTAACGTGTTATGTGAAAATTCTCATTATGTGAACAAGAAACATTACAGGAGAAGATCCCTCTTCTTCCTGAAGCTCTCTGGCAGAGTTCCCATCATGCTTTTCAGTGTTTTGTTAAACCGCTTCACCAAACCACTGGTTTTTGGGTGGTATGTCATGGAGAAGTGGTATGTCACACTAGTTTCCACTTACATCTCTTTCATGGCAGAGGAGAATAAATTGACTCCCTGGTCAGAAATTACAGTTCCAAATCCAACCATAAAAAACATGCCCAGGAGAACTCTTGCTACCACATGTGCAGTCATGTTCCTCAGAAGTACAGCCTCTGGGTACCTAGTGGCATGATCCAACACAACCAAAACATACTGTGAGGGAGAGGGGTTGAATGGACCAACTATGTCTATTTCTACTTTCTAAAATGAAACACCTACAACTGGTAGAGGCACTAAGGGTGCCTTGTCCTCCCTCTGGACTTACCACTCATCTAGCAAGTGGGGCAGGTTCTACAAAACCTCTCTGTGTCCCTGCACATCCCTGGCCAGTAGAACAGAGGGTCCAACGTATCCTGGGATTTTCTAATGCTCAAGTGTCCTGCCAAGTACACTTCATGGGCCAGTGACACAAGGAGATTTCTGTGCACTAATGAAACCACTAACCCCCGGTTAGTTCCTTGCTCACATTTCACAAGTGCGCTATATGGTGGGCCATCTTCCCAGCCAATGTTTCTCAGTCATTACTATGCTCACCTGTTCCTGGACTTTCTTTCCAAGTCCCACAAGAGTAGAGCACTCTTCCTGTGCCTTGCAGAAATCATCCTAGGTAGGCACTCCAGCAGCTAACAAACCCTGCAGCTCTGGAAATGACTCAGACTCCTGCACCATTTCCACTTCAGGAACCTCATCCTCCTCAGCCTTTGAAGCAGAAGTGATGATCTCCCTGGCCACTGCCTTCCCAGATTCTGCCCTTTCCTGCAACCTACCTTGTCCTGGTCCCTGGAAATCAGGAATAACCTCAGTCCCACCCCAAGACGGATGTGCAACCTGTGTTATGGTAAACACAGCTAACGTGGTCTAAGCCATAAAGGTGTCCGGTTCTGAAACCAAGACAGGAACAATCAAATAATTACTGAAGAGACATCAAGCAACTTGCATTTACCTTACCCTAAGATCAACCATGGTCACCTTGCCATTGAGCTCTATCTCAACCCTGGCAAGTGGATACTCTATGCCCTCTCCACTAGCTACCAAAACTGTATCATTGGTACCAGGGAACATCATCTTAGACTTAAGGTACTTCTTTGCAACCATCTGGCAGAAGACTACAGTATCTCTTAGGGCAAGCACTTTTCTTGCATTTCTAAGGACTTCCTGTGCAAGCCCTATCATGCTAGGATGAATGTGCTTCAGAGAATCTGGGTTCCTCTCCCAGTCTTCCATACTTCCTAGACTGAGAGCAACCAGGCTGCCTTGGGCCTTTCAACCATGTGTAACATGCTTGCTATCACAGGTGCTGCAGGGTTAGCATATTTCACCGGAAAATCCCTCTTGAAGTGTTCCACCTGATGGCACTTGTAGAAAGTCACCACCTTGGACTTGGAAGAACTTCCCTATCCTTCCTTCTCATGATGCTCTTTCCCAGACACAGTTACCATTTTCGTTTTTCCTGGGCACTCCTCGGGTCCAATGGGAATTACCCTAGGCCTTACCCTCCAATCTGAAACTAGTCTATGGAGCGTTCTCCCCCCCTTTAGCATAGAACCTTGTGAACCCCGTTAGCTAACCACTTGTCAGCCAACATTGCTAGTGTCTCTGGATCCTTCTCTGTCAGATCAGATTGGTATTGCCTAAGTGGGGTAAAGCACTCCACCTTTAGTCGCTTTGTCACAATCAACTGAAATCCTTGGCCTACACTATTCTCGCACACTCATTCCAATCATGCAATACTGCATGAATCCAGGTCTCAAAAGGAACACCATCTGCTCCCTTGCAGTCCCAGAACCTCTGAAGGTATTGAGCTGGCTTGAGCCCAAACAGTCAAATCAGAACCTCCTTGATTCACTCAGACTATCTGGTCTGCCACATGCATCCTTCTAATGATGGCTGTCCCTTCCAATGGTATATTCCCCATTAATGTACTGCCTTAGACACGTCATTCAAGGCCTGAACCCTAGAAGCAACCTCAAAGCTCACAAACCATTCTAAGATGCCCTGACCTTCCACATACAGATGCAGAAGATTTTTTGAAACCTAGGCTACAACCTGGCCTGATCTGGATGTAGAGGCACTTATCACAGATGGAGTTGTCACTTCTGCTATCATACGTTACTCTCTTTGAAGGAGTATCTTTTCCCTTTCCAACTCTCTTTCCTTTTCCTTCTTTTTCTCCTGCCACTCTCTTATTCTGCGCCCTTTCTCTCTGTTTCTCTTTGCTCTCGCAACATCTCTTCCCAAGCCCATTACTCTTGTCTCTCCCACCTCCTCTCCTCTTGATCCTGGTAAGCTAATCTTAGCTTCTCCCTTTCAAAATCTCTGGCATTCTCCTATTGCTCAGTGTTAGCCTTCTAGAACGCTAACTGCAAGCTCAATGTCTCTGCTAGACTCAACCCACCCAAGGGATTGACTCCTGGAAGTGCCGACAGTGGTACCCTAGGAATTCGAGGTGGTGTACACACCTAGGGCATACTAGAGACTATTGGTAGTGGGTGTTGTGGTAAACTTTGTACAATGCATTAGGGGCGCACACTGCATGTGTCTGGGATAGATCTATACTAACTAAATCCAAAAGCCTGAGTCCACAGCACTCTCCTCCTGGGCTCTTAACATGGTTCCCTTCCTAGAGTCAACTACATCATTTTCCCTTTCACACAGTGTCTCAAACTGGCCCATAATGAAATCAGCAAGGAAGGACCTTTCTGTTGCTGCTTCTGGGAAGCCTCCACCCTCTGTACCTACATAAATTCTTATCTTGATCCATGGACATGGTGCTTAAGTCCATTCCAAACTCTGTGTTTCCCATTAATTATGTGTGCTGACTTTGTGAGTAAAAGTTAGACTTCTTGTACTACTGGCATAAGTTGAAAATGGCCTATGCCATGCCTGCATCCAAGGCTCTTAAACATTTGGCACCCCACCGCTTTCCACCAATTTCATAACCCCATTCAAAGGACCATACGGAAACGAGGGGCTACTTGGCGCAGCTGTGGAAATTGAGGCGTTTTCCACCCGCTGCCCCTGGATCCGCCTAACTATGTGTCTTGAGCACTTGAGTCAGTACTAGTGTGGGTCGAGCGGTCCAAGGCTTCTTGGTGGGGGGATAGATACAGGGGTCTGAACACAGGCTCACAACTCAAAATACATTCAATAGCAGCAATAAATTATTGTCCAGTCAAATGCTTGTTTTTAAGAAAAAAGTGAGTATTTATATACCAACAAAGTAAATTATGGCATACACAAACAATAGACATAGTCCCATGAGGTCAGGGCTCTAGTGTTTGATAGGTAGATTCCAGAGTCCCACTTTCCTCTCTCTAGCAGTAGTGGTTATTCCCCATTCACTGTACATGACATTCAGGTTAAGCCCAACTAGTAGTCTGAGCCTCAGGAGTCACACTCTTACTCTTCCAAACTCCAAAATGTTCAAGTGCCCAAACGGCTATGCAGCAAAACAAGTTCCCACGAGTCCTTACGGCCCGCAGTAAGTCTTTCGGCATGTACAGGGGTTGTGCTACCAGAGTCCCCGGGAGTGTTTCAATCTCAGATGTTGAAGAGGGCCAAGCTGCTGCTGACAGTGAGTATCACCTGCGGCTCTGCAAAGGCAGTGGCTAGACGTTCACTGCACTTCCTCTGGTGAGATGGTAAGTTTCTCTGATCATACCCACAGGTGCAGGGCACTCAGGTTCCGATTCTGTCAGATCTCAGGCTTTCAGGGGTCACCACGGCATCCACTCAGCAGTAGCGGAAAAAGGCAATATTCCTTGTTCTTCCTGGTGGTCCCCACTGGCATGCAGGGTCGCCGACCTTACTCCACACACAGGCTGATTGCCTGATTGACACAGTAGGAACTTTCCCGTGCGACATCCTCCTCTGGCATTCTGGGTTGCTTACTTCACTGCGCACTCAGCTATGGTCCAATCAGCATAGCAGGCATGCAGTCTTCACTGTGGCCCTCTCTAGTATACGGGGTCATCAACTTCACTCCACACACAGGCTACTGCTCGATTGGCACAGCAGTCACACAATCTTCAATGCGACCCCTTCTGGGATACAGCGTTTCCGAATTTACTCTGCACTCTGGCAACAGCCTGATCAGTGCAACCATGGCTAACTTCATGGTGGCCTCTCCTGGGATATGGGTCACAGAATTTAATCTGACAACCCGATAGATGCAGGTGTCATCTCCTCACACTATGGGGACCCACTAGCCAGGATCCTCCAATGGACCTCACTCCCTCCAAGCACTCTCTTGTTCCTCACAGTGATCTTGGCAAGTAGGCAGGCACTGGTGCGCCAGGCTCCTGGGCAAGTGGCCTTGGATTACTCTGTGTGATGTCCCCTCACCAAGCTGGGAGACTAGTCTACCTTAGCCTCCAGTGCTGGTCGCAGGCAGAAGTCTTGCAGCGCTTCTCTTCTTTGACATGCATTCTTACCTGGCTGCTTGACAGTTCACAAAATGGAGTCTTGAGCTCACCTTGTTATAGTTCATACTCAGACACCAACTGTGATTTAGAGGCTGAGTTTTTGAAGTTTTATGTTAGGGGTCTGCTTCTTTTGAAGTTTCTACACCTCTGCTCTCTCTTCATCCAAAAGCAGTCTGTCACATCAGAAGTGACTACAAATCTGATAGCCCCACAACACAGGCAATGGGAGTAACTAGGGTTGCATACTAGGGTTGCATGCTTGGATGTCAGCCACAGTGATATGTGTAGTAAAAGGTTATCCCAGGGCCTCACTCTTATTCTTTAAGATTCTTTTGTCAGCCCATCTCCTTCCTGAGATGTGCCCAGGCCCCCTTCGAGTGATCTCTCCCTGAATCAAAGAGCACCCTTTGAAGTGTACAGAAGAGCCTGGCTCTCCTACCTCCAGTGTCCCACTCAGCTGTCATGAAATGCAGCAATCCACAAATCTGTCTGGGGGGATTCTTCTAGTCCCTCAGGCTAAGTTGATGTAGGCTAGGGGTGAGTCAAGCACAGAGCAGTGGAACTTTACATAGGTGAACCTGTAGGTCTCACTACAGTGAGGCCGGTAAGAAGGACTCTTCACTTCTAATGATCATTACATGGGAGGCTGTCACCACCACGCTCATGCTACTTAATTCCGGGGGAAAGCAGTACCTTTTCACCACTATCAGGGTTGAGATTTGATCGGTTCCTCCCAGTCAAACAAGACAACAATCCGGAGAACTGGCCTATGCCATTCACACATGCAGTACCCGTGCTCACCTACGACAACAAAAATCAACACCAGGGATTCAAACATCGTTGCAGTTGGGGCACTCGTCTGTTTCCATGCGAGGGGCTTTTCCATTCCAACCCTGTGTTTGTTTTTATTTAAGTCAAAGACCCTGGGCTAGACTGAAGGTAGAGGGAGAAAGAAGAGTTAGAGAGCATATGGAAATATTGTAAAAGGTGGGTATGTAATTAATAGAGGAGTGCAACTTGCTTTGAAATATGTAAATGAAAGAATATTGAACCATAATTAGTGTGGAAGGTTCAAAACCATGGGGAGTAAAATTGTTTTATGTCCAAAATGGTTGAGGAATAGGAAATACATTTGTGGATTGAAAAAGGGTTCAGTGAGAACTTGGGCAGCTCCAGTTGAAATTGGGAAGTTGGGTAAAAAGGTTTGGGATAAGTAGAGGTGTTGAGTAGGGGCAAAGTGGAGGAGGAAATAGTGGTCTACTTGGTCACGAAATTAGATGTAAAGGAGCGGTGAGATTCTGCTGGGAGGCTAGAGCAAAGGGCGTGAATAGGGTATGTAGGAGAAACAGTAAAGTATAGTTTAGTGTGGTTCATGGTTGAATAAGGAGGACAGGTTGGCAGTCAAGTGTCGGGGATGAATCTCATGTAGGGGTGCTTGGTATTGCGAAATTTCTGTGAGTCAATTCGGGCACTGAATTTGAGCAACATGTAGGTGGTGGGTAAATTAGTAGACTGTAACTGGAATAACAGTGTGCTCTTGTGGGTGAATATGGGAGGAAATGATGGGGTTAGTAGTAGATTTATGACCTCTTTTGGTGAGTATAAAAGTCTTAATAAAGGAACCAGAAGTAGTGTTGGACAACCCAGAGTGGTTGTTGGAGTGCTTTCGAAAGGACAAGTAGCACAGTAATGGTCCTTAAGGGCTATACTCAGAAGTGATGCTGGTGCAAATTCCTTGAGAGTTGTTAGACTGCTACAGTGTTGTGTTTGGAGCACTAGGTAAAGGAGAAAACATATACCTATAAGTTAGGGACACAATAGTATGGAGTGTTTAATTAGCAGATTGATGGAATGATTTACTGATTGGAACATGTAAATGTTGCAGTCTTACCTGTCTGATGACGTCTCGTTGTTTTGTACCAGAATTTCTCGCAAGATAAGTTCCAAGCCGTAATACGCTGAAGCAGGGAAGATGTGACTGGAAGTAACCCAGGGGCAACAAGTATTACAATGTAATAAAGAAGAGAATGAATTGTCCTTCTCATGCCCCTTTATGCAGCGGGGGTGATTTTTTTTTTCTATTCTATGGACCTTTAAATAATGAGTATTTACCGATTCACAATGTCATGAGGGATATGTTTTCTCACAAATGGGAAAAAATAGGTAAGACTGGTTTTCTACATTTTCTTTTGAGGCAATGTTCCTTAATTGATGCAGAAAAATATTTTCCTCAAAATATAAAGGTTAATTCCGTGCTGTCCAATAGGTTTTCATCTTTAGTGACAGAAAACCTATTACCATCAAAAACATTTTGGTGTCATGAAACTGGGCCTGGGTTGAGTTTGCTGAGTTCTGCTATGTGGAACTCCACGAAGTGCCAGAAAAACTCCGCTGCGCGGAGTTCGGCAAGCGGCGGGGTTTGAGTAAGGCGTGCAGTTAGCACGGATTTTCAGCACAGAAGTTTCTTCCATACTGTAAAATCAGTGCAAACTGCACCACGCGGACCACCAGAGGGCGCTAACTTCTTTTTGCCGCTTGAGTATATCTTCAACTTGAGCTGTAGCGTCCTCAATCGAGTGGCAGCTTTCTCATCGTGAGGGGTCACACCCTACAGCGACTGCTCGCGTTCAGAAATCTTGCTTGCCAATTTAGTGATTTCTCTCACTGGCGATCACCAACTTAACGTTGGCGAGCACAAGCAAGAGAAAAAACTTGCCTCTGCGTCACTTTGCTGAGTTTTTCGGAACTCTGCGCAGAGTGTGGGAAAACTCTGTGAACTCTGCCGGTGAAGCAGAATTCTTCATCCACCCCTACATGAAACCCAAAAACAGCAGGTCAGAAAACCCTTTTGTGGGCAGGCTTGTGATCAGGGGCAGAGGGGCGTCTATGGTAAAAAACAACCTTCAAATCCAGGTGCAACAACCAGGACTCTTAAGACATGACTATTCCGAGAAGGAGGAGCTTCAAGCGGGGGACAAGACTAAAATATTTTGTTCAATTCTGCAAGTTAAAGATTTCAGATTTATGGACCTTGCAAGTGATGTCAGAAGAGTGACTACTAAAATTCAAGAATTCTCCCCAAACAAGTTTTACAAGGCCACTCCTCTTCCATGAAACCTGTATGTTCCCATTCAGAAGCAATCTAGGATGTTCCTGAGGTTTGCTTTGAGTCAGAAGCATGATCAGTTCAGAGCCCTTCAATTTGGAATAACCAGTGCTCTGATAGTTTTTTTTTTGCATAAATACTTGCCCCATCCATTTCCCATATACAATTAAAGGAGATTCAAGTCTTTCCATATTTTGATGCTTGAGTCCTGGTCATTATTTAAAGGCAGAAGAATACACATCTGTGGTATGCCAAAATCTTCAAAGGTTCAGATTCATCGCGAACATGGCAAAATCAGAACTGATCCCGGCACAACAGATGGTATTCATAGGAGCTCTCTTTCAGATGGATTCTGGAAAACTATCTCTTTTAAGGGATAAAATGAAAAATCTACATGACAGACTTCAGAAAGCCTCTCTGTAGAAAAGGTAATTCAGATAGTTCAAGGACAACTGGCCATTACTTCAGCAGTAGCGAATTGGGCAAATACATCTACAGCTACTAGTTTAACATGTATTAAAGTATAGTATTGGAAGCCAGAACCGCAGTCCACGGGGTCAGATTCTTGTATCCCTTTCAACTCAAACAAGAATCAAATTGATGGATGTTGGTAAAGAACTTAAATTCGGGAAGCATTTGTCTCGCCCTTCTGAGTTTTCTTCATCACATGCAAAGGAAGGCTGTAATAGTACAAACAGACAATCGGATAGCAAAAAAGCCTAAATGTCAAGTCAAGGAGGAACAAAGCTCCAAAGTTGGCAACCATAGCCCTCTCGATAGGAATTTTGGCAGAGGAGAATGTGATCGCTCTAATCAGCCACTTCCCTTGCAATGACTCTGAACAAAGTAGAGGATTAGCTGAGCTGAACATTTCCTTCTTCCATATCTCTCCATCTTCGTCTGAATATCTTTCAGATGATAACAGCCTGAATGAGAATGGCATGGTTAGGTCTTTTTGTAATAGCGGAGGATGCTCTCCATTTATTTTGTATGAGGGACAGGTGCAACACGGTTTAGGAAGTTGATGCCCTAACTTTAAGTGGCCTCCAGATCTTCTATTTGTGTTTCCTCATGTTCTGCTTCTCCCTCGGGTGCTTAAATAGACACAGAAAAAGGTCCTACTAATTGCTCCATTTTGGCCAAGATGACTGCGGTTGGCTCTGATAAACTTTCTGCATTAGAGTGCATCATTTCATCTCCCGATCTCACTCGGTCCCCTATTGTTGCTACAAATAACTGTGTGGCGTAAGCATCTGACCGCATGTATATTGAAAGTTTAGCCCTCCAGAATGTGGGGTGTTTCGAGGAGCTGTTCTCTGATACCCAGGAAACCCGCATCAAGAAAATGTATCATCCACCGATTTATATTGGAAAAATTGGATTTTTTTGTTGATTTAGTGAGATCTTAGAAAATAAAGTAGGAGGAGTACAGCCCCTCAATGACACATGATGAATGATATGACTGCTTGGCATTTCCTCACATGGTCAGGACTGTGACGAGGAAGATGAGGCGTGGTGGTAATGACCCACTTACTTACCAACAACATTCATTAGCCCTAGCCCAGTGGTGGCTGGTGACATTTGAAAGGGGTGGGGCGTAGAAGTTGGGTATGACTTTTATGTGGCGAGTGGGGTCCAAGGTGAGCCCTCCTCTCAAGAAAAAATTGAAAAAAGCCTGACAAATGGTGCATATGAAAGCAAATGAATTTAGTGAGAAAGCAAGGTTTATAAAGCAGTGGGAACGTATAATCTTGAAATACTAAACACATTAAAAACTGCCCCATATCTTACTGCATTAATACGTTCAACAGTTACTTTAATGTGCAAAATGTACAGTGCGAGAACTTCAGGCCCTTCAAAGTGTGTGCGTGCCCAGTGTTTTGCACTGCATGCAGCATCAACTTTGAAAGAAAATGCTCTAACCAGGCATCAGGAAGCACCCACAGCTGCTGGCTGCAATCAATCATACAGAAATATGTTCAGACAGAACCTTAAGTGGGATGAAAAAAGTGTGGGCTCTCTAAAAGGGAACATGTAGAATACATTTCTGTCATTCCCATTGTGTACCACCCAGCCTGTTTTTTGGTTTCTCTCTGAGATGCTATTGCATCCAGAAATACAACACAACTGGCATAGACCTAAAACCTGTCAGTACTAATGGCTTTGTCAATGGTCGTTAGCTGTTTAAGATAAATGAGTAACAGCTATGATTAGTCATACATAATTAACATTGGAAATGTTTCAATTCTGAAATTGTGAGACTGTGAATTAAATATTAGTGAGGCCTTAGGAAGGAGTATGGCCTTCTGTTGTATGCCTTACGTTAGATATGTTTGCCCTTTTTCTCTTCACATCTCATCCATCTGCACATTTTCAACCTCCTCGCCTTTCTCTTCAGTACCCTCTTTTCCCTCTCCCCTAAATGCACTCCCTCACACCTCCTTCATTTTACCACCCCAAACATACACTGCACTCATTCACATTTAAGCACTTTATTTAATTTTGCTTTTGCCTTCTAAATATTTTGACCTCTATGCACCCCTTCACACACATTTACACTGAATTTCATGTGTAACTGGAATACATGACCACTGTTCTGTGTGCTCTGCAGGGAGACCAACACACTGTCAGACACTGCTTTGCCTTCAGCCTTAGCACCATCACTCTCCATCAAAGCCCCTCATAATCACCTGGCAAAGTATGCACTATGCAAGTGTAATACAATGCACAGAAACACAGCATGATGAAACAGCTAAGTCTCTCTGGGAGAATGCAACATTAAGTAAAAGATGTGAAATAAGAGGAACTAAATGGCTGACACACATTTTAACTGCCAGAGTCACCAGATCCTCTGGGTCTGTGCACGTTCCCAACACGTCCACCACAAGACAGCTCCAATACTCTGATTAGAATGTCACAGAGTCTAAGAGAGTCCAAGTGGAGAAAAGGGGATTAGGTTGGGAACAGCTGGGAAGGAGACCTGTAGGAAGCAAAAAGGTTAGAACACACAAGATCAAGATTATATCTTACTAATCATTACTAGGCTATGACTCTAAGCATTGTCACACTGGAAACATGAATAACTTAAGCATGGACTTAAATAACAAGGCCTCAAAAATGTCTGAATACCTGTGAGGGAATCAAGAAAGATTAATACAACATTCTAATGAACCACTCAATTAAATGCTCCACATGAATTAGAAACATCAGAATTTTCTAGAATTACGCTTTCAAATTCAAGCATAGACTTTGGCAGGAGGACAAGGAAATAATCTGAATGATTTTTAGAACACAATATGAATTGTACTTGAGAGACTTGTTATGCACATACAATAAAACATCTAGAATTTTAAAACACTTTCGTTTTTTTAAAATGCAGGAACATGAATTGCGCACATTACAGATTTCCACAAAGGTTTGTAACTGCCATGAAATGATTGTGCACAAGGAGTATCATGAATTAGACACTAGAAATGAATCGCGCGTCTTGCCGATTCAAAGACCACCAAGTAAATGCCATGAAGTGGTAGCGCACAATGAACTTCGTGATTTTAACACAAGAAATGAATCTCGCATTCTGCTGATTCGAATGTCACCACGGAAATGCCATGAAATGGTAACACACACTGAATACAATGAATTAAACAGAAGAAATGAATCGCGCATCTTGCTGATTCGAAGGCCACCATGTGAATGCCAAGAAATGGTAGTTCATGATATTCAGTGTGCGCTAAGCACAAGAAATGAATTGCGTGTCTTGCCGATTCGAAGGCCACCGTGTGAATGCCAAGAAATGGTAGCGTACACTGAATATCATGAATTTAGTACAAGAAATGAATTGCGCGTCTTGCCGATTCGAAGGCCACCATGTGAATGCCAAGAAATGGTAGCGTACAATGAATAACATGAATTAAGCATGATAAATGAATCGCGCGTCTTGCCGATTCGAATGCTACCTTGTAAATGCCATAAAATGGTAGTGCACAGTGAATATCAAGATTTGTACTCGAGAAAAGAATCCGCGTCTTGCCGATTCGAATGCCAGCATGTAAAATACCATTAAACATCAAGCGCACATTCACACGCACGAGAGAAAATAGTTTTATCATGCTAATTAGGCCCAAGAACTCTAAATCTGTCGAGAAAGGAATCGGGGGCCCAGTCCGACCTCCGTCTTACTGCCCTGATCAAGAATCACCGAGCAAAGTGAAAGGGCGAGGCCTGGAAGATCAAAGTAGGCCTCCGGAACAGGAGCTCAGGAAGTTGCTCTGCTCTGCACCGGGACCTCTGAATAGTGAGCACGTGGAACTGGGCTGGCTCCCTTATATAGAGTCTTGGCCCAGCCCACAAACGACACCCAGGTATGCTGCAAGGAAAGCTTCTAGAAGGCCCTGGAAAGGGACCACACCCTGACACACTCTGAAAGCCTGCAGCAGTACATTGCAAATGAACAGTATTTATATGCATCTTGAACATAAGTCTTCAGGATCAAACTCTGCAATGCAAAAGGTTAAACAACAGCATATCAGCACAATGCATGAATTACGTTATCTTGATAGTGCTGGGTTTTTGCATTCTAGTCGCCCGTAGAGCGCGCACTGCTCTGATGTGGACATTAACATTCTTTGTTCGCATATCAATCTATGTTTGCGACATTAATGTTAAGGCAATGAAGATAGGGTCAGTTTTAATGCCATACAGCAGATATCTGCTTTTTCTGTACGTATGTATTTCTCCCCTAGAGCTTGAGTCTGATATTTGGATCAATTTCACAAGGGAGCAAGAACTGTGTTCATTGTTTGGAACAATTTCAGGAGGAACAAATACAGCAACTCCACTGCTAAAGGAGCCAGCAATCTGCAGCCAGGGCCTGGGCTGTCACATGGGCAAGGTTAGCATGACAAGGGGTCACAGTACAACAAAAATAACACAGGATTAGCATTATAAGACTTACTGTTACCAAAGACAAGGCACTAAATCTCAAGTCCTTGCATCCACTCCTGCTGTGTGATGAATGGGGAAAGGGTTAATGACAGATGGCTGCCCTCACGCATGAATGAAGACACAGACGCCCAAAATCATGACGCTAAAAGCATCACTGGCCTAGAGTGGATACTGCCATAGATCACAATGGAATTTAAGGGCTTTAAAGCAGTCAGCCCTGCGTTGTGCATCACAGTGTAGAAAATTGATTTACTGCCTGGCGTCCGTCTCGTGCTTCAAAGCAGGAGTGGCAGGCAGCCTGGGACAGACATCCCAGACTTAAATGCATCGGTTTGTTTAGCGATACAATCGTATCTCTAAACAAATCGATCTATTTAATATTTGTTTATGAATGAGTAGGAATTTCAGAGGGGCACAGCCCATCGGCCCTAAAAGAGAAACCACCCCTGCCCTAGCCTGACTCTTCCTCTCTTTACCCATTATGGCTATTATATTTCTTGGTAATATTAGAAGTAAAGGGAGGGGACTTCCATTATTAGAAATAAACATAGGAGAAGTAGTAGTTTTTCAACAACAACAAAGGAACCGTGTAAAAGAAACTACCTATTCAGCAATGGGAATGGGTGTTTCATAGACGGAGAGACTCAAGACTCAAACTAGGAGTACGAAGATTACTGGTAAGTAACTGAGTCATTCTTCATGGGACACAGCAACCGGCAGACCTGCCATGGACATAATTTAGGAGCTGCTAGGGGTCGCAGCTACAACCCGTAGCTTGCTCCCTGTGACCCCTGCCGCTGCCTTTGCTACCCTTGGCCTCAGAGGTGGAATAATCAGTGCCAAGAAGACAGGGGCAACTTCACCCTTCTTGTTTACAGCTCATTTTTAATTACACTAACAGAATAATTATATAATATTCACTATTAGTGTAATAAAAACTAGACCATCAGGTATGTAAAAAAGGTTTTTAAATACATGTTGCATGCTTACTTGCAGGCGAGAGTGTTTGTGAGAGAGGGTGTTTTTATGTTTTAACATGCATGTATGTATGTGAGCATTGTGTGTCAGTGAAAGTGATAGGAGTGGCAATACATGAGATTAAATGTCAGTGAGTATGCATGAGTCAGGGTGAGTGAGAATGATGAAGTGAGAATAAGAGTGAGTGCAAGCTAGTGTGAGTGAGTAGGTTTGAGTTTATCAGTGTAAGTATGGTGACAATATGTGAGTGAGTGCAAGATTGAGCACAATAGAGTGAGCATAAATGAGTATAATGGAGTGAGCACGATTGAGTAGGAGTTGGTGAGAATGAGTGTGAATATAAATTAGCTCGAGTAAGAATGTGGTGTTGTGCTTGCAAGTCTGCTTTTGGCACTGACAAAATACTGGTGTTGGCACAGTGGAGGCCATTAGTAACAGACAGGGTCCTGGCATATTAGAGATAATACTTGATATATGAGCCATCTGGGCCATCTATGGCAAAATGCTGGCATTTCTGAAAATGATGACAAAGGCATACTGGAGGTAAGTCTTGGTATAGGACACCCATAGCAAAATGCTGCTTAAAGGATGGCAGCTGTGGCACATAGGAAGTGGACAAACATGACAAAATGCTGGCCCTATCATATTAGAGGTCATTTTTGACATAAGGATCATCCATGGCACATGGATAAGATTAATAGCAAAAAAAACAACAGGACTGGCATACTGTGAGGAATTGAGTTACTGGTTAAAGGGGGTGAAACCCTACTCCAGCAGCAAACACAAGCTCTGTCAGGGTGAAAGACAAGGAAACCCCAAATTAACTGTACTCAACCCTCTGGTAGCGTTGCACAAAAGCAGTCCGGTTTAACTTAAGGGCAACATGTAAAGTATTAATGCAGCAAACAAACAGTATTAGAGTGAAAACAAAACACAAGAAAAATCTGACACCAATTTAGAAAATAAAGTAAAATCTAATACACTTTTTGACACCAAAATGACAAGAATTCAATCAGTAGAGCCGGAGATATGCAACTTTAAAGGTTTAGATAAAAATAGTGCCAACTGTGGTTATCTGGTCTGCCAGATGAGGACAAAGTCACAAGTTTAGGCCGATCGTGATAGAGCATGGGCCGGATACAGGGACCAAGTTAGGCCTGCTGAACAAAGTACTTTAAATTCTGGTTGCAGAGCATTGTGAGGTCTTGTGTCAAGGATGCATTGCTCAGCAGTGGTTTTGATGACCTATGGGGCTGCGATGCAAGGGCCTGCATCGAGGATACTTCGCACAGTGGCAGTTCTGAGGAGCTTTGGGGCTGCCATGCGAGGTCCTGCGTCGAGGATATCCTGCATCAGGGATGCGTTGTCAGTTGTGCTTCTGATGTGCAGCTGCGATGCATCACTCTGGGTCAGTTCTGCTAGGACAACAGCTGAGCTGGCAGATCATCTTAAAGCCCACTACCAAGGGTCCAGGACTGGGGTGGCACCACTTGGGGGCATGGCTCATAGCAGACAGAGTCCTGGTGCAGGATTCAAGACGGGTGGAGCCTTTTCTGTTCTTGAGGTCCAACTAGCCTTTGGAGTCACTCTGGTGGTCATGAGTTCAAGCTGCAAGTCCAGTCATTCTCACTTAGATAGCAAGGCAAGAGCAGTCCTTCTGAGTCTTCAAGAGGTGTCCTGAAGAATTGGGTCTGAGAGTCCACTATTTATCCTGGGCACCAGCTTTGAAGTAGGAAATGTTCTAGAGGGTTCCACACAGAGGTGTCTGCAATATCCTTCCTCCTTTCCCTGGCTCCAGCTTGTAGGGGGGCACAAAAGACTAGTGTTAAACCCTTTGTGAGTGTGCCGAGACAGAGCCTTTGTGATGTGCAAGCTTGGGAGGTGACAGCTCCTCCCAATATCAAATCAGAGAAAGCCCATCTTGCCAACACCTATTCCCCCTTTGTCTCCCTGTCTGGTAGTAGTACACAAAGACGAACCGACAGCTACACCTAGTCATGTGACCCATGATACAGGCACCAAATGGGCAGGGTAAGAATTTTTTTAAAAGTGGCATTTTCAGAATTATGACTTAAAATCCAACTTTACCATTAAAGAGGTCTTTAAGTTATTCTTCTTTAGAGTCCAAACTCGATATTTCTACCTCTTTCCAATTGAAAGTTATCACTTTCTAAATGTAATAAGGCAACCCAATCGTATCCTATGGAGAGCCAAGCTTAGCAGTAGTGAAAAAACAATTTCAGAATTTTTCACTGCCAGGACATGTAAAAGTTAAAGTACATGTCCAGCTTTTTAAATACAGTGCACCCTGATCTATGGGCTGATTAGGGCCTACCAAATGGGTGACATATGTATTAAAAAGGAATTAGCCCTGGCAAAAGGTTCTTTTGCTGGGTTGAAATGGCAATTAAAACTGCACCCACAGGTAGCAAAGGCAGGCCCGAGACATGTTTAGAGGGATACTGGAGTGGTGGCACAAGGAGTGCTGTAGGCCCACTAGAAGTATTTAATTTACAGGTCCTAGGCACATGTAGTACCACTTTACTAGGGACTTATAAGTAAAGTAAGTGTGCCAATTGGGTGGAACTCTACTTCACCATGCTTAAAGGAAAGAGCATAAGCACTTTAGCACTGGTTAGAAATGGTAAAGTGCATAGCGTCCTAAAAGCCAACAAATGCAAGTTCAGACAAGAGGAAAGTTAAGGCAAAATGTTTGCGGATGACTACAGAGAAGGCCAAGTCAAAGACATTTTATATGTAATTGTTGGCAAAAGGGGGAACCCATGGCAAATTGCTTGCCCTGGCACTATAGGGTTTATTTTCGGCATATGGGGGCACCTATAGCACATCTTGAAAATAATGGTGTCATCTCCAATGGAATGGCATGTCTAACTAGCTTGGAACATGATGAAAAGTTATATATTTAACAAGTGCCCTTTCATAACCCATGGCTTTTTAGCAGTTTTATTTGAAAATGTGCTTTAAAGTGCACCATTTGATCATTTTTGCAAAAAGTTCTTGTGGGGAGACCGCCTTACCCCCAAACCCAATCCAAAGAGCTCTGGATCATTTGCTTTGCACACTACAATTTAGGGCAAGTATTGTAGTACATCCTACCACTTTCATAGATTATTGCAGCACCCGGATATAGATGTATCCAAAAGAGAGATTTACTGTGTTTTGATATAGATGTATCCAAAAGAGAGATTTGCTGTGTTTTGATATTAATGACTCGGTAATAGAGGAACTTCATTGGTGCAAATCAGTGCTTGAAATGGAAAAATAGAAGTGCAGGTACTTTGTGCTAGAGTACTTGCTTGATTCTGAGAAGTGCTGGTACTGTCTAATGTAAAGTATTACGTTTTTCTTGAGAAGTGCAGGTACTCTCCCTCTCAAAATTAAAAAGTGCTGGTACTCAGAACCGCCCTATTTAAAGCACTGATGTAAATTATTTTGCTATCATTTGGGTTAAGGTCAAGATCCATCACTTCCTGCAAAGAATCAGGATCAATGTCATAGGATGTCACTTCCTATGATGTCAATAAGGTCAAAGGGTGATGCCACATCCGCTCCCCCTGGCATTTTTTGAATCCATATCCATGAGGCCTGCCAACGTACGTGGTCTGCAGCACCCCCTTTGTGTTCATATCTGAAACTCCCTTTGGAATTTGCACCTCATCCTATATCCCGTTCTGCAGTTCATTTGCTATCCAAGAACCAGTGCTTAACTTGTAAATAAAAACATGCGGGTGCCCAAAGTCCTCCTCTTAAACACGCGGCTGCTGCAATTAAATGTGCGACCACGGAATATTGAGGCACCTTAATCCTAGAGCCATCTAGGGCCTCTTCAATCCATTTAAAGCCACTCCCCGCCCCTTCAGCTCATTCCAGCAGCTTTCTGCTTTCGCCCATTTCGTTTTTCTCTTCCTCCATCTTTCAAAAATGTGTCTTTTGCTCGCAGTAAATGCTTGAGGTAGAAAAATAAGTGCCGGCCCTCAAAATTAAGTGCCAGGGCTCCGCACCGGAAACGAGCACAAATTAAGCACTGCCAAGAACTATGCCTCACATAGAGATGCTCTGATACAACTCGGTCCTGTAGCACCTTTTTGGCATCCCAGCACCTCGACCATCCGCAGCCCTTACATTGCGCCTCCTCCAATACTTAAAACATCAGCAGAGGGACCCAGTGAGCCGAGCGGAAGCTGATGAGCAGAGCTGTTCCGCTTCTGGTTTGACAGGCGCGGCTTGGCGGGCTCGTGTCTCGTGCTGTTGTGCAGGGCGTAGGAGTGTACGCGGCACTCACCGGATCCTACAGCACTCACTTGCGCACTTCAGAGCGGCTGTCTTTCAAAGGCTTGACTGGGCAATTATTTTGTTCCTTTTTTGAAAACCCGAGAGACAGAAATGAGGCGGAAAAAAAGGTATAAGAGAGGAGGCGGCGAAGAAGATGTTGAAAATAGGTGGGGTGGGTGGTTAGATGAGGGAAGTGTGATAAAGGAGTGGAGAAGGGGATGAGAAAATAGATCGAGAAGCACAGTCAGCGGGACTAGGGAAAATAGAGACAGAAGAAAGTGATAGCGGCGAAACAGCCAAGGGTTTAGGATATGCGGGTGATGGTGTAAGTGAGAGGACGGTGACAGCGTAAATAAAGAGTTGAAGAAGTAGAAATATAGACCTTTTCGTATACAAGCCAAGGTCTGCCATTAATCCATTGCTGAGTGACTATTTAACCTCCTAGTAAACAGTAACCACCTCCCCTGTACCCAACCCTTCCAGAATCCCCTAGACACTTGCCTGGCTAGTGTCTCCACTCTCTCAAAGTCATCCTGCGGCTGCCAGAAGGGTAGGGTGACCAGATTTTGAGGCGCAAAAACCGGGATAGGTCAGACATAAAAGAAGGACTAACGACTTTACACTCACTTTTATATCTGGCCTGTCCCGTTTTTTGCGTAGCTTTGTTAATGTGTGCCTACATATGTGTGTGTTTAGATTTTATATATATATATATATATATATATATATATATATATATATATATGTAAACACGCACACACATTTACAAGACTATACATATAAAATTAGCTATGGCTTGACCTCCCACCTTGCCTAAATTACAAAATTGGCAGCTATGGCCGTTGGAAACATCTGCTACTTAATCTAATCTGCAAAGGCCCGAGTTTCCTCAATCCTCCGGTGTTTTCTTGCCTTGCCAAAGAGTTCAAACATGGCCTTGGATGAAAATCGCTTTTTAAGTGCAATATTCCACGATGATAGGCTGCTTCAAAGTTGGGGTGCAAAGATATAAATGAACCCTCTTTCCTGGAGAGTAACCACTCTAGGGCCCAGGTTCTGTAACATCGGTGGTGACAGCCTTTGGAGCACATCATATTTTTGACGAGAGTTAGATAGTTTTCTTTTGTCACACAGGTACTGCCTCTACTAGAAACCTGCATTTGCAATGCAACGGGTCTCGGTTTTGGAGAGTTAAACGTATTGGCTTTATAGATTCATAACTGGACTTTTCTTACTGCATAAATTGGTCAACCCTGCCTCATAATTTGGTATTTTCCTGCCTCATAATTCTAGTGGCCCTGCGTATAAGTAAAGCACTTTAATTTATCTTCTTCTATTGGCATCCAAAAATGAAAATGTTTTAAGGTTGGCAGAAAAGTGCAAGTGAGGAAGGTGCGTTTTGCCAAACAATAATATAGTTACATGGAATTAAGTAACACAAATACAGGGCTGACAGCCTATACTTCAATCATGCATGGGGACCAATCCTAGATGTAAGGAAAAGTAATGTATTTATTTACCTGACCATTTTATTACAATGTAGTGTAGGGTGGCAGAAAACACAAAAGGAAGTGCATTTTGCTTAACAATATTTTTTCTAAGCCTTTGGATAGTAAATTACTTGGGTCATAAGCCAAATGTAGATTCTTTTCTTCAGTAAACAATGGTGGCCCTCACCATCCTATTGATGCCACTATGAGCCAAAACTCCATGGAACAAATGCCAGATGTCGTATGATGCTAGCGCCTCTATAGTGTACCCTCTGTAGATGCAGCAAAATTCTGAGCACTATATCGGAGTAAAAAGACTATTGGCAGGATTCTCCGTTTGTGAAGAAGAGTTATCAATCCACCTCTGTGCATATTGCAAGGCGGACAGTATTTAGCAGAAAGTCAAATTGCCCCACAAAAACAGGAGAATGGTAATCTTTTTCTGAAAAAAGAATGGAATAAAGAACATATTATCAAGCGCTAAACATTAAAAGTGCTAACACCAGGACTCAGAGAGCGGCGACTGCGCTACTGCAAAAATGTCAGAAATCAAATGATTAGTGTCAGGAACAATTACAAACATGAGGGTTGTATTCTCTGTGTACAAGATGCAGAATGTGCAGCCACTGAGCACGTAAACCTCCAATATAATGAGTTTATTGCGAAGAATGATGAATGATGCATGATGTCCAGGACATGTGCTTCCGAGGGCAGAAGAATTCTAACAGCAGTACTTGTGAGTTTAAGTGCCTAGAAGTGCGGCGTGAACTGGTGTGAACACCACCTGGGGACATTGTGTGAGAAAGAAAAGCCGGCCCTCCAACCAGCAACGAATGGGACAGCAGCAGCTGAGGAAGGGAACTTTTGTTAACATGTCAATGTTATTTATGTCCTTAACAATGGCTCATGAACGGAAAGCAGCCCGAATCTCCGTTAAAGTACGTACAGAGCTGCTGACTTTAGAACTACACGAACCAGGTTTGAGTCTTAGTGTCATCTCTGCAAACATTTTAAAAATGCTGATCGTAGCAACTAAAAAATAAACTCATAACAAAAAATATGTACCCAATGGTTGACCTCCCTTTGGTGAATGGATACAGGAAGCACAGCCCACACCAAAGAAGACGCCTAAAGAAAACAAGACTTTTGGCAAGGTCACTACCGCCGTCTCCCAAATGGCTCTCCACCATGGGATTAATTGCTGTTATGGGCAAGTTCTAAAATTGCGGTAAAACTATTTATAGATTGAAAGCGGACAACAAATGGGGGTTTTAGTTGCATGAACAGGTGACGTTTCTGCCACTAGTGCAAGGAAAAAAAACGCACTTTAACTCACCCTCGTGCGTGTTTTTTTTTTTAAAATAGAGTGAAGATGCCCGATCTGGTGTGCACGGTTTAAAACTCTGTTTTTTCAGGAGTTAGCAGCCCTGTAAACGTTCCTGTTAGTGTAATGCCAATGCAACCACTGACGGCTTCGCCCTTGTTCCTCTGGCCTCCTGTAGTCTGGAACATATGTGCCAACTAGAAAAAAAAACAAGCCAATTCAAAGCGCCAATGTTGCCATGAGGGCGAAGTAGAGACACAGAAGAAAAAAGTAGTTTGCTCACAGTAAAACATATCAGCAATTGTGCATTTATCCATGTTACAGGGTCAGTGTCCAAGGCGGTAACAAAACCACCCCAAGGTGGGACAAATGTAAAGCATGTAGCAATGACAGCAAGGAATTTTTGAAAGGCAAACCCACAAATGACTGAAAGTGATGTGTGTGGTTAAAGCCCACAGAATAGACTACAACAGGTTTCAGCTGCTTGCACGCTCGACCTAAAAAAACCTGCAAGTTCCCCAGTATAAGGGTGCTTTGATTATAGACCGAGATAAATGAGAGGGTAACTACGTGTTGGGATGCAAATGTCCCCTGCATGGCTCTGGAAAAAATGCACCACTGTTGTGCTACCACTGTTGGAAATATCATTGTAATTGCATGTAAAAGCCATGGTAGGGCTCTGCTGGTTTTTGAATTCCACCTCAGTGAACACGACAATCATGCATGTTCACCAAGTGCCTTTCACTTGGAGACCCCAGAGCAAAGGCTCAGCCCTCAGAAGGGACACCCAGAGTGCATGCCTCTCTTTGAGAATGACTACTGTGCTCTGTCCTGGCTAAGAGACTGGCAGTGATAGCAGGATTACTTCTAGGGGAGCATACAGACTTTGTTTGTCACCTTCAGGGGAAAGGTGTTCCCAAACCTCTCCGGTTAAAACATCCACTAGTCTCACTCAACCAGATCCTTTGCTCCATCCATGTGCAAACTGGCTACAGAGTGCATGTTTAGACTACATGTAAGAATTAGGGTGAGTGGGGTGCATAGTACTGAATGGCCAGAACAATCCACCTTAGAATTGCTTTGTGTGGCTAGTGATACCAAACCGAAGGGCTTTCCAGCTATGATCTGGAGACAGGGTGAATATAGATATTTGTACACCAAGTAATTTTCTTTAGAATCATATTGCACTTAACCCTTTTTTATTTTGTGATATTCTGTAATGTGTGGTCATGAGTGTTTTCCCTTCAAACTTTTGGTCTTGGTTACAACATTTATATGGGGGGAGATGTATGTATATGTGGATCATGTTTTTAATTTTCTGACACAATTGGAACTCTATTTGTAGAGCACGCTACTCACCCGTGAGGGTCTCAAGGCACTGAAGGAGGGGAAACGGGGGGGCGGGGGGGGCAGGGAGGGTCACTGATCGAACAACCATGTCTTGAGGTTCTTTCTGAAGACCAGTAGGTCTTTGGTTTTGCGAAGGTCGGTGGGGAGTGAGTTCCAGGTTTTGGGGGCGAGGTAGGAGAAAGACCTGCCACCTGTGGTGGTGTGTTGGATGCGGGGGACTGTGGCTAGGGCAAGGTCGGCTGATCGGAGGTTGCGTGCGGAAGTTAACTCTTTCATTGAGGTAGGTTGGGCCGGTGTTGTGGAGGGATTTGTGTGCGTGGATGAGGATCTTGAATGTGATTCTCTTGCCTATGGGGAGCCAGTGTAGGGATTTGAGGTGTCGTGAGATTCGTTCGTGACGGGGGAGGCCAAGGAAGAGGCGTGCTGCTGTGTTCTGGATTCTCTGGAGTTTGCGTTCGAGTGTGGTGCCGGCGTAGAGGGCGTTACCGTAGTCCAGTCTGCTGCTGATGAGTGCGTGGGTGACTGTCTTTCTGGTTTCTGGGGGAATCCATTTGAAGGATTTTTTTTTTTTTTTTTTTTTTAGAGTGCGGAGTGTTTGGAAGCAGGAGGAGGTTAGAGCATTGATTTGCTGTGTCATGGAGAGGGAGGGGTCGAGGATGATGCCGAGGTTGCGTGCATGGGTTGCGGGGGTGGGTACGGGGCCTAGGGCAGTGGGTGCGGGGCCTAGGGCGGTGGGCCACCAGGAGCCATCCCATGTGGTTTTGTTGGGGCCGAAGATGATGATCTCGGTTTTGTTTGAGTTCAGCTTGAGGTGGTTAGTGGTCATCCAGTTGGCGGTGTCGAGGAGAGCGGTGTGTAGGTTGGTTTTGGCGGTGGTGGGGTTGCGGGTGAGGGAGAGGATGAGTTGGGTGTCATCTGCATAGGAGACGATAGTGATTCCGTGTGCTCGGAGGATGTTGGCTAGGGGGATCATGTAGATGTTGAAGAGTGTGGGGCTGAGGGAGAACCCTTGGGGGATTCCGCAGGTGATCTTGGTATTGTTGGAGTGGAAGGGCGGAAGGTAGACTCTCTGGGTCCGGTCGGTGAGGAAGGAGGTGAACCAGTCTAAGGCTTTGTGGCGAATTCCTATGTTGTGGAGGCGTGTGCGGAGTGTGTGGTGGCAGACGGTGTCAAAGGCTGCGGAGAGGTCTAGGAAGAGGAGTGCGACGGTCTTGCCTTTGTCGACTCTGGTCCTGATATCGTCAGTGCATGCGATGAGGGCGGTTTCTGTGCTGTGGTTCTTGCAGAACCCAGATTGTGAGGGGTCAAGAGTGTTGTTAGCTTCGAGGAAGTGGGATAGGCGGGTGCAGACTAATTTCTCTGCAACCTTGGCGGGGAAAGGGAGGAGGGAGATGGGGCGGTAGTTGGAGAGGATCTCAGGGTCGGTTTGTTTTTCTTTTAGGAGAGCAGTGATTTCCGCGTGCTTCCAGGGGTCTGGGTAGGTGGCGGAGTCAAAAGAGGAGTTGATTATGTTGTAGAGTATGGGGGCGATGGTAGAGCTAGCTTTGTTGTAGATGCGGTGTGGACAGGGGTTGGAGGGGGAACCGGAGTGGATGGAGTTCATGTTTTTTTCGGTTTCTGAGAGAGTGGTGGGGGGGTCCTGAGTGGGGGTTGGGTGAGTGAGGGGTGTGTGGTATGAAGATGTTGTGGATGTCCAGGATTTTGTGGAGGAAGTGGTTGGAAAGGGCGTCACATAGGGGCTGTGTGTGTGTGTGGGGTCTATGTTGCTGGCTTTGGGTTTGGCAAGTTCATTGATGATGGTGAAGAGTTCTTTGCTGTTTTGAGAGTTGTTGTCAAGGCGTGTCTTGTAGTGATCTCTTTTGGCGGTGCGAATGAGTTGGTGATGGGTGCGAATGGTGGTTTTGAGGGTGGAGAAGTTGGTTGTGGAAGGTTCTAGTCTCCATATTTTCTCAGCTTGGCGGCATTTGGCTTGGAGCCTTGGAGTTCAGGGGTGAACCATGGGGCGTTCTTGATGTTGCGGGTGGCGATGTGTTTTCTGAGGGGGGCTAGTGTGTCTGCGCAGGTAGTGACCCATTTGGAGAGGTTGTGTGCTCCTGTGTTGAGGTCGTTGGTGTGGGGGGGGGGGGGGATTATGGGCCAGTTGGGAGTTTAGTCGTTCTGTGGGGATCTTGTCCCACATGCAGTAGGGTGTGGTGTGTTGATGGTAGTGTGTGGGGGGTTTGGTGAAGGAGAAGTGGAAGCAGCGGTGGTCAGTCCAGAGGAGTTCGGTGGTGTGGGTGTAGGCTGTGTGTTGGCTTGAGGTGAAAATTGCGTCGAGCGTGTGTCCTGCTGAGTGGGTGGGTGCGGTGACCAGTTATTTTAGTCCGAGGTTGGTGAGGTTGTCTATGAGGGAGGTAGTATTGTGGTCTTGTGGGTTTTCTAAGTGAAAGTTGAAATCACAGAGGATGATGTAGTCTGTGGAGGTGAGGGTGTGCGAGCTGATGCTGTCGGCGATGGTGTCGCAGAAGGTGGGGCGTGGTCCGGGTGGTCTGTAGTTTAGTGTACCTCTGAGGGTGGAGTTGTTGTTAATGTGGATGAGGAAGTGGACGTGTTCAGTGCTGTCGATAGTGTCTTGGGAGCTGGTGGTGACTTTGATGGTGTCTCTGTGTAGGATGGCAATGCCACCGCCTGGCCTGTTGAGGCGGGTCTTTGTTTTGGAGTTTGTATCCCTTGGGGGTGGCTATGGCTATGTCGGGTTCTGAGGAAGGGTTGGTCCAGGTTTCCGTGAGGAAGGGGATGTCAGGTGAGTGTGATGTGATGAGGTCCCAGAGTTCTATGACATGTTTGTGAAGGGAGCGGATGTTGAGGAGCAGGCAGTTAAGGTGGTTGTGGTGGGTGGCGTTGGTGTGGGGTGTGTTCTGGTTGTGGGCTGGTGTGCTGCAGGGTTGGTTGGTGGGGGCAGGGTGGGTGAGTCTTGTGTTGGGGTGTTGTGTTTGTTGAGGGTGGGGTCGCTATGGTTGGTGTGTGGTGTGAGGGATGACGAGCAGGAGAAGTGGCAGGTGAAGGGGCCATGAGTGTGTGTGGGGCTAGATGTGGTGCATGTGGGGCGTGGGTTGAGAGAGTGGAGGGTGAGGGGGGGGGGGGGAGTAGTTGTGTCTGAGAGGGCCAGGGGTTCTGGCGCTGGGCGCGGTCCAGGCGCGGACGGGCTTGCCTTTGGCGCGCCAGCGGCGCGGTCCCTGCGCAAGTCCGCGCTGCGGCTGCCATAAGAGGAGGGGTGGGTGGGAGTGGCAGCTGGGAGGCGGGAGGGCCTTTTGAATGAGAGGGCTGGTGGGTGGGGCCGCAGGGGACGCAGCAGCGGGGAAAAAAAAGACAAAAGGAGTGGTGAGAAGGAAGGGGGAGGGGACGCAGCAACGGGGAAACAGACAAAAGAAGCAGTGAGAAGGAGGGGGGAGGCGGGAGGGGCCGCAGGGGACGCAGCGGTGGGGAAAAAAAAGACAAAAGAAGCTGTGAGAAGGAGGGGGGAGGCGGGAGGGGCTGCAGGGGACGCAGCAGCGGGGAAAAAGGCAACAGGAAACGGGGAAGGAGGTGGCGCGGAAGGCGGAGCGGGGAGCAACCTGCCTGCAGAAGCAGGGTCAAAGGTTGCTCCCTGCTAACGCGCCGCGGCTGCCATAAGAGGAGGGGAGGGTGGGAGTGACAGCTGGGAGGCGGGAGGGCCTGTTGAATGAGAGGGCTGGTGGGTGGGGCTGCAGGAGACGCAGCAGTGGGGTAAAAAAGACAAAAGAAGCGGTGAGAAGGAGGGGGGAGGCGGGAGGGGCCGCAGGGGACACAGCGGCGGGGAAATAGACAAAAGAAGCGGTGAGAAGGAGGCGGGAGGGCCGCAGGGGACGCAGCGGCGGGGAAAAAAAGACAAAAGAAGGGGTGAGAAGGAGGGGGGAGGTGGGAGGGGCCGCAGGGGACGCAGCGGCGGGTAAAAAGGCAACAGGCAATGGGGAAGGAGGTGGCGCGGAAGGCGGAGCGGGGAGCGACCTGCCTGCAGAAGCAGGGTCAAAGGTTATTACTATTTTAAGTTTGTTTTGCCATGTAATGTGTGGAATTGTAATGGTAAATGTATTCATATGGCACTTACGATCCCTGACTTTTGTGGCGAGCAGCATGCTATCCTGGACCCCAATTAGTAGGTTAGAACAATGTTTTGTTTATTATTTTGTCTTGTGCATTATTTGCGTCAAGAATGTGCTCCTGATTTCTTGTGTGTTTAATAGTTTGGAGTAGCGATAGAATTATAGGAGTGGGTTTGACAAAGGGAAATAGTCCGTTGTTTTGTAAGTAGTAACCATGTGTGCTTGTTAGTTGGGTGGCATAGTTACAAGAGGGGTGAAAGATTGAGAAGGATGTTTGGGAGTTCTTGGTAGTGAGAAGGTTTGGGACGAGTCAGACAAATGTCGATTGGTTAGATAATGCTTTCACAAAAACTAACAGAGGGCTTAAGGGAGACTTTGTTTGATCTGCAGGCAAACCTGAAAGTTTCCTTAACCTTCCCCCCACATAGACGTTTACTGTAGTGGGGCTCTGGTGGCTTGTGTGAAGTAAAATACCCTGTCATTTGACTTATTTCAGAGTGACCACTAGAAGATCCCTGCGCCTTTCCCTAGAAATGCCATTGAAGTCAGGAGCTGCAGATGCCTTTCCACCCCTCTGTAATTAAGCCTCCTGTTCCCTGTCAGAGCACTCTCATCTCCATCCCTTATCCCTGCTTTACTCGGGTGACAAATGATGTGGATGAACTAGCCAGGAGCGAATGCACAACATACAGGATCAGCTTGAAACAACATTAGGACGAGTTTCTGTGGTACACTGGTATGCACTGATCATGCACGGACTGATTGGAGGGGTCTCCCAAGGTTTAAACATTTAAACAGAGTACATAAAGGATTGGTCAATCCAATTATATCAATTTCTCAGTAGTTGCTCCCAGCTGGCTTACAAGCAATCACATTGTCCATAAGCAGTATGGGGGCGAATACTTCTATGTACCAGGGCTGGAAACTTTGATTATCAACCTCCTTTTTCCAATTAGGGATAAAACTGAAACAAGACCCTGCAAGGAGAGCTGAAGACTGCTTGGAAGCTGGAGGACTGCCTGCTGGAACCAGTGGAGTGCTGGACTGCATCCTCCACTTGAGCATCTTCACTGTGGAGTCATCAGCCAACCTGCTTGGTAACTAGGAACTGAACATAGGCGTGGGTCATAGTCCTGCTGAGGTACGGTTTCTGTCTCAAATGAAAAGGCCAACTCACGGTGCAGAGGGGTCCTGCAGAGTACCCCTGAAACAGGGTACCATCTAGAAAAGGCAATCAAATGTGCGAGGCAGCAACTCCTGCCAACAATGGGATTCCGAGGCAAAAGGCCAGAGGATCCCTGTGGGAAGCACCTCTAGCCCTGGCCCCCAATGTTGGCCCCTGCTAGCCACAAAAGGACCTTCTGCATTCTCTGTGTTCCCTCCAAACCTAGAAGTGATCGGTAGGGCTGCTTGAGGAGACCAAAAACCTCGCCCTGTAAATGATACAGGGGCTCATGAACCTGCAGAAAGAAAGAAAGAGAATCACAGTCAGTGGTGGAGCAGCCAAAAAGTGGGCTGGACCGCCTCCTCCATTGGAATATTCCTCAGAGACATTATGAGAAAGCCTCTGCCATAAGAAACCTTATGATACAGGCAACAGATAGTGGCCTACTGCTTATGAACAAAGTTCTGCCAAAATCAGTAGGGTGGAGGTAGTTGATTGTGAAAACTATTTGTAAAAGGTGAAAAGCAGTGACTTTCTGAGTATGAAGACCCTTTTATCCCAGCCAATAGGAAGAGATCTGTTTATTGTGTGAAGTCTGCATTACATTGCTTGTTGTTTTTCTGTGCTCAATTATATTTTCATGTGCAGAATTAGGCTGTATGTGCCTAGTATTCCTATAGTGTTAACCTAGACAAAAGGGAGCAGAGCGATGTACAGGGTTGAAGACAAGCTTAAATTCAAAGAGTGACAAGAGAGGTACTTGTAGGAAAGCGCCCCTTTTAGCCCCTGCACCACTTTCTGCTTGGTATCTGACGTAAGTTCGAATTAAAGTGCACTTGGTTCCTGCTAACCAGGTCCCCAGTGCCAGAACTGTTTCCTCAAAACTGCACAGTTGTTTCCCCAAGTGTCGAAACCCTTAGCACCATCTGTAAGTCCCAGTAAATGGTACCCCTGGTGTCTGGGGTACTACAAAGGGTCCCTAAGGGTTACAGCACAAATTGTGCCACCCTAAGGGACCCCTCATTAAGCACATGACTGGTTGCCATTGCAGGCTGCATGTCTTGGTGCAGACAAATGTAAAAACACGACATGGTCCCCTAACGCACACCAGAAGTGGTCATGGAAAGGGCTTAGTCACTCTAATGGTGGGCAACCCATTGGCTGCCACCTGGCACTCCCTGTAACACCCCTAAATTGCATATTTAGGTGGCACCCCTGAACCTCAGTACTATAATTCTGACAGCCTAAGAAGAAAAAGAACAAAGAAGAGATGCACTCGCAGAAGAAAAGGAGAGGCAGCTGACCTGGTACCAACCCCACTGGACTGTCTGCACTCATCAACGGACTCTGCACCAGAAGACGCCTTATCCTGCAGTTGAACCTCCTGAAACCTGGGAGGACTGCCTGCCTTCGAAAAAGACTCAAGTCTCCAGTTAACAGCGCACCTGCTCTCCAACCAGCTTTAAGAAAAGGACTCTACAGCCTCCGGAACCACAAAGATCGACACCGGAAGTCACCACTGCGCCCGCCATCACCGACTAGAGTGATGACATCCCCCAGCTCTCCTGAGATTGAGTCCACTATGGTTTCACCCCTCCTGGACTTCACAACGACACCTGCAGCCTCACCACAGGACCACCCAACCGCAAGAGCTCCTGAACACAGAAACCATACACCAAAGGACATCCCTGCATCCGTCTTCCCTGGGGTTTGCAGAAGAGGACCAAGGGTGCAGCTACATCCCTGAGAACCCATGTTTGCAAATTACCTGTTGGTTTCCCAGACTGGCCCCTCAGCCAGAGCCTACAATCATATATTCACAGAGACCAATCCCCATTGAAATACATTGGGCACCTGATGCTGTGCAACACCTCTACACCCAGCCACCCGAGTGCTGGCCGGCGTGGCCTGTTGGTGTGGTTCTGACCCTTACCCAGGGCTCACCCTAACTCTACAAGACTGGCCCCATGAGTCATTATAAAGTGCTTGTTTGCTGAATGTGTTTTCCTTCCATAGGTTAACACTGAAAAACTTTGAAGTTGCACCGTCGAGTTTTGCAAGTGAACAGTATTAATGTTGAAAACGTACTTACCTTATAGTGAAGTTCTAAGGCTCAAAACATATTAAAAAAGAAGTGTTATTTTTCTAAATAGGTCTTGGATGTATTCTTTAAGTGTGTGTCTCATTTATTGCCTCTTTGAGTGCAATAAATGCTTAGTACTACCCTCTGATACACCTAACTGCTTGCCCACACTACCATAAAATAGAGCATTAGTCCTATCTACTTTTGCCTCTGCAAACCAATTGGGGTTCTCTGCATGGTGTACTTCTTTATAGTGCACTATATAGAGACCAGCTTCCTACATACCTGGATTGCTGAGAATAATGTGTTATGATGTAGTGTTCTGTAAAGAGGCGAGTCTTCAAATCTTTCCTAAATTGGAGCAATGTTAGGGTGGTCCTGTTGAATATGATGATTTTGTTCCCAATCCTCAGAGCTGCTCTTTTTTTGAACTTCTTAGTCTACAGTCGGGTGGTGTCCTGGCTGCAGGTGCGCCAAGAATCACCAGAGATGGTGAGCTTATCTGCAAGATATGCAGGGTTCTGGTCATGATAGCTTTGTAAGTGACTAAGGGTTGGCTGTGGTGTACTTGATGCTCACTTTTGGGTCCAGTAATAAAGCATCCCAAAAGCATCAGAGATAAAAGTCTCCAACTGTCACACATATGGAGCCCAGTAACTCTAATTGCTTTGTGACACCTAACTCAGTTTCCACACTCATCGAAGGACTTCCCATTGTCTGTAGCACGTGAGCATCTGATGATGATTTTTTTTTTACTATGCAATGGGTTCCAGAAGCTGACCATCCTATAAAATGCCTTTTTGTAACCTCTGACATGAGGAAGGTCAAGGGTGAATGTAGGAATATACTTGATGCAGTTTGATCAGGATTTGAAGGGACAAAATCACCATCCTGTGTGTGAAGGAGAGGATGTGGGGTAATTACACTCCATGTCTGTTTGAGAGCTGAGTGAAGTGGCCTGCCTCAGCAGGGGCACTTTCATTTCCAGGATTGGGTCAGTCAGGTTTCAATCTTCTAACTTACATGAAGCAGACAACGTGAGAGTCTATTGTTGGTGCGCCATATGAGATCCAGTATGTCCCTATCATGGACCCCCCCATCCCATTCCACGTTAGAGAAGGAATCACTCCCCCTTTGTGACATCTGAGAGCGCCCTGTGAAGGTTCCTTATTGAAAAGAAAACTGCCGGCATTGAGTCTGTCCTCAATATTTTGAGCATCTCAGCCACCAGCGAAGTAACAAGAAATGTGCACACACCCATCCTAAATCGCAAGGCCTGCCCTTTGAAGGCGACATGCTCCATCTTCCCTATCGCACATTGAGTAACGTGTGTATGTGTATATCATCATTGACTTCACTGAGGATGTTATAATGCCCCACTGCTGCGTTCGTAGGTGTCTGCTGCACGTTTGTTGACTGCACGAACAGGTGTGTTGGTGACAAGATGCCTTGTAAAACAGCAAATGTTTGTGTTCTGAACCATCGCAAAGTACTCAAACCATATTGAGGGAAGACACCGTGGCTATCCCGCCTCAAAAGATATAGTTCCAGAGTCAAACAGACCATGAAATTGCACTGTGGAATATTTCTGCTTCCCATGTGTCTGGTTGTCCATTTATTCTGACCTATGCCTACTGACTAAATAATATAGGTTCATATCTCACACCACTAGCCAGACTTAAGTCTGTTTTCAATCCAGCGTTTGTAGAAGAATTTAAACAAATTGCTCGTTAAACTGTTACCAACCTTTATGTTTTCTTGCTGAGACTGAGCATCACTGGATGTGCCCATCTCCGTGCTTAGACCAGACTGCATACTGATTCAAGGAATGAACGTTTGAAAATTAAGCTCTCTCAGCCGAACTGTTTGCATTGTTTTTTTAACTAGCAAAGGCTATATATTTATTCCTGAGTGCAACTAGGCACCGGTTTGTTATCATGGTCGGAACCTTGTCATGTGATTGATCGGCATAGCTCACAGGGGGGAAAAGGGGAGGGGCGGCGCAGTGAGGATGGTGGAGCGAACCCTCCCCTCCACCCCCCCAAAAAAACAATAATAAAAATAAAACGTACCATTTCCCCGCGCTGCTCTGCTCAGTCGCTGCAGGCACAGGCTCCCAGCCTGCCCTGCGGACAATCCTGACGCTGCTCAGAGCAGTGTCAGGATTGGCCCAGGAAGACTGGGAGCCTGTGCTTGCTCCCCGGGCTGGAGAGAGCCTACTGCGCATGTGTGTTTGGCCGGCCTGAGACTGGTCTCCATCCCAGTCACACCCGTAGCCCCACCCACTTTTACAGTAAAAACATAATAAACTGAGTTTATTATGTTTTTACTATAAACGTTTTGCAGCTGGTAGTGCTGGTTGGGGCGTCCTTCCTCCGCCTGGTGATTGATACTAAAACCGTGTGAATAGTATGGTGTATATGTGAGCTCAGCCTTTTATCGTGGAGCCCTGTGCCATGGCTGATGCATGTTGGGACCTTTTATTGTCAGTGATCTGTGATTCAACTGCTTTTTTTTCCTCAATAAACACGTTTAGACTCCACCGAAATGGGAGAAAGATTTCTTTAACATACATGTGCTCCAATGTGATTAAAGGAGAATTTTCAATTTTACAGTATAGCTCTACCTCTCCCACCCTTTATGTACTATTTTACAGATGTGTTACGTTAAAACTCTTAGAATCCCACGTTCCCTTCTACGTCCCAGCTTGCGACCCTGAAGATAAAACAACTGAATAAAAGCGGCCTGAGAGTCATGTGTTGCCCCTTCCACTTAGGTCATGTACCATATAGGTTGTCTTCAGCTACGCTTGCCCAGCTTTTGAAGGATATTGCTCTCTGGTCAGTTTAGACCGGTTCTGGCTTGATGTAGGTGCTTCCCGAGGAGATTTGGAATACAGGAAACACAAATTATCATAAGTGATCAAGTCTAGCAGTTAAAAAAGCCCACAAACTTTAAAACTGATGTGATTATAAAGTTGAAGTAGGCGACTCTCAGTTGCAACACTTCAGGGTTTAGGATAGTTGTATCTTAACAGTGGTCATCACTGAGACGCCATCAACTCAGACGACCTCACTCACCCTTTACTCCGTTATCAACTTATTCATGTAATTAGGTCAAAAGAAGATTCCACATCCCAAGGGGCTGACCAACTGTCCTTGATGGAGCTCACGGTGTCCCCTCTGGGCCCTGTTACTCGTTAGTCAGTACTCCAATTACAGCCCAGCATCAGTATTCACGCTCCTGAATGTGACAGCTATCCATATATCGACCAAAGAAGGGTAACGTGAAATACAGATCCTCCCCACGAGCAGAAAGCTCAGAGGGCACTAGTGCAAGATCTTCTCCACATGGACCAACAGCCTGCTGCAGGGAAAGAAACAGCAGGAGCTCCACTGAGCCGAGCAAGAGAAGCAGCATGCTGAGGAAATGGAGCAGATGGACCACGAAGAGAAGTCACAAATAGACACAAGTAAAGAGCCAACCAAAGGAAGTTACAAATCTACAGAGAGGAGCACGAAGCATGCAAATAGAAGTAAAATAGTTGGAAATGAGGCAGCCCAGGCAGCATCTGTGTTACTACTGCAATTACTGCCAATAAGCCTATACTAGCCGGTGTACACAATTGCAAAATCTTGCAGCAATTATCAGAAGCAAATCAAGGTCTTACAATTGTTAGCCATAATTGAGTGTACCTGCTATATGGAGAGGACAAACATGGAAGATCTACAGCAGGGTTGTTAAGACATATGCCTCTACAAGAAGGTGAGGCTATTATAGAGTACAATGTACGGAAGTCTGCAATCTCCTGGGGATTTGGAGAAACACCTGCACATTACCAAACAGCTTTTACATATAGCCCTTAGAAGTAGTGCATTTCCAAACAGACTATAGTACATAATGTGGAATGATGGGCTTACCTCATAGGAACAATTTGGAAACATACTAAAAGAGCACTTTTGGGCATGTATTACATTGTTATTTAGGGACTGCTGTCTGAGATCCTAGCTACCATCCCTGGCTGCAAATAGGTCACCTACTAATAGAAAAAACTAGAAGGGTCCTGGCACTCGTCCTTCAAAGGACCAGTAAACATACTGCCCTCCAACATTTGCAGTCACAACAGTTCGTGAAGCAATCTATCAGACCACAGGGTGTTTGTGCAAAGCTACAACTGCAAGATCCCATCTTTAACAAGGCAAAAGGCCTACGGGCATCATGAAGCCTTTGACACAGCATGCCGAATGGATGGAAGCCCAAGCCTAGACTGCCACCTCATCCTTCAACTGTGTAGAGGGTCAATGTAGGAAGTTGGCTCTGTATGTACCATTTCAAAGTAAGAAATAGCATGCACAGAGTCCAAGGGTTCCCCTTAGAGGTAAGATAGTGGCAAAAAGAGATAATTCTAATGCTCTATTTTGTGGTAGTGTGGTCGAGCAGTAGGCTTATCAGAGGGTAGTGTTAAGCATTTGTTGTACACACACAGGCAATAAATGGGGAACACACACTCAAAGACAATTCCAGGCCAATAGGTTTTTATATAGAAAAATATATTTTCTTAGTTCATTTTAAGAACCACAGGTTCAAGATTTATAAACAATACTTTATATGAAATGTATTTCACTTAGAAACTTTAGTAACTTTGAATTAGCAAAATAGCATATACAGTTTTCACACAAATGGCGATAAGCTATTTTAAAACTAGACACTGCAATTTTCAAGAGTTCCTGGGGGAGGTAAGTGTTTGTTAGTTTTGCAGGTAAGTAAACCACCTACAGAGTTCAAAGGTGGGTCCAAGGTAGCCCACCGTTGGGGGTTCAGGGCAACCCCAAAGTTACCACACCAGCAGCTCAGGGCGGGTCAGGTGCAGAAGTCAAAGTGGTGCCCAAAACGCATAGGCTTCAATGGAGAAGGGGGTGCCCCGGTTCCAGTCTGCCAGCAGGTAAGTACCCGCGTCTTCGGAGGGCAGACCAGGGGGGTTTTGTAGGGCACCGGGGGACACACAAGTCAGCACAAAAAGTGCACCCTCAGCGGCACGGGGGCGGCCGGGTGCAGAGTGCAAACAGGCGTCGGGTTTGCAATGTAGTTCAATGGGAGACCCAGGGGTCTCTTCAGCGGAGGAGGCAGGCAAGGGGGGGCTCCTCGGGGTAGCCACCACCTGGGCAAGGGAGAGGGCCACCTGGGGGTCGCTCCTGCACTGGAGGTCAGATCCTTCAGGTCCTGGGGGCTGCGGGTGCAGTGTCCTTACCAGGCGTCGGGTTCTTAGAAGCAGGCAGTCGCAGTCAGGGGGAGCCTCTGGATTCCCTCTGCAGGCATCGCTGTGGGGCTCAGGGGGGTCAACTCTGGCTACTCACGGGCTCACAGTCACCGGGGAGTCCTCCCTGTAGTGTTGGTTCTCCACAAGACGAGACGGGGGCGTCGGGTGCAGAGTGCAAAGTCTCACGCTTCTGGCGGGAAACGTGTGTTCTTTCAAAGTTGCTTCTTTGTTGCAAAGATGTTTCTTCTTTGGAGCAGAGCCGCTGTCCTCTGGAGTTCTTGGTCCTTTTAGATGCAGGGTAGTCCTCTGAGGCTTCAGAGGTCGCTGGATCCTGTGGAACACGTCGCTGTTACAGTTTTCTTGAAGTGGGGAGACAGGCCGGTAGAGCTGGGGCCAAAGCAGTTGGTGTCTCCGTCTTCTCTGCAGGTTTTTCAGCTCAGCAGTCCTTCTTCATCTTAGGTTGCAGGAATCTAGTTACCTAGGTTCTGGGAGCCCCTAAATACTCGATTTAGGGGTGTGTTTAGGTCTGGGGGGTTAGTAGCCAATGGCTACTAGCCCGGAGGGTGGCTACACCCTCTTTGTGCCTCCTCCCTGAGGGGAGGGGGGCACATCCCTATTCCTATTGGGGGAATCCTCCATCTGCAAGATGGAGGATTTCTAAAAGTCAGAGTCACCTCAGCTCAGGACACCTTAGGGACTGTCCTGACTGGCCAGCGGCGACTCCTTGTTTTTCTCATTATCTCCTCCGGCCTTGCTGCCAAAAGTGGGGCCGTGGCCGGAGGGGGCGGGCAACTCCACTAGCTGGAGTGCACTGGGGTGCTGTAACAAAGGGGGTGAGCCTTTGAGGCTCACCGCCAGGTGTTACAGTTCCTGCAGGGGGAGGTGAGAAGCACCTCCACCCAGTACAGGCTTTGTTACTAGCCACAGAGTGACAAAGGCACTCTCCCCATGTGGCCATCAACATGTCTGGTGTGTGGCAGGCTGCTAAAACTAGTCAGCCCACACTGGTAGTCTGGTATGGTTTCAGGGGGCATCTCTAAGATGCCCTCTGGGGTGTATTTTACAATAAAATGTACACTGTCATCAGTGTGCATTTATTGTGCTGAGAAGTTTGACAGACTCCCAGACCATATACTCTTATGGCTACTCTGCACTTAAAATGTCTAAGGTTTTGCTTAGACACTGTAGGGGCATAGTGTCATGCACTTATGCCCTCACCTATGGTATAGTGCACCCTGCCTTAGGGATGTAAGGCCTGCTAGAGGGGTGACTTATCTATGCCATAGGCAGTGTGAGGTTGGCATGTCATCCTGAGGGGAGTGCCATGTCGACTTAGTCATTTTCTCCCCACCAGCACACACAAGCTGGCAAGCAGTGTGTCTGTGCTGAGTGAGGGGTCCCCAGGGTGGCATAAGACATGCTGCAGCCCTTAGAGACCTTCCCTGGCATCAGGGCCCTTGGTACCAGGGGTACCAGTTACAAGGGACTTACCTGGATGCCAGGGTGTGCCAATTGTGGAAACAAAGGTACAGGTTAGGGAAAGAACACTGGTGCTGGGGCCTGGTTAGAAGGCCTCAGCACACTTTCAAATCATAATTTGCCATCAGCAAAGGCAAAATGTCAGGGGGTAACCATGCAAAGGAGGCATTTCCTTACAGTCAAGAAATATGGAAGGAGGATTGTCACACTAACTGGGGTGCCCAGCAGCATAGTATGGGAGATGTTATTGGTGCAAAGAGTACCATCTTGTGAGATATCTAGGGTATTCAAAATGTGCTGTATATGTTGTAGACCATATAGGATAGCGCTATGCAGATTTTCCCAGAGAGGACAGCATGCAGGAAGGGGTAGAGTTGTTGGTATCATGGGGTCAATACAGTTGAAGTGAGAATTGATTAACTTGGAGAAAGTATACTTACTGGGCGTGTGGTAATATTCTTGAAAATACCCATCTGAAGTAAAGTATAGCTGATATGGTGACTCATCCATGCATAGCTACAAAGATTTTTCTCAGTAGTCAGCTTCCAGAGCGGACTGCCAAAGGGTAACACGCAGTAGCTACTTGTTAAAAGAGAATCATTCAAAGGGTCTGTGGGGATACTCTGCTAGCTGAAGACATTCCGGGTTTCAGATACTAGGTTTTGCCAGAGTCAACAGAGTTGTTGGCTGATGGAAGTTCGGTCACTTATAATTCTGTTTGGCTCAAATGGAGTGCTATACTTTGGCGAGTCTTTGAAAGGAGGCCTTTGCCAAAAAAAAAAAAACATTTGTTGCTTGGTTATTTCATGAAATTTTAGTAAGTTGGTTTCCATTATAGTATGTGGTCATGCAAACAGACCATGCATCTCCCTAATGGAAATAGACTAATTCTTCAATTCACATTAGTGACTGACGTGAGCGGTCTTGCAGAAAGTCATGTGTGGTCTTCAGCCAACAATATCAGAGAGACCAGCCTTGAGTGGATAACCTACTAAACAGTAGACGACAACCGCAGTGTGGCTGCCCAATAAAGAGCTGTCAAGGGTAAGATCAAGCTGCCAGTTCCATTGAGAGCAGTAGGCAAAAAGCATTTCCTCTTTTGTGCTTGTGGTCCAGTGATGAGAAGGGGAGATGTGGTCTGGCGGCTAATGTTTCCAACTCGGGGACCTGGATTCTAATCCTCCCTTTAATATTTGACTGGAAATAGAGAGATCTGGGCAAATTGTAGGGCTTGTACATGAAAACGGTATGGGGAGAATATGGAAGGTAAATGCAGCTTAGGGCCCTACATTTGGTAGAATGGAACTATGGAAGGAGGTGGTTCTCTGTCGGTGTATATATATATATATATATATATATATATATATATATATATATATATATACATATACACACACACACAATAAATCTAGTCACACTTGCAAATCCAGGAGACAGCACAAATTGTTTGCACTTTAATATGATGAATTAAAAATCCCCTTTTTTTTAAGCAAAGTGTGAGGTACTACAAGCAGACTGGCCTATGCGTTTTGGTAAAAGCCTTCAACTGGGCTATGTTATATATATATATATATATATATATATATATATATATATATATATCAAGAAACGCAGCAAACCACCTCCTTCCATAGCTCTATTCTATATAACGGAGAGAGAGCGCAACAGAAATGTGCTGCATTATGTTGCCATTGAGCAAGTAAGGATTTAACCGAGAGGAGGTAATAGAGCCCTTACACGCAGGAAAAAGGGCTAAAGCTATATTGTTGTTCTGAAAACAAAAAACCTAAAAGGACTTAACAGCAAAAAACTTAGAATTCATGTGATTAGGGAGGATATTTATGGACTGCATGTTTTGTAATAATGTCTCCTTTCTTTCCTCAGGAGGGATGAAGACAGTACTTTGATTATGAGAATTCTTATTTCACGTTTTGTTTAGGAAGGAGGGGAAGGGTATTTTGTTGAGGAAGCCGAGAGTGGTGTAGTCGTCTAATATACAACCCCTCAACCTTTTTTCTCCAACAGGAAACAGGACTTCTTTCACAGCTATTGAGAGATGGAGGTCAAATTATGACCGATGAATGTGAATTAGTAACAACATTATGTGATGGAGGGAATAATATACATGGGATTATATTGGTTACATGAAATTGACCACTAGGGCTTAATTCGGTTGGAACTCTTAATATAGGTAGTGTTATTAATTTAAATTGTGAATTCGAGATTTTGCTTGGTCATCACATATTTGGAATACACAAGATGTGAAGGGGCACTTTTGTGCTTCCCATGTTAATTCCCGTAGGACCTTTAGACACGACTACAGCCCAAACCACTGGACGGGATTACACCAAATTTGGCAGGAAGCTAGCTTTCTGTACACAGATTAGCAAATTTATACCAAATAAGCAAAAGCATAAACAGTTTTGGAGATATTAAAGCGAAAATACATTTGAATGTCTAGGGCCGCAGGACTTCACGAATAATGACGAGCTCATGCAGGGAAATGTCAGCTGATTGGCTGCTAGTACTCCAACCAGGAACTGCTGGCAGCCATCTTGAGACTCTGCTTCAACCAAGTCCCTAAAAAAAGGTGTAAACATAGAAAGGGGGCCAGGGTAAAGACACCCCGACCCCTTAGCTCTGCAGGGACCCCACCAGGGTGAAAAGTTTTTTTTTTTTTTTTAATGTTTGCTGCGCACGTTTGGTGAATATAGGGGTTGGCCTGTGGCCAACCCTGCTTCGCACGGCCGAAGGCTGTGTGCAGCATGGGGTGGGATTGGCTGCGGGCCCTGCAGCCAAGTCCTGCTGCGGGCAGCTGAAGGCCATGTGCAGCACGGATGTTGAGTTGTTTTAGTTGTTGGCTGCAGGGCGGACACCGGCCATGCGTGGTGGTGGTTGGATTAAGATAGGAATGAAAATTACTTTAAGATAAAAAATGTAGCAATTCAATGAAAATAAGCTATAACTTGCGCTCTCGCCATACCCTGCTAATTAAGCCAGATATTACAGCAGTCATGACAACTTCCATAACGTCCTTAAAAGAATAAATGAAACATTAACCGTCACATTTTTGAAGAAAAAGCGGTGCATGGTGAGGGTGTGAGTTATAGTTAGCTTAGGATGCAAGTTTTAGTTACTTGCAATAACTAATTATAACTGCTGAATTTCTATGTTTTTGTACGAGTAGATTCAGAACCTAACTATAAGTTCCATGTAACCTTTGTTTTTTCTGCGAATATATAAAAAACACACATCCTACTGAAGTCGCCAGTAGGTAGTTATAGTTAGGACCTATTTTCTATAGGAGAAGCATTTTTTGTTTTGCCAGTAACTTTGGTGCCGTTCGACGAATCTTCACCAAACTATTAAAACTAGTATGACAGCCAGTTCAGCTGCTGTGTTGAAAGTTTCAGGGCAATTCATTAGCTGGGAGCTGAGAAAAAGGGGGTCCCAAAACACCACTTCTCCCATGCAATTTCCACAGGGATTTTTAGACACGACTACAGCCCAACACGCAAGATGTAATTTCACCAAATTTGACAGAAAGGTGGCTTTTGTTCCAGGAAGCGCCCTTTTTGTGATTTGGTGTAAATCCATTCAGTAGTTTTTTAGATATTAAAAGAAATCTATAGATATCTAGGGATGCTGATCCTCCGCGGATCCAACAGTCCCCGTGCTCGGATTTGATGCCAATACTTCAACCAGGAAGTGTTCGTAGCCATTTTGGGACTTTGACTCAGCGGGGTCTCAAAAATAAAGTTATAAAAAACACCAGGGCAAAAAAGCACTTTAAAGTTTTTGCGGTGAAATTCAAAACAGTTTCCCGCACTTATTTAAACCTAAGCCCCTGGGTGTGCCAGGTCCCAGGGCACGCGGGATACAACTAAAAGGAGGTGGCTGCGCAGGCCCCCCTCCTCATGGCTCCTAAGAGCCCTGGGGACCACCACCTCCCTGGTGCTTTGAAAGCAAATTGGAGGGGGCCACTAGGGCCCGAGGACCATCACCTCCCCAGGGCCAGAAACAGAAACTATAGGAACAGGGGGGGCTGCCCCCCTTCCGGGTCATTTTTTGGCCGCATGGATCACCACCACCCTAAGGCTGTCCCTAAAGTAAAAAGGAGGGGGGCCATGCAGCCTCCCCTCAAGGAGCCACTAATGGCCCTGGGAATCACCACCCACCAGGGCTGACACCCTCTCCCGAGGTGCCTACCTTCAGGAGACAGTCATTTGATGTCACTTGGCAGGAGCTTTGACACCACCCGCCAAGCAAGAGCACACCAAGTCCACTGTCAGTGGGCAAGAGGAGGAAAACTGCTCACGCACGCTGGGAGTGGATTTTTCATCTGATTTCCTGCCCACTGTCAATCGGGCAAGAAAACAGATGAAAGGATTGCTCCAGCGTGCAGGTATCAGCATTTATAGCTGCTCCCTGCGCGTGGGAGCAATGCTGGCAGGGACCACAGGGGCATTGATGCTCTGCCCGTGGTCCATAAGAGGTCACAATGAATTAGAAGCCTGCTCGTTTGGTTCCGCTACATATACGTTAGTGGTGTCCCACCTTTTTCCAGGATGGGAGACAGCTTACCAAAAGGCCTGCTCTGTATGTTTCCTGCTGATTTTGGAGATGCGTTGTTAATGCAGAGAAATATGAGCCCGTCTCCACCAAACAAAGAAGCAATTTCTTACGAGGAAGTACCCTTATTTGGTGGAGATTCAACTTTTTGTAGTCTTGTCCACTTCTCTACATGAGGATGTTTGTTATTACATAGTTCAGTCTGAGTTTACACACAAAATACCATAGAAATTCAGCTGTTATAGTTATCTCAAGTAATTGTAACTCGTACCCTAAGGCAACTATGACCCACACCCTCACCATGCACAGCTAGTTACCCCCCATATTACATCATTCATGATATCTTCTATGGCATCATTGATACTACCACTAAAACATTTTCAATAAAATTATTGATGAGAAAACTGAGCATGGCGAGAGTGCGAGTTATAGTTACCTTAAGGCATAAGTTGTGGATACTTGAAATACTGCTAACTGTAACAGCTGAACTTCTATGGTTTTATGCATGTAAATTCAGAACCTGACTATAACATTCCTGTAACCTTAGTTTTTTTTTCAGTGGGTGTGTGTATATATATATATATATATATATATATATATATAGAGAGAGCTTTCAGTCAAACACTCCCATGTGACCCTGCGTGCGTTTTTTACACTGGCAATAAGCACAAAGTTTAGAGGATTTCTGCAATTCGAAGCAAAAACAGTGCACATGTAGAGCATGCTAGTTAAACAGTCATCATTTTGAATCAATCGCTGTTGTAGTAAAGTGGGGAGAGGATGTGGCATAGCGACCAGATCTGCTGACTTTGGAGCTGTGGAACCAGATTAGAGTCTCAGCGCTGACTCAACATCCTGTGATTTTGGGCAAATCACTTAATCTCCCTGTGCGTACCAGAAATTAATGGGTCCTTGTGTAACTTAACTGATGCTCGTGTAAAGTGTTCCAAAACCTTCTGGTCAAGTTTGCGCTCTATAAAACTGCGCCAAAAAAGTGCACTAGTGCAATGTCTGCAGAATGTGCTCCGGTGGTGAAGCAGCTATCTGGAAAAGTGCACAGAACCTACAGTCAGTTAAAGATGTGTACCAGTGCACTCTGATTGCAGAGAGGGATGGCAAGACAAGAAAACAAAAACTGCAAAAGGAGGACTAATCATGGTACTTGTACAGGATAGTTGTGTTCTTCGTTGGCAATTCTCTCAAGATAGGTTTCAGAATACAACAGTGCTTTAAAGTCTGAGGAAATTACGCTTACTGGTCTAGGAACACAGATAATTGAGATCATATCTCTGCTTTGTTTGAGACAATGGTTACTATATTGTGTGGGTTTACGCTTGTTTTGTATTGGTGCTGACAATATAGCTGCTTTCATAATTTCTTTGCTGTGGCTTGAGGGATACCACCTCCTGCATTTTTATTACAAGATGTAGCTGAAATTTCCATGGATTGACTGGCACAATGTTTTGATGATTATGTAGAGGTTTGAACTTTGTACGTATTTGAATATGCCAAAAAATTGTCAGATTATTGTAAAAGCGGTCCGTTACAAGCTTGGTTCAAGAGACTAGCATGAAAGTGAATCAATTGGGAACACATTGCTGCACTGAGCTATTTATCCGTAATGTGCAATTCTAAGCACAAACTACTTGCAGCTTTCAAAAGATCAAATTTTAATTAAGGCACAAAACGAAAAAGCTCAGAAATGTCTATAGGTATTTGTTCATGAGTGTTTGGCCTGGAAGGGAACTCAAACATCAGAGGGGTACACCGAACACAAAATAAACGTTAGGCTTCAGCTTCAATTGGGCAAATATTCACTAATAAAAGAGAATAGATTCTTTGGTGGTCCCCATTCTATTAGTTTAATCATAATTTGCTTTAGCCATGTTTTTCTGCTCATGCTAGCAAATGTCTAAAGAAGCCTTCTCCAACGAATAGCTCATGAGCTTACTGGTAGCTCTTCAGCTTCCTTTAAGTAGAACTTCTGTGTGCAATCACGCCTACTAGGTTACAAGCTTTTTCTTTGTTGAATGAATATGCGCACACACACAAAAACGTGTGTATTTAAAGATGGAAGTTTGTGCTTTCATAACTCATAAGTTGATGAAAGTTTTTTGAATTTCCAAAATACATTTAAAGCTGATATTTGAGAGAGAACTCATGCTGCCTTGGGGAGACTTATTACAGATATTAAGCTTTTACCAGAGGCACTGCAGCTATGGTCGTGTAGCACTATGCATGTAGACTCATTCCATGCTTTTTTTAAAACATTTTTTACATTACTTCTGACAACCATTCCTTATACAGTGGATCACCGCTGTTGAACTTGAATATCATGATACTAATGTAATTGTGGACCTCAGAAACCTTTACTGACACAATTCTCCTTTATTTTTATATGACTTTGTACATAACACCACATGCTTGAGCACTGCGCCATCTGCACATCATCACTTAAAGTTCAGCACTTTATGATTCAATAAAAAATATATTTCTATGAGAAGGCAAGAGAAGACTTTGATTATTTTAAGCACATTGGATATATGGTTTCCTATATTCATGAATGAGCATGCAAATGAAACACTCCAATACCAGGGATTGTTCCAAATAATAAACTAAGAATGAAGTTGGATGGGGCCCTTTGTTATGTATATTATGAATACTCTGGCCTAGTGGGTTAACAGGTTGTCCTTGTTCACATATTAGGTGAGAACTGTGCCATTCATATCAGTAGTGGTAAATAATTCAAGGCGTGCAGAGTAGAGTCCAAACCTGTTCAAGTGCCTGGCGGTCCTTGCAAGCAACTAGCGATATATGTTTTTGGGTGGGTGTGGTTTTACCTCCAAGAAGCATTTAGTATTGTGTTAGAGGACTGTTTTATGAAATTGTCAGAGATCGGGCTAGTGGCAAGAGTGGCATCAGATAACATTATCAAATTCTTGAGCAATATCTTTGCTAGAGAATGTTTGCTGGAATGTGTTGTCTCAGACAATGGGTGTCTGTTGGACGAGTTTTTGCTTCAAGTGACTCAATCAATATATATATTAGTTGTTCAGGCACTTGTTATTCAGGCACAATTGTTGTTTAGATAGTAGTTGTTCAGTACTTAGTTGTAGAGACTTTAGTTGTTTAGCAGTTGTGGTTTAGACTATGGTTGTTTAGGACCTACTTGTTCTGTCACATATTCCTCCTGAGTGGATGCTGCTCATGATGGTGTGGGTCTCATCTGTGGTGAGTGTGGTCCAGCGGAGTAGAATCTGTGGTGGTTCAATGGGATGGACCTGGGGGTTGTTGAAGGACTAGGAGGGTCTTTGGGCCTGAAGCGGTTGTGAATCTTTTTGATTTTTATAGTGGAAGTAGTTGGCAAGCCTGTCACAGAGGTCGAGATGGAGGGATACTTGCGGTTTCTGCTTGGGGGTTGGCAAACTCTTTGACCACGGTGAAGAACTTTTTGGTGTTGAGTGGTGGGCTGATGCAGTCCTGCAAGGTGGCTTCCCTGGAGACTCTGGTGAGGTTGTGGTGGGATTTGGTGGCCGCTTTGAAAGCCTCGAAGTCGTCTGGGGACTTGCTGTTCCTCTATCTTTTCTCTAGCGGTCTACAGGTGCACCTGGAGTGTGGGGGAGAACCAGCTGGCCTTCTTATGGTGGTGTTTGGTTGAAGTCTTACCGAGAGGTGCTAAGCTGTACAGGTAGTACTTTGATCAGTAATTGTTCACAAACTGAATCAGTAGAATCCCTTCACTCCATCCTGAAACCAATGTACTGGTGGGGAGATTTAATAGGATAAAAGACACTAGGCAGTTAGCACATTGTAATGATGCAAGTTGAAGAGGTCTATTCAAGTGATGCTGTTGTCTTACCGAACCACCAGTCATCTTAGACCAGGGGGATGCTGGCTGTTTCCGTTGTTGTGTGGTTAAGTGTCAGAGTCAAAGCGGTATCCTTGGTGGTTAATAAACAGAGTTCAACAAACTGTGGATCGCCTCACCATTCATGAGAGGATGGGGTGTACTAGGGTAGAATGCTCTAGTACTTTAACCCCTTGGGTGCCCGGTACAAGCTGGTCTCTTCCTCGGCTACGGTCACCATGTGCCTAGGATGAGACCAGCTTGGCCTGCACCCGGCAGCGAGAAATCACTTCCCCTTCCACTCCGACTCCGACCCCCTCAGTGACGTCTGATGATGTCAGCGCACCGCTGACCTCATCAAAGGTCACCTCCCAGCTATGCATTTCTCTACCGACCGGGAGGTGGGGGCGGGAGAGGCATCAAAGGAAATGAAAGGCCTTTCCTTTCCTTTAATGTCTATCTCAGCATTTCTGCTGCCCGATTGCGAAGCGATCGGGCAGCAGAAATGTCAACTACACACCATGGGGTTTATTTTATATTTGTGAATAAAGGGAATCGCCACTTGGGCAAAGGTCACTCCCTAGGGGGGCAATTTTTGAAAGGCCTTTACTGCCCCTCCCCCCCCCCCGGGGGGGGGGCAGATCGGCCTACTGTAATTATTCTATTTTTATTAGGTCAATCTGCCCCCAACGAGGGCAGAAACCACTAGACACCAGGGATTTATTTTTGATAATTTCTCTATAGGGGAGCGACCCCTTAGGCAAGGGTCACTAGACTGGCGAGCGGTCTATTTTTGGAAGGGCCAAAAGCCCAGCTGAGACCAGGGAAGAATTTATTTAAAAAAATAAATAAATAAAAAAAAAAAGGAGGGTGGGAGTATGGCTATACCCCTATCCCATATAAATAGGGGCAAAGTTGTTCTGCCCACCGGTGGGCAGATGGGGCAATTACCCCCAATTCACTCCCGGGGGGAGCAGAAAACCTACCAGATGCCAGGAAAAAAAAAAAAATAGTGGGGTGGTGGCTACCAACCAGTATGGGCATGGTTATGCCCCCGCCCAAACTGCAGGGGGTAACAATATATCAGCTCTCCCCTCACACTATAACATCTTATCCCACGGCAAGCAAGAGGACATTTGATTATTTTGGGTTTTGGTTTTACATTTGGGCCATAAGAGCTTGTCTAACTGTCAAAATCGTCCCACTTGGAATGGTGAGGGCTGCACTTTTTGGACTTTGGGACGCTGCCATGTAGAAAAACCTACAAGACCTAGACACATCTGAAAACTGAACATCTGAGTGAGTCCAGGGTGGTGTGCTTCACATGCACCCGCACCATTTTCTGACACAAAATGCCCTGCAAACCTCCAACTTTGCTGGAAGTCGCACATTTTTCCCACATGTTTGTGATGGAACCTTCCGGAATCTGCAGGAATCCACAAACTTCCTACCACCCAGCATTGTCGCATCTATACCGATAAAAAAATCTGCCCCACTTTTCAGCCTAAAAACATTTTTTTTTTTTTTTTCAAACTGCCCTTTTGGACCCGCTTTGGTTCTCCCTCAATTTCGACATGTTTTTGGCTCTTCCCTGTCACAGGCACTTGGGCCCACCTACACAAGTGAGGTATCATTTTTAGCGGGAGACTGAGGGGAACGTTGGGTAGTTGGAAATGTATTCTGGTGTGATGATCTCACACAGAAATGTGGGACATTTTTATTTTTTAGCTAAATTTGAGGTTTGCTGACGATTCTGGGTAAGAAAACACGGGGAGATCCACGCAAGTCACACCTCCCTGGACTCCCTGGGGTGTCTAGTTTTCAGAAATGTTTGGGTTTGGCAGGTTTCCCTATTTGGCTGCTGAGCCCAGGACCAAAAACGCAGGTTGTGTTTTGGGACATTTCCTGTCACGGGCACTAAACCTACCAATACTAGTGAGGTATCATTTTTATCGTGAGGCTTTGGGGAACACTGGGTGGAAGGAAATTTGTGGCTCCTCTTAGATTCCAGAACTTTCCATCACCGAAATGTGAGGAAAACGTTTTTTTTTGCCAAATTGAGGTTTCCAAAAGATTCTAGGTAACAGAACCTGGTGAGAGCCCCACAAGTCACCCCATCTTGGACTCCCTTAGGTGTCTAGTTTTCAGAAATGCACAAGTTTGGTAGGTTTCCCTTGGTGCCAGCTGAGCTAGAGATCAAAATCCACAGCTAGGCACTTTCCAAAAAACACGTCAGTTTTCAATGTAAAAATGTGATGTGTCCATGTTGCGTTTCCCGTCGCGCACATTAGGCCTACCCACACAAGTGAGGTACCATTTTTATTGAGAGATTGGAGGAATGTACAAAAGCAGAACAAGTGTTATTGCCCCTTGTCTTTCTCTACATGTTTTCCCTTCCAAATGTAAGACCAGGTGTAAAAATGATTTTGAGAAATGCCCTGTTATTCACATGCTAGTATGGGCACCCCGGAATTCAGAGATGTGCAAATAACCACTGCTCCTCAACACCTTATCTTGTGCCCATTTTGGAAATACAAAGGTTTCCTTCATACCTATTTTTCACTCTTTATATTTCACCAAATGAATTGCTGTATACCAGGTATACAATGAAAAATGATTGCAAGGTGCAGCTTCTTTATTGGCTCTGGGTACCTAGGGTTCTTGATGAACCTACAAGCCCCGCAATCAGAAGAGTCTAGCAGACATTACAGTATATTACTTTTGAAAATATGACATTGCAGGAAAAAGTTACAGAGTAAAACGTGAAGACAAAATGGCTGCTTTTTTTACCTCAATTGCAATATCTTTTTACTTCAGGTGTTATTTTCTATAGGTAAACCTTGTAGGATCTACACAAATGACCCCTTCGTTAATTCCTGGTTTTGTCTACTTTTCAGAAATGTTTACCTTTCCGGGATCCAGCATTGGTTTCATACCCATTTCTGTCACTGACTGGAAGGAGACTAAAAGCACAAAAATGTGTAAAAATTGGGTATGTCCCAGTAAAATGCCAAAATTTTGTTGAAAAATTTGGTTTTCTTAATCAAGTATGCCTGTTAAAGAAAGCTGGGAAAATGGCAATTTTAGCACTGCAAACTGTTGATGCCATTTTCAGGAGAAAAAAACGAACAACAAAAAAAAAAAAACACGAGCCATCTTCTGGAGCCCTTTCCCCTTTTTTTTTTTTTGTTTAAACGAAATTATCGCTGTATTTTGGTTAATTGCTTCGTCTCTTCCAGGGGAACCCACAAACTCTGGGTACCTCTAGAATCCCTAGGATGTTGATAAAAAGGATGCAAACTTGGCATGGGTAGCTTATGTGGACAAAAAGTTATGAGTACCTAAGCGCGAACTGACCCAAATAGCCAAAAAAAGGCCTGGCACCTGAAGGGGAAAAGGCCTGGCAGCGAAGGGGTGAATGTTTTCTCATTGTGGGCCGGTATTGGTTTGGTTTTAAACTTTATCAAGAACCCCGATTTAATATTTGAAATATTTGGAATGAGCAATATATTTTCTTTTGTTATTATTATTTTGAAAAAAGTAAGTGTTTTCTTTGTAAAAGAAATTATTGTAGTTGGCACGCCACATTATTCATGTTTGCTACTTGAATGCTACTGCTGGATTTGTATGCCAGCATAAATAGGAATATACGATAAGTGGCTCCTTCAGGAACACATTGTTCTCTCCGAGAATTAAGACCCAGTTTCCTGGGGGAATATTGGGTCGCCCTACCTAATTTAATGCTAGGGTTGAATTCAGCATCAAACGGATCGAGCTGAAGGTAGACTATCCAAGGTGAATATTTGTGTTAGTTGGTCCATGTCAATATGCAGAGTAATTCGGGTACAGTTAAACATATGTGGTCAAAGCCTCAGGAAGTAGTGCAGGTATTCTGGAGGGCAGTAAGATTAAAATTGGGCACGTGATGGAATTCGGGAAGTCTTGCCGTTTCAGAAGTGAACATTTGGTCAAGATCAGTGTGGGGGACGCAGTAGCAAAGTGTTTTTGGATAACAAAGTTCCTTTTGGGAGATTGCTTCCAGGAACGAAGTGGGCTGGGGGTGATGATCTGCTTCAGAGAAGAGGGTCTAGTCACAGTGAAAGAGTTGGTGGAGAAGTGGTTTTTGCCGACATTCGATGCTGTAGTACTCAGAAAACCAACGTTCCTAAGAAACACTACAATTTTGTGACTAAGCTGGCCGTTCAGATCCATAAGATTTCCATGCCGTATGTTTGTGATTTCTGCAATGTGGTGCTCGTTGGTGACCTTTGAACTTAGTTTCATCCAGGAGCGTAGCTTCGGGTGGCTGGGGGTGGGGCGTGTAGGGTGTTACACCTCGCGATAAATGTATTTTCTCAAATAATTTGGTACAGGTGCTTTTAGTCGGGTATGGGGACGTGTCTGTCGAATTCCACCGGGAATTTTTACATACACAGACAGGAAGGCACAAACACTCTCTACCGCTCGAAAATGTTAGTTACTTCACAAAATATTGTTTTTGCCCTCACTTAGTACTTCTGCCAATCTGCATTCATCTACCTTTTCACAGCCTGTTAGGCCCCCTCTCAAGCACTCTGCTTGTTGTGTAATGTATTTTAACATTATTATGTCATCCTGATTGTTGGAAAATCTGAAGCTCAACCTCCCCCCCCAAATCTTACTGACAAACTACGCCCCAGGTGTCAGCTATGAGTAGTTTTGCATGGTGTTGGGGGGCCGGCAATGGTTTAATAGGTGGAGCAGACTTTGGTGTTTTTTGTGTTTGGACAAGACAAGAGATGTGAGGTAAATTGTAGGACTGGAAAGTGGAACCACCTGGGAAAATGTGCTAGGTGAAGAGATTCTGGGTTTCCTGAGAAGTGGTTGACTCAGTGGAAGGAGGTCCTGCGGTTTGCTCCATTTACGTGCATTAAGCTTTCAATAAAATACTCAGCTGTGAACCTTCCTGGGCACATAATTATAAACATTAAACTTAAAAAAACAAAGTGTAATTCTGTAATAAAAAGAGAGGATTTACATGATCTCAAATTGCTTTCCAGTCCCCACTCCCCTGCTCTCTAGTTCGGATTGAGCTATGGAAATAGAGAGACATGTGTAGACATACAATGGTCACGGAAATCACTGTAGCGCTCTGCAGTTTAACCTGGTACCAGAAATGGAGATCGGGGATAAAACATGTAGCCATATGGCCACGGTCTGAGGGACAACCAGGTGCCTTTGGTTACTTTGCTAGCAGCCTTGGCACCATTTCAAATAGTTAATCGTGAGTGGTGCTGGAATATCCACTAATCTGCAGGTGCCACAAAGGGTGAGTAGTAGATCTTCCAGTAGCCCTTGGTAAGTTTAGTATATTCCAATTGTTACAGCAGGAGGTGGTCAAATCCTCGGTATACTTGGAAAAGAACAGTTCTTAGCATCCCTCAAGAACACGATCGACCCCAGAGCACCCTCATCGAGAGCAGTAGAATACTTAAGACACCGGGAACAGTGTTATAGATTCCAAGCAGCCCCACAGGAAAGTGGTACACACTGGAGTATTTGCTGGGGAGAGTGGTATACATTTTCAGTAGTCGCAGGAGGAGAGGTAAAATACCCAGAGCCTGGTAACCTGCCTTGTGCAAGGTGCCAACACCTGCCGGGCATGACAAGTGTTGGAAGGAGGGTGGTAGGTCAGTTTGTACTTTTGGCTGCCTTGTGAATATTAAATGGACAGACCAAGCACTTTGTAGAAAATACTTTATTGAAATCTGTAAATTAATTTATCCTTCGATTTACAGGCGAGGACCAGGTTCCCTGCCCACAATGCATCAAGGATTCCCTCCATTATTCCCAACTCAAGAGCACATTGCAGCATTTCCCACCCTACATCACACACTACAACATTCCAAGATCAAGAGAACACCACCCAACATTCATATTTGGAGAATACAATCTGACATTTCCAGCTCGAGGGCAATATGCATTCCCAAATCATGCACACACTCACTTCGATATTCCGTTTTCTACTGCATTCAATGGGATACCAAACTCAAGGCCCCAATCAACATTCAAAAATTAAGTGCATCCCCATACACTCGTGAAGCAAACGTATACTCAAACACACCTATCCCAAGACGATTGACGAGAGTGTCAGCTGCGTGAACCAGCACTCAGAGAAGAGACTAATTCCAAACCCTGTGCACCCTAGATTCTGGGGCCTAATGCTTTAGGCTCTTGGAAGAAAAACAGTGCAGGTCTATCCAGTACTCTGGTTCGGCTTACACACGTTTTCACCTAGGCCTCACCTCCTACCCTCGATTCCAACCAATGGGTGGGCAACAGTCCCTCGTCACGTGTGACATCACAACATTTCCCTCACGTGACACCGTTGCGGCATTAAAATATCACAGAAGGAGCCAAGTTAAGGATGGAGATCAAACTAATGAGGTGGCGCGAGAGGGTACAGATAGGCCTTGTGTTCAGGGAAGCGTAGACAATGTTGAAAAACAAATATTTAATTTTTCATAAATATCAAAGATGCAATAAATAGAAAAAATATGTAACCATCTAAAGAATCCAATCCAGATTTATACAGTCTGTGCCAAACATAGGAAATAAAGTGCACATCTGGGCAATAACATGGCTCGACAAGCGCTATACTGGAACTTTGTAAAACAACATAAAACGTATTCGGTGTTACAAGAACACGGCATGTGCCTACTCTGATTTTTCACGAATGGTTCTGATTTAATGGAAAGAATGTTTAAAAAACAGATGAATCTGCAGATGCGAGATGATCTATAGGGACAGCTGCGGGTTTCAGGAAAGGCTGAAGACTAGAGAGTCCGGTACGGCCCTGTTAGAGTCAGCCGCGGGTCACGCTTCCACATATATTAAAGAAATTCAAAAACATTTCCACAGTAGCAGGAGGGCCCTACACCTTGGTAAAGCCACTGACCACGTCATTGAGTGCTTGTGCTAAATTATCAAGCCTCTCTGCTGGATAACCACGCTCCGATTAGGCCTGGGTGTTATTTGGGGACGGCCCAATCTGCCACCGAAGGAGCAGATGAAATCAGGTTGTGGAGAGCGCCCCTTTAGGAGCCTCTGAAGGATGCGACTCAAGGTTCTTAGGTCTCTCCCTCCTTAAGACATATGCTCTAGGTCAGTCCGATTGCAAATGTGACATGTTGGAAACCTAGACACCATGACAGAGCAGCGAGAGAGAAGCAACGACGACCATACATTGTGCGAGGGCCCCCGAAGGACTGTGACCAGAGGCTCCATTAAGAAGCGCTCCTACGGGGACTCACTGGCCACAGTGGGTTCTACGTTGAAGCTTGAGCAGCACAATACAAGTAACAGTGTTTGTAGCAACTGTTCAAAAACCCTTTACAACTCTCACAGTTTAATGAGGGACGCCGGGGGCTCAGCAATGACCTTCATCATCTTGCTCAGGAAAAGCAAGAAGATGCGAAAAGCTGTGATGATCTGAGCCTTTAGTCTCAAAAGGTTATGCAGTGGTACAAGATCTCAAGGGGGCTCTTATGAGGTCCTTGAAGCAGTCTGGGCTCCAAGAGGAAGGGGGAATTTTGAGCAAGCTTGGATCCCGAAGGAATGTTTAAGTGGCTGTCTGCCTTATAAAAGGTGAGAACATCCTGGGGGTGGTCATGGGGTTTCAGGGTCTCCTATGAGTGGCCACCACTCTTGCCCTCAGTGGTAAGAGTGGTGGGCGCCTCAGAGTTCTATTGTGTAGGCTCTTCATGGCCAGTCAGCCTCCGTTGTCTTCTAGCCAGGTTCCACTGTGCACTTCTGAGTGGGTTCCTCATAGGACAGATAGGTCGTGGCACGACTTGGATCGCTGTTTGAAGAACTTGCTGTTCTTAGCCACCAGGTTCTGCAGGAAACGCTTTGCTTTTTTGGTCAAACTCTCGCGTCGACCTTCTTGAAGTGCTGGAGGTAGCGGGTAGGGGCCCCGGCCTTCCCCTTCTTCTCGGGTCTCACCCCGGCGCAGTCGGATCTGTCGTACCACACCCTCAAACAGCTCACGCGTGTTGTGGTCCAGCGCTGCGGATGTCTCCACATACTTGCAGTTCAGCATCACAGCCACACTTCGCCCCTCTGAGGATAGAAAGAAAAGTGAGGTGCACGTGAAACAGGGGGGAGACACAAGAGACGCACATTAAAGACAGATAAGCAGGCAAGAAGGTATCTATATATAAAAAAAAAAAAAAAAAAAAAAAAAAAGAGGAGGGCAATCGAGGAAAGTTTATGCAACAAAGGTGTGCAAGAGGCACATGGGTGAAAGAAATGCAAAAGACGTGAGTAATGGCGAGGGAAAGTGCTATAAAGTAAAGTTGAAAGGAGACTAGGAGAGGAAAGTCTGTGCAAGAATGGCGAGTGCAACAGCTGGTGGTGTGTAAAAGAGGGAAGTGTGCACGAGAATTGAGAGCAGATATTTGTATTGTGCTCTTAGGTTGAGACCACAAAAACACACCTCAGATTACAACTTAATGTGAATGAAGGTTTTTTTCCCGCTCCTGGGCCCACGACTGATAACATCGTGAGATGGTGATCTGGTCCAAGATAGTGGATGAGCACCTCTCAGTGGTGAAGTGTGAAGGTCAACACAACTTTAGCTCAACAGGTTGAGAGTGCGGTGGAAAACATCTTTTCCATCTTCTCTCAACTTTAAAGATTATCTTCACAACCCCAGCCTGCACATATGGGATGTGTTTACAGTACCAATGAAACTCAAAGGCTGCTTCAAGGTGCGCCATATCCCCTCACCTAGGAATATACAGACTCATTTAACATTTGGCCTCAGTCATCAAACTAACTATACATACTCCTAACACTGCGCTGAACGTGGCTGCATAATTCAAGAAAGGAACAGTTACCAAAGTAATTGTTTACAAAATATACTGAAGTAATGACGTAAGAAAGAGCGAAGTGTATAGGGGTGAAGGGTATGGGGTTAGGGATGCAGAGTGAAGCGCTTCCAATACAGAGTTAATGCTATGTAGTTATGGTAATGGGCAGTGATTTGAAATTTAAGGTACAGGGATATGGAGTTAGGGGTGATGGGTATAGCATTAGAGACATGGGGTAAGAGGAATTAAGTGGTACAATCCTAAAAAATTGGAAAACAGAATTATGAGTTATTGGTCAGGATATAAGCATAAAGGGTATAAGTAGTGGTTCTTAAAGTGGGATCTGTAGATCCATTCAGAAGGTTCACAAAGGATTGAAAAATGAAGTATTAGGTTAATAAAGTAAACATACATAAAAAACAAAATGTCAAACTGAAAATGTGAATTAAGTTGAAACTGGGGGCTAAAAATTAAGTTGGCATGCTTAGCTTGATCAGATCGGTGGACTCCAATGAAGCACTACTATGAGCCGAATAAAAGATCACACATTACTAGTAATAAAGACAATTATATACTAGATTCTAGCACATAGCATTGCCGTGGACCTTAACCATATTTTGAAATGCTCCAACCTTTCCATTAAAATGAACATTTAGATTTTCATACTGAATTAAAATATTTCATACTTTCTGTATTTGTTTGATGTATACTTTTTTCTGTAGTTTGGTGTATTGTTTTGAGGTGTAAATCACATACATTGCTTAGACTGAGGGGGTTGGGAGGGCTGCGGACTTCCAATATTAATTCAGTCAGGGTTCACAGAAGTTAAAAAGGTGAAGGACCAGTGTCGTAGGTTTTAAGGGTATAGTGGTTAAAGATAGGGCGTTAGGGCTTTGGGGTACAGGTGTTCGGGGTAAGAGGTATATGTAGGTTATAGAGGTAAAGGATACATTGTTAGCTGAAGGGGACTGGGTATAAGACAGTGCTTAATTTGTGTTGGTGCTTTTCAGTGCTCAGCACTGGCATTTATTTCACATGGTAGCACTGCATGGTCTATATTTTAGAAGAACGCATCAGTGCAAAAGTTTAACTGTCTGATATACTTTTAAAAAAATGTGACAGTTAGGAGGTCTAGGCCATTCCTAAAGTTTAAGGGGACCTGGAATAGTTCAAAATGTCACACCTTTTGAAGTGTAAGCAGTAGTAGGTAACCGCTGACCCCAACTGCAGCAGACATCTGCAAAATACCTTGTGCCCCCACATTTATTTTATTTTTCACAAATTAAACGCTGGTGTGTGGTTTGGGGTACAGGGGTTAACGGTACAGACATTTAGTAATAGTGGTACGGTTCATAGTAAAGGGTTAACTATTACAAGTACACTTCTTTAACATCACCATTCGGAATGCGCTTAAGGTCTGTGATCATATTTTTTTTTTAGTCTATGTGTTCAAAACAAAATAAAAGTTAAGTGTTACTTTTCACTGTTACATGACAGGATTAAATTCAGTAGAGCACACTGACATTTTCGAAGTGCAGTCCTAAAAACAACTAATGTTATTTCTCAGTCAAAGAAAATGAACATGGTAAAACCCCAGACTTTAGGTTGCACCCTCCGAGAGAATACCAGCAGGGGTCAGGATGGGTATCAGAGCTTTCTTCACTTACATAGAAACTCTGCAGACAACACAAGTCCGGAATTTCCTGATTTCGTGCAATTATGCATATACAATTAAAACGTTCCACTTCCTTAGCAAGGACGCTATCAGCAGTTTATACATTAATATAAACAAAATGGCACCAAAAGCAACTAACATCACTCTCACTGGCTGATTTCACTTGGAAAGCAACGCTATCATGGATAGCTATCCATCTATTCTCGCCTATTTGATTCGTGATTTAACCATTTTCAATCAATCAATCAGTTATTTGTAAAGCGCAGCACTGTCAAACCTAGGGGTATCTGGGAGCTGAGGGTGCTGTGTCTACGTCCAACAGCCAGGACTTGATCCATTGCTATTCCTATTGAGCATTAACCAAAGTGTGTGCAAAAAATTATTTTGTATATAATATCCAATCAATGATGGTATTCATTTTACCTACCTCATGCACAGGAAATACTGAGTTGCAAGCTCCTCGTCTCACATAAATATCAGCAGTAAACATGTAAGTCTCTGAGCTATCCTACCAGCTCCATGGAGTGACACCAAAAATGTCTGAACCCTGCGACTTAAAATCCTGTGGCTAGAGACATACAACAAAATACCACCGACCGGATTCACACTATCCAATGAAGGTTTAGAAGTCTTGGCAAAGAAGTGCTGGTACTCTCCTTAATATGTTTGTCACCTTGTTGAGAAATATTGAAAATATCCCATTCAAATGAGTCGGATCTGCTGAGAGGCGCTTCCAATATCACATTAAAGGTTTAGTAACTCAAACGAGAAGCTGGTACTGTCCGATAAAAAGTAAGTTGGCCGTGCGCTGAAGAGCTCTGAAAATCTTTCGCAATTGTTTATCAACAAAACTAATATAATTCATACCTCCTTTGTTAATTGATCTATGGCATATATTGGCATCCTCTCTGATGGGGACTGTGGTAGTCTTTGTTCTTTAACTAGCTTTAGGCAAAACACTAACTATTCTCAGCTTGCTGAAAATCGTCTCCTTCAAGCTGGGTTCTCTCTAGGACCCTTGCCCAGTGCGAGTTACTAAACAGGCCAGTAACTGCATTGGTCACTTGGTTATGGAATTCTAGCATGCCCCTCCAAGTCGCACAGGTCTTTCAAGTCTTCGAAAAGGGCAATTTCCACATCTCTTCCACCCCAAAACATACCTGTGACTGATCCAGCTATTTTCTCTGATTATAGACCAATTTCACCATTGCCTTTTCCATACAAACTGTTGGTCTCAGCAGTGAAATGTCAATTGTCTAGTTGCCTAAAGATTCCCCCATTATTTGACTCTGAACAGGCAGGTTTTCATCCTTCCCAAGAAACAAGGTTAGTTCCGGTAGCGGCATCTGAAGACACCAGCATAACGTTTGACTCTGTGAACCTCACAGGGTTGGTCCTTCCGAGCCTCTCCGTGGTCAACAGTCTCCCACTTCACGCCAGATTTCAGGAATGTGGGAAGGAGACTCGGCTTTGGCTGGATTCATTCTTTTGTGACTGACAGAGAGCAAGCAGTTTCTATCTCAACATTTCATTAATCAGCTCCTTTTTGTGGTCCCACAGAGTTCCTTCCTTAGCCTGACACAGGGCAAAGGCCCTCACCCGAAGGGGGATGGAGGAGTCCGAGCAGAAACCCCGCTAAGGCCAGAGAGAAACCGCAGCAGGACGAGTATGGGCACGCAGAGTTGTGCCAAAGGAAGTGAAACCCCCTCCCCCTTTGTTGCTGCAGGGCAGAAAGTCAGCAGAGGAAGGACAGAGGGCCGCACACAAAAATGCGCAACACTTGGGCCAATAGGAGGCCATGTATTGATTTGAGTTTCAGCCTGCGCACCTCCAGGGCTCAGAGGGGTCATAAAAAGGGGCTGCCCTTGCCGGGACCAATTCTTTCTTTGGGCCAGCCGGGCAGCGAGCAGAAGGATTTATGGTAGGCCTGTCAACAATTATTTATGACCTGTAAGTCTCAAATGTCACAAGTGATTTATGACAGGTGCAAATGATGTATGGCCCCAATAAAGATCAACAAGGGCATTCATGCTATAAATCAATGTTAATAAACTGTGGCCAATGTTTTTCCAACCACATAAAGGCTACGTGTATCATTATATTGTTCTGGAGTAGGCCACATGCAAGGGTTGTATTAACATCTACATGGAGCCTCTGACCAAACTCACTAAAGGAGCAAAGTTTGGACCTCTTCTGTTAAGCTATGTACAGTTCATAGGTCCCACTGAGGAATCATTTTTTGCTCCTCAATACAAGTTCAGCCCCTGTGGTCTTCACTGCCAACTGCATGACTGATACGGTCTAAAGTGTAATGAAGATCAAACACAAATTCTTATTTTCGCAAATTCTTCCCCTTGGATCGAGAGCTAAACACTTCACCTGCTCCAGTCTTCAAGTTAGAAATCTTATTGTGATCTCAGATGATTCATTATCCTTTCGACCTCAGCGTGCCAAAGCCTCTTCATTCTGCTTTCTCGTTCAGACATGAAGAAATACTTTTCTTGAACTACCTCTTGAGGTTAGAATATGGTTCATGGCAGCAGTACCTTCATTGCATTAGGGCTATGAGAATGCAATTTACTTCAGACTCCCTAATTTCACTTTCCAGTACCTAAAGACCACTAACAAGTACTGGCAAAGCCAATAGGTCTCACCCACATGAGGCACAGGCTTTGTCATTTTTTTGCCATGTTGTACAGCATGGCTTAAAGTTCTAATAAAAACAAAACAAAAACCCATTATGATGCATCACATCATAGCGCTTTTTTTATTGCTAGCTGAGGGAGGTCAGAGGAAAGAACCGTGTGCTTTTTTTTTTTTTTTTTTTTTTTAATGGGGGGGCACGTGGGCAACACAGACAGCAACAAGGACAACTGGTGGGGCAAGCAACAACACAGTGGGTGGGGGCAAGCAACAACAGACAGTTGGGTGCTTCTAATGGACTGTTTAGCTATCAAGCATTTTGCATTTCCATATTGCACCAACCCGGAAAAAACACCAGCCTCTCCCTGTAAAGATAACCTAATTAATCTGTTTCCTTTCAAGTGAACCAGCAAGGCAATTGCTGTTTTGGATGAGGTGGTCTCTCCCACATGATGTGGCATTGGCAACCTCATCCCACCCTGGTAAGATAATACTACCATGGTGGACTCAATTTCAGTCAGTGGGGGAGTTCTTAAGATGTATTAGTTACCTGGAAACTACTGGGATCCAGCTGTTTGTTTAAAAAATATCTTGGGGTATACCACAGGGTTATGCTTTGTTTTGGTGGTACCTTACGGGCCACCTCGCCCAAATTTTTATTTGACACACAAGGGGCCCGAAAACCTAGGGACAAATAACTAGGAACGGAAGACTCCCATTCAAGATTGACTCACCACATCTTTTTGTGTGTTTTTGGGGTAAGCAACAACACAGATGGTAGGGACGAGAAACGCACGAGGGAAACTGCTTGCAAACATGCTCTTTCAAGGACCGTTTCAAAAATATGAAAAAAAGTAGCTCACAAAACGAGAGCAGTGGGAGAACACAAGTACGTTGGCTATACTCCAGGGGAGGGCCACACACAAGAAGAGGACATTAAGCCAACATGTACTGACAAATGAGTAGCAAGGAAATGAGAGTAATGATGAAGCCAACCAGTGGTAAGCAATGGGAGGGCTCCAAGCCCACAGTATGTTAACGAAATGTCTGTCATGCACTGTCCCAGGCAAGACCTAAAAAAGCTGCTACTAGGCTTATTATAAGGCTCAATAATTGGAAACAGATTCAAAGTCGTCTGATTATTCTGCACTGAGTCCCACTTCAGAAAAGATTAATCTTCAAAGAATTTTGTATTTTCGTTCATGCCCAAAAATTGGTGGCACTGTCCTTTAAAAGAAAAGCAGCTGTGCAAAGAACCTTTCATTCATTTATGAAAAGTACAACAGCCCTCCTGACAACTTTTAGCACCGCATCCCTACAGCAATGTTAACCCTGCAGAGAGGTGCCTTGGTGGGACATACAGATAATCTGAAGGTGTCTTTGCTCAAGTGTGGACGGTCTAGTGATCACAATCACCTTTAAAATCTATTGCACGTAGGCTTGCCAAGGCAAAAGGTATTGGTTTTTCCAATGTTTGTTAACAATTTTACCTTGAAATAATGATCAGGAAGGAGCAGGAGAGAGAGACAGAGAGAGAATGACCGAGAGAGAGAGACCGAGAGAGAGAGACCGAGAGAGAGAGAGAGAGAGAGACACACAGAGATCAAGTAACTCAAGGTGTGATCCCGAGGCTTGTGGATTTGGGTCTAATGACCCAAATGACATCACATTGCATTCACATTTCATCCAAATACAACAGAAAACTATTGATTTTTCTTACTTTTTTCTGCATATCTTTTCTGTACAACTCATATTCCAGAAAGTGTTTCATGAGGGGAAGATATGATTAATTTGTTCGGATTGCAATACATTTTATGGTGAATATTACGCGTTTTCGGGGTCCTGTGGGGGGATGTAGTCCCATGCACTTTTATGAAAAATTAATGGGAGACAAAACCTGAAATTTCCAGCGACGGCCAGAGAGCGTGCGTTAACAGTGGGCATGACAGGAGAGTGGCAATGCCAAGGTGCATTTGTGCAAGACACTGGATATACTAACGAGGACAGAAAGGAAGGAGGGGGGCATGCCAGGGAATGGGTGTACGGGAGGGGGCTCTGGTTCCAAATAACGAAGCATGTGCAACGTCAACTCACTTGCATCAGCAGGTAAGCCTTAGCGCGGTCTTTAAAGCCTGCACCCCTGCCATGGTTTCTACTGCTCAAAATAACCCCCCCTTGATTGGCCTATTCCTTTCAACCCTATTCTTTCCCCAGCGCTTGGCCCATCGCCACCATCCCACCCTGCAGCTCATCAGTATCTCGCTCCTCTCCGCGGTTTTGTCTTTCTCTGCACCAAGATCCAGCCCTAGCCAGGTAGTGACCCGCTCATCCATCAGATTTCCATCGCTATCCACGTGGCTTTTCCCACTTCAACATCACTCGTATTCATTCAGTTGCTGCATTTCCCCATCAGCACCTTGCATATTCCAAATGACCCATTCCTGCGCTCAGTACTACCAGTACCTCAGTACACTTGCCCCGTTCGAGACTGGGGTATACAACACTCTATAAAATGGATTGTCCAGTAGTCAGAATCAACTGCAGGTTCCCATATGAGCGAGTGGTTGTGCGAATGGGTGCCAGAGTGTGAGCAAAATCATTTATATAGCGCACACCACAAAGCGTCTCAGCGCTGCCTGGCGTGTGCTTACAAAGGCCATCCAAAGGAAAAAAACAATACTAGAAATCATGGACGTCAATTCACCGAAATGCAAGGGGTAGCGAGTGACAAACACACGCACCTGGCCCTTCACTCACACACATACTTACACAAATTCACACTTACATAGATTCTTTCTCACCTACCCATTTACTCGCAAGCATGCACACAACATACATTTAAAATCATTTTCCACGTACCTCAGCTGCCATTGACGGGCACATTCCAGGTAATTGTACTACATTTTTATTCCATCAATTATGAAAAAATTCACTATTAGTGTATTAAAAATGTCAGCTAACAAAGAGCCCCAACAGACGTACATAAGGACGAGCTGCCTCTGTGTTCCTGGCACTCAATGTGCCAACTTTTAGGTGGGGGACCGCAAAGGCAGTGGCAGGTGTCGCAGCTAAGACCCCTAAAGGACGCCCATGCAGAAGTTCAGAAGTACAAGGAATACTACCTCTGCCGAGGGTGTTATGGGAGGTCATACTTCGCCTCTCTCTGCCCGGGGTAGGGAAGTTTCCTTATGGCCAGTTTAGAAAAGGTTGGCTAAAGTCTGTAAAGCCCACTCACCTTCGCGCGACACCTCCCGAGATCGCACAAGGTCACTCTTGTTGCCCACGAGGATGATTGGTAGGTCCTGGTTGGGCCGGCTGGTGCGCAGGCGCAGAAGCAACTCGGTAACTTTGTTGAAACTCACACGGTCTGTGACGGAGAAAACGATGACATATGCGTCTCCCATCTGCAGACAGTTCTCTTGTATCCACCCGCACGAATCCATCTGTGGGATGACAAAGAGAAAAACACCCACCATGAGTTAAAAACAGTAGCACTGGTGCCAAGGAAAAGTAGTGGAGCAGCGTGGGGGCCAGTAGTAGAACAAAACAAAAAAACATACAACAAAAGAACTTACCTGCTACTTGCCGCTCTTCTACTGTGCACAGGCTGGGGCTCCCAGACTCCCCTATGGCCAATCCAGATACTGCTCTCGTGCTGGTAATACCCATGAAAGCAGCGTGGGGATTGGGCGGAGCGGGCCTGTTTTGCACTCCATCAGGGACTGGGAGCTTGTGCCTGCTGTTCTCCACCCAGCAACGCAGATGGGTTGGAGAGATGTCAGTGCATATGTCGGATTGGCCATTCTAAGACGGCCGGTCAGACATGCGCACTGACAGCAGTGTAAGCCCCCCCCCCCCCCCCCCACCCCTCCACTATTTTTCATATGGCCCACCCCCCCCAAGACACGGCTCCTGATGAAAAATAAAATAATAAAACTTATTATCATTTTATTTTTTATTTGCCTCTGCTGGCAGGGAGGCAATGCTCCTCCGCCATAACGGAGGAGCTGCTGCTGGTTAAAAACAGCCTGTTAACAGCCAGACAATTAGCGAAATATAGAAGAATCATTGTGGTTTCAATCCAGCCCCTCTCACATGCAACACACCTGCAGCTTGAGTTTGCCAAACCCCATGTATTGAGAGCCCACAGTAAGCAGTCTGGAAAAACTGATTTTGAGAGACCCTACTGGACATGATGCAATGTCATTTACATAGATAACGCTAGTCACTCATTAAGTCTGAGCAGCTTAGCTAAAGAAAACCTTACTTTATTACTTCGGGGTAGTATATTCCTTGCAGTGAGAATTTTAGCTTGTTTGTTCATATAGATCCAAATATATGTGTATGCTGTGTATATTGCATTTTTATCATTTCCAAGCCTAATACCACAGGTTAGGAAGCTGGGCACTATTTTCACATCATTCTCGGATTTCACATCCACAGAGTTGTGATGGTTTAGGGTCATCATGTTCTGTCAGTCAAGTAAACATCAGGCTTTTCAGTGTATTGGTTATTGATTGCTTACTACCCATAGGGGTGCATATACCGTACGATTTTGGCATTTAGTACATACGCGATTGAACGGGTGACCACTGCTTGGCGCAAAGTTCTGCTGTGAAACCGTAGCCCATGTAGGGCTAGGACCGTTTTTTTGTTGCTCTGGATGCCCCTAAGCAAATGTGTTAAAGTCAGCACCTGTCCACAGCATTATGTCAAGGATTGGAGGAGTGGGTCTCCTTTGCCTCTTTCACGCCTTCCCCACAATACTTGGCCATCACTCAAATACTGCGCCTCTCCGTTCCTTTTAGAAACAAATATAGCCTTCATGTTTGGCCCTAATGCTAAAAAGGAAAAATCAGCCCCAGACCGCTTTTGTAAAGTAAGAGCCATCATTGTGGTGCAGTGGGAACTTCACACACTTTGGTATCGGTGACACTCCACATGCAGCACCAATGATACTTCCAGCCCTGTGAAGCAGGCAGTCTCCTCCCTCCCCCGCCACTGAAAGTGAAGGAGAGGGGAAGGTTTGCTGTGCTGTGAACTAGAGCGAGAGACAGACCTAAAGAAGAAACAGACCTTCTCACCAGAGTGAGATGTAAATTCATGAAAGGGGTTAACCACCAATTCCAAAATGCAGTTTGGGAGCCAGTATAGGCTTTAAACTGATGTAGTCACTCTAAGCTCCATGGTGACAAGATTAAGGGCCAGGTGTAGAAAGCATTTTTTAGTTGTTGCTAACGCTCAGATTTGTAGTTGGGAACCAAAAACATAATTGCTTTTAGCAATCTACTAGTAACCTCATCGGGGAAAAGCCCTTGTAACCCCTCTGCACCTGGGCTACGGAACAACAATAATGAAATGGTATCAAGTATGGAAAAATACACACGTAATTAGAATAACAGTGACAAAAACCTCAAATGATCACTGAAGAAAATCTCATTACTTACGTCACCAACTCTTACAGAAATTTATTTTTTGTCGCACACTGTTCCGCCCCTCATCATAAGAACATAAAAAGGGAATTTTATGTAATGTAAGACCCAACATTTTTCACACTAAATCTTGATCTCGAGTGGGCTAAGAATGAGTGGTAAATGATTACCATCTGGGTACATTCAAGAGGACAGGAAAACTTGGCCAAAAGGTCCCAAAGACAGCCGCCCACTCGAGATCAAGCAGAGTAGGAACTATCGAGGTGGGCGCCATCTCCACATATGATTTTTTCAAAGAGCAGAGTTTTGCCTGATTACTCTTGGTTTTGGCAGCGCTCGCATGGCTATACATATAGGTCCAAGGAATAGGTTTCTGGCTATTTTTCAGTGCCATAGACAAGGCAAAAGGTACTTCTTTATTCCCATGTCCTGATGAGGGCCTTATATGTCAAGGGCCCAAACGCATTGACATATAGGCGGAGGAGTATTACGAATCCAGGAATAGGATTCATGGAATAAGATTGCACCGCATTTAATCGTTACGGATAAATTATCATCCGCTTGCAGTACTCTTTACTACTACTACCTCTTGTTGTGGACTGCATTTGATAAATTGGACTGGCAGCCTCTTTTTGCATATTGAAGTGCAGTGGTTGTTTCACCAGTGCCTTTCAAGTTAAAACTAGCAATTGGCATACGATTGTATCAATGTATTTTACCGTAATGTCCTGTGACAGGTTTAGTGTGAAAAGTGTTGCGTCTAACATTACATGCAATTCCCTTTTTATGTTCTTATGATGAGGGGCGGGTCAGTGTGTGACGAAAAATACATTTCTATAAGAATTGGTGACGTAAGTCATGAGATTGTAAACCATTGAAAAGTTACTGTCCTTCAACGTGGGGTGGTAACCCCATTCACAAAAGGGAAGAGGTCTCCAGGGGACCCCCTTCCCTTTGTAATGTTCAAAAAAATTGTTTGGGAGTAGGCGGTGGTCCACAGGAGTTTTATTTTGTAAACACAGCCAAGTTTCCTTTAAGGAAAATTTGAACTTTTATTTTTTTGGGTAACTAATGCTTTTCTGAAATGTGATCACAGAAATGGTGACCTGCTCACCCAAGCAGAAATCCATCCCAGTGATGCCCTCCAATCATAGTCAATCACAATTGGTGACCTACCTCATCAATATTCATGGGTTAGGTCAGACTGCGATCCACTACAATTTAGCTTTTTAAGAACATACATATTAGGCCATATGCCAGTTCTTAAAAGTTTTTACTGGTGGCAAAACTACTGGTCGCAATTTGCCACCAGTATCTTGCAATAGATATTTGTACATTTGTTCTCTTCTGTTGGACAGGAAATGTATGTGCGTTATCAACCGAGTTCTGCATTGAGTCCTTGTAAAGGAGAGAAACAAATGTTTGCACTGTGTGCTTATCTAGTCCTAAAATGCATGCTTTGGAAGCACTTGTTGAAGATGAAACAATCATTTTTCTGCACTCCATCTTATATTGGGTGTAATACAAATTTAAAATGACAACTTACACATTTATAGCACTTTCTTTCACAGGCTGGGACCTCAAAGAATTGTAAGCACACAAGTCATCATTCCCCACTGCACTAACCAAGATTCAATTCTCTGATCAAACACATACATCTGCAGCAGTCACATTAACCAACTGAAGTTTTACTGTAAAAATATTCTCTTTCCCACCAATCACTTTTCATTTAAAGTGTGTCCCTTACTTTATATGCGGTCACGAAGTTGGAAGGAAAAAAAACTACAGAATGTGTTTGACCCGGACACCACACTCATAGCATTTAGGATCTTTATGCACTTCAAAGTTGCATGTAAATAAACAAACATACCCTGGAAACCCGCCAAAAAACAGTCATGCCTCCAGGCCATCTTCATTTACAAGCACTTGCTAAGGCATTTGAGTATCATGGGAATAAATACACAACCCTCTCCTTCCCCAGGGATCGCGCCCCATAGCTTGAAGGCCTCTGGGCTAGAATTTAATGAGGACTGCGCTGTTAGGTGGCAACATATCGCCAAATATAGGGCTTTGATGCTGTGCTCAGTGGTGCTCGGGCTAGGGTTCAGCCAATCAGCAGCCAGTACCTGGTTAAGGGTTTTTTCCTTTGCACTATCTAAGGAGTGCTCAAAGACAACAGAATGTCAGCAGCGGCCCAAGTGTAGAGCACAAGCTTATAAAATGGTGCTCATCATTGGTCCAGCAGATATTCGCACATCGGTCCGTCTTAAAAGAAAGGGCATTATATGATTTTCTGGGTGAGGGCCGGGTAAAAGGACGATGGCAGAAGTTTAATGACACAGGGCGGTATGAAAAACAGGTATTACACAGCCTTAGAAAGAACACAAATATTTCAAAATGTGTTTATAACCGGGGAAGTAGCAATATGACTAGGGACAAAACAAAACCAAACTAAAAGCAGTTTCCTTTGTGTGACAAAAATGTGAGTTCTAATTCTTTTTTCCCATAGCTAATTTTCATTTCTAACCCACACAACTACAGGCCCACGAATGATTCTATTGTAAAATATCATAGCCAGGTCTACAGCATCATTGGGGTATAACGCGGATTATCAACTTTTTTCCTGTTGTGTTTCAACTTTCCAAACTTCGATCTGCCACACGTTTAGCTAAACATATTATGGTATGTTTTACTATGTTGTATTATACTACACAGATCCATGTCGTGACAATAGACTCACATCTGTGACATTCGTGTTTCCCTCTTTTTGAAATATGTGGAATCAGTGCAGCAGGCGCATAGACCCAGCACACACCAAGCTCAGGGGTTCACTACTGGTTCTTCCATCCTGAGTAAGATACCTCAGTGGATATATGCACCGTTTGCAAAGATGTGCGTTTTCAAAGAAAACAGATCATATTTTCTTTAGCACAAGAAATGCGACCTGGAGAGACCTGCACTCAGTGGTTTGTGGGAGTATGGCCACAACTGTGCACTAGTTGGATGTGGCTGTGTCTCGAGGGCAACGCCTGTGTTAGGGGTTCAAGGACACTACTAGAGACAGGAGTAGAGATTTGAGGGAGATCTAATCACTTACACACTGGTAAGCAAGCCTACACTATGTAAGGCTGTGCACGCTAACTTGAGAGGTTGGTCACACATACACTAAAAGGTAACAAAACACATGATGTAGCTGTATACAGACTTGTGGGGTTCTGCTAAAAAATAAAAAAGTGCATACAAGCATGTGCACTACTCTCAGGGTAGCTGCACACAACGGCTTGCAAGGGTCTGTTAATGCATGTGCATTAAAGGTGGCCCTGTATGCAGGAGCTGATCCTACTCAAAGGCCTTTGGGACTGTTTCAAACAGGAGCACCAAAGGGTGAGCGTGTTCAGTGGGGTGGTTGCAGGCAAGTTACACGTGCACCAGCCGCCGAGCTTGCATCTTGGGGGTAGATCTGCACACAGGCTTGATGAGGTCTACATCTTTGCAGTAGATCTGCACACAGGCTTGATAAGGTCTACACCATGAAGGTAGATCTGCACACAGTCTTGATGAGGTCTACATCTTGGGGGTAGATCTGCACACAGTCTTGATGAGGTCTACATCTTGGCGGTAGATCTTGTAGGAGGCTGGACTGGCTTGTAGTGAGTACCAAGGGGTACTTGCACCAGGCCCAGTTATCCCTTATTAGTGTATAGGGTGTCTAGCAGCATAGGCTGATAGATAATGGTAGCTTAGCAGAGCAGCTTAGGCTGAACTAGGAGACGAGTGAAGCTCCTACAGTACCACTTAGTGTCATATGCACAATATCATAAGAAAACACAATACACAGTTATACTAAAAATAAAGGTACTTTATTTTTATGACAATATGCCAAAAGTATCTCAGTGAGTACCCTCAGTATGAGGATAGCAAATATACACAAGATATATGTACACAATACCAAAATATGCAGTAATAGTATTAGAAAACAGTGCAAACAATGTATAGTTACAATGGGATGCAATGGAGACACATAGGGATAGGGGCAACACAAACCATATACTCCAAAAGTGGAATGCGAACCACGAATGGACCCCAAACCTATGTGACATTGTAGAGGGTCGCTGGGACTATTAGAAAATAGTAAGGGTTAGAAAAATAGCCCACCCCAAGACCCTGAAAAGTGAGTGCAAAGTGCACTAAAGTTCCCCAAAGGACATAGAAGTCGTGATAGGGGAATTCTGCAGGAAAGACACAAACCAACAATGCAACAACAATGGATTTCCAGTCGAGGGTACCTGTGGAACAAGGGGACCAAGTCCAAAAGTCACAAGCAAGTCGGAGATGGGCAGATGCCCAGGAAATGCCAGCTGTGGGTGCAAAGAAGCTGCTACTGGACAGTAGAAGCTTAGGTTTCTGCAGGAACGACAAGGGCTAGAGACTTCCCCTTTGGAGGACGGATCCCTCACGCCGTGGAGAGTCGTGCAGAAGTGTTTTCCCGCCGAAAGACCGCCAACAAGCCTTGCTAGCTGCAAATTGTGCGGTAAGGGTTTTTGGACGCTGCTGTGGCCCAAGAGGGACCAGGATGTCGCAAATTGCGCCAGGAGACAGAGGGGATGTCGAGCAAGACAAGGAGCCCTCTCAGCAGCAGGTAGCACCCAGAGAAGTGCCAGAAACAGGCACTACGAGGATGCGTGAAACGGTGCTCACCCGAAGTTGCACAAAGGAGTCCCACGTCGCCGGAGACCAACTTAGAAAGTCGTGCAATGCAGGTTAGAGTGCCGTGGACCCAGGCTTGGCTGTGCACAAAGGATTTCCGCCGGAAGTGCACAGAGGCCGGAGTAGCTGCAAAAGTCGCGGTTCCCAGCAATGCAGTCTGGCGTGGGGAGGCAAGGACTTACCTCCACCAAACTTGGACTGAAGAGTCACTGGACTGTGGGGGTCACTTCGACACAGTTGCTGGATTCGAGGGACCTCGCTCGTCGTGCTGAGAGGAGACCCAAGGGACCGGTGATGCAGTTCTTTGGTGCCTGCGGTTGCAGGGGGATGATTCCGTCGACCCTCGGGAGATTTCTTCGGAGCTTCTAGTGCAGAGAGGAGGCAGACTACCCCCACAGCATGCACCACCAGGAAAACAGTCGAGAAGGCGGCAGGATCAGCGTTACAGAGTTGCAGTAGTCGTCTTTGCTACTATGTTGCAGTTTTGCAGGCTTCCAGCGCGGTCAGCAGTCGATTCCTTGGCAGAAGGTGAAGAGAGAGATGCAGAGGAACTCGGATGAGCTCTTGCATTCGTTATCTAAAGTTTCCCCAGAGATAGAGACCCTAAATAGCCAGAAAAGAGGGTTTGGCTACCTAGGAGAGAGGATAGGCTAGCAACACCTGAAGGAGCCTATCAGAAGGAGTCTCTGACGTCACCTGGTGGCACTGGCCACTCGGAGCAGTCCAGTGTGCCAGCAGCACCTCTGTTTCCAAGATGGCAGAGGTCTGGAGCACACTGGAGGAGCTCTGGACACCTCCCAGGGGAGGTGCAGGTCAGGGGAGTGGTCACTCCCCTTTCCTTTGTCCAGTTTCGCGCCAGAGCAGGGCTAAGGGGTCCCTGAACCGGTGTAGTCTGGCTTATGCAGAAATGGGCACCAAATGGGCCCATGAAAGCATTTCCAGAGGCTGGGGGAGGCTACTCCTCCCCTGCCTTCACACCATTTTACAAAGGGAGAGGGTGTAATACATTCTCTCAGAGGAAGTCCTTTGTTCTGCCATCCTGGGCCAGGCCTGGCTGGACCCCAGGAGGGCAGAAGCCTGTCTGAGGGGTTGGCAGCAGCAGCAGCTGCAGTGAAACCCCTGAAAAGGCAGTTTGGCAGTACCAGGGTCTGTGCTACAGACCACCGGGATCATGGGATTGTGCCAACTATGCCAGGATGGCATAGAGGGGGCAATTCCATGATCATAGACATGTTACATGGCCATATTCGGAGTTACCATTGTGAAGCTACATATAGGTAGTGACCTATATGTAGTGCACGCGTGTAATGGTGTCCCCGCACTCACAAAGTCCGGGGAATTGGCCCTGAACAATGTGGGGGCACCTTGGCTAGTGCCAGGGTGCCCTCACACTAAGTAACTTTGCACCTAACCTTTACCAGGTAAAGGTTAGACATATAGGTGACTTATAAGTTACTTAAGTGCAGTGTAAAATGGCTGTGAAATAACGTGGACGTTATTTCACTCAGGCTGCAGTGGCAGGCCTGTGTAAGAATTGTCAGAGCTCCCTATGGGTGGCAAAAGAAATGCTGCAGCCCATAGGGATCTCCTGGAACCCCAATACCCTGGGTACCTCAGTACCATATACTAGGGAATTATAAGGGTGTTCCAGTAAGCCAATGTAAATTGGTAAAATTGGTCACTAGCCTGTTAGTGACAATTTGAAAGAAATGAGAGAGCATAACCACTGAGGTTCTGGTTAGCAGAGCCTCAGTGAGACAGTTAGGCACCACACAGGGAACACATACATATAGGCCACAACCTTATGAGCACTGGGGTCCTGACTAGCAGGGTCCCAGTGACACATAACAAACATACTGAAAACATAGGCTTTTCACTATGAGCACTGGGCCCTGGCTAGCAGGATCCCAGTGAGACAGTGAAAACACCCTGACATACACTCACAAACAGGCCAAAAGTGGGGGTAACAAGGCTAGAAAGAGGCTACTTTCTCACAGATCTGCACACAGGTTTGCTGAGATCTGCATCTTAGAGGTAAAGTTGTACACAGTCTTGATGATGTCTGCATCTTGGTGGTAGATCTGCACACAGGCTTGATGACGTCTACACCATGAAGGTAGATCTGCACACAGGCTTGATGAGGTCTGCATCTTAGAGGTAAAGTTGCACACAGTCTTGATGAGGTCTACATCTTGGCGGTAGATCTGCACACAGTCTTGATGAGGTCTACATCTTGGCGGTAGATCTGCACACAGTCTTGATGAGGTCTGCATCTTGGCGGTAGATCTGCACACAGTCTTGATGAGGTCTGCATCTTGGCGGTAGATCTGCACACAGTCTTGATGAGGTCTGCATCTTGGCGGTAGATCTGCACACAGTCTTGATGAGGTCTGCATCTTGGCGGTAGATCTGCACACAGTCTTGATGATGTCTGCATCTTGGCGGTAGATCTGCACATAGGCTTGATGACGTCTACACCATGAAGGTAGATCTGCACACAGGCTTGATGAGGTCTGCATCTTAGAGGTAAAGTTGCACACAGTCTTGATGATGTCTGCATCTGAGTAGTAGTTCTGCACCTGGTCTACATCTTGGCGGAAGATCTGCACACAGGCTTGATGAGGTCTGCATCTTGGCAGTAGATCTGCAAATAGGTTTGTGAGATCTTCGTCTTGGAGGTAGAGTTACAGACAGTCTTGAGGAGTTCTGCATCTTAGCGGTAATTCTGCACATGGTCTACATCTTGGTGGTAGGTCTGCACACAGGCTTGATGAGATCTTTCCACACATGCACCAACGGCTGAGCTTGGAATCTGCTACACTCAATGGCATCTACTGCAAAACTTATTCAACAACCTTTTCATTTACTTACTCAGTCTGCTGCTAGGCTGTGACCACGAGTTCTGTGCTAACAGTGATCAGACACGGACGGCCACTGTCCACCTCATTTCAACATATAGCACATGTTGGTGTTGTGACATCGCTGAAGTCCTTCAGGAGTGTATGTATATACAATATATTCCCATAAAACGTTTCTAAAATACGGTTTATAAGCCCTTAAGAACTATATTCCAGAGACAATTACACCAACTATTATCCTCAGCACACGTCCGCTGCTTTAACTTTAGGGTTTAGTTAGGGAGAATTACTGAAACTCTTAACAAAGACGTTTAACAAGGAGATAGAGCGTTTAACAAGTATTAGGAAACCACAAGTTTCCCGTCTTATTAGAGATGAGTAACAGGTAGCACAAGTTCAACACAAAATGGAGTAAGTCAATGTATATTTGTTACGGCTCCGAGCCCCCTTGGATTTACTGTGATTGCCGCGGGAGATGGGAGGGGCTCCTGTGTTGGGAAGTGGGTTTGCCTTCTTCCAGTCGAGGCGGTCTGGGCCCACCTACCATCTCTGCACTCACAAAAATGACGTCACTTAACTGGCAAGCTTGGCAGGTCATCTGCACCGTGCTGGCACAGATCTGAAAACTGCTGACGTCCGTCTCCACGTCTGAAGCATCTGTGGGCTCGAGATGGCAAAGCGCTATAAACTGCCCACATGGCACATCTCTGCTAACAACGAAGGTAAGCCAAACCGCAAGTCCTTCTCAGAGATTAAAGGCACATGTGGCGTAGAGGCTGACAGAATCCAGGTGGCTTCGGCACAAACCCAAAATACACATGTGGAGCGAACTGCGTTGTTCCCCGGTGCCTCAAACAGCAAAAAGAGGTGAAAATATAATTTTAGAATGCATATTTTCAACTGCACGAGTCAAATGTGAAGTTCCATCACGTACTAATTTCTGCAATCCTGTCACAACCGAGGACCATGCACATCATACTGTACAACACCTCATGCCTTAGACGTTCTTAGTAAAATAAAATGATTCTCATCAAAGTGTCCATCTGCTCATTGGAACGGGGCTACCTTAAAATGAGTGGGTGTTTGTTTAAAGTACTTAATTTGAGCCCGTAGGGGCCACCGGCACTCATTTTTGGTGAGCGGTACTTATTTTTCTTCACCAGACATTTATGAAGAGCAAGAGGTGGGACAAACACAAAAGGGAAAGACGGAGAAAGAAAGACGGTAAACACAGCAGAAAGCTGGTGGTGGATTTGAGATGCGGTGGATCCAAGACTGCACAGCTTTGGTACCCCGAAGGCCGCGGGAATCTGAGCAGAGCTTTGGTCACCAGCACTCATTATTTTATAAATGACGCACAGAGAACCCTGGGTCCACTAAAAACGGGTTCTTCCGAATGCTGGGTGAGCTCTAGGCATTAGCAGTTCAGAGCTCTGAGAAATTAGTAAAAGCAGGACTCCGAGGACATCTTAGTGTTCGCAAGAACCAAGGTTTTGGAAACCCTTGCCATTATCTGGAGCAGATCCGAGTGCTTCTGAGTCTTCGGAAAAGATCCATTGGTGTGCCTTTCTTTTTTAAAGAGCAGAACAATGTGTGACTGTACAATCAAGAGCAGAACAATGTGTGACTGTACAATCAAGAGCAGAACAATGTGTGACTGTACAATCAAGAGCAGAACAATGTGTGACTGTACAATCAAGAGCAGAACAATGTGTGACTGTACAATCAAGAGCAGAACAATGTGTGACTGTACAATCAAGAGCAGAGCCATGCCTGGCTCTGTCCAATGCCTGACTGTACAATCAAGAGCAGAGCTATGTGTGGCCCTTGTAACCAAGAGCAGAGCTATGTGTGGCCCTTATAACCAAGAGCAGAGCTATGCCTGGCTCTGTCCAATGCCTGACTCTGTACAATCAAGAGCAGAGCTATGCCTGCCTGTGTACAATCAAGAGCAGAGCTATGCCTGCCTGTGTACAATCAAGAGCAGAGCTATGCCTGACTGTGTACAATCAAGAGCAGAGCTATGTGTGGCCCTTATAACCAAGAGCAGAGCTATGCGTGGCCCTTATAACCAAGGGCAGAGCTATGCGTGGCCAGAGCTATGCGTGGCCCTTATAACCAAGGGCAGAGCTATGCGTGGCCCTTATAACCAAGTGCAGAGCTATGCGTGGTTCTGTATAATCGAGAAGAGCAACGTGTGACCGAATAATCAAATGCAGAAATATGCGCGCGTCTGTCTAATCAAGAGAAGAGCTAGATTAAAGAAATTAGAGATGTACTGAAAGAAAGAGCAACAGCACTGTACCAGAACAATGTGGATAAAACCAAAAGATTGAACTAAAAAGCATGTTCTAAAACAGATTACAGAATTATATATGTTAATTACCAATGGTAGCATTTCGAGATTATGTGGCACATACCATCATACAACTCTAAGCAGATAACAAACCTGAAGTTATCATTCGCCTGCACAGTGGTATAAAACTATATTTTGTTCCCTGCAACACTTCTAGCATGGTCTGTACCCAATATTTGAAGCAAGCGTGTTCCCTGGCATATATTTTGACTGGCATATTTCATTGACCGGTACTAGGATGGATTATTATTAATAGAGGGTGCAGACCGCTTCGGATGGCAGTATTTCTCTTTGGTGGTCATGCTAGTTTTAGCTCTGCCACACTGTCCCTGCTGCCCATATTTATTCTGGGATACTAGACAAGATGATCATTTCTGCTGGAGCTCACTGCTTGAGGTGTGTTTCTTTGCAGCCGCAACACAAATATTTTTCTATAGTGCATCTTGGGTTCCCAGTGGTTGCTTTTTTTATGTTATTATTTTATTTATTTATAGTGGGGCTAATGCAGGAGTTCCTTATCTGAGCTGTCTCCAACACCAACCATCGCAAGCAAAACAAAGCACTGGCAAAGCCAACATGTCTTGCCTAAGCGAATTATTGATTTTGTCACCGTTTTTAGTTATGTTCCTCAGCAGCGTCTTGTGCAGCATGGCTGAAAGTTCGAAAAACCATTAAAAAAAGAAAAGAAAAAAGCACTATGATGTGGCCAGCGCTGGCAGGATCATATCTTTTCTTAAATTACTGGCAGGAGGGCACTGTGGGGAGGCATCTTGAAAGGAGATGCATGTAGATACCACTTGCCCCTCCAGCAATTTTAAGAAGGCACAAAAACGCTGGCTGCACCATAGCACATAACAAATAACAAATAAAAACACAAGCAAAAAAAACACCCTTTGCGGGATCCTCCTCAGCAGCCATGCTGCCCTGAAACATGCCTAGATGATTTATCGACAAAGTTAACAGGTTCCTTAGGTGAAATATATTGGCATTTGTCAATGCTTTTTTTCCTGGTGGTATAATAGAGAGGGGGACAAGCCACAACGAGGGATGGGACGGTGGGAGGAGTGCAACCAACGAGAGGTGGGAGGGCTCCAGCCCCTAATATTGGGACCAATCCCCAACGAGGGGTGGGAGGGTGTTTGGGGTCCAAAAAAAAAAAAAAAACCCACAAGCGTTTTCAATGCAACGGGTCTCGCATTTGTTCAAGTTAGAGCTATTAGAGTTGTAAAGCAAAAAAAAAAAACGCAACGCGATAGCGCTATGTAAAATGCAGAGCGATTGCACTGCGTGGAAAATAAACAGATAAAGTAGTCCGGACTCAAGGCTGAAAACATCGAGCCTCGTATGTTTTTGGCACTTTACCAGTGCTGTGTAGGTGGCCTAAACACTGGAAAAGGCATGACGTATGCATGCCTTACACAAATGAAAGTAAGCAGATTTTAAAAGGCAAGTCCACAAACCAATGTAAGTGACGTAGCATGGGCGAAGTTTGAAGCCCAAAAAGAGATTACAGAATGGATGGAGCACTTTGTACTTGCCCATAAAAAGGAGGGGTGGGAGGGGTCCAACCAACAAGGGGTGGGAGGATGGTCAGGGTCCAACCAACAACGAGGGGTGGTTGGGTTCAACCAAGAAGGGGTGGTCGGGGTCGTCAAACAACGAGGGGTGGGAAGGGTCCAACCAGCGACAAGGGGGAGGGGGGGTAAGGGTCCAACCAGCAACAAGGAGGGAGGGAGGGTAAGGGTCCAACCAGCGTCAAGGGGGGTGGGGGGGGTTAAGGGTCCAACCAGCAACAAGGGGGGGGGTAAGGGTCCAACCAGCAACAAGGGGGGGGGGGTAAGGGTCCAACCAGCAACAAGGGGGGGGGGGTAAGGGTCCAACCAGCAACAAGGGGGGGGGGAGGGTAAGGGTCCAACCAGCAACAAGGGGGGGGGGGGGAAGGGTAAGGGTCCAACCAGCAACAAGGAGGGGGGAGGGTAAGGGTCCAACCAGCAACAGGGGGGGGGGGGGGGGAGGGTAAGGGTCCAACCAGCAACAAGGGGGGGGGGTAAGGGTCCAACCAGCAACAAGGGGGGGGGGGGGAGGGTAAGGGTCCAACCAGCAACAAGGGGGGGGGGGGGAAGGGTAAGGGTCCAACCAGCAACAAGGGGGGGGGGGGGAAGGGGAAGGGTCCAACCAGCAACAAGGGGGGGGGGGGGGGAAGGGTGCAACCAGCAACAAGGGGGGGAGGGTAAGGGTCCAACCAGCAACTGGGGGGGGGGGGGGGGGGGGAAGGGTCCAACCAGCAACAAGGGGCGGGTCAAGCAACCACGAGGGAGGGGTGGGTGGGTGGGGGTCAAGCAACCACGAGGGAGGGGTGGGTGGGTGGGGGTCAAGCAACCACGAGGGAGGGAGGGGTGGGTGGGTGGGGGTCAAGCAACCACGAGGGAGGGAGGGGTGGGTGGGTGGGGGTCAAGCAACCACGAGGGAGGGAGGGGTGGGTGGGTGGGGGTCAAGCAACCACGAGGGAAGGAGGGGTGGGTGGGTGGGGGTCAAGCAACCACGAGGGAAGGAGGGGTGGGTGGGTGGGGGTCAAGCAACCACGAGGGAAGGAGGGGTGGGTGGGTGGGGGTCAAGCAACCACGAGGGAAGGAGGGGTGGGTGGGTGGGGGTCAAGCAACCACGAGGGAGGGAGGGGTGGGTGGGGGTCAAGCAACGAGGGAGGGGTGGGTGGGTGGGGGTCAAGCAACGAGGGAGGGGTGGGTGGGTGGGGGTCAAGCAACGAGGGAGGGGTGGGTGGGTGGGTGGGGGTCAAGCAACGAGGGAGGGGTGGGTGGGTGGGGGTCAAGCAACGAGGGAGGGGTGGGTGGGTGGGGGTCAAGCAACGAGGGAGGGGTGGGTGGGTGGGGGGTCTCAAGCAACGAGGGAGGGGTGGGTGGGTGGGGGGTCTCAAGCAACGAGGGAGGGGTGGGTGGGTGGGGGGTCTCAAGCAACAACGATTGGGGGGTCTCAAGCAACAACGAGGGAGGGAGGGGTGGGTGGGGTCTCAAGCAACAACGAGGGAGGGAGGGGTGGGTGGGGTCTCAAGCAACAACGAGGGAGGGAGGGGTGGGTGGGGTCTCAAGCAACAACGAGGGGTGGGTGGGTGGGGTCTCAAGCAACAACGAGGGGTGGGTGGGTGGGGTCTCAAGCAACAACGAGGGGTGGGTGGGTGGGGTCTCAAGCAACAACGAGGGAGGGAGGGGTGGGTGGGGTGTCTCCAGCAACAACGAGGGGTGGGTGGGTGGTGTCTCCAGCAACAACGAGGGGTGGGTGGGTGGGGTCTCAAGCAACAACGAGGGGTGGGTGGGTGGGGTCTCAAGCAACAACGAGGGGTGGGTGGGTGGGGTCTCAAGCAACAACGAGGGGTGGGTGGGTGGGGTCTCAAGCAACAACGAGGGGTGGGTGGGTGGGGTCTCAAGCAACAACGAGGGGTGGGGGGGTGGGTGGGGTCTCAAGCAACAACGAGGGGTGGGGGGGTGGGTGGGTGGGGTCTCAAGCAACAACGAGGGAGGGGTGGGTGGGGGGTCTCAAGCAACAACGAGGGAGGGGTGGGTGGGGGGTCTCAAGCAACAATGAGGGAGGGGTGGGTGGGGGGTCTCAAGCAACAACGAGGGAGGGAGGGGTGGGTGGGGTGTCTCCAGCAAGGGAGGGGTGGGTGGGTGGGAATCAAGCAACAACGAGGGAGGGGTGGGTGGGTGGGAATCAAGCAACAACGAGGGAGGGGTGGGTGGGGGGGGGGGGGATCAAGCAACCACGAGGGAGGGAGGGGTGGGGGGGGCTCAAGCAACCACGAGGGGTGGGTGGGGGTTGATCAAGCAACCATGAGGAGTTGATCAAGCAACCATGAGGGGTGGGTGGGGGGGGGGGGGGGGGAAATCAAGCAACCATGAGGGGTGGGTGGGGGGGGGGGGAAATCAAGCAACCATGAGGGGTGGGGGGGGATCAAGCAACCATGAGGGGTGGGTGGGGGGTGGGATCAAGCAACCATGAGGGGTGGGTGGGGGGGGGGGGGAAATCAAGCAACCATGAGGGGTGGGTGGGGGGGGGGGAAATCAAGCAACCATGAGGGGTGGGTGGGTGGGGGGGGGATCAAGCAACCATGAGGGGTGGGTGGGTGGGGGGGGGATCAAGCAACCATGAGGGGTGGGTGGGTGGGGGGGGGGATCAAGCAACCATGAGGGGTGGGTGGGTGGGGGGGGGGATCAAGCAACCATGAGGGGTGGGTGGGTGGGGGGGGGGATCAAGCAACCATGAGGGGTGGGTGGGTGGGGGGGGGATCAAGCAACCATGAGGGGTGGGTGGGTGGGGGGGGATCAAGCAACCATGAGGGGTGGGTGGGTGGGGGGGGATCAAACAACCATGAGGGGTGGGTGGGTGGGGGGGGATCAAACAACCATGAGGGGTGGGTGGGTGGGGGGGGATCAAGCAACCATGAGGGGTGGGTGGGTGGGGGGGGGATCAAGCAACCATGAGGGGTGGGGGGGATCAAGCAACCATGAGGGGTGGGTGGGGGGGTGGGGGGTGGGTGGGATCAAGCAACCATGAGGGGAGGGTGGGAGGGTGGGGGTCAAGCAACAACAAGGGGAGGGTGGGGTCAAGCAACAACAAGGGGAGGGTGGGGTCAAGCAACAACAAGGGGAGGGTGGGGTCAAGCAACAACAAGGCGTGGGTGGGTGGGGTCAAGCAACAACAAGGCGTGGGTGGGTGGGGTCAAGCAACAACAAGGCGTGGGTGGGGTCAAGCAACAACAAGGCGTGGGTGGGTGGGGTCAAGCAACAACAAGGCGTGGGTGGGTGGGGTCAAGCAACAACAAGGCGTGGGTGGGTGGGGTCAAGCAACAACAAGGCGTGGGTGGGTGGGGTCAAGCAACAACAAGGGGTGGGTGGGTGGGGTCAAGCAACAACAAGGGGTGGGTGGGTGGGGTCAAGCAACAACAAGGGGTGGGTGGGTGGGGTCAAGCAACAACAAGTCAAGCAACAACATAGGGTGGGTGGGTGGGGTCAAGCAACAACATAGGGTGGGTGGGTGGGGTCAAGCAACAACATATGTCAAGCAACAACATAGGGTGGGTGGGTGGGGTCAAGCAACAACATAGGGTGGGTGGGTGGAGTCTGTGGGGTCTCAAGCAACAATGAGGGGTGGGATCTCAAGCAACAATGAGGGGTGGGTGGGGTCTCAAGCAACAATGAGGGGTGGGTGGGGTCTCAAGCAACAACGAGGGGTGGGTGGGGTCTCAAGCAACAACGAGGGGTGGGTGGGGTCTCAAGTAAGAGGGAGGGAGGGGTGGGTGGGGTCTCAAGTAAGAGGGAGGGAGGGGTGGGTGGGGGGTCTCAAGCAACAACGAGGGAGGGAGAGGTGGGGGGGGGGTCAAGCAACAACGAGGGAGGGAGGGGCGGGTGGGGGGGTCAAGCAACAACGAGGGAGGGGCGGGTGGGGGGGTCAAGCAACAACGAGGGAGGGAGGGGCGGGTGGGGGGTCAAGCAACAACGAGGGAGGGGCGGGTGGGGGGGTCAAGCAACAGGGAGGGAGGGGCGGGTGGGGGGGTCAAGCAACAACGAGGGAGGGAGGGGCGGGTGGGGGGGTCAAGCAACAACGAGGGAGGGAGGGGCGGGTGGGGGGTCAAGCAACAACGAGGGAGGGGTGGGTGGGGGGGTCAAGCAACAACGAGGGAGGGGTGGGTGGGGGGGGTCAAGCAACAACGAGGGAGGGGTGGGTGGGGGGGGTCAAGCAACAACGAGGGAGGGGTGGGTGGGGGGGGTCAAGCAACAACGAGGGAGGGGTGGGTGGGGGGGGTCAAGCAACAACGAGGGAGGAGTGGGTGGGGGGGTCAAGCAACAACGAGGGAGGGGTGGGTGGGGGGGTCAAGCAACAACGAGGGAGGGGTGGGTGGGGGGGTCAAGCAACAACGAGGGAGGGGTGGGTGGGGGGGGTCAAGCAACAACGAGGGAGGGGTGGGTGGGGGGGGTCAAGCAACAACGAGGGAGGGGTGGGTGGGGGGGGTCGAGCAACAACGAGGGAGGGGTGGGTGGGGGGGGTCGAGCAACAACGAGGGAGGGGTGGGTGGGGGGGGTCGAGCAACAACGAGGGAGGGGTGGGTGGGGGGGGTCGAGCAACAACGAGGGAGGGGTGGGTGGGGGGGGCTCAAGCAACAACGAGGGAGGGGTGGGTGGGGGTCTCAAGCAACAACGAGGGAGGGGTGGGTGGGGGGCTCAAGCAACAACGAGGGAGGGAGGGGTGGGTGGGGGGCTCAAGCAACAACGAGGGAGGGAGGGGTGGGTGGGGGCTCAAGCAACAACGAGGGAGGGAGGGGTGGGTGGGGGCTCAAGCAACAACGAGGGAGGGAGGGGTGGGTGGGGGGCTCAAGCAACAACGAGGGAGGGAGGGGTGGGTCAATCAACCACGAGGGAGGGGTGGGTGGGTAGGGGAGAGGTCAATCAACCACGAGGGAGGGGTGGGTGGGTAGGGGAGAGGTCAAGCAACAACGAGGGAGGGAGGGGTGGGGTCTCAAGCAACAACGAGGGAGGGAGAGGTGGGTGGGTGGGGATCAAGCAACCATGAGGGGTGGGTGGGTGGGTGGGTGGGGATCAAGCAACCATGAGGGGTGGGTGGGTGGGGGGGGGATCAAGCAACCATGAGGGGTGGGTGGGTGGGGGGGGGATCAAGCAACCATGAGGGGTGGGTGGGTGGGGGGGGATCAAGCAACCATGAGGGGTGGGTGGGTGGGGGGGGATCAAGCAACCATGAGGGGTGGGTGGGTGGGGGGGGATCAAGCAACCATGAGGGGTGGGTGGGTGGGGGGGGATCAAGCAACCACGAGGGGTGGGTGGGGGGGGGGGGGGGATCAAGCAACCACGAGGGGTGGGTGGGTGGGTGGGGATCAAGCAACCACGAGGGGTGGGTGGGTGGGTGGGGATCAAGCAACCACGAGTGGTGGGTGGGTGGGTGGGGATCAAGCAACCACGAGGGGTGGGTGGGTGGGGATCAAGCAACCACGAGGGGTGGGTGGGTGGGTGGGGATCAAGCAACCACGAGGGGTGGGTGGGTGGGGATCAAGCAACCACGAGGGGTGGGTGGGTGGGGATCAAGCAACCACGAGGGGTGGGTGGGTGGGTGGGGATCAAGCAACCACGAGGGGTGGGTGGAGGGGTGGGGATCAAGCAACCACGAGGGGTGGGTGGAGGGGTGGGGATCAAGCAACCACGAGGGGTGGGGATCAAGCAACCACGAGGGGTGGGTGGGGATCAAGCAACCACGAGGGGTGGGTGGGGATCAAGCAACCACGAGGGGTGGGTGGGGATCAAGCAACCACGAGGGGTGGGTGGGTGGGGATCAAGCAACCACGAGGGGTGGGTGGGTGGGGATCAAGCAACCACGAGGGGTGGGTGGGTGGGGATCAAGCAACCACGAGGGGTGGGTGGGTGGGGATCAAGCAACCACGAGGGGTGGGTGGGTGGGTGGGGGGTCAAGCAACCACGAGGGGTGGGTGGGTGGGTGGGGGGGGTCAAGCAACCACGAGGGGTGGGGTCAAGCAAACACGAGGGGTGGGTGGATGGGGGGGGGGGTCAAGCAACCACGAGTGGTGGGTGGGGGGGGGGTTCAAGCAACCACGAGTGGTGGGTGGGTGGGGGGGGGGGGTCAAGCAACCACGAGTGGTGGGTGGGGGGGGGGGGGTCAAGCAACCACGAGTGGTGGGTGGGTGGGGGGGGGGGTCAAGCAACCACGAGGGGCGGGTGGGTGGGGTCAAGCAACCACGAGGGGCGGGTGTGTGGGGGGGGGTCAAGCAACCACGAGGGGCGGGTGTGTGGGGGGGGGTCAAGCAACCACGAGGGGTGGGTGGGGGGGGGGTCAAGCAACCACGAGGGGGGGGGGGTCAAGCAACCACGAGGGGTGGGTGGGGGTTTCACGCAACAGAGGGGTGGGGGGGGGGTTTCGTGGAGGGGTTTCGTGGAGGGGTGGGTGGGGGGGGGTTTCGTGGAGGGGTGGGTGGGGGGGGGGTTTCACGCAACAGAGGGGTGGTTTCACGCAACAGAGGGGTGGGTTTCACGCAACAGAGGGGTGGGTTTCACGCAACAGAGGGGTGGGTTTCACGCAACAGAGGGGTGGGTTTCACGCAACAGAGGGGTGGGTGGGGGGGGGTTTCACGCAACAAAGAGGGAAGGGTGGGCGGGAGGGGGTCACGCAACAACGAGGGAAGGGTGGGCGGGAGGGGGTCAAGCAACAACGAGGGACGGGTGGGCGGGAGGGGGTCAAGCAACAACGAGGGACGGGTGGGCGGGAGAAGCAACAACGAGGGACGGGTGGGCGGGAGGGGGTCAAGCAACAACGAGGGACGGGTGGGCGGGGGGGTCAAGCAACCACGAGTGGTGGGTGGGTGGGGGGGGGTCAAGCAACCACGAGTGGTGGGTGGGTGGGGGGGGGGGGGTCAAGCAACCACGAGTGGTGGGTGGGGGGGGGGGGGTTTAAGCAACCACGAGTGGTGGGTGGGTGGGGGGGGGGGGTCAAGCAACCACGAGTGGTGGGTGGGTGGGGGGGGGGGTCAAGCAACCACGAGTGGTGGGTGGGTGGGGGGGGGGTCAAGCAACCACGAGTGGTGGGTGGGTGGGGGGGGTCAAGCAACCACGAGTGGTGGGTGGGGGGGGGGGTTCAAGCAACCACGAGTGGTGGGTGGGTGGGGGTGGGGGGTCAAGCAACCATGAGTGGTGGGTGGGGGGGGTCAAGCAACCATGAGTGGTGGGTGGGTGGGGGGGGTCAAGCAACCACGAGGGGCGGGTGGGTCAAGCAACCACGAGGGGCGGGTGGGTCAAGCAACCACGAGGGGCGGGTGGGTGGGGGGGGGGGTCAAGCAACCACGAGGGGCGGGTGTCAAGCAACCACGAGGGGCGGGTGGGTGGGGGGGGGTCAAGCAACCATGAGGGGCGGGTGGGTGGGGGGGGGGGGTCAAGCAACCACGAGGGGTGGGGTCAAGCAACCACGAGGGGTGGGGTCAAGCAACCACGAGGGGTGGGGTCAAGCAACCACGAGGGGTGGGTCAAGCAACCACGAGGGGTGGGTGGGTGGGGGGGTCAAGCAACCACGAGGGGTGGGTGGGTGGGGTCAAGCAACCACGAGGGGTGGGTGGGTGGGGTCAAGCAACCACGAGGGGTGGGTGGGTGGGTGGGGTCAAGCAACCACGAGGGGTGGGTGGGTGGGGTCAAGCAACCACGAGGGGTGGGTGGGGTCAAGCAACCACGAGGGGTGGGTGGGTGGGTGGGGTCAAGCAACCACGAGGGGTGGGTGGGTGGGTGGGGTCAAGCAACCACGAGGGGTGGGTGGGTGGGGGGGGGTCAAGCAACCACGAGGGGTGGGTGGGTGGGGGGGGGTCAAGCAACCACGAGGGGTGGGTGGGTGGGGGGGGGTCAAGCAACCACGAGGGGTGGGTGGGTGGGGGGGGTCAAGCAACCACGAGGGGTGGGTGGGTGGGGGGGGGTCAAGCAACCACGAGGGGTGGGTGGGTGGGGGGGGGTCAAGCAACCACGAGGGGTGGGTGGGTGGGGGGGGTCAAGCAACCACGAGGGGTGGGTCAAGCAACCACGAGGGGGGGGGGGTCAAGCAACCACGAGGGGTGGGTGGGGGTTTCACGCAACAGAGGGGTGGGGGGGGGGTTTCGTGGAGGGGTGGGTGGGGGGGTTTCGTGGAGGGGTGGGTGGGGGGGGTTTCACGCAACAGAGGGGTGGGTTTCACGCAACAGAGGGGTGGGTGGGGGGGGGTTTCACGCAACAAAGAGGGAAGGGTGGGCGGGAGGGGGTCACGCAACAAAGAGGGAAGGGTGGGCGGGAGGGGGTCACGCAACAACGAGGGAAGGGTGGGCGGGAGGGGGTCAAGCAACAACGAGGGAAGGGTGGGCGGGAGGGGGTCAAGCAACAACGAGGGAAGGGTGGGCGGGAGGGGGTCAAGCAACAACGAGGGAAGGGTGGGCGGGAGGGGGTCAAGCAACAACGAGGGACGCGTGGGCGGGAGGGGGTCAAGCAACCACGAGGGGTGGGTGGGTGGGGGGGGGGGGGGTCAAGCAACCACGAGTGGTGGGTGGGTGGGGGGGGGGGGTCAAGCAACCACGAGTGGTGGGTGGGTGGGGGGGGGGGGGGGGTCAAGCAACCACGAGTGGTGGTTGGGTGGGGGGGGGTCAAGCAACCACGAGTGGTGGGTGGGGGGGGGGTCAAGCAACCACGAGTGGTGGGTGGGTGGGGGGGGGGGGGGTCAAGCAACCACGAGTGGTGGGTGGGGGGGGTTCAAGCAACCACGAGTGGTGGGTGGGTGGGGGGGGGGGGGTCAAGCAACCACGAGTGGTGGGTGGGTGGGGGGGGGGGGTCAAGCAACCACGAGTGGTGGGTGGGGGGGGGGTTCAAGCAACCACGAGTGGTGGGTGGGTGGGGGGGGGGTCAAGCAACCACGAGTGGTGGGTGGGTGGGGGGGGGGTCAAGCAACCACGAGGGGCGGGTGGGTCAAGCAACCACGAGGGGCGGGTGGGTCAAGCAACCACGAGGGGCGGGTGGGTGGGGGGGGGGGGGGGTCAAGCAACCACGAGGGGCGGGTGTCAAGCAACCACGAGTGGTGGGTGGGTGGGGGGGGGGGGGGGTCAAGCAACCACGAGTGGTGGGTGGGGGGGGGGTTCAAGCAACCACGAGTGGTGGGTGGGTGGGGGGGGGGGGTCAAGCAACCACGAGTGGTGGGTGGGTGGGGGGGGGGTCAAGCAACCACGAGTGGTGGGTGGGTGGGGGGGGGGTCAAGCAACCACGAGGGGCGGGTGGGTCAAGCAACCACGAGGGGCGGGTGGGTCAAGCAACCACGAGGGGAGGGTGGGTGAGGGGGGGGGGGTCAAGCAACCACGAGGGGCGGGTGTCAAGCAACCACGAGGGGCGGGTGGGTGGGGGGGGGGGGCAAGCAACCACGAGGGGCGGGTGGGGGGGGGGTCAAGCAACCACGAGGGGTGGGTGGGTGGGGGGGGGGGGTCAAGCAACCACGAGGGGTGGGTGGGTGGGGGGGGGGGGTCAAGCAACCACGAGGGGTGGGTGGGTGGGGGGGGGGGTCAAGCAACCACGAGGGGTGGGTGGGTGGGGGGGGTCAAGCAACCACGAGGGGTGGGTCAAGCAACCACGAGGGGGGGGGGTCAAGCAACCACGAGTGGGGGGGGGGTCAAGCAACCCAGAGGGGTGGGGGGGGTCAAGCAACCCAGAGGGGTGGGGGGGTGGGTTTCACGCAACAGAGGGGTGGGGGGGTGGCGGGTTTCGTGGAGGGGTGGGTGGGGGGGGTTTCACGCAACAGAGGGGTGGGTGGGTGACGGGGGGTTTCACGCAACAGAGGGGTGGGTGGGTGGGGGGGGGGGGGTTTCACGCAACAGAGGGGTGGGTGGGTGGGGGTGGGTTTCACGCAACAGAGGGGTGGGTGGGTGGGGGTGGGTTTCACGCAACAAAGAGGGAAGGGTGGGCGGGAGGGGGTCACGCAACAAAGAGGGAAGGGTGGGCGGGAGGGGGTCAAGCAACAACGAGGGACGGGTGGGCGGGAGGGGGTCAAGCAACAACGAGGGACGGGTGGGCGGGAGGGGGTCAAGCAACAACGAGGGACGGGTGGGCGGGAGGGGGTCAAGCAACAACGAGGGACGGGTGGGGGTCAAGCAACAACCAGGGACGGGAGGGGGTCAAGCCACAACGAGGGACGGGAGTGCGGGAGGGAGTCAAGCCACAACGAGGGACGGGAGTGCGAGAGGGGGTCAAGCCACAACGAGGGACGGGAGGGGGTCAAGCCACAACGAGGAACAGGAAGGTGGGAGGGGGTCAAGCCACAACGAGGGATGGGAGGGGGTCAAGCCACAATGAGGGACGGGAGGGTTGGGAGGGGGTCAAGCCACAACGAGGGACGGGAGGGGGTCAAGCCACAACGAGGAACAGGAAGGTGGGAGGGGGTCAAGCCACAACGAGGGATGGGAGGGGGTCAAGCCACAATGAGGGACGGGAGGGTTGGGAGGGGGTCAAGCCACAACGAGGGACGGGAGGGTGGGAGGGGGTCAAGCCACAACAAGGGGCGGGAGGGTGGGAGGGGGTTAAGCAACAACGAGAGACGGGAGGGTGGGAGGGGGTCAAGCCACAACGAAAGGGCGGGAATTGGTCAAGCAACAAGGGACAGGGGGACGCCAAGCACAATGAGGGGCAGGGGGAGGTCAAGCACAGTGAGGGACAGGGGGAGGTCAAGCACAGTGAGGGACAGGGGGAGGTCAAGCACAGTGAGGGACAGGGGGAGGTCAAGCACAGTGAGGGACAGGGGGAGGTCAAGCACAGTGAGGGACAGGGGGAGGTCAAGCACAGTGAGGGACAGGGGCAGGTCAAGCAACAACGTGAGAGAGGAGGGTGGGAGGGGGTCAAGCAAAGAGGGGGTCAATCAACAAGGGCGGGAGGGGGTCAATCAACAAGGGCGGGAGGGTGGGAGCGGGTCAATCAACAAGGGCGGGAGGGGGTCAAACCACAATGAGAGGGCGGGAATTGGTCAAGAAACAACTAGGGGCAGAAGGGGGGGTCAAGCAACAAGGGACGGGAGGAGGTCAAGCACGAGGGACAGGGGGACGCCAAGCACAATGAGGGACAGGGGGAGGTCAAGCAACAACGTGAGAGAGGAGGCTGGGAGGGGTCAATCAACGAGGGGGTCAATCAACAAGGGCGGGAGGGTGGGAGAGGGTCAATCAACAAGGGCGGGAGGGGGTCAATCAACAACGAGGAACAGGAGGAGGTCAATCAACGAGGAACGGGAGGGGGGGGGTCAATCAACGAGGAACCGGAGGGTGGCAGAGGGTCACGAGTCAATCAACGAGGGACGGGAGGGTGGGCGGGTCAAGCAACAATGAAGAATGGGAGGGGGAGGTCAAGCTACAACGAGGGACTGGGTCAAGCAACAAATAAGGACAGGAGGGTGGGAGGGGTCAAGCAACGAGGGGTGGGAGGGGTCAAGCCAAAACTAGGGGCGGGAGGGGGATGGGTCAAGCCAAAACTAGGGGTGGGAGGGTGGGATGGGGTCAAGCCACAACGAGGGGCGGGCGGGAGGGTGGGATGGGGTCAAGCCACAACGAGTGCAGGGCGGGAGGGTGGGATGGGGTCAAGCCACAACGAGTGCAGGGCGGGAGGGTGGGATGGGGTCAAGCCACAACGAGAGCAGGGTGGGAGGGTGGGATGGGGTCAAACCACAACGAGGGAGGGGAGGGAGGGGTTCAAACCACAACGAGGGAGGGGAGGGAGGGTGGGAAGGGGTCAAGCCACAACGAGGGAGGGGCGGGAGGGTGGTAAGGGGTCAAGCCACAACGAGGGAGGGGCAGGAGTGTGGGAAGGGATAAAGCCACAACGAGGGAGGGGCAGGAGGGTGGGAAGGGATCAAGCCACAACGAGGGAGGGGCGGGAGGGTAGGAAGGGATCAAGCCACAACGAGGGAGGGGCGGGAGGGCGGGATGGGGTCAAGCCACAACGAGGGAGGGGCGGGAGGGCGGGATGGGGTCAAGCCACAACGAGGGAGGGGCGGGAGGGCGGGATGGGGTCAAGCCACAACGAGAGAGGGGCGGGAGGGCGGGATGGGGTCAAGCCACAACGAGGGAGGGGCGGGAGGGCGGGATGGGGTCAAGCCACAACGAGGGAGGGGCGGGAGGGCGGGATGGGGTCAAGCCACAATGAGGGAGGGGCGGGAGGGCGGGATGGGGTCAATGTAGGAGGCTGCCTGGCTTGTAGTGGGTACTAGAGGTACTTACACCTTGTGCCAGGTCCAGTGATCCCTTGTTAGTGTAGAAGAGGTGTTTCTAGCAGCTTAGGCTGATAGAAGGTAGCTATGGCAAAGCAGCTTAGGCTGAACTAGGAGACATGCAAAGTTCCTACTATACCACTTATATCATATGCACAATATCATAAGAAAACACAATACACAGAGTTACTAAAAATAAAGGTACTTTATTTTTATGATAATATGCCAAAAGTATCTCAGTGAATACCCTCAGTAAGAAGTTAAGTACTATACAGGGAGTGCAGAATTATTAGGCAAGTTGTATTTTTGAGGATTAATTGTATTATTGAACAACAACCATGTTCTCAATGAACCCAAAAAACTCATTAATATCAAAGCTGAATATTTTTGGAAGTAGTTTTTAGTTTGTTTTTAGTTTTAGCTATGTTAGGGGGATATCTGTGTGTGCAGGTGACTATTACTGTGCATAATTATAAGGCAACTTAACAAAACAAAAAGAAAATACCCATTTCAATTATTTATTATTACCAGTGAAACCAATATAACATCTCAACATTCACAAATATACATTTCTGACATTCAAAAACAAAACAAAAACAAATCAGTGACCAATATAGCCACCTTTCTTTGCAAGGACACTCAAAAGCCTGCCATCCATGGATTCGGTCAGTGTTTTGATCTGTTCACCATCAACATTGCGTGCAGCAGCAACCACAGCCTCCCAGACACTGTTCAGAGAGGTGTACTGTTTTCCCTCCTTGTAAATCTCACATTTGATGATGGACCACAGGTTCTCAATGGGGTTCAGATCAGGTGAACAAGGAGGCCATGTCATTAGATTTCCTTCTTTTATACCCTTTCTTGCCAGCCACGCTGTGGAGTACTTGGACGCGTGTGATGGAGCATTGTCCTGCATGAAAATCATGTTTTTCTTGAAGGATGCAGACTTCTTCCTGTACCACTGCTTGAAGAAGGTGTCTTCCAGGAACTGGCAGGAGGACTGGGAGTTGAGCTTGACTCCATCCTCAACCCGAAAAGGCCCAACAAGCTCATCTTTGATGATACCAGCCCAAACCAGTACTCCACCTCCACCTTGCTGGCGTCTGAGTCGGACTGGAGCTCTCTGCCCTTTACCAATCCAGCCACGGGCCCATCCATCTGGCCCATCAAGACTCACTCTCATTTCATCAGTCCATAAAACCTTAGAAAAATCAGTCTTGAGATATTTATTGGCCCAGTCTTGACATTTCAGCTTGTGTGTCTTGTTCAATGGTGGTCGTCTTTCAGCCTTTCTTACCTTGGCGATGTCTCTGAGTATTGCACACCTTGTGCTTTTGGGCACTCCAGTGATGTTGCAGCTCTGAAATATGGCCAAACTGGTGGCAAGTGGCATCGTGGCAACTGCACGCTTGACTTTTCTCAGTTCATGGGCAGTTATTTTGCGCCTTGGTTTTTCCACACGCTTCTTGCAACCCTGTTGACTATTTTGAATGAAACGCTTGATTGTTCGATGATCACGCTTCAGAAGCTTTGCAATTTTAAGAGTGCTGCATCCCTCTGCAAGATATCTCACTATTTTTGACTTTTCGGAGCCTGTCAAGTCCTTCTTTTGACCCATTTTGCCAAAGGAAAGGAAGTTGCCTAATAATTATGCACACCTGATATAGGGTGTTGATGTCATTAGACCACACCCCTTCTCATTACAGAGATGCACATCACCTAATATGCTTAATTGGTAGTAGGCTTTCGAGCCTATACAGCTTGGAGTAAGACAACATGCATAAAGAGGATGATGCAGTCAAAATACTCATTTGCCTAATAATTCTGCACTCCCTGTACACAAGTTACAAGTTATATGTACACAAACCAAAATTAGGTAAGTAAGAGCAAGAAAACTAATGCAAACAGCAAGCATAGGTATAAGGGCAACACAAACCATATACTCCAAAAGTAGAATGCAAACCACAAATGGACCCCAGACCTATGTGAGCTTGTAGAGGGTCGCTGGGACTGTAAGAAAACAGTGAGGGTTAGAAAAATACCCCACCCCAAGACCCTGAAAAGTAGGAGTAAAGTACACCTACTACCCCCAGAGAGCACAATAGTCATGATAGGGGAATTCTGCAGGAAGAACAAACACCAGCAGTGCACTGACAACGGATTTCCGGACCTGAGTACCTGTAAGACAAGGGGACCAAGTCCAATAGTCACGACAGCGTCCAGGGGGGGCAGGAGCCCAGGAAACCCCGGATGAAGGTGCAAGGAAGCTGCCTCTAGTTGGAAGAAGCTTGGAGTTCTGCAAGAAAGAAGAGGACTAGGAACTTCTCCTTTGGAAGACAGATGTCCCACGTCGCGATAAAGCTTGCAGAGGTGTTCCAACGCAGAAATACCAAAACTTGCTAGCTGCAAGGGTCGCAATAGAGGTTTTTGGGTGCTGCTGAGGACCAAGAAGGACCAGGATGTCGCCTTTTGGAGGAGGAGACAGAGGGGACACTCAGCAACTCAGAGAGCCTTCACAGAAGCAGGCAGCACCCGCAGAAGTACCCCAACAGGCACTTGGAAGAAGAGTGAACCGGAGTCCACGCGAAGTTACAAAAGGGGGTCCCACGACGCCGGAGGACAGCTCAGAAGGTTGTGCACTGCAGGACAGAGTGCTGGGGACCCAGGCTAGGCTGTGTACGAAGGAAATCCTGGAAGAGTGCACAGGAGCCGGAGCAGCTGCAAATCACGCGGTACACAGCTTTGCAGTCTAGCGTGGGGAGGCAGGGACTTACCTCTACCAAACTTGGACTGAAGAGTCACTGGATTGTGGGAGTCACTTGGACAGAGTTGCTGAGTTCCAGGGACCACGCTCGTTGTGCTGAGAGGGGACCCAGAGCACCAGTGTTGCAGTCTTTTGGTGCCTGCGTTAGCAGGGGGAAGATTCAGTCGACCCACAGGAGTTTTCTTCGGAGTTTCTGGTGCAGGGTGAAGGCAGGCTACCCCCAGAGCATGCACCACATGGAAACAGTTGAGAAAGCCGGCAGGATTAGGCACTACAATGTTGCTGGTAGTCGTCTTGCTACTTTGTTGCAGTTTTGCAGGCGTCCTGGAGCAGTCAGCGGTTGATCCTTTGGTAGAAGGTGAAGAGGGAGATGCAGAGGAACTCTGGTGAGCTCTTGCATTCGTTATCTGAAGAATCCCCCAAAGCAGAGACCCTAAATAGCCAGAAAAGGAGGTTTGGCTATCAAGTTAGGAGGATTGGCTACCAGAAAGAGCCTCTGACGTCACCTGCTGGTACTGGCCACTCAGAGCAGTCCAGTGTGCCCTCAACACCTCTGTTTCCAAGATGGCAGGGGTCTGGGACACACTGGAGGAGCTCTGGGCATCTCCCCTGGGAGGTACAGGGGAGTGGTCACTCCCCTTTCCGTTGTCCAGTTTCGTGCCAGAGCAGGGCTGGGGGATTCCTGAACTGGTGTAGACTGGCTTATGCCACGATGGACACCATCTGTGCCCATCAAAGCATTTCCAGAGGCTGGGGGAGGCTACTCCTCCCCAGCCCTCACACCTATTTCCAAAAGGAGAGAGTGTAACACCCTCTCTCAGAGGAAATCCTTTGTTCTGCCTTCCTGGGCCAGGGCTGCCTGGACCCCAGGAGGGCAGAAACCTGTCTGTGGGGTTGGCAGCAGCAGCAGCTGCAGTGGAGACCCCGGAAAGGGAGTTTGGCAGTACCCGGGTTCTGTGCTAGAGACCCAGGGGATCATGGAATTGTCACCCCAATACCAGAATGGTATTGGGGTGACAATTCCATGATCTTAGACATGTTACATGGCCATGTTCAGAGTTACCATTGTGACGCTATACATAGGTAGTGACCTACGTATAGTGCACATGTGTAATGGTGTCCCGCACTCACAAAGTCCAGGGAATTTGCCCTGAACGATGTGGGGGCACCTTGGCTAGTGCCAGGGTGCCCACACACTAAGTAACTTTGCACCCAACCTTAATTAAGTGAAGGCTAGACATATAGGTGACTTATAAGTTACTTATGTGCAGTGGTAAATGGCTGTGAAATAATGTGGACGTTATTTCACGCAGGCTGCTGTGGCAGGCCTGTGTAAGAATTGTCAGAGCTCCCTATGGGTGGCAAAAGAAATGCTGCAGCCCATAGGGGTCTCCTGGAACCCCAATACCATGGGTACCTCAGTACCATATACAAGGGAATTATATGGGTGTACCAGTATGCCAATGTGAATTGGTAAATTTAGTCACTAGCCTGTTAGTGATAAATTTGGAAAGCAGAGAGAGCATAACCATTGAGGTTCTGGTTAGCAGAGCCTCAGTGAGGCAGTTAGGCATCACACAGGGAACACATACAGGGCACATACTATGAGCACTGGGGCACTGCCTAGCAGGGTCCCAGTGACACATGGACTAAAACAACATACATACAGTGAAATATGGGGGTAACATGCCAGGTAAGATGGTACTTCCCTATAGTCAAGCCACAACGAGGGGTGGGAGGGCGGGATAGGTTCAATCAACAACAAGGGGCAGGACAGGGTCAAGCAACAATGAGAGGAGGGAGGGCGGGATAGGGTCAAGCAACAACGAGAGGCGGGAGGGGGAATTCCAACAAGGACGGGAGGGTGGGGGGATTCCAACAAGGACGGGAGGGTGGGAGGGTGGACGGGATTCAAACAAGGACGGGAGGGTGGGAGGGATTCAAACAAGGACGGGAGGGTGGGAGGGATTCAAACAAGGACGGGAGGGTGGGAGGGATTCAAACAAGGACGGGAGGGTGGGGGGGATTCAAACAAGGACGGGAGGGTGGGGGGGATTCAAACAAGGACGGGAGGGTGGGAGGGTGGGGGGGATTCAAACAAGGACGGGAGGGTGGGAGGGTGGGGGGGATTCAAACAAGGACGGGAGGGTGGGAGGGTGGGGGGGATTCAAACAAGGACGGGAGGGTGGGAGGGTGGGGGGGGATTCAAACAAGGACGGGAGGGTGGGAGGGTGGGGGGGGATTCAAACAAGGACGGGAGGGTGGGGGGGGGATTCAAACAAGGACGGGAGGGTGGGGGGGGATTCAAACAAGGACGGGAGGGTGGGGGGGGATTCAAACAAGGACGGGAGGGTGGGGGGCATTCAAACAAGGACGGTAGGGTGGGAGGGATTCAAACAATGACGGTAGGGTGGGAGGGATTCAAACAATGACGGTAGGGTGGGAGGGATTCAAACAATGACGGTAGGGTGGGAGGGATTCAAACAATGACGGTAGGGTGGGAGGGTGGGGGGGATTCAAACAATGACGGTAGGGTGGGAGGGATTCAAACAATGGCGGTAGGGTGGGGGGGATTCAAACAATGACGGTAGGGTGGGAGGGTGGGGGGGATTCAAACAATGACGGTATGGTGGGAGGGATTCAAACAATGACGAGAGGGTGGGGGGGATTCAAACAATGACGGGAGGGTGGGTGGGATTCAAACAATGACGGGAGGGTGGGAGGGATTCAAACAATGACGGGAGGGTGGGAGGGATTCAAACAATGACGGGAGGGTGGGAGGGATTCAAACAATGACGGGAGGGTGGGAGGGATTCAAACAATGACGGGAGGGTGGGAGGGATTCAAACAATGACGGGAGGGTGGGAGGGATTCAAACAATGACGGAGGGTGGGAGGGATTCAAACAATGACGGAGGGTGGGGGGATTCAAACAATGACGGGAGGGTGGGGGGGATTCAAACAATGACGGGAGGGTGGGAGGGATTCAAACAATGACGGAGGGTGGGAGGGATTCAAACGATGACGGAGGGTGGGAGGGATTCAAACGATGACGGAGGGTGGGGGGATTCAAACGATGACGGAGGGTGGGAGGGTGGGGGGATTCAAACGATGACGGAGGGTGGGAGGGTGGGGTGATTCAAACGATGACGGAGGGTGGGAGGGTGGGGGGATTCAAACGATGACGGAGGGTGGGAGGGTGGGGGGATTCAAACGATGACGGAGGGTGGGAGGGTGGGGGGATTCAAACAATGACGGAGGGTGGGAGGGATTCAAACAATGACAGAGGGTGGGAGGGATTCAAACAATGACGGGAGGGTGGGAGGGATTCAAACAATGACGGGAGGGTGGGGGGGATTCAAACAATGACGGGAGGGTGGGAGGGTGGGGGTGATTCAAACAATGACGGGAGGGTGGGAAGGTGGGGGGGATTCAAACAATGACGGGAGGGTGGGGGGGATTCAAACAATGACTGGAGGGTGGGAGTGATTCAAACAATGACGGGAGGGTGGGAGTGATTCAAACAATGACGGGAGGGTGGGAGGGTGGCAAGGATTCAAACAATGACGGGAGGGTGGGAGGGTGGCAGGGATTCAAACAATGACGGGAGGGTGGGAGGGTGGGGGGATTCAAACAATGACGGGAGGGTGGGGGGATTCAAACAATGACGGAGGGTGGGGGGATTCAAACAATGACGGAGGGTGGGAGGATTCAAACAATGACGGAGGGTGGGAGGATTCAAACAATGACGGAGGGTGGGAGGGTGGGGGGATTCAAACAATGACGGAGGGTGGGAGGGTGGGGGGATTCAAACAATGACGGAGGGTGGGAGGGTGGGGGGATTCAAACAATGACGGAGGGTGGGAGGGTGGGGGGATTCAAACAATGACGGAGGGTGGGAGGGTGGGGGGATTCAAACAATGACGGAGGGTGGGAGGATTCAAACAATGACGGAGGGTGGGAGGATTCAAACAATGACGGAGGGTGGGAGGGTGGGGGGATTCAAACAATGACGGAGGGTGGGGGGATTCAAACAATGACGGGAGGGTGGGGGGATTCAAACAATGACGGGAGGGTGGGAGGGGATTAAAAAAAATGACTGGAGGGTGGGAGGGGATTCAAACAATGACGGGAGGGTGGGGGGATTCAAACAATGACGGGAGGGTGGGAGGGTGGGGGGATTCAAACAATGACGGGAGGGTGGGAGGGTGGGGGGATTCAAACAATGGCGGGAGGGTGGGAGGGTGGGGGGATTCAAACAATGGCGGGAGGGTGGGGGGATTCAAACAATGGCGGGAGGGTGGGGGGATTCAAACAATGGCGGGAGGGTGGGAGGGTGGGGGGATTCAAACAATGGCGGGAGGGTGGGGGGATTCAAACAATGACGGGAGGGTGGGAGAGTGGGGGGATTCAAACAATGACGGGAGGGTGGGAGGGTGGGGGGATTCAAACAATGACGGGAGGGTGGGAGGGTGGGGGGATTCAAACAATGACGGGAGGGTGGGAGGGTGGGGGGATTCAAACAATGACGGGAGGGTGGGAGGGTGGCGGGATTCAAACAATGACGGGAGGGTGGGAGGGATTCAAACAATGACGGGCGGGTGGGAGGGTGGGGGGATTCAAACAATGACGGGCGGGTGGGAGGGTGGGGGGATTCAAACAATGACGGGAGGGTGGGAGGGTGGGGGGATTCAAACAATGACGGGAGGGTGGGAGGGTGGGGGGGATTCAAACAATGACGGGAGGGTGGGAGGGATTCAAACAATGACGGGAGGGTGGGAGGGTGGGGGGGATTCAAACAATGACGGGAGGGTGGGATTCAAACAATGACGGGAGGGTGGGGGGGATTCAAACAATGACGGGAGGGTGGGGGGGATTCAAACAATGACAGGAGGGATTCAAACAATGACGGGAGGGTGGGAGGGATTCAAACAATGAAGGGAGGGTGGGAGGGATTCAAACAATGAAGGGAGGGTGGGAGGGATTCAAACAATGAAGGGAGGGTGGGGGGGATTCAAACAAGGACGGGAGGGTGGGGGGGTTTCAAACAAGGACGGGAGGGTGGGGGGGTTTCAAACAAGGACGGGAGGGTGGGGGGGATTCAAACAAGGAAGGGAGGGTGGGGGGGATTCAAACAAGGACGGGAGGGTGGGGGGGATTCAAACAAGGACGGGAGGGATTCAAACAATGACGGGAGGGTGGGAGGATTCAAACAAGGACGGGAGGGATTCAAACAATGACGGGAGGGTGGGAGGGTGGGGGGACATTCAAACAATGACGGGACGGTGGGAGGGGATTCAAACAATGACGGGAGGGTGGGAGGGATTCAGACAGTGACGGGAGGGTGGGAGGGTGGGGGGGATTCAGACAGTGACGGGAGGGTGGGAGAGTTGGGGGGGATTCAAACAATGACGGGAGGGTGGGAGGGGATTCAAACAAGGACGGGAGGGTGGGAGGGGATTCAAACAAAGACGGGAGGGATTCAAACAAAGACGGGAGGGTGGGAGGGATTCAAACAAGGACGGGAGGGTGGGAGGGATTCAAACAAGGACGGGAGGGTGGGAGGGATTCAAACAAGGACGGGAGGGTGGGAGGGATTCAAACAAGGACGGGAGGGTGGGAGGGATTCAAACAAGGACGGGAGAGTGGGAGGGATTCAAACAAGGACGGGAGAGTGGGAGGGATTCAAACAAGGACGGGAGAGTGGGAGGGATTCAAACAAGGACGGGAGAGTGGGAGGGTGGGGGGGATTCAAACAAGGACGGGAGAGTGGGAGGGTGGGGGGGATTCAAACAAGGACGGGAGAGTGGGAGGGTGGGGGGGATTCAAACAAGGACGGGAGAGTGGGAGGGGATTCAAACAAGGACAGGAGGGTGGGGGGCGATTCAAACAAGGACAGGAGGGTGGGGGGGATTCAAACAAGGACAGGAGAGTGGGAGGGGATTCAAACAAGGACGGGAGAGTGGGAGGGTGGGGAGGATTCAAACAAGGACGGGAGAGTGGGAGGGATGGGGGATTCAAACAAACAAGGAAGGGAGAGTGGGAGGGATGGGGGATTCAAACAAACAAGGAAGGGAGAGTGGGAGGGATGGGGGATTCAAACAAACAAGGAAGGGAGGGTGGGAGGGATGGGGGATTCAAACAAGGAAGGGAGGGTGGGAGGGATGGGGGATTCAAACAAGGAAGGGAGGGTGGGAGGGATGGGGGATTCAAACAAGGAAGGGAGGGTGGGAGGGATGGGGGATTCAAACAAGGAAGGGAGGGTGGGAGGGATGGGGGATTCAAACAAGGGAGGGATGGGGGATTCAAACAAGGAAGGGTCGGAGGGATGGGGGATTTAAACAAGGAAGGGAGGGTGGGAGGGATGGGGGATTCAAACAAGGAAGGGAGGGTGGATTCAAGTAAGGACGGGAGGGTGGGGGGGATTAAGCAACAAGGGACGGGAGGGGGATCAAGCAACAACGCTGGAAGGGAGGGTGGGGATCAAGCAACAACGCTGGAAGGGAGGGTGGGTGGGGATCAAGCAACAACGCTGGACGGGAGGGTGGGAGGGGGATCAAGCAACAACGCTGGACGGGAGGGAGGGAGGGGGATCAAGCAACAACGCTGGAAGGGAGGGTGGGGGGGATCAAGCAACAACGCTGGAAGGGAGGGTGGGGGAGGATCAAGCAACAACGCTGGACGGGAGGGTGGGGGAGGATCAAGCAACAACGCTGGACGGGAGGGTGGGGGAGGATCAAGCAACAACGCTGGACGGGAGGGTGGGGGAGGATCAAGCAACAACGCTGGACGGGAGGGTGGGGGAGGATCAAGCAACAACGCTGGACGGGAGGGTGGGGGAGGATCAAGCAACAACGCTGGACGGGAGGGTGGGGGAGGATCAAGCAACAACGCTGGACGGGAGGGTGGGGGAGGATCAAGCAACAACGCTGGACGGGAGGGTGGGGGGGGGGGATCAAGCAACAACGCTGGAAGGGAGGGTGGAAGGGGGGGGATCAAGCAACAATGCTGGACGGGAGGGGGGGATCAAGCAACAATGCTGGACGGGAGGGGGATCAGGCAATAACGCTGGACGGGAGGGTGATCAAGCCACAACGCTGGACGGGAGTGTGGGAGGGGGGATCAAGCCACAACGCTGGACGGGAGGGTGGAGGGGGGGATCAAGCAACAACACTGGAAGGGAGGGTGGGGGGGGGGGGATCAAGCAACAACACTGGAAGGGAGGGTGGGGGGGGGGGGATCAAGCAACAACACTGGAAGGGAGGGTGGGGGGGGGGGATCAAGCAACAACACTGGAAGGGAGGGTGGGAGGGGGGTCAAGCAACAACGAGGGATGGGAAGGTGGGAGGCGACTGGAGGGTGGGAGGGTGCCAAGCAACAAGGGGCGGGAGGGGGCCAAGGGGACGGGAGGGGGCTAAACAACAATGAAGGACAAGAGGGGGTCATGCAAAAAAAGAAGAAAAAAAAAAAGGACAGGGGAGGGCAGTCAGGCGACAAGGGACTGGAGGGCGGGAGGGCGGGGTCAGGCGACAAGGGACGGGAGGGTGGGGTCAGGCGACCAGGGACGGGAGGGTGGGGTCAGGCGACCAGGGACGGGAGGGCGGGGTCAGGCGACCAGGGACGGGAGGGCGGGGTCAGGCGACCAGGGACGGGAGGGCGGGGTCAGGCGACCAGGGACGGGAGGGCGGGGTCAGGCGACCAGGGACGGGAGGGCGGGGTCAGGCGACCAGGGACGGGAGGGCGGGGTCAGGCGACCAGGGACGGGAGGGCGGGGTCAGGCGACCAGGGACGGGAGAGAGGGAGGGCGGGGTCAGGCGACCAGGGACGGGAGAGAGGGAGGGCGGGGTCAGGCAACCAGGGACGGGAGAGAGGGAGGGCGGGGTCAGGCAACCAGGGACGGGAGAGAGGGAGGGCGGGGTCAGGCAACCAGGGACGGGAGAGAGGGAGGGCGGGGTCAGGCAACCAGGGACGGGAGAGAGGGAGGGCGGGGTCAGGCAACCAGGGACGGGAGAGAGGGCGGGGTCAGGCAACAAGGGACGGGGGGCAGAAGGGGGGGGTCAGGCAACAAGGGACGGGGCAGAAGAGGGGGGTCAGGCAACAAGGGACGGGGGCAGAAGAGGGGGGTCAGGCAACAAGGGACGGGGGCAGGAGGGCGGGTCAGGCAACAAGGGACGGGGGCAGGAGGGCGGGTCAGGCAACAAGGGACGGGAGAGAGGAGGGGGTCAGGCAACAAGGGACGGGGGGCGGAAGGGGGGGGTCAGGCAACAAGCAACAAGGGACGGGGGGGCAGAAGGGGGGGTCAGGCAACAAGCAACAAGGGACGGGGGGGCAGAAGGGGGGGGCAGGCAACAAGGGACGGGGGCAGAAGGGGGGGGCAGGCAACAAGGGACGGGGGCAGAAGGGGGGGGGTCAGGCAACAAGGGACGGGAGAGAGGAGGGGGTCAGGCAACAAGGGACGGGGCAGAAGGGGGGGGTCAGGCAACAAGGGACGGGAGGGGGGTCAAGCAACAATGGACGGGGTGGGAGGGGGGTCAAGCAACAAGGGACGGGGCGGGAGGGGGGGGTCAAGCAACAAGGGACGGGGCGGGAGGGGGGGGTCAAGCAACAAGGGACGGGGCGGGAGGGGGGGGGTCAAGCAACAAGGGACGGGGCGGGAGGGGGGGGGTCAAGCAACAAGGGACGGGGCGGGAGGGGGGGGGTCAAGCAACAAGGGACGGGGCGGGAGGGGGGGGGTCAAGCAACAAGGGACGGGGCGGGAGGGGGGGGGTCAAGCAACAAGGGACGGGGCGGGAGGGGGGGGGTCAAGCAACAAGGGACGGGGGTGGGGGGGGTCAAGCAACAAGGGACGGGGGCGGGAGGGGGGGTCAAGCAACAAGGGACGGAGGGGGGGTCAAGCAACAAGGGACCGGGGGCGGGAGGGGGGTCAAGCAACAAGGGATGGGAGGGGGGTCAAGCAACAAGGGACGGGAGGCGGGAGGGGGGTCAAGCAACAAGGGACGGGGGGCGGGAGGGGGGGGGTCAAGCAACAAGGGACGGGGGGCGGGAGGGGGGGGGGTCAAGCAACAAGGGACCGGGGTCGGGAGGGGGGGGGGGTCAAGCAACAAGGGACCGGGGGCGGGAGGGGGGGGGGGGTCAAGCAACAAGGGACCGGGGGCGGGAGGGGGGGGGGTCAAGCAACAAGGGACCGGGGGCGGGAGGGGGGGGGGTCAAGCAACAAGGGACCGGGGGCGGGAGGGGGGGGGGTCAAGCAACAAGGGACCGGGGGCGGGAGGGGGGGGGGGTCAAGCAACAAGGGACCGGGGGCGGGAGGGGGGGGGGTCAAGCAACAAGGGGCGGGAGGGGGTCAAGCAACAAGGGGCGGGAGGGGGTCAAGCAACAAGGGGCGGGAGGGGGTCAAGCAACAAGGGGCGGGAGGGGGTCAAGCAACAAGGGGCGGGAGGGGGTCAAGCAACAAGGGGCGGGAGGGGGTCAAGCAACAAGGGGCGGGAGGGGGTCAAGCAACAAGGGGCGGGAGGGGGTCAAGCAACAAGGGGCGGGAGGGGGTCAAGCAACAAGGGACGGGAGGGTGGGAGGGGGTCAAGCATCAACGAGGGACGGGGGGTCAAGCAACAACAAGGGACGGTGGGTGGGAGGGGGTCAAGCAACAAGGGACGGGAGGGTGGGAGGGGTTGTCAAGCATCAACGAGGGACTGGAGGGGGTCAAGCATCAACAAGGGACAGGAGGGGGTCAAGCATCAACGAGGGACGGGAGGGCGGGGGGGATCAAGCAACAACGCTGGGTGGGAGGGTGGGGGGGATCAAGCAACAATGCTGGAAGGGAGGGTGGGGGAGGATCAAGCAACAACGCTGGACGGGAGGGTGGGGGAGGATCAAGCAACAACGCTGGACGGGAGGGTGGGGGAGGATCAAGCAACAACGCTGGAAGGGAGGGTGGGGGGAATCAAGCAACAACGCTGGAAGGGAGGGTGGAAGGGGGGGAATCAAGCAACAATGCTGGACGGGAGGGGGGGATCAATCAACAATGCTGGACGGGAGGGGGATCAAGCAACAACACTGGATGGGAGGGTGGGAGGGGGATCAAGCAACAACGCTGGATGGGAGGGTGGGAGGGGGATCAAGCAATAACGCTGGACGGGAGGGTGATCAAGCCACAACGCTGGACGGGAGTGTGGGAGGGGGATCAAGCCACAACGCTGGACGGGAGGGTGGAGGGGGGGGATCAAGCAACAACACTGGAAGGGAGGGTGGGGGGGATCAAGCAACAACGCTGGAAGGGAGGGTGGGAGGGGGGTCAAGCAACAACGAGGGATGGGAAGGTGGGAGGCGACTGGAGGGTGGGAGGGTGCCAAGCAACAAGGGGCGGGAGGGGGCCAAGGGGACGGGAGGGGGCTAAACAACAATGAAGGACAAGAGGGGGTCATGCAAAAAAAGAAGAAAAAAAAAAAAAAGGACAGGGGAGGGCAGTCAGGCGACAAGGGACTGGAGGGCGGGAGGGCGGGGTCAGGCGACCAGGGACCGGAGGGCGGGGTCAGGCGACCAGGGACGGGAGGGCGGGGTCAGGCGACCAGGGACGGGAGAGAGGGAGGGGTCAGGCGACCAGGGACGGGAGAGAGGGAGGGCGGGGTCAGGCGAACAGGGACGGGAGAGAGGGAGGGCGGGGTCAGGCGAACAGGGACGGGAGAGAGGGAGGGCGGGGTCAGGCGAACAGGGACGGGAGAGAGGGAGGGCGGGGTCAGGCAACCAGGGACGGGAGAGAGGGAGGGCGGGGTCAGGCAACCAGGGACGGGAGAGAGGGAGGGCGGGGTCAGGCAACCAGGGACGGGAGAGAGGGAGGGCGGGGTCAGGCAACCAGGGACGGGAGAGAGGGAGGGCGGGGTCAGGCAACCAGGGACGGGAGAGAGGGAGGGCGGGGTCAGGCAACCAGGGACGGGAGAGAGGGAGGGCGGGGTCAGGCAACCAGGGACGGGAGAGAGGGAGGGCTGGGTCAGGCAACCAGGGACGGGAGAGAGGGAGGGCTGGGTCAGGCAACCAGGGACGGGAGAGAGGGAGGGCTGGGTCAGGCAACCAGGGACGGGAGAGAGGGAGGGCTGGGTCAGGCAACCAGGGACGGGAGAGAGGGAGGGCTGGGTCAGGCAACCAGGGACGGGAGAGAGGGAGGGCTGGGTCAGGCAACCAGGGACGGGAGAGAGGGAGGGCTGGGTCAGGCAACCAGGGACGGGAGAGAGGGAGGGCTGGGTCAGGCAACCAGGGACGGGAGAGAGGGAGGGCGGGGTCAGGCAACCAGGGACGGGAGAGAGGGAGGGCGGGGTCAGGCAACCAGGGACGGGAGGGCGGGGTCAGGCGACCAGGGACGGGAGGGCGGGGGTCAGGCGACCAGGGACGGGAGGGCGGGGGTCAGGCGACCAGGGACGGGAGGGCGGGGGTCAGGCGACCAGGGACGGGAGGGCGGGGGTCAGGCGACCAGGGACGGGAGAGAGGAGGGGGTCAGGCAACAAGGGACGGGGGGCGGAAGGGGGGGGTCAGGCAACAAGGGACGGGGGGCGGAAGGGGGCAGAAGGGGGGGGCAGGCAACAAGGGACGGGGGCAGAAGGGGGGGGGTCAGGCAACAAGGGACGGGAGAGAGGAGGGGGTCAGGCAACAAGGGACGGGGGGCGGAAGGGGGGGGTCAGGCAACAAGGGACGGGGGCGGAAGGGGGGGGTCAGGCAACAAGGGACGGGGGCAGGAGGGGGTCAGGCAACAAGGGACGGGGGGCGGAAGGGGGGGTCAGGCAACAAGGGACGGGGGCAGAAGGGGCGGTCAGGCAACAAGGGACGGGGGGCAGAAGGGGGGGGTCAGGCAACAAGGGACGGGAGAGAGGAGGGGGTCAGGCAACAAGGGACGGGGGCGGAAGGGGGGGTCAGGCAACAAGGGACGGGGGGCAGAAGGGGGGGTCAGGCAACAAGGGACGGGGGCAGAAGGGGGGGTCAGGCAACAAGGGACGGGGGGCAGAAGGGGGGGTCAGGCAACAAGGGACGGGGGCGGAAGGGGGGGTCAGGCAACAAGGGACGGGGGCAGAAGGGGGGGTCAGGCAACAAGGGACGGGGGCGGAAGGGGGGTCAGGCAACAAGGGACGGGGGCAGAAGGGGGGGTCAGGCAACAAGGGACGGGGGCAGAAGGGGGGGGTCAGGCAACAAGGGACGGGAGCAGAAGGGGGGGGTCAGGCAACAAGGGACGGGGGCAGAAGAGGGGGGTCAAGCAACAAGGGACGGGGGCGGGAGGGGGGGTCAAGCAACAAGGGACGGGGGGTCAAGCAACAAGGGACGGGGGCGGGAGGGGGGGTCAAGCAACAAGGGACGGGGGCGGGAGGGGGGGTCAAGCAACAAGGGACGGGGGCGGGAGGGGGGGTCAAGCAACAAGGGACGGAGGGGGGTCAAGCAACAAGGGACGGAGGGGGGGTCAAGCAACAAGGGACGGAGGGGGGGTCAAGCAACAAGGGACGGAGGGGGGGTCAAGCAACAAGGGACGGAGGGGGGGTCAAGCAACAAGGGACGGAGGGGGGGTCAAGCAACAAGGGACGGAGGGGGGGTCAAGCAACAAGGGACGGAGGGGGGGTCAAGCAACAAGGGACGGAGGGGGGGTCAAGCAACAAGGGACGGAGGGGGGGTCAAGCAACAAGGGACGGAGGGGGGGTCAAGCAACAAGGGACGGAGGGGGGGTCAAGCAACAAGGGACGGAGGGGGGGTCAAGCAACAAGGGACGGAGGGGGGGTCAAGCAACAAGGGACGGAGGGGGGGTCAAGCAACAAGGGACGGAGGGGGGGTCAAGCAACAAGGGACGGAGGGGGGGTCAAGCAACAAGGGACGGAGGGGGGGTCAAGCAACAAGGGACGGAGGGGGGGTCAAGCAACAAGGGACGGGGGCGGGAGGGGGGTCAAGCAACAAGGGACGGGGGCGGGAGGGGGGTCAAGCAACAAGGGACGGGGGCGGGAGGGGGGTCAAGCAACAAGGGATGGGAGGGGGGTCAAGCAACAAGGGACGGGAGGCGGGAGGGGGGTCAAGCAACAAGGGACGGGGGCGGGAGGGGGGTCAAGCAACAAGGGACCGGGGGCGGGAGGGGGGGGGTCAAGCAACAAGGGACCGGGGGCGGGAGGGGGGGGTCAAGCAACAAGGGACCGGGGGCGGGAGGGGGGGGTCAAGCAACAAGGGACCGGGGGGTCAAGCAACAAGGGACCGGGGGCAGGAGGGGGGGGGGGGTCAAGCAACAAGGGACCGGGGGCGGGAGGGGGGGGGGTCAAGCAACAAGGGACCGGGGGCGGGAGGGGGGGGGGGTCAAGCAACAAGGGACCGGGGGCGGGAGGGGGGGGGTCAAGCAACAAGGGACGGGAGGGGGTCAAGCAACAAGGGGCGGGAGGGGGTCAAGCAACAAGGGGCGGGAGGGGGTCAAGCAACAAGGGGCGGGAGGGGGTCAAGCAACAAGGGGCGGGAGGGGGTCAAGCAACAAGGGACGGGAGGGTGGGAGGGGGTCAAGCATCAACGAGGGACGGGGGGTCAAGCAACAACAAGGGACGGTGGGTGGGAGGGGGTCAAGCAACAAGGGACGGGAGGGTGGGAGGGGTTGTCAAGCATCAACGAGGGACTGGAGGGGGTCAAGCATCAACAAGGGACGGGAGGGGGTCAAGCATCAACGAGGGACGGGAGGGGGTCAAGCATCAACGAGGGACGGGAGGGGGGGGGGATCAAGCAACAACGCTGGAAGGGAGGGTGGGGGGGGGATCAAGCAACAATGCTGGAAGGGAGGGTGGGGGAGGATCAAGCAACAACGCTGGAAGGGAGGGTGGGGGGAATCAAGCAACAACGCTGGAAGGGAGGGTGGAAGGGGGGGAATCAAGCAACAATGCTGGACGGGAGGGGGGGGATCAATCAACAATGCTGGACGGGAGGGGGATCAAGCAACAACGCTGGATGGGAGGGTGGGAGGGGGATCAAGCAATAACGCTGGACGGGAGGGTGATCAAGCCACAACGCTGGACGGGAGTGTGGGAGGGGGATCAAGCCACAACGCTGGACGGGAGGGTGGAGGGGGGGGATCAAGCAACAACACTGGAAGGGAGGGTGGAGGGGGGGGATCAAGCAACAACACTGGAAGGGAGGGTGGGGGGGATCAAGCAACAACGCTGGAAGGGAGGGTGGGAGGGGGGTCAAGCAACAACGAGGGATGGGAAGGTGGGAGGCGACTGGAGGGTGGGAGGGTGCCAAGCAACAAGGGGCGGGAGGGGGCCAAGGGGACGGGAGGGGGCTAAACAACAATGAAGGACAAGAGGGGGTCATGCAAAAAAAGAAGAAAAAAAAAAAAAAGGACAGGGGAGGGCAGTCAGGCGACAAGGGACTGGAGGGCGGGAGGGCGGGGTCAGGCGACCAGGGACGGGAGGGCGGGGTGAGGCGACCAGGGACGGGAGGGCGGGGTGAGGCGACCAGGGACGGGAGAGAGGGAGGGCGGGGTGAGGCGACCAGGGACGGGAGAGAGGGAGGGCGGGGTGAGGCGAACAGGGACGGGAGAGAGGGAGGGCGGGGTGAGGCGAACAGGGACGGGAGAGAGGGAGGGCGGGGTGAGGCGAACAGGGACGGGAGAGAGGGAGGGCGGGGTGAGGCGAACAGGGACGGGAGAGAGGGAGGGCGGGGTGAGGCGAACAGGGACGGGAGAGAGGGAGGGCGGGGTGAGGCGAACAGGGACGGGAGAGAGGGAGGGCGGGGTCAGGCAACCAGGGACGGGAGAGAGGGAGGGCGGGGTCAGGCAACCAGGGACGGGAGAGAGGGAGGGCGGGGTCAGGCAACCAGGGACGGGAGAGAGGGAGGGCGGGGTCAGGCAACCAGGGACGGGAGAGAGGGAGGGCGGGGTCAGGCAACCAGGGACGGGAGAGAGGGAGGGCGGGGTCAGGCAACCAGGGACGGGAGAGAGGGAGGGCGGGGTCAGGCAACCAGGGACGGGAGAGAGGGAGGGCGGGGTCAGGCAACCAGGGACGGGAGGGAGGGCGGGGTCAGGCAACCAGGAACGGGAGGGAGGGAGGGCGGGGTCAGGCAACCAGGAACGGGAGGGAGGGCGGGGTCAGGCAACCAGGGACGGCAGAGAGGAAGGGGGGGGTCAGGCAACAAGGGACGGGGGCGGAAGGGGGGGGTCAGGCAACAAGGGACGGGGGCGGAAGGGGGGGGTCAGGCAACAAGGGACGGGGGCGGAAGGGGGGGGTCAGGCAACAAGGGACGGGGGCGGAAGGGGGGGGTCAGGCAACAAGGGACGGGGGCGGAAGGGGGGGGTCAGGCAACAAGGGACGGGGGCGGAAGGGGGGGGTCAGGCAACAAGGGACGGGGGCAGGAGGGCGGGTCAGGCAACAAGGGACGGGGGCAGGAGGGCGGGTCAGGCAACAAGGGACGGGAGAGAGGAGGGGGTCAGGCAACAAGGGACGGGGGGCGGAAGGGGGGGTCAGGCAACAAGGGACGGGGGCGGAAGGGGGCGGTCAGGCAACAAGGGACGGGGGCAGAAGGGGCGGTCAGGCAACAAGGGACGGGGGGCAGAAGGGGGGGGTCAGGCAACAAGGGACGGGAGAGAGGAGGGGGTCAGGCAACAAGGGACGGGAGAGAGGAGGGGGTCAGGCAACAAGGGACGGGAGAGAGGAGGGGGTCAGGCAACAAGGGACGGGGGGCAGAAGGGGGGGTCAGGCAACAAGGGACGGGGGCAGAAGGGGGGGTCAGGCAACAAGGGACGGGGGCAGAAGGGGGGGTCAGGCAACAAGGGACGGGGGGCAGAAGGGGGGGGTCAGGCAACAAGGGACGGGAGAGAGGAGGGGGTCAGGCAACAAGGGACGGGGCGGAAGGGGGGGGGTCAGGCAACAAGGGACGGGGGCAGAAGGGGGGGTCAGGCAACAAGGGACGGGGGCAGAAGGGGGGGTCAGGCAACAAGGGACGGGGGCAGAAGGGGGGGTCAGGCAACAAGGGACGGGGGCAGAAGGGGGGGGTCAGGCAACAAGGGACGGGAGGGGGGTCAAGCAACAAGGGACGGGGTGGGAGGGGGGGGGTCAAGCAACAAGGGACGGGGTGGGAGGGGGGGGGTCAAGCAACAAGGGACGGGGTGGGAGGGGGGGGGTCAAGCAACAAGGGACGGGGCGGGAGGGGGGGGTCAAGCAACAAGGGACGGGCGGGGGGGGGGTCAAGCAACAAGGGACGGGGCGGGAGGGGGGGGTCAAGCAACAAGGGACGGAGGGGGGTCAAGCAACAAGGGACGGAGGGGGGTCAAGCAACAAGGGACGGGGGCGGGAGGGGGGTCAAGCAACAAGGGATGGGAGGGGGGTCAAGCAACAAGGGACGGGGGGCGGGAGGGGGGTCAAGCAACAAGGGACCGGGGGCGGGAGGGGGGGGGTCAAGCAACAAGGGACCGGGGGCGGGAGGGGGGGGGGTCAAGCAACAAGGGACCGGGGGCGGGAGGGGGGGGGGGTCAAGCAACAAGGGACCGGGGGCGGGAGGGGGGGGGTCAAGCAACAAGGGACCGGGGGCGGGAGGGGGGGGGGTCAAGCAACAAGGGACCGGGGGTGGGAGGGGGGGGGTCAAGCAACAAGGGACCGGCGGCGGGAGGGGGGGGGTCAAGCAACAAGGGACCGGGGGCAGGAGGGGGGGGGTCAAGCAACAAGGGACCGGGGGCGGGAGGGGGGGGGGTCAAGCAACAAGGGACCGGGGGCGGGAGGGGGGGGTCAAGCAACAAGGGACCGGGGGCGGGAGGGGGGGGGGTCAAGCAACAAGGGACCGGGGGCGGGAGGGGGGGGTCAAGCAACAAGGGACCGGGGGCGGGAGGGGGGGGGGTCAAGAAACAAGGGACCGGGGGCGGGAGGGGGGGGGGTCAAGCAACAAGGGACCGGGGGCGGGAGGGGGGGTCAAGCAACAAGGGACCGGGGGCGGGAGGGGGGGGGTCAAGCAACAAGGGACCGGGGGCGGGAGGGGGTCAAGCAACAAGGGACGGGAGGGGGTCAAGCAACAAGGGACGGGAGGGGGTCAAGCAACAAGGGACGGGAGGGGGTCAAGCAACAAGGGGCGGGAGGGGGTCAAGCAACAAGGGGCGGGAGGGGGGTCAAGCAACAAGGGACGGGAGGGTGGGAGGGGGTCAAGCATCAATGAGGGACGGGGGGTCAAGCAACAACAAGGGACGGTGGGTGGGAGGGGGTCAAGCAACAAGGGACGGGAGGGTGGGAGGGGTTGTCAAGCATCAACGAGGGACTGGAGGGGGTCAAGCATCAACAAGGGACGGGAGGGGGTCAAGCATCAACGAGGGACGGGAGGGGGGGGGATCAAGCAACAATGCTGGACGGGAGGGTGATCAAGCCACAACGCTGGACGGGAGGGTGGGAGGGGGATCAAGCCACAACGCTGGACGGGAGGGTGGAGGGGGGGGATCAAGCAACAACACTGGAAGGGAGGGTGGGGGGGATCAAGCAACAACACTGGAAGGGAGGGTGGGGGGGATCAAGCAACAACACTGGAAGGGAGGGTGGGGGGGATCAAGCAACAACACTGGAAGGGAGGGTGGGGGGGATCAAGCAACAACGCTGGAAGGGAGGGTGGGAGGGGGGTCAAGCAACAACGCTGGAAGGGAGGGTGGGAGGGTGCCAAGCAACAAGGGGCGGGAGGGGGCCAAGGGGACGGGAGGGGGCTAAACAACAATGAAGGACAAGAGGGGGTCATGCAAAAAAAGAAGAAAAAAAAAAAAAAGGACAGGGGAGGGCAGTCAGGCGACAAGGGACTGGAGGGCGGGAGGGCGGGGTCAGGCGACCAGGGACGGGAGGGCGGGGTCAGGCGACCAGGGACGGGAGAGAGGGAGGGCGGGGTCAGGCAACCAGGGACGGGTGAGAGGGAGGGCGGGGTCAGGCAACCAGGGACGGGAGAGAGGGAGGGCGGGGTCAGGCAACCAGGGACGGGAGAGAGGGAGGGCGGGGTCAGGCAACCAGGGACGGGAGAGAGGGAGGGCGGGGTCAGGCAACCAGGGACGGGAGAGAGGGAGGGCGGGGTCAGGCAACCAGGGACGGGAGAGAGGGAGGGCGGGGTCAGGCAACCAGGGACGGGAGAGAGGGAGGGCGGGGTCAGGCAACCAGGGACGGGAGAGAGGGAGGGCGGGGTCAGGCAACCAGGGACGGGAGAGAGGGAGGGCGGGGTCAGGCAACCAGGGACGGGAGAGAGGGAGGGCGGGGTCAGGCAACCAGGGACGGGAGAGAGGGAGGGCGGGGTCAGGCAACCAGGGACGGGAGAGAGGGAGGGCGGGGTCAGGCAACCAGGGACGGGAGAGAGGGAGGGCGGGGTCAGGCAACCAGGGACGGGAGAGAGGGAGGGCGGGGTCAGGCAACCAGGGACGGGAGGGAGGGAGGGCGGGGTCAGGCAACCAGGGACGGGAGGGAGGGAGGGCGGGGTCAGGAAACCAGGGACGGGAGGGAGGGAGGGCGGGGTCAGGCAACCAGGGACGGGAGGGAGGGAGGGCGGGGTCAGGCAACCAGGGACGGGAGGGAGGGAGGGTGGGGTCAGGCAACCAGGGACGGGAGGGAGGGCGGGGTCAGGCAACCAGGGACGGCAGAGAGGAAGGGGGGGGTCAGGCAACAAGGGACGGGGGCGGAAGGGGGGGGTCAGGCAACAAGGGACGGGGGCGGAAGGGGCGGTCAGGCAACAAGGGACGGGGGGCAGAAGGGGGGGGTCAGGCAACAAGGGACGGGAGAGAGGAGGGGGTCAGGCAACAAGGGACGGGGCGGAAGGGGGGGGTCAGGCAACAAGGGACGGGGGCGGAAGGGGGGGGTCAGGCAACAAGGGACGGGGGCAGAAGGGGGGGTCAGGCAACAAGGGACGGGGGCGGGAGGGGGGTCAGGCAACAAGGGACGGGGGCGGGAGGGGGGTCAGGCAACAAGGGACGGGGGCGGGAGGGGGGTCAAGCAACAAGGGACGGGGTGGGAGGGGGGGGTCAAACAACAAGGGACGGGGCGGGAGGGGGGGGTCAAGCAACAAGGGACGGGGCGGGAGGGGGGGGTCAAGCAACAAGGGACGGGGCGGGAGGGGGGGGTCAAGCAACAAGGGACGGGGCGGGAGGGGGGGGTCAAGCAACAAGGGACGGGGCGGGAGGGGGGGGTCAAGCAACAAGGGACGGGGCGGGAGGGGGGGTCAAGCAACAAGGGACGGGGCGGGAGGGGGGGGGGTCAAGCAACAAGGGACGGGGCGGGAGGGGGGGGGTCAAGCAACAAGGGACGGGCAGGAGGGGGGGGGGTCAAGCAACAAGGGACTGGGGCGGGAGGGGGGGGTCAAGCAACAAGGGACTGGGGCGGGAGGGGGGGTCAAGCAACAAGGGACGGGGGCGGGAGGGGGGGTCAAGCAACAAGGGACGGGGGCGGGGGCAGGAGGGGGGGGGGGGTCAAGCAACAAGGGACGGAGGGGGGTCAAGCAACAAGGGACGGGAGGCGGGAGGGGGGTCAAGCAACAAGGGACGGGGGCGGGAGGGGGGGGTCAAGCAACAAGGGACGGGGGCGGGAGGGGGGGGTCAAGCAACAAGGGACGGGGGCGGGAGGGGGGGTCAAGCAACAAGGGACGGGGGCGGGAGGGGGGGGTCAAGCAACAAGGGACGGGAGGCGGGAGGGGGGTCAAGCAACAAGGGACGGGGGGCGGGAGGGGGGTCAAGCAACAAGGGACGGGGGGCGGGAGGGGGGAGTCAAGCAACAAGGGACCGGGGGCGGGAGGGGGTAGTCAAGCAACAAGGGACCGGGGGCGGGAGGGGGGGGTCAAGCAAAAAGGGACCGGGGGCGGTCAAGCAAAAAGGGACCGGTTGAAGCAACAAGGGACGGGGCGGGAGGGGGTCAAGCAACAAGGAACGGGAGGGGGTCAAGCAACAAGGGACGGGGGCGGGAGGGGGGTCAAGCAACAAGGGATGGGAGGGGGGTCAAGCAACAAGGGACGGGAGGCGGGGGGGGGGGGTCAAGCAACAAGGGACCGGGGGCGGAGGGGGGGTCAAGCAACAAGGAACGGGAGGGGGTCAAGCAACAAGGGACGGGGGCGGGAGGGGGGTCAAGCAACAAGGGATGGGAGGGGGGTCAAGCAACAAGGGACGGGAGGCGGGGGGGGGTCAAGTAACAAGGGACCGGGGGCGGGAGGGGGGGGGTCAAGCAACAAGGGACCGGGGGCGGGAGGGGGGGTCAAGCAACAAGGGACCGGGGGCGGGAGGGGGGGTCAAGCAACAAGGGGCGGGAGGGGGGGTCAAGCAACAAGGGACGGGAGGGGGTCAAGCAACAAGGGACGGGAGGGGGTCAAGCAACAAGGGACGGGAGGGGGTCAAGCAACAAGGGACGGGAGGGGGTCAAGCAACAAGGGACGGGAGGGGGTCAAGCAACAGGGGGCGGGAGGGGGTCAAGCAACAGGGGGCGGGAGGGGGACAAGCAACAGGGGGCGGGAGGGGGACAAGCAACAGGGGGCGGGAGGGGGACAAGCAACAGGGGGCGGGAGGGGGACAAGCAACAGGGGGCGGGAGGGGGACAAGCAACAAGGGACGGGAGGGTGGGAGGGGGTCAAGCATCAACGAGGGACGGGGGGTCAAGCAACAACAAGGGACGGTGGGCGGGAGGGGGTCAAGCAACAAGGGACGGGAGGGTGGGAGGGGTTGTCAAGCATCAACGAGGGACTGGAGGGGGTCAAGCATCAACGAGGGACGGGAGGGCGGGAGGGGGTCAAGCATCAACGAGGGACGGGAGGGGGTCAAGCATCAACGAGGGACGGGAGGGGGTCAAGCATCAACGAGGGACGGGAGGGCGGGAGGGGGTCAAGCATCAACGAGGGACGGGAGGGCGGGAGGGGGTCAAGCATCAACGAGGGACGGGAGGGCGGGAGGGGGTCAAGCATCAACGAGGGGCGGGAGGGGGTCAAGCATCAACGAGGGACGGGGCGGGAGGGGGGTCAAGCATCAACGAGGGACGGGGCGGGAGGGGGGTCAAGCATCAACGAGGGACGGGGCGGGAGGGGGGTCAAGCATCAACGAGGGACGGGGCGGGAGGGGGGTCAAGCATCAACGAGGGACGGGGCGGGAGGGGGGTCAAGCATCAACGAGGGACGGGGCGGGAGGGGGGTCAAGCATCAACGAGGGACGGGGCGGGAGGGGGGTCAAGCATCAACGAGGGACGGGAGGGGGTCAAGCATCAACGAGGGACGGGAGGGCGGGAGGGGGTCAAGCATCAACGAGGGACGGGAGGGCGATCGGGGGTCAAGCATCAACGAGGGACGGGAGGGGGTCAAGCATCAACGAGGGACGGGAGGGCGGGAGGGGGTCAAGCATCAACGAGGGACGGGAGGGCGGGAGGGGGTCAAGCATCAACGAGGGACGGGAGGGCGGGAGGGGGTCAAGCATCAACGAGGGACGGGAGGGCGGGAGGGGGTCAGGCATCAACGAGGGACGGGAGGGGGTCAAGCATCAACGAGGGGCGGGAGGGGGTCAAGCATCAACGAGGGGCGGGGCGGGAGGGGAGGTCAAGCATCAACGAGGGACGGGGCGGGAGGGGGTCATGCATCAACGAGGGACGGGGCGGGAGGGGGTCATGCATCAACGAGGGACGGGAGGGCGGGAGGGGGTCAAGCATCAACGAGGGACGGGAGGACGGGAGGGGGTCAAGCATCAACGAGGGATGGGAGGGGAGTCAAGCATCAACGAGGGATGGGAGGGGAGTCAAGCATCAACGAGGGATGGGAGGGTGGGAGGGGGTCAAGCATCAACGAGGGACGGGAGGGGATCAAGCATCAACGAGGGACGGGAGGGTGGGAGGGGGATCAAGCATCAACGAGGGACGGGAGGGTGGGAGGGGGATCAAGCATCAACGAGGGACGGGAGGGTGGTCAAGCATCAACGAGGGACGGGAGGGTGGGAGGGGGTCAAGCATCAACGAGGGACGGGAGGGTGGGAGGGGGTCAAGCATCAACGAGGGACGGGAGGGTGGGAGGGGGTCAAGCATCAACGAGGGACGGGAGGGTGGGAGGGGGTCAAGCATCAACGAGGGACGGGAGGGGGTCAAGCATCAACGAGGGACGGGAGGGGGTCAAGCATCAACGAGGGACGGGAGGGGGTCAAGCATCAACGAGGGATGGGAGGGTGGGAGGGGGTCAAGCATCAACGAGGGATGGGAGGGTGGGAGGGGGTCAAGCATCAACGAGGGATGGGAGGGTGGGAGGGGGTCAAGCATCAACGAGGGATGGGAGGGTGGGAGGGGGTCAAGCATCAACGAGGGACGGGAGGGGGGTCAAGCATAAACGAGGGGAGGGTGGGAGGGGGGTCAAGCATCAACGAGGGACGGGAGGGTGGGAGGGGGGTCAAGCATCAACGAGGGACGGGAGAGGGTCAAGCATCAACGAGGGACGGGAGAGGGTCAAGCATCAACGAGGGATGGGAGGGGGGGTCAAGCAACAAGGGACGGGGGCAGGAGTGGGGGGTCAAGGGACGGGGCAGGAGGGGGGTCAAGCATCAATGAGTGACGGGAGGGGGGTCAAGCATCAACGAGGGACGGGAGGGGGTCAAGCATCAACGAGGGACGGGAGGGGGTCAAGCATCAACGAGGGACGGGAGGGCGGGGGTCAAGCATCAACGAGGGACGGGGCAGGAGGGCGGGGGGTCAAGCATCAACGAGGGACGGGGCAGGAGGGCGGGGGGTCAAGCATCAACGAGGGACGGGGCAGGAGGGCAGGGGTTCAAGCATCAACGAGGGACGGGGCAGGAGGGGGGTCAAGCATCAACGAGGGACGGGAGGGTGGGAGGGGGGTCAAGCATCAACGAGGGACGGGAGGGTGGGAGGGGGGTCAAGCATCAACGAGGGACGGGAGGGTGGGAGGGGGTCAAGCATCAACGAGGGACGGGAGGGTGGGAGGGGGTCAAGCATCAACGAGGGACGGGAGGGTGGGAGGGGGGTCAAGCATCAACGAGGGACGGGAGGGGGAGGGTGGGATGGGGGTCAAGCATCAACGAGGGACGGGAGGGTGGGAGGGGGGTCAAGCATCAACGAGGGACGGGAGAGAGTCAAGCATCAACGAGGGATGGGAGGGGGGGTCAAGCATCAACGAGGGACGGGAGGGTGGGAGGGGGGTCAAGCATCAACGAGGGACGGGAGGGGGTCAAGCATCAACGAGGGATGGGAGGGGGTCAAGCATCAACGAGGGATGGGAGGGTGGGAGGGGGTCAAGCATCAACGAGGGATGGGAGGATGGGAGGGGGTCAAGCATCAACGAGGGATGGGAGGATGGGAGGGGGGTCAAGCATCAACGAGGGACGGGAGGGTGGGAGGGGGGTCAAGCATCAACGAGGGACGGGAGGGTGGGAGGGGGGTCAAGCATCAACGAGGGACGGGAGAGGGTCAAGCATCAACGAGGGATGGGAGGGGGGTCAAGCAACAAGGGACGGGGGCAGGAGTGGGGGGTCAAGCAACAAGGGACGGGGCAGGAGGGGGGTCAAGCATCAATGAGTGACGGGAGGGGGTCAAGCATCAACGAGGGACGGGAGGGGGTCAAGCATCAACGAGGGACGGGGCAGGAGGTCAAGCATCAACGAGGGACGGGGCAGGAGGGCGGGGGGTCAAGCATCAACGAGGGACGGGGCAGGAGGGCGGGGGGTCAAGCATCAACGAGGGACGGGAGGGTGGGAGGGGGGTCAAGCATCAACGGGGGACGGGAGGGTGGGAGGGGGGTCAAGCATCAACGAGGGACGGGAGGGGGGAGGTTGGGAGGGGGGTCAAGCATCAACGAGGGACGGGAGGGTGGGATGGGGGTCAAGCATCAACGAGGGACGGGAGGGTGGGAGGGGGGTCAAGCATCAACGAGGGACGGGAGGGGAGTCAAGCATCAACGAGGGACGGGAGGGGAGTCAAGCATCAACGAGGGACGGGAGGGGAGTCAAGCATCAACGAGGGACGGGAGGGGAGTCAAGCATCAACGAGGGACGGGAGGGGAGTCAAGCATCAACGAGGGACGGGAGGGGAGTCAAGCATCAACGAGGGACGGGAGGGGAGTCAAGCATCAACGAGGGACGGCATCAACGAGGGACGGGAGGGGAGTCAAGCATCAACGAGGGACGGGAGGGGAGTCAAGCATCAACGAGGGACGGGAGGGGAGTCAAGCATCAACGAGGGACGGGAGGGGAGTCAAGCATCAACGAGGGATGGGAGGGGAGTCAAGCATCAACGAGGGATGGGAGGGTGGGAGGGGGGGGGTCAAGCATCAACGAGGGACGGGGGCAGGAGGGGGGTCAAGCATCAACGAGGGACATGGTCAAGCATCAACAAGGGATGGGAGGGAGTCAAGCATCAACGAGGGATGGGAGGGAGTCAAGCATCAACGAGGGATGGGAGGGAGTCAAGCATCAACGAGGGATGGGAGGGTGGTCAAGCATCAACGAGGGATGGGAGGGTGGGAGGGGGGGTCAAGCATCAACATGGGAGGGTGGGAGGGGGGTCAAGCATCAACGAGGGATGGGAAGGTGGGAGGGGGTCAAGCATCAACGAGGGATGGGAAGGTGGGAGGGGGTCAAGCATCAACGAGGGATGGGAAGGTGGGAGGGGGGTCAAGCATCAACGAGGGATGGGAGGGTGGGAGGGGGTCAAGCATCAACGAGGGATGGGAGGTGGTCAAGCAGCAACGAGGGGTGGGAGGGGGTCAAGCAGCAACGAGGGGTGGGAGGGGGTCAAGCAGCAACGAGGGGTGGGAGGGGGTCAAGCAGCAACGAGGGATGGGAAGGTGGGAGGGGGTCAAGCATCAACGAGGGATGGGAAGGTGGGAGGGGGTCAAGCATCAACGAGGGATGGGAGGGGGTCAAGCATCAACGAGGGATGGGAGGGTGGGAGGGGGTCAAGCATCAACGAGGGATGGGAGGGTGGGAGGGGGGTCAAGCATCAACGAGGGACGGGAGGGGGGAGGGTGGGAGGGGGTCAAGCATCAAGGGACGGGAGGGGAGTCAAGCATCAACGAGGGGAGTCAAGCATCAACGAGGGATGGGAGGGGAGTCAAGCATCAACGAGGGATGGGAGGGGAGTCAAGCATCAACGAGGGATGGGAGGGGAGTCAAGCATCAACGAGGGATGGGAGGGGAGTCAAGCATCAACGAGGGATGGGAGGGGAGTCAAGCATCAACGAGGGATGGGAGGGTGGGAGGGGGTCAAGCATCAACGAGGGATGGGAGGGTGGGAGGGGGTCAAGCATCAACGAGGGATGGGAGGGGGTCAAGCATCAACGAGGGGTGGGAGGGGGTCAAGCAGCAACGAGGGGTGGGAGGGTGTCAAGCAGCAACGTGGGATGGGAAGGTGGGAGGGGGTCAAGCATCAACGAGGGATGGGAAGGTGGGAGGGGGTCAAGCATCAACGAGGGATGGGAGGGGGTCAAGCATCAACGAGGGATGGGAGGGTGGGAGGGGGTCAAGCATCAACGAGGGATGGGAGGGTGGGAGGGGGTCAAGCATCAACGAGGGACGGGAGGGTGGGAGGGGGGGGTCAAGCATCAACGAGGGACGGGAGGGCGGGAGGGGTGGTCAAGCATCAACGAGGGACGGGAGGGGGTCAAGCATCAACTAGGGACGGGAGGGGGTCAAGCATCAACTAGGGACGGGAGGGGGTCAAGCATCAACGAGGGACTGGAGGGCGTGAGGGGGTCAAGCATCAACGAGGGACGGGAGGAGGTCAAGCATCAACGAGGGATGGGAGGGTGGGAGGAGGTCAAGCATCAACGAGGGACGGGAGGGTGGGAGGGGGTCAAGCATCAACGAGGGACGGGAGGGTGGGAGGGGGTCAAGCATCAACGAGGGACGGGAGGGTGGGAGGGGGTCAAGCATCAACGAGGGGTGGGAGGGGGTCAAGCATCAACAAGGGACAGGGGGCGGGAGGGGGTCAAGCATCAACAAGGGACGGGGGGCGGGAGGGGGTCAAGCATCAACAAGGGACCGGGCGGGAGGGGGTCAAGCATCAACGAGGGACGGGAGGGTGGGAGGGGGGTCAAGCATCAACGAGGGACGGGAGGGTGGGAGGGGGGTCAAGCATCAACGAGGGATGGGAGGGTGGGAGGGGGTCAAGCATCAACGAGGGATGGGAGGGGGTCAAGCATCAACGAGGGATGGGAGGGTGGGAGGGGGTCAAGCATCAACGAGGAACGGGAGGGTGGGAGGGGGTCAAGCATCAACGAGGAACGGGAGGGTGTCCAGCATCAACGAGGGACGGGAGGGTGGGGGGGGGGGGGTCAAGCATCAACGAGGGACGGGAGGGCGGGAGGGGTGGTCAAGCATCAACGAGGGACGGGAGGGGGTCAAGCATCAACTAGGGACGGGAGGGGGTCAAGCATCAACTAGGGACGGGAGGGCGGGAGGGGGTCAAGCATCAACGAGGGACGGGAGGAGGTCAAGCATCAACGAGGGACGGGAGGGTGGGAGGGGGGTCAAGCATCAACGAGGGACGGGAGGGTGGTCAAGCATCAACGAGGGATGGGAGGGGGGTCAAGCATCAACGAGGAACTGGAGGGTGTCCAGCATCAACGAGGGACGGGAGGGTGGGGTCAAGCATCAACGAGGGATGGGAGGGCGGGAGGGGTGGTCAAGCATCAACGAGGGACGGGAGGGGGTCAAGCATCAACTAGGGACGGGAGGGGGTCAAGCATCAACTAGGGACGGGAGGGCGGGAGGGGGTCAAGCATCAACGAGGGACGGGAGGAGGTCAAGCATCAACGAGGGACGGGAGGGTGGGAGGAGGTCAAGCATCAACGAGGGACGGGAGGGTGGGAGGGGGTCAAGCATCAACGAGGGACGGGAGGGTGGGAGGGGGTCAAGCATCAACGAGGGACGGGAGGGTGGGAGGGGGTCAAGCATCAACGAGGGACGGGAGGGTGGGAGGGGGTCAAGCATCAACGAGGGACAGGGGGCGGGAGGGGGTCAAGCATCAACAAGGGACAGGGGGCGGGAGGGGGTCAAGCAACAAGGGACGGGGCGGGAGGGGGTCAAGCATCAACGAGGGACGGGAGGGTGGTCAAGCATCAACGAGGGACGGGAGGGTGGTCAAGCATCAACGAGGGACGGGAGGGTGGGGGGTGGTCAAGCATCAACGAGGGACGGGAGGGTGGGAGGGGGTCAAGCATCAACGAGGGACGGGAGGGTGGGAGGGGGTCAAGCATCAACGAGGGACGGGAGGGTGGGAGGGGGTCAAGCATCAACGAGGGATGGGAGGGTGGGAGGGGGGTCAAGCATCAACGAGGGACGGGAGGGTGGGAGGGGGGTCAAGCATCAACGAGGGACGGGAGGGTGGGAGGGGGTCAAGCATCAACGAGGAACGGGAGGGTGTCCAGCATCAACGAGGGACGGGAGGGTGGGAGGGGGGTCAAGCAACAAGGGACGGGGGCAGGAGGGGGGTCAAGCAACAAGGGACGGGGGGCAGGAGGGGGGGTCAAGCAACAAGGGACGGGGGGCAGGAGGGGGGTCAAGCATCAACGAGTGACGGGAGGGGGGTGAAGCATCAACGAGGGACGGGAGGGGGGTGAAGCATCAACGAGGGACGGGAGGGGGGTGAAGCATCAACGAGGGACGGGAGGGCGGGAGGGGGTCAAGCATCAACGAGGGACGGGAGGGGGTCAAGCATCAACGAGGGACGGGAGGGGGGTCAAGCATCAACGAGGGACGGGAGGGCGGGAGGGGGTCAAGCATCAACGAGGGACGGGAGGGCGGGAGGGGGTCAAGCATCAACGAGGGATGGGAGGGCGGGAGGGGGTCAAGCATCAACGAGGGATGGGAGGGGGTCAAGCATCAACGAGGGACGGGAGGGTGGGAGGGGGTCAAGCATCAACGAGGGACGGGAGGGGGGGGTCAAGCATCAACGAGGGACGGGAGGGGGGGTCAAGCATCAACGAGGGACGGGAGGGGGGTCAAGCAACAAGGGACGGGGGCAGGAGTGGGGGGTCAAGCAACAAGGGACGGGGGCAGGAGTGGGGGGTCAAGCAACAAGGGACGGGGCAGGAGGGGGGTCAAGCATCAATGAGTGACGGGAGGGGGGTCAAGCATCAACGAGGGACGGGGCAGGAGGGCGGGGGGTCAAGCATCAACGAGGGACGGGGCAGGAGGGCGGGGGGTCAAGCATCAACGAGGGACGGGGCAGGAGGGGGGGGTCAAGCATCAACGAGGGACGGGGCAGGAGGGGGGGTCAAGCATCAACGAGGGACGGGGCAGGAGGGGGGGTCAAGCATCAACGAGGGACGGGAGGGTGGGAGGGGGTCAAGCATCAACGAGGGACGGGAGGGTGGGAGGGGGTCAAGCATCAACGAGGGACGGGAGGGTGGGAGGGTGGGATGGGGGTCAAGCATCAACGAGGGACGGGAGGGTGGGAGGGGGGTCAAGCATCAACGAGGGACGGGAGAGAGTCAAGCATCAACGAGGGATGGGAGGGGAGTCAAGCATCAACGAGGGATGGGAGGGGAGTCAAGCATCAACGAGGGATGGGAGGGGAGTCAAGCATCAACGAGGGACGGGGGCAGGAGGGGGGGTCAAGCATCAACGAGGGACATGGTCAAGCATCAACGAGGGATGGGAGGGAGTCAAGCATCAACTAAGGATGGGAGGGTGGGAGGGGGGTCAAGCATCAACGAGGGATGGGAGGGGGGTCAAGCATCAACATGGGAGGGTGGGAGGGGGGTCAAGCATCAACGAGGGATGGGAAGGTGGGAGGGGGTCAAGCATCAACGAGGGATGGGAAGGTGGGAGGGGGTCAAGCATCAACGAGGGACGGGAGGGTGGGAGGGGGGTCAAGCATCAACGAGGGACGGGAGGGTGGGAGGGGGTCAAGCATCAACGAGGGACGGGAGGGTGGGAGGGGGTCAAGCATCAACGAGGGACGGGAGGGTGGGAGGGGGTCAAGCATCAACGAGGGATGGGAGGGTGGGAGGGGGTCAAGCATCAACGAGGGATGGGAGGGTGGGAGGGGGTCAAGCATCAACGAGGGATGGGAGGGTGGGAGGGGGTCAAGCCTCAACGAGGGACGGGAGGGGTAGTCAAGCATCAACGAGGGACGGGAGGGGGTCAAGCATCAACTAGGGACGGGAGGGGGTCAAGCATCAACGAGGGACTGGAGTGCGGGAGGGGGTCAAGCATCAACGAGGGACGGGAGGAGGTCAAGCATCAACGAGGGACGGGAGGGTGGGAGGAGGTCAAGCATCAACGAGGGACGGGAGGGTGGGAGGGGGTCAAGCATCAACGAGGGACGGGAGGGTGGGAGGGGGTCAAGCATCAACGAGGGGTGGGAGGGGGTCAAGCATCATCAAGGGACAGGGGGCAGGAGGGGGTCAAGCATCAAGAAGGGACGGGGGCGGGAGGGGGTCAAGCATCAACAAGGGACGGGGGCGGGAGGGGGTCAAGCATCAACGAGGGACGGGGGGGAGGGGGTCATGCATCAACGAGGGACGGGAGGGGGGTCAAGCATCAACGAGGGACGGGAGGGTGGGAGGGGGGTCAAGCATCAACGAGGGACGGGAGGGTGGGAGGGGGGTCAAGCATCAACGAGGGATGGGAGGGTGGGAGGGGGTCAAGCATCAACGAGGGATGGGAGGGTGGGAGGGGGTCAAGCATCAACGAGGGATGGGAGGGTGGGAGGGGGTCAAGCATCAACGAGGGATGGGAGGGTGGGAGGGGGTCAAGCATCAACGAGGAACGGGAGGGTGTCCAGCATCAACGAGGGACGGGAGGGTGGGAGGGGGGTGTCAAGCATCAACGAGGGACGGGAGGGCGGGAGGGGTGGTCAAGCATCAACGAGGGACGGGAGGGGGTCAAGCATCAACTAGGGACGGGAGGGGGTCAAGCATCAACTAGGGACGGGAGGGGGTCAAGCATCAACTAGGGACGGGAGGGGGTCAAGCATCAACTAGGGACGGGAGGGGGTCAAGCATCAACTAGGGACGGGAGGGGGTCAAGCATCAACGAGGGACGGGAGGAGGTCAAGCATCAACGAGGGACGGGAGGGTGGGAGGAGGTCAAGCATCAACGAGGGACGGGAGGGTGGGAGGAGGTCAAGCATCAACGAGGGACGGGAGGGGGTCAAGCATCAACGAGGGACGGGAGGGTGGGAGGGGGTCAAGCATCAACGAGGGACGGGAGGGTGGGAGGGGGGTCAAGCATCAACGAGGGACGGGAGAGAGTCAAGCATCAACGAGGGATGGGAGGGGAGTCAAGCATCAACGAGGGATGGGAGGGGAGTCAAGCATCAACGAGGGATGGGAGGGGAGTCAAGCATCAACGAGGGACGGGGGCAGGAGGGGGGGTCAAGCATCAACGAGGGACATGGTCAAGCATCAACGAGGGATGGGAGGGAGTCAAGCATCAACGAGGGATGGGAGGGAGTCAAGCATCAACTAAGGATGGGAGGGTGGGAGGGGGGTCAAGCATCAACGAGGGATGGGAGGGGGGGTCAAGCATCAACGAGGGATGGGAAGGTGGGAGGGGGTCAAGCATCAACGAGGGATGGGAAGGTGGGAGGGGGTCAAGCATCAACGAGGGATGGGAAGGTGGGAGGGGGGGTCAAGCATCAACGAGGGATGGGAGGGTGGGAGGGGGTCAAGCAGCAACGAGGGGTGGGAGGGGGTCAAGCAGCAACGAGGGGTGGGAGGGGGTCAAGCAGCAACGAGGGATGGGAAGGTGGGAGGGGGTCAAGCATCAACGAGGGATGGGAAGGTGGGAGGGGGTCAAGCATCAACGAGGGATGGGAAGGTGGGAGGGGGTCAAGCATCAACGAGGGATGGGAGGGGGTCAAGCATCAACGAGGGATGGGAGGGGGTCAAGCATCAACGAGGGATGGGAGGGTGTCAAGCATCAACGAGGGATGGGAGGGTGGGAGGGGGTCAAGCATCAACGAGGGATGGGAGGGTGGGAGGGGGTCAAGCATCAACGAGGGACGGGAGGGTGGGAGGGGGGGGTCAAGCCTCAACGAGGGACGGGAGGGCGGGAGGGGTAGTCAAGCATCAACGAGGGACGGGAGGGGGTCAAGCATCAACTAGGGACGGGAGGGGGTCAAGCATCAACGAGGGACTGGAGGGCGGGAGGGGGTCAAGCATCAACGAGGGACGGGAGGAGGTCAAGCATCAACGAGGGACGGGAGGGTGGGAGGAGGTCAAGCATCAACGAGGGACGGGAGGGTGGGAGGGGGTCAAGCATCAACGAGGGACGGGAGGGTGGGAGGGGGTCAAGCATCAACGAGGGACGGGAGGGTGGGAGGGGGTCAAGCATCAACGAGGGACGGGAGGGTGGGAGGGGGTCAAGCATCAACGAGGGACGGGAGGGTGGGAGGGGGTCAAGCATCAACGAGGGGTGAGAGGGGGTCAAGCATCATCAAGGGACAGGGGGCGGGAGGGGGTCAAGCATCAAGAAGGGACGGGGGCGGGAGGGGGTCAAGCATCAACAAGGGACGGGGGGAGGGGGTCAAGCATCAACGAGGGACGGGAGGGGGGTAAGCATCAACTAGGGACGGGAGGGGGTCAAGCATCAACTAGGGACGGGAGGGGGTCAAGCATCAACGAGGGACGGGAGGGGGTCAAGCATCAACGAGGGACGGGAGGGTGGGAGGAGGTCAAGCATCAACGAGGGACAGGGGGGGGTCAAGCATCAACAAGGGACGGGGGGCGGGAGGGGGTCAAGCATCAACGAGGGACGGGAGGGTGGGAGGGGGTCAAGCATCAACGAGGGACGGGAGGGTGGGAGGGGGTCAAGCATCAACGAGGGATGGGAGGGTGGGGGTCAAGCATCAACGAGGGATGGGAGGGTGGGCGGGGGTCAAGCATCAACGAGGGATGGGAGGGTGGGCGGGGGTCAAGCATCAACGAGGGATGGGAGGGTGGGCGGGGGTCAAGCATCAACGAGGGATGGGAGGGTGGGGGTCAAGCATCAACGAGGGATGGGAGGGTGGGGGTCAAGCATCAACGAGGGATGGGAGGGTGGGGGTCAAGCATCAACGAGGGATGGGAGGGTGGGCGGGGGTCAAGCATCAACGAGGGATGGGAGGGTGGGCGGGGGTCAAGCATCAACGAGGGATGGGAGGGTGGGCGGGGGTCAAGCATCAACGAGGGATGGGAGGGTGGGCGGGGGTCAAGCATCAACGAGGAACGGGAGGGTGTCCAGCATCAACGAGGGACGGGAGGGGGGTCAAGCAACAAGGGACGGGGGCAGGAGGGGGTGTCAAGCAACAAGGGACGGGGGCAGGAGGGGGGGGTCAAGCAACAACGAGTGACGGAAGGGGGGTCAAGCATCAATGAGGGACGGGAGGGGGGTCAAGCATCAACGAGGGATGGGAGGGCGGGAGGGGGTCAAGCATCAACGAGGGATGGGAGGGCGGGAGGGGGTCAAGCATCAACGAGGGATTGGAGGGCGGGAGGGGGTCAAGCATCAACGAGGGATGGGAGGGCGGGAGGGGGTCAAGCATCAACGAGGGATGGGAGGGCGGGAGGGGGTCAAGCATCAACGAGGGATGGGAGGGCGGGAGGGGGTCAAGCATCAACGAGGGACGGGAGGGTGGGAGGGGGTCAAGCATCAACGAGGGATGGGAGGGTGGGCAGGCATCAACGAGTAATGGGAGGGTGGGAGGGGGTTCAAGCATCAACGAGGAATGCACCAGCAGGTTTGTTTCTTGGTTTTTGATTAGTGCTCACAATATTTTGCATTTAGTTTTGAGTGGACTGGCGTTTAGGAGGACGAGCCGTAAGTCTGTCAGCCAGTACATGTGACTGTGACATCATTGGAGCCAAGCTGGTATATGTTGGTTAGTGAGAAGTGTTGCGCACGGATTGGCAGCAGTCTGTGAGAGGCAATTGGTTGAGAAACGTGGGTGAAGGGAATCTTGGGAGTAAAGGTAATTTCCGGATTTGATTTTGAATAAACAAAAAGTAGAAAATATGAAGTTTTTCAAGGCATTGAAGAGTGCTCTAAAGGGAGATACGTACATTAGAGTGAGTGTAGGGGAGCCTACACCACCGGAGGGTACACCGGCTTACATTGTAATGGAGGAGAGAGGTGATGCGCCATGTCTTTGGTTAAAACAATGGTACAAGTTTACAGAGAAAAATGGGAGCTTAGCGTTCTCTGAAAATGGGACGTTTAATTTGAGGATTTTGGAGCTATGCGCTATATGAATCTAAGCCCCTTCCGAGACCAGCACAATTTGAGGCATTAGCAGTTTGGCAGCAGGTAGCTAGACAGCAACAGCAGATGACATTTGATAAGAGAATAAGAAGGGTAGAAAAGACTTTAGCAGAAGCAAGATGGGATTGGGAACAGAAGAAATGGAGATCAGTGAATTTGCAGGATGTTAAATTGTTTCCAGCAATTACGCAGGGAGATGAGACAGAAGAAAAGAAAGCAACTAGAAATACTAATAAAAATCCATCCGAGAGTAAGGAAGCAAGAAAGTCTTCCATAGTAGAAGAGGAATCCGATGTGGAGGATCCTGTTACACAGATATTGAGGGACCGACCACTCCGTATGCGGTGCATGAGAGTGGTCAGAGTACTAGTGTTGATCCAACAGCCCTGGCAAAGGCAGCGGGGACAGGGAGTCCAGTACAGGTTAATGCCAATCTGACACAGGGTGCGGTGCAAAGTAGTCCAAATGTGTTGACTACTCCTGTAGTTCAGACACAGATGCGGCCACCACAGATGCACAGAATGTATCCTGATGTGCCTATTCTAGAGACGACTTCGAACTTAGTGGTGCCTACGGAGCAAGTGGTTCCGAGACCAATGTTGGTCCAGACTGAGCCGACTCAGATTTTGTTGCCCCAAGTGATGCAGAGATTCACGCCATTGACAGGGACTCAAAGTATGGGAGTCACTCTCCCACAGAGTACATGTGCTAGAGCAGCCCCAGATGCAATATTGCTGCAGATTACTGTTGGTCCAGCGGTACCATTATTTGCACAAAAGAAACCACTTATGAGTGAACAGGGAGCAATGTCTCGGAGTCTAATGAGGAGGGGACCAAGTGAACAAGTGCAGGTAGTCTCTTCGTGGGTCAGACATTTGATGGATCAAGATCATTGTTAGAATCTGGGAGTGCAACAAGTGGACTGAGGTCTATGAATGGACCAAATGCAGGTCAGGGCTTGAAACTATTGACACCGTAGACTTCGAGTGCAGTAGTACAGCAGGTGCCACCGGTACAAGCGAGTAACATTTTATTACAGGGACTGACAGCTCAGCAGTTAACTGAATGGTTAGACAAGCTGAATACCCCATAGAATGCTTCCAAGGGAGAAGAGCAAATAAACTGTGTCATATTAAGCATGGAAGTAGGTGAATTAGTTGAGGGAACAATGGGGGTGAATAGATTAGAATCCTACACAGAAGCAGAGTTGAGATACTTATGCCCAAGGATTACAAGAGAGGTGGGCAAAGTGCATCAGAGATTGGCAGAAAAACATGCCATAGAAATTGAGAAAACGAAACATTTGAAGAGGCGCTACAGATTAGATTTCGAGGAAAAGGATTTTGACCACATGAGGTCAGCCGGAATGAAGGCACACCTTAAAGAACTATTGCAGAGTGCTCAGGTTTGGGGAGCATCAGAAGTGGGAAGGCAGATGGGTTAAGAAAAGAGACAAGAGGAAAAGAGTTTCTTTAGAAATGACTGAGAATGTACAACAGGACAAGGATCCAGTAAAGATTCTACCAATGAGGGAAATCCCAGGGGGAAATTTTGTCCATGTTCCCTGGAGGAGGAGTGACATTTTGTCATTTACGAATGATTACCGAAAATTGAGAGAGAAGCCAGGAGAGTGGTATCAGGAGACAGACGGGTTCGTAAAGTTTGCGAAGTGTTTGTCGGAGGACTTGAATAATAGTGCTTCCAGCTGACTTATGGGTTGAGTGTAAAAGAGCTGTAGATTGGCCAACAAGTGAACCGGAGAGAGAGAAGGGTACAGGAGCACCGTCCCCCGAGGTAATGAAATATTACTATAAGGTGATTGAGTTCCTGAAGACAAGGATTTCGCCCAAAAATATCTGTTGGCAGAGGATTGATAGCACAGTGCAGGAAGTAATGGAGTCAATACATGCGTACTATGAGAGATTGTTGAAGGCATTCAAGGAGTACAGTGGCAAAGAAGCAATTGAGCCGAAAGACATGCTGCATTTTGTGTTCAGATTTGTGGAAGGACTGAGACCTGAAATAGGTCAGAGGATTAAGAGTCATTTGATTTGCTGGCAAGCAAAGCTGATTGAGGAGGTGTTGCAGTATGCGAAATACTGTAGTGATGAGATTGAGTTGAAGCAGAAAAAGTTGAAAGAGAAGGCGATGGTGATGCAGATTAAGGCAGCTCAAACAGGAGTGCAAGGAAATTTTGTGCAGCAGATGCCGCAGCAGCAGGGCAATGTCAGGTTTCAGCCTCAGATGAGAGGTAGGGGTCATGGAGGCAATATATATCGTGGTCCGGATTTGAATACTGTTGTGGTTCAGAACAATATGCAAGGAATGAAGAAGCTAGTGCCATGTCACATTTGCGGAGCCGTGGGACACTGGAAGCGGGAGTGTCCGATGATGGTGCAGGAGGGTGTTGTTCAGCAAGGTAATGACATCAATGCATTTCAGAACACAAGAGGACCAAGAATGAGAGGTCCAAATCCAAATTTTCAGAACAATGTGAATCAAGTGCAGAGTTTTCAGCCCATGCAGCAGGTGCAATTGCCCCGTGCACAAGTGTCACAGTTGCAGCCGATGCAGCAGCAGGTTCCCATGGTACCTAGACAGCAAACACAGATACCTCAAGCCCCGATGGAGCAGTAACAGATGATGCTTTCTCAACAGGCCAAAGGCAAGACAGAAGTAGTAACAGTGCACCAATTCCCGTTACACAGTGAGAATGAAATAAATGTTGAATGGATGAGTGACAGTTCAGATGAGGAGCCATGTGTGCTTGCGAGTTCTTTAGAGATAGATCAGAGAGGACCCTATGTGAGGGGAAAGGTAATGGGCCACAGAGTCTCATTTCTGGTAGACACAGGAGCTACACGCTCTACAGTGAGAAGTGAAGAAGTTCCGAATCGGCCCCTTTCAGGAAGAACAGTTCAGGTTGTGGGAGTAGCAAACCAGTATTTGACAAACCCAATTACAGATCCAGTGCAAGTTGAGATTGGCAATTTCCAGGGACTGATAAGTTTGTGGTCTGCGATTAGAGTCCAGTATCCCTTCTGGGAAGGGACTTGTGTAAAACAAAGTGTTTGATTACTTGCTCAAATGATGGAATTGAGATCCAGACAAATAGTGATGAGGAAGACCCAGCCCCAGAAACTGAGTGTGAAACTACAAATGCACCCCTTGATTGAGTTTTTCCCGATGTTCACAGTGAAACAGCTTCATTCTGATTTGCAGGGAACAGTACAAGAGAACGTGTGGGATTTGACAGAGAAAGAAGTGGGTTTGATCAAAGGAGTGGAGCCAATTAATGTTACTTTGAAGCCGAATGCAGTGTTTCCAAAACTTCTACAGTACAACATGACACAAGATGTCCTGATGAAAGTGGCTCAGATAATTGCAGATTTTGTGAAGCAGGGAGTTTTGAAGGAGGTGTTGAGCAGTCCATGTAATTCAACAATAATGGGTTTGAAGAAGCCATGTGGGAAGGTTCAAATTGTTCAGGATTTGAGAAAGGTAAATGAGTGTGGTCAAGTGTTGTCCTGTAGTGCCCAACCCAGCTGTGATAATGTTCCAGATTCCATGTGATGCAGAGTGGTTTACGGTCATTGATTTATCACAAGCGTTCTTTTCTGTGCCTCTTCATGAGGATAGTCAATTTCTCTTTTGTTTCAAATTCCTGGATCGAGTACACTGCTGGTGTAGACTTCCTCAGTTGTACGCAGAGTCACCTTCCTTGTTCAACCAGATTTTGAAAAAGAATTTGGAGTCATTAGAGTTACCTTTTCAGTCGATTCTGGTACAGTACATTGATGACCTAATGATCGCATCCAAGACAAGGGAAGTGTGTAAGTATGACTTGATTGCCCTGTTGAATCATTTGGGAAAGTATGGTCATAAAGTGCAACCACTGAAATTGCAGTACTGCCAGAAGGTAGTGAAATATTTGGGTCACCAAATTGAGAAATGGTCCAGGAATATATCCAGGGTGAGAATTACTATAATACTGCAGAGAAGTCCTCCAACTACACAGAGATGTCAGGATGTTCCTGGAAATGGTGGGCTATTGTCACCAATGGATCCCTCATTTTTCTGAAATTTCAAGACCACTTCAGAAGTTGACCCATAAGGATGTTACAGATTGCATAGTGTTAGATCAGGATGAGATGAGATGAGAGAGTTCACTGAGTTGAGAGTTTTTGCAGAGCTCCAGCATTGGTTATGCCTGACTACACAAAACCTTTCACATTGTTTTGTCATGAGCGTGATGCATGTTAATTGTCTGTCTTGAGTCAGGTCCATGGAGGTGCTCATCGCCCAGTAGCATATTTTTCAGCTACCTTGGACCCAGTTGCAGCAGCCTTACCAGGTTGTTTGCGTGCAGTGGCCGCAGTTGATCAAAGTCTTTCAGTGTGAAGGAGTGGTGATGGGATATCCCCGGACTATAATGGTCCCTCACTCAATTGAAATTTTGCTGACAAGGACGAAAAAACAATATTTGACTGGCACTAGTTTGACCAGGTATGAAATTAGTATTTTGGCTGCACCAAACGTCACACTGAAAAGATGTCCAGTGCTGAACCCAGCAACTTTACTTCAAAGTGATACTACTGAAATTGAGAAAGAGGAAGATGTTGAACATGATTGTCTCGAAGTAACTGAGTTGTGCACAAAACCGAGACCTGACATTAGAAATACTCGATTGGAAGAAAATTACCAAAATGTTTTTGTTGATGGTTCTGGTCTAAGAGACAACACAAGGACACTGAGAGCAGGATATGCTATGTGCACAATTACAGGTACCTTAGAATCTTCCTGGCTTCGAGGAGTGTATTCTGCCCAGGTAGCGGAATTGGTCGCTCTTACTAGGGCATGCCATGTTTCTGCTCGATTAAGTGTCACTATCTATACAGATAGTCAATACGGATGCGGAAAAGTTCATGATTTTGGTCCATTGTGGTCACAGAGAGGTTTTGTGACCTCCACGGGATCACCAGTGAGAAATGGTGAGAGAATAAAGGAGTGGTTATATGCAATTAAACTGCCTGAAGAAATTGCCATGGTAAAATGCAGTGCACATCTAAAGGCACAGGACTAGGTGTCATTGGGAAATGGATATGCGGATCAAGTCACAAGGTTTTGCGCATTGAACTGTAAATCATCCAAAGACAAGTGGGAATTGTTACCTTAAGAAGACACAACATGTACAAGTTATGCAATAAAAGTAATTGACACTTTAGAAGAGTTAAAATCTTTACAGAGTAATGTTGACAAAGGAGAAACATTCATGGGGCAAGATGAAATGTGTTCAAAGACAGGATGAATTGCGGGTTTCAGAAGAGGGTCAGTTGGTTTTGCCAAACAGCCTGTTGTCCCAGATGGCAAGGTATTATCATGGTCAGGCACACATTGGGAGGGATGCCATGGTAAGTCTGCTCAAAATTGACTGGTTCAACCCCCAGTTTAGACAAGCAGCTGAAGCAGTGTGCCATCGCTGTCATTTGTCAGCAATTAAATGTGGGAAAAGGAACAGTGGTTAATTTGAGCCACATTGGAAGAGCAGGAGGTCCATTCACCAGACTGCAATTGGACTTCATTGAGATTCCTGTGTGTGGAGGTTTGAGATGTGTTGGTGATTGTTTGCATCTTTAGTCACTGGATTGAAGCATACCCTACGCGGAGAAATAATAGTCTCACAGTAGCGAAACTGTTACTTAGGGAACTGATATTGCGCTTCGGACTTCCGATCTCTTTAGAATCGGATAGGGGAACTCACTTCAGTAATGAGATGATTAAACTACTGTGTACAATGCAACTTTAGCTCGATGTTTAATGCTGCAGTTATCGCCCTGAAACATCAGGACTAGTGGAGCAGATGAATGGTACTTTCAAATCAAGAATTTCCAAATTGTGTGCAGCTACGTATCTGAAATGGTCTGATGCACTGCCTTTGGTGTTGATGTCAATGAGAAACACACCTGATAGGAAGACAGGATTGTCGCCCCACGAGATCCTCATGGGCAGAGCAATAAGATTGCCAGCAGTACTACAAATGCACTCGTCAACATTACAGATGATATGGTGTTGGATTACTGCATCTGGCTGATGTAGTCCGCTCTCTCTCTCTCAGCAGCGGTATGCATGTCCACTGGATCATGAAGAAGAGTTGTTGAGAGTACCAACGATAGTGAGACAAATTATAGCGCCAGAAAGGGAGCAAGGAGGAACTGAGGCTGAACCCAAGCTCGTTGAAGACAGTTCTATTACTCCTGTGAGAGACAAAGGTGGAGACCTCCAGGAGTGCGCTGGGGAACCTATCTCAACTGAAACAGCAGCATGTAGAAGAGGCTCTCCCAGAAGCAGACGATTCTGAGAGACAAACAGAGCAATTGCCAGACCCAGAAGGAGTTGAGGTGGATCAAAGTCAAAGTGATCCAACTTCTCCTGAACCAGTTGCAGGTCCGTCAAGAGAAAAAAAAAAACACCGAAAAAGAAAAGGATTCTAGTTTGATCTTGAAGAGAATACTGACAGAAGGTTCGTTGAAGGGAGACCAGTGGCCGAAATCGCAAGTGGAGAAAAAGGAAAGAGGTGGTTGTTGAACCAACAATAGAGGAAGTAGTAGACACTACGAGAAAGGAAGAACTATGTGAAGGAGAGCTGAATGGTGATCGAAAGTTGAAAAGAAAGAAAATAGCAAGTCGAAGATACACAGGTCCTGAATGGGCATATGCAACTACAAACGAATGGCAACAAGAGTTTGTGTCTGTTTTGATCGGGAAATTCCAAGTCAATATTTTGAGGTGACCTGAAAGAAGATCAAGGAGCTGAACTGTTGAAACAATCTGAGAAACATTTTTGAGGACAATACTGTTGAAAGAAACTGGAAAAGACATTGATAACCTGATTTGACAAAGCTGCTAACTGATTTTGACAAGAAAGAAGGGATCCTGGAAGTGAAGCTGGACTGCTGAAAGAAGAGTTGTCTATTTTTGATTTTTGCTGCAAGTTTCCCTAAGTTACTTCTGTTTTCTGATTCTTTACAGATCATGGCTGATGTAGATAAGCAGGTTAGAGATGCTAGGAGCTGTAAATATAGGAGCATTGGTTTGGCAGTTGTGTGGAAAATTGTTCATAGTAATGATTGTGGGTATGTCTGTTCTTGACGCGAAAAGAGCCAACCATACTTCTGCTTATGTGATTACTATACCAACGGCTGTAAGAGAGGTTTAAGTTAGATGAGAAGTATTTGCAGGATTATACTACTGAGCAGGGAGAACTTTCTTGTAACGTCTATCGCCCATCGCCTATTGAGTGAGTATGTTTAGACGATGGATGCAAAGGATTGTCTTGTTTGTACGCAGATTCCTTAATCAGTCGAGGAAGGATTCACCGATCATAGTCTTCCACTAACCTACGAAATAAGTTGTAGTCTGTTACTAACAAGGTTCTATAACCAGGAGTATATTCAGTATTTTTACTCTAATCATGATGTCGTGTTTTCGTTTGTTCTTATTATTAGGTATTTGAGTAGAGTAGCTAAGGATAATGACATAGTACTAGTTAAAGGATTCTTTGAACCTACATTAATGTTTGGTACAGCTTATGCGCATCAAAACAAATTGACATGCTTGCTTACACCTTTAGAGAAGAGCTTATTAGATCATACTGATGACAGAAGAAAGGCCCGAAGTAGAAATTAGAAAAGGGCTTAGAGAAAAGAGCTTACAAGAATGATTATGCTTACACTGCAATGAAACGCAAGGGAAATTAGCTTTAGATGCATTACACGTAGGGAAGCTTTGTATAGATAGGCCAAAGTTGCGCACTGACACTTTATTTGTGGGTATGAGTGAATGTAGGCATGTGTTTCCGTTTCAGACTCAATGGACATTTATGTTGAATGGGCAGGACCCGGTGATTCTGGGGCTAATATTATATTTGTGGACTTAATGCTTATTACCGTCTTCCAAGAGGATGGTATGGGACATGTTATTTGGTAATAGTTTTCCCAAAGATTTACCAGATGGAGGATTTGAAAAAGTTGTTGTTAAGCACGCCGGGCAATTAATGGAGTATTATATAAAAAGGCATTTACGAGTGGAATAAGGTTTGATAACCAGTTGGAGCATCATATTATGAATGTGATAAAGAAACAGTAGTTTCTAAAGGTACGATTAAGTTTGAGGGAGTAACAACGTAGCCTAGTTTTTGTTAAGCTGGCCTAACAAAGCAGGCGTTCTATATATGTGAGGATGCATGCCATCAGGAAGCGGATTAAAAATAATAAGTCGAACTGTTGTTCACTTACAACAGAACGGAGCATGTTAATGTGGCATACACAGGATTTTGATATAATAAAGTAACAAAATGATTGACATGTTTTACATCTATAGAAAATAAAAAAAGAAAAAGATATATGGGGTAAAACTATTGAGGGAATCTCATCATAGAAATTATTGCAATAGGGCTGCCACAATAGATATGGAAATGTCGATGTTATGTTGAATGCACTTTAACAGAAGAATGTTGTGACACCCGGTGTTAATCAATAGTATCAAGTTAGGACGAATAAGCAGGGAATAAGACATTTTTGTCCATTTAAATCAGCTCAAATGTAGCGATATCGCTATTATGGCAAATATTAAACATTTGAATTTGGAATGATAATATGGTGTGATCCAAATGAACATGTCCATCATATAGTTTACAATCATAAGGACCATGGGGATTAAATATTTACATCATAATGAATCAATAAGAATTATGGAGGTATAATGTTTACAAAGTAGATACCATCAATGTCACATAATTGAAGTCATAGAGTCAATGATCGAAAATGTTCAATAATAATGCTCTTTCCTTTTATAATTTAATTATTGAGGTTATATATCTTAATAAGGATTTCATGCCTCCAGATAAGTTAAGACATAAGGGTAATCTAAAAATTGAACGTAATTATTTTTTAATGTAAATGAGATGATTCAGTTTGATTTTAATTTATATGTATATAGTAATGGGTGATGGTAGGTTATGGTGAATAATATGTCAAATATTTTGTATGGTTTCAGCCCTGATGAAGTCCATGAGGACGAAACGCGTTGGCTAGTGGCTAGTTCCAAATGGACAAGAATAAATCAAGAAAAATCAATAAAGATATATGTATTTGGAATATGATTGGATTGCTGGAGTGCTTTGGATACTGAAATAAGATAATAGAATGCTAATAATTACACACATAAAATAAGGATAGTATTGTGTGCTGCATGCAAATTGTATCGGATTTCTGATAATAGAAGGCTAAGGAGTTGGCCTCCTAGATTTGTGCACACTGATTTGACTCATTTTACAATTTCAATGTATATGTGCGGCTTGATTCACCTCAACTCCTATTTTTTAGTATTTAAATGGACATTTATGTTAAATGGGCAGGACCCTGTGATTCCGGGGATATATTATATTTGTGGACTTAATGCTTATTACCGTCTTCCAAGAGGATGGTATGTGACATGTTATTTGGGAATAGTTTTCCCACAGATTTACCAGATGGAGGATTTGAAAAAGTTTCCGAAAGTGACTGAATTACATCATAAGAGACAGAGGAGGGAGTCCTCTTCTGTGATAGTGGGAGATATATTTGGTGCGGTGATTCCTTCAGTGGGAGTCATCCTGGATTCGATCAAGATTCTAAAGTTGTCTACTATTGTGGATAACATGCTGACAAATTTTTCAGGGGCTGTACTTGTGATAGATACTGAATTAGCTGCGGATAGTGCTATGACTCTACAAAATCGTCTTGCTTTAGACATTCTTTTAGCGAAGGATGGCAGAGTCTGTAAAATGATTAACTCTAGGCGTTGTTGCTCATACGTTCCTAACAATAACAAAGAGATAAGAGACTTACTTACTAATCTGACTTATGCAAGTAGTGATTTGAAGGAATTAAAAGAACCAGGTGTTTGGGAAAAGGTTGGTAATGGGTTTGTTTCAGTGGTAAATTGGCTTAGTAGCATTTGGAATGGGGTACTATTCAAAATAATACAGGGAATACTAATTGTTGTGGGTTTGTCTATTGGGGATTATGCAAATTATGCAAAAGAAGTCAATTGAAAAGGTCTAATAATAATCAATCAGAGGAGGGAAGAAAAGGGAACAAATTTATAGGGAAAATTCAAGGAGAAGACAACATTTTTAAGAAATTGAATTATAAATTTGTGGGTGGTAATTGGTGCAATGACACATTTAGTCATCAGAGGAGGGATTGCTGAAGCAGGTGTCTTAACTAGAAATTATTCATGAATGTTTATGTATTTGAATAATTGAATTATGTAGAAAATAAAATAGTGAAGAAAAATAATGCACACATTTGAAAATATGACCTTGAAGAATTGCCACCAGTGTTCACAAACTGTACTAATTGATGGTTAACACGTATGAAAATATTGAAAATGTACTAGATTAATGTAGTAATGTTCCATATTGAGGGTTATGGAGTACGTTCTAGCTTATTAGTTGTAGGCCTTAACTTAGGCAGTGTCTTGGCCTACTTGCCAGGCCGCACGCAGAAGCTGTATTTCTTAGCATTTAATAAAAATGCTGACAGAGTGAACTAACTGTGAAATGTTCATTGTCTTGTTAAAAATGCTTAGCAGAAGCTTTTCATGAGAACCAACTAACAGGAGACAGTGTCCTTAACATGTAACAAGCTATGTGTAATATGTTTGAAAAGTTATTTCCCAGGACACGAACAATGAAGACACTGACTGGAGACGAAGATGCAACAAATTCAATCCCGGATGAGCCGGATGATGAGGACATCGTAAAGCGGACCAATCAATGTCGTGTGAAGAGAGAAATATTAGAATTCCTAGATTTGGTATAGGAACATTATTGGGTAGAGTAATAACGTATGATTAATTGACCAATAGGGAATTAGGGGATAGTTTAGGTCACTTTGATTTAACACCGCGGCAGAGGGAAAAGACTTCAAACCAGATTTTAGGCAGACTATTATTGAGGACAGATCTTATTCAGATCTTACCCCTTTATGAGATGCAATATTGACTTAAGAAAAGGCTTGAGTTCCTGTCATTTGGCTCATACTCTCTGACTGAGAGCCCGATGCTTTGCTGATCAACTGAGGACATGAGGACGAAGACTGATTCTGCGGGGATACGTAGATATGACAAGGTGACTGAATTGCATTTTATGCCTTTTCTTTCTAGGTACCAACTGCGCTGTCTTAATAGTTTTTCTTGCTAGATGTTTTTCTAAAAATTGTTATGCATGAAACATGTTGATGCTAATCTGGGTTAGTTGAGGCTATGATGACTGAAAGTGCAGGGACAAATGTTTGATGAGATATCTTGCTGAATTCTATGTACGTGATTACTTCATTGCAACTGACTGTTATTGATATGCACCACTGCTTTAGAATGTGTTGTGATTCAAGCCTAGATTAGATTGTGTTTCTTCTGTCGCTTTGGTCAACCAGTATTGTTTTTTTATGTGTTTCATTTGATTTTGAGATTAATCTACATGACTTTAGCATTGTTAATATAAGGGAAATAAACTAACTAAACTTTACTAAAGGTGTGGGTATTCATTGCTGAAAAGTCGGTGCGTGACAATTACTGACCCCATTGATTATTGATTTGACTAATGATTGAGTATTAATTACTGTTCTGGAGCTATGGAAAGAACATCTTAAACGAGTCAAAAGGTTCATCGACCTATACACATCCCCTTGTAAGTTTACTTATTAAGGACCGACGTGCTAACAGGGTCAAGCAACAACTAGGGGCAGGAGGAAAAGAGTGGGGTCAAGCAACGAGGAATGGGAGGAGGTCAACAACAATGAGGGACAGGAGGGGGTCAAGCAACAAGAGTTTTGGTCAAGTAACGCGTGACAGGAGGGCAGGGATCAAGCAACAATGAGGGACAGGAGGACGGGGATGGGTCAAGCCACAATGAGAGGTAAGTAAGCAAGAATGAGAGATGCAAGGATTGGAAGGGTGCAAGCAACGAGGGACAGGACGGCAGGAGTGGTCAAGCAACAAAGAGAGAAGCAAGCAACAACGAGGGGAGGTTGGGGGGGGGGAGCAAGCAACAACAAGGGGAGGGTGGGGGGAGCAACCAACAGTGAGGGACAAGCAAGCAAAAATGAGGGGTTGGGGGGGGGGTCAAGCAACAACGAGGCACAAGCAAGCAACAACGAGGGACAGGAGGGCAGAAGGGAGGGCATGCAACAACGAGGGACAAGCAAGCAACAAGGGACAAGAAGGCGGGAGGGGGGTCAGGCAACAACGAGGGACCAGCAAGCAGCGAGGGACAAGAGGGCGGCGGGGGGGGTCAAGCAACAACGAGGGACAAGCAAGCAACGAGGGACAGGAGGGCGGAAGGGGGGGGTCATGCAACAACGAGGGACAAGCAACGAGAGACAAGAAGCGGGAGGGGGGTCAAGTAACAACGAGGGACATGCAATCCACGAGGGACAAGAGGGTGGAGGGGGGTCAAGCAACAAGGAGGGACAAGAGGGCGGGAGGGGGGGGGGATCAAGCAACGACGAGAGACAGGACAGCGGGAGGATGTCAAGCAACAAAGAGACAAACAAGCATCTACGAGGGACAGGAGGGTGGGAGGGGGCACTAAGCATCTACGAGGGACAGGAGGGTGGGAGGGGGCACTAAGCATCTACGAGGGACAGGAGGGTGGGAGAGGGGCTAAGCATCAACGAGGGGTGGGAAGGGGCCCAAGCATCAACGAGGGGTGGGAAGGGGCCCAAGCATCAACGAGGGGTGGGAAGGGGCCCAAGCATCAACGAGGGGTGGGAAGGGGCCCAAGCATCAACGAGGGGTGGGAAGGGGCCCAAGCATCAACGAGGGGTGGGAAGGGGCCCAAGCATCAACGAGGGGTGGGAAGGGGCCCAAGCATCAACGAGGGGTGGGAAGGGGCCCAAGCATCAACGAGGGGGGGGGGAGGGGGCCCAAGCATCAACGAGGGGGGGGGAGGGGGCCCAAGCATCAACGAGGGGGGGGGGAGGGGGCCCAAGCATCAACGAGGGGGGGGGGGAGGGGGCCCAAGCATCAACAAGGGGGGGGGAGGGGGCCCAAGCATCAACAAGGGGGGGGGGAGGGGGCCCAAGCATCAACAAGGGGGGGGGGAGGGGGCCCAAGCATCAACAAGGGGGGGGGGGGGAGGGGGCCCAAGCATCAACAAGGGGGGGGGGGGAGGGGGCCCAAGCATCAACAAGGGGGGGGGGAGGGGGCCCAAGCATCAACAAGGGGGGGGGGAGGGGGCCCAAGCAACAAGGGGGTGGGAGGGGGCCCAAGCATCAACAAGGGGGTGGGAGGGGGCCCAAGCATCAACAAGGGGGTGGGAGGGGGCCCAAGCATCAACAAGGGGGTGGGAGGGGGCCCAAGCATCAACAAGGAGGTGGGAGGGGGGGGAGGGGCCCAAGCATCAACAAGGGGGTGGGAGGGGGGGGAGGGGCCCAAGCATCAACAAGGGGGTGGGAGGGGGGGGGAGGGGCCCAAGCATCAACAAGGGGGCGGAGGGGGCCATGCATCAATAAGGGGGCGGAGGGGGCCACGCATCAACAAGGGGGCGGGAGGGGGGGGGAGGGGGCCACGCATCAACAAGGGGGCGGGAGGGGGGGGGAGGGGGCCATGCATCAACAAGGGGCGGGAGGGGGGGAGGGGGCCAAGTATCAACAAGGGGCGGGAGGGGGGGAGGGGGCCAAGTATCAACAAGGGGCGGGAGGGGGGGAGGGGGCCAAGTATCAACAAGGGGCGGGAGGGGGGGGAGGGGGCCAAGCATCAACAAGGGGCGGGAGGGGGCCAAGCATCAACAAGGGGAGGGAGGGGGGGTGGGGGGGGAGGGGGCCAAGCATCAACAAGGGGCGGGAGGGGGGGAGGGGGCCAAGCATCAACGAGGGGGGGCCAAGCATCATCAAGGGATGGGAGGTGCGCCAAGCAATGAGGGACGGGATGGCATGGCAGGAGGGGCAGCAAGCATTATTGAGGGACTGGAGGTCAAGCATCAACCAGGGGCAAGAGGGCAGGAAGTGGTCAAGCAACAACTAGGGTCGGGGGGGGTCAAGCAACGAGGGACAGGAGGAGGTTAAGCACAATGAGGTGCAGGAGGAGGGTGAAGCAACAAGGGACTTGGTCAAGGGACAGGAGGGCGTCAAGCAACAACAAGGGACAGGAGAGCGAGGGGTCAAGGCACAATGAGCGGTGAGCAAGCAACAATGAGGGATGAAAGGACTGGAAGGGTGCAAGCAACAACGAGGTACAGAACGGCGGGATGGGGTCAAGCCAAAAAAAGATAAGCATGCATCAATGAGAGAAGAAAGGATGGAAAGGGTGCAATCAACAACGAGGGAGAGGAGTGTTGGAGGGGGCAAGCAACAAGAGGAATAGAAGAGAGGGTCTTAGATGGCCTGCAAACACATGCACTCTTGAGGAGTGCTGCAATTCAGAGTTGCTCCAAAAGTGTGAGCAGTTGAAGGACACTGGGCAACTACACAATACTTGAGCCACGCTCTAGGGAAGGAACAAACAAGAATTGTAGCAGGCATGCACTGAACAAAGCAGCAAGGAAATGAGTGACTATGAAGCCAACCAATGGTAATGGAGAGCTCTAAGACCCCCTGTAAGTAACTTAAAATGTTTCCCAAGCAACAGCGCATGTGTGGTCACAGACAGGACCCAAAAAGTGATTCGGGTCTAAAGTAAGACTCTTATCTACTAGCATTTTGTTTTCAGGACATTATTGCCAAGTGCCATTTAAATTACAAATATGCTCATTGTGAATGGCTGTACCGTGCTATACTGTATTTTACCAATACGTTCAGAAATCAATTCTTATAAGTGAAGTGTGGATCTTTGGAGAGAAGCCCTTCCATCACACCCATCTGCTGAAAGGGTGTAGTCAGGAGTTTTTGAACTATACCGAGCCAAAACTACTCAACAGCACTTGTGCCCTAAAACAATCCAGCACTACTGGCTGTGCTCTGCATCATGTGACTGCCTGATTTATTTACTACTTTACAGACCAATGTAGTCCACCAAAGCTAAAGATGAGTGTCAAAATGAAGGATTACTGTGCTTGATGTGTTTTATTAGCCAGTTTAAAGTCCTGGTCTTCACTTAATGCCAAATATGACCTTCAGCAGGTATCCATGAGCAAATGCATCTTGATTGTCGGGTGTACAGTGTTGTGTGGTACACCCCAGGGGTATCCATTGTGAAACCAGCGATAAACTTAAGGCGAATGGTCTGTAAATTACTGTCCCTGCTTCGTCAAAAATCACCATTGGTCAGAAGCTTTTGTGGAACATGACTATCAAAAGTCTGCAATTTTTCTCCTGGGGTTTATTACAGATTGTGGCGTGCAGTGGTAGGCAATCCATCACATTAGACATTGGAATACCACATTGATAGCATGGGAGGGGCAGAACAGAAAGCAGAAAACTCAGTCTGGTGAGGGCAGACTTGTCTGGGCAGCAGGGAAAGGGACAGCCCTGTCGGTGGGGCAGCTGGAGATGTTAGTACATAGGAATGGGTAACTATGCGAGGGATCTTGGAAGACAGGCCTGCATCAGTAGAAAGCTTCACAGTAAGTGTCACATTATCACACTAATCAAGGGAGGAGTGGGAGGAGAAAAATAGGTGAGGAGTCATGATGGATACGCATGCTAAGTGGGGATGCAGCTGGATGGAAAAGAAAATATGGGGTCACAATAGGAGGTGCCATTATGTCAGGGGTGTCCATAGAAGGGGACACATGAGCCAGATCATCAATGGGCAGGAGATGCAGTGCGAAGATCTCACTTTCACAGATTTTGCAGTAATTGTACTTTTCGTATGTATTTCATCAGTGTAATTTTTTTAGGAAATAGATTACCAATATCCATGAGAATTGGTAGGGCGGATTTTATCCACTTCATAAAGATTTGGGTTAACTATGCATTTGGAGTGGTACTGTACATCTCATTGAGCTCTATGAATAAATGTACTGTATCCTGGAGACTTAGGGCCACATGTAGGAAACTCCGAGATTGCGACTCAGAAATTGCGAGACTGTCCGACTCGCAATTTCCGAGTCGCAATCTCGAATGCAGAACGGTGTCTCAGACACCGTCTGCGACTCGCTATGGGGTCGCAAAGACCCACCTCATCAATATTCATGAGGTGGGTCGCATTTTGCAACCCCATAGCGAGTCCCTGCACTCACAGGGATGGTGGCCTGCTCAAGTCAGCAGACCTCCATGTCTGGGACTGCTTTTTAAATAAAGCAGTTTTTTTTTTTTTCCATTTTGCAGCCAGTTTTCCTTAAAGGAAAACAAGTTGCAAAATGAAAAAAAATACCGAAACCATTTGGTTTCGTTTTTTCAGAGTAGGTGCTCTGAAAAAATATTTTTGTCGACATTCACAAAGGGGAAGGGGTCCCATGGGGACCCCTTCCCTTTTGCGAATGAGTTACCACCAGTGTGACACTGGTGGTAACTGCGAGATGGTTTGCGACCGCATTCGCAGTCACACAGCAATTCTGAATTGCGATGCGAGTCGCAAATAGGAAGGGAACACCCCTTCCTATTTGCGAGTCGCATTCGTGAATCTGCATCGCGTTAGGCCGTTTGCATGGCGCAAACTACGATTTTCGCAGTTTGCACCATGCAAACGGCTACCTACATCCGGCCCTTAGAGAGGAGTAATTTAAGTTGTGATATTGGTGACCTTGGGTAAGGGACACAGACGTTCAACCAAAAGACCCTTTTGGGTTATGTGAGCCTGGCTGGCAGAAATATTATCTGCCTGTCCCTCCTTCTAACTCTACTGGACGAGTGCCATTATAGTCCCTCCCTTGGCTCATTGAGATCCAGCATTTTAGGAAAGAACCAGGAGTGCAACTTACCGATTCCCAGATATCATACACCACCAGTGTAGCCTCTTCATTGTCAACAAGGATCCTGCGCTCATAAGTATCCTCTGCAGAAGAAGAAAGAATGTTCATGTTAACTCTCCAGAAGCAACTAAATAGAACTATTACATCCCAAAATATCCTACGTTTGTACATTTCTGGAAATGTAATCAAAGATAGACCTAGATCTACAAATAAAGCACACTCTGCAGGACTGCTTATGTCAACTTTGCATTTATTCACCTGCTGGGCCATGTTTGTGGGGAAATTCCCGAAAATTGTAATTGTTTGGGTTCCTTAAGTACAGTAGCTCAATCCCTACTTTCCACACCTCTCCCTTTACTGTGCCAACCCCAGGCACAGGTTTCAAGAGATACCATCTTGATTTGATGTACCAGAAAACCCATTAAAAGGAAAAAGCAAGATAAGGAACAAGGCTTTAGTGTTTGCATCTGGCGAAAAAAGATTTTGCAGAAGACACCAAAGGAGGTCATTTACAAAGGCCGCTGAGCACTAGAGTCATGCTGGAATTCTGGAGAATAAGATCGGTTCATGTGTTTTATTTCCCCCACCCCTTCTTTGTCAATCTGCACTTATTTCCCCCTACCTTTTTATTTTTTATGTCGATCTGTACATAGAAAGTGCGGTGCAGAGAAACCCCACCAGAAAACGGTCCCTCTCCACCCTAATTCGGCGCCACACAAAGATGTTTAGATGCCCTTCACTTTAGAGTCAACACCATGCTCCCAAGTGTCCAAGACTCTCACTGGTTCCCATAAGAATGTCCTACACAACTGAGTGTGCTTCATAATGGTACTTAAGTATTCTGGCCATATCCTTCTCACCGTGATGGAACTCCACTGGCTCCCCGTGGAGGTCCACAAGGTCTTTAAACTCAGCTGCATCATATATAAAAGGCTTCTCATTTGGCACTCTCACCTAACCGGCTAACAAGTTCACCACCTCTGGTGGCTCTTGGCCTGCAGACAGTCAGGATACCATCAGACTAGAGGTGAAGTGCAAAAAAAATAAAAATAGGAAAAAAAGTCTTCCCCCCTATGCACCAAGGACATAGAACGAATTCCTTTATCCATCAAAACTGATCCAACCATGCTCCAATTTAGGAAAGAGCTTAAGACACACCTCCGTAAAGAGCACTAAATCATGATGAAGTAACAGTCTGTAGGAAAGTACCATCTTGCCTGGCATGTTACCCCCATTTTTCACATGTATGTAGGTTTGTTTTTGCCTGTCTCACTGTGAGCCTTCTAGCCAGGACCCCAGTGCTCATAGTTTGTGGCCTGAATGTGTGTATCTGTGTAGTGACCAACTGTCACTGAGGCTCTGCTAACCAGAACCTCATGCTTATGCTCTCTCTGCCTTTAAAATTGTCACTATAGGCTAGTGACCATTTTTACCAATTCTAATTGGCACACTGGAACACCCTTATAATCCCCTAGTATATGGTACCTAGGTACCCAGTGTATTTGGGTTCCAAGAGATCCCTATGGGCTGCAGCATTTCTATTGCCACCCATAGGGTGCTCAGACAAATCTTACACAGGACTGCCACTGCAGCCTGAGTGAAATAACACACACGTTATTTCACAGCCATTTTACACTGCACTTAAGTAACTTATAAGTCACCTATATGTCAAACCCTCACTTGGTAAAGGTTAGGTGCAAAGTTACTAAGTGTGAGGGCACCCTTGCACTAGCCAAGGTGCCCCCACATAGATCAGGGCAATTTCCCCAGACTTTGTGAGTGCGGGGACACCATTACACGCATGCACTACATATAGGTCAATTCCTATATGTAGCTTCACAATGGTAACTCCGAATATGGTCATGTAACATGTCTAAGATCATGGAATTGTCCCCCCCCATGCCAAATCTGGTATTGGGGTGCCAATCCCATGCATCCCAGGCGCTCCACTATGGACCCCAGGTACTGCCAAACCAGCTCTCTGGGGTTTTCTCTGCAGCTAACCACTGCTGCCAACCCACAGATAGGGTTCTGCCCTCCTGGTGTCTGGGCAGCCCAGTCCCAGAAAGGCAGAACAAAGAATTTCCTCTGAGAGAGGGTGTTACACACTCTCCCTTTGGAAATAGGTGTTAAGGACTGGGGAGGAGTAGCCTCCCCAGCCTCTGGAAATGCTTTAAAGGGCACAGATGGTGCCCTCCTTGCATAAGCCAGTCTACAGTGGTTCAGGGAACCCCCAGTCCCTGCTCTGGTGCGAAACTGGACAAAGGAAAGGGGAGTGACCACTCCCCTGTCCATCACCAACCCCAGGGGTGGTGCCCAGAGATCCTCCAGTGTGTTCCAGATCTCTGCCATCTTGAATCCAGAGGTGTGAGGGCACAATGGAGGCATTTGAGTGGCCAGTGCCAGCAGGTGACGTCAGAGACTCCAGCGGATAGGTGCTTACCTCACTAGGTGGCCAGTCCTCCTCCTCTGGAGGCTCTTTTGGGTCTCTCCTGTGGGCTTTTCCTCAGATAACTACTTGCAAGAATTCACCAGATTTCCTCTGCATCGCCCTCTTTGACTTCTGCCAAGGATCGACCACTGACTGCTCCAGGACACCTGCAAAACTGCAACAAAGTAGCAAGAAGATTACCAGCGACATTGTAGCGCCTAATCCTGCTGGCTTTCTCGACTGTTTCCTGGTGATGCATGCTCTGGGGGCTGTCTGCCTTCACCCTGCACTGGAAGCCATGAAGAAATCTCCTGTGGGTCTACGGAATCTTCCCCCTGCTCCAGCAGGCACCAAACTTCAGCGTCACCGGTACACTGGGACCCCTCTCATCCTGACTAGCGTGGCCCCTGGAACACAAGTGGTGGACCCAAGTGACCCAGACTGTCCAGTGGTCCAACTGTCCAAATTTGGAGGAGATCAGACCTTGCCTTCCCTCTCCAGACAGTAATCCTCTGCACCGCGTGAACTGCAGCTGCTAGGGCTTCTGTGCACTTTTGCAAGGAAACCTTCATGCACAGCCTAGCCCAGGTCCCCAGCACTCCGTCCTGCATTGCTCAACTCGCTGAGTTGACCTCCGACTTCGTGGGACCCTCTTTTGTAGTGTTGAGACGACTGCTGTGCTCAGTCTTCTTGAACCCGTGTTCAAGGACTTCTGCGGGTGCTGCCTTCTTGTGCATGGCCTCTCTGTATTGCTGAGGGCCCCCCTCTGTCTCCTCTCCCAAGTGGAGACCTCCTGGTCCTTCCTGGGCCCAGGCAGCACCCTTTTTCTTCAATCGTGAGCTTTGCAGCTAGCAAGGTTTGTTTGCGGTCATTCTCCAAAGAAACAATGTTGCCTCCTCCAGCACTCTGTGGGACATCTTCTGGACAAAGGAGAAGTTCCTGGTACTTTTCGTTGTTGCAGAATCTTCAGCTTCCTCCATCCAGAGGCAGCCATTTTGCACCTTCATCCGGGGTTTAGTGGGCTCCTGCCCCCCCCTGGACACTTTTGTGACTCTTGGACTTGGTCCCCTTCCTTTACAGGTCCAGGAATCCGTCTTCAGTGTTTTGCAGTCTGTTGTGGTCTTTGCTGACTCTTCTACCATGACTTTAGTGTGTTTCTGGGAAAGTAGTCTTGGGGTGGGGTATCTTGGACACCCTTCATGTTTTCTTACACTCCCAGCAACCCTCTACACACTGCACTAGGCCAGGGGTCCCTAAGTGGTTCGCATTCCACTTTCTTAGAATATGGTTTGTCTTCCCCCTAGGCCTATTGCATCCTATTGTATTCTACAGTGTTTGCACTACTTTTCTAACTGTTTACTTACCCAAGTTTGGTTTGTGTGTATATTTTACTTACCTCCTAAGGGAGTATATCCTCTGAGATATTTTTTTGTCACATTGTCACTAAAATAAAGTACCTTTATTTTTAGTAACGGAGTATTGTGTTTCTTATGATATAGTGCTATTTTTATAAGTGGTATAGTAGGAGCTTTGCATGTCTCCTAGTTCAGCCTAAGCTGCTCTGCTACAGCTACCTCTATCAGCCTAAGCTGCTAGAACACTACTAATCTACTAATAAGGGATAACTGGACCTGGCACTTGGTGTAAGTACCATCAGGTACTACTATAAGCCAGGCCAGCCTCCTACATTGGTGGTGCAGCGGTGGGATAAGTACTTGTAACTGTTTTACCACTTTGTCATTGGTGCTTTTCATAAGAAAAACATATTCCAAATACTTAAATACACACTGTTAACCTAAACAGTTTAACTCTCTTTCTAAAAAGTTTCTAAGAAATTTTCAAAAAGTTTGAAAAGTTTTTTTTCTCTTTCTCCAAAAGGTTTCTAAATGTTTTCTCTCTGTCCTAAACTCTTTCTTGCAACTATGTCAGTAGTAGAGGCCACTCCCTAAGTTGTTCAGGCAACCTATGGTAGTTTAAACTTTAAATGTTTGAGGGGTCTCTGCATAGAAAGAAGTTTAAGCATTGGTAAGAACCCTACCAAAGATCATCTCCTTAGCCTTCTCCTAGAACATGACCAGAACCAGTCTTGCCCATCCCAGGATCAGGAGGTAGAGGAGGAGGGTACCCAGGAAGAATCAGGGGAGGGCCCTGGGGACGGTTCCTCCAAAGACCTGTCAGCTAACAGGCCATCTAGTGAAGCTGGAAGCAGGAGGGGGGGTCAAACATCAATAGGGCACCTTTCACTCCAAAAGGCCAGGTACCTAGGATCCAGCCACTTAGAGACGGTCCACTTCTGCCAATTCCCACATTACCTCAGTGTCTCAGAATTCCCAAGCCTCCCACCCTGAGGATAACGCTGTAGACAGGGAACTCAGAAAGCTGAGGTTGAAAGAGGCCAGACTGAAGCGGAGACAGCAACAGTTGGCCTTAGACAGGGAATCTCTAGATGTAGAGAGGGAAAGACAGAAGTGGGGGTTAGTTCCCCATGGTGGCAACAGCAGTGTTCTTGATAGTAATCCTGTAAGAGAACAAGAATCAAGAAACCTGCACACGATTGTCCTCCCTTACAAGGAGGGGGATGACATAAACAAGTGGTTTGCTGCACTTGAGAGGGCCTGTATGGTACAGTTGGTCCCTCAAAGGCAGTGGGCTGCTATCTTGTGGTTATCTTTCACCGGTAAGGGTAGGATAGGCTCCTTACTGTCAGAGAAAGTGATGCCAACAACTACGAAGTTTTGAAAGATGCACTCTTAGATGGATTTGGCCTAACCACTGAACAATACAGGATAAAGTTCAGAGATACCAGAAAAGTCTTCAAGACTGGACAGACTTTGTAGACTGTTCAGTGAAGGCCTTGGAGAGATGGTTACATGGCAGTAAGGTGACTGACTATGAAAGCCTATATAATCTTATTTTGAGAGAGCATAGTTTGAATAATTGTGTGCCTGACTTAGTACATCAGTACTTGGTAGACTCAGAGCTGACTCTCCCCAAGAATTGGAAAAGAAGGCAGACACATGGGTCCGAACAAGAGTGAACAGAAAGGTTCATACAGGGGGTGACAAGGACGGCAAGAAGAAGGATGGTAAGTCTTCTGACAAGGGTGGGGACAAAGATAAAAAGCATTCTGAGTCTTTGTCAGGCCCACAAAAATCCTGT